>NC_079289.1:110649886-111899886 GCF_023638135.1 Falco biarmicus | reverse complement strand
TTAGGTTTATTGCCTATCTAGACTTACATTTTCAGAACTGCACAATGATTGAGTTTTTAAAGGTTCAGTACCCAAAATTACAATTGGATTTTGAAGAGCTTTATCCTGAGTAGCTTTCAGTATAGAAAGAATTTTCAAAGGTCTCAAAATGTAGTGTCTCAGTACTTTGAAAATAAAAACATTTATTTGATATTTAAATGAGATATGTACAGTACTGGGTGTTCATTTGTTTGAAGATTTAGTGTATGGAAACACTGTTTTCCATACAAAGGAAAAAACAGAATTTTTAATTAAGATCCAGCTGAAAGTTAAATTTTGAACATATTTATACCTCCTCGGGTCAACACAAGACTATCTGAGTTTCATGCTTGTCATATTGCTTTGTAGTCTAGAATAATGTAATGCCACTTTAATATTTTTTTACCTGTGTGGTTGTAGGCAACTGAGTTCCACTTGCCACATGAGATGACAGCACAAATTCAGATTCTGTCTTTGGCTTCTGTTACTATTGTGTATTCAAGAAATGGTCTATTTATAGATAGTAAGGACTATTTATCATCTAGTTTTAAAGGCTAAACTATAGTACAAATACAAGCTACACTCCACATTTCAGTTAAAAGGAGGAATTAAAAAAGCTAATAAAGTGAGTTAATATTTCAATATTACTTCCTGTGTTTTCTACTGGATATTTATCTGCAATACTTTGTTACTTCATGTTCTTTAAAAAATATGCAAACCATATTTTTTTCCCCAAAACTAAAAACCAGTACAGCTCAAATTCCTTGCTGATGAACAATATTTAAAAAGTATTAAGATAGAAACAGATCAGATGTTACCTTACTACAATAAAATCTTGTAAAAGAGATATAAGCTTGTGAAAATGTAGTATGTGCTTGCCTTGTGCTTTTTTTTCCTCTCTGTTCTGAAGAGCAAGGATTTCATTCTGCCTTTGAATGAAAGTTTCTTTCTTTCGGTGCAGACACTGAACCCCGTGGTTAGGTCTATATTATAATCCTGAGTCTCTGTTTGACAGCAGACACTCCTTCTGTCGAAACTGAACAGAAGCCCGGAGTTAGATAGGGAGGGTAGGTGAGCTCAGCAGCAAAGCAGATCAGAAATTTGGTGGACAAAGCTTGGATTCTGCCTAAAACACACCTGCTGTCAACCCCATGCAACCTGGCTGCTGCTGCAATGGTCCTGCAACGTCAAAACTGAGCAGGCTGTCACCTGCAGACTTGCGGCCAAGCTCTGAAGTCATGTACGGCGGACTCCTAGGGGGCTGCGCACACAGCTTGAAATCCAGCTTTCTGTAACACAGCAACATAGTGCTCCATGGAGTGATACTTTCCCCAGGAACTCCTGAGACATGTCCCATGCCAGCCAAGGCAGGTGCAAAACAAGCTTTAGCCCTCGCTGGCTTTTGGTGTGCCAGGCGCTGCATATGCAGGTGGCTAGGAAAATTCAGCAGCCAGCCAAGTCTGGGGTCGAGCAGGGATGGTGGGTGTTGTGGGTGCCCATGGCTGCATGTGGCCTCTGCTACTCCCTGGCAGCCCAGTTAACATTAATGTTTGTACTTGTAGTTATCAAATCAATATATAGAATCAGCCTTGGCTGTTTAGTGATTTGCATTATATCTTTAATAATGTCCTTTGACTAAAGGAAGATCTGCCGGTCCAAACTTTTGCAAGTCACCTGCTGTTAATCAATAAAATCCAGCCTTTCAGGAAAGTTTACAATGTTTTATTTTTTGTGATTCACGGTATTAGATAAGCACTGACATCCTTCCTAATGGTGTGGGGACGGGCTGCTGTTTTCAGCAGCGCTGTTATATATACATTCCGCTCCTCCAAGGCGTTTGGCTAATGAACACATTTAAACGAGGGAACACTATTGTTCAATTAAATGACTTGTAACAGTTACAAGGTGGTTCCTTACCATCTCCTTTACTACTGTCTTAAAAAATCAATGAGATTTTAAGACTTTGACTCCCATTCTACTTGATTTGGTTTAAAGGAAGAAATAAAGCTCTGAATTTCATATGAGGAATGTATGAGCTAAGTAAATGTAAAAACCATTGCTGTTGCTTTGAAGGTCTTTTTCTTTGCCAAAATGAAAACCCATGTATATAATATAAGAAAACATCCGGTTTTCTATATATGGTAGTTTGGGGTCCTAAATGCAGAATTTATTTAAAATAAAAATCACCGTCTGTACTGTAATTTGATTGTATTTCTGTATTTCAAAATGTAAAGCAAGTAACTGTATAATATTAAGTGTCTACATCTATGAATACACTTTCCTAGTCTAGCTAGTGCTAAATGTTGCAATATGTAATTTTTTTATAGAATCATACAATAATTTAGTTTGGAAGGGATCTCAAGGTCATGTAGTCCAGCTTGCATTATGGAAGTCCAACTTCTCATTTTTCTCAGAAGAACTCTTAGATTAAAGCTTGAGTTTATTGTTGTTAGTTGCAGCAATTCAACAGTTGTCTTCCATCCATGGTAGAACAGGCTTTTTACTCAAAATAATAATAAAAAAAGGAGTGCTTTGTCTTAATTTGAAATGTGTCCTATTCTATGGTCTGTTAAAGAAAAAAAAAAATCTAAACCAAAATGTATATGTGGAAGCCTCATTCAGATATCTTCAAATAAAAGGGACTTACTCCGGACTGCTGATGTGGTTAATGAACTTAAATTGGGTTTTGCAGCTAAGCTTTTCTGTTCTTACCAGTCTGGTTTCCTTTTTCTAGTACACTTTTGATAAATATTACATGTACTGTTTAAGAATTATTTAAGTGGCTTTGCTTGTAAAGGAAATGAATAAATAAAAAATAAACTGCAATATTCCATCTTCCATAGGATGTCGTTTTTAAGCTGGGAGGAGCAACGGTTATATCTACACCTTCCTCACAGCCTCATCCACTAAGGGCCACTACCAGAACATACTCCAAAATTTAATCCAAAGCAGAAAAGCACACTTAACTTCAATAATGAAAAAAATCCACATATTAAATCACTACAGAAAGTCCTAGGATGCAATGGTTATTTCACTCATTCCCTCTCTGTTGACAATCATGAAGTGTAACCAGTATGGAGATGCCTACCTGAAACTACAAAGCTGAGACAGTAGGTACGAAGGTCATGTTAATACATTGTGCAGTGATCATTATGCCTGACATTTAGAGCAGTGCGGTTACTTTTCATCAATGAAAGGAGAGATCAGTTGCAGCCCTGGCACTGTCAGCTCATCTCGTTGCTATGGATGACAACCGCAAATTACTAATACTTTTTTTTTCCCATTTTATCTCCTACACAATTCTGTCTTCCAACTATTCTGTTCTTCTTCAATCAAGCAAAAGATAAACTCAAAGATCTTTCTGCAGCTTGGGGTCTCATATGAGGCATCACAAGGAGAAGAAATGCTCCAAGAACATACACGTTCATGGTTTGGATGCTGCAGTATATGTGACAATAAGTAGCAGCCTTTTGAAGCCATTCATACAGTCAAAGTTTCATGTAATAACATTAGCTATTCCAATAATTGTTTTAAACAGCCAGCCCAGGCTTCAATACTGGGCCAGGAATGTATATGACAAATGGTGAATTCATTTATTTAAAAAGCAATGTCAATAATAGGAAAATGCTTAAAAGAACTTCAGGTAAGTTTTGGAAAATTTATCTCATACTGAAAGACTTCAGTAGTTCTTGTTTAGTTCAGAGAAGGTTAAGGGAAGAGTTGATGATGGATAATAAACATCCATCATGGAATAGAATATTGACCACTGGAGGCTAAAAACTGACAAGATAGAGTAACCCCCCCCCCCAAAAAAAAAAAAAAAACAACCAACAAAACCCAAACCCAAGACCCATAAGTGAACACAGAAGTTTGACAACAATAAAATTGTGGATCATATTCAGCTGTGCAAAATGAAGGTTATATTCCACTGAAGCAGATTACCAAGGGAGTAATTTATCTGTTGTTTTACAATTACAATTGTGTTTGTTTTGAAAAGATATATGCTAGTTCACCTGCAAGTTATTGAACTTTGTATCTCCCAGTTACAAGGAGAGAAGAACAATTCTTTCCCTGCAAGAACTGTGGAAAAAAAAAAAAATATATTTGTGGCCTGCTTTATAAGGAATGATCACTCCTGGTTTTCAAATCGTTGTGGTGCCAAACATCTAAAAGTAACAGAGTAAATATTAAAAGATTTTAGAAAATGCAGAGATCACATCCATTTTTTCTGGACAACCTTTCATTTGTCATATGGCAATGTCAGAAAAAATATCTGTTCAAAAGCATTATAACCTATATAACAATACCATGAGAATAAAATGCATCCATCAGCTCAGGACATCTTTGTTACTAGGTAATTTCTTTATACATGCCATTATTTAGTTTGCTTCCTAAACAAATGCATATATAGTATAATGAAATATTTGAATGCTACCCACAGCTTTTAGATGAAGTTTCAGTTCTTACATTTTATATTTATTCTGTATTTCATTATTATAGGGTACTTGTTTCATTATATTGAATTATCTCAGTGCTGTAATGAAAACCATTAATTTTTTAAAATCAGCATGAGTATAAACAAAAAGGAAAGGAAAAAATCACGTCATGCCACTCAAACTTGATTGCTTTTTTGATAGACTTACAAAATTAGTGGATGAAGGATATGCAGTAGATATATTTGCATTTTAGTAAAGTATGATCGTGCCTTTGAAAAACTTAAAAAAGGATCCACATTCACTTGAATATGATTGCTATTACATGTAGGAAAAAACCTTGATGAAAGACAATAAATAAAGTGAACTTTAATGTGGGGTGAAGTGTAGATTGATACTCAAAACAGATGCAATAAAATTAATTTTATTCAATACATTCTGCCTTGATCTGCAAGATGCAGTAAATAGCACAGATGAATCTGCATATCATAGTCAGCTGGAAAGCAAATTTTAATCAAGATGGTCTGGATCAATAGGGTAGTCTGCCTTTTATCAATTTTAAGAATGGGTCATCACATTACTGTAAGACCCAAAACAGAATCCAAGAAACATACTGTAGCTGAACTGTGGTCTCCAAAGGAATAACAGAGAAACTAAGCAAATTACCTAATACTTGTTCAGTTTAATCAAGAATTTTCTATTGAATGCCCAAATGATTCCATCTTTTATGGCTTGAAATAAGTAAGTCTAATATGTATTTTCCTCCTCTTTTTATGAGTCTTTAATGGTGTATTAACAGAAGTAACCAAAAAAAAAAAAACAAAAAAAAAAACCAAAAAAACCCCAGCTTGTGACTGTTTAGTTTTGTCTGAGCTGTGTGGAGTCTTTTGGTAGGGGAACTGAAAGAACTCTGACTTCTACAGGAGGACAAGTTTGCACTCTGTGAAGTCCTTAAGGATAAAATCTGCTTTACCTATTTTGATTACTGAGAAAGAAGATGGTCTCTGGTTCTATATTCTCACTTCAAGTAAGACATGTAGAGTTAATAGCTCTAGCACAGAGAGAGGGAAAGAGGGAGGTTTATGTTTCTTCACCACTTTCCCTAACAGCAAGGCTGGAAAATGGCAGTGATGGAAAATGGCAGTACCCACAGCTGTTTGCTGTGGAACACAGGTGAAGGTGTGCTTTGCCCCAGTGGGGTGACTTCAGGGACAGCTTAATCCCCATGGAGAGTAATGGCAGAAGCTGTAAGAAGTCAGACTATAAAGCATCTTTTTTACTTCAATATTTGGTGAAGCTGGCACTTATGTTAAACTATCTTTTATTTTGTATTCATTCAATCTTCTTTGGAGTATCATAACTACAGTGACTGTGTGGCTCAATAAATACAGTTTTGCTGTTAGTAGTAAAAGGCTGTAGGCTTTGTACTGAATGGCTAAAAGAACATTTTTAAATATCTCCAAGTGGATGAAAGATTGAAGAAACTACTACTATGGACATCATATACCTACCAGTAAGGACCTCAGGATGCTGCTGATAAACTGTTTCAAGTCCCTCTCTCAGTCTCATCGAGGAAGACTGAAGCTTAGGACCCAATGGCATGTGGGAAAAGTGAGTCTAGCACCGGAAAAAAGGGGTAAATATGGCAATTTTACTCATCCTACCAATGAGAATTTTTCTGTATTAATTATTTGGACAATTAGACTGCTAAGACATTTATTGAAATAAGAGTAAATTACTATTTCCATGTATATAGTGTCTTCCCTTTTGCCCAGAAAAAAGATTTTGAGTGGAAGTCTTGTTGCAGGATATGACAGTTATAAAAAGGAGTTCATGTATACATAGAAATGGGCATGTAATATGTTTTACTTAACATCAGACACATATGGTATCACTGATTAAAGACTGCTTAAAGCATTGCACAATTGAATATTAGTTAGGTACATTTATATATTGAGAAACCCCAAAACTTAACAGAGAGAGAACATTTTTATTCTATTCCCACGCTTTCAGAAGTACTTTTCCTTGTCAGCTTTAGCCTGGATGCTGCTATAATTTTGAAAGCATTACCTCTGTTTCTTGGAAAGCTTTCATCACAAAAAAACCCCAAACAATCTAGCAATAAGAAATTGTTGGTTTTGTTTTTTGGTTTTGTTGGGTTTTTTTCCCAATTGCAGGGGATTTATATTTTGAATCCTTGGAACTGTGAAGTATTACATGTGATAATCTGTTAAGAAATACAAAGATACTGAATATAGATAATACAGATATGTATGTACAGTTTGATAGTGGGATCTTACACCATCCTTTTAATATTTTAGTAAAAATAATTAATACAAACTATATTATATTATCTTACTCATAATGAGTAACCCATTGAAGATTATAGGGCTTCTCACAAAGTAAGATACTTCTCTGTCTGACTAAAAATGATTGATAAACACATCTGACACTTTGATTTTCCTTCTGCTATGTTTAAGAGATATATTCAGTTTCAATACTGTCTTTAGGTCAGGTTTTCTATTCTGATTCCCACTGACTGTCTTATTCTATGAGTTATTCACCGAGTACAGTATTCCTCCATATGAATACAGGATCTAGCCTTCCTAACTCCTTCTTTAAACAGAATTGCTTGAGAAAAGGCAGTGCTTGTGGTTTTACAAGGCTGAAGCATGTACAGAAATTAATTACTCAGTATAGATCATTTGGTTTGAAATGTTATTTCCCAGACTATAGTTTTCCCTCTTACTTGCATATTACCTATATGCTCCAAGTGCTTCAAGGCATTCAGTTTGCTTCTATGGTGCTTACCAGATGGTTTTCTCAAACTAAGAATTATCAGCCTAGACTCACTAATGGCTATCAAGCAGGAGGCTCACTCAGCTATCTCAAGTTAAGTGGAAGTAATTAATTTTGTCGTCTTGTAGTGACTTGCATTTTTCATCCAAAGATATTTTAAAATTTACATTTTTTTCCTTCTGCTTCACCCTAATGCTTATTACTGCTTATATTGAAACATGAAGCTAGTAATATGAGAATTTCTCTAGCAATTTGCATTGTTACAGAAAGTCACAAGATACTGAACTTTATAGAACAATAAAAAAGATCACCAATGTGTGTTCCTTGCATTTCCACCTTATTTTTTAAACATAAGGCTATTGAAACAAGCTTCCTCATATTTTTGTGCCTGCAAGTTTTGCTTGAACAGGAAAAGAGAAACACATGCAATCTTCCCATCCTCCAGCACTTTATGTGAGCTATAGAATCAATCTGACTGCAGTGGCCAGGTGAGGCAGCAGCTACTACTCCTCTACTCCATGAGACCTACTGGTTCTGGATATCTCAGAGTCACCACACATATAATGCACAGTGAATGCAAGCATATTTCTGCCTGCAAAATGTAAGACAGAACTGCACCAGCCTTATTAAGCATAACCTTGACAGAGCTTTCACTCAGTTAATATTATGTCGAGATTAAAAAGAGGATTGGGGTTGGGGGGAAGACCTGCCATAAAGAGAGAGGAAATAATTGCAGCACTGTTCACTAAGGAATAATAGATCATCTTTTCACACTACTAATTTGCCTTGCTGCCTCTACTAACAGCCTGCGAATCCTACCTAATTGTACCCTTCATTGCTTTGCCAGAGCACATTGTCATGCCTGCTTCTTTGGCTGTCTTGCTCTCTTCTCAGCGTACTCACTGACAAATGATGAAACGCTGAAGTATGAAGAAATGAAAGATGCATTATATGAAGTCTTCAGATCACTCAAATTAGTCAGTTGGCTGTAGAAACATTTCCTTTTGCATGTTGTTCCATTACTGAGGAGCAAAAGAGTTTGTATAAACCGGGCCAAACAGTATTGATACACAATGGCTAAGATTTTTGTCTCCACTAGTTTTTTACAAAAGGAAACATTGTCTTTTCCTCTTATTTCATTCTGTTACTTCCAAACCTCTTTCTAAGGTAAGAAAAATGAATTATAGCAATAACATTTTTCCTTTTTTTTTTTTTTTTCCTATACATAATTCCCATTTCAGATTTAAATTTACCAAGGAGTACTTCTATTGTTTGGACCCTCAGATATGAACTTTGGGGACAGTTCTCTCTTTCTGAAAGTTCTGAAGGTTCAGCCTTTTATATTCTTTTGTACATTAACTTCTCATCTGAAGCCTGGATATCTGGGAATGAGCAAAACATGGGGGTAGCATATGCTTTGGTATTTTCAGCAGAACATTGATAGGAATGTTTCCCCTCATCTTTGTGATACTATGAAAAAAAATTTAAATATTCATAGAATAGGGAATGATAAGGTAGACAAAACAGGAAAGCTGTTTTCTTTCCTTCCACCTCTGCCTTTTGTGAACTTTGTGCATATACTATGTATAAAGTTTTTAGTATTAGTATCTGATCTATTCATAATACTGTCAGCGTGTTCAATGATCAACTTGTTTGTTTGTTGTCTTCCAATACAGTCTGTAAGGCAGTCTTTCAACATATTATCAGATCCAAATTATAGGAGATAACAAATATTCATGCATGATTTTTTCAGATCTGTATTTTGTGATATATTTTTACTATAGAAAAGGGCTAGGTATCTGATTCAAGGTTATCTCACATTTATATAATTTGATCCACATACTAGGAATGCCATAAATATTCTCTGCATAAATTATTCTGGTCTCTGACATAAGAATTTGCATATCATTCAGGAAGTCTAGGAAATGGCTTATTTTCCATTGGTACATACAAGAACACTTACGTTGATTTTTCTGTTCAAAGGTTTTTCAGGTTCTTCTGTTGTGGCTTGCCTATCATTTATTTGTCATCAATACAATGTTTTAGCAATTGATTTCCAATTTGTCAGCTGAGGCTGCATTGTACTTTGGAGACAGACACAAAGTCAGCACAAAGGAAGTACTTTTATACCAAAATGAACCTGGACAAAAACCAATGCAATAAAAATACAGCTGCAAGATTATTTTATATTTTTTCACACTACTAGGGAAATATCTAATCTGGTGACATTCAACTATTTTATTAAAAACCTGTAAGCTGAACCTGAAAATGATCTGTATGCAAGGACTGTAGAAGGGAAGCTGTCTAAAATATTTTTCTTTTACATACTCTCTGTACCTCAGACACAGCCAGTTCTAGCCAGCTCCAGTGGAATTGCTGCAGGGCACAGCTGAGCCCCAGGCCATGATGGTGGTGTCTCAGGGAAAGCCTGTGTAAGGAAGTCTGTTGGGGAGAAGACAGGGGAGAAGTGTGAGAAACAGCCCTCCAAGACCTTAGGTGAGAGAAGGAGGAGGCACTGCAGATGTCTGAGCAGAGATTCCCCTGCAGCCCTGGAGGACCCCATGCCAGAGCAGTTATTTCCTGCAGCCACGGGAGAGAACCTTGTGGTAGACCTGACATCCAACCCATGGAGGCCGGCACAGCAGAGCAGGTGGATATGCCCTGGAGGAAGGTGCAGCCAGGGAGGAACAGGCTTCTGGCAGGATTGAAACCCACACAGGAGCAGGTTTCCTAGCAGTACCTGTGGCCCATGGCAGAACCATGCTGGAGCTGTTCTTGAAGAACTGCAGGCTGTGGGAATGACCTACATTGGATCAGTTCATGAATAACTGTATCCTTTGGGAGGGACCCCATGCTGGAGCATAGGAATAGCAATGTACAATTTTTTGGTTTGTGTTTTGTTTTGTTTTTTCTCTTTCAATTGTGAGAATAAGAGCATGGTCCTTTTACTAAATAGTTCTAACAAGACAGCCAGAAAAGTAACTGAAATTATATTGACAATAAGGTGTCCTGGTTTCAGCTGGGATAATTTTATTCTTAGTAACTGGTGCAGTGCTGTGTTTTGGATGTGGTGTGAGAACAGTATTGATAGGACACTGATTTTTTTAGTTGTTGTTGGGTAATGTTTATACTAAATCAAAGAATTTTCAGTTTCCTGGGCCTTGCCAGCAAGATGCTGGAGGGACATGGGGAATTGGGAGGGGACACAGCCAGGACAGGTGACCCAAACTGGCCAAAGGGATATTCCATACTATGGGGTGTCATGCTGAGTATATAAGCCAAGGGAAGAAGAAGGAAGGGGTGAACATCCAACATTATGGTGTTTGTCTTCCTGAGTAACCATTATGCATGCTGGATCCCTGCTCTCCTGGGGATGGCTGGACACCTGCCTGCCCATGGGAAGTGGTGAACAAATTCCTTGTTTTGCTTTGCTTGCATGCGTGGCTTTTGCTTTACCTATTAAATTGTTCTTATCTCAACCCTTGAGTTATACATCCCTTTCCGATTCTCTTCCCCATCCCTCTGAGTGAGGGGGAGTTAGCCAGTGGCTGCATGGTGCTCGGTTGCCAGCCGGGGTTAAACCATGACATAAGATCATCTTTAATGCTTTTTTCCCTTTACCCTTATGAGAGGAGCTGCTCAAGAACTGGCTTTCACATTTTAATTTGGTGGTCTCTAAGTATGTTTGTGTGGTTACAAGAGCAAGCCTTCTAATGTACAAGTTCTTAAGATTGCAAGTATTTTATTAAGTTGAGGAAGTAGAAATAATTTACACAGAAATTATAGATTTTATAAGACATACTAGTTATTTTTAAAAGTAACTGTAGGTTATGCTCAAAGTAATACTTCTATAAACATCTATGTTTTTCAATTTTTATTGAAAGAACTGTCAATAATGACTCAGTATTTTTATATTTCATTTATTACACAGTACAACACTGTGATTAAACTTAAAATGAAGGAGATGGTTTTTGATTGATTTACAGTAAATTTAATCTTTGATTAACATTCCAGAAGGAGGAAAAACAAATGAACATGCTATAAAACATGCTAATGATGATCATAATGATAATTGAGAATATTATTAGAATAGATAATATCACAATGAAGGCATCAGGACTTTATGTAGATATTCCCCCTGTAGGTTTTATAACAGGAGAGAAGAAACTTTACTGATTTTTGAAAAAAAAGCATTTAAAAAGGATTTTAAAACCTTTCTGACATAAAACAAAACAAAAAAGGAAAATATTATTTTGCAAATTTTTAATTTATATTTATTATGCTGTTTTGTTCCTTGCCTCTTTCTGTGTATAAGCTTTCATTTTCCTGGCTACTGGACTTCACATTTACTAGTAATAAATCTCATCCATTGGCTGAAAACCTCACAGCTCAAAACTCTTTTTTTTTTTTTTTTTTTTCCATTTAACTTTAGGCTTTTTATTTTATTTGCTACTGTCTGTAAATTGTGGTCACAGCTGAATAATTGCTCTAAAGTTACCAGCAACAGATGTTGAGCTGGTGTTCCAAGTACAGGAAAAGAGAAACTGTATGGGGATTTCAGTTTAATTGGTCATGAAATCACCTAAAAACTTCTACAAGTCATTACTGAGGTATGACTCCTCAAAAACCTCACTATGTACAGACCAATGATTTCCTTAAAAAAACAAAGAAATGCTCTCTGTGCCTCCAGTGATCTGCAAATGAAAGCTTGAGAACTACATCTTAAATGAAATGGAGATGATGTAGATAAACCTTTCTTTTCTAGATCATTGATAGGAATGTGAGAATATAAAATGGTGACTAATGGCTCATTATGAGATGAATATCATACATAATGAAGTAATTCCAATTCGGATTGTGCATCTGGGCCCAATCACAATTTGGTCAGAAGATCTGTTCTGAATTGGGAAAGAAAAAAAGGACATAAGAGAGATAGGTACTTAACAGCAGGATTTTTAAGAGTATTTAGCTTCTGTCCATCATGACAACTAGTAAGAGTGAGCCATCTAGCAGACCATGAAAAAAACTTAGCTCACAACTTCCACTGAATTTCACAGAGCCACCGCTCCTGTCTCCAAAAGGCCGAAACATAGTCTTACCTTTTGTCTTAGATTATCTTCTGCATGCCAAAGTCTCTTAGGTATCAGCTGTTCTTTATCAGCACGCACCCTATCTGCTCTGAAAGTTGAAATGTAACAAAAAGAACCCAACACTATTCTTGGGCACTTATGTTTTGTTAAATAGCCAGGTTTATGTGTCCTACTAAGTTTTCATATGCAAAGACTTTTCTTCTTACTAAGTCCTCTCTTCCCATAGCACCGCTGATTGCAGCCATAGTTTCTTCTGCTCATTTAACTGAGTGTTTCTCAGCTCTTTAAAGAGCAGATGCTTCCCCATTAGGCCATGCAGTCTTAGTAGAGAAGTAACTCATTGGCTTCTGGTAGAACTGTATTTATCAACTACGGTGTGAATTACAGCTCAGGAAGGATGAAATGCTTTTACAGGCAGCCTGACCGAGAAAAGTCTTTGATTCCAGCTCTCTGGCACTGGTTAATGGGGAAGTGCTACAATGCAAAAGCTGTAGGTTGAATTTCATCTTTTTCTGCTTGGTGTTCTTGCTGGGGTTAAAGCAAACTGACTTCTGCTACTAAAGGCTTGCTGAACTAATTCTTGATGTGTTTGTAAGCTTTTTAACAGAAACGTAATCCAAACCAACAACCTCGTTGCTCTCAAAACACAGTTTTGAAAGGATTGTTGTTGTGTGTTCTATCTGCAGGCTTCTTATTTGAAACATCCAGGAGATGGGATAACTGGCCTCAAGTTTGGAGTGTGAATTCAGGCCTATGGCTCCATCATGTAGGTGCCTGCGTTAGGCACAAGACCATAAGCTCACTTGTGGAAAAAGAGGGCAATTACTCCTTTTATCTGTCTTCTAGCTTTCTCTTATCCTCTTCCAATGCCTTAAAAAGAGCCTTAAGGTTTGGATCTGCAGGCAGGCAAGCATGGGATACATAATTTGAAAAGAGGAGAGTAATGAGTTCTAGCCTTTCAATTTTGGGACTACTTGTAACTTTGGCCACTGACTGAGTCAGGTTTTAGGATGATTCAGGTCTTCACAGCTGTTTGTAAGGCTGAGGCAATGACTTCAGTCCTGTTAGCTGTTTAATACTTACCAGCTCCTCCTAACTGAATAGCACCTTTTGTCCTTGTGTTTTGTGTCCATCTCTGTGTGCGCCTGTACATTTTAGATGTGATATAAAGTGACAACTGGTACCAAATGATATTGAAAGGCCTTTATTGAACTTAATTATTCTTCAGTGACTGGCATGAATCAATCCACATAAAATTCATCTGTCAGTTTCTGATGTGCCAGCTTTAGTATGAAGGAGATTCCTCCATTTTACCAGTAACTTTGTTTCTACTTAAATTATTGATGGACTTTGTTCAAATGAAAATTATTATAAGCATTTGTTGGTTAATATAGTGAGAATAAGGATCAGAAAACTCAGTGGTTTTGCTCTATTCTTCAGTGTAGTAAGTACCCTGAATTCCCACTAAAATTAGTCAATTGCCTGAAAATGCACTTACCACCATGGCAGATCAAGTTCCTTGCCAGTATGAAGTTCAATGTATAGTGATGTATTAAATACCTCATAATTTTTTTGAGTGAGTTTTTTGTTGGTTTGGGTTTTTTTTTTGTACTGGTTACACAAAACTATGAAATCATGTTATCTGTAAGTATCATGTGAATCTGGAAAGCATCAAGTT
This sequence comes from Falco biarmicus, assembly GCF_023638135.1. Classification (NCBI taxonomy): domain Eukaryota; kingdom Metazoa; phylum Chordata; class Aves; order Falconiformes; family Falconidae; genus Falco; species Falco biarmicus. Next base: position 111,885,868 of record NC_079289.1, on the reverse strand, counting down.
ATGAGCTTTACAGAAAATAAAAATAAAAACAGGTTAACATACACTATCCTAATGATAGAGGAAGTATTTTTCAGACGTGTTTGATTTGCAGTGTTCCTCATTAATTCAATGAAAAATCTTCCAAAACATTAAGGAAAATAGTATAGATATCAACCATTGATAATATCGTGCTTTTTACTTAAAATTCTTTCACATTCCTAGCTGTAAACCAGTGTTTTTCAAGCTGAGGATGTTTATGGAAAACAGATTCTTATTTTCCCTCTTAGTTTAATATGGCATGTGTTTTTTCCATCTGGAATGGTGAAATTTGTTAGAACCTTCCCTCACTTTTATCAGCCCACTCCCTTTTTGTGGTGGAGGATTTAAACCATGGGTTCTCAAAAGTGATGGGAGGCAGGAGCAAGAACAAAATTAAATGCAATTGGTTTAGGTCAATTTGCTTTATTTTTCTGACTTTGGAATAGTGAAAAAATGATACAGTCTGATCATTTATGGAGCAGTCACTTCCTATCACTTCTGAAATGTCAGTTACTTTGCAGGACTTACGATGTATGTTGCATATAAAGTGTATGGAGTGGGCTCAAAACCCCTTCGAAGACTTCAAGGAGTGGTCAGGAAAGATAAGCAGCTTAAATGGTCTGTGAGTGAAGGCTCAAGCTCAGCTGCGAGTATGGGCCTAACAACTTCCTTCTCATTAGCTTAATAAATAAACAGCCAGTAGCAGCATATCTGTTTGTCCGACCCATACAAGTGCATAGTCATCCTCACAATAAAAGTGTTTCTCCTGTTTTTCACTTTGTGCCTCTTGCCCTAGGTACCACTGGAAAGAGCCCATCTCCATCTTCTTTACACGCTTCCTTCAGGTATGCATATACATCTATAATACTTTCCTCTGAGGCTTATATCTCTTCTACTGAAGAGGCCAGAAACGGACACAGTACTCCACGTGTGGCCTCACTGGTGCCAAGTATAAGGGAAGGGTCATGTCCCTTCATCTGCTGGTAACACTGCTAATGCAGCCCAGGATACTACTGGATGCCTTTGCTGCAATGATGCATTGTTGGCTCATGTTCAACTTCTTGTCCATCAGGACTCCCAAGCCCTTTTCTGCCAAATTGCTTTCCAGTTAGGCAGCCCCAAGCATGTACTGGTGTGTGGGATTGTTCCACCCCAGGTGCAGGCCTTTTGCCTTCCCTTGGTGCAGCTCATGAGCCTCTTGTCAGCCCACTTCTGCAGCCTGCCAAGGTCCCTTTGAACGGCAGCACAACTCTCTGGTGTATCAGCCACTCCCTGGTTTGGTTTCATTAGCAAACTTGCTGAGGGCGTACGCAGATCAGTAATGAAGATGTTGAATAGGATTGGTTCCAATATTGAACCCTGGGGTAAAATTTACTGGCCACCAACTAGACTTCGTTCCACTGATCACCACACTCTGGGTGTGGTTGTTCAGAAAGATATGAGAGCCTTGTCACTGATGTCAACATAAACAAAGCAACGTTCTAAAATTGTGACTTAGTCTCTGAGGAAAGATAGTGACATCATGAAATGACAGAGAGCTGGAAGAGATGGTGAGCTCCACAGGGGGCTGAGAAAGGAAAATGTGTAATGGACAACACAGCTTAACTTGATACCGGCTGTTTTTAAGGTCTGGTTACTGTTCATAACACCCTGACCTTGCTATTAACATAAGTCCTCGCTCTATTTTAATAAAATTCTTAGCAAAAGTCTTTAATCTGCCCAATCCCATGGGTAATAAAACCAGATAGAATGTTTAGTTATTCTTAAGATTAAATATTAAAAACAATTTATATAAATGAAGACTGTTTTATGAGGCTTCTCCTTTTTTCTTTCTTTTCTTTTTTCTTTAAGATAAATTGGCTTAGATTGATGACTTAGTTCAGCAAAGATACCAATCCCGTGATGTAACCTAAAAAGATACATTAATATGGTGACATTTAAGAATATAGTAGATATTGATCTAATTCTGAACATCCAGAACCACTTTGCAGTAGGACTTAATAAATTCTCAGTTCAAATGCATTGCTTGTTCTCTACCTATCCTCAATGTTAGCTATCTCGGCAGTATTTTAAAAAACAGATAAATCCACTTTTTTATTTACTGTATTATGTCCGAAATTTGAGTATGTGGCAGGGGGGAAAGGTATTGTGTGCCAGGAAAACAAAGTCCTATAAAGAGAAAAAACAACAAAAAAAACCCCAAACCAAAATAAAAAACAAACAAACAAAAAAACCAACCAAAAATACCCTCAACAAAACAAAAACCAAAAATAAGGCTGGTAATGTGAAGGACACCATTCCTTTTCAAAAGATATAAACTTCCTTTCACGTTAGTTTCTAAATTTATTCAGTGAAGTGTGATTTTGGGTCATCTTTAAAGCAATTTGTGGGTAATGTGTTTCAGTTCCTTCCTGTCTTCATATTTTATCTCATTCAATAGGAACTGCTTTTGCATTTATACTTTATCCATTCTTATCATATGGCCAGCCCATCACTGCTTGGGCTCTATAAGTAAGGGTTTGGCAGTCAGTGTGCTAAAACTTCCATTTCTATTCAGACTATTAAACCAATTCATTTGGAGTCATCTTCTAAAATTACTACTCATTTTTGTCTGCTTCCCTCCATTCTCACGGAAAGGCTATTCCACTGCTGATGGTTAAGACTCATCTTCTAAATACCAGTTAAACTTGTGGGACTTTTTCACAAGTAATATGCTTTCAGATTTTTTTTTTTCCTTTGTCTATCCTTTCCTTTTGTCTTCCATGGGTTGGTGGTGTTGGGTGTTGAGTTTTATTTTTTTTTTTAAATCCTCCTACAACTTCTGCTCTAAAGAGCAATATCCTCTCTTGTGTTTCCTGTTGCTAAGCTACACGACTCATGCTCATTTAAGAATCATTTGTATGGTATAAAATAGTATCATGTAGAAGTGCCTGAGGTAGATTGCTGTGAGGTAGTTTGGGGTCTGGAAGCACTGTTGCCACAACAGTGTAATGTTCTACCCAAGCTAAATTTCTCCACAGAGAAATGATTTCTTTTAGCTAATATAACCACCTTTATAAGTCTTCACAGTTCACATATGTTCTTAAGATATCTTTGGTGGTCTATATCTGTAGATACGCTGCATATCGTTTGAATAGACCTTCTTGTAACTTGTTCCAGTTTTGTAAGTTTTGTCTTGAATTCTTAACTTGCAATTAACAACATTCAATAAAACTGGAAGTTTCTTCCTACCGCATGTCCCTGCTAGAGGTTAAAGTTCCAGACAGGCATTCTTTGAACCAAAGGTTGAAGAATCTAAGCCTTTTATGTGTTTGGCTTCCTTGACATGTGCAAATTCTTTGTTGTGAGTTTCCTTTTCAGAATTAGCTCTTTTTATGAAAACATTAGTAAAAATTCCTCAAAGTGTTTTTCACTTTGAATTCAGGAGTTCGGAGTATAGGGAGATGGATTAATCACTTTTGGGTCTTTTCAACAATGCACTAAACAATTCAAAACTATAGACAGATTTTAAAAAAAATTACATTCTCCAACCTTATTAGCTACTATCTAAGCTTTTTCCAGCAATGCATTAGGCCACACAAGCAAAAACCTGGCACTTGCATAATTCTACCATTTTTTTCACAGCTAAAAAGCATGTAAAGTTTTTGTCAGAAATATTTAGATTATATATTATTTTTAATATATTCATCCTTATTTAGGTACTTAATTACCAAGTGAGTAGATTAAGTTTGCATTTGAAGCACAGTGGGATTTGTGATGTTCTGGTTTCTTCAGGAAGGTTTATCTTGGTTTTTCCCTTTTGCTCCTGAGAAAATTGTTTCCTAGTCCTGGTATCCTGGTTCCAAGCAAAGGAGAGCTGTGAAGATAAAGACAGATTTTGAACTAATTATAGATATTTTGTGCAGAATAACTATAAGAAGATATTACAAGGAGTAAATATGTCTTTAAAAGACATTGTGTGAACCTTAGTTGTATTTTGTTTGTGATCCAGTGTGGCACAATGTTATCTCTGTACATGACAAAATGACTTTTATTTGTATGACTATGAACAACTCAACAATACTAACACAATCTTATCCAGCTGAGCACATGGAACATACATTACGAACATAAAGATGAGATTAATTAAATTGCCTTATAAATGAGGATTAGTGGTCTGAAACGGGCCTGGGATGATTTGAAGCAAATCACTTTGGATGATAACCACACAATAAGGCCACACTTATAACTGGACAATTCTGTCCATAAATTTAAGCTTTTAAATCCTGCCCTACTGCAGAACTCTCAAAGGGTTTTCTACTAATAGTGCTGACTTGCCAACAAACTTCTTCCATCAGCATGGCATGGCCTAAGTCAATTGCTAGTTTCTTATCTGGATGACAGTGAAAACCTGTCATGCATCCAGGCAGGAAGCTTTCTGGGGTCTGAGAAGGCGAGATAGCAAAGAATCCTAACAGAAATCCTGTAAAACAAACAGAAAAAATCTTAAAGAGGTCACATCTCACTTTCAGTCCCCAGGCAGAATCAGGCCTTCCTATGTTTTTCCTAATGCATATTTGTCTAGCTTGTTCTAAATATAATGATGGAAATTCTGCTGCCTCTTCAGGCAATGTCTTTCAGTACTCAGCCATCTGTAGTGCTATGTGCTTCACCTGAAAGTCCCTAGTCGCTATTAAACCCGCTACTGCTTACCTTATCTTCACTGGAAATGAAGAAGTGTTTATTCTCTCCTACTTAATACTTTAATGTGTAAAAGATAGAAAAGCTCTTCTCACATCTTCCTTTAGTCTTTGTTAGACCAAATAATATAATTTGCTTTCAACCTTGATCATGCTTGTTACTCTTAAAATTCCCTCCCGTCACAATCCCTACTGTTCCGTATTTTTTCTTGAATCATGTTGCCCAAAAATAGAACAGTGCTTGCTTTGAAGCTTTACCAGCACCCAATGCCTCTGAGGAATTTCCTTGTACATCTTGCAGCCTACTACTGTAGTTTATATTTTCTAGTATAGCAATTGAAAAGAGGAGAGAGACTTGATCACCTTGAACATACAAGTAGTAAATGTTCCTATTTATTTTCTTGGACATCATTCAGACAATATAAAAGGGAAGATTTTATTTCTAATTAACTTATCACATCATTTTTTAGAAAATAGATTACTTCATCTTATTAATTTTTTACATAGACTACAATATTTTTTGGAAAATTGTGATCAATGGAAAGTACCTGTCTCATTTATGGTGCCTCCAATGTATTGTTTGATCCATCTTGAGAAAAAATACGTTTTAAAAGATTGAACATTTAGGTTCACATATAACAATATAGGTAACATAGATGCCTTATTACAATTTATAGTAATTCAGTGTGGCTTGGCTGTCTTCACCAAATGAAAAGTTATACTGTGCATTATTACCACCAAATAGCTAATTATGTTCCCCAGAGCCTGCAGTATCACAGGCTCAAATCCGGGGCACTTCACAAATTGACATCTTGACTATGTGCCTCCTGTGCTTTCTTCTTGCATGTTGGATTGATCTTTCAAGGTGGTCATTCAAAAGATGAAGGGAGAGAAAAAAAATAGGGCAGAGGGGAGCAAAAACTCTCCATAGTAATCCATTTGCATAAGATACAAACTGCTTTGTGTTGGAAACAGATATTCTGTTTCATAGGCAGTATCTCAAAGGATAAAGCTAACATTTCTCTCCTCTTCCATTTTCCTCTCCTTTTCCCTCCTCACCCCTTCCAGTGGAATGACAGAAATAATGACTTGATGTTTGGCTTTTGCGAGTCATGGCCTTGGTAACAGAAGTGCCATAATTATCTCATTGCTACTATCACAACATTGCAAATATTAAATGGGAAAAACAATGTTTCAGTGGCTTTGAGGTTTTGACACTTAACTGAGAAAAGCCAGGGAGTTCATTGTTAATGTTTCCTCTCTTTAATTTCTTCAGTATTTTTAGTACACTTCTGCTGTGTAAGCAACAAATTGTGATTATCAGAATAAGCTTCTGGAATTCCATCTCTGTATTGCTGATTTCAGTCGATTGTCAACCGTCCTACAGGATTCACCTATCAGAAAGAACCCTCTGATTAGCTTTCACTGCATGTAACCTGTGTAATCAGACTTCTAAGAACTAGAATAAGCCTTCACAGCTGCTCATGTAACAACATAAGGTGTGTACATACCCTTGCTTCAGCAGCAATTGAAGGAAAGATAAGAGTATTGTTGAGCCCCTATTATTTACCTCTTGGAAAGGTGCATGTCCATAGCTCTATTAATATAAGTGAATTAAAAAAAAATGACAAGTGAAGAAAAGAGAACTTTGCAGTTTTATCTGAATTTATTCCATCGACATTTGGAGAAAAGATGGTATGTGTGATCACCTTAGAAGAACTTGATAGTACTGCTATCTTGGGGTTGGCTGTTGTTCTGCACTTAGGTAAGTGACCGTGTTTCTGGCCTACTCTGAAAAAAGCACCTAATCTGTGCTGTTTAATCACTCTGCCCCCACCCCAATTTCAGTGACCTCTTTGTGGTTGTTAGACAGTACATGTTTCCTTTAAATGTGGTGAATTCCATTCAGAATGATTCACCCTAATGCCTACAGCCAGGTGTGCTGAAGACATCTGTGATAGCCCAAGAAGTATATTAGGAGCCACTTTTGACACATGAGGCACTCAGGGTATAATCCTCTGCTTGCTCGACTGTTCTCAGGCTGAAGCACGGGGTCTACTCCTTAGTATCCTTTTGTACAGAAAAGCTTGAAATTGGATGCATCTTACAGTCTAAATAACTAAATTAAATGAAAAAATGCTAAGTAATATCCTTAGGCAAGGAGAAAGAGCTGAGGAAGAGCTACTTCTGTTCTACTGTGAGTACTTGTATTTAATCAAAGGTTAATTCTGAAGGATTATGTCGCCTTTGTGTGTTTATTTAGAATAAGATTAGGACAAACATTTAGTTTATTATTAAAATGTTCTACACAGAATTTTCCAAAACACACTTCATACTTGACCTACTAAATATTTGTAAATGAAGTGCTTCTTCTGACTGAGGCAAAATTGCTAAAATTAACTACAGCATGATGTTCCAAAATGCATTTATCGGTCTACTAAAATGTTTTTTTCTGTGGTATTTCGATGTTTGCAGTTAGTCTTAGTCCTAAAATACCTTTTCTATTCAAGACTAACCAGATGATTCATATTTTTACAGTTCACCATAGTGGAAAGTTTTTTACAGATGTTCCATCTTCCCTTTGTATTGCACATTTTTTATTTAAATTTGGCTATTGCTTCTGGTCTTTAAAATCTAACAGACACCTACCCAGACATGTCCTTTATTACCAGTCTTTACAGCATGCAAAAGAGTGTGACATTGACTGAAGAATCTAGCTGAGAAAATCACAGTGACAAACTTTCATGTAACCTAGCTATTTTTGCAGGACATCTTTCAAAACATTAGATTCATTAAAAGGAGATGTATACTTGCCAATAATTTCTACAAACACCCCACCCCCCATATTTACTAATGCTTTTATATAATCTAAAGCATTCACAGGTCTTGGAAGAAAAACATTTTTTATTCCTTTTTGGAGAGTGGTTCTGGTTTCTGTACCAGAGTTTTTATTTTTTGGTTTTTTCCTAGCATTTTCTTAGATGCAGTTTATTAGAATTGCTATCACTATGTGGCCTTATACACAGCTACTAAATATCATTAGTATGTGGTCAGGGGAAGTGGAGGGAAACACCAAACCAAATGTATCAAACACTCAATTAAAATTTAATGACAGAGTTGTGGTTTAGGAAAAAAATGTGACTCAGGCTACCTGGCTCAAAGCAGAGGACAGGTAAGAACACTAAAGGAAGCTATAACAACTTCTTTATTTCAAATATATGAAACTTCTCTTTAGGTCTAACCTGTGGAGGATTGTTCATAAAACAGCTGAGAATAAATCTGTTAAGCTTGTTGTAGAATCATGAAGTAGTATATTTTGAAGATTAATCTGTAAAAACTTAGACTGATTAATTAAACAACTTCTATTAGTTCTTTCAGCATAATTCTGCAGAATAACAGAAATAAAAAAAATAAATATAAAAGAGAGGAGAAGTGCATAAACTCTTTCAGACTACTGAGTCTGGGAATGCCTAATTTGAAGTAGGTTTTCTATCTATTTTGAAACAGAGAGGGGTAACATACCTGTTTAATGTGATTTTGCATGGCTGTTTCTATTTCTTGAAAAGAAATAAAAGTGGCATCTAGAAAACTGAATAATATTTATTTAATTGAAAAAAAAAATAAAATCCATACTACTCTACTAAAGCATATCTGAACTGGCTAGAACACTGTGGGAGTTGATGAATTCCATGTTTGCCCTCCTTTGCATTTAGTGTGGTAGTATCAGCTAGTGGAGGATAATTGCATCTTTGTCTGAGATGATAACCACATGGGTGAAGCTGAAGCATGGGGCTCTAGCAGCTGCTGGGGTTGGATCTCCTTTCTGATGGTTGCATAAGAACTTCCTGAATTGAATGTGTGCATGTGGGTGTATAACAGGTAATAGAAATTGGAACTGTTAGTACGGTGAGGTGTTTGAGAGTGGGCCTGTAGAAATCACAAACACCTCAATGGCTAAAATGCCCTAGTTAAATTTCCTCTCCCTACTGATCCCTCCTCCCCCATTCACCACCAGCTGCTTCTTCTAAGTAGGTGGCTATAATTGTCCATGTGGGAAGTTCAGTTTTGTTGGCGTTGGTTATAGAATACTTTTTCTGTAACTGTGGACTTGCTTAGAGTTTGTGAGTTATATCATGAAGTTTGGAGGGGGAGCAGCAGAAGAATCATGGGAGATGCCAGAGGAGGAAGGGGTCTTGTTCCTCTTTTGTCTTCACAGGTTATTAGTGCAAGAGAAATCTTGGTCTAACCTGCATTTTAAGTTCAGCTTCTCTAAAACTGGAGTCTTGTTTCTGGTTTTACTATATTTAGTCTGATATTTTTGGTTGGTTGGTGTTTTTGTGTTTTGCTTTTTTTTTTTTCCTTTTGGAAACCAATATGCTTAAGTCCATTTGCAGCTTACTCCCACTTCATTCCCTACAGACCACAAATATAGTATATGGAAATCATCCTTCCTGAAGGTTTCTGTTGCCTTATTAACTCATGAAGATTATAATCTTTCTATTTCAAAGGGTCCTCCATTGCCAGAACTACTGCCAGAATACTACTGATTTACAAAGTCTTGTAAGACCTTCTGTAAATGCATTTTATAAAACTCATTTCTAGTTTGATATTCATTTTATACTAACTTTAGATATGGTCCTATGAACGTACAGGATAGATGTAATCAGATTTTGCAAGGAAGAAAGATCATTTGTATAAAGCACTTGTGGTTCTTCTGAGGCTTACACAGTTGTAATTCCTAGTTACCTGTATTTAAGTTGATAAAAATTATCCTTTGTTTTGTCATAGGATGCTCTCGTGTCCAGGAATTTGACCGGAATAAAGACTCTACCTCTAAAACCTAATCCTATAGAATTATGTGTGTGCTTAGTCAGTAGTAAGAGTCCAGTAAGAATGGATCACATGAAAATTTTATTAACCTAAAGTTCTCTGGAATTAAATGAGAATAATTTCTTGCACTACCCTCATAGTTACTTTGCAGAGTTCCTAGCTTAATTTTAGTGTTCTAAAATAAGTATTAACAACTCATCTGATTAAAAATAATTCTTATTTATTCTTCCCTATTTTTATCTCCTGTGATGAATCTCGGTACTTTACCTCCTTTCCAAGAGAAAATGTGGAGTATTTTAGGGCTGGGGTTATTTTAGCTCTATTGCCATAAAGCAGATACTTTTCTACAAGATGACAACATTCTATCCTGCATTCCCTTATATCTCATTCAGACTTACTGCAGGTAATAAAGGGCAAATTAGGGGATATTTAAACCTAGACAGGCATGAACTCAATAACATATATTTAGAAAGTAAAAATTTTATGATGTTGGATGCTAAAAACAACTTCTAAAATTAGGCCAAATATGTATAAGTAACGTCATAATGCATTGCCAATTTTCACAATGATACCTTTTGAGTGATTCTACAAGCAAATTTGCTATTTAGAACTACTTTTCTTTTTCCATTCCCAAACTAGATGTTTGTGCGTGTGTGTTTGTGCATGCAGCTTCTTAAAATAGTGAATCCATGTAACTGAACTGTAAAATCATAAGAAACTTGACTGAAACTGTGGACTCTTGTGTGCCACCTAGAAAAAATGTACAATTTTCATTCAACTTTGGCAGCCTGCTCACTTCATGTCACTGGGCACTGTGTCAGCCTCTCCCTCCCTGTTGATGTCACCTTTCCATCCAGCCTTTGTAACCACACAGGGCATCTGTAAGTCTCTCCTACAGCACTCCCCATGTGACATGCTCAATCTACTAGAGAGCCACCCACTTCTGTGGAACTTTCATAATCATGTAGATTAAGTCTGTGTGGCCTGTGGAAGAAAACCATCTCTCTCAAATTAATTCCTCTTCTTCCTCCTTACCCTGGGGCTGGACCAGTCATGCTTAATTTGCTTTTTAACATGCAGGAATCAACTTCTTGCAAGATACAACTTCTTGTTGCTTTTTTAGACCTAACGTCTCCTTCGTGTAAATATGATTTATACTGCTTGCCTTCCAAAAGGAGAAAGACTTTTCTCCTTGTCATCTACATGTCAGTGGCATGTTTTACTTTAAAATATCTCACAGTGGACTTAAGAGCATTGTCCTTTATGGTGAGCAGCCTCCACGCCGCTACCACACATGTACATGGCCTAAGTACAGACAGTTTGTTACTGAATCTTTGGTGAAACCAGATGCAACAATAATTAAGCACTTTTGGGGATGACTAACCCTAGTGGCTTTTTCCTAAGCATACTAGGAAAGAGTAAAACAAGGTTTTTAGTTATTCATAATGGGAGTAGAGGTGCTTCACTAAAGGCAACTTCTGTCTTTTTCTGAAAAATCAGGATAGGCAGAAAAGCAGTGCTACTGATAATTCTCCTTCTGGTGGGGACAATAAGTGTTTTATGAATGATTTTGCTGGCCTCAGGGATCCAGGCACACTGCCCTTTCTAGGTCAGCCCAAGGTGGCTCCTTCCCTTATAGAAGCTGTGGTGGGGAGAGCTGGCAGCTGAGGCCTCCCTCCCTGCCTGGGGCTGCCCTTCAGCCCCTGCCTGCCCCCAGGCCTTGCTGGGCTGGGGCTGAGCCCACCCTAGCCCAGGGACTGCCATCCTGGCTAGGCTGGGGCCTGCAGGGGCCACTGGGGGTGGCTGGGCTAGAGACGAGCTGTGTCACTGGCCCCGCAGGGGCTGCAGGATGTAGCTGCTCGGGGAGGGAGGTCACCGCGCTACCTGCACCTCTACGGAGTGCCCATGCCCTGCCCTGGAGTGTGGTTTCCTGATCCCGGTTTGAAAAGAGTTTGAACGGCAAGATTCAGAAAGGCAAGAATGTCAGGTTTTACATACTGTTTATCACTTAATAATAATGCTTAAATCACTGCAACAGAATGGGAAGTTACACACCCAGATAAAAGGAATTGTGAAAGTTTTGGCATAGGCTTGGTACGGAGCTCTTGATGGCTGTTTTGCAAAAGAGGAGGGAAGTGACCTGCATCCCAGCTGGCAGATTGCCGGGGGTAACAGCACTCCTTTGAGCTGTGATAGCCACCAAAATGCAAGCTTCGCATCCCTGCCCCGAATTGGGCTCACCACGGGCTCCCTGGCAACGCTGGGCATGGCGGGGGTGAGGGTGATTTTTCCTTTTGCTCAGCGGTTGGATCTTCTGTCCCTAAAATGGTGGCACACATCTGTTGTGCAGCAGGTAGAGCACTTAAGAGGGGAGCTGGCATGCATGGGCTCATGCTTCTTCAAGTTCACTTTCATAAAATGGAGCCACTGAAAGCTGGTAGAGCCAGGAGCTGCAACGGGCTGTAGGCCGCAAGTGAGGCATTTACCAGCTTATCCACAGTTAATCAAACTCTCATTTTCTGAAGTAAAAGGTCAATTTTAGGTGAATTGGATACCTCTGCGTGTGCTTGTAGGAAAATATGGCATGTCTGCAGTAAATTGAGGCTAGTGGTTAAAAGTGCATAACTTTTGGCCTTGGTGTTTGACTCCATAGCTACTTTTTTGCTGCATTTATTGGTTTAGGGAAACTTGTCATTGAGTCATGTTTTCTACCTTTTACTCAGCATTGGCTTATTTATGTCCTTTAAACTCTTTGTTGCAGAAGACTTCTGCAGAAGTCATAAACAAATGGAGCATGGCAAAAAAAAAAAAAAGCCTCTGCAGAGATATAACATATCGCTGTCTGTTCTTTTCAGTTTCTTTGCAGTGGTGCAAAATAAAACCCACAACTGAAGTGTGTTTTTGTAAACTGAAGATGATTAGCCTTCATTTTTAAAAAAATAAACAACAATAAAGGTCCTTGGTAGGAGATCAAGAAAATGAGCAGAGAAGCAAGTATTATCTGATCAAAGAACATGGGACAATTCTGATTCCTTTCAAGCAAAGGGACATGACAAAGATGTAGGCAGAACCCACAGAACTAAATCAGGGCTCAGATCACTCACCCTTCTAATATTAAAAAATTGTAGGTACTCATCTGAAGAGTTTAGATTGGACCTAAACCACTAAAAATACTCCACTCTGACTAACAAGCAGAGACCCTTGACATTTAGATTAATTTGAAAATTACAGCTCAGGGTTTATCTTGTGTATCTTAAAACATTAGCAAACCAAATTTTTCCAGACCTAGTAAAGAAATTTGGAAACCAGGGAAAGCATTTTTATATTTTATTAACTGTGCATCTGACAGTGAAACTAAACCATCCTTTAAGAACAAAATTAAATATAAACCAGCAGTCACTTTCTGACACTTAGAAAAATCAGATTTACTGTCTTTACTGCTAATATTAGCAAAATGTCCTTTAATATGTTATTATTCAGAGAATACATTTCACCTTTTATATTAGATACAGTATAAAATCATCCCTTCATCCACTGCTCCTTTTAATCTTTTCTTGTCTATCTTACCTACAAAAGCATCTTTACTAATAGTGCTATAGAAGTTTAGCCAGCAGGATTTCTTAGATCTTTTAATAACCCTCTGAATTTAAGCTTTCCTACATTCTTTTTATGATCTACCAAGTCTAAAAACTTTAAGGTTGGTCTAACTTTACTAAAAGCTTTCCTTTTTTTTTTTTTTTTTTTTTTTTTTCTTTGACCACCATGTAAGAATTAATATTTCATAAGGGAAAAGGTGCTGCTTTCCTACCTTATTAAGCTGTGCCCAGAATCTATATTTGTTACTAGCAATAGTGTCAAAGTGAGCTACTGTTGCTGACTAGTAGGCTTGTTCCTTTCTGTTCTCAGAAGTTTGCTGGAAAACAAAATGGAAATCCTTCTTTTAATTGTCAAAATCTAACATTTGCTCCAACATGATATTACTTTAGAAGTAGACCTAGAAGTCAAAAAAGGAACAATCAACAACAAATACTAGAAGGAAACAAATATGTTTTCAAATAAGAAATATATCTTAATTTCAGAAACTATACATAAATATGATAATCAAATATAAAATTAATCTTGAATTTGAAACAACTGGAAACAAACCGTACACCTTAGATCTTAATGGTTGCCTTTTAATGACTCTTCTAATTGTGTGGGTGCATGAGCAGTAACAGCCTAGGCTGAGAAAAAATAATCTTTTAATAGGATTTGTTGTTATTTTATTAATAAATAAGAATATTGATCTACTTCACCACATGTTACCTGCCTCAATCCTTTCCCCATAGAATAACCCATGCTGCTTTGCCCGTGGCATCGGTGTCTCTGAGGCATTTTGGGCTGGGCTGTTCTGCGGTTTTCAGATGTCAAGAGGCTAGCAGGTCTGGAAGGAAAGTTTACATGCTGATTTTACTACCGATCGTCCCTCCCATGTAAGCAGGTAAAGGACTCGTATCCTTCTTTCAATGCTGATGATGTCAGCATCTGCACCAGTACCCTGGGTGTGCTGCTAGGCAGATGGCTCTACCATGCTCTGGTACAGCTCCCATCTTTATTTTTCAGGGCCCTGCCACCCAGCAACTCTGCTTCTTTCTTGTCATGACCCTGTATTTACTTTCTCGCAGCTCCTTGCCTGTGCTAGGCTCAGGAGGTACTGCTAAGGCTGCACTTCCTCTGTCACGTTCACAGACAGCTCCACAAGTCCACAAGTTTGCTGGGTCTTTTGCTATAATAGCTTCAGAAAGACTCTGGAAGAGAAAAAAACATGTACTGTTATAATGTAATGTCACAGTTCATGTCCTAGGGTTACATCTGACCTTTAGTTTGTTCTAAAGGTCACATGTTTTCACATGGAGCTGTGATTGCCCTTGCTGGTCCTTTTGCTGTGGCTCACAGTTGGCCTTTTGCATATGGTAGGGGACTACTGTGGGGAAGCGTGTGTTTAGGGTACCAGTAGTATCACACAGTAAGGTCAAATTTATCTGTCTACAGTCATACTAAAAAAGCTGGAGTTGTAAGAGAGAAGACTGCAGATGAACTTGGTATAGTATTTATCAAGTTGTTCTCTTATCTCAACTGAATCTTGGAGTCTGGAAAGAAGTGGCCATTGAGAATCTATGGCAGAAACAGTGGGATAATAATCCTTTTTACAGATTGTATTTTAATGTAAATCATGGTGTACGAAATAGTACTGTAGGTCTTAATAAACATACATCAGAAACCTTGATTTTCAGACTCCATACTGCCATACTGAGTACATTACTCTGTTCATTCTTTACTTGTTATTGAGAAACAGGTTTTGGTCTCCTCTTTGAGTGCTTGGAGTTATCCAAACAGAGGAGCTGGTTTCTTGAAGCTGATAGATATAAAACCTTGACTATTTCTGATAATATTAACTCATTTTTCAAATGTTATTACTTTTAAGAATGTAAGAGACTGATTTTTACTTTTAACTTTTTACTTTTATCTACCTGTAGAGCTAAATTTTCACCAAACTGCTATAAATCCATATGAATACATGCATATTTTTATACATTCTATTATCTCACTAAAAAGATACTTTTTCCTTTGAATACTGGAATCACTAGAACTGTTTCAAATATGCCAGAAAAAGAGATGATTTTTACTGGTATGTCTGTGGTGAAATACCTATGGATAATGGCTTCTAAAAATTGTCTCAATGCATGCAAAGATGTTGTGCAGGCTTTTTGATGGCTTTTAAAAATCAAAAGTTAAAAAAAAAGTTATGTGTCATATATGCTGTATTTGCCATATATAACATAACAAGAATAAGAAAAGAGGTTAGATTTGGGTTTAAACTAACAGGACTTAAGTATTGCCACTATTAGCAACTACAGGACAAACTAGCAAAGCACCAAATAGTCTTTTCCTTTCAGCTGTAAAATATTTATACTGTGGCTGCACTCAAAAAAAGCTGCTGTGCACACATCCCTCCCTCCCCTCCACCCTTCATTCAGCTCACTTTGTTAGCACAAGGAGATGGTACATGGAGATTTAACTGGGGGTGGAGGGTGGGGGGGTGGAGAAAAGAGGGGTTCTATTGTTGTATTTGAATGACAACAGCTAAAGCTACTTTTCTTACAAAAATGAAAGCCACTTAGAGGCCTGGGAAAAAAAGGATGGGAAATGACAAAGTTTATTTGGGTTTTACTGTGCCTGTGCATGAGTACACAGCCTGAGATGGGGTGGGCAGAGGGGTTTGGTGGCACAAGTTGACCCTGGGCAAGGGGAGAAAAGGTGTTTTCTTCAGTGTTTAGTTGCTTATGATATCTTTTTTTCCCCAATATCCATGATTAGAAGCTCTGTTAACTGGGGGCAAATTAAATATAAAATCTAAAAATTATATTTTTATAAACGTATTTATTATTAAAATATTTACATTATAAATAATGTTAAACTAATGCCTTTCTCACCTAGCGCAAATATGAAAAAGACCTGTTTTCCTTATTCAAACTTACGACTATTTGGGGTTGACTTTCTAGATCTTTAGTTTGTTTAGGAACTTGAGGAGAAATAAGTTATTTGAGTACATGCTGGGATAACTGGGAATGTTTTTTGCTATATGGCATTAGTGACTAAGCTGCCTACATTATTTGACTTCTGGAATACTTATAGCAATAGTTCAAAGGAGCAAATTAGACCAAAGAAATTATTATGATTAGGTGTAGAGCTCTTTGCCCCCCAAAACTGACCCAAAAATGGCTTTTTGATGTGGGCTTCGAAGCTTCTAAGCCAGCACAAACCTCTGCTGGAAAATTCCTGCCAGAAAAAATGTTACTTTAAAAACAGATCTTATAAACTAAGGTATTTGCTTTAGAAATCAAGACAATAATTCAAAATGCTTTGCCTTGTAGTAGCAAGCTCAAAGGCTATTATAACATCAAAAAATTAGTGATGGTTTCTGAGAAGTAGTTCTTTAGTATGGTGGGTGATCCTAACAATTCACGGTGGAAAGCAGCAGCATTATTATGTCCTCCAGAAAATCTATCACATGGTTCTGAGCAGAATTGTAAAATACCTGAAATTACTGCAAGGTTTTTTTGTTCCCTTCCTCACCTGACAGTGCTCTTACAGTTAGCATATTTTAAAGGGTATCGCCAAAATGCATTTTATTTACTATATTCCAATGAAATATTTATATGAACTCAGGGGCCAAGTAAACCATTAGAGAGAACTTAAATGTTCACTTGGGTGAAGAGAGACATAAGACAATCTTTATGGTACCCTGAGTACAATCCGCAACACCAACAAAGTCAATATGCATAGTACAGTCATCATGACGTTCTATCTGCATCTTTTTTTTTTTATTTTTGATGGTAGGTGTTTTATGGATAATTTAGATATTGCAGTTACAGTATGGAAGACAAGCCTTGACATTAATTTACTTTGGATTATTACAAGATCTTATGGAAAAGCTCATTAGACTTTCTGGTCATCTACACTAACAGGAAAAAAATTGGCAGCAAATATAGCTCCCTACATAACTATGATCTAACAGAAGTTATGCTCTCAAGCACCCCTACCCCAACTTTCTTCATAATAAGGTATTGGCTAGGAATTTTAAAAGAAGGTGTGATAATAATTTTGGGAAGTGTGATGGTGTATTGTGGGGTTTTTTTGGAGTATGTGGCCTAGACTGTCTGTATCTTTCTTTTGCTGAACACAATTGGAGCTCTAACACTGGACATTGTGATTCCTGTATGTAATACTTGTCTTTTTATAAAAAGATTTACACTGCTGCTTTAAGTAAATGTTTAGGATCAGTGAGGTCCTGCCTTCATTTTTATCTGAGAAATAAGTATGCTCCACATACTTTTGCAGTTAAATAAAATGGTTCTTTCAGGAAAGGAACTGCTGAAAATATAAGCTTCCTTCTTACAAGTAACCCCAACTAAGGGAATTAGTAAGATTTCATGGAGGAACAGCAGAAGGAAAGTTTTTTGCCTCCACTTTCTAGGAATTGAGAGAAATTTTTGAAGTGGGAAATGTTTTATATGATTATTAGTGTGTGTGTTTAAGGCCTGTCACAGTCCAGGGGATAGTAGGGAATGAGGAGAGAACAAGCAGACATATGAAATTAAAATTATCGGTTAGTAATTTCTGTGTTTCTTTTGATTTAAGGCCAAACTATGTAATTAATGGCCTAAGCAACTAAGACATGTGGTAGCAGTATGAAAGAAGTGACATTTGGTAGCTGGTGACAATTCCTCTATTCCCAGTTTAATATTCCTATTTAGAATAAGGCTTATGAAGCTGCACTGTGGTTTTATTTTTTTGCTGTTATGTGAGTGTGATTCCAAAATAGACATTGTTTTTGTTTTCCTTTGAATTTGTAGCATTTCAGAGGCATAAGCTGCTCAGAGAGCATCCCCAAAAGACCTACCTGCTCACATTTACCTCCAGTTCAGAATTTAGATACAACTGTTTCAGCTCCAAGAAAAGTGATAGTATAACCCTCTATCAAAGCAGATATTTACTTAACAGAACTTTTAAAAGATTGAGCAACCAGTGCCACAATTAAAACATTCAGCTATTTCCCTGTTTGTTTCTTGCCCTGGTCCCTATGTAAGTGGGAATTGTAGATCCTCCAGGTTGCTTCTGACTGCTGTTAAAAGAACCCAAAGATCTTAGTTTGCCTTTTTCCTTATAATGCTTATCACATAATTAGACAGATGTGATAATCTTCTTTGACTGATTGCTGATCTTTATTTATTTAAATTTATTGAGTATAGTATTAAGCACAAGATATAGAAACCTAACCTCTGAACTTAGCAATACAGATGCATGCCACTGTTATTCTGTTGTTTATTCCACATAGCAGTAGAGAAAACCAGCTTTTATACTGCTTTCCCGCTTTATAAATACTGTAATTTTTCTGAAAAGTGTTTTGGTGTTAGTTCTAACTGCTGAGATGAATGATCCTGACTTTTTGATGCAAGTTTCAGCTACACTGTGAATGGTAGTATTCTGACAAACAGGTCAATTGCAGGTGTCAGCAGGTTTGACACAGTTGCTCCCAATGTCCTGTCCCTACAAGAGAAGAAAACAGAAGAATGCCCTTGCTGCTTTGACTTCATCCAGCAGCTCAGTGGTGTTACTGAGGCTGCTCACCTGACTCCCCAGACGAGTTAATTGTCTAAACAATTTTGCACTCATAATAATGAAGTAGGAACATTTTCATTTTCTTAATATAATTATAGGAGAGAACCACTTTAGTCTGGCATATGATTTTGATGTGCTTTTGTGTTTTTTTTTTTAAAATAAATTAATGGGACTGAGTGCTACTGGTAATACAGCTGATGTGGTTTAAAATCAAGTGCCTGTTTCTTTGCTGACATTTTGAGAAAGTTATAGTGCGCACTCATGCCACTACCCACACACAGATAAATTGAAAATGTTTTGCCAGCAATTGCAGCATATTTTTGAATTTGAGGAGGCCCTTGCACAAGGTGTGTTTGACAGCTCTCCTCTTGCCAACCAAACTGTAAGTCTTTCACAGCTATTTTGAAGGAGAAAATCTTTAATGTTTGAAGAATCAAGGAAATGGATTGCTCCAAAGCCATTGGATTAACTGCTTTTACCGCACCACCTCACCTCACCCCCAGACATTTATTGATTTGTTGGTATTTGTTTACTGTTGCAATTCTGATATGGCAAAAGGTAGACCTATTATCTCCCTCTATATTTGAGTTCTTTGTACTGAACTGTTCCTTTGTGCTGATAAAAAACATCCGTGGTACAATTTCTGCATTTTTATCCTTTTTAACACTAACAAGTGAAGTAGATCTCTGCTTACAAGACAGCAGGTAGTGGTGATGTGT
This sequence comes from Falco biarmicus, assembly GCF_023638135.1. Lineage (NCBI taxonomy): Eukaryota > Metazoa > Chordata > Aves > Falconiformes > Falconidae > Falco > Falco biarmicus. The sequence continues at coordinate 111,866,460 of NC_079289.1, read as the reverse complement.
GGTGGTTGGGTTTTGTGGGGTTTTTTTTGTTTTTTTTTCCTCACTGTTGAAATGGAGGCATGGTGCTTTGTTATATATTGATGGGTCTATTATGGTAGAATGCACTTCTCTGGGGATGTGGAGTTGGCAGAGCAAGCAAAGGATTTTGTGATTTGAGAGGAGGATAATGTGGTTAGCTTTTATGAGTAGTTTTTAATACCTTGCAGGAGAAAAGAAAGGTCCATATTTTAGTGCTTACCTTTTGCATCTATTATAAAAGATGCAAACCACTTTGCAGCAGGAACTGAATCGGGTGTTATCCAGCACATTGCATAGTGACGTCCTGGTCCATAGATCAAGCTTTCAATGGTTACTACAATTTAAATAATATGGATGATGTGGGTGTTGTGAAAATAACCTTGTATTGGACAAGGCTGACTTGTTCATGTATGATGGGTTCTAACATCATTTCAGCTTTTTCCCTGCTTCCCATTAGCTGGGATACTAGTCTCCCCTCATCTACTTCAGTAACTCTTAGATAGTAAGAAACAAAGGCTCCTCAGAATTTGAAAGGTGATTGAACTAAATCAAAGCCTCATAAAAGGCAGGACTAGCCTCTGTGGCTAAAATATTTCTTTATGCATTTGGCAAGAAGTCTTTTGAGAGTTCTGTGTTCTGGCCTGATTAAACGTACTGGTTTGTGTGCTTTCCCTCCCACCAATTTTCTTTTAAACAACATACCATTTTTGCATGAAGTACAGATAGATGCTCAAATGAGCTCTTAAACCATGAAAAAAGGACTTTTATTTGTCCTTGTATTCTGTTTAGATTTCAGTAATATGTCACTTAGTATCTTAAAGCATTCCTGATGCTAGTGGAAACTAATTTTTCCATTCCTTCTAGATGAATATTCTCACTTATCCAGTGTTCATCTTTGGGTTACAGCATTCTTATTATCTGGTGACTCATCCTTCTCCCTCCATCTTCCCATTTCAGGATAGTAGCTAATGCTCATTAATCCGAAAAAAAGGAGCCTGATTTTTCAATGCAATACTCAGTTCTCTGAAGTAATACCAAAGAACAAAAATAAGGCTATTTGCAACAGCCAAAAATAAAACAGGGAGCAACAAATTGCAGTCTGTGTATTGCATCCATACAAAACTTCTCTGTAATGTAGCAATATAGTATCTGAATGTAATAGTATTTGAATTGCTGCCAATAAGAAATAAAGGAAAACATTTATCTTATTCTATCTAGTAAAGTTTAGTCTGTGTTACAATACTGTAATTTATTGGGTGCCTTTTCAATGTTAAAGTATTTTCAGTTAGGAAATATACTTGGTTTTAAACTCAGAAAGCTGCTGGACAGAAAGAGCCAAATGAGTAACACTTTCAATACTTATTTCTATACACAATCAGTAAGATATCTGTATTTTAGATGTGTTGAAATAATAGTAACATTTGCATCTCATAGTGATGTCTGTACAAAGTTCTTATTAGTCACTTTCAGACATAATTTTTGTTGCCATTTTGATTAAGTAGTTAATGAACTTTCCTGTGAGATTTTTGTTGATGTAGACATGAGAAAGAGGAGGGAAGGTTTTTGCCTGTTATTATTCATATTGGATCAGCCAATAAATGCAGTTAAACAAGGGAGAAAAAGAATGCCTTTTGTCTATGGGGGCTGGTAAAGTAACAAGTAGGCAATGAAGAGGCTACATTTATTTGGTTCTGCAGCTCTTCCAATCAGGATTGTATTCCAATATGCATATATTGCATTCCTTTAAGACCTATATTATCGTATTCAAGTGAAAAACGTTATCAAAATTCCCAGACCTTTATCCTAATATGCAACCTTCAGAAAAATCTGTTTTTCATGTCTGCTGCTGCTCAGCTAAATGTGATGGGTTTTTATTATGTAGACCACTGTCTAGTTGGTGTAGTACTCACCCCCATAAAAATACAGTATGAATGTCAGTACCTAACTGTATTTTCAAGGGTGCATCTATCTTTAACATCAATAACCACGAAAGCTAATTCTTTTTAGGTTGTGTGAATTTGCATAGTTAGGTTTTGAAGTGCACATCAATATAAAACCCCAAAAAAACACCTAGGAAAAAGCTGAACACTAAAACACTTAACCTGCACAGATATCTTTTTTTTTTTTTTTTTTTTGACAGTGTAAATGTTATTTATGTAGCATATGTTACACTTTAAACCTCTGAAGAGTCACAGTTATTTTTTTTTTCCTACTTACTACCTGCTGAATACCAAAGCATTACTATAGGGATCAATTGCAAGGAATGGGCATGCTCTGGTTTCTGGTACATCTTGGAATTCCTGTGATGAACACAGTGGGATGTCTATTTTCAGAATTAGCTGGACTTAGAAGATCTAGCTTTCACATTTGAATCCAGTTGTGCTGTTGTCAACTTTCACGTGAGCATACCCAACTGGACTCTTCAATACCAGTTCCTAGCTATAGCAGTGTGGCTAAGTCTTAGGAATAAAAAAAAAAAAAAAAAAAAAAAAAGGAAGAAGTAAGAACTGCCTCAATCCTCAATTATACAATTCTGTGTTCAGTTTGGGTATAAACATATAGGAAACACATCTATGCAGGTAAAACTGATTACAGGCATAAGAACATCATTCAGGTGCCTTTAATAGGGGATGTTAATAAGGAAAAAGTAAAGTTGACTTTAAGAATAATCTGCTTTGGAGATAAATTAATATGGTGCAACAGCACTTAGATGAAATATTTTTTTTTTAATCCATTTTTGTTGTGTCATATTTGGTGGTTCTCTGGCTTCAAAATGTGTGCTTGTAACCTAAAATTGATAAGTTGGGAGGGATAAATGAACAAGCAGCAAAACAGATGGCTTGGGGAAGCTGGAAAGGCCTGAGTATGACCTTTTTTTCACCTTCTCTAGCAGAAAAGTTGAAGGAATTGGTATAATGAAGTTGTAGGTTTTGTACCTGATCTTCACTTCTAGGACTTTAAGCTTTTAGCTGCTTTGTTTTGATCTAATCCTTCCTGAACAGTTTTTCTACTCTTCAGTCAACAGACAACTGAAAACAAAACTATGTCAAATGAGAAGATCTAGGTACATCAGGCAAGCATCCTTAAAACATTTCAGAGCTGCTTTCTTGGGCCTGCTTTTAGGAAGTTTCATTTAGCTAAACTCTGGAGCATCTGACAGATGCTACACATTCTCATCACACACACATTCTGTGAAGGTTGACTACTATCATGGGCACATACGTGGGAGGAGAGATGCAGAGACATATGCATCGTATTTAGATCCCTACATGTGCAAATCTAATTATAATCAGAGAGGCATAGTACATTTGAAACTATTTTTTCCCCTTTGAGATTGCATTCCCCTCAGATACATCTGTTGGAAGGAAATGTCTGTGGGCAGTGAAATATTTCAGAATAGAGAGCAAGAGAAAAAGGCAATGAGCAAAGCATCTCACTTTATGATGCTATGGCAATTTCCTAAATGTAGGTCTACTACATGGTGCCTTTGCAGACTGTTTCTCAAGACATGACTAAACAGAACTGAATATGGACAATATATTTTGCATTTAAAATTCTGAGACTGAGGGAAAATATTTTAATATCTCAAAAATAAAAATTGTTCAGGTGTAACTTAGCCCTATAAAATTTGGAAAGAAGGAAGTGGAGGAGGATTAGTAGACAATGTCTGTTTCACAAATAACAATGATGAGCAAAGGATGCTTATCTTACTGACAGGAACAACATGCTATGCCATTTTTTGCTTTATCATTGTGATCCCCTTATTGTGTGTTTTGTTTTTTTTCTTTTTCTTTTGCTTTTTTATTTTTTTCCTGGTTTCCTCTATGCAGTCACTTTTCTATTTTATTCATACTCATTTCTGTCCTATTTATTGCCAATTTTAAAATCTGTTCCTTTTCTTTTCTTGCTTGTTCCCCTCCTGCCATTAGTCTGCCTGAATTGTCTCAATTTACGTTTCTACTTTAAACTTTTTTCCTTATTTCTTGATATGATGGCTTGCTCTAGAGTTCACGATGACATTAATATTTTGTCTGCATTTAACACTAAGGAGTCAAAGTAGCAGTTTCGTAGCTAATCTATTAAATAGTGATTAAAAACAAAAAAACAACAACAAAACACAACCAACCCCTACTGTTTAGCCTCTTACTTGATATTAGGTATGCATATTCACATTAAAGTTCGGTGTTTTCATATTTGCATTCCTGATATTTGTAGGAATTCTACCATTTTACCCAAGTTTCTTATACAGAGTCTATTCTGTAAATAGCTATATCTTTTAATCAGTCTCTCTCAGAATCTTTCAGAGCTGTTCATCTTAGAGGTTCACATGACTTTATCCCCTGTAGGACTAACCTCATCTCTTTGCCACAGTTTAAATGCAGCAATGCCTTTACAAAGTTGCTATGTTTGCATTTCTAGAGCACCTGAAGTCATTAAAAAGTCTGTCTTCTTTCCCAATTCATCTCCACCCACCCCCCCCACCCCCATTTTGAAAGGAAAGGACATAGGAGAAATGACCTTGTAATGTAACAACTGGCTAGTCCTGAACTAGCACTCTGTACTTTGCCTGGTTTTGCTCTATGCTTTGCAGTACTTACTCTGAATCTTGCATACAAAAAAGTAGCAGCTGTCTTCTGCTCTGCTTTGCTCACAGCGGACGGGCTCCCTTGATAACCTTCAGTACATCACGTACTATTGAACTTGTTCAGACCCACTGTTCTTCAGAAAACTACATACAAAATCTGTAGTGTGTCTGCACTGGTTAGACAATAGCATCTGGGTATAGGCAAATCTTTCAGCAAAGCTGTGTATTCCTGTCCCTGTAGGAAAGTTCCAGACTCATGAAAGCTTAATACATTCAGATTTATATTGCAGAATAGTGTAAAATAGAATTGGAATTTGATCAGATATATTCTGAATGTAATAAGATAACATTTTGCTTAAAACTTATCCATTGAAGCTGTTAACGTGATTAATCAAGTAATTGAACAGTTAAAGATGAAGGGAACACATTTGTTTTGTGCTGCCTATTATCATCACACTGGAAAAAGTGTTGCTCTTCACCTTTCCCCAGAAGAGGATTCTTTCATTTTGCTCTGTGGTCGGTAGACTGAATTTGTTTTCATGAAGCAAGGGACAAAAGATTGTAAGCCTGGTTAAATAGAGAAAAAAGCCTTCCATCAATATTTATTCCTTTCTGTTTGTTCGGTACTAGTAGTAACACTTTCAGATGTAGTATGAAAGGGAAGTGTGGCATCTCTTATTACCGACTGTTTGCTGAAGGAGACAATAAGAGAAGTGGATTTCAAAGACTGTGTTCAGCATACCTTATTCAATATTTTACGAAATGCAGAAGAAAGTCAAACAGCTCTTCGGAAATACATTACAGACATTGTGCCCTCCCCAAAAGCTAAACTTCGATCTGAATAACCCAGCTGGAACAAATAACAAGTGTACTCATCTGTAAAATGAAAAAAAAAAAAAACATTACCCATTGCTTACCAAGTTTTCTTTGCTATATCATTGAATATCTAGTGGCCAACTGTTAGTTTAACTTAAAAAGAGATGGTTGGCATGCTGGGCTGTTACCTCGGCCACTTGCAAATTACTAAAACTTTCAATCTAGCTGGCTAATAAGGTCTGACCCATGTCATAGCATGGACAGGGAATAGGAAAAAGCTGTAATCTTTTTTTTCCATAGGAAAGCTGTAATCTTTTGTGTGTAAACCTGTTTAGCTGTTATAATTCCTTAGATAAATTGAACATTAATGATCACTGTGACAAAGCAGATGGACTTGAAATTTTGTGTCTGTGTGTTTTAGGTTTGGTGGTGTTTTGGTTTTTTTTGGTTTGTAGTTGGTGGTTTCTTTTTTTTTTTTTTTAAGTCCTGTGTCGTGCAATATTGAACCTTCATTATTCAGACCAGGGCAAAATTTTGGTCTTCATCTCTGCTAGTATCTAATAGTACAGTCTAGTGGCATTGCATAAAGAAGGATGACTAAAAAATGAGAAGGGGAACTTGAAACTTTTCCAACCACAGCTTTAAAGATGACTATACCTGCAGAGATGGAAAAGTCTTATCAGTTTTATCACGAGATGAAGCGTAAGGCTGATATGTTTGTTTTCAACGTGTTAGAATAATCTAACATTAAGTAAGTTTCTGAGGTTCCACTTGCAATCCTCTGTAATTCCTTTAGCACTTTGGGTAGCATCTGTTGCTGGTTTGAACTTAATGTCTTTTATTACTTAAACGAGGTATCTCTGTTGGAGAACACACCAGGCACCTTGAGTTTCCTTTTCACTGCACAGAGCTGGTTTGTGAAAAGAGCAAAACACACAGACTTTTTTTTGGTGTGTCATCCCAAGCTGGACTGCCTGGTCACACCCTTATGCTACTGCAAAACTTCGCCTGTTTTTCACTGGTAACGTATCTTACTAACTACTGTGATTCTCCGAGTTTCTTGGTTTATTTTTTTCTGTAGGTTTTGATGCATGTGCCTGGATTTAGGCTGCTGTCCACTCCCCCACTCCACTGTAGTGCTGTGAAAGCTTGTGAAATGCTTGCCTGCAATAGGTAATTATTAAAGGCAGAATAATGATGGGTCTGGAAGAGATAATATTTTATGCTTCCCTGCTGTGGGTACCATCTGAAGATCATTCATGATACTGTATGCAATGAAATTTGGGAATCAGACTCTTAAACACTTTCTTCCCCCTCTTCCATACATGATTTCATAGGGTATCTGTCTGGGGACTCTGTTGCAATAATATAAATTAATTTTAAGCTCAAGTTGAAACACATTTCATGTATTGAGTCAGGATCTAGATGTATGTATTTTTAATAGATGCCTTATAATTCACTTTTGGATCTTCCATTTCTAATTTCATGATCTTGTGCTGTGTTAAACAATTGTAAGTATAACGTTTGTTCCTCAGAGGACTTTTAAATTGTACTTAGAGTGCCCTAAAATCAATTTTCATTTCAAAGTCCTGGTTTTGAAATGTTATACTATAAGCTAGAACACAATATAAGTATTCCCTGAATGAGGCTCGTAGTCTGTTGAAAAGGAACTGTTCCTCTGTGGGATTGACAGCTATTAATTATAATGTTAAAGTTTTTAATTTTAAGGCTAATATTAAATTTAGTATTAGCCTAAATTTGTAAAGATGTCCATTGCTTTTACCTCTGTGTGTGTGGAGGAGGAAGTGGAGGAAGAGAGGGAACTGCGCTAGTATAAACAGGAATTGTAAGTCAGTTTAAAATGCTAATCTTGATCTGCTCTTTTTAGAGTTATTGATTACTTTTGCTTTCTTGCTATGGGAGACACAGTAACTTCTTTTCCTTTTGCATAGCTTCTCCTATATATTATCTTCCTTCTTTGTGGTGGTGGAAGTGACCATAAGCTAATAACTTTCAGGCTGCAAGATTGCTGTTGCCTGAGAATCTGAAATTGTTCCATTGCTTCACTGTGTAATAAGTCTCAAGTTGCAAAACACGTGTTTATCCCAGTTAGAAGCTGGTAGCACAACTGTCAGAATGACAGAGAATGTTATAAGCAAATTTATTACAGTACATATCTGTATAGTAACTTAAAATATTCATATATAATATACATACAATAACTGTATTTTTAAATAAAAATTTATTATGATCAGCTGAAATTGGTTTATTATATTTCATATTTTTATGCATAAAATGAATAGCTCAGCACTGTTCAAGTCTTACTCAGATCTTCATGAACTTAGAATTCTTATTGGTCCCTACTCTAAATTAGGGACACTACTGGCAAACTGAATTGCAGCTGATCTGTATTTAGGCACCTCTTGAATAAAGTCCCTCATCAATATATGTATTGCTGCCTTAAAGCTACCCCTGTGATGCTTCCATCTCAGCTGATCTGTTGCATGGGTTTAATTTTTTTTCCTTCTCATGAATCCTGTATCCATGGATCCCAAAGAAGGAATGATTTAATTGTTAGTCACAGGAAAAAAAAGTAAATGTCTCCTTTTCATTGCACAGTTAGGATCTTGGTGTGCAACTGTCTGGGCTTCTTGGCCGTTGAGTAAAGGTGGAGTATTTTATAAGCTAGGCAAACGCCTAGAAGACATAAATAAGAAAGTCAAGAGAAAATTTGACAAGACAAAGGTGATTAAATAGGAATTTGACTACTATATCTAACAGTGGAATGGCAGGGTTTTTTAAAGTAATTTTCTCTTGAGTTCTGAATGTGCATACATTACAAAAGGATATACTTTTGCCCACAAGACATTACATGTTTGTTTTATCTGTAGAATAAAAGTTTGGAGATCTGCTAAACAAGCTAATTCATACTTCTGCCATGTGCTGGATTAAATAGTAACTCTTGAGGATTATTTGTATGGATTTCTTCCTTATTTTATAAGAAAGAAATTAACATGGAGTTATATTCTAGGATCAGAAATTATATAACTTAATGCTAAATGGTTATAACTTAAGCTATAAGGGAATTTAGTTTAAATGCCAATCAGATCCACAAGAAATCTTGATTGTTGCCATTGGGTGCATGTTAGAAGCAGGAAAACAAAGACTCCAGAAAGATCACTTCATTCCTACACCCAAGTTACTCTTTTTACACACATGCTTCTATAATATCATAGAATGTATGCCTGTATCTGAAAAGCTGACAAATGGCTCTCTTCCAAAACTTCCTGCCAATATAAATTAATGCTTACCATAAGACATACTTGGATGGAACAAAAGCATTGTCCTGTGAGAGATCCTTGAGGAACAGCTGAGTAGTTCTGAATTTAGTACATCAAATCTAAGGGTATATATTAATTAATTATAAAGCACTTCATTATTGTGTCTTGCCAGACCTAGTATTTTGTATGTCCACATCGACAGCATCTTATTTGTTAAGGAGAGAATATTTGCCTCACAGGAAATGGTATCTAGAGAAAGATTAATTACTCTGCTAGTCAATTAAAATAATGACACTTAATGCTTTATAGTATATTTTATTTGTACAGCTAAATAGGTATTATTGCTCCTATTTTATCCCCTACGGTTTTCAAATTTCATGAAAGACATAATAGCATTGTTTATTTAATTGATTCTGTTGTGTTGGGTTTTTTTTTAATTTTTCTTTTCTTTGACTAGGAAAAGATTAGGGTTCCTCAGTTAAAGTATGGGTTCTACAGTGCCTAGCTGGATTTCGCACCATCTGTTAAGTGGCTAGATCTTAAGTTTTAGCTCCTTGATGCCCAAACTTATTCTTCACTTAGATTATCTATAAATGAAATAAACATCCTAAGCAGAGAACTGTCTATGAGTAGAAAGCAGCTGTCAGAACCTGATACTAATTAATTTCTACTCTTCTGGTTATGGCATAGTCTGCCAGGGAAAATATGTTCTGTAAAAGTAGGGAGCAGTTCTTGTGGTGATGTCAGCTGAGGGAATTAAAAACCATTCCTTTCATAAGAGGAGGTGCAGAAACTGCTAATGAAACAAAAAGAAGATTCTGTAGGTTGTTGGGATGAAAAGCGGGGAAGGATAACCGCAGTCTGTAGTCAGGTACTCATGGCAATGGAAAGGCTCTAGAACTCATGGCTTATTCTAAGTAGATGTGTCAGACTACATATGACGATGGACTTCTTGCACATGTGAGACACTATTGTCTCCCTAAAATGAGTACTATGACATCAGTGTGAAATTGGTTCAAGAAAACTTTTGACTCCCATTTGGACTCTGATATAATCTCAACATTATTTTTTTCTAGGAGTATCAGTATATTTGTTGTATTAATAGTTTCTAAATAACACTTTAGTGATGATGGGGAAGGGAGAGAGTTACCTGCAGCTCTGTGAGAGCCTGATGGACAGAGCTGACAAGCAAAGTGCCTGGAGTGATGTGACAGAAAGGAATCACAAATTCAAGAAAACAGGGCTTAAGCAGGGTCATCTCTGGCATTTGCATATAAGCAAGGAAGTGTCTACCAAGCACCATTATGGAGAAATCCCCCAAACCCTTTCTGGGAAATCAGTGTGTTGGGCTGCCTCTCTGAAATGCATGCACACTATTGCATGCAGCATGGGAAATAAAGAGGGCAAGTTAAAAATCTGTGTGCCGCTGCAGGGCCACAATTCTGTTGTGATCATGGAGACTGTGGATGGGGTACAAAGCCTTCAGGAAAGGCAGGCTGTGAAGATAAGGAAGGGGAGCTTTCCTTTATGTGAGTCAACAGCTGGAATGCACGGTGCTCTGTCTGGGGATGGATGAAGAGCCCACTGGGACCTTATGGGCAAGGATCAAAGAGGAGACAGATAAGGGTGACATTGTAATATCTGCTGCCTGACCAGGAAGACCGGATGAGGCCCTGAGACAGTTAGAAGCAGCCTTGTGTTCACAGGCCCTGTATTCACAAAGCTGTTGATCAGATGGCGAACACTTAGTCTTCAGAAAAAGGAATCACTAGATTGATAGAGTGTATTTTTAAGGCTCAGGCAATTGAGTTTCTGGATGCTTTGAGGTATTACAATTAATCTATAAAGGAGACTGTCTCTTAATTGCTGACCATGCAAAATACACTGTCGTGAAGAAAACCATGGCTACAAGCAAATTTTGTAAGGCAAAAGAGTATAGTTGAAATTAAAGTTTCATATAGTTGCAATTCTAAGTTCTTCAGCTTAGTTTGTTCAATTCAAAACAGCAGTTTGAAAATGTTGACTTAAGAGCACTCTGCAAATATTAATTGAATTTGGAACACTCCCAGTGTTAAACTTTCTTATACCACAGAATTCTTGACCTAACTGAGTCTTAGTTAGATCTGGTAAAATATCTTTTAAATGGACATATCCTTGGTTTCATTCGTACTAATGATAAACAGTTCTGAAAGGAGAGCTGTATTTTATTTACCTGCTTGTATTTGTGGAGATCTGAGTTTATGGCAGAGGTATCTACAGGAAGGAAACAAAAAAAAAAAAAAATCCGTGCTGCACAGGTTTTGTTTTAGTTCTCATGTCTATAAATTTCTTTTGCTGATGGTCTATTACATTGGTAACTTATTTAGGGTTGCTGTCTCTCAAGAACACCAGGAAACATAAGATACTCCAAAAGGGTAATTTTTCAGTCAGCCTTTGTATTTCTTAGTGATTAACTTCCAGTAGTAATAATATTGTGTAGTTAGATCTGCTGGTGGTCTCTGCTAACATAATGATGAAGAAGTTAATAATAAAGAACTCAAAGCTTTTCTTTTAAGATTAAAAAAAACATATAGTGAACCTCATCATCCGGTGAATGGGGTGCTGTTGTCAGTACTAGCAGGCCACAGGCTTTATGGTGAGTTAAGAGCATGGGTGTCAGGTCTTGGCCTCTCTGCAGTTTGGGTTTTTTTAATCTGTTGATTTGTGGCAGCACTTATCTAATGACCAGGTAACTGTTATCAATTTTCTTTTAAATTTTTCTTAGCTATGTACAATTTTGTGGTGTAACATCTCTTGTGGAATAGAGATTGTATTCCTAGAAAATACTACCAACAAGCAGTTATATAGTGTAGAATGAGCTATCTGTGATGATATAATAAAAATGCAGCATGTGGGAGTAAAGGTATGGGATGAAAGTAAAGATTCCTGAGCTACAAACAGTTCACTAATAATTACTATTCATCATTAAAAAAATGCTACCTGTAGATCTGTATTAAGACTGAGTTCAGGGGTAATAAACAAAGAACATGTTATGAACATATGTGAAACACACCATGCATAGGAAATACAGATATAGCTCAAAAAAAAAAAAAAAAAAAGATATCAACCATGTTAGAAAATGTGTAAACCCAAAGTGGACCTTCAGATGAGGAGAAAAGGGTAGGGTTACAGCAAGCTCATGGCAACACAAATTTTTCCCTGGGTCTACTATTATTTTGATGGTGGATATTCCTTCCTCACTCCATGGAGTATGGTTTGTTGTTTGGTTGGTTATTTTTTGTTTTGTTTTGGGGTTTAGGGTTTTGATTTTTTTACATCTGGTAGCAGACTCTACACCTTTCTCACCTGTGCAAGTTTATATTCCCAATGGAAATGTTATAAGTATCAGTAATTTTCAGAAAGTATGACATCATGTTCTTCTCACGCATCAGAGTCATCCAGTTATGGAACAGAACTGATACTTAATGGATCAATCAGATGTGTAAACCTAAACACTACCAGAAAATTGGAGAGTTGAAATCTATCCATATTCAGAAGGCCAATGTGTAATTTTTCTTCCATTTCAAGTTCAACTTGTGTGATTTTAAGGCATTCTATCACACAGAATGCTTATTTTCTGGAAAGAGGGGAAGCCAGTGTGAGATAGTTCCATATTACTATTTTCTTCATAGCATTCTTCCTCTAGAATTGAGTCAGTACCACAATGTGTCAATAAAAATACTCAACAAAAAGAGCTAACTATATCTGAAGATGAGTAGAAAGGAATTATATTTGGCCAGTGATCTTTATGAATCAACAAGAAGTTGAAAACTGTTTTGTTCTGCCCCTGTCTGTGAAACCTTGGGCCCCTGTCAGAAGTGTGTGTTCGTACAAAACTCTGATTTGAACATCTGGTGCTCTGTTGGCATAATTTCTCTCTGATATGCACATAGTTTGTCTGCTGTATTAGTACTGAAAACAAATGTCAGGAAGTAGAATACTTGACATGGAATGGACTTGTCCATTTGGAAAAGTTCATTAGTCTTTGTCAGTGCCTCCTGTCTGAATCAGTGCTGCAACACCTGCCTGTTTTCTGGATGCTGGGACTAAGTTTTAGAACACAAAACAGGCAAGTATGTATTAAGAACAGAATGATGTGGGCCTTTTTGTTTTAAGCATGCCTTCTAAAAACATATATATGCAAAAACCCAAATTATTAAAGTGATACGAGATAATCAATATAGAAATAGTAAAGGAACAAGAAAGCAATATTGGGAATAATATATAAATGCATGATCAAACAAGTTTTGTTAAAATAAATCCATCACAAAAAGAGAATTCTTTTCCCCCTGGCATACTAGTCACTGCAGAAATAGCAAAATAGAAGGCCAGCAATAATGTTATTTTCTATATACAGAAAAATTTCCCCTTTTTCCTGCGTAAGATGGAAAGGTTTGAATAAATATTGGTGATTCTCCAACACTGTATTGAATAATATTTATCTGCTTTTAACCTGGAAATAGAATTGTAGAATCGTTTAGGTTGGAAAAGACCTTTAAGATCATCAAGTCCAACCGTTAACCCAGGATTGCCAAGTCCACCGCTAAGCCACGTCCCTAAGTGCCCTATCTACATGCCTTTTAAATTCCTCCAGGGATGGTGATTCTACCACTTCCCTGGGCAGCCTGTTCCAACACTTGAGAACCTTTTCAGTGAAGAATTTTTTTCTTAATATCCAATCTAAACCTCCTCTGGTGTAGCTTGAAGCCCTTTCCTCCTGTCCTGTTCCTTGTTACTTGTGAGAAGAGACTGACGCCACCACCCCTACCCACTCCCCACCTACAGCCTCCAGTCAGGCAGTTGCAGAGAGCAATAAGGTTGCCCCGAGCCTCATTCCTCCAGGCTAAACAAGTCCAGTTCCCTCAGCTGCTCCTCCTAGATTTGTGCTCTTGACAGTTTATCACTTCATTGCCCGTCTCTGGACAAGCTCCAGCACCTCAGTGCCTTTCTTGTAGTGAGGGGCCCAAAACTGAACACAGTATTTGAGTGCCAAGTGCAGGGGAACGATCACTTCCCATGTCCTGTTGGCCACACTGTTTTGGGTACAAGTCAGGATGCTGTTGGCCCTTTTGGTCCCCTGGGCACACTGCTGGCTCACATTCAGTTGGCTGTTGACCAAAACTCCCAGATCATTTTTTTCCTAGGCAGCTTTCCAGCTGCTCTTCCCCAGGCCTGTAGTGTTGCAAGGGGTTGCTCTGACCCAAGTGCAGGACCTGGCACCTCTCCTTGTTGAACCTTATACAATTGGCCTTGGCTCCTCTATCCAACCTGTCCAGATCCCTCTGCAGAACCTTCCTGCCCTCAAGCAGATCAACACATCCTGCCCCACCCCCACCCCCCGGCCCGTTTGGTGTCATCTGTGAACTTACTGGGGGTACACTCAATCCCCTTGTCCAGATCATTGATAAAGACATTAAACAGAACTGGTAGCTTTTGAAAGCAGATAACTTCCTGCTTGATGTACCTTCCCAGTAGGATTGGACGTGATAGACTACCCAACCCTTCACATGGCTGACAGACTTGAGACTTACTGGGCACATCAGAGTTAAGCAAAAGATATGATAACAGTGGCTCTCCAGAGGTCACCATTACTCAATAAAAAGATGGAATGGAACTTGTCCCTGTGTGATTCCATTATCAGTCTTGTCTGATCTTTCTAGCTGATTTGGTCAGACCAATGCACTGGTGAATTGCCATGTGAGCATGGCTGTGCTGTTGGTAATGTGATGGGAGGCCAGCATGGGACACCATTCAAATCATTAAATTGCATGTGTCTCCTGAGCATGCAGGTTGGCATATACAGACCACCTCATTAGAACTGTGAAATGCTTTTAACAAATATGGAATTTTTTATAGGTAATACTATCATGTGAATAGAAGGTATGTGTTTAGTCAATGACTTTATTTTTACAAACAAATTTTATATTAAAAAAAATAATAAGGTGCTGGGTTTTTAGGTGTCAGTGACAAGATGATGTGCTATGTGTTGGCATATAGTACATGACAGGTAACAGGTGAAAGTATTTCCACTATGAAGGGCTCCAGAAAGGGTTGATGCATACAGAAGCACTTGTAGTTCTCTTGAAATCAAGATTTACTAGTGAAAACTGATTTGAGAATGCCACTAAGTACTGCACCTCTTCCCTGTTGCTCATTAGTAGGTCTACTGCCTCACTGAGCAGTGGGCCAATGCATTCCTTAGTCTTCCTTCTGCTAGCAGTGTACGTACAGTAACTCTTCTTCCTGCCCTTCATCTCCCTTGCTAGTTTGAACTCCAGCTAAGTATTGGTGACTCTATTTCTACCTATGCAGGCAGTGTCTTTGTATTTATCCCAAGTAGCTGTTCTTGTTTTCAGCTCCTATGTGCTTCCCTTTTATGCCTGAACTCAGTCAGGGTCTCTCCTTGTTTATCTGTGCTGGCCTTCTGCTGTGCTTGCTTGAATTTCTGCTAAGTGAGATGAACTGTTCTGCTCTGACAAGGCTGACCTTGAACATAAACCTGCTCTCCTGTGTCCCTTTGCCCTCCCAGGCAGTTTCCCATGGGATTCTGTCAAGCAGTTCCCTGCAGAGGTGTGCTGGGTTTGGCTGGGATACAGTTAATCATAGTTGCTAATACGGTGTTATGTTTTGGAGTTGTGCTGAAAACAGTGTTGATAACACAGGGATATTTTAGTTGTTGCTGAGCAGGGCTCACACAGCGCCAAGGACTTTTTGTGCTTCTCACCCCATCCCACCGGTCAGTGGTCTGGGGGTGGACATGAGTTTGGGAGGGGACACAGCTGGGACAGCTGACCCCAGCTCACCAAAGGGATGAGGTCGTGCTCAGCATGCAAAGTTATGGGAAGAGGAAGAGGGTACATTCAGAGTTTGGCATTTGTCTTCCAAGTAACCATTACGCATGCTGGATCCCTGCTCTCCTGGGGATGGCTGGACACCTGCCTGCCCATGGGAAGTGGTGAATAAATTCCTTGTTTTGCTTTGCTCGCATGTGCACCTTTTGTTTTGCCTATTAAACTGTCTTCATCTCAACTCATGAGTTTTCTCACTTTTACCCTTCTGATTCCCTCTGCCATCTCACTGAAGGCCAGTGAGCAAGCAGCTGTATGGTGCTTAGTTTCTGGCTAGTGTTAAAAAAGAGGTTAAAATCTGCTCTTTGAACTCCAGGACTGTAATAGTGTTGTTGATTCTACTCATTCCTGTCAGTAACTTTAACTCCTCAGTCTCATGGTCACTCTGGTTAAGGCTGCCTTTGCCATTGTGCATCTGTTTCTCTTTGAGTGACCAGTATGACATAGAATCTCCTCTAGTAATTTCATTGATCACGTGCCCCAAGAAATTGCCTTCTGTTTGTTTCAGAAATCTAGACTGCTTCTGCCCAGTTGTATTTACTGTCCAGAAGATATCAGGGTGGTTATTGTTACTCATGAAAGACAGCTCCTGTGATTGCAAAGCTTTCTCCAGCTGCCTAGAGAAGGCTTCATCTGCTTCCTCTTCTCGATTAAGATGTCTGTAGCAGACATCTGTGACAGCATCACTTGGGTTGGCCTATCATCAAATTTCAAAGCTTTCAAACTCATCATAAGCTTTCAAACTGTTCATCACCCACCTTACAGCAAAGCTCCATGCATTCAATTCTCCCATTTACCTGAAGCACAACTCCTTCTCTATATCTGCATGCTTTTTGCTAAAGAGCCTGTATCCCTCCCTTGCAGCTCTCCGATCCCACAGTGTCTCTGAAATCCCATTGAGGTTATAGAAGTTTGTGCATAGCTGCAGATTTAATTCTTCCTGTTTGTTCTCTGTGATATGTACACTGGCATATAGGCATTTGATATGGGCTTGAAGTTATGCTGTTTTTACAGGGTGAGAGTCCTGCCGTTCACACATTTGCTCCACCACTTACTCCCTCATTTACATCTCTTCAGATTGTGGTAACCCTGTCCTAACATTTCTAGTTTAAAAAACTTTTCACTAGAGTTTTGGTAAAAAATTTCATGTACCACTTTGGCAAATAATCCCATCCTCACTTAATAGCCCTTGCTCCAGAGGTCCTGTGGTCATAGAAGTCAAATCCTTGCCTACGCCACCATCAGCCAGGTATTAATCAACTGGGTGACTGCTCTTTTGTTCAAGCCTCCCCACTCACCAACAAGGTTGAGCAGTGTACCACCTGGGCCGCCATCTTTCACTGTTGCCACCACGTTGTCCTGTTTTTGACTCTAGTGCAGATGGGCATGCCTTGTCTACTTGATTCAATTCTGGGGTGAGAACTGAAGATGGGAATGAATTTATAATATCACAGTGTATTTCTATGGAAAAGGCTTGATATTTGTACTCATAGGCATGGTGGTGGTTTTTTTTCTTTCTTTTTTGCCCTGCCTCAAGATTGATTCTCTTTTGTGAACTGTATGGCACAAGTTCATGTATATGTGTGTCTCAGACTATTCTTAGATAAGTACTTGGGGATGAGGGGGAGAAGTAGCAGGTAATCTTGGAGTCTTTCATTACAGAAGCCCTAGAGGATCCTTGTAACATAAAACTACTTGGTTTTGTAACATAAAACATACAGTAAATGAAATGTTCCTTCAGGTAAAAGTGTGACCATTTGGGAAACTTGCCTCACACTCTCAATTAGCCAGTTGCTCTACTGAAGAGGAAGGAATTGGAGGGGGAGCTGGTGTGATTAACATGTTAGCTTAAAGTCTTGAACAGTAAAATTCTCATTTTCTGAGTCTTGTCTTTTCTTGTCTAACTTGACAAGTCTCTATGAGATTGTCTGTACAACTTTTTAAATAGTAGTAATCTTCCTTAGTTCTGAATATTTGCTTCAGCTGCAGAATGTACAAATAAGCTCTGCCTTAATGTGCTTGAACAGACTTTTTTAGCTTAATGTTCCCTTCAGGGATTCAGATCCCCAACTTTCAATCTTTTCTTCTTCCTACTTCTGTCTCTGAAGACATCAGCATCTCTTTAAGTATCTCTACTTCCTCCTCAGGCAGTTTGTCATGAGGTATTTCTCCTGGTCTGTGAATTCCCTTTAAGCTGACTTTCTCTTTCTTTGCCTCTCCTAGAGTTCTTTTTTTTTTCATTTTACTTTATGCTCGGTTCCACGTCAGCTCCCTTGCTACAGCCTTGACACTTCCATGCTGCTGCTGTTAGAAAAAACAAAATGAACTTTTTTCACTGTTCCTAGCAATTGTCTTCTCTTTTAGCAATTGGGAAACTGAGTTTGTATAAAGGAAGAAATTTTTTGGAGGCTGGGATTCTGATATTGCAGGTATTATTTTCCCCTCTGTAATTAAAGCATGGTAGTAGTCTCATTGGTTTGGAGAGTATCACTGGCCTACCAATGCTGGGCATTTGTACAGTGCTTGCAGGATCAGGACCTTAAAATTTTCCATGAAAGAGCTTGTCAGGCTTTTTCTAATTATTGTAATATAATCAGGGAAAAAATAGATACAGAAGAAATTGCATAAATTGAAGGCTTTTTCCTAGGAAATTACTAGGTTCAGTCAGGTTGTGCTGGTTTAAGTGTCATTTTACATGTCCGTTGGGTTTTAGAGACACATTCTTCTGGTTGGAAAGGATTTCTCTGCCTATACATTAGCAACCTGAAATAAAGGCACTTTGTCCACTGTTCTATGTGCTCATTTGTTTCAGTTAAAAAGAGTATAAAACTACCTTCTTGATCTGACAGTTACTGGTATAAAAAACTAGACGAGGTAAAAAGTGTTTTCTTGGTTTTTGTTTTTTGTTTTCTTTTTTAAGGACACCTACTTTTCTTCATTCTCTGAGATCACAATTTTCTATCATGCTCTAGAATCTTTGTTCTACTGCCATTGTCTTACACTAGCACCAGAAAATATTGCCAATAGTCTGTAATATTCTTTTTTCTATTTTTAGAATGGTACTTTTCAAGGACTATTTCAGTGCCTCAATGCTGTTCCTCTATATCACTAAACATGACAAAATGACATAGTAATGTTGAAATTAGTAATTTATATTTACCTTGTCTTATTTACACTTGTTTGTCATGCAGGTTAGGCTCCTCTGCCTGGAAATGAAGTCAATAAACATTGTTATCCAAAACAGTTGTTGAGTAAGTATTTTGGGACAATTTTTCAGCATTGAATACCAAGCTGACAGATTTCAGGGAATGCTGAAGTGTGGAAAACTGTTGGTGTTCTTTACTTAACAGAGGATTGTTTGCTTTTATTCCTAAGACACCTGGTTGCTGAATTTTCTATCCAGTGTTATAAAATACTGAGTTCATTTTCAATAGATGAAAGTGATTTTTCCTTTCTTTCAAGAAAAATCTTGTCTTGGAAGGAGCTGGATATCATAACACTGCTTTAATGTTGAATTAAAGGTACTGGTTTTCTTCCAGTGGTGGTAGTAAGAGTGCTATGCTGCTTATTTTGCTTATCAGTTTTTTTCATGATATGTGATGGGAAATACTTTTTACCACCTGTTGGTTTTCTGCTTGGTCAGGCATTCTCTATCTGCTTAGTTTGCTAAACTCTTAGCTCTGTCTACTTTTTCTTGTACATCAGCATTTAGTTTCTCACAGTAGTGTTTTTGCCTATGCAGAATACTGCCTTTTTAAAAGAGAAACTGAATCACAATTTTGGAAATAAACATGCAGTATCTGTAATTTCACCTTTGGGCCAAGACATATACAAGGAAATGTAAAACTGTGAGGGGAATGGAAATGGGAATAGAGTGTTAAATAAAACTCATGCATGGAATTCTTGGCTGAATGAGAGGAGACTCTTCATGTAAAGGGTTGGAATAAAAGTGCAGAGAATGCTGTGCTACAGGATGCTAAAATTATAAATGAGCCAAATATGAGAAACAAATGGGAAAATTTTGTGATGAGAAAATCCATCAAAGGCCCTAAATACAGAGATGCCACCTTCATTTGAGGAAGTGTCTCTGTTGCAAGCCTAGGGAATACTTAAGGAAATTATTTCCTCATAACTGTTTTGTTTACTTCTCCAGCTAATACCTATATTTTGTCACAAGAGGCAGCATACTGGGTTAGATGGATTTTTGATGTGACCCCTATTGGCTGTTCTTGTGTAGGTTTATATCTACAGATATTTACCCAGCTAAAAATTGTGGCCCCCAGACCCCTCTCCCTGCATTTTAGCAAACCTCAGCCTAAAATAGCTAGTATCCCCAGGCTTCTATTGCCAGCGAAAGGAAAGGCTTCAGCTCTAGTGAAGCTTGATGTTAGTTCTGGAGTGGGAAGGCAGCTGAAACTGTTCCTGTCTTTTCACTGACAGCAGGGGAAGAATAGAGGGTTTAGTTTCCTTATGCTAATGCACTCTGTGAATATCCACTCTGGTACTTCCCCAAACTGCTTACAATTTAATTTGAAGCAATGCGTAACAATTGACTGTAACAAACAAATAGGAGGAATGATGAGAAATGAAAGAACAGAGGCAACTGTAGTAAAATCATTACATGGTTCTAAGCGACTTCCATCAAAGGACTTCCGAGCAGAATGAACTATTAAAAATAAGCAGTACGAAATACAACATTCCAGCATATTTGAAAGCACTGTGGGAATACTAACTCTCTCATGCAGATGTTGACTTTATGAAAGACGGTTATTTCTGTGCTGAACCTCATAAACCAAAATGTTTTAAAATATTTGTCTGGTTTAGTCTTGTTATATTGCAAGGTCAATGTGTTGGTACTAGGGTCTAAAATGTTAACAAAACACCCATTTGGCTGTGAATGCTCTTTTTTACTACAACAATACTCAACTCTATTGTGTGTGCTGCTATCTGTTCTGAGGTTCTCAAAGAACAAAAAAAAAAATCCCAAGCAAACAGAATAAACAAATTCTCTTGCACATTACCAGAATGAATGACTTTGAGAACATTAAAAAAAATAAACCACTAGATTTATAGGGCAGAGTTGCCCTCCTATGTATCATTTATCTGTGTGTGTGCATATGTTGGGGATACCCTGTCTTCTTAATATGGAAATGAGAACATTCTTTCCTTATAGCTTCAATGTGAATGTAATGACTTCCAAATCTTCAAATTACACTTAATTTTAGACTTTTGCTCACCACTTTACTCAAAGGAACTACATGAAATTGTCTTTTTAGTTGTTTGAATGCTGTGTAGCCTGGGAGTGGTTCTGTGGTTCTTCACTGTCCATTTGGGTTGAAGTTATATAGAGGAACTCCAGGAAACAGAAGCCCAAACTGTTCCTTGTCCCTTATTATGGAGGGGGAAAAAAAAATTAAAAAAAAATAAAAAAAAATTAAATGATAGCAAGCCTTAATACCCAGTCATAGGCAAACAAAATATTTTATATGCAGATCTGTATGTATACAGTTACATATGTAGATGAATATGCAAGAAATCTGTAGCTGGCTTCACAGAAGATCTCAGGAACAAGGGGAAACAGCTGAGGCTTTATTGCTGCAGTTCAGCTTTGCTGAGCATTGCCAATATGGGATGTTAAAAGAAGAGCTAATAAGAGTATAGCTGTTGGCATAAGAAGCTCACATTCATCAGCACTTTCAATTAGAACTAGGTATCACACTAACAAAAGCTATAGTAAATGTGAGGATCAAAGAAGTGACTTGATTTACAATTACCTCTGTGCCACTGATGCATTTATCAAATGATCCAGATACAGTAAGAAGTAAAAATACTAACGTGAAAGGAGCAGTCAGATCAGATCTACCTACCAAGTGAAGTGTACAAATATTAAATGAGAGAGGAAAAAAATTAATAAGGGGGAAGAATGGAAGAGTTATGGAAGATGAAACCAAATACTCTAATTTAGAGTCAGTGTTAAGAATCACAATGCAGGAGATGGTGGGAAGAGTGTTATAGTTAGGAGACATTAGGTTTTCACTTCTAGAAACTAATCTAAGTAGGTCTCTGTTCTTAAGCAGCAGTCTAAGTGGAAAAAGAATCTGGTAGTACTATCAAGAGATATTGGAACAGCAGGCAATGCGATTCCAACACCTAATTCTATGAAGATCAGAGAAAGTTCTACAAGGAATAACTTACAGTGTTTGTGGCCATTTTGTTCAGAATACGAAAGATCTTTAAGACATCTCTATTGAAAATGTCATTAAAGCGTAAGGCATGCAACAGAAAAGTCTGAATGTCAGTGAAGTAAATAATGAGAAAGATTTTTCTGGTAGAGGCATGAAGGTTGCCATCTGTAAGTCCCGTTGCTTCTTGTTTCTTTCCCTCTGGAAGAGGGTGAGGGAAAAAAAAAAAAGAATCCAATAGAATAGAAGATACTAGGTTATTTCAAAAGGTGTTATGTGAACATTATATTATTGATATTTGCTGGGGAAAAATATTCACTTCTGTGGATCTTTCTGTGCCATCTGTGTGAGTCTCATTTGTAGGAGGCAAGGAGGTTTGTCATTAAGGAGACACTGATCTGTAACTCCGATGCTAGAGTAGGCTTTTTGGCAACTCCCCTTTGCTATAGAATGTGTGTTGTTATCTACATTTATTACCTTGTTTGGATGACACTTTCAACTGGCTTCCCTTCAGCATGTCTTTAGTGCCAAAACATTTCCAAAAGAGACTTTCAGGTTGTGACAGGTTTGCCTGGCTTTCTTGGCCATGTATATGAGATATGACAGTTTCCAACATAGATTAAAATGAATGGAGTAACTACATGCTGTTTGGAGATGTTTACAGCAAGTTGGACTGGCTGCTAGAGAGGAAATGTGAATTTGGAGTGTATGAGAGAAACTTTCTAGGATGCATAATTAGCAAGTGGCATTCAGCTGAACTTGAACAAGTCTTAAGGCATGCCTTCTGGTACGGAAAAAAAAAATAACATTAACAAATGATGTGGGGTAAACCTTATTAAATTTAGTACTCTAAAAGTTTTTGAGACTGAAAGCTATTCAAATAGCTAAACTTTGGTATGTAGAACTAGTCTAGATACTCTGTGGTAATTGGCTCGGTACCAAGCTGCTTGCCTCAAAAGGGAGCAGGTGTGCTGTAGCTCCTCTGTCATCTGCAACAGCCCTACGTGGGAGTCCTGGATACAGAACACATCTAGAATAGCATTAGTCACAACCTGTAACAACAAAACTTAATAGCGAACACAGAACCAGTATTGCAACACAACTTAATAATAAACTTCCAAATTCCTAGCACATCTATGCCTTTTTTTAGTGTGACATTTAATAAGTAATTTGGCAATATTTTTTGACACAGCTTTTTGTATGCTTTTTATGGAAGTTGCTAGAAATGAAGAGGACAGATCTGCAGGTCTGTTGTATCCATGTCAAGCACTTTCATGGAAGCTGTGCAACCGTAGTTTTAAAGGGAGGGGGCTCTTTATTCACAGCGCAGTTGTAATACTTTCACTGTGAAGAACTTGGAACAAAGTTTTTAGTTTTAGCCTATAAATACAGCCTTAGTAAAGTTAATTTTTCAAAGATTTTTTCCTAGTCTGGTGTGATTTCTCCTTTAAACAAGCACAAGTTCTAACTGGAGACCTCTTTTAAGCAGTCAGCAAAATGAAGAATCTTCATGTGTTATGTTGAGTTTTGATTACCTTGTCTTGGCAACATTTCAGCACCTGCCAGTTAAGTTCATCAAATCAGAGTTCAGACATTAATAAGACTTACCAGAAAAGTCTTCAAGACTGCTGCAAAAGGCTCAGTTACATGTCTTGGTTTCCAACAGAGCAGTCGCTATACCAATAGGACTGATATCTTCACATGGGTCAGTGGCATGATACTGAAAATGTGTGCTTTATCCTTAGGATACGAAGAGAGAAGTGTTCTTGTAAACCTGTGTGCATATAAGTAGATAAATACATGGCACAAAGACTAGGATCTGTTTGGGACCCATTTTCCAAATTCAGTAAGGAACTGCAGAGAATGTGGGAAGGAGAGATGGAAGGAAAGTAATTGATATCGTCAAAGCTACTTGGCAGGTGTTGGTAGTAGGTAAGAACAAACCTTTTTTTGAGCCTCTCTTTTTGAAAGGGCGAATACATTACTGCTACTGATTGTATCAACTTGTTTCAATTTATGTAGGTCAGCATAAGTGATCTGGGCACTGAGGGAAGTTTCAGCATGGGAATTTTCTGATATCGTTATGGTAGAACCCTTGGTTTACTTCTGAAGTGTTTCTGGTTTTCACCTTAGACTTTGGTTTTCAGAGGCATGCATAATCCCCAGGGAGCCGTGGCTCGGGAAAGCACTGCAAATACCAGTCTGTGGCACCCTGGATGTAGTAGAGTCATGAATGATTTTCAGTGGAACGTCTGATTGGGTGAGTCAAAAGAGAGCGAAGGATATTGTTTTATCAGAGGAATAGGGCTCAACCGCTATGTTTCCTTCTGTGGTAAAGAAAGAATTAAGACTGCAGTGGTACTTTATTGGGACCAGAACCTTGATAGTACACTTTTCATTCAAGATGCTTCCATGTGAAAGCTATACAGAAATGAGAAAAAGTGGGGAAGAGTAATCAAGCATTCCTTCTCTCTAAGAAAATACAGTTTGCATTATATTGTTTAGGAGTGTAAAATCTTCAATTACTGTAGATATTTGGTTTTAGACTATTGCATTTGTGTGTATAATCAGGTTCATAGTTAATCAATTATCAGGTGAAGGAAATATGTGATAGTAATAGCAGTCTTGCTACTTGCCAGCCTTATTTGGCAACACAACATAAAGTGCAGGTAGAAGCTGGCCTCTTCTACTGAAGATCTGTGCTGTTATCTGTCCTACCTGGATTAGGATGTCTGTTCAGAAGGGTCAGTATCTGCTTTTAAAAAGTTAAAAAGTAGCATAAACACTTTGCTCATATATTTTTTGGTGCTCTGCTTCAGCCTGTAAAGTTGTCTTCATTTCAATATATTTTTCTGGGTGCAGGGGGTCCGCCATCAACTCAAGATCAGGAAAATGACATAAAAATGGTTATGTACCTCTTTCTATAATGCCAGAGCAATTCCTACATGTTTATTCAAGCCAAAATACTTGTATTGGAATCTCAGTTTTACATGTTATTTGTGTTCCTATGATTTTGTAATAAAGCATGAAAATCTAGGATGTCTAGACTTCAAATTCCCGTAAATCAAAGGAAAATAACTCAAGGATTATTTTATGAATTGTCACTATATAGCTGTGTTTTCTCTAGATCATCATTACTGCATTTTAAATACTTGAAATCGACTATATGTTAAAGTTATTATTAAAATGTGAGTGTCTAGGATCAGACCTAACAATCCACATAGCAGGGGATACAAAAGCTCATATGCTTCCCCATATGTTTTTAATTTTTTTAATCCCAAGTTTTTATGAGTTTGCTATTTCAGATTTTATTTATGGAAAATAAAAAATGGAAAAGAAGCCCATATTGTAATGAAAAGACACTATGTGAGCAGATTAAAAACTGTAGTTGTGGAAGCAAAAAAAAACCCCAAAACTCCTGAAAGTGAATTGCCAACCCTCTCCCCAAAACCCTACAGTACTGTGTAGGACAGGCATTACTGTTATTTTACAGTGTGTGGACAGATTTCATATGACTTCCTTCTTTTCACCCCTCACCATTCCAACATTCTGAAATATCAATTTAGGAGATATATATATATTATTTTTTTTTAAGAGAAGGACATCCATAAATCTGTTTAAGAAGTTTGATATAAAATGCTTATCTTGGAAACAGCTTAGTAAGTATTACTTCCATCAGAATGTCAGTACACAAACTTTTGTATTTTTCTAAGATTTTGCATCTGCCAGGTTATTTGTGATTGTCCAGCATTCATGGAGGATTTTGATGAAACTGTTAAATATGGTTTCTCTTGTCTGTGAAAGGAAAGAATCAGGGCGTGGAGTTTAACTGGCCAGTTTATTGGAGCTTATGCACTTTAGTCACTTAGGTACTCTTGGAATCTTTTAGCATCTGAATTAGAAAATTTTATCAACTTTCATATGAAAATTATAAGAAAAGGTAACAAACTTACCTTTCTTTTCATGTGAGAACATTTGCAATTTTCTTTATAAATTGAGGAAGGAATTTATGTTCTCAAAATACCCTTTAAGTATATCCTTATTTAAGGCAACTTTAATATTTTGTGATGCCACAGGTACTTTGCTGCTTCTGTTTCATCAATGTATGACTAGGCTCTCTCCTCCCTTTCCTTTCTCTCCCTTCAAGAATTTTTATTCTGTTTATTTGAAGCAGGTTATTTATTTTTTTTTCAGAATTGTCAGCAGTGATAGGATTCATGTTGTCTGCAGTTAGATGCCATGTTGTTTCCTGTCTGAAAGGCTCACTACAAGAATAATTATTTCACAGTAATATTTGATAACTCCATAGAAGTGAGTTTATAACGATACTTCTGATGAATATTAACATTTGTCTTAGTTCCTGAGATGCAATGAAATATGGTGAGGTACATTATCTTCTGGGCTTTTGTACACTATATAAGATACTACAGGGAAGGAGGAAGAGAGACTAAGGAAGCAATCAGTAAAATCAGTCTGAGACTGAAAGGGAAAAGGATGTGGCTGAGAGTGGCAGAGGTCAAAATGTAGGGATAGAAAAGCAGGGAGCCAAGCTGAAGATGTTCTTTAAATTTCTTGTGTTCCTTTTTCTCTCTACCTCATCCTTTCTATGCTGTTTTTAGCAACTTCACACTGCCTTTCAAGTTTGAATATTTGTTTGAATTTTGGAAAATTTTCTAGTAAATTTTTTCAAAATCCCTTTATTTTTCTGTTTGATAATCTGAAAGTCACAGGCTTCATTTGATTTGCCATTCCAGAGACAATGTTTTCTATTAATTATAGAGGTGATATTATGCTTCTTGTCATGGTTCTGGTTGAATAAAAGAGTGTACTATATCATAAATACCAAGCCATCAGAATAGATAAATTTATAAGTATAAGAACAGAGTTCCAGTCAGCTTCCCCCGGAGGATACCTGGGAAAGAGACCAAGGACTGACCCCCATCTAATTCCTACCATTTATTCTTAACGAAGAAATTCAGCATCAGTTCCTTTTCTTTTTAATGAGATCCAAAACCCCCCAACTTTTCCAAAGATGTGCATTTGTTATAGGCCTAGATAACTTTAGAAGAGACGTAAATATTCATTACAATATCATATAAGGAATAGTCTCACAGCAATAGTTGAACAAATATTCATTGGTCAACCAGGGGTATGTTGTAAGTGGCATAGTTAGAAGCATACTGTGTGATAATATCTTTATGTTAAATTACTGAGTAAAGTAATCCAAGTACTCCTGGGGAAAGGAAAAAAAAAAAAAAAAAAAAAAAAGGAAAAAATCCACTATTGTTTCTTTTTGTTGGCCTGGAATATTTTTCTGGTTTGTTCCACTCTTTGAAATATACTACCATATACCTGTTTTGTTTATTTTCCTCAGAAAAATTATTTACAGAGATGAAGTACTAATTTATAGTCGCTTTTTTTTTTGTTCTTTGATCTCTAGAAGTGATCTGTAGTATTTCAATATTTCAGAATTCTGCTGTTTACCCGATTGAATTTTTTCCCCTCTTTAATTGCTAGAATGTTATTCTAATTTCAGAATAATCATCAATACAATAATTTTTGACATGTTTAAGAGTTAAAAATATATAGATATTTGGCCTCAAAGTATCTACAGGAATTAAGTGTTAGTATCTCATTCTTGCAAATACAGGTTATAATAGAACTGAGAAATAATGTAATGCTCATTATTTTGAGTTTGAAGAGCCAGCTGCAAAGAGAAGAGGAGGGAGTACTTTGAAGAGTAAGAGCAGGATCTCTTATAGGAGCTTTCTTGCATGCTACTATTTGTCGCTGCAGAAATGAGGTAAGAAGACAGCTGTTTATGCAAATAAAATGTCTCACAAATCCACATGAGAAGGTGTGCACAGCACTTATAAGAAAGAAATGTTCCCTCATGCCCATACTGCGTCTGTTTCCTGAATAAATCCCACACCAGCCTAAACTCCTGTCTGCCAACTTGTGTTAATGAATATGGAACTTGCCAAAGAGCCAAAGCATAATGAAAAAAAAAAGCATAAACATTGCTTTTAGTTTGGAATGGATGCATGACTAATCCAAATTAGATATACAGCACTGCCCATTTCAAAGGGCAGGCTCTCTGGCTGGCTTTGCTTGTTTGTTTGCTCTAAAGAGAAAAACAGAAATACAATGAAAACTTGGTTGAAAGCAATGGAAAGGAGAACAGAAAAGGATAGAATTGGATTATTAAAATTGGAAGAAAAACATACTAAGGAAGTGCAGTAATATATGTTGGTTTGATGTCCAGTTGAAATATTTCATTTTCTTAGAAAGCAATGTATTTCTTCTGACAGAGGAACAAGTGTAGCATATAGCATCGGGAATTTGGTGGGGTTTGTTTTTTCAAGAACTGATCATCTTGTCTAACCGTTTAATTTGTGAGAGATACTATGTAGCTATTTTTGTCTACTTAATTTCAAGTACATCTAAATGCAAATAATTAAAAAAACAAGTAGTTTCTTCTAACAGGCTTCTGTATAGACAGAAACAGAAAAAGAAAGAAATTTCTGTGAGACATGGGGCCAAAATGATTGGAGAGCTTACGATGGCAGAGTATATGAAAATGTTGAAGTAGATGTTGCCGCTGTTGCACTGGTCGTTATGTCTATGAAGTTCCCTAGTTTATATAAACCAAAGGGAGACCAATTTGTCTGACTTAGATCTTCTGGACCTTTGTAAGGCTTTTTTATTACTACGTTTCAAAATGCTGGCTTCCAGACGTGAAAGAAAGAGAAGTGGACTATCATTCGTCTGATTTGATTGAGTGAATCCTGATTTTCATTTGCACATGGAAGTCACAGAGCTAAATATTAGCTCTTGGCTGCTGAGTATCTGTCAATAGCATTACTGGTTACTTCATAGTGCTTGGGCAATGTCTTGATCTCTATCTTAGAAAACAGCTGAGGAAAGTGATGATGTGTTAACATTTCTTATCAACTTGAGGGTAAACTGAACAGTATGGCAAATGAGACTGCAATCTAGAAACAAAAAGCTTATACTTAAAATTTCATCATTACTTGGTATTATTGAATACATGGAGTTGGCTGGTAGAAACTTTTGCGAACTTTTGTAGCTGAATTTCTTAGTATGAACCTAGGAAAAGATATGTCTGTGCATTGCCACTTTCTAGAAATTGTTTCTAGCTCTTCCCTGTTTCCTAATGGTGGCTTAAAAAATAAACAACAAAAATCCAGCTTGACAGAGAAGTACGCATATGTGGAAGAAAATAGCATTGAGCTCTGAGTACAATACTTTCTTTGGACACTCAAATATGTGTTATTTCATTGCTTAGGAAAGTGAAGTAATCCCTCCCAGAAATTCTATTACGTGGAACTGTATTGCTACTGATGCAAGTCAACAGCAATTTTGTAACTGTGGAAACCCATCATATTTATTTCTGTCACCTAGAGAATTTTCCAACTGACTGATAATAGTAGTAGTCAGTCCTTTGTGTGGACTAGCCACTATAATAAGAGTGAAAGATAAACCTGTGAAACCTATGGACAAAATGTTTGCAACAGAAGATAAAACTCCAGAATTTGGGTTTCATTACAACTTGTTCTGGGAATATGCTCTAGTGACTTAAGCTCTACCTCTCCCATAGAAATGATGACTGTTTCTAAAAGTCATAGTCATGATTCTTCCTTTCTTACCACAGTAGAATGAGGGTAAAAGCACACATAAAGAATAACAGAGATGGCTTTCTTGTTTTAAGTTCCAGTGCTGGTGTTACAGAAACTAACAGCATCAGTCTCCTTTAATTTAAAAAATAGTCCTACTAAGATCCTACAGATCTGGGATAGAGCAGATACTAATCTGACAGGATGTACAGTGACTTGTTTTTTCTGCTATGCTCAGAAAAAGAAACTGTTTTAGCATGTGAGAAAGTGAAATTTTTTCCAGGTCTTTGTCTCGTCGAACGTCTCGTCTATGACAAACAACTGCGTGCTGCACTTCAAAGATTACCCAATGTTAATATTACAGAAAATTATGGCAAAGATTTCACAGGCTTATCACAACTAGAAAACTGATTCAAAATCTAGAACTTTAATGTTACTATGATTTTTGGAAGGCAGTCCAGATTTTTATCTGTAAAAATAAGGGCTAAATAAATACATCCAAAATATGAGAGGAGAAAAAAAAATAGAAACTACAGCCTTAATTTCTATTGAAAATTTACCAGTAACAGGAGACAATAATGAAATAAAATCTGATCAATCCCCTCTGAGACCTGGCAAACTTTTACTCAAATTTTGCTGTTAAAGATAGCACTTTTAGCAGTCTCTCCAGTCACCTGCTCCTAGAGTTTCTGTTAAATATGGGTTTATGCAGACTTTCCTTGTACAGAATATGTAAGAGAGTGACTAAGAAGGAGGTATTTGGCAGCACTTGCTACCTGGATGAAAGAAAGATTTGTAAGATTACAATTGTGGTTAATTTCTGCCTCAGAAGAATACCCAATAGAAAATAAATAAATAAATAAATAAAAGTTCCTTGCTATACCCATAAGGTTGCAAAAAAGCAACAGCAGTTGTCAGCTGAAGATAGCCAAAGATCAGTATTGCCAAGGTTTTGAGTATCTTCCTTTTGCCACTTTGGGATCAAGACCTGCTGTTCCTTTAATCAGTTGTTTGGGACACTGATAATCGACTATTTCTTCTCTTTAAGGAAAACAAAGTTTATGAACCCTGTAGAGAAAATGACAAAGTGCTTGTGAACTAGTGAAAAGGCCCCCTAATGAGACTTCATGGACATAAGCATTAGCAAAATATTCAGAAGCCAACATAATCTGGTAGCAGTGGTTTACCTTGGTATATAAACTCCAGCAAAAAAAATCCTGACCTAGAGCTTATGAATACCTCACGGTGTGCCTTATTAGATGGTGACTTGTACAGCTTGAACAGTGGTCTTTGCAGAACTAGCAGCCTCACCTGCCTGAGCATGCTAAGGAAACAGTTGCAAGTTTCTTTCTTACATTTTGGGCAGCCTGACAGCTAGATGACATTGATCTCCTGGACATCAGGAGCAGGAGAGGAAAGAGGATGATTCTCTTACCTCCATGATCCTGAGACTGCTCACTAAAGCAGATCCCCCAGTAGGAGATTACAGTGCTTCACAGCCAGCAGAGCCCTTCCTTCACAGCATCTGAAGGAGTTCCTACAGTCCTGCTTGTGCCCCTGGGTGTTCCAGAGCTGCCCATTTAACTGAGGGATGGGCTTTCTTCAGTTGCTAAAAGCTCCAAGGTTATTAATCTATAGACTTGATTAGAAGGGCAGAGAGAGGAGTGTTTTGTTAGGTTTTCTTCAGGTAGGAATAGCTTTCTGGCAATATTAACTAACAGAAAGGCTGCTTTTTAACTTTTTTCTTTAATTCCAACTGGTAGAAGTGCATGTCTTTCAGTTTCATCAGTAAAGCTTTTGAGGACTTGTGTACACTATTCTCAGATTGATGGATTAGTGGTGAGGTTCAAACAAGCCTCAATATTAATGATTCCCTGCGCTAGAACTGCTGCTGCTACCCATGGAAGCCCTATGGAATTTTCTCTTTAGTTTTGCTATGAAGCTTTCTGCCTTCTATTGAGAAGGAACAAGACATAAAAGGTATGGTGACCCCTGATATTTTAAGGCCTGCCCTGTACTTGTGACTGACTAAATCCTTAGATGTGGAATGTGACTCATTGAATAAACCCCTACAACGGAAGAAGGCTCAGTGGAGAGGGACAGAGGTGATGTGTCCATGAAACTCAGGGAATAAGACAAAGAAGCTATCTTAACAGAAAGGGGACCAGAGGGTGGCTTTTGTTTTAGATAAACAGTTCTCAACATTTGAATGGATCATTTGTCGATGCAAATGTCTCCCTGAGTCAGCCAGACCAGCATGGGGGCTGTAAATATGTGGCTCAGTCCAACACCGCGTATGAAAATTGAACTAGTAAAATAACTTGAAATAGAGCAACAGGTTTGAGCTGGCTTTACCCATGTGTGCCTTCCCAGAGACTGGGGATAGTCAATGTTACACCTTTCATGCATGGAATACCTGAAAGAAACTGGTGAGGGAGTATTAAACTCTGGCAGTACCGGAGGTGGATAGTTGCTGGAGGCTGAAATGTCTCAGTAGACCAGGACCCTGCATTGACAGAGGGACTATCAACTGATTCCATCTGCAGAATTATAGATCATACAGTTGGCCTCATGTTGTATGCTGTTATTTGGGATTGTAAAGAGCCTCAGCAACTTCTCAGAGTTATGGTGGGAGTTTTTCTGGCTTGTAAGTGACTGTAAATACCTGAATTGCCATCTGAGTACATGATTCTGCATAGTGGCAGTACTACAGCATGTTGTGGTGGAGGAAGGCAGCATTCTGGTCACCCACTGAGATCTTCCTTTAACTTAAGCATTGCAAAGAGTATATAGCAATATATAGAGGCCATTTATCTGGGCTACAGAAAAGTTAAACCTGGTTGGAGGGACCCAATTTGTGCTGCTGTCTGGCAAAGTACGTGCCCTCTCCGCAAAGATTCACTATAAGTGGCTTCTTGGCCTGGCTGGCCTTCTATATATAATCATCATTGTGACACCTCTATTGAGATGTCTCTCAATTTTCTATTAACAAACCATCACCAACCTGTTAAAAAGAAGAAAATAAAGAGAAGAGCCAGGGGACTAAGGATGGAAATTTTTCTGGGTGGTTTTTTTTTGTTTTTTTTGGTTTGGTTTTTTTTTTTTTCATTTTGAAAGCAGGACCTTTTTAAATAAATGGTTCTTTTTAGCTTCAACCTATTCAAATTGCTCACTTCAGACAGGGGTGCCAACAATACTGAGTGTGTTGTTCCCTAAGATGTGTATAGAGTTGGGGGCAGTAAGCTTGTTCTTTCATATAGTATTCCTGAGGAACAGAATATATTCAACCATTAATGAAGAGAATTTAGCAGTTAAATGCCTAGGTATCAGTTACTAGGTCCTTCCCTGCCATTGGAGCACTTATTTGTAGTCACCTGGATGTTGCATGTAAATGTATTCAGTAGTGAATCCATCTCCAAATAAGGATGTTCAAACATTTGTTGGATACTGTATTCTCAGGTTTTGTTAACTATTCAGAACTAACACGTAACACACCAGAGCTGGTCTATTGATTCCTATTCCGATACTTTTCTTTTTTTTCTTGATTAGCTTGCAACACTGTCTAGGAGTGGTACGCATTCTTCTACATAGTGATTTATTCATTGTATTATTTTTTTTTGCAGACTTTTATAAGGACATTCATGTAATAGACTGAACTAGACAGTTGTTGCTTTGACTATTTAGAACATACGACTTTCTATAACAGTTGTGGCAGATATTTCATTCACCTCTCTCTCCCTTATTAAATTTGTTTGAAAGTAATGGAAGGATTTGTCCTTGAAATATTGGACAGTGATGTATCTTGTACCTCAGAAGAAGTATTTTAATAGGGATAAGCTTTTTAGCACCAAATCATTACTTAAACCCTTTTAAACCCTTTGCTATCTAATGGAACTGAAATCGATATACCAGGCCATAGATAGTGAAATTAAGTGCAAACTTGATTTGAGTATCATATTGGTTTCCAGAATAACACTTTAGAGCTATTTAGCCAATAAATTACTTTTAGTTAAAAGTTTTCCATTGACATTTTCATAATGTGCTTTCCACATATTTCCATTGCATTTATATATTACCTTCACTCAGTTAAAGAAAATTCACATTTTGCAAATATATAACAAGATTAGACTGAAATGCTGGCTGCATAAAATAAAGACCTCAAACAAGGTCTCTTCCTTAGCTCTACTAAGGGCAACAATTAAACCAGCATATAATATGCACATTGTAAGAACGAAACATGTCATAAGATCTAGTGCAATGACTCATATATATAGTTCATTTGCATATCGTAATTGCAAGACAAGCATGGTATTAAGAATTTAGTTCTAAGCTTTTATGATAAGTCTTCTTATAGTTGACCTAATCCTTTTACTTGTTACATCTTTGCACAATATAATTGTGAAGAGATTTTTCAGTACTCTTAGATAGGTACAAAGTTATTTGTTCTGTCTTTAGCAGTGGTACTCTTGCATTATTAAAAAGCAACATAATTATTTTAAGCATAACCATAAACCACAATGAACAAATCATCATCACATTCCACAATTTGATTCTGCTCAGTGAAATATTTTTTTTTTTTCCTTATCATCATTTAAAGTAACTGTAAATGGGTACCATGTGAAGGAACTCCAATAAAGCTGTTCTGTTCAAAATTTAGGAAGATGCAGTTGAGACAGACAAAGCATTGTGTGTGCAGAGAGGTATCAGAACAAAGCTAATGGATGAAGATACCTAGCAAGATGAGACTCAGGAGGGATAATAACTTAGTGTATGCATGGACAAAGAAGAATACAAAAGTCATGTGCATCTAATATCTGTAGCTGCTCTCCACAAAGCTTAGAGTGTACCCTCAAGGTAATGCTAAAATTGAATAGGCTAAATGGGTAACAAGTTGTGGCTTGCCAGGACTGAGAGTAGCAACTTACACTCTATGAATCTGGCCATTTTAATTGTAAGTGAAAAGACTTCATTCTCAGCTTCATTTGGTAAAAGATTGAAAATGAGATATTAATCAGCTTCTGAAAAAAAAAAATCTTATTTCATAGTTTAGGGGCAATTTCCCTCCTCTGTGCTAGATGTGAGCACAAAACACTTCAGTAAAACAGCAAGAGATTTGACTTGTTGTATACCAACTGACAACAAGGTGATATGATTAGTGACAAATACTCCTCCAAAGTTTTAACACCAAACTGCCAAATTGATTTTATAAAATGATATTTTGAAACCAAAGAAGAAGTATGGAGCTTCATTCAACCTCTGCTTCCCCCTCCCTATTTTCCAATTAAAACCAATTTCAGATAATGTAGTTGGTAGAGCAAAAATTATACCTAATAGAAGCTCACTGTGAAGACTTAAAGCTATAGTAGCTTTGAAACATGAGCAAATTGTACATCACAGAAACTACCCCAAGCTGGCAGGCAGCTTCTCGTGGAAAGCCGTATGCCCTCTGATACTCATCACTCCATCTGTACCCCTGCTAAAGTAAGGGTCCTTATTCAATTACTCTTTATATTAAATAGAGGGTTACTTAGAAGTTGTAACCAGGGTTACATGGTAGTTTACAAACTTGTAAAACTATGATGGGCAAGGTACTGCCAAGTTACCTGAATTTTTTGACATGTCTCAAGGGTATCTGTTCTGGAGGTTAGTCTTCCTGTCTAACGAACACACAGAGCTGCTCCTGCAGAGCTGCTCCTGCCTTATCTGAAATGTCTACACATATTTTGAATGACTGTCATATCATGTGGTTTTCTTTGCAGCCTACTTGTAAAACAAGGAAAATACTTCTTTCTATTTTATATAAGAAAAGTTGAGTAAGTAATTTGCCTGAGAACGCTTTTTGTCATTATATTGCCTAGCATAGGAATTGATGATACTGTCTGGAGCTGGTTTATTATAATAATAATAAAATAGCATACTGTTTCTGAAAACATTTTTCTGTAAGTCAACTACTTGCTTCTTTTTTGTGTCTTATAAACAAGAAATACTTTAATAGTATGCATGTTCTAACTCTGGGAAGATCAAAACAATGTTTTTTATCATCTAAAGGAGAATTCAAACTCAAATGAAAGTATTTCAATTCACAAACCTTCAGAATTTGATGTTTTGACTGTTATCTGATGTGCAGATTTGGAGTGGAAACTTTTTGTTAAATTTCTGCCAGGTAGTGAACAATGCACTTAGTCTAACTTAAGTCTGAATAAATTAATTGGAGATTTAATTTTAAGAAACAATCTTCAGCTATATATTGTGTCTACATTAAAAGTCATCCAAGCATCAGAAGTCGAGTATAGTAGTCTTTTGGGCTTGTTTTGATTTTTCCAGAAAAATACAAAACAGTCTTAAACTTTAGTGTAGTATCTTAGCAACACCATCACCATATATTGAAAGTGATTTTTCTTTTTTCCAAATTTGAATATTGTTACATCTGTGATGTAAGAAAATTGCAAATGAGTTTACTTGTTTTTACTAGGTTGTTTTTGACATCAGTATTATTATATCATTAATAGACTAGGTGAAAGTTACATTCTTAGAACATGAATCTTTTTTTTTCTTTAATAACTGAATAAAAAAATAATTCTGCACTTCCTGAAAGAAGTAATGGAAAGTTTGACAATTAATGTTTGTTATCAGTGTTTTTCACAGGTGGAGACAAAATGAAATAAAACACTTTTTTAAAAATTAATTTTTTTGCTGTTACTCATAAAATAGATTTTATTAAGGGCAAAAAAAAATTATGTAGATCTAGAAAATTATATTCAAACAATTGTATAAATTTGCACATTTCTAGAAGGTAGGCTCTACATCTGCTGAACTTCCGTTTTTTCTTTTTCAGACATACCAAAAAACATCCCAGGAGGAAGAGTTAGGTTCTGTACATAGAATTATTAGTACTAGAAGCCAAAATCTTCACAATAAGGATGAAACATTATTTGTTTAAAAATAATAAAGAAAAAAATGTTTAGCAATTACTTAGTATAGCCTTCTTCCACTCATGTTTGTGTTTTCTGTGTTTGGACATTTTAAATGTATTGTTCTTATTTGAATTTTATGTAACCTAGCTGATAACATAAATGTTAGCTGATATATTTCATATGGCTTGAGCTTGCGCTAGTATTTCCTAAATGCTTGTTCCAAGACACAGTTTAGTGCCTTGGCTGTTGTTTTTATTGTAAATAACTTCAGTCAATTATCCACAGATAAACTCAAGTTAATGTAGGAACAAGCATTTAGGCTCATGAATAACCTTGTTCTTCAACTACGTACATGTTTAATATTTCAGAATGTAGTTAGATCATTCGTTACAAGCAATCCAAGCCAGGCATTGAAATCAGCTTGTGCTAAGTACCGTATGTTAGGGAACTGATTGTAGAGGATATTGTCTCTAGCAGCATGCTGTGTGCATTTCTCCCAGTGTTTACTTTGCACCCAAGTAGTAACAGCAACATCTCCGTGTATGCTCGAGCTGCCCTTTCTCTGCTCCACTGCAACTGAGAAGGGACTAGACTGACTTCTAAATTCTGAGAGATAATAAAGTTATGTCTGCATTACAGTTATGCTTTATAAGGACATTTAGACCTCCTTTCACTTACCCACCTAACTTGCCTGGATACTGATAAAAGTATAACCGTGGCACCACAGTGTGAGGTGTGCCCGCTGAAGCCTGCCTGGGAAGCTGCCTAAGTAGCAGTGGGATTAAGCTCTCCTGAGCTCACTGCTGCATGGCTTCTCTCATCTTTCCAGACATATCTCTTCATATGAAGGAAATAGCCGTTGGTGCTGGCAGAAATGGGAACTTTCACCTCTAATGTTTATTTTCTAGTTGTTGATTGCATTTCTATCGCTCTTACAGAGCTGGAAAGCTGCTTTTCACTTCTCCTTGCTAGCAGAATATCACATGTGATGTTTCTCAGCATAACAGTGATGCTGATGATTCATTTCTTCAGTTTTATTTCTGTTAAATTACAGACTTAATTTGCTCAGTCTAGTTGAATTATGCCATGGCTTCTACCTGCCTCCCTGCCCCAGAGCATAAGTCTGGTCAGCAGCATCGTCATAGCTGAATGTATTTATGTCCATCTAAAAATACTTGGAAATCTTGTGTAACTTTGTGATTATGTGCACACACATACATGGCTGTCATTTAAGTCCTGTGGGTAAATGAAAGGGAAATGGAGAACTCTAAAAAGTAGTTGTTTTATCTTATAGTTGGTAAATGATCACTTAATTATAATAGTCTGCGCCTTGGGAAAAACATCATGAGTTAAACCAGAATATTTTGGGAGCTGATTTTTTTTTTTTTGCTTGAGTGGGTGATGTTCAGGAAACTTTATCACCTCAGACAAATCATTTGATGTAGAAGTCAGTTAATGACAGTTCATGCTGAGCAAAATTTAGCTAAGTATCAGAACCCTAGCTGACTGAAAGTGAATTGTTAGATCATCCATGCTCTCTGTGCATGGTGATCCTGGCAGACAAGAGTAGGCTTACTAAACAAACGTTGCCAACAGAAGCAAATCAGTAGCACTTTAGAAATTATGGCAGCATGTGCAATACAGTTGTTAAAAGTGTAGGACAGAATATACTAATAATCTTTGGTTTGATGCCACTGTAAAAGTATATAGGAAAGCTGGGCATAGAAAAGTTACTGAACAGGTAGTTTAATCCAAAAGAGACCAGTAGGTTCGAATATCCTGAAGGTTCAAAAAGGAGAGAAGAAATCCTGGCAAATGCTGAAATTAGCAGGGAGGATTTTATTTTATTTTTTTTTTTTCTGGAAGTGCTATGTTCAGCTTATGCTGTTCATTTTAAGGGATTTCTAAATGTAACAAAATGTTAATGTTTGGTAATAATCAATCAAATGTGAATAAACCTGAGACAGGTAATAGCAGCAAGGCAGACATCAAGCTGAATAGAAAATTATTTTTCTCTTAAGAAAGGTGAATCTGTAGAATATTTATAAAGTTTCATTTATATTTTAGCCTCTTATATGCTTGTATGGATTTGGTGTGTCTTGGGATCAAGATGACACATTTGAATTACAAGCTAATGCAATTTCTTAAATGTTTGGAAACTTTGCTCATTTAATTATAAGGATCCTTCGGTTTTCTTTAGCATTTTCACATTGTGTACAAGCCATTGTAATATCCCCTCACTTTCTTTAGGCACAATTGGCTGAATTAGTACGACATTACATAAACTATGCTCATATACAAAATCTTTTCTTATTATTTTTACATGTTATTTGACACAACCATAACTTTTTTTTTTTTTTCTGGTTATATATTTGCAGTGATAATCTTTCATTAAATTATCAGAATTATAATTTCTTCAACTACAAAACAATATAGAGACAAAGAAGTTGAGAAAACATCTGCATTTTCTATACAAGCCAATTACACTTAATGGTGAAAAGTTAGATTTTCGCTAGCCTAGATTTAGACCTATTGTATACAGATTGAAGCTATCATTGATTTGAATGCCTTTTCATCTTGATAGCTTGCAGTAAATTCTGATACAGTTACTAAAGTGTATTTCCCCAGAAGGATGATCTGTGTGAGTAATAACTTCTCATTTTTCCTGGACATGCTGTATACTTAAATGCATGATTTATAAATAGCCTATAAAATGAGCTACATTTATTAATGTCTAAGTAATCCCAGAAAAATTGCTATATTACGTAAAATTCAAAATATAACATCAATGATTACACTGAGCTGCTGATTCTTTTTCTCCCGAGAAAGAACATATCGTTCTTTCAAATATAACTCTTCTGCCAGTTAATGCTAGCAATATCAGTTCTTTTTCAAAGATAAAACTGTGACTTGAGCCTCTTCCAGAGCTGTGCTCTCTTTTCTCAATCTGTAGAACAGGTTTTTACTTTTTTCTGTCTTTTTGTGTGTGTTTTTTTAAAATTTATTTATTTATTTTTGTTTTTTTTTCTACGAAACTAAACAAAACCCTTTTTAATCACTTTAGTAGAAGGCTTTTCTCCCTCCAGAAATACTCCGTACCCTTTCCACTTACAGAATTGGAATTATTCCTGTTCTTATTCTTCTTGTTGTTGTTGTTATTATTAATTATTTATTATGGGCAAAGAATAAAGTGTCTGGAATTACCATGCAAGTACTGTGTACACAAGTACATTTGGGGGTGTGTGTATAGATACAGAAGTGCACAATTTACAAACAAACTTATGGGTCAAATGACACTCAGTAGCCATGGAATAGCAAATGGGGAAGTGGATGTTGTCCTATGTCTTAATGCAGACAAGTACCTTTCCATGTTGCTCTGATCTAGAGGCACCTGATCCAGTGATCTCTGTTTTCTCTTTTGCTGCTGCTAGGCTGGTGGAGAGGGGAGTCTGAAGCTTTTGTGATGCAGCCCTTGCAGCAGCCTCTCTTGTGAGGATGTTCATGCAGCCAAATTTCTGCTGTTACGCTGCTCTCTCAGGTGTTTGTGGCTTCTGGTTCATTGTACTGTGGTTCACAAGATTGGTGTCAGTGGGTAGTATTGTCATGAATTTTGATCCGTAAGAGTAGGTGAAGATGGTTTTCTAGAGGTCTCTTGGGATTAAAGTAAGAGCTATTTAAACATTTTCTGATAATACATATTTCGGAAAGTGTTGAATTTGTTGAAATTAAAACTTGTAGAAAAGACTGTTGATTTTTCTTTTTCAAATAACACTTTTACTTTATCTGAAAGGAATTTCCTGATTTTCATTTCAAAGGTTTGGTGTATTAAAATAACATAAAAATGTGAATTGAAATGAAACTTTTCCCCTTATTAAATCTATAACATTTTATTGATCAAAGCAATATTTCTGAGAATATTGATTTAGTATTATACTGAAATTCAGTGATTGACTGGGATTGAGAATCTCTGTATATTTTTAGTAGAATTATCCATGAAAAAGAAAATGCTAGTTCTCAGCCAGCTCTCATTAAAGCATAAGCCAACTCCAATAAATGTGAACAGGCTGACTTAAAACCCTTCCTCCATTTTGTATATGTACTTTGCTCAGACTTCTATCCCTAAAACCTCTTTATTGTGTGTGTACTTGTTCCTTTCCCTAGGAAAGTAGGACTGTGCTCATCAAGAAAGGCCGAACAGCTTGTCTATAAGGGGGCAGGGGTGTTAGTGTACTGTACATCTGGGAATTTACAACACACTAGTGATTCCACAGTAATTGCCGTGTGGACATTCTTATTACTTAATATAGTTTTCACTGACTATAGCTTTCCATTGCCTACTGCTATGCTGTAAATTCAAAGTGTACAATGTCCTTCAGTATCCTTCCCAGGCAGAGAAGCCCTCAAAATAACTTACTGTAAAAGAGAAGTCACCAGAAAGTAAGAGGTTGTTGCCCTGTAGTGA
Source organism: Falco biarmicus (assembly GCF_023638135.1). NCBI lineage: Eukaryota > Metazoa > Chordata > Aves > Falconiformes > Falconidae > Falco > Falco biarmicus. Next base: position 111,825,678 of record NC_079289.1, on the reverse strand, counting down.
GAGGTCAAAAAAATAAACACCTTGGGGGATTTAAGCTATTGAATGTAACACACTGGAGCTATAATATGGACATTACTCGATGAATATAGGTTTGTAGGAAATCATCACTTTGCTAACTATATTTAGCTCCAGGAATCTTCAGTGAGATTATTCATTCAATGGCTAAAAGTTCTTTTCCTGTATCTAATCAAGGATCATTATCATCATTTGGCAATATGCAAATAACCATGCAGTTGCCCAAATATTTGGGGACAAATCCTTTGAATGCTATGTGTGTACATGTATATGTGCCTGTGCGTACATATACTATGGGATATTGTCCTTGTCAAAAGAAACAGTATTTTCAAGGAGTTGCTATTCATCAAAATATTTTTGGTCACCAGAGCTAGGACTGCCCTCAAGTCAGTTAGCTAAAGGCTCATATTCTTTAAGAAAATGTGTATGGGCACCTGTCAATTAAAATTGTCATTGAGAAGAAAGCTTTGGGGCTGGTCAATTACATTTATCTCCATCACTACAACAAATGGGCATAGTATTAAGTTGTTTTGTTTTGGTTTGGTTTTAGTAGTTATAATTCTTAGGATGCAGCTTTTAATCATTGAAGGTGGGAGTTGTTTTTTTACAATATTAATTTTTGTGTGCATATATTTCAAATAGTTAACTGATGTCCAATACCAAACAGATTTTGGACTCTATACATCTGAAAAAGGAGGGGTTTTTTTCATTATGCTATCAAACTGCTTTCATATAACATCAGGAATGCTTCTGTTTCGAGCATTACTGTTTCCCTTTAAGGATGTCTCAGTAAACAGACCTTTTCTAGTTTTACTTTCAGAATTTCTCACTGTAAGGAAATACTAAGGCACACACTCATGATAGTAAGAGCATTTGTTGGCTTTGCCTATCATACACCTCTCTCTGACTTCGATCTCAAACAACCGCTTAAGAGGCCTCCTATGCAAGCATATGAACATAAAATAAATAAGATGAATGCTTCAAACAAATAGCTTACCTTTATTTTTGATTCAACCATCCATTATAAATGTGCATTATGCTGCAGCTCCTGTTGAGATGAGCGCTGCAGGAGTCATAAGCAGAGCAGGCCTGACTGCCGCCCTGATTAGGTCACCAACTGAGAAGCAGTGATTTAAACAAAATTGGCTGGGCAATGGCTGCTGATGTGCTATTGTTTTGGTTTTTTTTTTTTTTTTTTGAGCCATGGAAGCATCATAAAGTGGTCAAGGTATGAGTCTGGAAACCAAGTATTTTTGGTTCTGTTCTTGCTGTAGAAATGCCTTGTTTTTAACCTGAATCAAGTAACTTTTCCTTATCTGGAAAACTGAGATAAAATGCTTATTCCTTACAACTATAAGGTTCTTCCTGCATTCCAACAAGCCAAGGAATGTTCTATTGATAGTTAATTGAATGCCAGGATCTGCAATTAATTTTTTTTTTAATTGGGCTGTTCATATACCATGAATGGAAACTGTAAAATGGCTTTATTTGGAAAAAGATGATTGCATGATATTTCAAAAAGAAAAAGAAAACATGTTTGCTTGAGATGTGTGCTTGATAACCAGCTGAATGGGAGAGCTCAGAGCACTGTGACCAAGACTGCAGAGCCCAGCTGGAGGCCTGTAGCTCGCGGGGTTCCCCAGGGCCAGTGCTGGCTCCAGTCCTGTTCCACTTACTCACCAGCGACCTGGGTGGAGGGGCAGAGGGCACCCTCAGCACCTTTGCTGGTGGGACAGGCTGGGAGGAGCGGCTGATACCCCAGAGGCTGCGCTGCCATTCAGGGAGACCTGGGCAGGCCGGGGCGTCGGGCGGAGAGGAACCTCATGGAGTTCAGCCCAGGCCAGCGCAGGGTCCTGCCCCTGGGGAGGAGCAGCCCCAGGCACCAGCACGGGCTGGGGGTTGAGTGCTGTGTCTGGTTCTGGGCTCCCCAGGTCGAGAGAGACGGGGAGCTGCTGGAGAGGGGCCAGCGGGGGCTACCGAGGTGATGAGGGGACTGGCCCGTCTCCCTTATGAGGAAAGGCTGGGGGAGCTGGGGCTGTTCAGCCTGGGGAAGACTGAGAGGGGATCTTATCAATGTTCACAAATATCTTAAGGGTGAGTGCCAGGAGGCTGGGGCCAGGCTCTTTTCAGTGGTGCCCAGTGACAGGACACAGGGCAACGAGCACAGACTGCAACACAGGGAGCTCCATCTGAACATGAAAAACAACATTGAGGTGATGGAGCCCTGGCACAGGCTGCCCAGGGAGGCTGTGGATTCTCCTTCTCTGGAGATATTGTGGACAACCTCCTTGCTGTTGCATGTCAGAGAACTATGAAAATCTAGCAGTGTAAAAGTAGGGAAGAAAAGGGATTTCTTGGGGAAATGGATCAGTAAGTTAAGCTTACAGATGTTGTAAAGTGTGTGGGATTCCTAGCTTTTTGTTAGTTAATTACTGGGATTGGTTATAATGGAGACTAAGAAAATTACAAGATGCTGCTCGAATGTTATGCCTCCAGGACACCACTGCTCTTTGCATGCTTCATTTACTGTGGTTAACCCAATAAAGGCTGATTTCTGCCATTATTTATCTATGGAGAAAGGTATGTTAATAAAAACAATGCATGTTGATTTTAACTTTTAGGAATTTAGTAAGCAGATGAACAGATTTCCGATACTGTTGCCTTATACCTCTACCTTGATGCATCTTACATCCCTGCACCCCTGTCAGTGAAACAGGAGTAGAATCTGAGGGAAGACCCGATTTAATGGTTAGGTGAGAGGTGAATGATGGCTGTGACTCAAGACCCTGATGGAAAGGACTATTATTAGTGACAGTGGGAAATGAACTTTCTTTCTGTGAAACAACTGGCTGTCCTGGCATCTGTTTGGGAAAAGAAATTAAAAAAAAAAATAATACTTTCTCCTGGCACATTGTAAAATAAAAGCTGAAAATACTTATTCAGAGCTGTGCTTTGTGCACAGATCTCCTCAGCTGTCCATAATTCATTCCAGAGTTTGGAGGAGTTTTTAAGGAAAGAGACTGAATAACTTGAGTGGGTCTACATAACAAAATCTGTAGATACCGTGTGTGGCAATGGTCTGAAGGAAACTCAAGCATCAAGGGTAGTCTACTACCTCTATGCAGAATGTGATCTCTCCTCACAGTAGATGTGTGGTAAACATAACTTCTTGCTAAGTTATGCAATAGATTTTCAGAGGTATTACATAGGAAGGTGTCTTCTGCAGAGATCTATACACATGCTTCTCCCCTTTCTTTTGCAAAGGATTCTGTAGACAAAACATTATAGGTCTGATTTTTCTTTTAGCAGTTTTTGTTTCATCTCAGGCAGTGGAAGGGAAAACAAAATCTCATAGTATGAGTGGGTTGCCTTCTGCTCTTAAATGGACATGTTGACTTGCCTTAGTTTTAAATAATTTAGTGTTATTTATTCTGGTGTTTTGGTTTCCTCTGTTTTCTAGGAAGGCAAAATGCTACTTAAAGCACAAAGTTTGTTAACTTTTTATTTAATACAGTGAATAATCTTTCTGGCATTTTCCAGATGATTGTGCTGCATATGCTTGTCTGCTCTTACTTATGCACATATGAATATTTTTTGCCATTACATCTTTTTTTTCAGTTTGAAAAAAACTGAACTCATGCTCAAGGGGAAAAGTGGTGAAAAAAGCATGGAAATATATGTAGTAACGTATTACAATTAATAAATAAGAAAACATCCTGTGATTTTCACATGTAAACATGCAGTAATTAACAGGGAAACTGGAGGTTACTTGACAAGTTTTAACAAACATTTTATCCGTTTAATTTCTTTATCTGAAGGAGTATATTCATTCTCTTAAAGATGCAGTGTCTAGATCGTATGGTTAATCTTTAACAAGATGGTTGTAAAATTATTGGCAGTGTGCTTTTGAAATTCTGTTATTTAAGAATTTTTTTTTTAATCAGATGCTTATTTAAAAGAATTTCTCTCTGTCATCATCCAGGGCCTGATAATAAGCTTTTTGTATTTGCTTTATATTGTATTGGTTCTTCAAAACTGCCAATTTCCCTCTGAACTTTATGAATGTTAAAATATACAAACATAGTTATTTTTTTTTTACAGTTAAAACTATGTTGGAAGGCAAGAATAAGATTGATGTTATTTACTTTCTTTCCTGAGGTGCAATATACTTTTTGTTAAACGTGGTATAACCAGAAATACTTTTCAGAAAAGGCATGTGTGCTCTCAGCATTTAGAAAACACGATTTGAGCAACATTTGCCTTGAAGAGCTATGTTCTATATGTATGTCTGCATGTATATACTATATTTGAGCTCCTAGATTTTTAGTCACAGCCTAAGCAACTTCTCAATTATATCAGAAAAAGCTGCATAAAAAAGGTAAAAAAAAAAATTAAAAAATCCTTTATTCAGATTCTAAGCTTGAAAAATTAAGTTTCTACCAACAGCTTCTAAGTTACATTCTGAGTTGGTTCAGAACTCTATTTACCCATCTAGTCATTTTTATATAAATCATATTTTAATAATTACTTTTTGTAGAACCACTAAGCACTGACTATATCTTAATTGATTATTTTGTTAGTTTGAAGTAATAAAAAAAATATACCTAAAGTGCAAAAATCTCTTAGGAACTCCAGGTGAATATATTTTAGCTTAAGGGACTGATGACTATTTCCACCTCAAAGCTGAAACATCCCCTGCTTCCAGCCTCCAGGCTGAAACATTAGGTGTTATGTCTTTTGTTCCTTCTGTAAGGATTTTCTGTACTATTGGTAAAAACGATTGGCTGCAACTGCTTTGCCTTAAATGTTTAGCAAATATTTAATATGCCTTAGACTTTGTATGTACCCTTTGAACACACGACTTCTCCATCAGCATACTTCCAGCTCAGGAGTTAAATTTAGGAGGAACCTAAGAGTCATTATGTTGAGTAGGTTTCATCCCAACTAAGACATTTTACAATTAGAGAATGAACTGGTTGCCGATGTTAGCTAGGATCTCAGGTGCCGTGCAACACATCTTTGTCACAAGACTTAGAAGAATCCTGCTAAAAAGGGGAGGGAAATAATAAAATACCTTTTCATTAGTTGTTTGTTTAAACCTTCTGACTCCTGTAGTAACGTGTTGTAGCATCTTCCTTGCTTTAATAAATATCTCTTCAAGATCTGAAATAGAATATGTGTTTTGGGGCTGGGGTGACGTTAGCATAGGCAGAGTAAGTGAAGAGGGTTGGAAAGAGATTTTTGCAAGCCTGCTAGATTAGATAATATAATCCTATTACTGGGGGGGGGGGGGGGGGGGGAGAAAAAAAAAAAAAGACATTTTTCCCAAACAGCAGGTGCACAAAATAAACTAACCAGGAGCAGGAATAGTTTTTGCAGTCATATATCATTTTAACCAGTGATTCACTTCTCTAAATCTCCAAGCATAAACCTTTCCAAGTAAGTATGTCTGTATACAAATACATGCACAAAATACATAAATTATGGTTAAAATTACAGCAAAATTTTGTTATTCTGAACCCCATGGCATAACAAACATATTCTGAAATTCAGCCTCCTTCCAAAGTATAGTATTTCATTAAAGCAAAAATCCTCTAAAAGCAAACAAATCCTGTCATTTTGTGAGCAATCTCTGGGCAGTGTAGATTATTTTAATAGGTGCATCATTTTAAACTTAGCCTTCACCATCTGTTCTGCCCTCTTCTCAAATGGAAAAAGAACATAATTCACAACTATATCATAAAATGTAAGATGAAAGTGATTTAAATGGGTTTATGTTCCTTATTCAATAAAGTTTACATCTGTTATGTTTTTTTCTTATAAATTGTGGGAGGACCGAAGGATTGGTGTACCTGGAATGGTTTTTTTAGTTGTCTTAAAGCAAAAAAAAAATTCTGAGTCAGGTTTGTTGGGTAAGTTCAGGTCTTTGGTAAAATAGAGTTGTTATAAATGGAGGGGGGGCAAAAAGTTAGTAAAACAAAACAAAACAAAACAACCCTGCCACAGAATTGGCTAGAGAATTCAAGTTCTATGAATACAGCTGAAGAGATTAGGAAGATAACTGTGTCCTGTGAGAACCATATTCTGCTTGCTAGCATTTCCGCAGCTCTCGGTGTCTGTCTGTTTGCTCTGGTAGAGACTATCTACTGCACTTGTTGGGGGGGAATAGTAATTCTTGTTTAACATCAGCTCTGCCTTGTTTTTGTGTGGGTGTTGTTGTGGTTTGTGTTGGGGTTTTTTCCTCCCAGAGGCTTTTTTAAATTTTATTTTATGTCAGCTAGCCTCCGAAGGGAACTAGGTCTGCAATATATGCAATGTAGACATCTGCATACCAAGAATTAAAATCTGATCATCTGCTTTTCTTATCAAAAGCCACTATGATGCTGCTAAAGCTAGGGCAGGCCAGATGCGGGCGTTTGACAGTTGGTGAAAAGGATCAGTGTGATCGCTTAGTCCCTTCGATTACCCAGAACTTGTTGAAGGTGCTGTCTTCATCCTTTTACTGGAGATTATGCTACAGGGCCTTAAGAGATCATGAATAAAGATGTAAATTAAGCATTCCTCATTCAGGGAAAACTCTAAGGACTGTGCCCAAAGTCGCATCAACATGTTCAATAATGAAGTTTGACAGTTCATGTCTAAGCTTTCAGGGTAAATGTGTGCTGGGAATGTAAATATGAAAAGGTAAAGAAATTAGCTTTTGAAGGGAAAAAAACCCTACGCATTGGTTAGGGAACCAGACTCTGTAAACATCCACACAGCCACTGTGTGTGTGTGTGAGCTCAGTGAATCAAAAATTATTTCTCAAATGAGCTGAATTTATCATTTGTGAAAGCACTGCAGAACTGAGTCCTAAGAACAGTTGTTTTGTCAAAGCTTCAAAAATATGAAAAGATTAAATTGAAGTCCAGCACAGTTTGATTGTTAGTTTAGTCTGAAAAGAAAAAAAGACATGTGAAAATAACAGATACAACCTGTATAATTCCAAATACCTATAATTTAATACATACTTGAATTTTGGACAGAAGTATGAATACCAGATATATACATTTTAAAAATACTCTACTTCCAAAACAACTACACCAGTATGTTGTTTTAGGTGTGATTTTTTTATATTATCCTTTTAAGAAACCATATTTGTGCATTTAGCTTGCAGAATAGACATACTGTTCTTTCACATACTGTGCTTTGGTCAATGTATTTCAGATATTTTAAAAATTCACACCTTTTAAAAAGTATGTACTTGCATGAGATGAGCACCTTAAGAGTTGCTTGATTCTCCCAGATAAGTCTTTTAAATAATCTTCTCAGTATGCATTTGCTCAGTAGTCTGGCTGTTATGCACATAAAAATTCTAGACAGTGTGTGAACTGTTGCATATAAAGATACATTTGTTAAGCTGTATCCCTGGACAAAAGATTAAAAAAATGAAAGTTGTGTTCCTTTGCAAAAGTGGGTTCCTCTTCTGCTTTGAGTTGCAGAAAGCTGTGCATGGAAAGGAAAACAGCCTGGAGATGAGGCTGGCAGTAGTATGCTGATTACTCCTCTATAGAGGATAAACTCAAAAGATAAGTTTCTAATAGATAAAAATGATCTTGCTTCTGGCAGCCTGAATTTGGCTCAAAGCTTGGTTTAAGTTTGCCCCTATCTAATTAAGCGCCTTAGTAGAGCCACCACACAGAGGCAATGTCTAAAAACTCAATTACAATTAATACTGACTAGAGAGTTTTGTGTGGAGGGAGTTAAAAGTGCCACAATAACACAGCAGAGTTTCTTAAAGAAACACCTTGAAGAGGGAAGTCATAGACTCATACTGGAGAATTTTTAAGTGTTTCTTTGTAAAAGCTTATAATACTTATTTATGAATGACTCTTGGCTTATTAAACATATTGATGTAGGTCCTTAAATGTGTTTTTCTCTCAGTTTTGTGAAATGCACTTCTAGTAAAATCACAGGATTGTTTCATCTGGCTTGATAAGGCCATGCATGAGACAAGGATAGTGCATGCATTTACTTCATGGAAGTGGTATATCTGTATTTGAATTGATTTATTTTCTAGATTTTTGTATGTGTGTGCGTTCTGAATTATTTTTCTTCCTTGATCTAAAACTACATAAATTAGTAATCCAAAACTGAGCATCAACAGAATCTCCAGTGACACGCATTAACAGAAACTTGTCACAAATCTGACTTCACAGTCAAAGTGGTGGAAATAGCACAGATGGATTTACAGGATACCAATAAAAGCCTTTTATATAAGAACATCCCCAGAGACAAGTCTTTTAAATACTCTCAGAGGTGCATAAATCACTGACAAATCTGCCTGGCAAGCTTGTTTAGGAATTTGATTTATTAACTGAGTCAATGTAACAGTGTATAGACTTGTTCATTCTAATTTGTTAGAGATGTTCTCTGCACATGTTTAAAACACCACTAAATATGTGCGTGTGCCCCTAAATGATAACTAAGGATATTACCAGCTTACACATTCTTCCCATTCCCTCATGCTTTATGTAGTACGCTAGAAATGGCAGTGATGTGCTATAGCATCTTCCCTGAGCATTTTCTTTTGAATATAATTTTTAAAGAACATCTCAAGGATTGTGACAGTCTCAGAAACGTATACTTATTTCCAAATAAGAAGAGTTTATTCTGTAATGGTTAAATCATCGATGTTTCATTCTTCCTCTGAAATTTCTCTGTGCTTTCTGATTATATGGAACAAACAGGTTAGTATTACTGTTTCTATATGGACGCATATGGTCCTCTCTATCACATAACTTTTTTTCCCCTTCATAATTTAGCTCAATTTAATGAAAAGTGCTTCTCTGCAGCCAGACTGGCACAAAAAACCCCAAACTTGTTACCCCTTTTCTGAAAAAGTTACACCCTTCCTTTTAATGTGCTATTAGCAGTCCTGTCCACCAACAAAGCACTCCTGTCTGTGTGAGATTTTATTAACCAAGAGGGAGGGAAAAGCACTCTCAGTTATGACAGACTGTAACTGCAGCTGTTGGATGTTACCAAACAAGGGAAAAGGTGAAAAAACCTCTAAGCTCCAGAAGTGGTGGGTTCAAACAGAGGTTGGGTGTCAGCAGGCTCCATCAGCTGTGCTTTCTTGCAGACTTTATAACAGCTTCATGATTGTAGGTATTAGGATGAATGCACATCTCCAACATATTAACCTTCCTATTATCCATGTATGCAGTTACCATAATTAGGAGGGCAGGTGGAAGCGGCACATGTCTATTAGCACATATTTACACTTACAGGCTTGAAGCTTGTGTATGTAAACTAAGGATGCAAATATGAATCCCTGCTCTCAAAATATCAGAGCTTCTAAACATAGTCTGGTATAGTCTTTACTCAGAGTGCTCTTTCAAAATATGAAATAATGTGCTGGGCTGTTTTCTTATGCTATTAAAATGCATAGATCTTAATCTTTTAAAATTATATTCTATACATTAGTACTCTGGTTATATACAGTCATTAGCATCTTTGTCACTGGAGAACTGTTAGTCTGCTATGCTGACACGTTACCTACACAAATACGTCTTGATGACACACAGAATTCAGTAAAATTCATTATAAAGACAAAAAACTCAAACAAAAAACATAAGAAGGATAAAAACCACTGCAGCATGTTTTATGGGTTGGGGGGAAGAGATTTGCACAATCACTTAGATGGTTTCATATTGTGGTCCTTGTGTTATTGTTTTCAGTGATGCAACTAAAGTTGCCCTTCATGATCACATTAGAATATGGACTGTAGTGGATTTTCTGTTTCACAGCCTGATATTTACTCTTTCTCATTTACTCTTAAGCGTAGGAGTTGCTAGTGCAGAACTTGGATAATAACTTGTAGCGTTTTGTGGCTTCATATGAACTGAGGGGCAATCTGTAAGAAAAAGAGGAAATTAATACCAGATTTGCATCTAATTAATGTTCTCTAAATTAATCATACACATTAATTAATAGATGGTAAAGTGTATCTTTTTCTTTACTGAATGAGCAAAATGTCTTACACTATCATGCACTCAGGGTAATAAGGAAGAAAGTTATGTTAACAGAAGGCTTTTTCCTCTGCCGTGAATTTGGGAAATCCTCTCCCTACTTTGCCACCCACTCTCAAAAATTGCTGTGACTGTGGCTGGCAGAAAGAAAAGCAAACATTGCCGAGCCAGCTATTCGCAGCTGTATATGTGTCTCAGCTGTGCCGATCCATCTGCAGTAGTTGCCATCTGCCGATTGCTTTAGTTGGGGAGCATCTGGAAGGTGAGCCATTTTAAAGAGAATCTGCTGCACAACAAAGAAACAATTTCCTCCTTTCCTCTTTTTTCTTTTAGTCTTCCTTCCTTCTCTTTCCTTTCCTGTGACTTGTGTATGCAGTGGGAAAGGTGCCACTTAGTAAGTGCCCTTTGACACCCAGATAATTTATAGTTTTAGTCAACACCTGCATGCCAATAATGAACTGAGAAACATCATATTCCCTCCAGTATCCCATGGAAAAAGGAGACTAATCAGAGTATCTGTGATTAGGACAACACAATGAGATGCTCCTATCCCCCACCATTTTAATCTATGAGTAGATTTCTTGCAGGAATGCTGTGTTATATGAGCTTTACAGGACAAGATAGGTCCATTTGTTTCCATTTCTTTACATTTCTGAAGAATTATTAGATAATGAATCATCTTTAATTTGGTTTCTAGGGATTTAGTTTTAATGATCTGGGTCTTCTGTTTTATTTTCAGTTAAAAAATATAATTACAGACAAAAAATAGACAAACATGCTTTAGACTTCTCTTACAGTTGTGTGTATAATAATACTGCGGTACTTACTATGAATAAACAAGAATGCTCACTGCCTCATGACTTTGTGAAAAAAAGAGAGTGCTTCATGCATAAAAGATAAACTAAAGAAGCAGAGCTGGAAATTCAAGAACTCTTTGCAAAGAATGATATTCCAGCCACCTTTCCTTGCTCATGTTTATTGTTTGTATTCATGTTTTATGAAGAAAGGTTGAAGTTCCGTTTTTCTCTGGTGGTTTTTTTTGTTTGTTTGTTTGTTTTTGTGGGTTTTTTTCATTATTTGATGAATTGAGCAGAAATTGTAACTGGGACTCCTGTTTTGAGGTGGATTTTACCTTCCGTAGACTGTTTGGCCTTTTATTTAGTACCAAGAATGTCTGGTAACAAAATTGTCTATGCCCACTGAGATTCTGGCTTTCCCCTCCCGTTTCTTTTGTGTGTTTGTTGTGTTGTGGGGGTTTTTTTGTGTTTGTTTTTCGCCAGAATAACCACCTTTAAAATTACCCCTCTGCAAAAATAAAGAAATAAACAATCCACTACCCCACCCCACCTCCAAATGCTAATCTCTGCGTGGAATCAAAGTTATGATTTAACAGTGACACAGCCAAAAAAGATGTTCAGATTTGTGTAAGCAACAGGAAACAAATACACTAAAATGGCTGTTTACTTCTTTGCATCCAAATCTTACTTATGCTATGTTTGAGGCAATACCAGACTGTCACTTTCATAAGGCATCTACATCAGCAGCTATAAGCAGAAGAAAGGATTTTGTCAGAATAAAAGAAAAATATTGGGAACTTCTATCAACTTTATTTTCTGGCTCTGTGGGCTTCCCTCAGTTGGATTCCACAAAACTATTTTCTTTTTTTAAAAAAACCTGCTGTAAAATTCTTCCTGCTTGTGCATTAGCTTTTTATTTACTGTTGCTTCTGAGCAGGAGGTTGTCATTCCTACTTCTTCTTTTTTTTTTTTTTCCAGTCCCCAAGTCATGTGCTTTGAACGTGAACTTCTTTTTTCTATTCCCTTTGTGTTGGTACAATAGGCATTTATTTCTGGCAACTGGTTTTGTAGGACTCTGGTCCTTGGCTGTGAATCTTGGAGTCTTACCAATTGTTCCTGTTCTGGGCCTGGTAGCTTTAGCTCATTAATCTAATGTTCTATAACTTCCTGCTGTTAATCCTAGTTGTTAGGCCCCGGGTTCATTAAGCTTGCTCCTGACTCCTATGTATGACATGGAGTGCAAAGTAATCTGTAATGATGAGACACACGTGAAACACAGCCTTGCTCCCCGAGCAGGCCTCATGGCTTCAGCAGGATCACTCCTACTTGGGCTAATCAGTAAGGGTAAACCTGTCCTATGCAAATGCTAAGATTTGTTAGTGTGCATGGAATAAGCTCTCCAAACTTTCTTTTTTTTTTTTATTCTCACTCTTGCTGAGTAAAAGCAGTAAGCCAGTATCTGTGTGTCAGTATCTGAGGGGCTGCCAGCATGAGGCCTGGACCATGGTTAAGTGGAAAAGAGCGGGTCAAGTTGCAGACAGCCTTCTTTTCTCTATCTAAGATCAAGGCATTTTTGTTGTCCTTGTGATTTGAATGCAAAGTGGCTCATGGCTAAGGACTCTGAGACTTGCAGCTGAAAAAGGGCAAGAATTCCAAGTCTTTTTCCATCCTTTAAAGGATAAACTTGCAGTCATCCTTCTGCAACATACAAGTGCTCCAGGCTGCAATTCAGGGTATCACTTACTATTTAACTCCCTAAGGCTGTCTAAATCCTGTCTATCTGAACTCATAAGCTTAACCATCAGCAGCATTTCAAAAAAGAAATTGAGCTAAGGTGTTCTAAAGTAGTCTTTCATTTTAGTCATAGCCCCCAGTGTTCATGGGAGTCCTTCATGGGTGTCAGCAATGCTGGCTTTTGGACAAGGAGACCAGAAACCCTAACCTTTTGGATCGGGGGACAGTAAGGGTGCTTGGCTGGGTAATGCTCCTTTTCAAGGATCATCCAGACCTCCAACAGCTACACAAAGCTAGGAAGCAGCAAGAAGCAGCGAGTTTTCTGTACATGCCTTTTATATTTCACCCTGAATTTGTCTGTTTGTCTTGCTTTTTATAAGCTGTCATTTCCTGATAAAAGCCAGTAAGTATTTTCAGTTGCTGGAATAGTCCCCTGCTAAATTTTGAGATTGGTAATTATATTTAAATAATTTTGCTACTTATTTCTATATCTTCAATTGTGTAATCCACTACTCTAAACAGGGAAAGCTACTAACTGGTGATTCTGCAAAGGCTGAAGGTTATAACAACTCATCGTGTCATCTTTATTACAGAGATCATTTGCTGATGTAACTGATAGCAGTGATTATGCAGCCAGGCAGTGGCCTTGAACTGAGAAAGAAGGCAGCAGCCTATCTAGGTGTGACAGGACCTGTGGTCATTCTCAGTGATGATTTCTGAGCTATGTCAGTCTGGTTTTTTACTATACAGTGAGAGCCAAAACTGGTCAGAGTACTCTCACCAAGTCTTTAATTGTGCAAAGATTAGTAGCAAGGTTACTTTCTAAGTCTTGCTGCAATAAGGATTTTTTTTTTTTTTATGTATGTGTCGGGGGGCCCAAGAAGTATGGGTTAAAGGTACAGTACAGATTGAGCTTGGATACTATGGGAAAAAGAAATATGTCGTTGGAAGTCTACAACAGGTTTCCTGGCAAATTGTATTGTAATTGTCATAGGATTCTTTTATGAGAGGTTTACATATAAACAGGTCACATAGGACAAAGGTGTAGCTGAAACTGCCTTACAAGAGGAGAAGGGGCTGAATGATCTTTCTGTGCCCCTTCTAGTCCTGTAAATCATTTCAAGAAAATATTTAGTAAATGAAATCACCCAGAATCACTCTTATCTCTCCTCTGTGTTTGTGCCATTTTAAAGGTGGGCTGCATCTTAAGTTTTCAGCTGTATAATGAATCATCTCTACATCTTTGCACATTGCTATTAGAGAACACCTTGCAGGAAGAGGGTTGAATTGTGCAGTCAGCCCCATTTGTTTGTAGGAAAAAAACCCCTGCCCATAAGTGAAATTTTAATGGTCCTGTCTGAAAAGACATGGTGAATAATGAATACACTGAGTTTTGTCCAGTTTTACCCAGAATGGCTACAAAATGCTCGAGGCAAGTGTGTGCTGCAAGCTCAAATCATTAAGGACAGTGAATTTGCTGGAATAAAAATAATGATAATAATAAAGCAATAACCCAGTATACAGAATCACATTCTGAGCAGTGTATTGGAAAATAGGGAGTTCTTAACTGCAGTTCATAGTGACTTGCATCTTTTTGTATGTCATTCTTGACATGAATCCTTGGAATGATTATAGAGGATAATATGATGTGTACATTGACATGAATAGGTATAACACTTCATCTCAGTGACACCTCAAGCCTACAAAATTCAGAAAGATTACTGTACTAGAAGCAGCGAAAGCAATCTTTAAAACAGCAAATACAATGTTTTAGTTTGCAGAATTCCTTGAGTCTTGTAAGCATAAATGAAATATTGGTGGTTTTGAGAAGTGAGCTGTGGATATTTGAAGATCTTCATCTCTATCTATGAGTTACTGTGCAAGACAGCTTCTTCCTGAAGTTCAAAATTAAAATGAAATAAAAATTAAGGAAATGCAAAACTGATTACTTTTTATGATACAGAGATTCAATAATTTTCATTGAAAAGCAATCTATAAATTATTGCCAGATTTGCATTCATATTGATCCATGTTTACATACACCAGGAAGAAATAGAACAGGGTAAATTAATATACAGGTCTATACCGTATCATCAAGAAGGTTTAACCATTTTCTATTTGTGTTTAATCATTTGCTATTGTGTTTATTATGCACAATACATTTCCTACCTCTGTTAAGCATTTCTTTACCGAGAAGGTGGTAAGACAGGCTTCCTAGAGAGGTAGACAGTGTCACAAGCCTGTCAGTGTTTAAGAGGCATTTGGGCAGTGCCCTTTAATAACATACTGTACCTTTTGGTCAGCCCTGAGGTGGTCAAGCAGTTGGACTAGATGATCGTTGTAGGTCCCTTCCCACTGAAAAAATCTATTCTAATCTATCGGAGAATGAATGAATGAGCATATCTTTTAAAATGAAAGCATCCTTAGGTGGCATTCAGCTGAAAAAGTACATCCAGCTTGCTTTAACAAGGCAAGTTACTCTGTTGCTCCAAATAGGACAAAATTTTAAGCTCAGATTTGTGCAACTGTATGGGAAGTTCTGCTTGGAAATTATAAACTAATCTCACTAGGTAAAGAGTGAGCTGAGAAAGCACATCTTATTAAAACAAACCAAAAAAAGGTTATTTCTAAGTTCCCTGCTCATTTACATGGAGGAGACCTGACATACACATCTTACGGGAGCCTGAGGAGGCTGTTTCTCACCTCCCCAGCTATTTTTCAAAAGCTATTAGACTATCACATATTTCCTAATAAACTATGTATATTTTTCTTTTCTGCTGTTGATTTGGCGCTTTCATATATCTGTTGAGAAGAGAACTGGTTCAATATAAAACCGTATTTATTTACTGTGGCCATTTATCTTTCCCCTTCAGTGTCTTTGCAAGACCAGAGGCAGGAACAGTAAGTGTCCTGTTCTCTGCAGACAGCCCTCGTCTGCCTGACCACTCCAGCCTACTCATCTGCACCATGTGTGTTCAGCATGATCCTGAGCTCAGAGATGATCTTCTGTGACATCTGTAACAAAGATGATCAGAATTAAAAAAATATATATATAAAAAAAAATGGACCTCTCCCCTCTTTTCTTCTTTTTCTCAGATAAGATTTGCTCATAGGGTTGCTTAGAAGCAGAGGGGTCATTCCAGTTGCAGCAGTTCTTAAACTGAGATAATTAATGGTTCATGACTCTGTTTGGTTTTGCTTAGGGAAAAAAAAAATAAAAATAGGAAGGCTCTTAACTGGCCAGGCTAAACAATGAGGTGTAAAGTGAAAATCCTGTGCTCTACAGTAGAGGGAGGGTGGTGTATTGCACTGATTGCCCATTCACCTGACAGCTGAAATGCACCGACTGGCATAAAACCTCTATGACATTTCTACCAGGCATCTTGTGTGATTACAAGATCTTACTTTTCTTCTACACTTAATAACAAATGAAGAAAAAAACCCTGCTTCAACATCTCTGTATGCCCCGCCACATGAACCTGCAGAATCATGATGTGGGTTGGGATGGCATAGGGAGGAGAAGTGGAAGTGACATCCTTTGTACAGAAGAAACCTGTGTGGAGGATCAGTGTAGGAGACACAGAGACCATAATAAGGAATGAAAAAGGTAAATTTTCTTAATTTAGTTTCTACTCATAATATTGGCGTTGTTTTCTCTCTAGTCTAATATGAATCAAAATATAAATGCTAAGCATGAAGTCATACAATCTGAGCTTGGATAATTTTTTATATATTAAAAAAAATAGGTTTGTCATTAATTGGTTTTGAAGAATAGAAGAAAAAAACAAACTACACCCCCCCCCCCAAAAAAAAAAAACAACCCAAAACCAAAATAACCAACAAGAAAAAAACCCCACACCAAACCCAAAACCCAAACCCTCACTGGTAAATTCTTGAATGAGAATTTGGCTTTTATTTTAACTTGGATCAATATTTTATACTCATTGCTTTCATTTGGGTTTCTGCCATAGGATGTGTTTCAGAAGCTGGGCCCAAAATGATATATACACACAACTATATTGAAAGGTTTATATAAGCAATCATTGAAACATTGTTCTTAATCATCAGATTATCTTTTATTCCATTTTAGTTCACTGATTCGAACTCTGGACTGCAGTTCCTTTTAAAATTGAAGCTGTATAACTTAGAAATATTTCAGTTTGGTGAATTCTGTATTAAAACTCTTCTAAATTTCCAGAGTATGATTCATAAAAGGTAAGCTAATAACCATAAAGAAAACAATATACTGGAAGTAGTTGTAGTGGTTTATGCAGGAATTATTATAGGTAGGGAGTTGTCAAAACTTCTCTTTTGGTTTTTTCAGTTGACAAAAATTATTAGGCTCTGAGTGACTTTTAATTCCCATTTTATAACTTTTAAACTGTATTAGCTGGGCTTTTAAGATAAAGGGTTGCAATTTTCTTTGTATCATTCTTATTGCAGTCTTTTTTACTCAAAGACTGTGTGAAAATAATTAACTCCTACAGTGTGCTATCTTTCTTATTATATTGCATTTTTTGAAACCACAAGCATTTCTGTATTTGTACGTATGTAGTGAGATAGCTTTAGGAGAACCATCAAATTCATCAAGATTTCAAGTTGCTTCAGATTTGCATGTTTTTGGACCATGATGACTCCAGGTAAAGCTACTGTACTGACGAAGTTGCCCTTGAGTCTGTTGTGGCCAGAGTGGTTTTGTTCTAAAATTTTCAGTATGTGGCTGTGTATACTACCTACCATTCAAATTTTCTGCTTTTTAAAACTGTTCCTGGTATTTGCATAGTGCTAAAAGCCGTTGCACAACTGCTACGATCCACATGTGTTATGGTACATTATAGGAATGCATTTTTATTAGTTTTCATTGATTTTAGATTCTGATCCTGCAGTCTTTCAATAAAGATGTATAATGAAAAGGTAAAGAAATCCATGAAACAGTATATGGCAGAGAAGCAGATATCACAAAAGATTTGGTGATAGGAGAACAGCTGTGTGGAGAAGAAACCAGAACTGTGTGTTGCTGAAACCTGTTTCAGGATGTAACATGCATGATGAAAAATCAGGAAACTATTTGCAGTTGAATATATATTAGAATGTTGATAAATTATAGTGTCATTATTATTTTTAAAATCAAGATGATTTCATGCATTATGTTTGAGGAAGAGCTATGCATTTTCCTCAGCAAAAAAAGGAATGATATCTTTTTGTCAAAGCACTGGGACTAACTAAAAAATATAAGGTTATGGACAGGAAAAAGAAAATTAAAGTTTTTCTGCTCTGGGGATTAATTTATAGTGGTGTCATTGCAAACAGTAGTATGACCAGATCCTGCAAAACGTGTAGGTCTAAAACAAGTTAATATCTTGCTGGGAGACATCATCCATGCAAAGTTATGAAACATAACATTGCTGACTGACTAAGCTATATGCTCTTAGCAGAGGCTAATATCTATGTTCAATTATTTTTATTAAAGATAACATAGTAATTTCTGCAGAAGTATGGATGCTAGGGCAATTTTTTCTTTGCTTTCTGCTTGGAGTACTGGCAATCTGTCTAAATAAATTAGCTCTACCTTTTTTGTGGTGGAACCTTCTTCTCGTCAGTTCCTAAGCTGTTTTGCCAGTGTCTTTACAGTGTAAATACTATTGCTGTATTTAATCACAGATGTGCCTATCTCAGTACCTGAGTCATTCTTTCATTCTACAGTAAAGCAGAGCACTCAGAGTTGCTACATATTAACGTGAAGCATTAGGTTGAATTACATGTGAAGGCTTCAATACAATACAGCTCAATGGTCTCCTTTTGCCCTAGAGGCAACAGTAGGAAAACACAGTACATAATAAGAATTTTAACTACAGTTCTGCTTTCTATTATCTAACCCCTCATGGCATGATGCTGAGAAAGACATACCTCTGGGAATCATACACCACGACTGATTAGTAGGTAAGATATAGGTGATGATAAATAGAAGTTCTTCCAATCAAATCCAGTACTCTTCTCATCCTTCATATATTCTCCTTTTTTTCCCCTACAAGATTGTTTTTATTTGTTTCTGTCTTGCACTGTATGCTCTGATGTTTGCTTTTGAATATTGTACAAAGTATCCTCAGGGAAGTTGCAAGTCTAAAGCTTTAAATTAATTATTATCAATTACCTCACTAAAAGAAAAGTATTTTTACTCCAATTTATGACTGGCATGACTGTTGGCTTCAACAGATTGACACATGGATTAAATTTGCCTTGAATCTTCTGATTTAAGTAGCTTTTCAAAGCAGAATAACATTGGCAAAAAAGTACAGTTCGAATCTATATATACTGTATAGGGGATTAGAGAGGTAAACAAGTTTTTTTAAAGTTACACTGTAATACTAGAAAAACATATTATTTTTTTTTCTAGTATTATCTCTGACCTGTATGCCTTCAGCCAAGAATTCAGTGGTATACATGATGGCAGTTTGTATCTTTTCTTCTTAAGCTTGAAACTTAAAGTGTAAAAAAATAAGTAAAATGTAAGCATTGTTTAAAAACCCTAAAATATTTCAGTATTTTTTCTACTAACTTTATTTTTATTACACTGACAGGAAAACTGTTAATTTCTTAACTTGCAGAAGGGAAGATATTTTTATGTGTTTGAAAGTATGTATCAATGTATACATTTCACTTAATGCAGCACAAGCAGTGAAAGTAAAGCCAAATACAAAAAAGCCCCACCCAACAACAAAACCTCTAAAGAGGAAATGTCTTGGGGTAGAAGTTTTTAGTTTTGGATAGAAGTGCTGTGGCCATTTAAAACTCACTTTGTAAGTTCAATATATCTTTAAATCTTTTCTAAGAAAGGTGAAAAGTGAGTAATGAAAGTATCAAGTAGTCAGTTTTTCCTTTTGAGTTTCACTTCACAGATTCTTTGGTTTCTTTTGAGTTATCACTTGAACCTAAAAAAAGAAACTTTATAACAATTCTTCTGGAGTTATGAATTCTAAGCCTTGGGTACTAAATTTTTTCTGTAAGGACACCTATATATTGTACTATAATCTCATCATAATTTGGCAGCTCTTTGTAGCAAAGAAATATGTAGAGATTTTGATGCATCAGTACTGCAAGGGAAAAGAACAGAGAATGGCAAAGGATCATGGTGAGAAAACTTCTAGATGTTTTTAAAAAGGTGAAACATGGACTTTTAAAATATTTCTTTCCCTGTACAAGATACCGTTCCAAAAAGACCATGATATCTAGCGTATGTTTGTGTGTTGTTGTTCCTTCCATGCACACACATACATCTTTCAAGAAAGGTAGTGACACCTTTTTCATGGTGTTTGCACAGTAAGCTGTGTTGCTGAGCAAGACGCTCATCTTCTAATATCTAAGAGTAGGTACTGTTCATAGCCAGTACCTCCGTGTTAGAATGCTACCAATTCACATAATCACCACTTTGAAAATAATATATATAAAAAGAGTAAAATAAGAGTGTGTTGATTTGTGCCCATTTAATTTGCACATTGTATCTCTCAGCTAGCACCCCTTAGCCAAGATGTAGATTTTAAATGCAAAGCAGAAAGAGGAGCAACAAAGGTGATGCAGACTGAAAAGGGAAAGAAAGAATCCCCTCTCTCTAGCGCTGTATTTGTGAGCACACGTGTGTGCAGACACATGCACACACAGACAGAGGTATAATGACCTGTGCTTATCAGAAGTACAACCCCAACAAGTTACATCCTGAATTATCCTGATGTTCAGTGATACTAACTCCCACTTGGAGGAGTCATATTCTGGCTCAAACTTTAAGCCTATTATGGCTGAGGATTATTTTGACTACTGTCAATGCATATGGACAATACTATCTCGGTAAAACAACTGTGAGGAAATCCACAAAAGATCTGGCAGAGCTGGCTCCTGGAGAAATACAAAATAACACTTTTTTTTTTTTTTTTTCCCCTCATCTGATTTGTCTATGTCATTTGCCAAAAAGTACTTGTTGGATTTCAGCTCGTCAATAAATTACAGTCTTTTTTTTTTTTTTTTTTGAAAGGGCAGATGAATCTAGTAAAAATTATTTACAAAGAACCTAAACATAATTTACTAGAGTCTTAAAGGAAGCCATTCTTGTATGGGCTAAGTTCTCTTCAGATAAATCAAGAAATATGTGACTAGAATGTGTAAAGAACAGCTCATGAAATTAATTTTGGTGACTGTTAAGGTGGTGGCTTTGAAGTACTAATGTGGAGGGGCATCACTAATAAACCTGAGATAGCTCTGAGGTTTAAAGTGGGATTAGTTGTTAATTATGTTTTTATATGCAGTTATTTAACTTTTATGATATAAGACAAACAGCAGCAGGATTTTTCCTCAAAAACCCAAAGCAGCGGTTATCAGTATTTTCCACTTCAGTGGCAAAGGCAAGTATGTTCACTAAGTAAGTGTACATGTGGAATATGGTGCTTTTGTAAATTAATTGTTAGGGCTGGTAACTAAGTCAGATGTATGCCCAAAAGGAGTTGTTTAGTAAAACAAGGATATAAGTACATATTTAGGATAAAAGAAGAAATGGATCATCCTGAAGGTTTTTTGTTTAGCTGTTCAGGAACTTACTCTGATGGAAAATAATGCTTGACCTAGGATAGCGATAGAGCTGAAATTACAGGGCAAGGAAGTGTAGACATGCTGTCTTCACGTATGTCAAGGGGATGAAAGCAGAACAAATATTTTAAACTTTAGCATTTAAGTGTGAAGATGATGGAAATTATTATGAAGTAGTAATGGAGAGGTTTGATGAATATTTTATCTTCAAATGAAGCACAATTTATGAGAGTACTTTTCCACTAGAAGAGCTAAAAGCTTGGGAAACAAAGAAAGGCTGATTTGGCAGGAATTATTGCAAATCTGAGAATGATAAACAGGAGCACATCAAGGACAACTGAGTCACTGGTTTCTTATGTGCAAAAGCTTCCTAACATGTAATAATACAGGTAGCTAATATAGCTAGCTATTAATAGTTTTTAAGTTAATCAAAGGAAAAGAAATCACTGAGTAGATGGTAAGAATACAGAAGACAAGGTAATCACAAATAAATACAGTATTTTTAAATCCTTGTCTTTGACAAAGGAATGCAGCATAATCAACAGCAAGGTCATCAAGTGTGGTGAGGAAAATGTACGTGGGGAGAGCCAAATGCAACATATGCTTTATAGTAGCATATTTTGCAGTCATTAGCAATATGAGAGTGAATGAAATTGGGAAAAACGACAGTGTAGTTCAAAAGACTTCTGTGGATCAATTGTTACTGTTCATGTAACTTCAACTAGCCTGTGGAACTGAATCAGATTTTACATGCTAATGAGCATAATGAGGCCTAATTTTTAGTTGATACAGGAAATGAATGTAGGTTTGGGTTTTTTTTTTTTTGTATGGGTGGTGGTGTTTTCTAACCAAAGAGGCTCTCTAAATGCATGTGACTTCACACAGTCCAAATCTACCAGTTTCTATTTTTATGCATTCCACCATTTGTGTACCCTAATGGGATGGCTTGTCCCTTTTCAGGTTAGAGTGCTTAAAGGCAGTCATCCTCAATCTGTAGTATAGCCTCATTACAGAGAGAGGTGTCCAAAGGATTAGCATACAAATCGGGTGAAGGGGCTAAATGTTAATCAGAATATGATGAAACTGAACTGGCAATGTGTGGCGTTGGCTTAATGAGGAGAAATGTTGGGATGAAAGAGTACGGATAGTCTCCTGGGACAGGGAATAAGGACCAGAAATAAGCCTCTTTCAAAAGTGAACAGTGGTGCTTGGAGCCCCTCAGTCAAGGGGAGGAAACTGTATGACCAGGGGCAGAACAGAGTCATCGGTGATACTGCCTGCAATGCTGGCAGCTGGACTGAGGTTGGTGGAATTGTCATGTTTGCAGGCTGGGTTGGCATTGTGAGCTGATCCAAACTGAGCAGGAACAACCTGTCAACCGTCAGCTGAAGGATAAATATACAGCAAAAGAGGGTTTCAGTCTGCTTGACATGGACAAAAAGAAAAAAGAGGTATAAATGTTGTCTGAAATTTGACAAATGGGGAGATACTATGTTTTCTTGGTTGAGGATAAATGCAGGATGTATGCAGCATGCCATGTGGGAGATACAGTTCCATAAACCACTATTTATTTTAGAATATTCTTATTCACCTCTCTGTCCCAGCCTGCACATTTCCCCCGGATCACTTATAACTAAACTGGGTGATTGGTGTCAGTCCTGGCACTGTCTTCTAAACTGGAACTGTAAAAGCAAACTCTGGTGAACACCGGCAAGTTCTGTGAAGGAATTTGCATCCCCAAACCAGTCCAGAGGCAGTGCACAAAAGGCCTTGCCTGATGGAATTACTTTAGTTTTTCTCAAATCCTTTTCCAAGGGTAACAATTTTTCTGATGGATTCTAATCTCCATCAGAAATCGCTGCCTTTCACCTTTACCCCTCCTGTTTTCCTAGCTAGCTCGGGTTATTACATTTTATTTAACTCTGCCCTCTGAGCTGGCACTGTCCATTTGGAACGTTTCATTGCTACCCTTGGCATAATAAATAGAAAAGAGGCAGAATCAAGACTGTGCTATTGTATTGCATTATCATCTAGAGATTTGAATTCCAGCATTTTTATGCATGCTTTGCAGCTGCTGTTATTTGTGCTTGGTGTCAACCTACTGAATGGTGGGAAGATTAGTTGAGCAAGTTGGCAGAGACAATAAGCAGCATTGGTGAGACCGATAACAGAGACGCTCATCTGCTTGCCTGTTCTTTCGTCTTCACTTGTGCTAAACTTCAAGCCACTGCACAAATTGTGCCCATTTCCCCCTCTTCTGATCTGGCCCTCTTTTCATTTGGCACTGTCTTTTCCACAGGAAGCAGATTATTGTGGCACATAAAAAGACAGAGGCAGTAGTAGCTTCAGCAGATGTTGCCGAGCATGCTCAAACGGCAAAAGCATTCCCTGTAACAAGAAAATAGCCAAGTTGATACCTAGGACTTTGTCAGTGCTGGCGTGGTCAGGCATGCTCTGGGAGTGCCTGACTACACCAACAAATTTATAACTTGGCATTTCTCTCAAATGGGACTTGTGGTGTTCTCAGGGAATAGTGCTTCTGTCATACCTTGGTTGATGTTCAATTAAGATTAAATGAAAATTTTATGATACAGGCCTTCCAGTTGCAGAAGGTTTAGAAAGGGGGGGGGGGGAATGTTGTAGGGGAAATCACAGCTTTCATTGAGTGTTGCTTTGTGTATCAGATGAAATGTAGAGTAGCTCTTAAATGTGTGGTTGCGAGCACCCAAACAAAATAGTTGGCAGATTAATGAGTCTTGTGCTGCAAGGCATTCTTCCAAGGGAAGAAGGTACTTTGCTATTTTATCTCTTAGCCACAGGTGTATATTTGGTGTTAATAGTGCTCTTGAGATCATCAAGAGGAAAATGCCAGAGGCACAGCAGGATTTGGAATGGCTAGACATTTATTATCCTTGTGTACCGTCGCTGTGAGAGAAACATGTTAAATTGTCTAGCGTATAGTGAGGGTGGGGAATAGGATCTAAAGCTTGCTGAGAACTGCCTGCTGTGACAGAAACAACTCGATTTCTTTACAAAGGAACAGGCGTACGTCCAACTTCAGAAGTACAGTTAATAAAGAACTGGTGAAAAGACTGCTACTCTGGGAATGATTCAGTGCCTATCATATTAAACTTCTTAAAAATACTATAGCTTTTGAACAAAGTCTCAGAAAGTGAAAAGGCCTGTTCCTGGAACCAATACAAAAGCAAGCTTCCAACAGAGAGAAACAACTCATCTTTGAAAGCATCAGACATTACCTCATGACTTTCTGAAATGATAGCTGCTTATAGGTGTTGGAGCTAGAAGATGGGGATTATGGGATGCCCTACTGGCACATCATGGATAGCAGCTGAAGCCATCTGTAGACTGTCTTGGGATCAGTTTACTCAATCAGAGGAGTGTCTTTTGACAGTACTGGAATATAGGGTGAAAATCAGATACGTGAATTACTATTAAAGTCTTCTAGTCACTACAAACCGTGGATCAACAGTAAAGGCTTTGAGACACGCAGGCGTTAAGGCAAGGAAAGAATTAATCACTATTGCTGTATGGCACAGTAATGAGGCATGTGCTTTTCAACTTCTTTTTGTTCAGAGAGCATCTGAACACCCCGGGAGTGCGAACTGATACGAATTTCAGTGACACAGATCAAATCCTGATCTTAACTCTGATTTTTATGTAGAAAATGAGATCAATGTGGGCAATGTTGCTCGTAGTTGAGGAGGTGGAGTCTAATAAAAGAGCTTTGCATGACTTGAAATTAATATCATGGCACATCCAAAAGGACTGACAGATATGTGGTTTTGACATACTCACCCAGAAGGAGGAGGATTGAGATCTCATTCTTCTCTAATTACTGTTGTTATTTTGATATATTTGTTAGAGCTCATAGAAGAAACTGAGGCTTCCTATCTTCCCAGTCAAGCGTCTTTCCCAGTAGGCTGCATGGCCAATTGTTGCTTTTCCTTCTCTTTCATTTAATAAGCTTCCATTTATTCCATTTAAAGAGGAATAGCTAAACTTGACTAGGAGTGTCTTCCCCCCCCCCCCCCCCCATCCCCATAAGACAAGGAACAAACAAAAAACCCATGTAACTTGATGATTAGGACATACTAATGAGAAGCGAGACTTGAGTATGCATGCTGTAAGGGAAGAATGATTTCACCACTGGTTTTTTTGTGGAAAGACACGAGCATCACTGTTGCCACCCCCTCCAGGGGTGTTTTGCAGGGAGCAGACTGTGCCAGCTACCCTCTCAGTGAGTCCAGCAGAGCAGCTCAGAGGCTCACCAAGGATAATTAAAACCATGTCTCAGGAGCCCGGTTCAGCATCGATTTGCTCAGCAACATCAAAACCTAGCTGCTTCTAGTTGAGTCAGCAAGGAGAGCTCTCAGTGTCTTAGCAAGAGATCTTCCTGGTAAAATTCTGCTTGTGGCTAGCGAATGAAGATTAGAGCACAGGTATTTCAGACTTAGGCATGTAAATGATCTTGTGGAGCTCTCTGTAACCTGTCCTAGTTCTGAGTGTTTGCTCAGTTATCATACAGAATCCAGTAAAGCCTGAGGACTCAACATGTGTGAAATAGAAGGGAAGAAATATTTAGCTATAGTTGACAACAGTTCGAGGTACTTAAAACATAGCTTTGCTACATTTCAGCAGTCTGAAGGACCAACATCATAAAAAATCTTGTGTGCAGAAAAGAACTTAGGACAAACTTATCAAACAACAACTTGCTCATCCACACTTTGTCACAACAGAATATGATTTTTCTATGGCTAAAATATTTTTTTCTCTATTACTTATGTTTTGTTCTACGCACAGGTCTGCACTCAAATAATAGGACCCACTTCTAATTGTATTAAACTATTTAGTCATAAATATACTCTAGAATAAGTGTTAGACAATTGGCATATAGTGTAGATTCCAGAAATTGAAACAAGTCCCATCTATTTTCAAGTGTATTTCTTTATAAATAAATTTATATAAACACATAAGGCAAAAATAAATGGATACATATATATAAAATATATATCTATATAAAATAATTAATAACCATCTCATATACAAAAAAAAAAAAGCAACAAGATAGAAAATATGCTGCAGAAATTCTTGCAACATTTTCAGAAACCAAAAAGCTTTTGAAGGTCACCAAGCTTCATATAATAGAGCGTACTGTGTATACCAGGTTCTGTCTCTTTGTTCTGTTAACACCATTCAGACAAACATAAGAAATCACAAATGCTGCTAGCAGGACAGTAAAAAAGACCAATATCTATTTTCTCATTTAAAAGCACTAAAAGTTATTCTGTATGACTTGCTAAATATTAAAAGCTACTTTATATAAAACTGTTATATAATCTGCAGAGCTGAACAAGAACTTTTTTTTTGAGCTATCCAAGCAAAATAAAATAAAAACCTAAAAAGGTTCTTTTTTAGATGTGCTGCCACCCCCCTGCTGCTCTGAGAGATGACAGAAAGTGGATAACAGAGGTTGTCCCTGTAGCAGAAGCAGAAGTACTAGAGGCACTGAAGTCTTCACTTTCCCATAAAGCTACAGGTGAAAGTAGTTTTCCCCTATCACATTTTACAAATTTGTTAAGGCTTGATTTAATCCAATTCTTTAAAAAAAATAGAGAACGTGAAATGATTATTTTTATATTTTTTTTTAAGTTTCCTCAGACACTGTATTGAACGATTCTTTAAAAGAAAAAGATCTTTCTGACAGTATTGGCTAGAGTCAGAATGTATATGGACTGAATTTATTTATTGATTACAAACTGAACATACTAAAAACATTGCTTTCCACAGCAGGACTGCTGTCATGAAGGGTATTTTCAAAGACTAAATTTATGGTAGAAAATGTCTTGTAGGGTAGGTTTAATTGGCAGGTATTTTGTTCGGCAGGACTCTATGCCCACACCGATACACTATTTTATTTTTGTGAGCAGTGCCATAAACATACTTTCAGTAATGAAGGTCAAAGTGTGTGCATCAGACAGAAGGCAGTAGATAGTGTAGAGTGGACCTGTTCAGTTAAAGTCATAAAAGCTTTCATTTACAAGTTATGAACAAAATCCAAGCAACTCATGTGCTTGTAGTAACTTGGTTGCCTCAGAAATATTCCTCAGTTTATGAAACACATCTGCTCTGGGTACCCTCCTTCCACTCCCTCCATAATGTCATGAGTCTTCCTTGAGAAGTAAGGCTGGAGGCATATGCAGTGTTGTGTGGTGCTGAGCATTAAACAATCCTTTTTCGGTATTCTAAAGAAACTAACAGATATCTAAGGGGTTTTGCCTGAAGTGCTGTAGGCTTTTATTTAGGTGGTCAAAATCATCTTTCTGTCTCGTGAACTTGGGTTCACAATTTTTGTCTCCTGAACTGCAACTGCAGCCTTATTCTAAAGTAGCCTATATTAGGTGGCTACACTCATTTGTCAGATCCCTTCATCCTGGAAAAATAAACATCAGGGATCAAAAAACACATTATCTGTCAAGAGTTTTACATGTAGCAGCGAACAGCATTTATGTTGAGTCTGGGAATACAACATATGTAGGCATTCTGACTAGTTTAAAAATGCAGATTAAGATGCTAGTTATTTGTGTTAATGTAAATCCTGCAACAAGGTGTAAATTTCTTTGGCCTTTGTCAAAGAAGCTAACAAAACAGTATTGTACACTTTATTCATCTGCTGGGAGGGACTTTTAACTGAGGAAAAAACCACTAAAAATATTTTTTTTTGGCCTATACTAAAAAAGTTTCTCTCCATCATTTAGATGATGTCCAATGCTCTTGTCTCAAAATAAAATGGGAGAGAGCGAACTATGTCATACAGTGGTGGTGTGAGAGGAGAAGACATGACATAGCAGATGTTGTACATCAATTCCTTTTATACACGTGCAGTACCTGTTCTACTACTGTAAAACTTTTTTCTCTTTTTTTTTTTTTTTTTTTTTACTTCCTCTCCTCATACAACTGTATAAGCTTTCAAAACCAGTGTAATTAGAGTGATTCTCTCATGGAATGTAAGGTAATATGTCTTCAAGATAAAAGTTTAAACAAGTGTAATAGGTGAATGCATATGCCTCATAGTCAGAACATAGGGAAGAAATAATTTTGGATGGCTTTTGAAATGTTATATTGCCTGTGAAATTCTTATTTCTTTCGACAGTGATGTTCTCCGTAGGTACCTTATACAAAAGCTATATCCACTACAGTGATCCAAACTGCAGGCCAATTTTGTAGTAATCTATATAGATTGCACATAACAGACACAGTTTTGAAAAGTAAGTTTCTCAGCCTTCCTGTGGAAGTTCACTGAAAACTTTAAATTGCATTGATTTCCTATGAAACTTTGATTTCTAGTTGTTCAGTTGCTTTACAAGAGAAATCTATTTCTCCCCCATAGACACACTATTTGTGTTGAGTGTCATCTTGATCTAAATTAGAATACTCTCAATAAACTGGATAAACACAAATGCCTGGAATTCCATTGAGTAAACACCTGAAATGATAACAGTATGACCTATGTTGTTCAGATGTCCTGCTGTGGTTTGGCTGCGCTTGTCTGCTCAACCACCTCTTCCAAACTGCAGTGCAATCTCACTTATATAGTGAGTGTCTGAAATTAAGGACAAGAGTAGGGAGTTTTGTGCATAGTGGTAATTTTTGGTTTTTGCTTGAAAATATCACTGAAAATATTTCAAAATATCCTAGTTGTGATCTTTTCCTTTCTTTTTTTTTATGTTGGCTTCTGCTGAAATACCTGATATACACAGAAAGACAATTCCTATCATTTGTGAGGTGTAGTTAGTCTTAATTTGAAATTTTCTTATAAATAAATTTGGTAGGCTATGTCTGTGCTGTAGCAATAGGGCTGACCAATGCATGAATTCTGTTTTTTCTGTCTTGTGCAACCTCTACCTCAAAATATTTCCTGTGATTCTGTCGGTTGCTCATAGTTGTACAGTTTTTGGACAGAATATAAAAAGATGACGTAACAGGTGCAGTACAGAGCAAAATATTCTGAAAAAGTCAATCTTTTTTTTTTTTTTCTCTGCACTGGTATATTTGTTTGGAATTGATCATGTTGATTCTTTGTTCTTGAATTATTACTCAGGATATTCCTTGGTTAAAGTTCTTGCTCCTACTCCACAAAACAAAACAAAACAAAACATAAACAAAAAAACCCCACAAAAATTAAAAAGGTCTGACCTATTGAACACAAATAATTTGCAGTTCAGTGTTGTGACAATGGAAGATAGGCTAGTATTTTTAGTATTGGCAAAAACATGGGCTCAAATATGCAAAAAAAATTACCCCAAAAGCTAATATAGTAAAAGGAAAACAAAGATAGATATGCACCTGGCTTAGGAGTTTCAGCAATGCAAGATCCTCATGTAGTGTTCTTTTTAAGTGAAAAGTGTGCCTTTTGTGCCTCTAGAATATGATGGGACAGCAGTGGAAACTATTATTTTTGTGACTTGGATAATTATATGTAAGTTCTACCAAAAAGGTTATACATAGCTTAAAGTACTAAAGACTTAATGAAACTGTCATCACTGTAGTGATAAATATCTTCATTCCAGAATGTCTTCTTGGACAGTACTGTAAGCATAACAGAATAAATATTTGACCATAATTCTGTAATGCTACCATAGTTTTTTTGTTGTTTTTTTTTTTTAATTATAGGCCTTCAAGTAGGCTATATATACAAATTAGGGATTTGTGGTAGAAGTAGTTGGAACTAGTTTGAGTTAGTAATAATGGCAGCATTGAATGCTACAGTTCAAAGCAGTGTTAATTTTGTCCAGTCACCCAGTTGAATAGGTTGCAATTCCCTTGAAAATCTCCAAGTCACATTCAGCTATTATGTAAACGTTGGCTTAAGCTGATCATAAAAATGGGCACATTTCAAAATACAGCTTACATTCATTTAACATTCAGTAGGTCTGCTAAATGGATATAGCAACAGAGGCAGATAACAGAAAGAGTAATGTAAATCAGGCACTTCCTTGCTTAATGTATACTTCTGCCATTCCTAACAGCCTGACAGAATATCAAATCAGTGGAAGTTGCCATATACTCAATTTAAAGTGTCTACTGTATGCCGAATCAGTGTAATTTAGTGCACACTTGTTACACTACTTTGATTTTCCCTTAAATATGTTACATATTTAGCATGCAAAGAATAAGAACTAATTTCAGTAATGTATGTTGATTAGGCTCTTGTTAGGCATAAATAAGGGTTATCTTGTGCTATACAGTACATTATGTTGTAAATTTAATAGGCACATAGCTTTCTCTGTCTTCTTCTATTTCCACCCACAGACATTTAGACAAAGAGCAGAAGATGAAACATAATATAAATCTGTTAGCTGTAAGTGAAGTCTGATACAAGAAACAGAAATGTACTTATTGATTACTTGCATTGTTTTGACACTGTAATAACAGAAGAAAACAAGGGTACAGAGATTTAGAAACTAGACCTAACACTGCCTCTTCAGTGCAAATATATGAGGTTTTCACTAACATATACATAATATATGTGAAGATATATAGCTGATAGCTTAAATGGATAAAGAATGTATCTTGATTTATCAAAGTTTTGTTCCTGGAAAGAAGGAAAGAATATTTCGATTTGGTATATTAGGCTTATTGCTATGAGTACAACCAGAAAGTAAGGGGGGGGGGGGGGGGGGGGGGGGGGAAGAAGTATTAGAAGGTAGATGAGCAATGAAATGGTATTTGAGAGTGGGACTTTTCTGATGTTAATACAGTTTTCAAAGTGAGTGTGATCATATGTTAAAAAGAAAGGATGAGAACACTAAAAGGGTAGAAGGAAAAGAAATTTAATCATCTAAAAAAACACCCAGGAAGGTGTTCAAGGAAGATAAAAAGTTGGAGAAATAAATTTTCCACTTTCAAATGGACCAGATAAAATAAGAGGGTAAGAACAGAGGAGTAAAAGAAGGAGCCCAGGAATTAATGTCTGCATAGGTATTTGTGCAAATAAAAAAGCTGCTCAAGTACAGAGTACGGAGAAATTGGAAGGCATCTGGAGAAGGAGCAGAGACTAGAAAAATGTTTTTTTTCTGAGATCAGTGAAAAATGGATGTTTCAAAGAAATAGACTGAACACAGTCATACCTCAAATTGAAGAAGATCAAATCAGAACTTTTAATTGAAGGAACAATTATTAACAACTTACCACTGTTGCTACTGAAGAGTTAAAATGTGGCTGGTTTGCTCAATAAACATATCTATCTATGCTGTTTAAGATTATCTTTGTGTTTTGAAGACACTGTAAACATGTCTGGAAATGACACACTCCCACAGTTTCTATACAGCAGAACATGATGAAACCAGCCACCAAAAAATATTACATTTTCCACTTGTGTTCATATCAGCTAACAGAATAATATCCATGTGATTTAGAACTAGGCATTTCAAAAGTCTTTAAAGGACTTGAAAATCAAGTTAGAAACTATGGTTCTTCCTAAAGTTCTCTAATAAATACATCATTTTTTATGTGATCTACAAAGGAGAGTGAAAAATGTAGTGGTATAGAATGCTATGTTCCTTTATTTTTCATTGTTCTTCATGCATATTTTATACTTTGTTTAGAAGCAGTATATCAGTTAAGAAATAGTAATTCTTGTGTAAAATACAAATAGTCAGCTAAGAGATCACTGAGGCGTGATTATTTTTTCTTCAGCAAACTGTAGATTTCTAACCCAGTTCTGTCACTTGAGTGCTAGCATTTGAGACAGGGTCTATAGTACCAGTATTATTTATTTTCATGTTTAGGTTATTCTTATTTTAGTAGCACTTTCAAGAAATTTTAAATTGGCCATTTTATAAATCTCTCAATAGCCATGACTGCCATGCAATTATTGAAATAGTAATTTTTTTGGTGAGTCTGGGTTAAAGTAAGGTAGCACTTTCAGTGCTTCCACTAAAAGCAAATAAGCAGCTGAATAGAAAGTAAGATGATCTAATACCGATTTTTAAGATGGTTGATTATTTTTTTCCCAAATAAACTACAAAATGATGAATGATAATTTGAGTATGTTCTACTGATGGCTCTGACAGGTGGAAAAGGTTTGATTCCAGCAGACCTGCGCCATAGTGATTTTATACTGCTTGCACTTAATTGCAAAGGTATTAGATGTAAGTACATGGTCATTTGTGACACCTAACGCAAATTGTCACGTTAAAATCATTAACAACACTTCTGAAGTGCAAACAGTTTTTGTTGTGCTTCAGGTACCTGGCTGCTCTGACAGTAGTAATAAAGCTGACATCTCTAAACCTCTCTGAAGTTAGGAAAAAATCCATCAAGTTTAGTAAACAGTAAACAGCTTGATCATGGCTGAAAGGGAATTATAAAGCTAAAATTTAAAGAATCTTGATGAAGAAAACAAACATTTCAGAATCAAATTGAACTTGAGCATTCCACTGAACACATCACCCATGAACCAAGCAGTGGCATCCTGAGGAAGGGTAGTCAAAACCTTATAGACTTATGTATATTTAGTGCTACACATGCAGTGTCAATGTAAAGCAAGAAATAGCCGATAACTTTGAATAAATGCCTGGTGAGGACTGGACTGAAAAAAAAAAAGCCAACAAACCCAAACCAAAAGCTTTCTGCATCTTGGTTTCAGCTAGAACTGAGAGAAATATTCTTAGCAAATCTCCAAACCACTCAAACCCTAGTTCATCACACTCAATTCACTGCAATAGAGCTGAACTGGGAATAATTTATTTGAAGTAACAACAAACATCTCTTTCTATTTCTCTGCTATAAAGGAGCACAAGTTTCTAAAATACATGCTGGCATATGCGATTATGAAACCTCTAAGGATGTATTAATGATAAACACCTAATACAGAGTCCAACTACAGGACTGTATGCAGTATCGTTAAGAAGGAAATAAGGAGTAATGAATTCCTGTACTCTGGATTACTTCATAAATATAGATATGAATCACTATTTGAGTAGAGATAACATTAGGGGAGATTTTTCCAAGATACTGAGGTGTGCTAAGAATGCAGATTCCATTGATTTTTCTCTCCTTTCTCCTGGCCATTTATAATACCTTCCATTATTATAACAAAAAGCAGCTGTTCTCAAGTGCAAAATAGGTCTGAAGGATATTTTTATCAGTTAAAAAATGCCCAATAAGTCAGTACAGTAAACATTGGTTGTGTTTGCACACAAGGATTCTGGGCTGAGGAAGTGTCATTAAATGGCATGCATAATTGAGAGGCATAACTGAACCATAAAATCAGACACACAGAGAGTGAGGAAGGAGGTGCTTGTTAGGCAGACAATGAAGCAAATTGACTTGGTTCCAATTACTTGGGTTAATTTTGCATTACAGATGCAGCTTAAACAATGTACTTGCAAAGAGAAACCAGGAAGATGACTGTGACAGTGCTTGACATCTTGGAAAGCAAAGTGATATTTTTAGATAGTTTAGTATAAAACAGGTATTAAAACATTCAGCTTTAGTAGTGGTTCACAGGAATACATACATGATGAGTAACAAACGGGTAAATGGTTCATCTGTACAAGGAGTTTGTTTAGCTTATACCTGAGACTGTATTTTCCTAAAGTGAATGATTTCTGTTTCCAGTATTACCCTTTCCATAAAGCTTTACATGTGTATTAATAACGCCTAGCACTGGAAAATCATGTGGCTTTTCAAACTCTGATGTTTTGCAAGAGTTTTGCTCTGATGGTTTTATGTTTTGCACATTAGGCAAAGTGGGACCTAACACTAACCTCTGAGGAAAATACCAAATACACTGCAACTCTGATAAAAGAATGAAAACTGGCAGCCATGTGCATATAGTTGTGCTTAGTAGCTAGTTAGGCAGCCTGGAGACAGAATTTGCTTTGTTTCTTAGACAGAACTTTAAATGATATTAATGACACTACCAAGTAGGAAATGCATTTTCTTGAGCAAGATCTCTACAAGCCATCAAAACCTTAATCTAAACCTTAAGCTCACACAGACATAATAGTGTAAACTTGCAGTATTTCTGTGCTTTAAGTATGTGCAATTAATACCAAGTCCAAATGCGATTCTCATTTTTCTTTAAGTAAGAATTCTTTTAGTTACAAAGCTGCATTCAGATATGAGGCAGCTGTGAGGGACAACCCAACACCTTATTAAAAAAAAAAAAAAAAAAAAAAAAAAAAGTCAGCATAATTTTTTGACCAAACTGCACTTTCTCATCAGTGATTTGCAGCTAATTCTCCCTTATGGACTTAGAGATTTCATATTTTAACTGGTATTTCTACCTCTGTACCTAAACTGAATATTAAAAAGACTATTTCTTTTTAAAGTTGTTTTCTCAGCAGAAGGACTGAGTTTTATCAGAAGTTATTAAGACTTAGCTTCCTAAATAACAAAGTTTGTGATAGCTAAAAAATACAGACATGAAACTAGATCTTGCATGGCCATTTCAGCATATGATGCTGACGTTTTTTCCAAAATCAGAGAGGTAGTACTCAGTGGCCTTTTATAACTGATGACAACTTTGTGATCTTTTTGCTTATCTAAAGAAACAGCATGCCCTGTACAGAAAAAAAACTCCGAAGCTTAAGTCAAGAATTAGTGAAAGGAAAACTTTCTTGTACATGCAAGGTGTTGCCCTTCTGAATCCAGTTTCAGCACATGTAGGCACCTTGCTGGTAGAGTGGTGAATTCTCAATGCATTTAAGGTAAGGGAATAAGTTCAGCTCATATAGGTGACAGTAATGTCAGTTTGAAATAAAAACTGTGGCTACAGTGAAATCACTGCCTTATTTTTTTAACTTTACTGCAGCAGGATTCCCCTCCAATGCTGAAGATTCCTAGTAACAGAAAGTAGCACATAGTCTGAATTTCTGCCATCAAGCTTTTAATAACAAATGAATCTATTTTATTTACCATGTTTAGGCACCAGCATTCAATAGGTTACATTTCATATGTTAATTTTTAATAGATTGCTAAAACCAGACTTGAAAGTTTCTTATGTACTTATTTACTTATTCAGTGTATCTGATACTGATGTTTGATGTGTTCTTTGTAGGATGTTTTAGAGTAACTTCTGTTTTTATGCCTAATGCCAGTTCAGCGTTAGTTTGAACTGAACCACATAGACATGAAAATCTGATATTTATTCTGTCTTTCCATTACTTTACATTTTATTTTCACAATTATTTTTAACACAAGTTGTCCCTTGACAAGTAATAGAATAGTATAAGCTGTGTTATTGTTTTCTTAAACAGTCTTTTTATTGAACCAACGGCCATATTAATTTGATCCTTTAATTTTTATTCCTGAAAAAAAAATATTGTTGGAATATACAGCTCCAGTTTGTTACAATATATATATTTCCTTTGAGCATTTTGGGGTTTTCATCTGAAAATTGCATTTTGGATGTGAACAATATTAAAGTACTCTGAGGCACAGAATTTAGTCTACAAACTACCTTGAAAATATTTTGTTGTGTTCCAGTCATTTCAACGAATGTGATTCCCTTAATTAGTTTTATTAAACTAGTTGTGTGTCCGAAGTTGTCTGAAAGCCTAGGAAGGGGACTTTTATCTATTTAATAGTTTTAATAAACTGTCTTCTGGATTCTGTCATACACTGAGTATACCTTCTGCTACTGAAATTGATTCTCACCATCACAACATATTAAAGATTGTCAGTTCTTTGACTTGTTTTGAAAGTTAACAATAGCATGATTATTATTTTTTTTTGTCCTACAATCTCTACAGTTAGAGAAACCTTGAACATAGTGCATAAAAATGTGTTGCAAGACAAAACTGCACTGTAGTGTGATGGTTTATCTTGGTAAGGCAATCAGTGCCTGTGGAACAATTCGCTTTGGCCTACAGCTTATGCTACCTTGACATATGAAGTTGCCTAAAATAACTTCAAATTTCACATGGTGAAGATAATGTGAAAAATTTGCATGCTTGTCAGTGAAAGTATAGCTTTAAATTTTATTTCAGAAAAGCTGAACATTTATGTCAGTTGTGAAATGAACACTTGATTTACTACTCACTGGCAGTAGGCATTTAGGAGTGTACAGCCTGTATTAACGTTGATAAACCAATTTAAGTACATAAAGGAGAACAGTTCTTCATGAGCCTTAAAAAATAAGTGAGTTTTCCTCAAGAAAATGAATTAGGGTTTATTTAAAATTTAACACCCCCCTTATTTTATTTTTCTTCCTTGGGGAAAAAAGAGCCTTATTGTGGTGGAGAAAAGATTGGAAATGGAACATTGTCTACTCAAGTGATGGATAAAAAAATGCCTGATGCATTTTTCTGCAACTAGCCAACGCCTTGGATAATCCTTATTCTTTTAGAAGTATCACGACTGGAAAGTAAAACCTAAGAAAACTTTCACCTTCAGATGAAAATAGCAGGCAAATGTAGTGAGGAGAGGGTGGAGGAATTATGATACTTAGAAGAAACAGGATAGGGATTGTAAGAAATAAGAGGTTGCAAAGGAAGAGTCACCTCTAAGATGAATACCCCTTTGTACTGTCTGCAAACATGTAACCTATGCTTCCAAATTGGAGGGGTTGGTGTCCTTGCTAACCTATAGATAAAGCACTCAAAAAAGTGGTAATAATTATTTTAGACTTTTTTGTTTTAAACCTATACATTTGGAGGTCTGACTGACAGGATCTGTTCAGTTGTCAAGGCAAATAATAATGAAGGTAGTTGACAGACCTCAAAAGCGATGATGATATCCTACATATTTGTACCGGCCAACTATAGCATGCATGGGTGGCTTAGCTAGAAGAGGAAGTAAGTGTATGGTGCAGGGTCATGACTAATTTATTTTTTCATCCCAGTAAAAGTGATCTATGTCAAATTTAAATAATATATATATTGAATCCAGAAACTTTGATTCCACCCAGAACTTTTTGTGAAAACCAAAGAGGTAACTGTGATACCAAGAACTGCAAAGTTCAGCAACAAATCACATGAACCTACTGCCTTTAACTGACAAAAGAATGCCTTCTAGCCATTTCTATTGACTGTTGCTGTTTTTTAAACCCACAGTTACCAACTGATTTTTTTTTTTTTTTTCTGACTTTCCAGGAATTCTGTTCTCACTGGCCTTTTTGTAGGTTGTCACATCTGCCACTGAAGCTGCTGCTCATGCAAACTGTCAATGCATCTGTGTAGTAGGTATGAAAAAGCATGTAGATCCAAGTGGTAGATACTCATTTGTTCTAATACAGGGCTTTGATGATCTATCACAAATGTACCTTGAAGCTATTATAGATGTGCATGGTGATTCTGATGCACTTGGGATGTGTTCGTTAATTCGGCATATGATAACTCAGATAGGACCAGAGCTTGTCAGAGTTACTGGATATAAGCAAAGAGAGGTTTCCTGAATAATGGATCTGTACAAGAGAGTGGCTATCCCAGTAAAATCAATATTGCCATTAATATTAATGTAATAAATGCACCTGCAACTGAGTGAAGCATGTAAAAAACGGCTTTAGGTATAAGTTGAATTTAGTGCTTTAATTCGGGCAATGCACTGTTAAGAAAAATATCTGTAGTTTTCATAATGCCTTATATGACCATGTACAATGTTTTTCTGCTTCTGAACACTTGAACTCTTTGTTATAATAGCCACTGAAGTTTTGAATGCTTTCTCAGTTGAGGAATTGGAAATGTATTTTTAATGGCAGACAAAGCTTAATGTCATGATAATTCTGGTAGCAGTGTTAAAACAAGATCTTCTGACAGGGGAAGAGTGAGAAAAAGGATTTGAGGAGAAGTGGCCTTAGGGAATATATGTATAACCTTTTTACAGCAGCAACCTGAATGAGATCAATGTGTTGTGCTGTATTTATATTACTTCCAGTACAACATTGCTATTCTGGTAAAAGGTGGTAGAGAAAACCAGAACGAAGAGGTTTTTAGTGATTATTCTGTATCCTGAGTAGGCAGGGTCATATGTTGTATCCAAATGCAATTTGTGTGCATTAGAAATATATAATTATTTTTCTGCCCTGAAATCAAGTAGTACCAATGGCAGGATTGCATTTATTAAGCTGCAGTTAATGTGATTTGGAAGTGGTTAATGTAACAATATGGCATCATATGTATCCTACTTAATATGAAATATATGTAAGAAAAAAGGATGAGACTGTTTACTGATTAAAACTGAAACTATCCCCTTTACATCCAGAATGAGGAGACCAAGCCTGCAACAGAAGCAATAATTCAGTCACCTATTGTGCAATTTACTGCTGTAAATTATCATGAACATGAAGAAACCTAAAACACAGAAATCTTGACAATTTTTGAAATCTAGAGCAAGTACTAAAGAACCTCTTACAAAAAATGTTTAGCTTATATGAGTACCTAAAAGAAGACATATGCATGTGCACTTCCCTTCAAGTCTTGCAGCATGAATAGCATTTTGTTTCTTCAGTCCTCTTCAGTTACTACTATGTCTACGTAGTAGGCATATTTGGCCTTGTCTAGTTTGGAGAAAAGGAGGCTGAGGAGTGACCTCACCACCCTCTACAGCTTCCTGAGGAAAGGAATTGGAAAGGGATGTGTTGATCTCTTCTCTCTGGGATCCAGTGACAGGGCACATGGGAATGATTCAAAGCTGCACCAGCGGAAGTTCAGACTGGACATCAGGAAGCATTTATTTACAAAGAGGGGAATCAAACACTGGAGCGGGCTTCCTGGAGAGGTGGCTGATGTCCCAAGCCTTTCCCTGTTTAAAAGTCATTTGGACAATACATTTAATAACATGCTTTAATGTTTGGTCACCCTGAAGCAGTCAGGCAGCTGGACTACATGATCATCACAGGTCTCTTCCAACTAGAAATATTCTATTCTATTCTACTCTACTCTACTCTACTTTACTCCTAACCTAATACTGTTCTGTTATGTTCTGTTCAACTTTGTTCTTTTCTGTTCTGTTCTATTCTATTGACTCTACTCTACTCCCACTCTACTACTATTCTATTCTATTCTATTCTATTCTATTCTATTCTATTCTATTCTATTCTATTCTATTCTATTCTATTCTATTCTATTCTATTCTATTCTATTCTATTCTATTCTATTCTATTCTATTCTATTCTATTCTATTCTATTCTATTCTATTCTATTCTATTCTATTCTGTTCCGTTCCGTTCCGTTCCGTTCCGTTCCGTTCCGTTCCATTCCGTTCCATTCTATATACATTGCCAAGTAGTATACATTAATCAGAAAGGATCTTTAAAAACAGTTGGTCAGTTCTGATGGAGACCCAACATCGATAGCAGCAACCTTTATTTATTTGCTTCGTTGCTTTTTTTTTTTTTCAGTTTTGTGTGAGCCCTAATAAGGTTTCAAGGACCGAACAAAGTATACTAGGGATGCTTCCAGAGTATATCTTCCAGCTCTTTTTCATCTAGAAGGTTTCTAAATCATGTGCTTTGAAACTATTTCACAGATAAAACCAAAGTATAGAAAATGGAGATGATCATGCCATTTTCTTCAAAAGCACCCTTCAACCAAGCTGAAGAAACCAAAGGTAAACCCTGTATGATTTGGCCTCTTTTTAGAACACAGTGGGCTGGTTTTCACTGTCTTTTTCCCCTTATGAATAGATTTGAGATCTTTGAGGGAAAGAAAATTAATATAGAAATTACCCCACCCCCTACTCCCCCTCAAAATATTGACAAAACACTTATTTGTTTCTTTGAGACAGGAAAATAGAATAAATGGTTTTAATATATGCCCATTTTTGGTTCCCCTCACCTTGATATTCATAAAGATAATGAGGACAAGGTAAAGCGACAATGAGTGCACTTTTCAGTAGGTATGCAGTTTTCCCTACATTTACCTGTTTTTGAATTTTTCTCCTCTTTTGCTTTCTTCTTTCAGGTGCTCTTATAGGAAAGTAGTAAAATTTTATTATAATATGTTTTTCTTAAGATATATGTGATTTTGTATGCATATGAGCCCCTAAACCTTCTCTTTAAATCCCCCTCTTTTGTTGCAAACCTACCTTATCTAGTTGAAGTCAATAATGTTTCTTAGGGAGGTGTACATGCTGAAATATTACCTTTACATGCTAATTAACTGAATATGATAATGAGGGCATGATGACAAAGTCAAAGCAGAAGCTGAAAACAAGTAATCAGAGTTTTTTTGGTTTTTTGTTTTTTTGGTTTTTTTTAACAAGGAAACTAAACAAGGGGGAGAGGGAGAGGGAGAGGGAGAGGGAGAGGGAGAGGGAGAGGGAGAGGGAGAGGGAGAGGGAGAGGGAGAGGGAGAGGGAGGGGGGCACTTTTTCTGCAAACGTAGTTTGCTCCATGTGAGTTGAGTTTTAAAGTGTAAGTCCCATAGCACAAATCCTAGGAGATAAGGCTCTGTCTGTTTCTAGTTTTCTGTAATAAAATGGGTACACTTGGTTATAGAAAGATTACTTGTGATGGAGGGGTATCCAAGATCTCACAGTTCTAGGACAAACTTGTGAAATGTAGGTCTTGATTCTGTCAGCTATAAACTGAGATCCTACCTTGGGAAGATTTAGAAAGCATGTACCACCTCACCTGGAATACTGAGAAGCAGGTCTGCGAGATCTTATATTTATGAACAAAATGAATTTGTTGGAGATGTGGAAGTTGGGGGTAGCCCTTGTTACAGTGACCATGAGACAGTGGAGTTCAGCATCTTTATAGGAGAGAACAGATCAAAAAGTGGTATCACAGCCCTCAGCTTCGAGAGAGCAGACTGGCCTGTTCAATACTGTTTAACCTTTTCATTAATGACCTGGATGATTCAGACAAATTATACCCTCTCTCATGAGGAGGGACTGAGAGGCCTTGGGACTGTTCAGCCCAGAGCACAGAAGGCTCAGGGGGGGTTTGTCAATGTGTATAAATACCTGATAGGAGGCAGTAAAGACAACAGCCTGAAGAATTAGGTGGCACCTAGTGAATGGACAAGAGGCAACACACACAAACTGAAATACAGGAAATTCTATTCAAATATAAGAAAAAAACTTTTTAGTGTAAGGATAGAATACTGGAATAGGTTACCCAGGTACCTTATGGAGTCTTCATCCTTGACATTCAAAACCTGACTGGACACAGCCTAAGCAAACTCTTCTGGCTGACCCTGCTCTGAGCAGGGTGTCGATATTGGCAGTTTCCAGATATGCCTTCCAGCGTTGACTGTTCTGATTGTTCTTGACCACTGTGTGGTGTGGAGCTGAACATGCAGAAGGATCTCAGCACTGCCAGTGACATCTTCCTTAATCACCTCTGTTTTCTTTCTCCTAAACCTAGGAATTTGGATTGTTGTTGAACATCTATCCAAGGACAGTCTAGTTAGCAGTCATAACCTAGCTCAGAGAAGGAAGTACTCTTGAAATGCTCACAAGATATATGCAAAACTTGCAAGAGCTGTAGAGTTCCTCACATAGCGGTGTAACTGATGCCTTTTTATTAAAATAGTTCCCTGCATATTTTGTGTCACTGAGACAGTACCCCTCTTTTGAACTAATTTATGTCTTGGGACCGGTGGAACTAGAAATTCTTCCCAGACAGGGAAGTTCTACAAACAGAAAAGTGCAAAGATAAATTTTATTTCTCCTCCTAACTTCCACAGTCCCTTTACATCTTAGGTTGTGTTAGCCCTATTCTCCTAGCTGCTTATCAGTACATTTAGAATGATAAAGTACATGTCCTGCTTCCTGACTCAATTTTCAGCTCCACTCACTGTTGTGCATTACTTTTCCTTAATTCTGTTTTACTTCTAACATCTGGTTCAGAATTATTTGCTTTAAACTGCTATCTCATAGTTATTGGAACGCTTTGGAATGAAAGGTGCCACCATCACATACATACAAAAAACACTCTTATGCCTGTAGACTGCACATACTACCTGGAACAAGCACACAGAACAGCCATTGCCTTGCTCTCATTTATTTCTACCCTTCAATTTTTCAGTAAAAATATAAACTGTACTTTTCTGGGTTTTAGACAGCCTCAATTGTATGGTTTCATAAACAAAAGACTTGGTGTTTAAGCTTTAAACCTAACAAAGCCCTTAAGCAGGCTACATATCTGTCATTTTATTCCCTCTTCATATAGGCTATGTAGAAAAATAAGCTCTTACTTTAGACTACACCTCACACTGTTCTTTGGTAAATGTGAGCTTTATAGACATCTCTTTCTGTATGTATTTATAAACACTATTTATACATCAAGCTACATACTGTGAGGGAAATGGATGTTTGTCTCACCCCTATGGAATTTGTATGGGATGGAAGGAGTAACATTATTAGGAAGTCAGACTTTCCTTAGCAAATAACCTCAACAGCATTTTGCAGTTACCAGTGACCCTTAAAAAGTGATATTTTTGAAATGAGAAAATTAACACATAGCAATAGTGCAACATGACTCAGGCAACTTGTATG
The DNA here is from genome assembly GCF_023638135.1 of Falco biarmicus. Taxonomy (NCBI): domain Eukaryota; kingdom Metazoa; phylum Chordata; class Aves; order Falconiformes; family Falconidae; genus Falco; species Falco biarmicus. The sequence goes on along the minus strand of NC_079289.1, from coordinate 111,783,077 downwards.
TCAAAATCTACCATCAGCAGAAAGATTTGAGAGAACTGGAGATGATAGAAGAAAAAAAAAAAGACTTGCCTTATTTTTTTCCCCTAGTGATTCTATGTAGATAAGCAATTAAAATATGAAAGGACTTGTTATACTGCCTTACTTTTAAAATTCAGGATTTTTTTAAACACTCATGAACACTCTAATTTCATTGAAGATAGCCAAATTACAGTAAGTAAAGGACACTCTTGCCTTGTGTTATAAACATTAATTTGGTTGATAAAGCATGAGATATGTGTAGTCAGAAATAGAGAATGTGTAAAGTTTTACAGATAGGAATTAATTTTCAGCAAAAAAATATTTGCCAGGGTTTCTTTCTTGAACCATTTTAGTGAAGAATTTTTTGTTATTCCTGTGTTTTAAACAATTTCTCTAAAGCATCCGCAAGCTGTTCTATTTCTTTTTTTTTTTTTTTTTTTTTTTTTTGGTGATCAGTAGAGTGAAATTAACAATATACACCCATAAATCATGAATAGTGACTTATATTCCATAATATTTCATCTGAAAACCAATCTGTCTAGCATACATTAGACCTAAGTTTAAGGTGTGAAATCTCTGGACTCCTAGAATGGGCAATGAAAGGTTTTTGCAGAATGGACAAAACCAGAAATGAGAAAGTATGTGTATGTGTGAATGACTGGTGGATGAACTAGATTAATGTCTTCAGAAATGAATGTGGAAAGCAGATTAGTAAGCGAGAGAGAAAGAATGAGGACAACAGTTGAGAGGTATGGTGCTGAGGAATGGAGTAGATAATGAGAAGACACAAGGCACATACAATAAGCATTGCAGTCTGGAAACCACTGTTTTGCCTGGAGTTTGATACTTCCCTTTGAAGCCGGTGTAGAATACTTTAGATCCTGATAACTGTAAATATCATCACAACTAATGTTGTCATTAAAATAATACAGTATCCTCCTATAGAACTTTACTGATAATGCTTAGCTCTGAGAAGGTCTCTGGGTTTAGAATTATGGTATTAAGCATTTGCAAGCACCTATCTGGTAAGCAAGCTTAAATAAATAAATATATACACCCCTCCAAGCTTAGGAAGACTCTAATTAAAATTTATTCAGAGGTTTCTTTACAGTTGAGAAAGACCTTAAAATGTTCTCTCAGGGCTAGATCCATTCCCTTTCTTCATGTCTGAGGAGCATTAGTATCTTAAAAAAAAAAAGAAACGAGACACAACCACCCCACAAAACCAATGCTGTTCACAACTCTGATACTCAGAGGGAGCATTCATGTTTCACTGGGAGCAGAATCTCATGTGAAATGTAATCATTTTTTCCCAACTTTTTCTTCCTCTCTGGCTTCTCTGTACTACTAGAAATCTTCCTCTTGCCATAGAAGAAATTGACTTCTCCCTAGTCTTTTTCTTCTTGCCATCTTCTTGCCAAATAGCTGGCAGTCATTTGGTGGGACACATGCTGAGTCTGGGCTCCTCTCAGTTCACTCTAGGAGACAACTGTCAGCCTGTCTTTAGCTCAAAACAGTTTTCAATATCATTGGTCCATTATATAAAGCAATTGAGGCGAGCTGGCCATGGCCAACTTGCCAGACACCCACCTAGAGCTGCTATCACTCAATAGGATGGGGAGAGAATATAAGGTAAAAAAGCTCAAGGGTCAAGACAGAGATGGGGACGTCACTTATGAATTGCCATCACAGGTGAAACAGGCTCGACTTGGGGAAAGTTGATTTAAATTATTGCCCATTAAAATATAGTTGGTAAGAAACAAAGACAACAGCTGAAACACCTTTCCACCACCCCACCCCTCCTTCCCAGGCTCAGCTCATTCTCATCTCCTCTCTCTTCCTCCCTGCTTAGCAATGCAGGGGAGTGGGGAACGGGGGCTGCAGTCAGTCTGTAACGGCTCCTCTCTGTTCCTCCTTCCTACTCACACCTCACCCCTGCTCCCGTACAGGCTCTCTGCAGGCTGCACCTTCCTTCAGGGCACATCCAACCGCTCCACAGTGGTCCTCCATGGGCTGCAGGGGGACAATCTGCATAACCATGGTCCCTTCTCGAGCTGCAGGGGCACCCCTGCTCGGTCTCCTGGGTCACCCCCACCCCCTCCCCTCGGGCTGGCCGGGCTGTCCCTGACCCGTTTCCCCACGGCCATGGCGGCTGCGGGGCCCAGCCGTGCCCTGCGCTGGGGCCGTTGGAGCCGGCTGGAACCGGCTGTGCCCGGCACGGGGCAGCCCCGGCCGCTCCCCACAGGGGCTGCCCCCGGCCCCTGACAGACCCTCCGCACCCGGGCCCTGTGCAGCAATGTAAAAGGCTTTAAAGTGAGTCGTGTTTGTGGGCCAAAGCAAAAATGGAGGTCTGTGTGAGGTTCAGAGTAACACACATATTTTGGCTTCAAGAAAAAGGATTTCAGCAAGACTACTATAATTCTTAAATGTGCTTGGTTTTATGAAGTAGCGGTAGTGTATGAATTGCTTTAAAAAGGTTACCAGGACTTTGTAGAGGTAAAGAGTAAAACTCATTTTTTCCTCAACAAAAGTCAGGGAATGAATTGTCTGCTTTGCAAACGTGAAGCATGTTTGGAATGAATAGACGTGGAAATAAACAGGAACTTCAAACTTCCAGAAAACAAAAAGCAGCACAGTCCAAACCACTTGGTTGCTGAATGGTTCTGAATGAGCAGCACAGCCTCGTGTCTTTCAGCAAAGGGTCTATTTAACCTGCCTAAAAATATACATGATGTCATTCCTGCTGCAACAACCTGCACAAGGCACTGAAGTCCATTGATTCAAGGAAACCTTTATTTTCTGAGGGCAAAAGAAAGCAAATCTAGGGGAACAAAAGTGATAGCTATACTTCTTTGAATAAAAGAAGAAAAAATATTAATATCTCTCAGTCTCTTTAGCCTGCAAGGAAGCAGGGCTGCTGTATACCTGCTCACCTAAAAAGCACATTTATATAAGTTTATGTTTATGTTACAACTCCCTGAATTCTGATTGTCTGAAGGAGGAATAGTGAAAGACGTTATGAGTAGTATTGAGACTTGGTGCCTACTTCTTGTAAGTCACATTGCAGAAATCACTGTGTATTAATTAATAATGGGCTTTCATGAGCGTGCAGGGATTTGTTGATAACCACATATCGATTACACATCCCTCCTCCTTTTTTTCCTTTGAGTAGCAGCTGCCTCCAGGACTGTCTGTATCTGAACTCTCCATCTAATATCATTGTCTCTGTTTCTGAACCCTGATCTCATTCTACCACTCTACCCAAGTCCAAAGTTTAAATATGATGAAATTTTGAAAAGAATTATAGTTCTTTGAAAGGGGAAGTATGACTAAACCTTTATCTTATCTAATCTTGTTATGCATGCATCACTGGTACCTGAGATGCTTTCTCAGGAGGCTTTAGGGAAGACAGATACAGCCAGATACTTAGGACAAGGGGATTGACCGAGGTGTTCACAGGAGCAATCCCAGCCTGAGATGGCCTGTTTTATGAATGTAGGTACATAGCAGCTTCTGAAGTTAACAACAAGTAAAATTCAGTGTAGCACAGATAGCCCATAAGTTCTTTACTTCCACATTCAAAGTCCAGCTGTAAGTGGGGCACAGTCATGAGTCTGTAAAAAGCTGACTATGGTTTGAAATGCTTTGAACTCTGAATTTCAAGACACTTGAGACTCTGAGACTGCAAGTGTATGGCTGAAACTCTGGCACCATATTTTATATTGTTTTGTATTTCACGGGCCCTATTTTTTTCCTGTGTTCTTATAAGCAGTCCTCTTAAAAAAAGAGGATTTTTTTCATTTGATTGAAATTATTTATTTATAAATAAAAAGGAAGCAAATAATTTGTAAGCCTTGTCAAAAGGTATAAGTGCATGTTTTATTTAGATTTATTTTTTTTTCAGAGTAAGCTAAGCTTCAACAACAGTTATATGGGACATGTATTTTAAGAACAAAATGAATTGTAAGGTAAAATTGAATAATCTTGCACCCTAGTTTGGTTGTCAGTTCAAGTCTGATTGTCAAAAGTTGCTGTCCATAAAACTTCTTTCAAAAACGGCATAATAAAATAGTTTTTTTGGGGGGTTGTCTCTCGTACTACTGAGATTTATAGCCAAATGTAAAAAATCCAACAAAGCAAAGCATATGGAGCCTGGGTAAGTCTGTCTGTTTTGGCGTGTAATGCTGTCTCTGGATTGTGGTATCTTCCTTCTTTATCGTTCAAGGTGTGTTCTCGTTTTCCTAGACAAAATCTTAGAGTCTCTGTTTTGTTTCACAATTCCATCTTTTCTTAATGAGCTCTACTAAGTTAATTAATTTTGACTGTTCTCATGATGATTAATTTAGCTTTTTCTAGGCTTTCTAAGCTGCATCTTACTTTTCAACATCCTATAATTTTGTTCTTGAGATGTGTGGCTTAAGAATGATATAACCCTGTGCTAGTATATAGGAAAGGAGGAAAGCACTTCATTCACAGACTAACGTTTTATCTACCTGATAAAAATAAGGGGATAACAGTGTAGGAGAAAAACTTCTCTGGGAAGGCACATCCACTTGCTCACCTATGTAATCAGTAAGGAACTACACAGATCAGCACTGGCTCCAGGGGCATCTTCCTGAAATTTTAAACTTTATAGCATATATGAAAGATACTTACCCTATTGCATACATACAGTAGAATAGATACTATGCATGCAGTTGTTGCGAAGCAATAGCAAGGTTGCGAAAACCTGTAGAGGAATGAAGCTGGGATAATTAACATTGATAACATACAGCTGTGGGCTGGCTTTCAGGGGCAGTGGGTTGGCTGATGTAGACAAGGTGCAGCTGTGGCTGGTTCTGTTCAGGGGTTGGGCAGCCAAGGAAGAGACAGGAGGAAGAAGCAGAGAGAATGAGCATGTGTGCCTGTCCTGGATGAGGAGAGACTAGGAAAAGGCAGCAGAAGGACTGGTGTGAAGAGTATGCTGGTATGTGATGGTAAAAGACCTTATTGCAGCTGGCTAGTTTGGAGAGTGCTGCAACAAAACCCAACATGTGGCAGGATTAGCCTGGGATGAGAGATGATGGCTTTATGTGCAACAGCTTCTCTCTTGCTCCTCTATTGCACGTGCCAGGCACAGCTGACATCCAGAGCAGAAGAGCTGCATTTGGCAGGTGCCAAGGAATGTGTACCCCTCTCCCATCAGAGCCTTGCACTGTTGCACCACCTGTGTTAACGGACACATTGCAGGTGTGTTGTCTGTCATATGCCTTGCTGAAGGGAACAATTCTATAGCCCTGAGTGGCTCAGCAACTGGACAACCCTGTTGCTTTCTATTGTATCCATCTTTTCTGCAACATATGTTGTAGAGTTGGGGAGGGGGTGGAAAAACCCAAACAAACAAAAAAACCTGATGTCAAGTAATTCAAATTATCAAAGTCATATTTTTCAGACTATAGGAGGTATGTTTTCTGGCACTCAATCAGTTTACTCATAGAAATCTTGGAATTTTCAGCATTGTTAATGGAGCTAGTTAAAGCTATTATACTAATTTCTGTTGGTGATCTAACTCCTTTTCTTCATTTAAAAATGGTGTTTCTACAGTATTGGTGGATGTGGGGTGTGAAAATACAAGTAAAACTATACTTCCCTGAAGTGACACAAGCTAAAATAAGACAAAAGCTTGACCAAAGCTGTCTTTCCAGCATAGCTCTGAACACAGACAATATGTTGTTTAGAATGATCCTGCTACCCCTAATACAAGGCAGCGACTTTTCATAGGCAAGTTACTTCACAAATTATAAAGGTGCCTAAAATGACAAATCTCATGGCTGTTTTGGTGCACACGCCTCCACCTACTGCTGCAGAAGAACAGGAATCCAGGATCTGTACTGCAGCTGTCTTGTATATATTTGGGCATTTAAAATGGCACCCGATGCTTGTGCTTAAGTACCTGAATCACTAACTTAGTATAAGATTCATTGTTGTGTAATTCCAAATGAATAACACAGGAGTTTGTTTACAATGTGCTGACCTCACCTCTCTTTTCAGCTGGAGAATCTTTTCTTATTTTATTACTATCTTTACAAACTGTTATATAATCATCATAAAAGAAGGAGAAGAAGGTGTATTTCCTCCTTTCTGTTTTCACTTTTATTGGAAAAAAAAAGGTAAATTAAATGTTATCTGATGGAAAGAAAAGAGACAGTTGGACAATGCTATACCTTAAACAGACCTGACTCCCTGTTAAATTTCCTTGGCAGATGTTTAGTGACTCTCTTTCGTTGGGTTTATGTATCTGATGCTGAACATCTACATATAAATGGATCTCCAACAGAATTAAATCGCAAGTTATTGTTGATAGCAGCATGGCATAGTAGATTTTGGTAGATGATCAAAATTAAGAAGGCTAAGCTAAACAGCAAGGCTGAAAGCTAAATGAATTTTTATAAGATCTTTCCCAGTGACTCCTGCCCTTTCTAACATTTTTTTTGTCTTTTTTAATGAACCTATTGTTCACCTCCCTGTGTTTTCCCCTTTGCTTCCTCCATACGTATGCACTTTCTCTCGGTTTCTATCCTGAAACATTGTGAGACGCTGTGACTATTTGTCTCTGTTGGGATACTCCAGTGACAATTAGGGGATGATGAACTCTGTTTCCTATGACTGTTATTACCTAATTGTGTTTCTTAGAAATACTACGTTGTTAAAACCTAACTATATCTTTTAGATAGTCTTTTATAGTATTTCTGTCTGAGGTATTATAGTGGAAGTATTGGTTGCCAAAGAAAATGCGCTAGACTGTTTGAATAATATTACTTGCTTTGCTTATAAACAGCACACCCAGCTTTAGAACTAGGTGACTGCTTCCAACACGTGAGATCTTTTGAAAAATGACAATTTTTTTTCACCTCATATCATTGTCTCTCCTGGATGTAGCATTTCTTTAAACACATGCTGCAGAATGTTTATCAAAGGATTTGAAAATCTTGATAAATTTATATTTTGACCTTAATATTTAGATTCTTTTAGTCTTACAATGATTAAGTGCACTAAGCTTCCACAGGCTGAGTTCTAGACACAGGATTTGTGAAGAATGAGGATTGAGTTCCTCACAGGTCCTGTATTCAGAATCCTTAGTGTGCCATAATGTTTTAAATATACTAATTTTTATTAAAAAAAAAGAGAAAACCTTAAATCTGATATGGCAGGTTTTCTCTCTTCAAAGAAGAAAAGAAGATGGTGATGGTCTGGTGATTCAACAAATCCACATGCAACTAAACACGCACTCCACTGGAGATCTGTAGAAGCACAGATGCAAGAAGGGTACTTTCATGACATATATGGACTCACATTCAGGAAAAATGAAATCTTAGTAACCATACTAGAACCCTGTCATCATAGTATTCAATATGTTCTTGAATGTTCTTTAATATCTGTAAATGTACATTATATGTATGTGTGTGTTTATTTTTTTTATCAGTCATGGAGAAAGTATATTATTAGTTGGACTTCTATGGAATAACTAATACCTTTTGTTAATTCTGAATCTTCTTTACTGTAATTTCTTATTAGTTTAATCTTTAGTACTCAGGTTTCTTTGGCTTACTTACAAGTACCTTGCCCCAAAGTGCAGTGAGTTCAACATGGGCCTTCAGCTGGGCTTCAGCTTCAAACCAGCCTCCTTAGCTCATCCTGACAAATATTGGCTAATAATGCAACAGTGACCATACAATTTGGTTTTGTCATCAAACAAGGGAACTGTTTGAGGAAAAGCAATTAAAATACCACTGCCCACAAACTGCTTGTAAATGGCAGTGCTGTGGAATATCTCTACCTCTATTAAGTGTCAACTTTTAAATGATCACTAATATGGACAGATCACCACTAGATGTTTACTGACCCATACAAAGCTGGGCTGCAGCTTTGTTTTCTTGCCGAAGACCAGACTAGACTTATAATGACCTGCAGGGACCTAAATTAGGCTTTCATAGGCTGAAAGAAAGAACAAAATATCTATGGATTGAGTTACTGATTTTTAGGAAGTGTTATTGGGATGTGTAATCAGTGCAGTTTTATTGATCCCTTTGTCTGCCCTGTTCTCCTGATTGACCCTATTTTATAGCGCTGTAGCACCATGATAATTCATACACAGGCAATGGGGACAGTTTTCAATTAAAACTCCTTTCTTGAACACCAAGGGGAAAAGTGTTTTAAGACGTTTGTGCAGAAGAGATTCATGAGAGGGGGGGAGTAGAAAATGGCTCAGAATTTCTAGGTTAGGCAGTCTTTTTGCAGAATCCAATTAGTGGTTGTTAGTAGTGGTAGTATTTACGACTGATACGGGGCCTTCATTTTGGGATATGTGTTCTATAAATACCAAAAGCAGAACATATCCTACAGTATAGAGAAGATAGAAAAAGTGTGGGAGACAAAACAAAGGTAGACAGAGGTAAGGTCACCCAACAGAAAATCAGCATATAAAATGTAAAGTAAGAGTTTAAGTCAGGTCTTCCATCTCCCAGTTCCCTGTATCATAGCTGCTGAAATCCCTGTTTTAACTCTGGTGGAGTTTATCAGTATTCAGAAGAAAAATAATTTTTAGTGGGAAGGTAGCCCCTTAATAACAGATGAGGAGATAAGATCAGCTGTTTTTTTACAAAATTGCTGAATTACTAAATCTGTTTTAAACTCGATCATCTAATTAGATACGTGAATAAAAAGTTTTGAGCAAAGTATAAATAACACAATTGAGAGAACCTCTGTTGGCAAAATGAAATAAACCAAAAAATCTTTACTTACTATATATAGATTTATGACTTTATGCACAAATAGGCAGCAGTAATATAGGTAATGTATTTAATGAAATAGTAGGAAGTAATTGTTAAGGGTAAAAGAAATTGATATCGGACTTTCAGAAGACTTCCCCTCCCCAAGACAGATATGCTGACAAACTAAAGAAATTCTCATTTACCGCTTCCTATGTTTAATCTCTGTGGGAATGGAGAGATGATAATCCTGCAAGGCTAAAAAATATCTTAGGTAATACAGTATGTCAGCAGTTACTAAAAAAAAAAAAAAAAAATATATAGTCTAAATCTACATAGAAAAACCTAATTAAGAACACCCTTAAAACTGTTCACAGGAAAACTTACTAATACCTTCCCCCTTCCTTGCTCTTAGGCCAGTGTTGCTTGGGGAGTTCCTTCTCTCAGCTTCCTCGCCCCATCCTGCTCCCTGCCCACGGCACCCAGGCACCCCAGTGGCCCCTGCACAGGGCCACCATGCTGTGCTGGCAGTGCTCAAACCCAGGGCTCCAGACTCCCGGTTTCTGTTGGATGATTAAATCCAGAGTGGCTCTTACAAACCAACATGGAAGTGGGTCTCGGTTCCTGGAAAGCAGGTTACTGATGGTGGTTGCCAATGGTGTTTTGTCTGTAATGCTTTGTCTCTGAGGATCAGAAGTGTGGAAGACGCACCTTATTGTCCCCTTACAAAATCCGTAATATCAAGACAAACCCAGAGGTTTTAACTGTTGTGTTTGATGAAATGGGTTTTGGCATAGCATGCCACTTCAGCATTTATTATTTATGTGATTTTTATCTTGTCAGGCTTAATCTGCAGTACGGTTAATCTTTAATGTATTTAATGCTGCCTGCAAGGTGTTGGGAATGATATGTAAAAAGAAGAAAATTCTGTTGCTGTTATTACTTCCTGTAAGAGTGATGTATCCATAGGGTAACATCTAACTATTCTAATGAAGACTTTACAGTTTAAGGAGGATGGTAAAATCAGGAGTAAGACTAACTGGTTCTAATGTTGCCCTGCTGTCCTGGATGTGTGGTCAGACCAGACTCTGGATTAATCAAAATCTCCAAACCTCATTTCTTTACCTCCTCCATCAGACCAAACTATATCTGATCTTACAGAGAAGAGGCACAGTTCTAGTCCTTTGCAGTTCTTGTGCAGGGATTTCTCCACACTGTTGCTCTGTAAATGATCTCAGAGGAGGAAGAGAGAGACAGGTCTGTCCGCACCTTTTCCACTTGTCTGCTGACAGCTTTGGGAAGGGGAGGCTACTTTTGAAATGCTTCATCTGTCTGCATGCATTAGGGTGGTTGTGAAAGCATAGATTCTAAACATGTGCCAGAGTAAAAAAAAAAAAAAAAAGATATCGCTGTTGTTTTTAAAAAGCTGACCGTGATTCTGTGCCTGGTGGTTATATACGTAGAATTTACCCAGGTTAAATAGTGCTGCCCTCTGTATTTGGCCATAAAGCAATCAGCTGTTTTCTTTTATTTTTATTTGAAGCATAACAGGTTTTGCAAATTAGCATAAAGCAAAAAAGCTGACTTGAAAACATGGATGAGATTGTTATCTCCAGTTTGTGCTCCTGGCAGTTTTTTCTCCTGTGCAAGAGAAGGGCTGGGTATGTTCTCTAAAACCCTTAATTTGCATCTGTTTTAGAATGTATTCTGGCACTAATGTTTTACTTGCAGGCAAGAGTTAAAACTAACTATTGGAATTCATTACATAAATGTATTTAGAAGAAAGGAGAGAGTTTTATTTCTCCACTTGGAAAAAATCAATTGTTGTGCTAAGTAACAATTGTTAACCTAACATCTGTAGATAGCTATGTAGGATTTATTTTTTAGAAATCCCATTTTTACATGACCATTAACTGTGATGACTACAATGGAGGTTTTTCCAGAAGCAGTTGATTTCACTAAGGTCAGACTTCAATGTATTTGTCTGAGCTGCATAATTTTAACCATTAAAATAACAATGCCAGCCTTCACTAAGCCTCTACTCAAATAACCAGCAAGTTTACTTGAATAATTTTGTTTGCTTTTTTTTTTAGCAACTGAATACCTGATACTGAAATCCAGACTACTGAGTGCCCTGAGGCTGTGCAGATCACTCCTTGTCTAGAAATGGGATCATAGTCTCACAATTCAGATTGATTTTTTTTCAATGTTATGTTTTGCATTATACTTTAAGTTCCAGGAAGAATGATTGGTTGTAACTGCTTCGCAATACTTGCATTTCCATTGTGAGACAACTGTGTGAGGAAAAAAACCCCACAAACCCCAACAATAACAAAAAAAACCCAGAAAAATATGTTTCATATATGAAATTGGTTTTTATTTAATAAGAAATAATAAAAATCTCTGAGTTCTTATCAATTCATAAACAGGTTTTCTTTATTTAGGAAGTAATAGACGATACATAAAAAAGGAGGAAGATAGCTACCTGACTGATGCTTTTTCTTTCTTGAGGGCTGAGGGATACAGGTTTTAATGTCCATAAGAACTCAAGTATAACTTACATAGTTTGTGTACCACCTTTGTTCTGCATTTGTCATAAAGATAAATACCTTTATATGCTATACTTAGAGCAAGGGAGAAGGAAAGAGGAATGATTGAAGATGATTATGAACAGAAAACTATCATTTAGAGAGTCATCATTCTAAAGCTTAGCCCTCAAGTGCCGTGCTGAAAATCACAACTTATAAAAATTGTTGGAATGACTTGGTTATTCCTGTGACCCAACATCCATATATCTGTAATATTTGTTCTTTTTTTTTCCTCTTTCCTAAATCTGCTGCTTATTAGATGAACTGTTGTACTGCTACTACATATGCTGAAAAAACAATCCCTGCCAAAACCATCTCCCAGAGATACTCAGAGTATTTCCATAAAAAATACTACACTTTGCTGTATGAACTTATTACCTGAGAAATCTTATACTGGATAAGTCTGAAAGACCACCTAACTCACTGTCCTGCCTCCAAGAATGTTCCCATGCAAATGCCAAAGCAAAAGTAAGAACTAGACTGTCAGATATGTGACTTCTTCCAGTATTCTGTCCAAATTTACTTATTTCTAATGTCAGGAAAGTGTTTCTAAGCCAGATATGCTTCAGTGTATTTAAAAATTCTCAGTGGCTTTTCCTTCTAAGAGTTTCTTCTGCCCTTGAACCCATACAAACTTTAGTGGCCACAATATTGATTATATTATTATTATTATTATTGGGGGTGGCGGTGGGGTGGTGGTGCTGGAGGTGGGGAAGTTTTTGCCCAAACCCTTACTTAGAATTTACTTACTGATCTTTGAATTTTAACCAGGTTTCTACCAGTTTTATTTTGATTCTTAGCTTTTCCTCTTTCAACTATTAGCTTGTCATTGGAGGCACAGCAAACTTAATCCTTAGGCAGCTTGTGCTGTAGACCAGCTCTTACAGGTGTTTTGCAGCAGCCTAATTTGAGACCTTTATAATTTATTTCTGGATGGTGAAGGGGCATATTGTGCAAAAATCAACTGGTGCTTGGAGTTACCCAGTACTTTTGCTTAAACAATTGGTGGCTTATATACAGAATAACAGACATCAGAAATTTTGGAGCTATAGAAATCAGTAGGGAAATGTTCACCTCATTAGAGCCAGGGTTCCTTAAAGGATTATGGTGAAAGTGAAAGGGATCTTCCTTCACCATTTTATGAAAGCAAGTGCAAGAACAATCTGAACACAATTTTTTCTAACTGTTTTTGCAGTTAGAAGGTAGGAAATACTACTTCTGCCTTACTCTTTCATGGCCATATTAACATAATGTAGGTGAATCAGCTAAACTGATTTATCTAATGAAGTGCTAGACAATAGATCTAGGAACTCTGATCTGTTTGCCTAATGAAGTGTCAATATGTCTCAAATGGTGCCTCAAGTGATATAAAGAAATTGTCAGATTAAGTCAAAGAATTCTCCAATGATTTACACTGTTGCTTAAAACTCTTAATCATTTAACCATAGGAGTCCTTCAAATCTCTCATCATTTTTTACAGCTACTTATCCTGATTCATATACTAATGTCTAATTTCATAATTAGAGGAAGAAGATTGCAGTGCTTTGACAGGCAAGACCAAAAATTGATTCTGTCCATAAAAGAAGTCACAAAGGTAACAAAGACAATTTGTAAAGGAGGGAATAAGACATAAATAAGGCAATTGGTTGCAAGACTGGGAATTTACAATTAGTCATCATTTACTATAAAAAACGAAAATGAATGCAGAATCATAGCAAATGCAGGCAAATGTAGAGGAAAATCCAAATCGGTTTCAAAAAGCTTCATAAAAACTCCTTTCTACAGCAGTTTTAATAGGTTCCCATATTAAACAATCTTCCTCAAACGAATGATCTTATTATATAATCTACCTTAAAGATGAAATACTAGGAATTCCTTACTCATTACTTCAGAGCAATATTAAACTGAAGAACAAGACATCATGAAAGACTACCAGAAGAATTCTTGTTAAAGAACCAGGAATGTAAAGAAAGAGAGGCAGGTGATGAAATACCTTTAAAACCTCACAGAGTTTTGTAAGGGATCTGAAAAATCAGAGAAACAACTCATTAAACTGAGAACATGTGACTGTTAATTTTACAAAAGCCCACAAACTCTTAAAGGCAAACTTTTATAATTGCAGAAGCAACCAGAACTATACATGTCTCATTTTCTTGTATGACCAAAAATAATCTTCATGGTACTGACAGCCCAGATAGAGACCACAGCTAAATTGCACCTGAATTATGTGACTATTAGAAAGCAAAATTTGGATAGCAACACTATCATTTTTTTCTGTGAGATTAACTTCAAAATAACTTCAAATATCACAATGTAATAAAACTTAAATTACAGTGAATTACAATATAGATAGTATATTAAATTAATTTTAATATGTTAAAATTGTAATCGGAAATAATAGGACTTTCAATAGAGGAGTAAATATAGTTGCTGAACCAAAAGGAAATTAACATTGATTGCAAGTTGAATAAACTACAGATTTGGAAGGTTCTGATTTATTGAGGTGGGAACTGCTTCTTAATCCATTAACATAAAGATTTAATTAATGTGACATGATTTTTGACAGCTAGTGCAAAGAGTTAGAAACCATTAAAAAAATGATAATGAAAATCAATATGAAAATTGCAAGAGAAGTAATCTTAAATTAAGAGACTGGACACTAATAAACCCAGTCATGATAACAATCAAGAAACAACAAAAGTTGCTAACAGGCATCACAGTTGTTGCTATTTCAAACATGAAAACCTGTTGCCTCTCACATTCAAACGATCGAATCTTTGCCTCTTGGAGAAAGTAACATGTCCAGGAAGTATGTTTGCTTCTTTTTTGTCTCAAAGTTGTATTTATGTTTCTGTGCTTCCTAGTGGGCCGTCCCTCATATTCCTGAATACTTGCCTTTGGAGGAGTAGCCAAAAACCTATAAGATTATTCATTCCATGTTTAATCCTCTTTCTGTACTCTGCCCAGTTTATACCATGAGCCAGAGAGTATTTAATAAACTTAATACATCTGTGCAGAATACGATGTTGTCTTAAAAGGAACCCAAGGGTTTTGTGAAATTGACCATACATGAATGATGTGTTGGGATCACTTTGTGTTGAACTACTACACTAGTACAGATTAATATTCTGTGAATTAGACAAGGATGGGAAAAATGGCTTATCAGCTAAGAGCTCCCAAAGATAGTTTAATTCCCGATTTGAGAAATCATTCCCTTTAAGGCTCAGTGAAAGGTGAATACTTCCTGTGCTGGTGGAAGAGTGCGAGGATAAAATCCATTCATGATTTTGTAGCTCTCAAACTGTTTGTGAGGATCCTGTGAGCATCTAGATAAATTGGAAGAGATAGATCGATTTTTATCTGTTTACACTGTGTAGACAGAAAAAAACCCCTCTTACTCTCTCTGCCTTCCCATTAACTTAAAAATAACAGAGGTTTTGTAAACTGCACGCTCACTTGCTTTGAGTGGAGAACTTTGAGTTACAACCCTCCCACCACCTGGTGAATTTTGGATGTTTATTTTATCACATGTAATTACTATAAAGGATAAATAAATGATTTAAGTTCCATAATCTAACCCTTTCTACCGTAAGTAACATCTTTTAATTCACTCAATATTTAAAAAACAGATGTAAGAAATGATGTTGAAAATGGGTGAGTCTGTATGTAAATGAGATGTGAGTGACCTCCTTCTTACTCACGATGCCTGTGTCCCAAGCACGTTGGCAGTGTAGCAGTGCAGTCTCTTTTCCTTCACCGCTAGAGAGGGAGAGTAGTCCTTTCTGGGGAGGGGGGCTTCTTTTGTAAGACTTCAGAAATTGAAGCAGTGTGTCATGTTGTCCACTGGATTCCCCAAATACCTAAACCAGACATATCTGAAAACAAACTTCATTGTCAGATAAAAAGAAATCTTGTCTTGAAGTGTGACCGCTCTTCATGGGAACTCTAAACTTCTAGGACTTGTCATTTTGCAGTGTTCATTGTCAGCATCATTGCTTTTCAACAGACAATTTGGGACAGCAAAACAGAAAACCAAGGCTCTGTAAGAGTTGGCAAATCACTGTATTGTGCATAGATCCTTTTTTCATGTATAGCATTATCAGCACTATAGAATAAAGCTGCTAAGTATAGACAGGTCATTGCAAATGGTAAGGTCTTTCAAGTACATTTTATCAGACGCTGTCTATCTCAGGGTACAAAGAGCATATGCTAGGATTACTGAAGATACCTCCTTTCACCCAAACAGCCAACAAAAAAAATCCCAAACAAAACCCAAAACCAATCCCCACCCCCAATAAAATGACCAAGTGAATAAAAGATATTCCTAACTTCCAGCCAGACAAAAGCCTTGATGTATTCTTCCTCCTTTGTTCAGTTTTTATTTATGTAGATGGTTACCACAAATCCAATATTTAAGTTACCTAAGCTTAGGTATCTCCTGCTTTCCCTGTCTTTACCGTTGTAGCTGAAAGCAATTTATACAGAAACAAGTAGTTTTGGAACTCACCTAAATAGTATAAAAAAAATCTTCTGAGATACAGTTTATGTTTACTTCCAAGTTTCATCCTTACTTTGCTTCCTGCATTGTAAGGGCTATGATTGCACTCCTTTAGTGTAATAAAATCAGTGGTGAAATGGAGGTGTAGTGGATTATGACACAATAAACAACTTTAAACTGGTAGAATATACTTTCGTAATTAAATTAATGAATTAATCCTTCATTATAAGATTCTTAAACTATCCTATTGAGCCTCAAGGGAAAAAGCACAGTCTATTATTATGTTCCGATATGAAGGTTCAAGATGTTAACAATTCACTATTGAGGCTCTTTAAGAGCGATATTAATGTATATAACTTACAAGTTATAATTAACTTCTGCCTCACAGTCAGTCAGAGACAAGAAGATGGATGAAGGATTCTGAGGTGGCTGTAAAAATGTTAGAATAGCTTGACCTGACTTTTGTAGAAGTGGAGCTCTGACTCCTAGGATGAGACCTGTGTTATAGCATTGCAACTGCACGAGGTCTTCCCTTACCAATTGCTTTTACAATGGGCCCGAATGGGTTATGTGGGATATTTCAGGTCAAATTCATGCCTTTTCCCCAGAGTATTGCTGAGGTGGAGACACGATGTCTGAAGGCAATTGCTCAGCTACAGCAGCCAAATGCCACTGACATATGAAAATGTTGATTTATGTCACACAAAGGCAGCATGGAAAGCAAGCAGCTGGGTCAAGCATGCTTTTCCATTGTTTTTCTTTGACTTTATTTCTGGGTTAAATCACAAGAAATGATACAGAGACAGCCTGAAGAGTGGAACTGAATGTCTGTGGGAAGACTGTCAATTTTAAAGCAGACTCAGGTGTAGATGTAATGGCCATATCAGAAAAGACTTCCACTCCTCTCACAGCTGAACCAGCTGTTGCTACTCCAGATAATCCTAGAGGCAACATAAACACAAACAACAAAAGCTGTAGATTTAATACTTGTGCTTAGGAGGCTTTAGACTGATATTTTCCTTATCAGGACACCTAGTACTTTCCTGATGAAAGGAATGAAAGAAAAATTAAAAGATGGTCCATGGGACACTCTTATCCATTTGGTATACACTGTCATATTTTATAATCTTGAAACTATAAATTTGACAAAATTTCCTTTCTCACACTTTATAAATAGTTTCCAGTGTAACACAGGGTTGGACCAACTACATTCAGCATCATGTACGATCAGGCCCTGACATGTCAGGAAACTTGAAAAGTGTAACAGAGACATTTTATGTTGGAAGTACGCATCATCTGCTGTCACATTGAGAAGAAGAATGTAAAAACCCAAACATGTGTGAATCTCAAAAAAAATTAACTGAGAGAGAAGAAAAAAAATAATTATATGGTTCTAACTGTGGAAAGCTTTTCTTGGTCTTGTTTCATAACGAAGTTACAAATATATGTATTTTCCTACATGTTCCTCCTTAGTCAGTTTTAACCTAATGGCCAAATTTAGCCATGTATAGGACAGGGGAGATGGTCTTCTCCTATTTATGTTCAGAATAGGTCTAAGGACTGAAATGACATCTTGACTCTGGAAAGCTGAAGATTTATGTGTATTGGCAGCTGTCCAGAGCATCAGTATCCTCTAGAAAGCTGCAAGATGTGCTGTTGGTGGTAGGGTACAGTTTCAAGAAACGGTGATTTTTCATTCCCCTCATCTGATAACAAAAAGACTGGCTTCCTGTAAAGTTTGCTCTCCTTTTCCGATTTCCCTTGGTCAATTCTGCTCCTTTATTACAGTTCATATTGTCCAACAATATACCCAGCTTTCTAGTTGCAGCCTCAAGAAAGCTCATAAAGTGGGTCAAGGCAGGATTCTAGTCTCTGCGGGATGTTATCAGATGCTGAAAAGCTGAGAACCATTAAAGAAATGCCCAGACCATAATAAATGACTGCACCACCAAATACTATATAGAAAATAAGTAGGATTAGTGTTTATTTGTATATCTGTGACCTTAGCGGTGTATTATTTTGGTTGCATGTAGTTGTATTGTAATGCCTCTACAGTCTCATTGAGAAAGGAAGATACTATGCACAGTTAGAAAAGGAAGGAGCAGTGACTATCTGGATATATGGGAAATCTTGTAGGTAAATCGGTAGATTTGAATTACACATTATTAAGAGATCTTGAACTTGTGATGCCTATCACCAAGGTGCTCTTCATCAGATCCCTTTGAAATGTCACTGTTGTTAGACTAGCCTGGTTGAATCCCCTTTCAGAATATATCTTACAGTCTGTAGCAAGTATGTAATTATACTGCCAAATATATAGAGAAACTGTAGAAAAAAAATTAGCCCTAATTTCTTCACTGATCATTTTTTTCCATTCATATAAAAACAAAACAAAGGGGGGGAAAAGTGACAGTCAAAAGCAACCTAATTTTGAAAAGTATAAGTGGGATTCCTGTCACACATGTTGAAAGCCTCCACAGAAGAAATTAATTTTATCTTTAGAAAAAGATCTAAGATAAACAGGATAAAATCACTGTTTGGAGGTACTTCTCTCTCTTCATTGATTACCACAGGAGCCTATATAACTCTGTTAGAGTAAGTGTCTTTTCAACAGCAAAAGTTAAACGAGATTAATCTCACACTAAGTAATTCTTTAATAGCCAAAAACTGAGGGAGGACACTGCTGACAAATGAGAGTAGAAAAATAGGTGTAAAGCATGAATAATCACAAAACCACATGCTAAGAATATGTGTTGTCTACACATACGTCAGACAAAGCCTATGGTCTGGGTATTTAAATCCATGCTGTATTTCAGAATTTGTTGTTGCTTTCTTGTAGCAGATGCACTAAAATACCTATTGAATACACTAATTTAATTGACAAATACTTTACATATACCCATTTCATGGCTCATATGCCTGTAAAAATATTAATTAAGGTTATTTGAATTGCAGTTTGTTACATAGTAATTTTCATTTCCCAAGACTATATAGAAGTTTTATAATAATGGGTTGTTAAACAGGGAGGGATGAAAGCAAAGGTAAAGAATAGTATGTTAGATGATGGAAATCTATATTAAAAAAGGCTTTCCACCTCATTATATAGCTGGGACTTCCTGTATCTCATATTGGTTTAATGATATTATGACTAGTATTAGAAAATGCATACGTTTATCTATGCGGTGCTTCATAATAAAGCTGGTAAATCATGAATGATAAGACATAAGATATGAAATTGGGGAGCCCTTTTAAAGTGAAATAATTTTAGTTTCTGTAGTTCTCGTCACTTGTGAGACAATTTTTTTTAATTCAAAGAATTACTGTAGAGGGATGTACTCCAGGCCTTTGTAAGTCCTCAAAAAGTCTTTGTAAGAGGCATTGGATATAGCCTGGGACAGATACTGCAAATTTGGAGTAATGGGTCTGGTGGAAAGCTAAGAAATTAGAACTAAGAGGCAAAAGTAGTTTATGTATATTTCTACAGAAAGATGTAAAAAAGAATTCCTTAATACTTGAAGCAGAAGTAAGGATATCCAAGCTACCTTACAAACAAATCAGTATCCTTGTCACCCTCTAGTAAGGCTGAAGCATGGCCATTGAGATATTGACTTCCTCCACCTGTCCCAGGGGATTAATTGATTACTAAAGAGATATTACAATGACTTTTTGTTAGGCTGTGCTTGCTACTGATGAAACCTGTCAGGGAAAGTTCTGAAAGTTAAGCGTAGGTAAAATTCTCAGCTTTTACCTATAATTACTAATGCATTCATTTATCAAAACCAGTATTTTAAAGTTGATATAAGTTTCTTTCATTTTTTGTAAAATGCAGCTGTCTACATGTAAAAGAGCTAAAGCTTTGAAGCTTCAATAGGTGCTTTGCATTTAGCTTATGTGTTAAGGTAGGTTTTTTGCTGCATGGAGTACACAAAGGTATATGTTTTAACTTTACTGTCAAGCATTTTCTTAGCATTCCCAGAGGACAGAATAATCATCTGTTTAATAGCTCTAACATTGCATAACATAAGTGTATTTCCAAGCCTTCAGACAATGTTGATTATTTCTTCCATTTCATATATGGAATATTAATCACTCTACATCTTCCTACTGGTCCTTCAAGTATCAACAATGGGGTGCATAGTCTGAATAATGTATATGCTACTCTTCATTAAAACAACATATGTTGGATAAAACTGAGGGTACCGTAATCTGATATGACTTCCTTTCTGTAGTTATCTTACAGGTATTATTAAGACCTTGGGAGGGAAGAATAAAGTAGGAAGTAGGGTCTAACTTTATTATAGATGTCAATCACATCACTAGAAGATAATTCTATATTATTTTTCCGGAATGACAATGAACACAATCACCTTAAAAGGCTCCCTTTGATGCAGTATTTAAAACGGTAAGTAAAGGATGTGTTAAGAATAAAATAGAACCACAGGTGGTGTTTTGGTTTCTCTGTCCCACACTTCAAATAGTGAGAATAAATTAATAGATAAATGAAAAAGTCCACCCGAACTTTGAAAAAACTGTATGAATTGATAAAATATTTAGCTTCCTGGATAGACTCTGAATTAAAACACTTCAATCAAATATCCCCAAACATCAAGGTTTTTCAGTTAAATGTTATCAAATGTTGAATATGTGTCGTGAGTTTTCCTCTAAATAGTGGTAATACAAAGACAGGTTGAGAAGCGTTCAAAATCCTAGCGTAAATTAATAGATGTAATGAACTCTTTCCACTGTTTATTGAGGACATTTGTGCATTCTCAGGTTCAGCATTCACTTTATTGTTAATATTTACATAACATAAATATTGTTAATATTTACATAGAAAGCATGTGTGGGTGGGTTCCCCTACGCTTGCCAAGGCAGGTGTAACCTGTGCAGCCAGAGCCTTGCAGCTGTGGGGAAGGTCTTAGCAACAGCAGGGTTCTGCTTGTTTGACAAAGCTGCTCTGTGTGCTTCTCCATGAAAGGCTGAAACTAATTTTACAAGTCAGACAAATGACAAGCAGGAGAGCACACTGTCCTCCCCACTGTGCCAGTGTGGCATTGATTCACAAGGAGAACAGATGACTTAGCCGGGACTGGAAAGAAAATACGTGGCAAAGTTGATCACTGGCATGAGCGCGGTGCAATACATCAACCGCAAAAGCATCAGTGCTGTATGTTTTGTGGCCTTCGTCTTTAACTGGAAACTATCTCCCTCTCTTTTGTTAAGGCTGAAAGATTAGGATTCTTGCCTTCTGCAGAAATTAGTGTCAGCTGGGCTCAGGGCAGTGGCTGGCAGTGCCTTCTGCCTGAACTGTCAGTGTATTCACTGGAGATCTAGCTAATCACCTTCTTGAAGAAAAACATAGTGATCAAACCCCTGTATAACTGAAGTCCTGATTCAGAGTTTCTTGTTTGGTAACTAAAGAGCTGACACTATGTCACTAGCCTGACTAAGCGAGGACTCATTAAAGTGATTATTGTCATGTAATGATTAGGGTCAATTACATTTGCAGGCACTGTGAGCTGTCTAGCTGCAACTTGGATACAGAAAAATAATGTATGAAAGAAAGCCTTGGTTAATGAAAAAGTAGAGTTCAAAATAGTGTATAGAGGAGTAAAAAGAGCATTTATGCAAAAGGGAATAAATTAAAAAAGTACAGATTGGAGAAAGATAGGATGATGGATGAAAATAAATATTTGAATTGCTTCTAAGAAAATGTTACGGTATGGTAACATCTATATCAATTCTAACAACACGATTTATCTTTTAAGAGTTCCATTTGTATTTATTTCCATCTACTTGTTTGTTCTTTTCTAATATGAAATGTTACATGTTTTTTCTCATCTGTTACCTGTAACAAAGCATTTGCCGTGGTGTCACAAGATAATACTAACTTTGCATGACAATGCATCTCTCTCGCTCTTATCCATGTTTTCTGGGTATTTATTCCCCCTTAATATTTTTGACAGGTGGCTTGAGGTCAAAATGACAAAACTGCATGACTCAAATGAAGTCCTGTTCTTTTGTTTGAACCATGTACAGGATTGAGAGATGTTTTTATAACTCTTGAAATCATTTTGCTCTCTTAGAGGTGAATCCTGATTAAGCTTTTCACATTTGAAAAACAGTCCCATCATATTAGTGAAACGACTAAAGGATTTGAATAAACAGCCACCTTTTCACCTGTCCCATAAGGAAAACTTTCAAATATAGGATAAGGTAAGTGTGTGTTACGTTCTCTATTAAGCATTTCTGTAGAGGTGTCAAACTGGCAGGGAAGGCAGAAGCCAAAGCTTTGAACATAAAGAAATAGGAAAAATGTTGAAACAAAATGTTCCTGACTATTATAACACATGCTATTACCAGAGGAAAAAGTCAAAACCATTTTCTTAGTTTTGTGAAGAAGTAGGAAGTGATGACAGGCTGAGGAGTCATTGCAGCCCAACAGGCCAGCTACAACAGCAGTATCGGGCAGGCAGTACATCTACACCGAATGTTGAACTCAGGTTCATTTTCCAGGTTCCTTACAGTTCACACTATTCATCTCCTACATCTAGATTAAGCTAGCTATTTCTAGGTTTTTGAAGTCCACCGTAGCTGCTGCTGGATGGAAAAAATCCAAATGTAATGTGGATGGATTGAAAGAGCAGGTGCTATTGTTTCCGTAAACCCATTAGATGTTAGTATCATGTGTATGAATGCTTCCTATTGAGTTCAAAGTCAAGCAGGGCCTTCTACAATTATTCAAGTAACTTGACATTATTCCAAAGTATTTCAAATTAGTCTTTGAAAGCACTGGTTGGTGTTCTGGTTGCATGTTCCACTATTTTAATAGGGAGATTAATTTGCTACTCTGTTACTTGGAGCAGAGGAACTGAGAGTTGCATTGTGCTGGTGATGATAAAATATTGGTGACTTCTGACTTCAGGCAAAATTGGTTTTAGATGCTGGGTTTTGTTAAAAGTCTATTCTTTGCTTTATCTAGGGCAATGCATGCTTTTTCACTTCCTTTAGAGCTTTCGGAATATGAGTATCATTAATAAATTAGCAGGAGCTGACAGAAAAGTGTAAATAATGAATTTTGATGTAACCCATAGGGTAAAATCCTGAAACTATTGAAATCAATGACAGAAGTCTAATATTAATCTCCAATGGAAATAGTTTCATAGAAATATTTCATTATCTTAACTAAACATTAAACTAACATTGACTTAAACCTTCCCTCAATGAATTGAGTTGGAATTAATATGAGTGGTAACAGGAATAAACACATATTGAGAAAAAAGATTCCTTCAGTGGGGAATTATTGATGTGGTTTAATGCATTTTATAGGTTATGCTTACATAACAAGTTATTAGTAGAAATAAGAGTGGTGGAATTGCTACCAAAGTTATTAGGGTGTTGTTTGTTTTATTACTCTTAAGTAGTTCGGTTGATTCCAGAATAACCAAAGTTAATGGGGCTGCTAGTGTAAGTAGAGTGAGCATGATTTAGTCCTTTACACATACATATTTATGTATTGTTATTTTGTGGAGCACTAGTTCAAACCATGATTATTCTATTAAGCCCTTGCATTCATTCAAATTTTTCACATGCTGCTTCTATTTACAAAATGTTATCCAGGCCTTGCAAGACCTAATGAATTTTTAATTGTGAGCCAATGATACAGGTTTCTGCAAACACTCTGAAGTCATCCATCATTAAATACATTTTATAAAACAAATCCCTTTTGCTTGCCTGAATCTCACCTCCCTCTGTCATCTTGTTACTTGACTTCATTGAAATATAAAGTTACTCAGCTTTTGAATGCCCTCTGCATTATCAAAGTTTTGAGAGTTAGTTTGTACTCATTTACATATGCTAAAATACATATAAAAAACACAATCAAAATTCATTTGATTGTTAACCCATTATTTGTCTGGAAAAACCTTAGTACATACAAATGATACTACTTTGGGCTCATTTGTTTTGATACCATTTACTCGGAAGATGCACATAGATGTTCTATGAATAAGAAATGACTTGTTTCTTTGCATTGCCTAGTTTTTGATGATAACCCAACCACTGATACTGACCTCACCATCCTAGTAAAAAATATTTGAGTTTTTCATCTATCTGAAACATTGAAATTATTTTGAATATAGTGGTAGAGAAATTGCACCTGCAGTTTTCTCTATTCATGACCTTCTTCTGCTATCACTTGTATAGGGTATATTTGTATATCATTTTATACCTTAGATGCTGACAGTCAATGTAAACACCAGAAGATCCTCCTTGTACTTTGAAAGAATAATTGAACTATCCAAATTTGGACTGGAACACCAGCGTGTGCATTCATGGTTGGGATTATAAAGGTAATTTATGAGAAATGAGATACTACTTCTGAAATTTTGGCCAAATGTAACTGCAATCTCTTGGGTAGATTTTTGATCTGAATAACTCAGGAAACCTGGCATTTTCAAGGGACTTAAGAACAATGAAATCAACAACACATCTCCATATACAGTGCTAGGATCCCTAGAACAATCAAGAAATTATTATTCTATAAATGAAGAAGAATTGTATGTTTAAAGTTGATAACAGTAGAAATTATGACAAACCATGATTCACAACACTGAATTTAGTACTCTACTACATCTGAAATAGAGTTTTGAATCGTTTTTCATATTCAATACAAAATCTTATTTATGCAATATTATGCAATTCTAAACATGTGTTAGTAATTTGCATCAAAAGGTATAATTTTTCCAGAAGTGGGGATGCTGCTGCTCTTTGTCCTCAGAACCCTTTGGCTGTAGTTTATATTTTGAGGTTCATATGTAGCTACTTCTAAATGGCAATTTTACAGTGATAAAAACTGGGTAAATTAAATAAAATAAAAAGAAGTTAAATCTTTTTGGCCATGATACACAATGTAGTGAAAAGTGATGCTGTCACTATCTAAGATGTAAGGTAGCTTTAACAGCAGAAAATTATAGCCTTTCCATAAATTCAGTTGGTTTTGAAATTTATCTCTAGAACCCCTGCTCAAATGCCTGTTACATTCCTTAAGCCTTTTTCAAATAGGCAAGTTTGAGAATATGATTTAACTATGTTAATCAGCTTTTCCAAATGAAAATGTAAGTCTGTGAGTTCTTGGCATTGACAGAAAACAAATCATAGTAATTTTGTTCTTTCAAGATTATCAGAATCCTTAAGAACTAAAGAAGTGATAGAATTAGAAACAGTATTTTTTAGAACAACTGCTTAATGTTGAAGAGGTAAATTGGTATATACCAACCATTATTTAATGAAGCCTATAATTCATAGTTTCTCAGAACAATAAAGTAAAGATAAAGGAATGAAGTTAGTTATTTCAGTTACATATTTATGTGAGTCATGATATTAATGTTTCTAGTACATTGGAATGATGGTACAAAACCCTCTTTACAAACTAAACTGCATGACCTAATACTCGTAGTATTGACTATCATTTCATAGGCCAAGGATCCTGTACAACACATCAGCATTTTGCTTTCCTTATTTTTTATTAATGTGTGAAATAAATAAACTTGATATTTTGGGGGCTAAGCTCTATCATAACATGATGTAGTATAGAAACACTTGGGCAAATGCTTTTTTGTAACCTAAAGGCTCCTTTCAGGTATATCTGATGCCTGGATGCAGCAAGCAGATGCAATCCTATGGCAAAATAGTGGGGACATAAAATAAAAAAAATCCTGCTTTAGAATACATTTGAGAAAACAGTAAGATTGTTCAGCAGAGGACCACAATGCCTGCAGGGACCTTTCCTCTGAGTATCCAGCCAGAAGGATGACTGTACCCCAAGGCTTTTCCTTTGTCTTTTTTTGCCAGTCTTACCAGGGAGAAATCTCACAGATGTTCTCAGCTGGACAGTACCATTGACAGAAAAGGAGGGGACAAC
Organism: Falco biarmicus; assembly: GCF_023638135.1. Classification (NCBI taxonomy): domain Eukaryota; kingdom Metazoa; phylum Chordata; class Aves; order Falconiformes; family Falconidae; genus Falco; species Falco biarmicus. The sequence continues at coordinate 111,757,304 of NC_079289.1, read as the reverse complement.
ATGGAATTAGACATAAAAAAAAAATTAAAAAGCCCCCCAAAACAAACAAAAAAACCCAACAAATTTGTTTATAGATGCAATGGAATAATTTGAGATATGAATTATAACTGCTGATTTAGACATCTCCCTTCTTCACTTAGACTAACTGGAATGTCTTCCTCAATTCAATATAAAACTGAAATTCAATTAATTTTGTTTTTTAAGCTCCAAAGGTTTGAGAGTTTTATCTCCTTTTTGCTGGCAGATGTTATATCCTTTGCACCCTGAAAATCTTGCCATATATCATGAGACAGGTTCAGCTAGGTTAAATATTTTCCTTTCTTCTGTGTTCATGAGGCCATACCTCTGAAACAGACATTTTAATGGTCTATCCATGACCAATTTTTTAATGTTGGCTGAATCCATGTTTTATTTTTCTACATGCTTTTAAACTTGAGTACTGAATTACAGAAGATGAGGGGCAGGGATTTCAAAATGGAAATTTCTAGCCCTTATCTATGTTGCCATGAGGTACAAAGGTGGCACGGGTGTTTTTGCTGAAGGCAGTAAGCCCACCTTTAGACATGCAGAGGAAAACTGCATTGTGTTGAGCAACCTTTGCTGGTCTAGCTGTTAACTTTGGGCTAGAATTAAACTGCTGTTAAGAGTAATGTTGTGGAGGAGATTGTGGAAGCCCACATAATTCAACAAGAAAAAATAAATGCAGTAGTGTTCTTCCTCTTGTTCTTTCACTCGTTTGTCCTCCTATTTCCCAGACCTTTCCCCAGTGATTTAGGAGCTATGCTTTTTGAGGATGATTTTAACTGAGTGTCTGAGCCTTTGAAGACATCAGCCCTCAAGTAAGAAGATAATTCTTTGTTTTCACAAAATTGATAACCTACAAAACCCAACCACCCAATTAAATCCCTAAATGCCTTAAAATTCTTGGTGAGGAAAGGGAATTGCCCATGGAGTAGTAATACTGGTTTCATCCCTTGTTTCTCACTAGAGATTACTTTTTTTTCTGCATGTGCCAATAGATACTTTGGTGGAAATCCATAAAAGTGGGGTTTTTACAGCCAGATCCTGTTGGAAATACCCATTGTGACCTAGAAATTTCACTACAGAAACGGCCAGTGGGCTCCTATTTCATCTAGATAAATCTACAAGATGCATAGATGCAAAAACAGGGTTAATTTATAAAAACTATTGACCATAATTTTCCTCCTGAGCAAATACATTGGATTGGACAGTACCCTGGCAAGCGTACAATAGGGAGTAATACAGTATTACATTGAGAAGATCCTCTATTACATTTTACAACTCTTAAAGCTAGTTTTTATAGATACAAAGGTATAGCTGGGAGTAGAAAAGGTTGAAATCTCTTGTCCTTTGAAATGTCTCTTTGGTATTTTTGATGACCTTCAGTGTTTTAAATATTTTTTTTTTTTTAAGAATATAAATAGATGATATTTTTCAAATGTCTGAAGTGCAGGCAGACAAATTAAAAAGGTTGTTTTTTTCAGAAAACTTTCTTCTACTTTTTCATTTAGGAAGCCTTTTAGAAAGGGCAGAGTAATGCAAATTCAAGATACAAATACCAAAGAACAATTGGAATGATCTTCCACAAAATAAGAAGGGAAATATACTCAGTTCCACACTTTTGGTTTTTTTTGGGGTTTTTTTGGTTTTTTGGTTTTTGTGTTGTTTTTTTTTTAATAGTGAGGAGATTATTTGTGTTTCACTGAACAGGAAAATCTATTTTTTGAGAAAAAGCTAGATTTTAATATATTAGGTAGAAATTTGTCTGACTGTGTAAAATGGGAGAAACAATGACTAAAAACTATAAATGACACTTTTTTTGCCCTGGACAGGTTTTACTACTAGATTACTACAAAATTCAATGTTTAAATTAGAGCTTTTAAAATATTTATATAAATGATTTAGTTGAAGGTTCTGAAATGAAGAAAGTTGCATAATGACTTCCCCAGTAAGTATCTCAACCAATAGCATGCAATACAGTTTGCTGTAGATAACTACAGAAGAAAGATTTTAATGTTAAAGTTGATGAGGCCACCAGTATTTTCTCAGGAATCTGACTTCAAACCTTGTCCCATAGTGTTGACCATGTGTATAACTAGTGACAAAAAATCTTCACCAGCAGGTAAATGCTCTGGTATGAAGGGACTCTCTCAAGGGCTAAATCCTGTTAACAGGTACACGTGTCAGTGATTCTTTCAATAGGACTACTTTAGTAATTTATCAACATGGATAAATGTCTATTTGTGGAAAGTTCATGGAAAAATTATAACATGAAAAAAAATGTAATGCACAAGAAGAGTAGCAGGAATAACTTCTGGTAGGATCCACTGTGAAACCAAGGAGTAGAACCATTTTATTGCAGAAAAATCTGTTGCACATTCTAATACCAAGAAAAGTGAAAATATAGCAGGTACATGGAAATTTAACGGGTGGAAACTATAATATGCCAAGTGATATTTTTCTTGTTTTCAGAACTCTCACACCCCTGGTAACTGATATTAATGTTAGATGCCTGCATGCAGAAAAAAAAAAACTGTCTTCAGAAGGAATTATTTAAAAATTTATGTAGCATTTCTGTCCTTTTTGATAACACTTGCATGTTACATTTCTAAAATAAATAGTATTTGTGACAGAATCTGAATTTTTCAATGTACTAGTAATATGTAGCAATGACACAATGAAAGTAATGGTTTGATGTTCCCATGTTATTAAACTTCAATTTAGTTCTTCAAAGTTATAAAATAGTAAAATTCTCCAGATATTTAAAAGCTTCAACACTTGAAAAAGACCTTATTCCTTAACAGCATTGGTGTATTAGATTCTTTAATCTAATTCAATGGAATGTGGAGAAATTGGAGTAATTAATTTTCTTGCATTTTAAATTACTCACATAATTTGTTATTTTTAATATTTTCTGGATTCAGCAATTAAATTTTGTAGCACAGCAATATTGGTAAAATTCTTAACCTAGACTAAATGAATGCTTTATACTCTGTATCATTTAGTAAAACTCTGTAAAACATCAGTACCTTTCTCTTTTGATAATCTTAAATATTTGCGTATTTTACTCTAGCTTGTATTTATATAGTTTAGTGAACACCCACTTTTCTCAACAGTTTTATAGCTTTTTGCATTGGACTCTGCCATGCAGTTCCCCTTGAGCTTTGATTTGTGACATGTAGAGAGAACTATAGAGATACTGTTTAGGGATAGATTCCCAGGTGCACCTTTCCCTTTGATATTGCTCGAAGTACATAGAGCTAGTCCTATGAAATGCTGTGTGTTTTAATTTTAGTAGGAATTCACAGTGCGTTGCAAAGTGAACGGTACTTCCTAGGACTATGGACAGACTAGTCCAGAGATCCTGTGACTTATATGTATGAGTAAAGTATATCAAAAGTAAAAAGAAAAATACGTAGCTTTACAGATAACACCAGGTTTTCCCCAGTTGCCTAAGTTGTCAGAGCTCCTTTTATCCAACTATATTGTCTCTGCTTACCTCAGTATGTCAGGAGAGATAAACTATGCTTTTCCTTGTTTATAACAGTGATTACATTTTCCCAGTATTCCCTTAAAATGTTTAAAGTGGGCTACACCTTTCCAATAAAATGTGGATGCTTAAGTTTATTTTGTATTGAATTAAACCAAAGTAAACACCTTTAAAAATCCAGCAATAACTTAAAAGATTAAAAGATTGTTTTTTAGTGACCACTGGAAGGCCACAAGGACCTTCATGAATCTGCTTAGCTTTCTGAGGGAAAATTGCCTTGTCATTTTCCTATATGTGTTTCATCTAAAAGGTGCATACTGTGCACCAGGAGTAGAGAATAGCTGTATTTCTTAGTTAATTTTAAAACCCTGAGATGGTTTTTGTTTTTGTGGTTGTTTATTTACTTTCCAAATACCTGAAAAACTTTCTGTAGTCACTCTGGATACAAGGTTGCATATAATCATGGCATTGAAAATGAGTTTTGATTATATACTCAAAGTATTGTCATGTTACAGGGATGGAGATTGCTCAATATTTGTTATAGTATAAGAAAGGTTCAACCTCAGCAGTGAACTGATGAACAGGATAATTCAAGGAAGAATTGACATTGCTTGAGGCCAAAATGCTGAGATATTCTTCAATAGAATTATAAGAACATAAAAGAATTTTGGAAAGTGAATAAAGGTCATTTGGTCCATCAAGACATATTCTTCTTAGTAGTCTGTTTCCCCAAGGATGATATCTAATTGTTTTTTGAATGACACTGGTGCTTTTTGCCTCAACAACTTTGCCTGCAGGCTATTCTAACTATTTATTATTCTCTACTTGAAAAGGTGCTTTCTGAAATATGTGCTGAATTTATTTTTTAATTTCCAGTTACTTTCTCTTGTCCTATAATCTATGTTGGAATGGAAATAATAATTTGAGTTGACATTATCTTGACAGTTAAGACTTTATATGATTCAAAAAAAGACAGTTCTACCCTGTCCTTAAAATTAGATGCCCAGATTTATAATCTAAGTAACCATGACTGTATATCAAATGGTAGCAGGGGTCTCCTTTAGAAGATTTCACATCAAAATCAATCTTACTTCTCTAAATGTGCTTTGATGATGTTGCTGATGCTCTGTCCCCCATTGACCAAAAACTTGGCTGATATAGAACATCTGATGGCACTTGGTGTCTTTTTGAACATCAGCTTGAACCGAAAACAAAAGCATGATGTACTTTAAACTTTTTGCAATAGGCAGAAAAGTGAGTGGCAATAGCTAGGGACACATCAGTAGAAGTTCACTAACTCTTCCTTTGTACTTTTTTACAAAACATTTCAGTCTTCAGTTCTGGCTGATTTAAAAAATAAATCAGACTGTCTACACTGCCTAACTTTTAACAGTATCAGACCAGGATTACTTCCCTTAAAGGAGGGGTGCCTAACCTTCCTGAGTCTTTAATGTTTTTGCCCAGGACTGGCCAGGCAGCCCAAGTAGCTGGTTAGGCAAGTCAGTCACAACCCTATTCATGTTTTTATCTGTGTCAGATTCTAGAAAACAGCTAAGACAATGTTTAGTTGTGTGTGCCAGAAACTACTGATGAAGCAGCAACATAGTCTCCATCCACTTTTCTTGTTTGCCTGGAGAAATCAAAGGTTCTTCCTCTCTCACCATTCCTCATCCAGCTGCCCTAGTTCCCTCCATACCTATCCTTTAGCAACAGAAGTCTTACCTAGCCTCCCATCCCTCAACACACAACCCACCCACCCCCCCCCCCCCCAGTTTTCCTCATGCTTCTGAAAAGCTGCTTGAAGCTTCATATTGAAAACAGCCACAGGACACACATCGTCTTAGCTGGCTGACCTTTAGCAGACCCTGCTAGCACTCGTTCCAGCAGCCGGGGTTTCAGATTGCTTGACAGTCCATGTTATCAATAATACCACAAACATGAGAACCATGCCTTAATAGCTTCTGAGCTGCATTGGTTTATGAAAGAAAAATTGACCAACACCAGTTAAACACTTAGATATTAATGATGTACAGGTTAGTGCAAAGCTTTATGGAAATGCTTAAGGTGCCTCCACTCTGTCTCTGAGCCAGGATTTGCTTCCGTAGACACTGATGTTCCATGGAAGATTTGTAAATCAATTCCTACTACACATGGACAGAATTATGCAAAAGGGGCAAACAGGCGTCAAAATAACAATAAAACATGTATCTGTTTAGACTTTTAAAATACCAGGCTTTAGGGAGGACTTTGACATTTCCAGAAATAATTCTTTAGAAGAGAATGAGCATTATATCCCCTCATTTTCTGCCAGAAAAATAGCACTTGAAGTCTCCATATTTTTTTTAAACAAACAAACAAAAACCAACCAAAAAAAAGTCATGACCAATTTCCAGTCCTGAAGGAGCTCTTCCCTGACTATGAATGTTTGTATTAACTGGTTTTTCAATGTGCTTTCAAGATAAGAGAATTTCAAGCTGTCTCTGAATAACCATGGAAGCAGTTTCAGACATAAGCAGGCTCTACTGAGACTCTCCTATCCCTCATTTAACAGTAAGAACTTAATCATGATAATTATTCCAAATCATTCTTACATGAAAGAATCAGAAATCCATGAATAAGGCAGATTTTGTGCTAACTTCAGTACCTAAATCATCCATTTAATCTAGAATTCTCTGCAGTACCGCAAAGCGTTTTTTTAATATACTAGGCACAAAATATTTGCTTTAACAGTTTGAATTTTGCATACCATTGCCTATTTCTGATCATGGAAATATGGTCTTACTTAATTTCCTAGCAATTAATATGATCGTGGCTTATAGTTCATTAGTAGATATACGGTCTCACAGGAACAGTTAAGTTATGTTGCCTGATGTACAGTTACCATTTAACAATGTCAACTCTGCTTTATATAGATAGAATTGTGAGCAACCAGATCTCCTTATGTGTGTTTTGGTCTTAGGTGGACACAATACTGGCCACAACACTGGAGCTGCAAGAGACAAAAACATGTTTAGTCTCTTGTTCATTGCTGATAACGTGATTAGCCATTAAGCTTCTAATAGTTTGGATTTCCCCATTAACAGTTTGCAATATGGAACTTTGGTAATAATTTCTGAGAATACTCCTGGTAGAAAGGGTCAGTTTTCAACCATCATCCTCTAGAAGCTCTCAAATATTTCTCCACTGAGTCAGCTCTGTCAGGGAGAGCAATTTCAGGTGCACTAGTGAAGATCGGGCTGGGATGCTGCTGGTCAGAACTGGTCTGTACAGTAAACTAATTTAAATTATAATGGCATTGACTATTTAATTTACACTGGCATCATAGTAGGCTTATGCTTGATGGGAAGATACATTCTGGTATAAACTTAAGGGGTACAATGGGGAACCCTAAACATTGTCGTGAGGTTAACAGAGAAGTTGAGTTGCCCTATATGATCTTACTGCAGCCGTGCTAAGACCTAAATAGCCACAAGGACAAAGACCTAAATAGCCACAAGGACAAGGTAACCTACAGGTATCTTGCCAGAGCTTTCTCAGTGAAACCACTATCATTAGGTGTAACACTTAAAAGTGGTGTAAAAAAAAAAAAAAAAAAAAAAAAAAAAAAAGGTTAAAAAAAAGAGAAAAAAGGTTGAAGAATATGGAATATTCAATTTCTATTTTTTTTTTTTAATTGGAAAATAGAGTGAAATAAAAAGATCCACGATTTTTCTCCAGTTTTCTCCTACCATCTAATGAAAATAGCTTTTTAGGAATTTCATTAATGTTGCAAGAAAGGAAAAAAAAAAAAAAAGTTATGATAAATATGGAATGGATTAAACTCTGTGGGGAACTCCCACAGAGATAAAATACTCAATGTGACTTATAAAATACTCAATGTGACTTCTAACCTTGTTTTCTTTTAATAGACCTCAGCTTAACAAAGACTGTTTCATAAAAAAAAAAAAAAAAAAATCTATATAGTTGATTTTATTTAAGCTCCAAATCAGTATCACAGCATAGGAGACACTTGGTTTTAGCTCATATATGTCTATTTAAAGGATCTGTATATCTTACCTAGGAGATGGTAACTGAATTTGAGTAAATCAATGTTTCACATATATCTAGAAGCCACATTTTAACTGAATATGCATCCTGTTTGGCCATATTAACAAGGCTTGCTTTCACAGGTGTAAAACGGGGTCAGTTATGCTAATCAAACCAGAAATTACTCCCCTGTGAAGACCAAAACATTGCTAGAAGCAAGGAAATTGATAAGATTTAGCCAGAAACTGAATACAGAATGTTTGTTGCATCCTGAAATTATATGTTTACCTTACCTGTTCTTCTTGAAGTCTAAATATTTAGAGTTCCTTAATTCACTTAGATGTCATTCCTTATTTTCTTAAATTTAACTTTTTTTTTTGTGTCCTAAACTTAAAAAAGAGATGCTATTTCAAAATAAGATTATTTTTAATTTATTCAAGAGTGTTATTTGTGATTTTACTATTTTTAATCGCTGCTTTGTTTTATGAAGTACATTCATGCTCAATGCATCACAAGGGTTTGTAACAAGTTACCTAACTTAACATTATTGTTTAATTTTGTATTCTTTTACCTTCAGGTAAATTGGAACAACAAGTACAGATTTCTGTTTGCCTAAAATAATTTTCTCTGCTGGATGGAGCAGATTATTACAAGGTAATTTAAAATATATATAGAAAGTGGGGAAAAGTTGTTTACAGTAAATGTATTTGTTAACCCAGTGATAATTGCCTACAGTGTTTTGAAGATATAAACATAAATACGCCATATGAATTTATGTATGAATTTAATTTAAGAATATCTTAGACTTGTCCTAATAACCAGCAATACATTTTCTGAAGCAAATTGTTATCTGGGAGTAAATTGCATGTTGGCTTCATACTTCTTCCCGCAGTCACTAGTATATCTCTAGCTGCTCGCTCTTTCTGCTTTTTCCTTTTTGAGCAAACACATTTAACAGCTGTGGAAACAAACAGGGCATACTTGGCAAAAGTAGGGACCAGATGCCAAACTCCGCAATGCTTGTTCTAGCAGCAGCATGTGGGTCTGTTGCTAACTCCTTGGTGTCACCTCTGCTGGCTCCTTTTCCAGTTTTGCTACTGGCAGGCAACAGAGGTGCATCTGGAGATGTTGTCAAGGTCATGCAGCTGTGGGGCTGTCTTGGCTCCTGTGCCCATATTTCTTTTTTATATGTAAATGTTATTTTTGCATGCAATAACATTAATTACTTGAACATAACTAATATTTCTTTCCATTTTCATGGAGATGAGGGAGAAAATAACTTTGTTTTCTGTAGATGTTTTCTGTGATTAATTACTATCTTCAGTTTGGGGGAGATTTGGTTCCTCTTTAATGAGGCACAAAAATATCAGTTGACACCTGGCTGGCACTGCTGATGCACTCTGAGAATCTGAAGTGTTTCGGTTAGACTGTGGCTGGCCGTGATATGGGACCGCATCAGTGTGTGGGGAAAGGAGAAGATGGGTGGGGTAAGGATTCTGTGGGTTTGTTCACCACTGGTTTTGCTTGAAATTACAAGTCACACTAGAAACATATTAAAAGCAACTAAATCCAAATGCTATTAAAAGCCTGTAAAATAAATCTAACATCCCAGGGAGAGTGAGAGAGGAAAAGAGGAAGCTGAAGGGAGAATATGTTATCCCAGCTGAAGGATGCTGGGGAATGTATCCATGGCAAAGGCTGGACTCTAAACTCGGATCCTCATTTATAATCACATATAAATGGAAATTTAGACCTTTATGGCTTCAGTATCCTGCTATAATTTGCTACTGTTACGTGAATAATACTAGGTCTTAACTTGGATGTTAATAATCCTTGTCTTCCCAGTGTTTATATTCTGACTGGAGTTTTCTTCTTGTTCCAGAAGTTTCTTTTTTTTTAATTTGGGTTCAAAGTCCACGGAGTATTACTCTTTTATTTTCATATTATCTTTTTACAGTTAATCTGTGCTGTCCTGTAGGTATTTAACTTCCTGCCCACACCATCAACGATCAGTGGCAGTCTAGACTTCACCAAGACTTCAGGCTCCCAAACTGTCGTATCTACTACTGACACATAAACAGACACAAAATTATCTTTCTGTCCTGAGTTGGAGTGGTGTTGGTCAGTTCTGCCTGTGGGCAGGTAGGTCTGGTGAAGCCTGAAAACATAGTTTCCCTTCTGGTTTAGGATAAATAGGGAGTAAACCATGGGAAAAGACTGAATGTACAGGGTGTGTGCTTCATGTGCGTGGGGAGATGAGTTTATGTGGTGGGCTTTAAGAAAGGCAGTTAAAAGATCAAGCAGAAAAAAAGTGTAGTGCTGGTTTTGAGGACATTGAATATATAGTGGAAAAACGGGTATCTGGCAACTTGGAGGCTGCAGTTGCAGAGGAAGTTATGGATCCATAGCTTTTACTTACCCTTCACACAGTAATCAGTCACCAGAAATTGGTGTGATTGCTGGTCCATACCTATGAGAAAGATTTATCAGCAGCCGAAAGGTTTTGCATATTGTTTTCACCATGTCAATTTCCACTGTTGTAACATTGCTTTTATTTTTTGGTAAGAATGTGATTATTTTTTCCAGATGAAATTGAGTTGTCAATTTTATTAAAAAGAAGCACTTCTTAAAATCAGAAATGAAAATACTGCTGCTTCACAGTTAACTTTGATGTATGTTGATGTTCTAACTTTCCCTTATAAAGCGTCCAGAGTTAACATTGTTCTTTTCTGTAGATATCTGTAGTCATTTCAATGACTTATTATGCCTAACATTTTTTCTTACAGCCAGATAGTATAATACGAATTTACTTAGGCAGCACAATTTTGTAATGCATTGTTGAAGGTTTTAGACCATTCTGCATATTTGTCCTATAAAGGGAAGGCACATGACTCTCATATAGTGTTTATGATATGCATCAGCAAGCTACTAAAAAGCATAGAAGTGAGATGCTGTATGACTTAGTATGTCCATTTGATATCATTTTAGTAGTATTAAAGGAACTGTTGATTTACAGTGCATTTGGAACCAGGTTAGATTTTTAATTATTTTTCTACGCTGGGGTAACGAATAGGGGGACCAAGTCATTTGGGAGATAGCAACTTATTCAGGACTTGGTGATTAAAAAACAAACAAGAAACCACCTTACAATTTTTCTAAACTCTGAAGCTTTGATGGATAATCATAACTATTCAAAGTATATTAATTTATAATTTTTCCTTAATATTATTTCATTTATAAAGGCTTACCCTTTCTAAGGCCTTGCTTTAGAACAGAAAAGAAGTTTGCCTATAATTAAATGGGAAAAATCCACTATTTAAAAGAATAGAGAATATAGCTGGTAGACATCTCAAGAGATCCTGTCATCCAATCCATGCTTCCAACTGTAATTAGCTACACTCAGATCATTTAAAATAACAGAAACTGGTGCATTCAACACGTCTTCCTCATGGCCTTGCGTCATTCAAACAAATAAACTTTGTTTCTATTTGTGCAACTAATATGTTAAAATTCTTGTAAGAGGATGCAAAGAGGTTGAAAAATTTATCTGTGCCTGCTACTTGCTTACCAACTGAAGAGACATAGTTGTCCATAGGCCACTTTTTAGCATGTGTTCTTGACATTTTTGTATCAAGTTTAATTATATTTAGGCATGGGGACTTATTGCACATATAAAGAAATAGATAGTGTCTGCCCCAAAATTTTACAATGAAAACAGACATGGCATATGTAATGTAGGGGGAAGGATGTACTGCACACATTGCACGGTACAGTAAATATAGTGCAGCAATTCAGAAAAAAGAAACTGGGAAGTTAAGGAAATAGGAAGTGAAGAGGGTAGAATGAAAATAAGAAATAGACAGAAAGGGAAGTGAGAGGGTTAAGTGAGTCCAAGATGGAGATGCTGTGTGGGCAATAGAATTTAAAACAAGATTGAAGCCAGTTAGCAAAGGACTGTATCAAATCAAAATGGTTTTAGAAAACATTCTTCTAAAACTAATCAGCGGACATGGTACTAAATAGCATGCTGTATAACTTAGATGAAGGTGCAAATCATCCACAATTTGCTCTATAACAAATAGTAACTTGTATTGTGGAAATATTCCAAAATAGAGAGAAATGCATCTTAAAACCATTCTTCAAAGTAATGTTGTTTCACAGTACTTCTAAATGCATCCTGCTTACCCATATTAGGAATACCTCTGTTGTGTTGATGCAGTGTGTATTATGATTTCAGATATATATATTTTTAAAAGAAAAATTTAAAAACTATGGTAAAATTACATTTTCAGAAAAACAATATCAAATTACTAGAAAATGGGTAGTTTTCAACCTGATGAGAACTGTCATGAGCTGTCATGGTGAACTGTCTATACGTATGATATGAATTAATTAAAAATGTCTATACTCAACAGTGGTTTCTGTTGAGGTAAATAGAAAATAATTTAGTCATCAATGAAAGTTATAAAGCAATCATAAACCAGTACACAGATATATAATTTTACACCTTGGTTTTATTTGCATGCTCTGGAACATTCTTTAAAAAGGCGTTCATATTCATTTCAGTGAATAATACTGCTTGGTTTCATAAATAAGGTAATCTTTATGAAATTTATTTTAATAGTTTTGTTCATAAGACACGGAATAGAGAATTATTTCTGTTTGACTGCCAATTCCCTACCATGTGAATTGTTATCTGAGTGGGCTGAAGAATCAGCATGCACAATTGGGACTTTACAGTACTGTGACACATACACTGGAAAAAGTGATTGCAGTTCTGAAGATATTATTAGTCGTAAAGGGATACAGATTTTAATCTGGCTCTGAAAATATCTTTTCATTCTTTGAGAGTTTAAGGCTTGGGTTCAGCTTTTTTATAATTGTTAATGTAACAGTCAACTTCAGGATATGTATATCAAATTTTTTTTTTTTCATAATTCAAAAAGGTGCACAATTAATGAATGATAAACACATAAGGTACAGAATCTACAAGCATTTTAGGAATTCTGTTTCAAATATGAAATGTGCTGAAACTGCAGTCCAGTGGTGTCCTCTGAGCATAAATGGATTATTTGTATACAAACTTATTAATGCTTGTATAGCTACTGAATTGTGTATCTGCAAAAAGTTTGAAGATAGGGATGAAAATAAGGAGATATTGTAAAATTCTTAGCATTTGTTGTTATCATAATAATAAGCCTGCAAACCAAGGCAAATAGTCATGTAGCAATTTGCAGATAGAAATGATTGAAATTACTGAATGGTTAAGAATTGTACACTAAGGAATGCAAACAGGATGAGCAGATGGGTTGGATGTGAAACCAGTCATATTTAAGAACTGAGAGCAATTTTTAAAAAAAAAAAATCCCAGAAACTGTCTAATAACAATACAGAAATGAAGAGCAAAACTCATTACAAAATGACAGGGCTGACAACTTCCATGCCTATGAATGGAAGGAAGCAAAAGTGTGCAATGTAATCTTCTTAAGCAATTTTTTTCAGTAGGTCAGTGCAATAAAGTTTCTGGTTTTGGAATCAAGATTCATACTTGAGTGGAACGGAAAGCAGTTGGTCAAAGCCTTTAATTTTATGTGGTTGTTATATGTTTGGTACCTTCTCTAGAAAAATTGTCAGCAGATGAGGATATAAGATATTACTTAAATTACTGTGCTTATTTGGTTAACGTGGGACTGCATCGGGAGAGAGATGGATATTGTGGAATGGCTATACAGTCATTCTTGTGTAGTCTTTAAATAGATTACTATAGCACCCTATATCCCAGTCATAGACCTCCTATGGTGTGTCATAGGAGCTTTGCATTATGCTACTCCAAGTTAACAATTTGGGACCAGTGCATCATACTCCAGTGACAGTTCTTCCAGCTAGTCATGTCCTTTTGTCACGTATTTTGTCTCTTTGAGTAAGAATGTGCCAGGTTATGCCTCCCCTTTCTGTCTGCTAGCCTTTCTTCCATATGATTGCCATAGGAGCACAATATAATGCAATCAAATATGCATATGCATGCAAATACTGTTTTCAAACTTCAGAGCAGATTTTTTTTTTCATGATGATGTGAAGGTCATCTGTATAAAAAGAGTGGTAAAAGTATTTTTTCATTTACATCACTTATTATTTTGACAATAACATTTTCTTTTTTTTTTTTTTTACAGAAACCTTACTTGTGATCTCACGGTTATCACCTGCAGTAAACATATTAAAAAATAGTGATAATGATGACTGGTTTCGACGTATTTTGTCTTTTGGTTGGATACCCTTCTGCCTGGAAAAGTGAGAATTCCAACCTGGGTGGGTTTTTTTGTGTGTGCAAAAGCATTCTTAAAGTTTCACTTGGATCTTGGTTCTTTATACAAAGTCAGAAAAAAAGTATATTCTGCAGTCTTTTGTTTATCAGGAGGCCCTAATAAAGTATTTTTCTTTCACTATTTTATTGAAAACAGCACATCTGGGAGATCTGTCCTGCTGTCTCAAATTTGGTTTCATTTAGCTGACAAGTTAAAAGTGAGGGATCAAAGGACAGACCCTTAAATATCCTAGGGGTGAGATAAACATACACAGACATCTTCATCAAACAAATCTTGTTTTCTTAGGAAATCAAACTAAAAAAAAAAATTGTTCATTTGGTGGTGTACAATACTGTTCACCTCTGTAGAGATTTTTAAAATATCATTTCATGCAATGTGAAGTAAATCACACCCCACGGTCCTTCAGTTTCACAAAGCGAGGGCAATTAACCACTGAAGAAATTGGTGTGATGTCTGATTACCATCACTGGTGAGCTACTGGAGTGGGTATCTTGGACTGGGGGAGGGACAACTAAGTGGTACACTTAATTCAAAGAGACTCACCTTCCAGAAAATCATGCAACCTCTGTGATCTAAGAAATACTTTCATGATCACAGTAGTCTGTACTGGCCATTATAGTGAACAGCTGGCTGTAACCCATGTTGATTACCTTCTGGAGCCATCCTTTTTCTTTTAAGGGTATGATCTGACATAGCTGATATGCTAAATGCAAGTTCTCTTTCTAAGTCCTTCACTGAAGGTATGTTCTGCCACCTGTGAGAGTGATGGAGTAGAAAATGGCAGCTGAAATTTTAGTCATTGCAATAGTATCCAGTGTAAGAATATTAAATTGATACATCCTGAATATGTTCAACAGGATAATTTTTCATTTTCTGTTTCCCATATTGATTTTATACTCACCATGGCGAGGCAAATGAGTGGAAAAATACATGGTACACTACACATGACCCTTCAGTAATGGGGTCCATAATCCCATGTCTATCTTTTGCTTTACATTTATTAAAATTGTTTAGATTAATTGCTAACTGGAATTTCAGATGAATGCAACAACTGCTGCTCCTAGAAAACAACACAAGGAAAACAGAAGCTCTGTTGTAATGACCTGGAATTTTGATAACTTTGGGGCACTGTGAACAGCTACTGAAAGTGCTTGATAGAAATGCAGAGATTTCTGAGAGACTCCGCAAAGTGAGAGATTGTGAGGACAGTATCACCTTGTGCTCAGATGGGGTAGAGGGAAAGAACAGTCAGTGAATGTAGAGGAATGGAGCTGGGTTAATTAGCATTGATAACATACAGCTGTGGGCTGGCTTCAGGGGCGGTGGGTTGGCTGATGTAGACAAGGTGCAGCTGTGGCTGGTTCTGTTCAGGGGTTGGGCAGCTAATGAAGAAAGAGCAGCCAAGAGAGATGAGGAAGAAGTAGAGAGAAAGCACACCCTGGGTGAGCAGAGACAAGGAGAAGGCAGCAGAGGGACTGGCATGAAGAGTATGTTGGTATGTGATGGTAAAAGAAAGACCTTGCTGCAGTCAGCTAATTTGGGGAGTGCTGCAACAAGTGAAGATTACCATTAGAGACCAAGACTATATGATTTATATGACTTTTATATTAGTTTTAAAGATGATCAGTGCAAACGTTTCAAACTAATGTGTAAAGTAAGTTTATAGGGTAAGCAGTAATGAGTTAGTAGTGTACTGAGAGAAGTAGACATAAACTGAAACATTTAGGAAGGGTTGGTTGATTTCCAACAAATAGAAGGAAAACAACTGTCAGGTCTTATATAAAATTACGATCACAATAGTAGACATGCTACTTTTGGATCCATTTAAAATATTGTCCAAGATTTCTGTGGAAAGTGGAGAATTTAGTCATTTGCGAATTAAAGTCATATAAAATATTTCTGTACACCGATTTATACCTGTTCTGGAGGATGCAAAATCAGACACCGATACAAACATTTACAGAGATGGAAGGCCACTAGTGCACTGAAAAATTTTTCAATTATGAATTTGGGCTCAGATTCTTGTTGTTAATATATTTACATATTATTAGATACACATACTTATCTAATACATAGAAAACTGCTAAAACTAGTGAGATGTTTTTAGTTTTGTTGTTTTTAATGAGGTGTTTGATGGTTTGCAAAACCATTGAACTTGAGCTGGTCTTTTTTTTTTCCTTAGTATGTTACTTCTACAGCACCTTGAAGTTGAAGACTGTACACAGGTTTTTTCCTATGCAGAATGAAAGGCAAATGAGAATAAGGGAAATAAGAGGTGTGCTGAACTTAATGTAGCAAGTTTGTTTAAAACTGAAAGAAAAAACCAAAAAAAACCCGAAACCCACAAAAAACTACCCTCCAATTTTTCCAAGGGCCTTTGCCCTTTTTCTGTTTCAACAGAGGTGAAAGCACCAAAAGGTTGGAAATACAGTTTTTATTGTTGAAAAAGATGCACTGTTTTCAGCTTTTGCATCTTCTAATGACTTCTTTTCTTTCAAATTGTTTTAGAGTATGTGTTTGCTTTTCAGCCTTTCAAATTGCAAACCCCAGCAACCTGGAGGTTGCATTGCTGGAGCTATTGAGGATGTGGATAACGGTCCCTGACTCTTCTGCATTCCCTTTTGGAGGAATAATTCAATAAACAGAGCTTTCAGGTGGATCTACCTACCTTTTCTCCTTACTGTGTTAATCTCCAGAACAGTGTGAGGGATTTGAATCTGTAACACTTTTACTGTGACATGGTAATGTTTTACACAGAGAAAATTCTGATACAGACTGTTTGGAAGCCATTTTATCTGTGTCTGCCCACTGTGTCCCTGTAGAAAGGAGGCATTTTAGTCTCAGACCAGAATTTTTAGTACCTCAGAGCTATGGCTGAGGTATGGTATCCCTCTCCAGGCCCTTAGGAGAAGGTTTTCTCCTTCCTTCAGCAATGAGGTCTGGCTCACAGGTATAATCTCAGCTCCTCTCCTAGACCCCTACCCTCTGCCACTAGGTCCCTGCTTTGCAAACTTCATTAGCCCCCCCCCAGAAGCTTTTCCCAGCCCTGCATGATCAGTTGCTCCCAGGTAAGATGAGAAAATCCTTCTTCCTCCGAGGGCTTTCACCTTCTTGCAAGAATTTACCTCCTTGCTTTCAGCCTCTCGGTTTTTTCTGAGCAACAAAGCAGCGTAGTACGTGGAAAGCAAGCAAAACCTGGGGCTCACTCGTGGTGTGAACAAAGAGCCAGCAGCCCCTTGGCTTGGGAGGATGACAGCGGTGCCTGGCCTCACTGCTGGCGAATACAGGTGAAGGACTGCTCCTTCCTGTGTGAAGCCATGTAACGTTCAGGCACTAGCCAGATCTGAGCTAAAAAGCGTTCCTTTAAATGTCAAGCTGCACAATAAGGAAAATAGGGAAGGCTTGTAGTGCTTGAAATAACTAAAACACTGACAGGTGATTGCGATAAGAAATCGCTTTTGATTTAAGTCTGAAACAATAACATTCAAGTTTAGTTTATATGTATATAAGGGGAAAAAAAAAAAGTAGAGTTCTTGACAACTGATTGGCATAAAATAGCTTGTTCTTTCCTTTCTCAAACTTTATTAAAAATGCCTTTTACTTGAAAAAGAACAGGGCACAATGAAGCTTTTGCAAACTGTTGCCATCTCAAAAAAAACAACAACAAAAAAATCACATGACTTTGTATCTTGTTTACTTTTTTTTTTAGATCATACCACTGAATTAAGACAATTTCCTTCTAAAGATAGCATTGCAGTGTCTTAGGAACTGTGGACTGGAAATTAACTGCACAGATGAAGAAGCCATGATCCAGTCTGTACTCCCTGCCTAGCAAATCACTGGCAGCCCAAAATTAGTTTAAAGGTAAGATCAGAACAGTACTAGTATGAAATACCTTGCCTATGGTGTGAGGTTTTTTTAGGTACGTGTACTAAGAATCACTTGAAGTTAATATCAGAGAAGGAGGGAAATACTGCAAATATTTATTACAGAAATGTCAAGTTTGACTATGTTCCATGTTCAAAAACAACTTACAAGTAATATTCATGCAATGTATCTTAATTATAGATATTGGGAACAGCAGTTAATTTTTATCCATCTTGATGTTCTCTAACTCAGTTCTGTTCTCCTCCCAGTTTCTTCTTACAACTACTCATTACAGTTTACAGTTTTTGGAATGGATTGATGAAAGTGCAGTCCTTTTGTTTTTATGGATTACTTAGTATCTCTGTACTGTCTGTTTATAAAATGATATTGAAATGGTTTACAACATCAGAAATGTCACTAAATCATAGTAAGTAAACAATGTGTATGAAATTAGAGAAAAATATTAGGAATTTTAAATAGCTGTCTTTACAGAGAAGAATGGGGGGAAAATGGTTGTGACATGATTTTCTACTGCAATGGTAAAGAACTGACATTGAATATGCAAATATTGTGTTATGAACACTTTCTTTTTTAGACTCTAGTCTGGAACACCTGGTCTTAAGTCTTTAGCAAAACTGGAGTTAAACATATGCCAAGGAATCGGGAAACACGACTACACCTAGATCACAAACACTTCCAGGTAAAATATTGACTGTACCTTTAGAATCCTTGGAAATGAAATGTTGCCATCTATTAAGAGTTTTTTGCATTCCTTTAAAAGGCTGTAGTCCTTCAAAGGACTTGTATCCTTGGACACTTTTCACTTCCTTTTCATTTGCTATATGCTGTTCTGAACACCTCAAAGTACCTTATGAATAATGAATTAAGCTTTACAAAAAATTCTATCTTGTATAGACAGTATTGCAACCAATTTGCAGGGGAGTAAAGTGGAATATAAAGTGAGTGAACACTGTAGCTACTTTTTAAAAAGGAGAAAAGAAAAAGGAAAAACTAGGAAAAGTACCATGACCACATGACAAATAATATTCTTTAGATATCTTTTAGCAATCAAATCAGTAGCATTAATTCCCTCTCCCCCCAAAAAAACCCTTTACAATAACATTTGCTATGTACACATTCCATTCCAATCCATATCTTGATCTGTAAATTAATATCTGAAACCTAATTTAAAATCTTAAATGGTGTGCTTGTCTGTCATGTTCATGTTTCTTGTTAGTTACTAAAACCTTTGTGTCAATGGCTTGATCAGCGTGAATCAGGTATGTGTTTGGCTGTGAACAAATATTTCCTTTATTATTTTTGTGTTTCTAATCTTACTTTTCTGAAGAGTGAGGTGAAATAGCAGCATATGATGTGGATGAAAACAGTTCATGTGATTGGTTTTGAGAAAATTAAATCTCAGAACTTTTCTTTCAAGAGTTTTATGGACTGGAGGTTAACTTCTGTTTCCATGTCAAAGTGTTTTAAAATAACTTGACTATTTCTGTCCATTTTTTTTTTTCTTGATACTATTAGACTTCACCGATTGCTGTTTAATTAGGAAAATATTTGAAATGCTTATGGATACTTCTGTGATTTTATTGAGTTTATAATAATTATTCATAGATGATGACAAATTTCTGTTGTTCTCATTTTTGAGTAGCACTCTTTAGTGAGTTTTTTGGATTTATATTGGAGGGCCTTATCTAAAACAGTTGGATTTTTTTCACTGAAGTTACTGCAAGAGTCTTTGAAAAAGGAGTCTTGAAACAAACCAGTAGGATGAACTCTGCCCATTCAATAATTAATACATTAGGTCCTGGATTGTTCTGAAATTGAAGATTGCAATAATTCAGGCACCATCATCGTTACTTTGCTCTGAGACTTTTATATTGCAAAATAATGCTAAACAGCACTCAAAATGTTTTATTTGCATTCCAGTCAAACTCACTGTTGTTTATGCTGGATGTTAACTTCTGCTTCTAATGTAGAAGTAAGAACAAGATGACACTTACCTTCCTTGCACTGCATGGCTTCTGGGCAAAGAGTCAAGGTATGAAGCTAGATGCATATGCTGGGCCATTCCATGGATTACCTAACAGTGTTTCTAAGCCCTGCTTTTCCTCCTATGCATGCACATTTATAACATGATTTTCTGTTTTGTGTCCCATTTGGGGTTCAGCCTTGTGTTTGTCACCTTAGGCAGCAAGGAAAGAGCTAAATCCTCAGAGTGGTTAGCTAGAAGTGAGTTGTGTGTGTCAAAGCAGCAGCCACCAAATCCTTTCCCCTATTTTACTGGGTCACACTTATGAAAGGCAAACAAATAAATAGATCAGTCCCCAGTTAGTGTAGAAGTGCTTTGGGCTGTGATGTGTCACAGTGAGTAGAGTTTATGCCATTAAGTTAAAAAGTGCAGGCCTGGACCCTAAGAATTTCTTAAAATATTCTAGGTTGGTTTTGTTTTTTTTTTTTTAAATCCCTGTGGGGTTATTGTAGCCATCTTCTTAATCATGATGTGCAAGCCATGGAGAAATAAAGTTTATTAGTGGTACCTTCAAAAAACTTAAAACAGTAAAATCCTGTTTTCATGTTAAATATTATAGTACCGTTAAAAGCTATTAATCTGAAAAGATAAAATTGGGCTTTTTTTCTATTAGAAAGCTCTTGATATTCCTTTTCTATCCTCCATTACTACCCTGACAGGTCAAAAGATATCAGTCTTAGACTTGTGACAGGAACTGATTGCATGTTGTCATTTCTGGGCTTCAGGCCAGAGTAAATTTTGAAGTAGAAGGAAAAGTAAGGTTTTTTTCAAGCAGTCTGGACACTATCGTTCTTCTTTCGTTTGTTCTGTAATTTTATTAATTCTTGGCTGTTTGAGTTATTCACATGCCTGTTATTGGTGGAGGAAACTCTGGAAGACTTAAGGGAAGGTAGGAAAGTATATGTAATAAAATTCTGTTTATCCCTTGTCAGTGATTTATAAAACATTGAAACTGGAAACGGTACATGAATTAATATCTGTATGCACTGAACTGATTTATATATATACATATACACACACACACACATATATATATATAAATTTCTGTTTTGTTGTTCAGTTTCATTTGTGTCCTGGATTGTCTGACCTATACCAATGGTCCTTCAAAATCTTGGATGTATTTCCTCTCTGACTTACCTAAAGAGAGGGGATACTAGTATTTTCTTTTTCTACCACTTGTATTACTCAAATGCACTCTATCTTCAATTTTTAATTAGCTCTTTTATTAAGTGGTGATATTTTTTGCCAAATTTGACTTCATCAAATAATTTGAATGGTTAATTGAAAAAATCAAAGAATTAATTTTTCTTTGCGTGGGTGTGTTTATGTGTGCCTTTGTTATGTTTTATTAAGTAGTTGGGGGACATCCAGGGCAGTTTATCGTTCTCTTCCTCCAGCTGTGCATAATTTTTGAAATATAACAAGGTGAAATTATAATTCATTTCTGTCTAGATTATTTTTATCAAGATATCTGACTTTCAACCCTAATATATTATAACTGGGAGAAAACCCCAAAAGTTTGCACACATATTTACAGCGAATTCAGGGCAGGGGAAGGGGGGGCTGTGCCAACTAAAAGAACAGTAGATATTTGAAAGCTGGAATTCCACATCAGTATAGTACCCATTGCTCTTGTTTTGGAGGAAGCTACTATTGACTAAACAATTAGCCTTATTAAAAAATCTCATCTATATCGTAAACTGAGTACATTTTCCTGTAAAATATTTACTGTTCACTCTGAATATTCTATCTCTAGAGTCTATTTTTGTTTAGATAACTACAATCTATTGCATATTTTCTGTCTTTTTCATGTAAGAGATTAATGAGTTATTGGACCAAGTGCAATGTAGTAAAGGCTGTTGACTTTGCACTTTGGGTCAAGCCCATAACAAATGGTCTACTAAATTTTTGCAAATATGCCTAGAAAACTTTTGTAATATTTTGATAAATACATGTCTGTTTTCACCACCTTACGTTGCCTATTTTTTCCCCTCTAAGATATAAAATAATGCTTCCATGGGGCAGATTCCCTTTGTTATAGTTGTGTGTATATTTAAATTATTTTTATGACTGTGCTTCTAAAAAATGCTCTACAATTGCTTTGTTGTAATTTTTCCCTTGAAAGATGCTTAATATTTTATGATAATGTATATTTTTATAATAAGTTTTTGATTGATGCAGAAACAAGATATTCCATATGGGGTCAAGGGATATTAGGCACAGAAGGACACCTAAAATTAAGCAAATTTGAACTGGTTTTGACCTAGAAAAAAATACATGCTAAGCAAGTTCTGATTTTTGATATTGTAATAATCCAAAATCTAAAATTACTTTTTCTGCTTCCCATAAGTCAAAACATTCATAACTTTTTCTTAACTTCAATTGTCAATTTAATTATCCTGACTAAAGCTGTGGGGAAGCTGTAATGTGAAATGATTAAAAGGAATTGGTTGCTACTCTCTGTTCATTATATATTTCCTTCTCAAAACCTCTGGATTGTTTGTCTTGAACACATTTCTGCTATGCTTTTATTAGATATTTCAACATGAAAAAAATATTTTCTGGTCACTTATTAAACACACATACTAAATATGCAATAGCTTGCATCATGGCAGGGAAGAGTGGTGTGAGGATCCTCCCCTGTGGGTGCATTTAAATGTGAGTTATTCTCATTTCACACATGAGAGTAAGGAAGCTAATAGTCCTTTTTCCCTGCTGAGACCAGTGTCTATGATGTTGGAATGTGGATGGCCTCGGCTGGTACAGAATGTTCACAGACTAGTATCGCCCTCCCCTCCTCTTCCCTTGCAAAATGGAAGTAAATCACATCAGAATAACACAGCAGTAAAAGGACAATTTGCCCGAGGCTCATAAATTATTTTTTTTGAAATGTTACTTAAAACATGTAGTTGCATTCATGTTGTCTCCCTGTATTTCTATTATTCAGCCATTTAGCCTGAATTTAGTTCACTTAATATTTTTATCACAGTTTCGATTTAATTTGGTGTACATGGTGCCAAACTACAAAGGGGATACCTCTCAGATTCTCCTGTGAGCTCAAAAATTTAGTCAAGCTTTTGATGTGGGTATCTGTTTCCACTTTCGCCCTTGGGATCATCTAAGGGAAAAATCAATCAGTGCAGATGATGATCAACATTCAACTTCCATTTCTAACTTACATTTCCAATAATACTCTGAGGCTTTAGCCACTCCTTTACTGTTCTGGCTCCTCCTTTTAGAATGTATTTATTTTAGAGACTGGGCTGGTATTCTGGTGAAGAGCTTAGATACTGGGGCGTGCTCAGGGTTTGTGCTGCTTCAAGGGCAGCGGAAATACTTATCCTAGCCCTCCAGCTGAGATATCCGCTGGTGTGAGGCAAGTCCCTGTATGGCATGAAAATCAGTGAATTTTTTTCTCAGCTTGTTTAACATAGGTGAAAAAGTGTATGGCGGGATCACCATGGCTCACTGGTGGCTTCTAATCAGCACCTTGAACTGAGACTGCAGTGCATCAACCAGACAGGGTTAGTGAGTGGCCAAAAGCTCACTGTAGCTTAATTTTTCATCCTTAGCTTCCCAGGACTACACATTCACTTCTGAGTCCCCCCGCTTTTTTGCTTGCATTTATGAATGAGAGATCTGTTTAAAGTTCGAAAAGTCCTACAATCCTGAGCCATAATTTCTTTTGATGTCACCAGCAGTTAGAGCCTGTTGTCGGGCATTTTAGCCTGACTACACATCAGGATTTGCTGTCTGGGAAAGAACACTTCTCAAACAGTAGGATCAATGCTTAATTTGTCTCTTATCCACCTGAAAGCCTTAAAGACAGAAATAAGACAGAAGGAATCGGACAGAAATAGTGTGGGCTATATGTAATCTTAAGTTTATGTAATTCCACATTCTATTTTTTTATGTTTGCACAGGTATGTACAAGAGTGCATCAGTATTTCTGTTTCCTAATGCAAGAAAACCTACTAGGGTGGGCTTGCAAATCCATGAAGCCATTACCCCCAGCTTTAACAGGAGAACCTGGTGATCCATTACATCTCTAAGCATGTGTGAGCGCATGTACCTCTCTGCCTCTGTAGTGCTGGCTAGGTGGGGTTAGGCAAGGAGCAGGTGTGCTGCCCCTGCAGCTTTCCATGTGCACCGGGGGGCAATGGGCCGGACAGGTATTCCCACCTCCCAGCAGCCATCGCTCAGCGGTGCATTTGACTTCCTTCGTGTGAAGAGCGCATTGTCTTACTGTTCATACTTCTTTGTCTAAGGCAGTAATATTGCACTGAATCTATCCCTTAGAGACTGGTCATTCCACGCCGAGTAATTTTTTACAGCATTTAATAAACTGTGTTTGGCCATTAATACTTTTTTCCCCTTTTCAATCAATAAACAATTCTTCAAAGAACACCTAATCTAGGGACTGCAGTAGTGACTGCCTATCAAGTGCAAGCTTCCTTGTGTGTGAAGGATTCACCTCTGAGTCCTTGTCTCAGAAGGAACCTCAAGTTCTTTTATTCCTTAAATCACCATAATTGTGTGTTTTGCAGTTGCAGTATTTTCATGCTAATGCTGTAATTTTCTCCTTTCTTTTTTGGTTGGTTTGCTGAATTGGTTTCAAGGCCCTTTGAAGTGTTTCCTGTTAAATAAGCTGGAAGGGGTTTTTTTGTTGTTACTTTTTTCTCCAGATGGTAATATCAGGTGACAGCTGACCCTGTTTTGGCGATAAATCTTTGTTCCGGTGTCACACCCAATGAGTTCTATAGTGGAAGTCTGGTGTTTAAATGACCATTAAGTAATAAGAAACTAAAGGAAAGGTGTTCCAGTTTATAAAATTTGAGATAAACTTGTTTCTCCTTAACATCCATGATTAACACAAGTGTACTTTTCAGTTTTATTATCTTTTTGAGACCTGAGTTAATTTATTTAGAGGATTTTATTGAAATGTATAACATGTAGCCTCTTGCATGAATACTTGCCAGTAAAAATTAAGTAATGATGTTGAATTAATCTGTGGAAAGGAAAAAAAAAAAAAAAGGTAGAAAAATACTGTGATGTTTTCAGAATTGGCCCGAGTACAGCAGAAATATTTTCATTTAGTATCCAACTGCTTAGACGGATTATTTAACTCAAATTCTGCAGTGCTAAAATCTCTTATCATAATTCATTACATAATAGGATTACCTTAAAAGAGAGCTAGATGGCACAGTTGGTCAATACAGTAGGATACATCTTCGGAGGTCTAGGCTTAAATCTGACCTTAGGACACAAATACATCATGTTTGCTGGTCTAAATATAAGTCCAAGTAGATGTTTGTTTATATTCTATACAATCTGGCATTACTTCATGCAGCTGGCAGCTTGATCAGTAAAGACCCAAGACTCAACTAGCAGTTTTGGACAGAGGAACACTGGCACAGCTGTTTGGAGAACCTGATTTAGCACATCTGAACTGTTCTTGGCTTTAGCCAATGGGGGTAGTTTTTCATTTCCCCGACTGCTAAAATTTATCAAATTCATACAATAAATTAGTAGAAAACAAAGAACAGTGCCATTGGAATTCATCTGAGCTACTGTGCCTGGTTGTTATTCCTAATTATAATTGGGATAGAAACATTAGCTTAAATAAAATTTAGTAATAAAAACCTGTGTTGCTATATTCAAGTAGCTTGGTTATCTCTCAAAATTAGGAAATATGAAAGAATAAAGTTCCGCCAACAAGAATCAGTTCTGATTTTTTAGGATATAACCTATAATTATGGTAAGCAGTTGGGAAAATCTGTGTAACTTTGTATGAGATATAGTCTAATTATATTTTACTTATCCATTACCTTATTTTGTAGTTATTTCTGAATTATGTGTATGTTACTATAGGGTAAATAATCTAGAATAAAATGATCATATAAGTAAAAAGAATAGTTGTGAGAAATAATAACATCAATATTTTTTTCTGCTGAAATGCAAAATGTTTTCAGTTTTTGTTGTTGCCATACAAATGAAAGTTTCTATGGGGCAACAGAATTCATATAACCAAATTTCAGTGCTTTATTTTGACACTGTGCTGCATCATCTATAGGCTGATATGGGAACACTGTGTTTAGCAGATGCAGATTTAATGTCAACTAGCTAAAATATTTGTTTCTTTGTGCTGTATAAGTTCAAATTTCTTACCCTTCATTTCTGAAACAAAGGTTGCACTATAATTTCCTACAAGAAAAAAATCTGGTTTGTATGTCCTTCCTAAAAGCAATGTCAGCATATGGAAGCAAAGCAAGCTCAAGCTACAGAGAAAGTTCAAATTCTTAATACTTTAGGAAATAAAGTATCAGAACACTCCACCTGTTAACACATCAGATCTGTCATCACTTTGCAGTTTTCAAACAAAATGGATAAAGGGAATAGAGAAGACAAAAGGATGAAAATAGCATATCTGGTTTCTGAGTGTCTAAAGGCAAACCCCAGAAACTTAGAGCCTCTCTTAGCATGGAATAGTAAAAATCTACTATACTAGAGGAAGAGCAACAGTTACCTCATTGTACAAGAACTTATCCAAGGGCATGAGAAACACTCCTCCACACTCTCAAATCAGAACACAGAGCTCTCCTTTGGCCTGGCCAGCCTTTATCCCTGTTCAGACTTTGACAAAGACCTGCTCTCTCCATGACCTGTGGAAGGAGCCATGAATCCTGGCTGGTATTTCCCAGATACCTAGAAAGCTCCAAAATTCTTTGGAGCTGTTTGCAGTACTTTCTGCTGTCTAGTTGAGGAGGTTTTCTTTTTGTCTGCTGGCTTATGTGGCTCTTTTTATGAAATACTTCCATTATGCATTTTTAAAGGCCTGTTGATGTATAACATATACTGTGAATAAGTCATTATCCATAGAAGTGTTTGAACTTTTAACGTTTCCACCATGGACATGTTTCTAAAATATTTCTGTGAGCTCAGACAGGAGGTCTGTGTTATCTTAAATTTTTCTAAGTAAGATTCTCTGGCCTGTGATATGTGGGTGAGATGATGGAGCCATCTATCTTAAAAAATAAAAGATCTACAGTTGTTGAAATATGTGGTGCATAATGATGGATATGCTACATGCATGGCCTGTGTATTGGAAAAATCTAAGATTGCTACTTTACAAAAATTTGAAAATGCAAGTAATGAACTCTACAGTATCACTAACTTCCACATATTCCACAACTTCATCTACCGTTAAATAAAAAACTCAGTGCATTGCACAAATCAAATGCTATTAGATAAAAAAGGTGGAGCTGAGCATCTGTTGAAGAAGTCTCAGGTATTAATATTTCAAATTGTTTGAAGTACAATATTTGAGCTACATCTGACAGCACTTGTAGTCTTCCTTCTGATGGTTACCATAAGGCAAGTGAAAAAAATCTGAGTGTGTGTATGTATATGTGTGTGTTTATATATAAATAAAAATGCAGAATTATGTACATTATATCTGATCTTACTTTTATTCTACAACCTAATGCAGTGTATCCTGTAATGACCTTAGTTGCTATCAATACAGAACTCATTACCTGTGCCTGGGTATTTATGTCCCTGGAAATCTTGAAATTCTTTAATATCAGTAAGAGTAAACGTATAAAGCAGTATGTTGTCTAAGAAGGACAAAAAACAAGTCTATTGAAATTAGTCAACAGTAAAAAGGAAACTATACAAAACTGAGCAGATTGAATTGTTTCTTATTACAGGGCTATGCAAAGTGAATTGAATTTTCCAATGATTTCCAAACTTCATTTGAATGGAATCACACATATTCTTGCCATTAGGTTTTTAAAACTAGGCCAAAGAACAGGTTTTAGAACTAGACCAAATATTTCAGGAAAAAATGTTTTACCTAACAATGCTGACCTCTTTACAACCTTATAAGGAAAAAAAGATCCTGTAGATAAATGGATCGTTCACTATTATGACTACAAAAGTGTGCACTTCACAATATCTGTTTAAAATTAAATTCCCATTACCAGCTGAAGATTTTCTGGTTAATTTATCAGAAGATAAAGTATTCTTTCAAAATGAACTTTAAATCTAGATGACATGAAATACAAATTAAAAATGGATTTTTTTCTGAAATGCCATAAATAAAAGGTATGATACTACTGGTTTTAGTTCAGGTAATAAAAAAACCACTATTCTGGAGTAATATTTCCTGTATTGTATTAGACATCTTTATTATTAGGGCTTGGCTGTACCATTTCAGAGAAATATGAGTGGACATAATCACTCATTCAGAGCTATTCTTAGTCAAAAACAGGCTGCAAACATGCACCTGTATCATGTCCTGTTAATATTATCTGTATATGCAGTACAGACATGCATGTTTCTGATTTCATCTTTTGCTGAGTCTTTGAGAGCTTTTGCAAGGTGGTTAAAAAAATCTTTTTCCTTATCTCTTTATAGAACAGCATGTATGCGAATTCCTGACCTGATGGATGCTCCTGACCACTGCTGATTTGAAAATTTCAAAGAAAAAAAAAATTAAGGTGGACATATTGGAAAATTTTAGTTACAAGGTACAAAACTTCAAATCATAAAAGCGCTATTGATGTTCTAAATTTAAATCAAAGAAATCACCAAAATAGGAAATTATTTGCAAAACAACTTGCTTGTACCAAAAAGTGATAAAGCATAACCAGATTTGTACTCTCTTTTCTTTACCTGAATGACTCATGTTATAGGCAATGGTACAGTTTTGGGTAGCCACAAGAAATGCTGTTATATTCTGTAGGGTGGAAATTCTTCCAGTGTGTCTGGAAAAGTACAAACACATGTAAAAAATGTCATCCTCCAAACTTCATGCATTTAATTATGGATGCAAGGTACAGAAATAGAAAAAACCACAACTTATACACCCCCCACCACCACCACCTTTGTATGAAATTCTATGAACATTTGGGCTTTGACTTATAGCAACCATAGTTTTATGTACTGCTATCTTTGAGCTTTTGCTAGAATACATATTTATTTGTTATTTCCCCATGTGTTTCATGAAGTGCCTACCACAGTATATGCAACACAGGAACATATGAAAAGTGACTATGAATTATATGTTAGAAAGTCAGAAGATTTAGTAACCAGTTGGGGCTGGATTTTTCTTATTTATTCATTTATTTTTATTATTATCGACTAAAAGAAATAATGAAGTAATATTTAACTTTTTAGCTGCCATATGATGTCATCTAAGATATCCAGCCATGAATCAAGTTATCATTATGTTATGTGGACCCTGTACAATTCATAATGTATAGGCACTGTAAAACAGCAATGATTAAAACCAGTTCAAATACCAGGCAGATTACAGTAGCAGCAGTTTTGCAGATTTTTGGAAAATGTAGTCCTTAATTACTGCAAATTTAGTTTTAATGCTTCTGAATTTTGAACCCTTGCTACTTTTTGCAAAATAACCCATAAATATTAACTGATCAGTGGCTTATGTAGAAAGCAGTTCTTTGGGGAACATGGGAGAATAAGGATATGGTATTGATCAGAGCCTGCATGTCTGTGAGGTCTCTTCGTGTGGCAGAGAGCATGTACTGCATTAGAAAATGCTAATAGACAGACTATGACATTCCCCCATCCCATTAAGCCTGAAGGAGTGCTAGGATTTGCCATCTGGCTCTCCATGTGCACCACTTTTGTCAAATTCACTTTTTTCCCTTAGTTTTTAGTCTTCCTTTTTTTCTTGGTTTTGTTGCTACCACCACCAAGTCCTTTCATCCTTCCTCCCTTTGGAACAGAAATCTTCCTTTTAGCTAGAGATGCTTTTCTCCCTTCTGCTTCTGCCTGCCCACAGATGCTAATAACAGCTCCTTCTTAGGCTGATGACTAGTCTCTATAGCAATCAGGCAGCAGAAGCACTCAGCACTAAAAAACAAGCAGATCTTGGTAGCAGCCTCCAATTTTTTCCCTTCCATCTCTCTGCAGCAGTTACCACCTGCCTTCACCTCTGCAGAAATCTGTAAATGTGCTGATATTCATCTGATGGAATGGACCAAGTAGAGGGAAACAGCAGCATATGGATCAGTTTCCTAAAACACTAAACCGAATTAAAAGTTAGTTGATTTTACTGCATTTTATGAAACAAATGAAGCATCTGAAATGTAGCTACGATGTCTGATGAAAGCGATATACACAGGAAGACTGACTGCTGTCATGTTAGACACAGAATACTGGAATAGTGAACAAATGCTACCGTATGTATTTTGGGTGAAAATGCAATAAATATTCTAATTCATAAGGGAATGCGCTCTCAGACTGAGTGAAGATGAAAACATTTAATTTTCTATGCATGAATGTCATGTAATATTACAGGGAAAGGGTGAATAAGTAGAGTTTGTTTTTTATTGCAAAGGCAAGATTTGGATACTGTGTGCTGTGCAGGAAAATCAAATAAGATGTTCCATGAGGAAGATAAAAAACAAATAGCATTAGTTCTCTAGGCTGATTCTAAGCTATCAAACATATGTCCAGTCTAACATAGATGGCATTTAGTTACAGCACAGATGAATATTTAATAATATTCTACAGAGACTGAAAGGGTGGCTTTTGTTTTACTAGACACTTGAAGACATGATATTCAAGATATTTTCTTTGTTTGGTGTCAAAAAGTATTATGATCATTTTGCCAAATAGCGTACAAATAAAACTATCAGGGGGTGTAACGTACTGACAGGCTTTGAGATAGAAGATTAGTTTTGAATGAACAAGACTTCAAGTAATTTGTTAGGTCTTTCAGTCAAATTTAGGACAGATGTTTTATAAACATTTTAATGCTTGACATAGCAAGTGGCTTTAAAGATTTTCAATAAAGTCAGAGCAAAACCTATTTTGGGGGCACTTGGCAGGTGGCAACAAGTAAAGTATGAATTAAATCCCAAAGCTGATTTCAAGACAAAAACAAGTGTGATTTAGATTTGGTAATGAATGGACAGTCTCAATAAGGCAGTTGAATTAAAAAAAAAAAAAAACAACAAAACAAACCAGCAGCAAGTGTGCATTTTCATAAGCAGGAGAGAATATATAACTTTGTTTCTTCAGCGTCTGTCAGACTTGTCAAGGGGTGCCAGAATAGGATACTGTCCTTTATGAATCGATACTCATTATACTGGCATGACCCACTTGGGGGAACATGGGGGAGCCCCTTTATATAGGTACCAGAATAATTTATTATTCATCTTTAGTAGGAATAACTTTATCCGTATAAAGATAATTCTGTTTGCATCTACACTGGGAGAGTCATTTGCTGTGCAGAAGCTCATGTTTGGTGCAGTGGTCTTCAGGTACAACGGAGATACTGTGTGAAGCAGACTTCTATCAGACTCCTAGGTATGAGAGATTAACAAGCAATGCAGGTTATGCTAGACTGACTGCACCAACCTAGTTAAAGTGAGGAGACTTTCCAGCACCTCAGAGTGCCTGGCTGTGCAGTTGATAGTGCAGTGATGTCTCCCTTCTAACTACTTTATCCCACTGTGTGTTCTGAGCGCTGACTCTGGGTCAGCAGAGCCTGAGCACATAACAAACAGAAAATCTGTATTCTTCAGTTTAAAGGCATATGGTTGTAGCCTCTGTTGAATCAGGACTTAGATGATAGAACTGAGACTGGTATGGAAAATTATCTGTCTTTGCCAAGAAATGCAGAAGAAGTAGTGTTACATGAGCAATATTAAAAGCAACAACGGCAAAATAATGGAAAAAAGAGTTCTTGAAAAATGCCAGCAAGGCATGAACAGGGGGGGAATATGCAGTAACAAGAAAAAAAATAATTTCTTTAAGTCAGACAAATTGTGAAATAGAATCTCAGCTTTCATTTAATGGGGAAGTAACTTTCTGGGCGATAAGAATGCAAAGAACATCTTAAAAGTGTGAACCGGATGGTGATTGATGTACTTTGTTAGGTTTAAGCAGTAAAGCCTAAACCCCACAACCTTTGTATATTTTAATAACCCATTCATTTCCATACTGCATTCATCTAACTATCAAATGATGACACCTAAAAATGTTCATCACTGTTTGGTTCTAACTCAGCAACAGCTAGAAGCAGAAAGACAGCTGATTACAATACAAAGGGAGCATATCTGCAGGGAGTAACTTCTTTGTTGTCACACAGGAGATGACAGAAGATTTGGCAATTAGAGAAGAAAGACCACTGATTTTCTTCTCTATTTAGGGAGAAACAATGCCCAAGATTCTCAACAGGATGAAGCTAGGAATTTTGTCCAATAAACAAAGGTAGAAAAAAACAAACAAAAAAGTTAACATTCCAGTATATTAAGTCAACTCTGTCAGAACATACCAATGATGCTGTATTTAACATACATATATGATTAGAGCTTCAGTTTGGCATTCAAAGTCAGCAGAGCTGGAAGAGCATCCTGAGTATTTTTTCATTCCGTGCCTCATGATTAATATTCAATAGTATTTCTTACAGAATCTACTTTCCTCTTGTCAGGCTTTATAATACCTGTTGTCTAGAAGCTATTAAAAGGGCTATGAAAAGCTACTGTTGTGTGTCCATCATTCAAAACCACAGTTATCTGTGTGTATAGATTGTTTGTCTAGCTGTGCACTTGCAGAGCCAGTACAAAATACGGAGTGAGATAGGTAGGTGGTTCAATGAATAATCTCTTATCTTACTGCAAAGTTATACTGCTTCATACCTTGATCTGTCTGGTTTAATAATCTGTCTCTGCATATAACCATCTTTAGAAGCTTCAGACATGAACCAGAGAGTTTCTAGTATGCAGTACTTATTTTCCCATCATAATCTTTACCTAACTTCAATTATTATTACATTTAGTAATGTTTGTTTTAGGCTGTGGCTTCCAAGCTTAGTTGTTGTGGTCCCTTTTCTTGTATTTGTACTTGGAACTAAAAATATAAATCAGTGATCAAGTAGCAGAATTTGGGATCTAATGTTTTAAGATCTCAATTTGAATCTGTAAGACTTCTAGAATGTTTTTTGTCATTAATTGTTGCTGTTCAATGTACAGGGTTTCTGAATGTGCAAATTTTTCCTTTTTTAAAAATATCCTTGAACAGTGCATTGGGGGGGGTGGGGGGGGGAGGGGAGGGAGGGGGAAGCGGGAAGCAGCTCAGATTACAAGTTTTAAACTGGTGTTCATTTCATCAGTAAGCATTCCTGAATTGTAAATGAGAACAGAAGCTTCCAGCCTTCTCACTTTGTTCTAGTCGGCTTTAATGTTTGTTTATTATGCATTTATGTCCTTCTCCTCGCTTGAAAGGGATGCAGTACATCTCAGTATATTTAGGAAGAAGTTTTCATGCTTCTTCATATTCCTCTTACCTCTCTTTGACCTCCTTGTGCTTTTCTTCCCACCTCCTTGTAAGTACTCTTAAAGCTTTTGACTTTTGAGTTGGGCAACTTGATACTTCTGCCTTAGGGACTAACACATGGTTTTAAATTAGGAGTATAATAACAGATCTTTCCTCCCTTCAGAAGCCCGCCTGAAGACAAATTGATTTGGGTCAGTCTGAAGCCAATAATTTTCAGGACTTTTGGAGAAACTTAATACAAGTATAAAATTAGATTAATGAAGGAAGTTAGATGATTCTTACGAAGTCCACCAAGTGCTAGGGCTGAATGTTGTCTTCCACCACCTAATTACACAGTTGCATACCTGTTTCCTCCAGTTTTTGCTCTAGTATGTGTATAAACATATTTTAAAGAATGGAATTTCTTCATGGGGAGGCCTGCTATCTCTAACAATTAGGAAAGTCTTTGGACAAGTAAAATATTATCTTCTATACCATAATTATGAAGAAGGCCAAAGAAGAGCAAGACTAGAACTCACGTGAGTATCCTAGCCACTGGACTCACATAAAGTGAGAGGCAGAAAAGGGAACAGGAAGGAGATGCAAGTTAGAGAAGACCGTCACCTGGATATTGTCTCAGTACTTGCTATAAAATTCAAATTTTTTTTGAAACAAAATCAAATCAACTATGCAAACCTTTCCCAATCTTTGTTTTCAGCTGGAATTATTTGAATTTGGCATTATTGCCAACTCATTTTTCAGCAAAAGATGTTAACCAAAGTATGTTTTATCAGTCTATTCTAGATTAATAGTAAAGTGCCTAATTTTTATATATATGTATTCCTATATAAATATATTTCTTAAAAAGCTAAGAATTTGTCAGAAGTTTAACACAAGTTGGACGTTTATCATTATTTCATGATAAAATAAATCAAATGTCCATGTACGTATATAGGGGAGATAGATGCATCTCCTTTTGCTATGTCACACTTACATGGCAAATACTGTATGCCATAAAAATTGTTCAGATGTCTGCAATATTTTCTTTATAACAGCAATACAAATGAATGGTTTTGAGTACAGCTGAAAGAACAAACATGGTGTTGTGTTACTTTATGATCTGTGCTCTATGTAATACACTCTTGACCTTTCAAGGAACGGCTTCCTTCTTTCAAATGTAGTTTCTTTTTTTATGAGTCTAAATATCTATAGGTCAAGGAGGAGAGCAATGGAGTACTGTAGTAAATTGACCAGCATACAACAATGCCACTGTCCCTGCAATTGAATCAGAGTTGTGCAACATATACCTTGTACTAAAATAGCCAAAGACTGTTTTGCTTCAAGTGGTAGGAAGCTGGATTTCCACAAGTAGGAGGTTAAGTTCAAACTGTTCTTTTTCCAAGTGTTTGTCACGATAACAGTGAATATTATCGCATGAAAATGACCCATTTTATTTGTAGAAATTTTTCTGCTTTTTGTAAAGCAGAGTCCTATAAAAATAACAGTTTCTTTTTGGATGCAAACAGATCAAAATACAAGACCATTTTGGTGAAGTTTGTGTTTTCTTCACCTGTTTTTCTAGAAAAGAGGAACAGTTTTTCATATAGAACTATAATATTATGGAGATGGTGATAATAGCAGTTAATTAAATAACTGGCAGTCTTCAGAGAGAAAGAGGACCGTATCACTATACACTGGTACCTACTACCACTGCTTTAGTATCTGTTAGCTCATTGGCATGCAGGGGATCAATGTTCACATAGTGCTTCAGTGTTTTACTTGTCAAGTCTGTGGAGTTTGCTGAATGGTCATCTGGAAAAAACCCTCAAATTAGTTTTTCCTTGCATGTATGAGTTAAGAATCTGAAGGAGCTTTTGAATAAAAATTAGAGGAAATGATTATTCTGGTTAGGAAAATACTCTTGAAGTTGCAAGCTTCCTTTTCTTTTTCCTTATTCAGCAGGCCTGGAAGATAGGTTTTGTTTCTGATGTTAAATTATTTTAACTGATGGATGCTAGTTTCCTTTAGGTAAACATTAGAAAAGTGGTCAGATAAGCATTTATTTTTTGCCTTCAGTACTAAGCATGATTTATATCTGGAAGTTTTCTTAAAAAAAAAATATATATAAAAATAATGATGTGATGCCTTGTTCCTCTTGAGTACCCAAAAAGCTGCAAATGAGACTATTGATTGTGATATTGATCAGCTCAGTGATGGTGCTGAGACATCACTATATTAATTAGAAGGTCCTAAACTTAGTTAATAATCTTTCATTCCTCTCTCCTTTTACTACTTTTTCATAGCTATGTGACATACATAACTAAAAGTGTATTGCACTTAGTGATGCTCTTGTCCATGTGTTAAGCACAGGACTAAAGGTTAAAGTGCAATTTCCTCTATAGCTAATGGAAGGCAAGGAAACAGAGAGCAAGAACAAGCAAAATTCATGCTACCCTGATTCTCTGTAATTTTTTTCAAATAAATGTTTTTTGGTTTTGCATGTGTTGTATTAAAATAATTAGTCCTTATGTGCTTGTAGTACCTAGGCTGTATTAGGAAAAGAGACCTTTTTTAAGCTGATAAAGCTAACACGAAGAGAAAAAAGAAAAAAAAAAGAAAAAAAAAAAAAAGGAGGTGTTACATCAATATTATTTATGCCAATCCAGAAAACAATGTTCTCTTGCTAATGTAATTGTTACTGGTATAGCATCAAGTAAATATAGTTGTTACTGGTATAGCATCAAGTACATTGGAGCCATTACCAGTATAGCAACATCACCATAACAGGCAGCTATAGCATCCAAGATGTCTTTTGTGGCCCTAGCCTAAGGCTTTCTCTACCCACAAACATCACCACTTTACCTGTAACTGGTATAGTTGAAGGGGTCTGCATGTCGATATCCTGCCCAGCTGGGATACACACACACACACAGTCATTTAACAAATTTACACTGGTATATCCCACACAAGGAAGATTTATAAGCCTTTTTGTTACAGGCTACCTTTGCAAAGCTTCTCTAGATTCATGTTAGCAGTTGTGCTAGCATAGTTTTAAAGGACAGTTGTATTCTGTATACAATTTTAAGTAGCAAAAAATTACACAGGATTGTGTGGGTTAGTGTGGTCACTGGAATACATCAACATTTTCCTACTTGTGTATAAGCTGAATTCCAGGTCTTCCTTTCTGTCATCTGAACAGTCTTGCCCTACTGAGTGTGCTTATACTAATCCACATACCCCCACATGCCGTGGTGGGGTAGTTTAATAGCTTGGCCTACAGAAGAAAGGGGAACAAAATTTCTCTCTCATGAAAATGGAGTAACTGAATTAAAAATAGGAGCTGTCAGAGAGGAAGGAAGATATCTCCTGAAACATTTTAAAATCCCATGTAGAAAAACACTATGCTGTGGTTCTTGATGTCACTTTCATTTTGGCTGTTTTGATGGCTTCTATACTTGGAAAAAATCAGAATTCCTATCATGTTGGGGGACTGACTTTTACTGTTTTCTTTTAGGTTCATTTGTCCCAGTGTGTCCAGCTGAATCATTCAAATTTGTGTTGAAGTCTACCAGACAGATGACGGGAAGTTTATGAGCCTAGGGGAGACTTGTACTAGCAATTCACAGTCAGTGTGAGCAGCTCACTGTACCTTCAGGTCACATTACATATTGATTTTATTTAAAAAGTTGTTCCATAGAAATAACCTTACAAGGTGTACAACAGATTTTCTTAGGGCTTGAATAGACATCAGTACGATACAAATAAAAGAGATACAACAGCAATGTGTCATCACACTGCACAGTATTAGTATCAAAAAACAAATCTTTTTAAAAAAACAGAAGTGTTGCAGTCTTTGAAAACTAATGTGTGGATTAATTATTATTTATTATTATTGATTTATTATTATGTGGATTAATTATTAATTATTCCTACTTAGGAGAAAGATAGAGTACCACTAAACAGACTGAAAAGCATCTGAGGAGATGGAAAGTTAAAATGAGTTTAGTTTATTACTGTTAGACCAAGTACCGCACCTTTTGTAAACTTTTCCATGTTTTTTAGTTTTAAGTGCTCTGTGAAAAATATGGAGATACTAAGCATGGATGTTAGCTTCCAGAGGCACTGAGATCTCTGATGGATAGGTGCTGGTGAATCTTGCTGCAGTCTGTTATAAGATGCCATTTCCAACCTTTCATCCTCGTCTTCTGTGGAAGTTATCTTCTGTGTAGTAAAGCTGTAGTAAAGCTGACAGAAGTGGACCTGACAGAAGTTAGACTCTACTTTTTCTGAGGGTTTGTGTGGCTCAGTTAAGACAGTAGGCTTTGAAATGAAATGGCTGAGGCACAGAAATGGTCCTTTTCACCAACTCTGCCGTGGGTAGTAGCTTCATGGAAAGAGGTGCAAATTAAGAAGCTGGAGAGATACCAGGTTTTAATTTCGTGGACTTCAGGGATAAGAGTCAATGTCTCTGAGTGTCATAAACTATAAAATTAATAAATTCTCTGATTTAGAGTTAGCAGCTTCACTGAGTCCTCTCCTGACATGATGTGAGGTAGGCTACGGGGTGTGGGCATCACACCCAGTCACAGCTTTAGGTTGATGGGAAAAAAATAGCCACGGGCAGAAAGTCAGTAACTACAGGTAAGCTTCTTGAGCTGCATTCTTCATAGTCAGCTCAAGGAATGCATGTAGTGGAGTTTTACCATTTGGAGTAGTGATGGATTAATATAGAGATCAAATTTCTCCTCATGTCAGTCTGGAGAGAAGTAATCTGAATCAAGGCTTTTATCTTTCACATACAGATTTTCTGCGCCAATCCAGCACTTGTTTGCAAATAAGTACTGTAACAGTAGGCCGGATTGTTGATGTAACAGTGGTATATGTCTTACCGTAAATTATTTGTTCCTGCATGGCGATCCAGTTTCCTGTCATAATGAATTTTGAAATACCTTGGTTTGGGCCTGTTGGGGAATGGGATTTACTTGATTTTGTTTGCTTTTTTTTGGAGGTAATTTTCTTGTATTGGGAAAGGAATAAAAGAACACTAAATAAGTATTCCCTGCTTACCAGCTCAAAAAAGCCCAGAGCATAGATAAAGAAAACATATTGCTGTCCACACTGTGATCAAGCATTGATAATTATAGTAGTAGTTGTAGAACTAAGGAAAATTCCCATTTGAATCCATTCTTAGTAAGCTGCATATATTATACATTTAAATATATGTATATACATGAACATATAATTGAGACGGATGTACAGGTGGTATACTTCAAGAAAGAGTCAGAAAAAGAGATTAAGGTTAAATGTGTATTTAAAAGTGAGGTTTTAGAAATGCTTGCTTTCCTTACATTTAAATTCAGATGTTTTTAGAAGTTAAACAGGATTCAGTTGTTTGAGGATTACTTTGTGTATGACTTGGATTTAAATCACAGAGCATTTCAGATCAGCCACTGTGTTCAAAGCGGTTGCTCTTAAAGGATTTATACATGATATTGCTTCTAGGGTATTAGTATAGCAGGTCGTCTTCTAGCTGAATTTGAAGTGGAATGTAGATTTTATATTGTCCTTGTAGAATATGTATTTTTTATTTAACAATCTTGTTCCGCAGTTTAAAGGTATTAACTGGTTCAAAATTATTGGCATTGTTTAGAGGATTTTAAGTAGAGGAATATGGAGTTAAACTATGTGAAACCATGCTTTCCATTTAATTGTAAAAGAGGAAAAATAAAGTCTCTAGAGTGAAAGCAGTACTTAGAATCATCCATTCAGTGCTTCAGATTCTAAAGAAACCCGCAGATGATACTCACTGAGGGTAATGTTAGTGTCTTGGATTATCATTATGTAGCATTTTTGCAACAAGATGAAAAGAACATAGAGTATTTATAAGGGGAAAAAGAGAAGATTTTGGTAAGCTTTTTAAGAAAGTAAAAGGAAAATGAAATATGCCTACAGTATTTCACCCACAAACAGATGGCCAAACATAACAAATCAATAGTATGTAAATAACAGTGTTAAGAAGATCTGTTGCAATGCATGAAAAATGACTGGTTTCTTGGCTGCTACCTTCATGCAGACTAAACCTTCACAGGGAAGGGTAGCTTATATGTTGTTTTTTTCAGAGACAGATGTAGTGGCTCAAAGTTACCATCTTCATTTCAGTCTACCCCCCCAAAAAAAAACCAAAACCAAAACAAAAAACAAAAAACAAAAAAAAAAAAACAAAAAAAACAAGTCCGATGCAGAATCAACAGATGTCGTTTAGAACTTGTAAAGGTGGTACCTAAGAAATACACAGTGCTGGAAGCTCTGAAAGACAAAGACAGAAGAAGGAAATGCTGTTCTGTTCTCATGAGTGGTGAGAGTCCCCTGCACCTACATAAGTCTATGACAGAATTTCTAGAGTGAACTCGATAGTTTGAGCAGTATTGCAGGAGGCAGATTGTGAAATAGTGAACTGCTTGTTCTGCTGCAGGCAATCATGAGAGCATTGGTACAAATGTGTGTCTTCCTATTTAAACCTACAAGAAAAGCACTGGGCCAGATTGTATCTTAGTGTGACACTCCTGGAAGTACAGTTTATTCAGTATTTTCAAGACCTACAGTCACTTTTTAGGTGTGTTGCAAATTCTGTCTCTAGTATTCTAAAATGTATTTTACGCCTAAAGTGTTCTAAGAGTGTTTGCTCATTCAAATGACAATAATGGGAAATTTGGTCATAATTTTATAAAAAGGATTGCGCAAGTGACTTGACTCATGATCTGAGCCTATTGATTTTAAATCTCTGTCTGACAGTGGCTTCCCTTCTGTGGAATGTGAATGATGATGTTTTAATT
Organism: Falco biarmicus; assembly: GCF_023638135.1. Lineage (NCBI taxonomy): Eukaryota > Metazoa > Chordata > Aves > Falconiformes > Falconidae > Falco > Falco biarmicus. Next base: position 111,717,407 of record NC_079289.1, on the reverse strand, counting down.
CCCTACTCAGGCAAAGCATTCTGAGTTCCTTGGATTAGGAAATTTTGTCAGGCCTCGGTTCTGCACAGCATTGTACAAAGTAGAACTCAAACGTTACAAAATATGAAACAAGTATAGAGACCTCAGTTTTAAATCGAGATTCTGCTGCTTACTGTTTTAGAAAAATGTGCTATAGCCTTCTGAAAATAAGAAGATATGATTGAATGAGTATTTATAATTTATAAGATTACTAATTAATAGGGAATTAACAGCACTTTAAAAAGTTATTCTTTGAGACAGCTGCTAGTTTAGAAAGATTACTTTTTGTGCAATTTATTTGAAAAAGTTTATTAATATTCAGTATAATCAACCTTACTAAGATAGTATACATTTCTGATTTAAAGAATGTTTTGATTTTTTTCCTTATAGTTCTTTGTTATTGATATAATGAGATTTTCTGAAGCTTTTGATTATTATTCCTGCTTTTTTATCAGGATCAGATAAAGAATTCTCTGGTTTGAGTTTTCCGTAAAGAACTACTTGTAATATGTCCTTTCCCAAAGCAGAGTAAAATAGCCCAATATCCATGCATTTCACATTTTTTTTAGTATATTTTCCTGACATTATACATCTTTAAATCATGAGAAATAATGTGTAGTAATACGCTTTTGGGAATTTTTTATTTAATTTTGCCATGTCTTTTTAAAAGGCAATTTTCTAGCTTTGTTTGCAGGTATGTGGTTATGTCAATGATACAAATAATTTCAGGAATATTAGAACCAACCCAAACCTTCTTGAGCTTGAACATTCAGAAAACAGATCTGGTTTACAGTTAATATATTTAAACATTCTTTATCTTACTCTTTAGTTACACGATGGGGGCTAGGAAAGATGGAAAATATTTTAATTAAAAAAACCTCCACGAGATAAAAAAATAATTTTGATGTATTTCCACACCTGTTATCATACAGACTTTTTATTGTATAGATGTTGCCTAAGGAAAAGTTAAGGTTTTTTAGGTGCTATAAATTTATTAAGCAGGAACAGTATTTAAAGAAGTCACTAGGGAAGTGGGCAGGTACTTGTGGACCGATCACAGGAAGAAGGGTTATCTCTAAGCATGTCAAAGTGGCTGTTTTCCAAGGAGAATGCCGATTCCTGAAATGGCAACAAAATATTCTTCGTGTTTCCGCCCTCCTCCTCTCCCTTAGGAAACACATTGTCTTTCAGGGGATGTAATGCCTCCTGCAATTGCTGTTTTCTCAGTGTTCCCTCTCTCAATTCTAAACCATTTCATCTGGTGTGAAAATACTGTGGAAGTATGCAGGTCAGTAGCTTTTAAAAGGTGGAACTACATTTCCGATGTAAAGAGAAGGGAAATACAATGAATGAGAATATCATTTTGAAATAGACACTGAAGTACTCTTTCAAATTTGTCACCATTAGTGTTTCAGAGTAAAGCATGAAGCCATAACAAATACATTTATAGTCTTGTCTCAGTTTTGATACCCCATAGCTTCATCGCTAAATTAGATTCATTTCCTTTCTTTAGTTCCTTTAGCTGTGTTCTGGCTTTGGATGAGATTTTCCCTTGTCTCCATTCTCTTTTCATACTTTGCCAGCCTTCCTTGTAGAGAGTTGAAAATGTGTTACAGATCATTAATATGACTAATCTCAAAGTACTTGTACAATAAACATTGCTAGCTCTAGCAAGATAGACCATTTCCCCCTGTATGTTCTGAAATTGTAGTAGTAAACTCTGAATTCTGTTGCTATTAAATTGCCTCTCCATTTGACTTTCCTGTGTGAAACTTACGTTAACTCCAACGTGACCATAGTCTGGTAGCAGAAATTGTTTTGCCCAGCAGAGTGTGATCATCTGGGTTCATGAAGAGGGTATTGGATGTTCGCTGAAAAAAAGCAAAGCTGGTGGTAGGAAAATTGAATTAACAACATAAACATCAGTACAACGGTTTTGTAATGAAAATAACTGATAAGTTTTACATTTAAAGTACAAAGTACAGCAAATACAATGCCGGTCAAGATACATTAATTTTATATGAAGAGAAACAGAGAAATGTTATTATAATAATAATTTATTACTTGGATAGTTTAATAAGGAACATTTTCTGGTGACATGTTGGTTAATAAGAGCAGGCAGTCAGAACTGAATATGCTTAGAGAGCAAATGGTAGTTTTTATTCCTGTGAGTTCAGTTTCAAATTCTGGTTTTCTGCAAATGGGAAAATGATGAAGCACCCAATCACAATTGTGAGACACTTTCCCCTCCTGCCTTTTTTAACCACTTGATCAGTTTCCTATTGCAGAATCAATTTACAGCTTGCTCAGTTTTGAATTAGATGAGCAATTATTTAGTTTTTCTTAAAGGATTTGGGCATTTGGATTGTCTTCTTGCAGTACTGACTTTTTGTATTCATCTTTTTTTCCCTCCCCCCCCCCCCCCCCTTTTTTAACTTTGTGAGGGTCATAATATATCCTTGTTGCACTGTATGTACTGTTGAAGTCCCCACTGTTGTACTCCTGCTTTACCTTCTCCCCTTTTTGGTGGCCTAATGAATGATTTCTCATGAGGATCTTCTGTCATATGGAAATACCTATATTAACAGACAGCTGACCTCAGAAAACATCTTAACATCAAACTCTGCATGTTAATGAAGGGGGTTTATAGTGTTCTATTACCAATGAACGTTATTATGGCGTGAAAATAAATCACATAAAAATGTCGGTGCTGAACTTGCTAGAAATTGTTGTCATAATAGTCTAAAATATGTTTAATTTTTCCAATGAGTTATTATTTGGACTCTTCTTTACTCAGAAGCTGGTTTCATGTTTTCCTGGAAAGACTCAGTTTTCAGCTATCAGCAGGTTTTATCCAGCTGAATTACAATAACACCCACAAAGTCAGTGGCACATTCCAAGCATAAAATGATAGGCCTTTTGTTCAGATTGTTTGTGATCCATATTACTGAATCAGTGGAGTCATGCCAGGTTATGCCATCTGAAGATCTGGCCCTCAGTAATACACAATATTCAGTTTTCAAGGGCCATTACTCAAATAGAATAAGCTAATCATGCTAAAGGCCAAATGGCTGCTGCGCCAAACTTTGGTACAGGTTTTTCTGTTCTCTAATTGTTGTGATAGAAAACAAAAGTGCAGGTTGATGGTTAGTATAAAAGTTATACTGTATTTCTTTTTCTCACTCCTAGAAGGCATTCCTTAAGGTCCAGTGGAAATAAGACGTGACTTTCAAAATGAAGAATGATTTTTTTTTTTTGAATGCCCATGTTAAAATTTCTGATTTTACTGATGGCTGTTTGGACGCTGTTTTCAAATACACTGATGGCTAAATTTTGACTGGCCAGAACTTAAATACTGACATGTAAACAGGCAGGAACCTGTGGCTCCATGTCTCTCCCTATTGCCTGCACCGTGATAGCTGCCTGGGTCAGATCGTGTAGCAGACTTACTGTTAAGATTGCTGTTACTAATATTACCAGAGAACAATGCGTAAGTGGGGGAATGGAGAAGTACTTACAGCAAAGTTAAAATAGAGGCTTTATGAACTACATTTGGCATTGTTAAGTCAAAACAAAGCAGAAAGATTTCTTCACTTTCCATTTATATTCTGTTAACACACACCACAGCAATAAAAGTGATAACAAAGTACTTTTTTGATGACAGCACTCACACAGATGCCACTGAGCAAAGATTTTGTGGATTAAAAAGAAAAAGATTTTCTGAGGCTTTACAATGAAAGAAATGTGTTACACTTGATAGTGATGTAGGTGAGCTGAAAGTATAATGGGAGTAAATTCTACTCCATTCTATCTGTGGGTAAAAATAGATTTGAATATAAAGGTGTATTACTTATATAGACATTATTATTTCCCATATACATGAAGAAGGTTAGAGATGACCTGAAATCCCAGTTTAAGGGATGAGCTAAAAACCCTGCTGTTTCTGAAAGAGAGGGTTAGTGATGGCAATTTTTTTAAGTCACAGGGAGGGCTCAGGTGGCCAGTTGTGCTCAAAGCCTTCCTTTTCCATCTACTCTTGAAAATACTAATGCCTTGCTCAATAAACTCCTCCTTGCGGATGTTGAGCCTGTGCACCCAGTCATCTCATTGCCTCATACCAGGCCACATTGCTGCAACTTTGAAAGTTAATTAAAGCAAATCCATGGAGTTACAAGCCACCTTGCTTTGAGTGCTACCAAAACACTGGTGCCAGCATTTACAGAAAGGCAGCCAAGTATGTTGAACCCAGGAGAAAGGACCTTTCAGGCTGTGCATGTGAGAGAGCGCATTTTTTCCATGAAGTATTGCATTGGGAGAGAGATGTTCTCTGAGATCATTAGAGTAACAGTAAATCGATCAGATGTTGGCAAATATTTTGCTTTTTGTATTTAAGATGAATTAATAGATGGTACGTAAGACTAATTTCTTTTTAATGTAGCCTTCATTTTACTTATTAAAGTGTGCACTGGATGTTTGCTAGCTGTATTACCTAAATGAGTGGTTAAGAATGTACCGAATATTGTAATCTCATTTTAAATCCATCTGACACAGACACAGAAAACTCAGGATGGCTTAGGATGGTAAAAGGTGAGAAAATGAAATGGGTGGGTTTAGGGGAATTTTACCAAACTGGCAATGTACTGGAATGGAGCAAGTTGTCCCATCTGTATCTCCTATCATACTTTGTTGCCAAGCTGTCAGCTGGTTAAAGCACAAAGTGAGAATATAGTTCCCTGATACTGCAATGACTTTAAGTAATTTCTTTCCCTGACCATATCTTCTATTGCCAAATCCCTGAAAATAGCTTGTGAAGGTGTGAAGTGCATCAAATCAGATCAGGGAACTGATTTAGATTAAAAATAAAGCCTCGTCCTCCTGACTTCTATTTTTTCAACCCATTTCATTCCCTGGGCTGGGCCAACAGCTGTGCTAATGGCTGTTTTAGCACAGCATGGTGCAGAGCAGGAGCAGGAAGAAGCCAGCAGTGATGGGGGCAGGAGGGAGGCGCTCCTAACCAGAACAGGTATTGAACACATCTTCTGGTTGAACTGTGGTCTCTGTGCTGGCACACTGAATATCTAAGGCCAGGATTGTCATCAGAAGAGGGAGGAAAATTTCTGGAGACTTTAATATGCCTGCAGGTGCAGTTAGAAGGACCAGGAAGCAACAGGGACCAGTCATATGAAGTACTTTAGTGAACTATCTGAAAACTATTGTATGAAATTTGTTTTTTTAAACTAATCCTCCCAGGAAATGTAAAACTTATTTGAAGTAGATATAGGAAGTAGCACTGAATTAGGACTGAATTTTCCAATCTTCTGTTTCCCAACTAATTAGGAGTTATGAAGTACTTCATTTGCAAGAGCCCCTCAAGCATACACAAAGTAGATCTCCAGGGAGCTAAAGCTTCCGCTGTTTTTCAAGTGACTCCTTTCCTGCAGCAGGGTGCAACTTTCCTTGATTTGATAGAGTTGACCCAATTGTTTACAATCTTGTGTCACCATTAATACATTTTTACAGGACCTTGCAATACTGTACAGTTTATTTCTAATAAACATATGTGGACTTCTCAATTTTGGAATCATTCATAAACCCATTATTGACTACTTTAGAAGTACTAAAACCTATCTGATAGTTCAGATGAGATATTTCAAGATCAGTGCAGACTGTGTACTATTCAGGTTGATTTGGCATGCTACAAGTTCTTATAAATGGCTGTTGGAAATCTGAATGAATACAGACTTTTCTTTCCATAGTATTTCACCAGTGTTGCAGTCTGTGGTCCAAATTACGTGTATGAAATGATTTCTCTCTAAACTGGGGTGCTTCTGTGTGTCTGTGTTTTGCACATATATACACATACAAATGTTCTAGATAGTCATATAAATATATGCCATTATTATAATACTATCTGTGAGTGCAAATAGGCTTTTGGAAGATATATTTCAGATTAATGTTTAAATTGCATACTTCTTAAAAAGTTTGAGCCAAATTAACTACCATATTTGTTAGCTTGTATCCATTGCACTTTGTTGCTAGTATTCAGTTAAACACTTGCCTACTCATTGATCCCATGTATTTATACAGAGCTGTGCTCACTTTGAAATTTGATTTCCTTAGGGAGAATACAAATATTTTTAATTTTGTTTTGTAAGCCATATGTTCAAGAGCCGCTACTACTTTGCTGTTTCAACTTTCTTTGCCTTTTTCTGCCTTTACAGTATTCTAGAAATTCACTAGTACAGTCTAAATAGAGCACTGTAAATATGCCACTAAAAAAAGTTTCTTGTACAAAGTAATTTTATCATGAACTCACATTTATTTAGTTTTATCTTAATATCCCCTGTTGCTCAGTTCTTGTATAAAGATGTGTCCCTGTTTACATATGTTTGTGAGTCAGCTTTTATGAAAGTATTACTGTTTGTTCCTTTTATCTTAGCTCCGACACTGAGGGTTTGCTATAGGACTACCTTATAGTGTTTTTTTGTTTGGTTGGGGTTTTCTTAAGTGTTTCTGGCCACCAGAACATAGTGTCTTCACTGAATGCTGACTATTTTTTTCTTTATGTAATATGCAGTTTGGCTCTGTAGTGTGGTTATGTACCCTCTTCTGTGACTGATCCCTGTTCTTCTCTTTGCTTATGATGCAGAAGTAGAGGCTCCAGGGATCAGACAGAGTAAGAGCAAGTGAGACCTCAGGAGGAAATTGGTCAGGAGAGGCCAGTAATATCTAAGATGATGCAGTCAGACTAGATGACGCTTTAAGCCTGCTAGCAGTGGGGGAAGGCTGCAATGTTTGCGTCAGGGAAAACAGTGAAGAGGTGAAAGTGGCCTCATTTCATAAAAGAGAGGAAAAGCAGAACTAAACCTATGGGAGAAGAAAGGAGAGGAGGCAGAATGTGTCCTTGTCTTGGCTTTACCTTCAGTATATTTACCCTGAGACCTGCATGTGTTAAATCTCAGTAAATTTAGCCTGGGAAATAACAAAAATTACTTAATTGCAACTTCAAGTTTTGCCTTCTGCAGATTTTAATTGATGCTTAGGTATCAGAGTGAGGTGTCCAGTGAACATTTTGAACAGTAAGAAATATAAATCCAGTTCCCTTAGGAACTCACAAGATGCCTGTCCCGGCTGGCATTAACGTAGTCCAGCAAAACACTTAAGCACTTGTTGGACATGAAGCACAGACGCAATTCCAGTGATGTGGATACTTTGCAGGATCAAGTTAGAATATATTTGGATACCTGTCCGTAAAACTGGCATTTTAGTATTCTGTCTCCTTTGCTATCTAAACTACATTTCTGTAACCACTGGACTTCCTATATGAAACACTGATGATTCTAGTCTGAGACGCTTGTTGTGCAGATTACATTTCCTTTCTGTTGAAGTGTTTTCCTGGTTTATAAACTTGAGATAAAGGATGCATGGTCTTCATTTCTTATTCCACTGGAACACTTTGCCCTTAAACCCAAAGATCTGGTTACCATCTTGTAGAAAATGTATCAGGTGCTAGCTGTGGCACCATATTTTTAGTTCCAAACAATACTTAATTCTGCTTTATCGTTATTTTTGAAACCTTGTTCACTGTAATGTCTCCCTCTCCTTTCTCCCTCTCCCCCCGTTACTTGATATTTTAGCTTTTGTAAATATTTTACACACGTTATTACTCTCAAGGTTCATCTCAAACTTCCATGATATATTGTGTATCAATAAATGTCAATACTGACTTGACATATTTTGGCAAGCATTTGTTGCAGCACGAGGTAAGGAAAAGCAATATCAAAATTCTCAGTCTTGGCATTACACAGTCCCTGTGGAACAGCTGCATCAAATTCTTCACATTATTTATGACTGAAGCAAAAGTAACTTTCTGCTTGTTCTCATTTTTGTGGTTTGTCCCCTACTCAATGTCATGCCAGCTTCCTGCTAGACAAACTATTTTGGAATCACTAATCAGGTGGAAAATCACATACATTTTTGCAATTAATTGAGATGGTTAGATACCTTTTGATGAAACTATATTTCTCTGAATATGTGGTCTTCTTGAAGTTAAAATGCTTCACAATACTCCTAGGTACATAGTCTTGGAATTATTGGATTTTATTTTGATTCAAAGTAAATTTTATCTTCAAAATTCTAAAAATATTAAAAAAAAAAAAAAGCAGTGTCTTGTACTTGGAAAAGCAGTTGCATGATTCACAGCTAGTATATGGGGGTTTTTTTTCTGATTTTTCTTCATTAATACCTCTCTGTTCTTTGGATAGGATAATTATTCTTCATCTTCACAAATAGGTGAAAGTCCATGATTTTGATTCCTGAAGTCAGCTACACTGAGATACCCAGAAAATTTTTTGTCCTCTAGAAAACATGTACATTTTGAAAAGAGAGGGAAAACTGTAAGAATGCAAGTGTGTTTTTTCTATATTGCCTTATTAGATTATTTTTTTTTTATTATTATTATTTTTGAATAGCAGCTTAAAATTGCCTTTGATTCTTCCTAGAGCAATTCAGTTGCATACTTTGCGCTAATTAAATATAAAGTGCCTTAAAATTCACCACCCACTGCTGCACCAAAAAATCACCACGTACATTTTAGCTGCTGCTATTGTGAACTGCTGGGATCATTTTGTGTTAAATATAACTGAAATTGCTAACGTCTTCATATTCTTTCTACAGTAGAGTCTTTTCTTATTTGATTGTGATTGTTTCACTTGCCAAAAGAAGGTTGTAGTGAGGGTGGTGTTGGTCTCTTTTCCCAACTACCAAGTGATAGGAAGAGAGGAAAGGGCCTCAGGTTGTGCCAGGGGAGGTTTACATTTCTCCATTGAAAGGGTGGTCAAGCACTGGAACAGGCTGCACAGGGAAGTGGTGGACTCACCATCCCTGGAGGTATTTTTAAAAGACCTGTGGATGTTGCACTTAGGGACATGATTTAGTGGTGGATTTGACAGTTTTGGGTTTGCGGTTGCAGCTTATGATCTTGAAGTTCTTTTCCAACCTAAATAATTCCATGAGTCTGTAAACACCTTTAATTGCAGTCTGGGCAAATGACAGATTTTGTGGCTGGTCAATGGGTGGTAAATTCTGTGCCTGAATAATATTGAAGTAGCCAGGGGATATGCCCCTTTCCCTGGAACAAAGATTTAACTCCAGAGCTTAGTTTGAAGAAAGAAAATGTGGTCCATGAAGACTTAAATATCTATTTCTGTGAATGCTAAAGGAAAAAAGAAAAAAACAAAACAAAACCAAACAAAACCAACAACAACAAAAAAAGCAGAACAGTGTGCAATCCCTGTAACCAACAGGCTTTTCTATTCTATTTAGTATTGGAGAAAAGGATGCTTAACACTCCCTCCTCTAATTCAGACAAAGAAGAATAACCACAACAACAACAATAAGCCCTAACAAAGCAAAACAAAAACCCCAAAATCCCTCTTTCCTACTTTTTGGTTTTTTTCCCATTACTTAGACTTTAAGTGGGATCTTTGATTCCTCTGTCTTCGAGGCCACCCACAGATACAAGACGTTGGGAACACTTGCATCTTCTTTCACCCTTAAGAATGCAAGGATACAACTAAGTAAGTAAGTAAATTATCAAGTATCCATGACAAACAGTTAATGTTGATGTGATTTATTTGTTCCTTTCAGCTGATCCTCTGTTTCCTGGGATGCATGGTTTTCTTCTTTTCTTCTTTTGTGTTAGGTCAGTGTTTTGAATTTTTTCTGCCTTTGTTCATACTTATTTTAAGCATCCTTCTACGTCTATGACTTGGAAGACAATGAACTTTGTTACTTTCTGCCTTTTAAGTGAAACCATTATTACTTTCCTAAGTTATGCTTTATTATCAAGTTTTCTAAGCACTTACTGGATCTATACTAAGCACTTTGGAAACTTAGTAAACACAGAAATAATAGTTATATTAAATCTGGAATTACAGCTGGAGCCATGAACAGGAAATCCATGCCAAATTGCATTCTTATCCTTGTTTAAAGAAAATGAGTTTTAGGGAATTGGTTATTAGCATAATATTTTAGCATAAAACTATGTTATTTGGTGAGATATTTTCAGGTAATGATTATGCCCACTTAAAGCACACTGAAAACACAAGATCAGTGGTATCTTAAACAAATAGGGCTTTGGGATGAAAGCTAACTGAAACTGTTGAAGAAGTCTGGAAGCTGAGTAGCAAAAATTATTCTAAAACAAGAAAAAAGACAAAAGTGAGAATGAGACTACCTGTGACATAGAAAAACATTTGTTTTAAATTAAATCTTCAAATAATTACATAATTGATGTGAATAAGTGAAGTTTCATTAAAAATAATTAGAGGTATAAAACTGACATTAAAAGGTATTAAATACAGTCCAAATTTGGATAATACAACCTAGAGATGGATCCATGTTGTCACGACGCCGGCAAAATTGCACCATGTGATGGCCTACTGCAGTACAGCACTCTTGTACTTGCTGATTTTCTACAGGTAAATGATGTGGGCTGATACTCACCTGTACTCATTTTGATTATTTCTATGCATGCTTATTGATTTTGGGATTTGTTTTCATTTTTTTGATGGCCTCACATTCATCTGATGTTTTCACATTCATCTATGCAAAACTGCATGGCTGTAGGACTGGTTATGCATGGCATAAAGTTTTAGAACCTGATTTTAGTTTTCCAAAGATGCAGAGGAGGTCACGGAGTCATTTGAAGGCAGCAGGCCGTGCAGACTCTCAGTCCCTCAGCAAATCAAAATCTTAATGATCCTCAACTCCTTTGTGAACTTAACTGTGTTTAAAAATGGAGTTAAAGTGCTAATGGCAGCAGAAAAAAAATGCAGGCTGTATAAACAGAAAGTGTCGATTTTAAGAATCAACAGTTCCTAATTTTTAATTTACAATTCTATAGTGTTTTTTTCTTCTTGAATGAGAATATGTGGCTCTTTTAAAAATTAATTTATTTCTTTAAACTTTACGTTTTGTCATTCAAGTAATAACTATTTATAAATGCAATAAAATACTTTGATAATAGTTTACAAAACAAAATTCTAAACAATAAAAAAAGGAATTTACTCCGTAAAATATGGGAGAGTGCCAAAGTTTTCCATAATTTTATTCCTGAAAATAGGTATTCAAGAAACTGTGGTATATATGGTTTGTGTTCCAACAGTGTTATTGTTTTAAAATCACATATTTACTTTATAATTATATACTTAGACACTCACCTTTTCAGGTATCAGTGGTGTGTTTAATTGTATCAGTGGTGTGTTTAATTTGCTGAATATGTAGGACGTATGATGCAACGACTGGAAATATCTCTGTTGTGTGCAAAGGTAATGCCAGATAATGCCAGGTAATGCTCATGAACCTAATTTTCTTGCAATAAAATTCTTTATGTTATATCAATAAAGACTAATGGGCCTGCTAAAATTTATTGCTTTCAAAACAGTGTATTTATTGCCATAAACATCCTTGCTCTCTTCAGAAGCAGAAGAAAGCTCAGGGTCTTAGTTTTCTCCACAGAAATAGTCCTGGCTGCAAAATTGTTTGCATTAGAGACACAACACTTAAGGCACATTTTGTAGAACCATATAAAATCGTTCACATTATTTCAATTTATGGTGTAACTGGGTGCCAGAGCCTTTGAGCTTTGGCTTAATGTGAGTGCAATACAGGTTATGAAAGGGCAGTATAAATGAAAAATCCCTGATCATTACACAAAGGATGCAGACAGTGTTGTGCTTTATCCAGTTGTTTACTGTGCAGGAGTATGGAAAGTCTATAATGTTAGTTTTATAGTTACAGACACTCTTTCAGGACATTCATCACATGGGCTTGAGCAAACATGGGGAAATAACCAGTTGCTTATTATACACTAGATTCTCAAGACAACAGCCCTTTTCCTATTTAGGGGAATGCATTTTCAAAGCAATATTGATTCTTTTATCATTCTTCTCTCCTCTTTCCTTAAGAGCCCAGTGTTAGAATTATCTTTGGTCCTTAAAAATTGTTTGTCTTCTAAGACATGAATGTGTTTAGTCTCTCTTCTTCTATTTTTTAAAAACAAACTTGTATTCATTGGGGTTATGCATAAGTGGTATGCTGGCCTATGAATGCAGAAAGACAGTATTTTTGCAGGCCATTGCCCTTCAAGACATGTGCAACTTTCAGCTTCTGCTGTCAGACAGCTGGAGGAATCTTTAAGAAGTGGTGATTTGTTTCACATCTTACTCAAAAGCTGTTAATCAGGCAAAAGCCTTCTGAATCAAAAGTTATCTCCAGTGGGTCTTTGGATTGATTTAGTCACTGATGTGCCTTCAGACAGATCCTGGTTTAAAAAAACAAACAAACAAACAAACAAAAATTGCCAAAATTAAATTGCAAGGCTAATTAGCAATTATTTACTTAAGACAAGTAATATGAAACCTGGGTTTATAAAGCTTCATGTCTGTACTTTGATGAAAACTCATGTGGATGGATTCCCCATCAACAATATAACAACCCACCTAAAAATCCAAGAGGAGCTTACAACCTGCCTTCAGCTGCCTTCTGTGCAGAGACTTTTGACCCAAGTATTGAAGCTCAGTCACCTTCAGAATGTTTTGATATAACTATAGCCTTTGCCAGGTAAACATAAATGGTTTTTGAACAGTATTGTTGTAAACATGTTTTGTGATGAGAGCAAAGAGATTTTTGAGCAACCTCTTTGGCAGGTACTGATACATTTGAGGCTTGATATTCATGTATTTGCCACTTCTTCCTCTATCCCACCCTATTTCAAATCTTTTGTGCTTTAAATTCAGAAGAGGTCATACCTAAATATTCCAAATATGAAAAATCTTTTTCTTCCTCAAAGTATATTCACATCAATTTAACTTTTCCAGGAGAACAATCTGTGTAGACAAAGTCAAGTATATGTCAAAATAGAATAGAAAAGATGTTACACCTGGGTCTTATTTGGTTTCTTTCAGTTTTTGTTGTTCTTTTTGTGGTTGACATTGATTTTGTCTTTATGACTTAAAATTTTACCTTCCAAACGTGCTTATGAAATAGATATATAGGACCTTAATAGGGTTATTTAGCACATTGCATCAGTATGTTTAATTTCCCCATAAAATACCCTATATGAAGTTTCCTTTAGTTGTGAACATGTTTTTTCTTATTTTTAGATGCTAGTTTCACTGTAATGTATTTTGAAAAAATATTCTGACCCCTACATCAAAAACATAACCAAAAATAATTGTTCTAGGAACTTCATATGGGTATTCATAGGACAACCTATAATTTATGACTTATGTTTGATCACGGCCTTTTTAATTAGAAACATATTGCATCTGTTTAACATTGCTACCGTTTTGTTGCAAAAGATTTTCTGTATCAATTAATCTAGTAATATCCCTAAGCAAGCTGAAATTGTTGAAGAAGATGGAAATTGGCTGATGAATGTATTGGTCACTTCAGAGGCATGTTCAAATCTATCTTCTTGCTGTCCTAATGAATATGGAAGCCTGCCCAATGTGTGATTGGATTTTAATGACTACAAGGTCAGGGACTTTGCAAGGTGTGAATCTGCTTGCAAGGTCACTAGTGGCAAACAGTGCATGGATCTGAAAATAAACAAGGAGCTGTCAGGGATATTAGCTTTTTGTAGAAAAACCCTTGGGATGAAAAGGTTAATAGGTGATTGCATTGTAACTTGTTTTGAAACTCGAAATGAGCTCCAAAGCTATGTGCATTATCCTTCATTATACATTGCATAAGAAATAGTAGTAATTTAAAATGCAGGCAATGTTTGATTATAATAGTACCCTAGCTTATCAAAAGCTTGCATTTACTACTATAAAAACTGGTCTGCAAAATCAACATATGCTCCAAATGCAGACCTTTTGGAGAAACAGGTGAAATTACCTGGTCTAAACTGCCCATGGATGTGTATGTATATTTGCCTCCCATAGATAACCCAGACTAGTAATTACCCATAGAAATTCAGGTCACAGGTAGAGCAGTTATAGCCTATATTAATTTGTTATTCTGTAGAGATTGTTCAAGCTTTAGAAAAAAAAAAAAAAAAAACAAAAGGGAATGAATTTGAAAGTATTAAGGAAGTTTATAAATGACTTGTCAAAAGGTATTTGAGTTGTGATAGAACAACACAGAAATGACTCCTGCATGAGGAAAATACAAAGAATATCTACAGTGAGGGAGGAGTTGAGACACTTTTTTGCTAGGATAAAAAGTTAATTCACTAAGAACAAAAACCAGAGCTGCTGCACAATTTTCCCTGACAGTTTAGGGGACTGAGTAGTTTCAGGCATGGATACCATGGTTGCAGTTTCTCTTAAGCTGTTTATACCAATGGAAGGCTTCATCTGATGGGCATGTTCAAATGGCAGTTCAGCATCATAGTACAGAATGGAGTTAAATATCAGCTGTTCCCTGCCATTGGGAAGTCTACAGGCTTAGTGGTTGAAGAGCCAGGAAAAAATACCACAAGTACCCCATAGCTTCATGGCAAAAATCAGCTTTACTGCAGTCCAAAGGGATTCTGTAATTTTAATTTTTTTTTCCACAGAAAGTGGATGTATGTATACACGCTTAGATATATACATATATATTTGGATACAGTTCTTTGTATATCTTTCATTCCCCATCTGTGGATGTGATGCCTACGCAGTAACTGTTAACAGCATTTTAGCTTGTATGAATCAGTCATGATTTTATGATTAAACTGTGTATCAGTTATACCAGTTCTTAATATTATTCAGGACAAGATCCTTGAAAACAGGTATTGTACTTAGCCAATGCTTTTTCAGTAGTAAATAACATGAATTTAACAACATATACAATTGCCACATAAGTTCTGCATTTAAAACAAGGACTGAGATTATTTGCTGTAAAAGAAATATGTTATAACCTCCCCAGAATAGTACTTAGTCTTTGCATGCTTCATGATGTAACACAACCAACCCTACAGTGTCATAGCAAAAAAATAGCAGAAGACTTTTACCAAGATGGAAGATTTACTGGATCCTGAATTCATCCTAGATGCATTGACGGTAGTCTTTTATGGTATGTCACTGTCATTGATTTCACTTTCCTGAATGCATCAGCTCATGTTTGTAGTTCTGTCTGGTTTTGGAGTGTAAAGGAAAAGGAGAAAGGTGGGTTTTATTCACTAGCTTAAGCACAGAGTATCAAAGATCCCTTTTTCTTCCTGCATCCTACCTAGCTAAGTGAAAGAGAGGGCATCAGCTGTTTTTTTTAAACTTGTTTTGCTGATCATGGTTTGAAAGCAAAAAGAAATTCAGTTTCAATTTTCTTTCTTTAAGATAAATTGAAAATGTTAACAACAAATATTCTTTTAAAATGTTTAGTTTACAGGATTTTGAAGAAGGATAAACCTGAAAGTCATGGTCTACTGCAGTTTTATAGCAAAAAGAGTAAAAGCTGTTAATAGGATGAGTTTTACCTTTGGACGTTGCTTAGTTGAATGCATAATTTTAATAATGAGAGTAGCTGAATTCTTATTCTTAGACTTAGTATTGTCAAGCATTTTTTGTTTGTATAATCTGTAATGTTTTTTTAGGAACATGAGCTGAACCTGGTTTTGCATCCACTTGATGCAGAGCTGCTGCAGGCACATCTGGAGGGTTCTGAAAAACATTTCTTAAGGAAAAACCTCCATATAGTAGTTTGTTAGCTGTTATTCTATAATGTCAATTTTCAAATCATATATTACATTAATGCCATTCTATATATGAACTCATTAACATCCTGTTGTTCCATTTTGCTGGCATTTTAAATTTTCGTGGTTCCAAACTGTAGGCATGCTTGACAGCCTCTTCCATACTAGCAGATTATGCTTTTGGCCTCCATATTGCCTCTTACACAAAGACGTTTATAGCAGATTTGCTGTCCAACTGCCCTTCTGTTTATTGCCCTTTTTTTACTCTTTCTAGATTTTGTCATATTCAAGGTATGTTTGATTGTAGCTTTAAATTTCACTAATTTTAACAACTGATGGGTCAAAATGTCTGCATTTAGTCTCTTGCCACTTATTGTGTATAAATTTTGAAATAAAGTAAAATATCTGAAATTCCAGATGTTTAGTAGTCAGGCTTGGTAAAGTTAAATCTTGAGATTTGAAAAAAAAATTTATCTTTTTGGATAATTGTCTGTTTCAACTGGTCTGATACTGAACTATACAGTTGTTCTTATTTCAATTCTTTGTTTTAGGGACATATGTCAATGCTCAGTCAATGGCATAATTCTAATGCTGAGTTGTACTTTGGA
Source organism: Falco biarmicus (assembly GCF_023638135.1). Classification (NCBI taxonomy): domain Eukaryota; kingdom Metazoa; phylum Chordata; class Aves; order Falconiformes; family Falconidae; genus Falco; species Falco biarmicus. Next base: position 111,701,099 of record NC_079289.1, on the reverse strand, counting down.
GTACTATACCACCAAATCTGCAATATGTAAACTGGCAATTCTAGATACAAGTTACTTTTTTCATTAAAAATATTTGCTAATTTTCTGCAAATTACACCTAATTACTCATTCAACAGTAGTAATGCATGCAGCTTTGGGTATGGAAAGATCTCATCTTCAGCAGAGTTTTTCTGTCCGTACAAACCCAGTCACACACTGCAGACTGCAGAGCTAGAAGCAGTGCTAATGAATCAAAGAAACCACTGACCTCTTTTATTCTGTTTTTAGTATCTTCCCCATTGCTAGTAGAGTCTTTGCTGTGAAAACATACTGTTTGATTTTTCTGAAAATATGATGAGTAATTATTTTTTAAAGCATAGCCAATAAAGAGAATAATCTAAGGGCATCAGATCCAGAGTCTGTTACAGTGGATAATTAGCAAGCCATCATGAGGCAGTTCTGCTTGCATGAGTATTAAACATTTACGCCAATGACAAGAGATTGAGCTCTCTCCACCCCAGTGTGAGAACAAGAGACCACCAGGTTCCTCCATCAAGAGAAGGCCCATAATGTTACTGTACCCCTGAGGAAACAGAGTGGGAAGGAAAGATGAAGAGCAGCTCAGTTGTACAAAGAACTCCTGCTCCTTTTTAATTCTTTCCTTGAAAAATAGCTGAGCCTCCTTAAAAGCAATGATTGGTGAAGATGTGAGAAAGGCGGGGGGGGGGGGGGGGAGCCAGGGAGAGAGGGGAGGTTATTCACAGAAATTAAATTAGGATGCAGATGCAGGGAAGAGTGACACATTAAGCACTGTGGAAAGCAGACTGCACTGCTGCTAAACTGTATGACAGGAAAGGCTATAAAATATAAAATCAGCTGTGAGAAGAACAGAGGAATGGGATCAGTTCTGACTATGTGGCTGAAACATTCAGAGCCCTCCCAAACATCCTTTAGTCTCTCTGCAGCTCTTGAACCCTTCTGGCCCCATTCTTCTGATGTGGCCTTGCATGGTGCTATGCTGCATGGGATGAGGGCTTCTGTTAATTCCTGCTATCTTGCAGATAAAGGAGCTTTATTTTTCATTATGGCTGTACTGAGAGAGTGGTACTTGGCACAGTCATTGGCTTTACGATTGTCTAAAAATTAAAGAATCAAAGAGCTGCTTTGAGTAAACAAGTGACAAACCAGCAATAACAGCAAAGTACTGAAGATAACTACCTAAAATAGTCCGTCCATGTAAATTTTCACTGTTGTATGTTTGACTTATTTAGGTTTGTAAGCTCTGGAGGAAAAATATCTGTGTGGATGGATCCCTGTGTTGTAGAGCTTCAAAGTCTTTGGTGTTTGAGTACATTTGGAACACAAACTCAAAATAAAAATCATAAAAGAGCTAATCCTGCAAACAGAATGCCTTGGGTGAAGAGACAGGCTTTCTCTGGTAGTGCTTCTAGTGAGCAGAAGACCTCTCCCTATATCATTGGTCATTTGGTGGCTGAATTAGCACTGCCATATGGGAAGTCTGGGCTTCATTTGCAGCCAATGCAACAATCATCTCCTTGGCTTGCAAAAGTCCCGGTGACAGGTGGATGTTGCTGGAGAATTTTATGGAACATTACTTTTCTACTTTAATAACCAGAAAAGGGTTTTATTTTCCTTTACTTCCTGCCCCGTGCCCACAAGATTTGCACTGGAAATAAACTGCAGTGCAGAGAGTTCTTCTGTTTTTCTTCTGACAGATTTGGCAACTAGGTTGCATGATTATTTTTTTTTTTCTTCAGTAAGGCAAAAAAAAGGAGAACAAGACGGTTCAGATCTTTCTGCCATTGAGCTGGCTGTCCCATCAGTTGCACCATGAAGATAAGAGGGCTTTGCATCTCATGGAGCTGATTTATGCTTTTGGAGAAGTGTTAAAGAAAAGTGCAAATTGCCCAATGGCAAGGGGTATATAATTTTTAAATTTACCAGTTCTTCCTAACAGCTGGTGCCACTGAGGTTGTCTAAGCTAGGACAGAGAGCAAAGATTTATAAGGCCAACTCCCTCTGTCAGACATGCTTCACTATTTAACAGGAGTTCTCAGATTCTTAATGTCAAGGGTCAAAAACCTGAAGAATTCTGGGCTGGGTTCCTTTCACCTAATTCTGGATGTTTACATGTGAGTTTGATGTTTTGACTCCTTTTGTTGTCAATCGACAGAACTAGGTACTTTTCAGGTGCAAGTGATACTTATTTTGGTTCTTTATCTTTTGAGGAGATATTTGCTCTCTAAGTGCTTATTTCCTCTCCATGTATTTTGCTCTAGTTCAAATGTATTTAAGTGGAATGAAACCCATCCCAAATTTTCATTCTCAGAAATGCTGACAACTTAGAATTTCATTCAAACATGGGAGCTTCTCTGATCTGAAAAATACATATCTTGGCATCAAGCTAACACCCAAAATTAGATTTCCTAAATGTTACATTTATATATGGTTCAGTTTCCCATCTGTTAAATATTCACAGAAAGCTTCCTCACTTCAAAGACATGCTGTAGATTTTGAGAAAATAGTAAGAGAAGCCCTTTAAGGTGATAAAATATTCTATATAGAGATGTAAAATACTGTTGAAACCATGCTTCAACAAAATGGGGTATTTCAGGAATTAGGCCACACCATGCCTAACAGAGAAATTTAAAAAAAAAAAAAAAGAAAAAAAAAGAGAAGCAATTAAAGAAATAAAATTATCTGAGCCAAAATATCATTTTCCATCTTGAATGTGACAAAAGTTCTGTAGATATTAGCACATGCTATCTCATTGCCAAACTTTACTATGGACAAGGGGTTAGGAATTAGATTGCATAAGTAACCTAAGTGTGGTGATTTTGTCATATTTTAGTCTTTGAATTTGCTGTCTTAATATTATTTTTAATGAAGCACAGTATTTAGTTTTCAGCTTGTTTGAATAATTGGCAAATACTTGTGAACACAATTTCAAAATTTAATTACTCATTACAATTATGCATAATTATGTCTTTTAAATTTTTTTTATGAACATATGAACAATCTTTTTCAGTATTTGAAGGAATACTGATGCTCATACAAATACTCATTTTCTTGGGCAAACAAGAGTATTCATCTGCCAAAAAAGACTGCTCATTGTTTGCTATTCCATTAATTAATATTTGCCATACATTTGACTAATTTTTTCTTATTAACAATAGTATGTCCCCCTAGCATACAAAAATAGCTGCTGTGGTAACAGTCTTACATTTATAAACTTTAAATGGCAAATTATTCTCGCGCTCACTCTGTCTAGATATTACAATTCCTAATCCTCTTAAAACAATGATTTAGGGAAATTTTGTCAGTCCTGTTTTACAGACTGGGGATTGAGGGTTACACAGATAAAGCTGAGCGTGATCAGAGGGAAGGAGGTCAGAAGACATCAGAGGTAGCAGCTGAAGCCTAATTTGCTGAGCCTCTGACCAGGACTTTATGGGCAAACCTGTCTTCCATCAGTTTTGATGCATCGTGAAAATATTATTTGTAGTATACTGGTATCCCCAAATACACCATCACAGCACATTGTTAAGAGTTCGCAAAGCTAGGACTTGATTTTGGATGTCTAGCCCGCTTTTATTCATTTAAGAACCTAGGCAGATATTTTCTTTGCACTTTCTGTTTAGCTGTAAATTGTGCACGATGAAGGCCTTTCCCCCTGCCCTAGGCTTTCACAGTTGTCACCCATCTTCTTAGGGGGCTATTAACCTCCTGTCAGAGTCAGAAGACTAGTGAAGTGCCACAGTGATCTATCAACTCAATGCAAACGCAGCTTTAAACAGCCTTGAGCCAGGTAAACTGAGGTAGTTGAGTTATAGATGAAGCTGTGGACACTGCAGCTGAAATGGATGAGAAGTGTTCCCATAGTCTGTTCTGCCGGCAGCACTATGGTTGTGGCAGTTTGATTATTTTCTCCATCTAGTTCTGCACTGCATCAGTCTATTCAACTTTTAACCAACTGGTGCATACGCACATGCACACACACAACCATTCTGGACTCCGTTTGCAATGATCTAAAGCTCTTGTTTGTGCAAACAAACGTTTTCATTAACACTAGAATAAAAATAAACAGGAGAAATTTCTACTGCCTTGCAGATAAAGTTTTCCTATGGTATAAACAGCTGGAGTAGCATGTAACAAACATTGCTCAGACTGAAAGGTGTATTTCTAATTTTCTGCATATATATATATATATATGTTTTTCTCATGGGACCACAGGGTACAGGATATCCAAGGACCTTTTGGGCTGTCAGTCCCAGATCTGTCATATTATACATATCTTAATCATAAGTTTGCCAAATCTTGACAATGGTAACTTTTTCCTTTTTTTCTACTGTTTCTAATAGAAAGTAGTCTTATCCCCGATGATTTGAAGCCTTCTTTCAATACCCAGCTTAAATTTATTCTCACCCAGTTCACACATATTTCTTCCAATGCCAGTGTTGTTACTACTGTTGCTGGGGTGAAGTAGCTCATTTTCCTCCTTTGTACTTAGGGAGAACAACTGTATGCCTTCTGGATCTTAGTTTTGTTTAGGTAAATACTTCAAACTCTTTTTCTCTCCTTTTGTAAACAAAGTTTTTTCATGTTTCAGTTTGTGCAAGGCTAAAGCAAAAAGGCCTTGCTTCATACCTTGAGACAAAACTAGTATGTCAATAATGTATATTTCTACTTGCAGAAACTTCTGTAGCTATTACACCCGGTTGGAGATCATGCCATGAGGTGAATGTATGCGGGGTCAAAGGGAATATGGCTACTTAAGTCTCTGAATTACTGCATCTTCAGCTTTGAGTCTGGGAAAGATTGCTGTGAGCAGCTTCTATAGAGTAGAGATGATAGTCATCTCACTGAGTCAATACAAGTTCACCAGTTTAGATAAGTTGAAGATCAGTCTGATACATTTATTTTCCTAAGTTTATCTGTGTTTACCCTTGGACCTCTTGTATACTGCATAAATATCCCAAGTAGTGCCCATTGTAACAGAAAACAGAAGAAAAGCTATGGGTAAAATATGTTTTGACCTATTTTTTAATAGATTTATTTATACTTTACTGTTCAATATAGTCACAGTATATTTTAAATCCCAAATCTGACATATTCACTGAATAATAATAAAAAATATATTCTGCCACTTCCTATTTTTTATTATCAGCAATTAAATATGAAAGTCTTTTAATATGCAGAAGTGTTATGCATTATGACTAAAACTTCACAGAGTACCTATTTATTTCTAGATGAACTGCTTTCTTTTGCCTATCTTGTGCTACTGAATTTTGGAATCAGAGTTACACAAAAGTATTACAGTTTCCAGGATGAAGTGGGTTTGGGTTTTGTTGGCTTTCTTTTTTTCCTGTTAGTTGGTTGGTTTCTTGGTTTTTTTTAAAGTACAGTCATCTAATTCTTGTTAATTGACATCATACTTGAACTTTTTTTTCTGTAATACACACCAGCTCCAGGCCTCCCAGAGTTTACAACGATATAAAATATTTGCTTAAATCGTATTTTCAAAATGGCATTTTTCTGAACTTCGATTATGGTATGTGTCTGCCACTACAGTCACAGAAACCCAAGGATGTATTTCTGAGCACTCAGATGTCTCTGGTCTCCCTACTGCGACTTTTGCTTGTCCAAGCAACTTCAGCACGGGCAAAGGTCCTATAAGAGAGCAATTCAAATTGTGGATCCTTCGACTTACACCCACAAGCTTATAAGTTTAAATTTGGAGACTTGTTTTAAATCATAGCCTTTTAAGTTTCTTTACCTTTCTTGAGAAGATTAATGTTTGACTGTAATGCATAATATTTGAATAATTCATTTTAATTAAGTTTGATTATAAGAACTAATTAAAAGATATTTAACTGGTTACTGGCAACATAGTCGGACTGCTTCACAAAATACCATTTGGTGTTCAACCCTAGAGTCATGTTGGTTTTAGAAACTATATTCTATAAATAATAAAGGGCACATAATTAATACTGTATAAGAATTCGGAATTCTACTATTTATTAAAAAAACAAACCAAACCAAACAAAACTGTTTTCTGATTTTGGATAAGATTCTCCTTTTCTGTAAAGCTCACTGTATTAGTAAAAAATGTAACCAAAAAAGGGTTTATAATGACCTCTTATTCATGTTTTTTCCAAATGTTGTAAAGTGGGATTCATCTTCCTTCCTTTCCATCTCATCCTTCCCTGGATATTTTGGGAAGATACATAGAATCATAATAAATAAATCAGCTTTTAGAATATAAGCATTGAGAGTGATCCTTTGGATCACTGAATCCAGGAAGTGAATTCTTTCTATTCTAGTCAATCTGATTATGAAAGTCATCAAGTTTCTCCTCAGCAATAGGTAGATTGTTGCCTTCGTTATTATTACTCAGGAGATTGGTTCAGATCCTAGCTATTCTTATAATTGAAAACCCTCAAATATCTAGTCTAGATGTATTAATTGCCAGTTCATGCTCATTTTCTTTGAAAAGCTCTTTATTTGATCTCAGATTGTGACTTGATGACTAATTCTGAGTGCTATGATGGGAATCCATTATCAACTGTTCAGAAAATGCCCTGCCTAATTTCTACTATGTGAAATATAGTGTCACTATTTCTATTCTCTGTCTGGTTTAGGTTGTTGGATAAAAAGAACCCAAAGAAATATTTAAAGAATGAGGTTTTAGATGTTTTATCTTAAGACCTGAGCAGTGATTTCAACAGGATGGATAGATGCTAGGGACTGTAAGAGCTAAATTTAATAGCTGAAGGTGACCTAAGATGCACTTACTTCTATTTGTGGTGAAGATATCACACTGAAGGGAAACAGACTGTGCAGAGAAGAATAAATGAGACATTTTCTAGAAAACTGGCTATCCTATATCTTAATTTGGTTGAAAATTTTCCATGGAGTCTATTTTTCAGAGGAAATTTGGATATTTGACTATGTATTTTTTTTTCTGAAATGTTGTGCGTTTCCTAGAACTCATATAGTTGTCTTTCCTTTGAAATTAAATTCTGTTGGTGTCAGATGGAAGTTGAATTATATTCTACATCCATACTGAGAATCAATTTCTCAAAATAAAAGCCTTTGCAAACAGGGGAAGGCTTTAAGGCAGTGTTGGACATATCTGTGCTACACACACAAGCTGAAAAATGTTCAAAGAACACTGACAAGGAAGGGTCCTGTCTATTGTTACTGGGGGAGTATTAGTTTGAATCTTGGGATCTTTACACAAGGATGAATTTAAGAGCCTTTGACATCAATCATGATGTTCACCTCCATTATTTTTTCAAACACCAGATCTGCTCCCAGTAGAATAGCTTACACAGCCTGTAGAATTTTTTTTGTCACCCATACCTCTGGTTCTTTTTTCCCTCTGCATTGATTGAACTAGGTTAGAAACATTTCCTAAGCAATGAAGAACTCCGACCCACATTTTCATGGCTTCAAAAAATGCACTTAGACAGTATGGCAAGGTGCTGCCCTCCAAAAGAGGAATGACTTGTCACAGAACATTTTTCTGCTAAGGTTCAGGGAGAGCTGGGCTGGCAGTGTCAAAATGCTGAGCATATTTGGAGGTGGAAGAAACCATAGGTTAATATCAGCTGCATACTCCCTAGCCAGGAAAAGGAAAGGCAAAATGGAAGAAATAAGTTTTCAGCTTTAGGTATTTCTGAGTAGAAGAGCTAAGAGGTGAATAGGTGTGGCTCATCTTTGTATTAACAGAGGAAAGACTCCATAAACAACTGTAGTGGTGCCAAAGAACATTGTGTTGAACTGTGAAGATCAAAAAAAACCCAAACAGACAGACCCCCAAACACTTGTCTTCTTTTTGTATTGTTGAGTAAAAGTTACAATGATCCACAAATCCCGAAATCAATAAACTTCTCTCAGTCTGGAGAGGTTGGGGGTGGGGGATGTTCTGCTTCTGTGCTTCTGCTGTCTGATAACAAGAATAGTGGATGGTTTTATGTTTCCTCCAGCAGTAGTAAATGGATTTGAAGCAGTTACAGTCTCTCTAAAAGGGCTGTAACAAATGAAGAAGCCCAGAAGTCTTGGTATTAAAAAGGAAGGGTAAATTTTCATGTACCCAAAAGTCTTTAAGCTGTCTTTGTGACTTAGAGTTTCTCACATTGAAAGATCCTATTAGTAACTGTTGCATTGCCACTGATTTAAAAGTATAAGTATAAGCAATTGAAATCTCCAATAAGGTACACTTTTATAACAAATGTTTTCATTGACTTGGAGACAATTATAGCATGAGTTTTTCATTTCTAATGTACCTACAGTAATTATCCATGTTCTGCTGATGCTTATTTATTGTTTAATTAAAATGTATGCAGGGGATAAAAAGACCATTAGGATAAAGCATCGTGTCAAAACGAAAAAGTTGCAATAAAGTTCTAAAAGAACATGGAAATGCCTACTGTTGGCTTCTGTATATTTATGGCCAAGCTCTGGTAGCAAGCTTCAGAGAAACAGAATATTACTTTACTCTAAAGTAATCACTTCTATAAAATTAGAAAAGAACTTAAATTATTTATCCAGCAAGCCTAACCAGAACAAAGTACATTCGTGGACTAGTATGCTGTAGCATTAAGTATCACACCCTCGTTAAGGAGCAATTTTCTTTCCAACCTTGATTCAGTATGAATGGGGAAGAACTGATTAAAAAGAAAGGGTTCTTCCAGTTAGAAATGGCAATAAATTTTTCAGGAAAGGTATCAGTTCATACATATGCCTAATAAATTAACCCATCTTTGTAGAGAAAACTGCAAATGCATTCTATTCAAAAGTGCACTGCTAGTTTTGAAGCTTAAATTCATTAATCTCTGTGAAGTTTACACTTGTCTTATACAGTTTGAAATGCTTGCCTTGATGCATCAGCTGAGGATAATCAACTATTTGAATTTATGGGAAACACTATCACTGTGAGATGTGGAAATCTCCATGTGTAACTTTGGAATACAAGGAAGAGTTAAACGTAAATTCCCATGTACTGGGATGTGTGGGTGAAAACATTCTTTTGTAATAAATAATTGTAGTTTTAATTAAGGTAGATCAATTAGATTCCAGTATTTGACTCATCTCATGGTTTTCTGCACATGGTTGTTGGTTTTTTTAAACCTTTCCTGCATAACCAATCCATTCTCATTGCATGTCCTTGGAAGGTCCAGAAATTTCTCAAAACGAGAATAAATTTATTTGCCAATTCCTGGATCTGGTTGTGTTTCAGATTAGCGATTTTTACATTCTCCCTGCATTATCCCTTTCCCAGGAAGAGGTGCACATGGGAAGGGTGACTGTAGAACACAGGTTAAAACCATGTCTCCTGAGCAGAGCTGCCCAATTCAGGAGTGTGAGTTTTCCTCTTGGGTCAGGTTTGCAGGGGCTGAAGCAAGGCAAGGCCAGGCTGTCCTCTCCAGTAGCATGGGTGCTTGGGGCCCTCTGGAAGTTTTATGTTAAAAAATCCTCAGTTAGTGAAAGGAGCATGTTCTCTGGCAGTGTGGTTGACTTTTGCTGCCCTTCTGTGTCAAATAATAGTTGTGGACTCGTGACCCTTGTTAAAAATGCAAAGCACATGTCAAGGTGTTATAAGCTGTTAGGCTGTTCAGACTGAACTGGGTATGGTGGTGCAATGCCCTGCAGAGTCTTTAAAATGGTTGTCCCACTGCACAGATGTCCTCAGTCATGTCCTCAATGAGTTTTTCTGATCCTTTGTATCACCTACTGTTACTTCTATATTAAGTGGTGAGAGAAACAGGCACATTCAACCACTCTTGTACTGAATTACCTTCTGGAGTTTCCTCCACTGACTGTACAGGGGGTGAGGAACTCAAATGTGTGTGTTGGAGCCCAAACCCAGGTAGGCCTGGGTGCCCTAATCTCATTTTCTTTCTTAAACATTGACAATTTGGCTGAAGTGAAGCTACTGAAAGCTTGACTTCTTTATTTCAAACATCTGAACATCAATCTTAGGCCTCACACACCTAACACTAGGCTCTTAAGTTCATCTCTTGCTATTCCCTGAGGCTGTGCTGATGGTCTGCCTGAAATACCTGGTTTTGCATGTAACTAAAGTTGTTACTGAGAAGAATCATATACTGTGCTCCCTCTGAAGAATCGTAATAATATCTTTTGATAACCTCACTTTGTTCCTTTGGATGAAATGCACTTACTGTGTGATTTTCTCAGATTTCATTGAAAATCCTAAGGGATTCCAAGTAACTGCTGTGTGCAACCAGTTTGTTGTTCATAATACAGCATCTTAAAGCAGGTATCATAAGTTGCAAGTATGCAGTAACCATTCTCTCAAGTAAACCTGCTTATTTTTTCTAATTCAGAAAGCTGAATTGTCATGTCCTTCTTAGAGAATTATAAAAATAGATTTTGAAAAAGAACCTACAGTAGAATGGAGGCATCTGTTCAATTTCTATTTTACTTCCCCACGCTAGATAATGTTGAAAACAAAGATGTTATTTTTCCCCCTTGTTTGTCATTAGACAAGAAAAAAAAAAAAAAAAGCACAGTACTTTTTAATTTCATCATTGTTTCTCTGTAATCACAAGAGAAACAATGTTTAAATTAAGAACTTAAACATTTCCATCCTGATTCACAGAACTCTACAAAGCCAGTATTTTGCTGAGTAGTTATTTTAAAACTGGTAGTCATTGGACATCCCCACTCCCCACCTTGCTTAGGAAAAGGGATCTCCTAGTACATAACTACTAGTGAAAGTAATGATTGTCTTGCAGGATTTTTGTTTTTTTTTTTTTTTTTTTTTTTTTCATTATAGTGACATTTTTGTACACGTGCCCAGGCAGCTTTGAATTACTGTATATTTGTGCATGCTGATATTAGTTTAGAATAATAGAACCATAGGCTGGAAAGGACCTTTAAAGATCATTTAGTCCAACATTCTACCATGGGCAGGGACATCTTTCACTAGATCAGTTTTCTCAAGGCCCCATCCAACCTGACCTTGATCACATCCAATGATGGGGCATCCCCCAGCTTCTCTAAGCAACCTGTTCCAGTGTCTTCCCACCCTTATCATAAAAACTGTCTCCCATACATCCAATCTATACCTACCCTCTTTCAGTTTAAAATTGTTGCTCTTTGTCCTATCACTACAGGCCTTGGTAAACAATCTCCCTCTGTCTCTCTAATAAACCCTCTCTGTATTTTCAAAGGTTGCAGTAAGGTCTCCCTGGAGACATGTCCAGGCTGAACAATCCCAGCTCTCTCAGCCTTTATTCATAGGAGAGGTATTCCAGTTTAATACCTTTATTTTAGTGATTTTAATGAAGACAAACATCCTGGACCATCACACACAATGCTATGCCAAATGCTACCTACCCAGCTGCCTTTCCACCACAACTCCATTGCTTATACACCCAACCATTAAACTTCCCTTGACTAAAACTCCCAGCAATATAGATCACTCAGAAGGTCAAATTTCTACAAGAACTGTGAAGCACAGAATGTTACAGAGGATTTTTTGGTTTGGTTTTTTTTAGTCTTTTTTGTCTGCATTTCAGTTTTTATGCTACAATGGGCCAAAAGCACATTTCTCCAGGAGTTCTCTACTTCATCAGTTGAAGGTTTCCCCAGTCCTGGGCTTCAGACTGATTTAAAAGTGTTACAGATTTTTTCGAGATTGGATCAGGAAGGTTGGAGTTCAGTGGGAAATCTCAGCTTACTTTTTGTTTCACAAAGTTGCCACATGAAGGGAACAAACAAATCAGCATTGCCAAATTTAGTTTACAAGAATGATGTGCACAACCTGCTGTGAATTTCCTAACTGCCTTCTAAGTTACTTTGAAGAAAAACAGAACTCCATTTTTATTTTTTTTTCTTTTCAGTCTCACCCCTTTATTTATTTATTTATTTATTTATTTATTTATTTATTTACATAAACCCATGCCATTTATCCCTAAACCCCACCTAGCACTATATCTTCTTCCTGACAGTGACCAAACCTGGTTGCTTAGGCATGAAGATAAGTTACACATGAATATAGGAAACAATAGAATAGAGTGATTATTCATTGGTATGTGCATTGTCTCTGACTATTTTAGCTTTGCCTTATTTTGGCTTGTTGTCTCCTTTAAAAGCTAAAGTCCATTTACATTTACTGTCTTTAATAAGAAAGGATTAAATACCTCTGAGATTTTCTGATTTATGCCTATTCATTTATTTATCTATCTATCTATCTATTTATTTATTTATTTTGCCATACCCTTTTGGAGATGGGCTGACTAGACTAGTATATGGTACTCAATATATTTATCCTAGTATATGGTACTCAATAATATCTACTGGTTTTGTGTTTTCCTAGTAATTCCTAGCATCCTGCCTCACCTCAGCTGAATGTGGAGGTGGTGTTGTCAGAGAAGTATCCACTTCTTTGGAAGTCACACTTTGGAGAGTAGGTACCTCTCCGAAATTTTAGAAAAAAGTAAGACTCTTATTAATATCTCTCTGTTTGCCAGAACTATTCATAACTGTAGTTTTTTGCTAACTTGGTTCGTACAGTGATTTGACCAACTGACCTTTAATTATCAGACTTATGGATTGTTGGAGGCTGAAGAAGTATTCCGGGGAAATACTGTTACATGCTTCTCCACATGCCCATATGTTACTGTTCTTTTCCCTTATATTGTCTCATATTCTTCCTGGGTCATCCATCCTTAGTAGGGTCTAATGCATAGGCCTCGGTATACTGGGTTTGGTTCAAACTCCAGCACTTCAGACTCATGGGCTTGAAATGCCACACAACCAGGTATCATTTTGAAATGCCACACAACCAAATCTACTTGCCACTGCAAAGAATCCTCTAACAGATGATTACAAGGATTTCCAATATTCAGTTTCTGATGCATTGGTACTGCTGTGTATGAACAGAAGTCTTCACTCTACTTATTTTTGGATCCAGTTTCATTATTCTCTGCTCATGTAGAGGGACCTTTATTCACCTCACCAACTCAATTACAGAGTGATATTTTCTTTTCTACTTAACCAAATCATTATTCAAGGCGGATGGCTTCTGAATGTATTCTAATTTATGTGTTGGGAAAGAAATTATTTACACCCAGATTAACAAGAAACTTGGGCATTGTTAGACTAAGCACGGCAATGCAAGAACTCAGACCTACAAATTTACCAAGCCAGACTAGGCAGCTCATATGCATATTCAGTGAATAAGAAAAGTTAGATGCTTTTGGCTGAAAGCCATAATAGCCATCACACTGATGCTCACACCTGTCAAGAAGCAATGCTCAAGTAAGGAGAGTGAAATCCTACCTGACTTCTGGCATAGAACAGCCAGATTAATCTATACTCAGAACTCAAAATGTTTGTATGTGCATTGTGCATATATAGGAAGACCAGCTTACATCTGTGACTAAGCTACCTCACAGTGTTGTGTTATATGAAAATAATTTTGAAAAGGAATGTAGAGTGTCCTTACATCACCAAACAAGTAACTTTACATGACAAGGAAGAAACATTAAAAACATTCCTACCTGTGGTCTGATAATAGTTTGGGTAGACAGATCTGATTTAATATTCAGCAGAGAGCTGTCAAATTTCGATACCACAAGATTTTTTCTAGACTGTACTCCTGAATGGCATGTAGGATTGGACAGCTGTGCTTTAGAAAAATTCTTTTGCAAGTGCATAATATAAGCGTCCTTTGTGAGCAGTAAAGGCAAACACTGGTCATAGGTCAAAGCCTTAGAAATCAAGGTGATAACCTTCAAAAGGACCTGCTGTTGCAACAAGTGAACCTGGCCTGTATGCTCTACCTAATCAATTGAAAGTTTGCAATGTTCTTTCATACCTGAAGTTGGGGACAGATGGCCATTAGTCATACAAATCAAGCAATGCGGTGATCAGGGTTACAAAGCAGGTCACCCACTTGCACTATGATGGAAAATCCATTTTCTTCCAGCCCTCTTGCCAAGCACTGGAAATTCCCAAGTGTATCTAGTCCAGGACCAATTTATCTCATTAATGGGAGATCCCATGGCATTTTGTACCTCATTATAGATGCCACAATGTCCTCAGCAGAGGTAGAGTATTTTAGCAGTAGTATTATGTCATGGTTTAACCCCATCCAGAAACCAAGTACCACACAGCCACTCACTTAGTCCCCCCAAACCAGAGGGATGAGAAGAAGAATTGGAAAGGAATGTAAAACTTGAGATAAGAACAATTTAATAATTAAAATAAATAGGAATAAACTCCTCAAACAGTAATGATAGTAACAATAGTTGTAATGATGACAACAACAATTATAATGAAAGGCAGGGAGAAGGGGAGAGGAATAAAATTCAGAGGGGAGGGAGAAAAAACCTGTGTTGCACAACACAACTGCTCACCACCCACTGACCGATGCCCAGCCAGTCCCCGAGCAGTGACTGGCATCTCCCTGCCAGCCCCAGCCAACTGCCCCTCCAGCTTACATACTCAGCATGACACCCCATGGTATGGAATATCCCTCTGGCCAGTTTGGGTCACCTGTCCTGGCTGTGTCCCCTCCCAGTTCTCCATGCCCCCCCAGCCCTCTTGCTGGCAGGGTCTGAGAAACTGAAAAGTCCTTGACTTAGTATAAACATTACCCAGTAACCACTAAAAACATCAGTGTGTTGTCAACATTGTTCTTGCACCAAATTCAAAACAGAGCACTACATTAGCTATTAAGAAGAAAATTAATTCTATCCCAGCTGAAACCAGGACATAGTATTATACTTTTCTTCTTATTATTATTTTTTAATTTTTTTATCCTTTGCCCTTCCTGCTTGATGGCAAAATCCCTGTTTGGTTGTTATCAGTAAGACGGGAGCAGACTCAGCTCTATTAGATTTATAGAAAAAGAAAGCTGTGACGATTCCAAGATCCATAGACATTTTAATATACAACAGTTGTATCCACTGTTTTGTATGTAGAAGGCAAACTCACTTAATACTTATTACAGTTTCTTAACATTGCTGTAATATTTCTGATGCATATTAAGCATGGGAGAAGACGAATATGCGGCTTACTGCCGTATGAGCTCTAAGATTCTCGTAAAAGTGCAAAGCTGTGAAATACAGCTCCAAAATACTGAATTTTCTCAAGTAGGAAGGTCAGATTAGTTTTAATCTTCATTTGCATCTCTTGATAATGTTAGTATTTTCTAAATATTGCTCTTGCTGAAGCAGTGTAGTATTACTAAAATAATATTATTTCATGGACATAATTCCTTTGGGTTAAACTTGATCTAACCCCTGCCAATACATGTACACATGTTTATATTTTAAGAAAATGTACCTGGGTTTTAATTATTTAGTTCTTAATCTTCACTGACTATATAGTTCAGGAAGTAGGGTAATTACAGTTTACTTTTGCATTATATCTTTCTTCATTATGTTTAATAAGAAATGACCCCTCTTCCCCACCAAGAGCATTAGTTGGCAACTGTTTGAAATGGTAATGAGAAAAATTCACCTTCCTGTCCTGTTCCTTTCAAACACCACAGAGTTTAAAACCTTCTGTTCCCTTGTTTATCTTCTCTCTTGTGCTGTTACTGCTCCCCTTCCATTCTTGCTTTCAGTCTTCTTTCATTTCTCTGCTTCCCTAATCTGTGGGGCTGCAAAAGTAATGATGCTTTCTTTGGGGAATTTTTGTTCTTCATAGAATATTCAGAAACATATTAATTCAGCATTCCGGCCTAAGGCCATTATTTCTTTTTATCAGTCAGCTGGATCCAAAGTCCACTGTAATCAATAGAAATAACACAGTATGTTCCAATAGGATTAACAACAATATTAGTAGAAGCAGGGAATGTAATTAGAAAGAATGGCCATCCCATAAAGAGCGTTGATGACGTTCCAAGCCAGTCTCCCTCTTTACTGGGTAGTGGTGGTGGTAAGTTGCAAAAGTAGTCCTGCTTGTTTTCTGTTCTCTGAAGGGTGACACTTTACTGAAACAGTAAAGAGAAGACAAGTGAGGATTTTATCTATACAATCAAGGTTTGAGGAGTAAAAGTCTATGGAGCTTCAAATAATCTAAAGAAAAGATACTGAAGAAGTTGGTTTTATCTTTCGCTTTCTGTTTTTAACTTAAAAGGTAGCATGAATACCCTTGCCTACCTGAAAATTTCTAGCAAATGTAAGGAAAAGCAAATATAACGAGAAAAAAATTTGTGTAGTCCTACTGGGAGAATCTAGCTCAAGATTCTGCATGCCCTAAGAACCAATGACAATGAGAAAAATATTGGGCATCATTAGGTATTACAATTGCTGTTTTGTTCACTAATAGGGGGCTATAATTAATTCCTGAGCCTAATTTTTTTAATAGAATGAAGGAACAAAATTATTAGCTATGCAAATAACTTACATATAGAGGTACCTATTTATTATTCCTTGAAATCCTGGGTAAGCAGGCAAAATTGGTTCAAATTAATACTTAAACTATTTGATTTTATGATAAAGGAATAGTACTGCTAACCAGGCTGAAATGTTACTAAGAGGTTAGGAAAACTTGAAAGATTACTTTGTTTTTTCATATGTTTATCTCTTTCTTCATCATCCTCCCTCTTCACCTCAAATAAAACAACAAACACATGCAATGACTTATAGATGGATGTAAGCAATGACTTATGCTGTCAGTTTTGCATCTGTCACTGGTAATTTGCTTGCCTGCTTCTAGAGAACAAGGCTTTTTGCCTTCCCTCCCTCCCTCTCTCTCTCTCATCATCTAATTTACCTAGTCTGAAAAAAAATGCAGAGAAAGAAGGGAAGGTAGATATCTGGTGCAAGCATTTCAGACAAATCATCCTTCAAACAAGTGGATCAAGAAAAGCTAACAGCCTATAATTATCCCATTCATACGTTCCACTGATTTGGGGGTTTGAAAGCCATTTAGCTTGCTGAGTTGGATTTAGATTTGCTGTAACAGCAACAGGTTTGCCTTTTATTGTGACACTAGCAGATTTTAGTCAAATGGGATAATATTATATGCATGCTTTCCTCAAAATCTTACTCTTTTATCTTGGACCATTAGGCGTTTAAGGTCATTGTTATTATATCATCTTGTTGCTAGGGTTGGAGATTTTCTTATTCCTATAAATGTAATTTCAATGCTGTCATCTCCAGGTATTCACCATGCTTTTGTTAGACAACACATGCACAACAGATGGTGGGAAAGACTAAGCATGCATTTGCTCCAGCAGTGTAAGTGAGGAAGAGATAAAACCCAAGTGTCACTGTCACTGGGTATTAAAAATCTGGGGATAGAGAGGAAGACATAGAATGGTAAGTATTTAGCTGTATCCTGAACATTGGCTTTTTCTACTGTGGTTGTCTTGGCAATATGTCTTCTGAGAGAAATTCTTGGCAGGATCTTCTCTTTAAAAGTAGGTTCCCTTTAGCTGGACTTTTACATCCATGTTGTCTTGTCGATAATGTCCTGAGATTCTTATTTCCTCTTTAGTTGTATGGATAAATATTTAATATTTGGATGAATTTGGAACAATAACTTCTGCCAAAAGCATCAGATGTCAACATCTGCCAGATTTCAGTTTTTTAATAGCATCATCCAAACAACAGGCTGTGGTCTTTTCACAATGTATTCTTTGGTGGTGAACAGTATATAAGGGAAAACAGTTTCTGGATGCTCTTTAATTAGGGTGACTGATGTTTTCACTGTGGCTTGCAGACAGCACTGACACTTCAGTGTTCTTTTCTGAGGCAATAGCTCAGTGACAATTGACAGAGAAACAACATCTGCAATACTGAGGAGTAATATATTTCTCTACTTCTGATATTTCTGGGAGTCTTACAGCTCAACCTCAAGGTCACAAACTCCAGGCTCTTTTGTAGCAAATAAAGAACTGACTTTCAGAGCTTAAAGTCCTGCATAAAACTCAAGCTACTGTCCCATTTCAATGAGGCTTTCCAAACTTGGTAGGCATGGCTGCTCCTGTTGATACCAGCCTCCAGGTCTGTGCCAGGCCTGCCACACAGAGAAAGTGGCATGCTTCAGTCCCTTCCTCTCCATTGCCCAAGCACAATCCCTCACTCCTGAAAGCTAGGACTACTGTGCACCTCATCCCTGCAGGCTACAGCTGCCTACCTAAGCTGGGATCTGCTGCCTTCTCAATGCTGCTATAGCATCTCCACAAATGCAGTCTTCTACAACGTACCTTCTAGATTTTCCTCTCCTCTACTGCACGATCACAAATTGGGATCAAAAGCATTTATTTTCATTGCTTTCATTCCACACCCACCTAATCCTGGAAATCTGGGCTGCAACACTGTGCCTTCCAGCGTAGGTTTCACCTCCATGTGGCCACACTTTGTTTCACAACACATAGGTCTGGTTCCTTCACCAGAGCAGGTGCTCAGGGAACAGACTGGCACGTTCAGGGGCCAGCTGGATTATGGGGGGAATTGTGAAGGCTGCAGGTCTGGACTCCTGTAGTGGCAGAAGGGGAGCCACCATCTGAACAGTTCTACCCTGGCATTGGCTGGCTTGTAGTTTGGAATAAACTGTGTCTGAAGAAACTCCTGTAGCTACAGCTCCTCTTTTTGATGCTCCTCACCAACCTTGCTGGAGTGAGTAGCAGTGTCTGCAATGCTTAAGGCTAAAATTAAGCAGGATTTTGGGATAAAAAATTGCTGAAGTAAGGTTAAGGAAAATAATTTGTCCTGAATCTGTTCAATAGTTCAAGCTGAAAAAAGTTATATTTTTTTTTTTTTTTTCCACCTAGGAAGTGGAACATTTTGTTTCATCACTCTCAAATGGAATGTTTTGATGTTTGGTTTTGAAACAGCAAAGACACGTATCTTCTGATTCATGTTTTTAATTGGCATTAATGATGTCTTTCTGAAAGAATAGAGATCTTGACTATTCTATTTTCACTGTGGATAAATCTTCATTCATTGCTCTGTCTGTTAGGAATCACCTTAAGTTGCACAGATCTGCTGTGATACAGTACTGAAACCTCTGTTATTCTGATCTACCATATACTTACTTATTCTACAAGAAATCTGTTGTTAGCTAAATACTCAGAGCCATCCTTTTCCCCTATGCTAATTCACTTCTTGGCTATTTAACTGGTACAGTGAGGGTCAGCTGTAATGGATTTTACATAGACTGGAAAACAGACTGAGACCCACACTTCATTTTGCAAAAAACACTCTAAGGGAGTTAGAGGACTAATGATGAATACATATTTGGAAGGGTGAATGTTTTTCTCACTTAGAAGTATTTTAATACAAGTGAAATGAAACTTTGGCCCCAGAAGTGTACCTGTACATAAAAGCATGAAGTAATCAATTGGAAGTACTTTTTATATCACACTAGCAGAAGTTACTACTGCCATTCTTTTGTCAGACACACGCGTCACTATCTCTGGGTGTTCTCCCGTTGCTCTCAAGGAGGCTTTCTATTTGATATTTTTCCTATCAAATTTTCCAATCACTCTCCGTCACAGACAAATTAATTTGGTTTTATAATGAACAGAGCATTAGCTGGTTTTGGCCAAGAAGGCTACAGAGTTAGGGCTAGGGCTAATAACCTATGTGGATGTAACCTTCAGATACTGGGCAGCACTGCTATTTATCTTGCTAGTGTGCTGAAGCACCTCTTGTTTTGAAGAGGTCATTTTATATCCTCCATATATTCCACAGATATAGAAGACAAGCCAAGTACCTATTTATCTTGTCTGAAGTTTGATTTCAATAGGATTGTTTATTTTTATAGAAAATTGATCCTAAATAGAAGATCATTTATTGCTGTAGCAGGAAGCAAGAAATGGGGTGGTTTTTTACCTGTTTAAACAACTGGTACATACCAGCTTCTAAGCAACACTTATTGCCAGCCCACTCCCAACAAATGTAACACCATACAGTAGCTAGCAGTCTGTTTTACCCATAAGTATTGCATGTGATCGTGCAGTGAAAGACCTTGTTATAAAGTGTAGATACAGGCAAATAGAATTAAAGCTTCTGTGGGCACTGTAAATTTAAGCATCTTGACTTTGTAATATTTAAGAAGATAAGGTACCATTCCTTCACAGAGATATGTCATAAAAAGTGATAAATATCAGCCACGTTGAGGATAGATTTAAATTCATTTCAACGTAGCGACTTCATATTTATCAAGATTGTGCAAAAGCTGAAGCTATTCAGCACAGACTAGAAGATTGTTCCACTTAATTTTAAATTTTAGATATAAAAACTACTTTTAAAATAATGCAGACTGAGTTTGGGATGCTATGTCGAGGAATAAGGACCACACCAAAAGCATGTGTGAATAAGGGTATCTTTAAGGTACTTTTGTATTCCTGTGCTCAGGCAGCTGTCTGGGCACTGACTCTGCTTCTGTGATTACCAGGAGAAGTCTCAGTGCTGGTGGAGAAGGATGGAGGATGCAGCTGAAGATGAACTACAACAATATAACAGTTCAAGAAAGATTTAGTCCTAAATTAGTATAGCTACTAGGAAGTGGGAAAGGCACAAATATCCAGTTAATCTATTTAAAACTCTTCCAGCTCTAGAGTCTTTTAAACCACACTCTCAAAAATGTGCTCTGTTAAGTAGCAATGAAGAACCAGCTCCCAGTGCTACTTCAACAGATATGGGCAAGAACTGTGTCAGTTTCCTCAGGTCTTAAAATTTCCAATGCAGTTGTGTTTAAATTCAGAAATTTTGGATGCTTCTGGGAAAAACTGTTATTAACAAAATGTAGACCGCATTAAGCATGGCAGGGAGCAGTTGATCTCTTTATACAGACTTGATTATATTCTTGTTAGGCAGTTCTTCATGCTGAATCTTTTTAATGCAGAAATGCCTACTGTCATAACAGAATGTTTAAACTGATATGCCTCTCAATCTTGCAATAGGAAAACGAAAACTCAGTAGTGTGAGTAGCCTTTGAAGTTTTGTAAGGGCTCTTGTGCATTTATGACCACCTATCTAGATATATTTATACAGAAGTAGCACTAAATTATTTTCTTATGCTGCATCCAGTTATTAATTTTAAACCCAAGACATTTCAAAGTCATCTAGTCACTAGCGCAATCCTGTACCCAGGGAATAAAAACTGGACAAGTCTGATATGCCAAAATCCCAGAGGACACATGACAGATGCATAAAAATACTTTGTGATAGAATTTATACCTTTCCCTGGTGCAGAGACACTTTATATGACTGGATTTTTTTTTTTTTTTTTTGCATTTTTGGGACAAGAAAAAATTGTGAGGGCATGTTGTGAAAATGTGATATCTTGTATGAACTGTAGGTTAATTGCTGCTTGAGTGATCTGTGCTATTGTCTTCAGTCTGTAAGGCAGAGCTGATCTGCTGGTGCAGTTCCTGTTAACTGAATTTCACCAGTTCATAGAAATTTTGAACTAGCAGAGTAGAGACACTGTTGTCCATTCAGTTACATTCCCCAGCCATGTTGCTGGTCATAGTTCATGATACGCAGTGGTTCTGCAAGCACCTCTGACCTCCTTCTTGGTGCAGTTGCAGTTGTGATGTGGAGACTGAGCATCGGAGTAATCTACTATATGAATCAGGAAAGATGACAACTCTGAATATGAGACAACCTCTCCCTCCCACCCAAAATAGAAGGTTATAAACAAAAAGTGTTTATTACATATATCATCCCTCGTCATTTCCATCACTGTCTCTCTCCGACTCATATACACTTTCTTGGTCATTTTCAGTGGCTTCTCTGCTCTCAACATTTTTGAACTAAAAAAAAAAATCATCTTTGGTTCCACCAATGGAATATGAAATACGGAGTTTCTTAAAGTTTTGAGCTGTAACTCCTGGATTTATCTGGTACCACGCTGTCTAAACCAGTTGTTGTGCCTGGCTCCATTATTTTTTCTGTTAGGAATTCTAGCATGACCACCTCTCTAAAGCCGTTTTGAACGTACAGACTTCAAATGGTCTTGAAAGGTCTTGTTTGCTAATGTATCGAGCCACCTGCAGCTGTGAATGCCCTCATTCTGTTATGACCAGAGAACAGTATTAACTTCTCTGACGATATTTTTGCCAGTAATAGGTGCCTTTTGAATGCGTCTAGGACAAGCATTCCTCCTTTTTGTTAATAACACACCTGGTCACCTATTCTGAACAACGTTCAGCCAATCCTTCATTAAATCTTTAGACATCCATCCTGGTTTTGACACCCAACAATTATTCCAGTAGGCAGCTGTTCCTTCAGCATTGTTTTATGCTTCAGAATCACATATGGTGGCAATTTCATACCATCTGCTAGCACTGCCAACATGACTGTAATGTGCATTTTTTCATTCCCCAAAGTTTTTTATGATGACAAATTTTGTGCCTATTTCTTCAATGGTGTAATTGGGTGGTGTGTCAAAATAAACTGGAGTCTCATCGGCTTTACCCATTTGGCTCAGCAAGTAATTGCGATCTCTGCACAATCCAGTCACACACTGCTGGAATACAGTGATTTTTCTAGTGAAGTTAGAAAGTAGGTGTGGGTATAACAAAGTTTCTCACTGTAGGCAAAATCCATTGTGCCACATCATTTGTACACATCAACTGTTACTAGCCTTGAATTCTCTCTATGGAGTGTTTTCTGCTTGTGCTATTTCTTGATCTTTCAGTTTAATGATTTCCTGTATAACGGGGTTTCTGTCTTTTCTTGGAGTATGCAGAAATTCTACAATTTGTTCTACTTCGTAAGAATTCTATTTTGAGTGCACTATACACACGTTAGAAGTGTATATAAGTATATACACTTTATATGTCCTCCCAGTGCCACAAATCTTTATTTTTTTTTCCACAAAAGGTATCACCAAGCTTGAAATATGCATTGTATACCTTTTGGTGCCTTCCCTGTTGCACTTATTTCTCTCATCTCCAGGTGATCTGCTATTTCACACATCACTTATAAGATTCAGGTAGACTTGTAAAAATGTGAACGATCACTGTGGAGTTTTCTGAACTACAGTACACCACATAACTTCACAAGTCACTGAGAAAAACAGATAACATGCTAACACCATGTTTTCTTTAGGCTTAGAGCTGCTTTGGACGTATTTGTGCTCCTTCTTCACTAGGAGGTCTCCTACAGTGTACAATCACTTTACCATCATTAATCCTAAAGGAAGATGAACCATATTTTTAAGTTAAACTGCTTTGATAAAAACAACACATCATCTTCTTTTTTAGTAAATGTGGTAACTTGAATTTAATTTTTCTATTTTAGGCATTTATTCTAGGCTGCCTTTATGATGAAATGTATTTCCCATTCTCTCCTGTGGTAGGTGGCTATAAAAAGTGGAAAGTTTCCCTCTGTAGCTGCCTGTGTGTCCCCACAAGGAGTATAAATTACTATCTACATTAAATGCCAAACTTTTAGACTGCTGAAATTTGATGGAATGGGGACAAACAGCTGAGAGCAAGGGTGCTGAAGGTGTGAACAGATTTTGAAACGTATATGGCAAGGTTTGCCCAGGCAACTGAAAATTATGTTTCCTTGAGAGAGAGAATTGAAAATTGCAGTGTCTCCCTCCATGTGACTGATCCCGACTATACGCAGATTGACCTTCAGATATGTGTAAGTCCCGCATTTGTCTGGACTGGGGACTTCTTGAACTGCTATGTCTCCAAGGAGGCCACCAAAAGGGTTATTTTTCTACATAGACTGCGATGCATCAAAGGACAGAGAGGAATGGGGAACTGGTGTCATAGCTCCCACCTCAATAAATTGGGATATGACCGAGAGCGTGCAAAGGTATTGCTAGATTGTAGAGGAATTGTAAAGGAATGGAGCTGTGTTAATTAACATTGATAATATACGGCTATGGGCTGGCTTCAGGGACAGTGGGCTGGCTGATGTGGATAAGGTGCAGCTGTGGCTGGTTCCTGCTAAGTAGTTAAATAGCTCTAAGGGGTAGGGAAGAGATGGGTTGGTATGAAGGGAGACCTGGACAGAACAGAGAGTGTGCCCCAGATGTAGGAGAGGCCCTGGAAGAAGAAGGGGCCCCAGATGAGGAGAGGCTGGCTGGGAGAGGAGCCCAGAGAAGGAAGACTCCAGATGCAGCAAAGGCAAGAAGCAGGGTGGACTGGCCTGAAGAGGATGAAGAAACAGCACAGAAAGTAGATGAAACTTTGAAACATTTTTGGGATTGGTGGCTGTGCTGGGGCAAGGCACAGGAGCTAATTATTGAAGTTAACCTGGTATGGGATAGTAAAAGCCTTGTTGCAGCTGGCTAGTTTTGATATTGCTGTGACACTAGATCACTTCACATGTAGGCATTTTCTCCCAAGCCTTTGGGTCTCAGGAGCCATTGCTTGACACAGGAGCAAGATATGGTCATTAATATGGCTTAATCATGTCCCTTCAGAAAACAATGTCTCTGACTTCACATTGCATTGAAAATCAACAAATAGGCAATAACCTGCCTCTTTGAGAGGCTAGATGTTTTATATCTCTGCCAGTATGCTGAAACTCTGATTTGGGGAAGAAACACAGTCTGGCACAGCACCTTTGATTGGTTGTCAGCTCTTGGTTTAGGGCAATCTGTAACCCCCTTCATACAGTGGGGAGGAAGCAGCACCTGGCATTCTGATTTGCATCACGGTAGGTGGCAGAAGAATCCAGCCACCTTGAGCAAGGTGGCATGCTAGAAACCGAGCTGTCCAGGTAGGTGGTAAGGCTAGCCCCAGGTCTGCAACCATTTCTGGGCAGAGACCTCTAGGCCCCTCATAAGTGAAAAGGTATTTAGCTTCCAAGATTGGTTATTCTGCAGGTATTTCTGAAATGGGGCTTGGGATGATTGAAATTTTGAGTCAGAGAGCTGCCCAGTTTGGGGTTTTTTTGCGGTGTTTTTTGGGTCCTGTCCCTATCCCCCAAATAATAAAATCTCCTTCAGCTACTTTTATTTTGTACTTACAGCCAACCGACCTGAGACTGAGCTTTTCAGAAACAAAGTGGGGGGAGGGCAATTGTTACGTATGTTTAGCCATATAAGAAGGGAATTATTTGCCCACTTGGTTGCTTGATGTTTGCACATATTTTGCCCTTTCATGTGTTCAGACCCATTTAGACTGAATAGATACTGTTAGAAGCACAGAATTTGGTAAGTCTGGGGGCATTTATCAAAAGGGAGTTGGTGCAGATCTCTCCAGCAGTGCTAAATTTAGTAGGGGGAGAGAAAAAGAACAGGTGTAAGAGATACACCACCAAAGTTAGTATGTCTGCTGTCTCCCCCATCTCTTTTGCAGAAGCATACATGCTCAGTTTTACACGTGAGACACTTGGAAGTCATCTCAGTGGACAGAGTATCACAATTAAACAAACCTGTTTCATCTTCTCATGTGATAAGGTCATCATCCCTTATATAATAAGGTCATAATCCCTTATATTCAACGCCTTAAAAATAAAATTGGGAGGTATCAGTAAGTCTTTGGTTTCAATTTCATAAAAAGTTTAGGTGCATGCTGTTTCATGATCAATGAAAAGAGATTAATTTGCTTTAAACAAAGAAGAAAAAGCTTTATTTTTTTTTTTTTTTAGAGAAACAAAAGTGAAGAGAAATTTTTTTAACAAGTAGATTCCTTCAATTTTTCAAACCCATACAGGAATATGTACATCCTCATTTTTCCATAAGCTAAGTTTCCTTTCTTCTTTCAGCCCTCCGAAAGTTTTTCTGGGTGGCATATACAGATCTAAGTTATTTGTCCCGTGAGCCATGTGCTGAACTTCCTGGATATGAATGTTAATAAATCCAAGACATGTGTTTTGAGACAGAGGTATGTCTCTTGATTGCCAGCAGCCTGAGAAACAGGATATTCTGGTACATCACTTGCTCAGAGTGGCAACATGGCAAATTACCAAGAGAAGGAATAATCTGTTGCCCGTATCAGTAGGGTTGGCAAGTCTGAGCACAGAGTCTGTTCAGAAGTTGATTAAAAATAATGTATGAAATATGACCTTTCTCTGGTCCTCTATGGCTCAGAAAAGATTAAGATGCATAATATATTAGGTTTCCTAAAGAATCAAACTCCAAAGGTAAGAGTCCCATTCAAGCAAGCCTGTGCAGTATACTGTCCCGTTAATGAAGTTCTAATGGAGCTGAGGACCGGCAAGAGGTCAAGCCACCTTCTGATACCAACAGCTGAGCCTCAGTACTGGTGGGACAAACCTGTGGATCTTTAGGAAACAGCATGGCCTGAGTACTTTCAAGAGTCTCCCATGTGGGATTTTATTCAGGCAAATTATCACAGCAGTATTTACAGACACCATTTCTCTTAACTGAAGAGCTCAGGAGCCTAATGATGCTCACTTTGCAGTTGGGAAAGCCAAGGCACACAGCTGAAGTGACTTACCTAGACCTGTTTCTCAACTAAGTACAAAATTCAGACCTTGCTGGTTGGCCAGCCCTCAACTTGTTTAATCACCTGGTTTTCTATAGCCTCTTGCCCTCAAGAGCAGGGTGAAGCAGGAGCTGGCCTGCCTTCAGGCAGGCAGTTTGCTCCCTCAATGCACAAAATAGCTGGTTCTTCACTCTCACCCCATCCATTTCAACCTGATGACCCCCACCTTACCCTACCCCAAAACCCGACTCAGGCAAACAACAGGTAGCCAGGCCATGTTGTGTCTGCTTGTGTAAAGCAGAATTAATCTACAGCCAGGCTGTTGCTGATACATTTCTGCTCATCAGGATCAGGAAAAAATGAAAACCTTTAGTTGCTGATCTCAACCTTAAATCTCCAAGCCCCAAAATAGCTGAAAATCTTCAGTTTTCTTTCTCCATTTCTAAAAGGAATAGAGTTGTGGGAAGGGCATCTGGAAATACGAGGAAGAAGAGAAAAGGTAAAAGAATCATGTTTGGAGGGGAAGTTTAGGGAGTAATTAAGTATTGAAATGTTAGGGTCTCACTGCCTTTTTTCTCCAGGCAGACCTTTAGTTCTTTTCTTTTTTTTTTTTCTGAGTAAATGTATGCAAATGCATGCCAGGTTTTGTGTCTGTAGATGTGTGCCAGAGTGTTTATTGTTTCAATGCCAGTAGGTTTGCCCACTGAGGCTTCCCAGCTCCTGTATTTATATACTTTGCACACTGTAAAGGGATCACAGCTCCTTGGGAGACACAGCACTAACATTTCTGTGGTGCAGAAAATAGAGAAGTAGTGGTAGGCCAGAGCTGATGTATTGTTAAAATTCCTAACTTCATTATGTGTGAGTCTACTAAATCTTTATTTTGCAATCTGAATTCAGAAAGAGGAAAAATGATGCTGAATTATTTTCTTTCTCACCAGGAGCAGTCTCATGCCTGCTGCCTGTGCTTTGTAAATGCTGCATACATAGTTAAGCACCTTTCACGTTTACAGATGCCTTTACATTTACAAATGCCTTTATCTTCAGAAGCATATTTGACACACTAGGCTAGCTTACAGTTTGAAAAGCCAGTGAATCATTCTGTGAATAGCTGAATACAGAATATCTGAAACAATCAATGACAACTTGCCAGGGCTTGGGCAGAACGCTCCCTATTGTAAAAAGAGCTGTAGAGCAGGCTGTGAAACTCGAGTGGTCATCTGATAGGAAATGAATGCAACCAATCTCCAAGGAGCTAAGCCGATATTAGCAACACCAGTTGCTTGTAGTCATAGTGTTATTTATCTCCCTGCCTTTGACTGAGCTTCTCATGTTCTGCTTAGGAATAAAAGGATTGCTACTTTTGTTTGCCTTTATCTCTTAAGTATTTCCAGATCTAGAAAAAAGGGTGGTTTGTTTGTTTGGTTGGTTGGTTGTTGTTTTTAATATTAGGTCTATATATATAAATGTGTCTTTTTCTGAATCTGTGAAATCATAATAAAAAAATAAAATATGAATAGTTCCTGAATTATGTGACATTAGGCAGGATTGAAGGTGCCATCCTATTATATGAACATTCACAGATTTAGTTTTTTGCTATTAAACTAATAGCTTACAGCTACTAGAAGAAAACAAAATCAGAAGTTAGTGACCCCCTTTCTTCTTTGTTCTCTACATCCTCTTAAAAATGGGTGTAATATCTCTGTGTATGAGACGCAGCAAGGGAGTGCAGATGTGTGCGAGGATGCGGATGTAAACATTTTAGCACTGCTACAAAACCTTGTTCATTCAATTTGCAGTGAATTGAACCGTTGGATTTCTTCACATTCAGTTGCTCACATCTCAAAATCCCAACTTTCTGGTGTTCTAGAGATATCTAGATTTGAGGGAGGGATAAATAATAAGATTTGGGGAGAAAAAAAATATAATTTTCCAAACCCATCCAGTATAGATTTTGACTTGCATCCCTGTGGAAATTCAGTGTAAACTATTGCTTCAATACCAACACATTTTGGGTGAGTACTGTAAAGAATTAACCCTAAATAAGCCTTCAGATAATCTGTATTATCATTACTTGCCACTGAAATGGAACTGCTTCTCTAGTAAAACAAAGGAAACCAGCAGTAATCCAAGATTTCTCCATTAACATTATAGATACCAAAAACTAGCAAGTAGAAGTGCATGTTTGAAATTACAGGCAGAGTAACAGAATTCTGCACACAGGAGGAATGGTCTTTGTTATTACCACACTTCTTCCTCTTTATTTTCATTGTGTATATAATTGTATATTCACTGTATTGGCATATTTAACAAGTGTTACTGTGCTATAGGGTGGCACAGTGTAGTGCTCAAGGATTCAAAACGCAATGACTTTGAATGAAATCCGATGCCACTACTAAAGGAATCCTCTATATTTTGTTTCTTTGCAGTTTGCTTGAGTATTATCTCAGGATACCTAGGAAATTTTGACAAATTGTGACAAAAGATAAACAACGTGCAAATGGTATTTACAGTTCTCTGTTATCAGGGTGTCTAATAATATGTAGTTAAGTTTTCTAGTTTTCCCCCTACCCCATAGTTTTACTTATAGACATCTGGGGTGGGGTGGGGTGGAGTGGGAGTTGTTCTGGGAATTACTCTAAGTCACGGCGGTGGAGGAGGAAGAATTAAATGGATATAAATATCTTCTGTTCTGCTGAATTTCCATGTGAGATCTTGGAAATTTTTTTATGGAACCTGTCTAAGTCTGCAGTAAATGATGTGCTTTTCTACCAGGTGGATGCTGAATTGATTCAAAGGTACTCAGCTGCTGCATCATCTTTATTTTCACACATCAAAGGTAGGCATATTGCAAGCAATTAATCATGTACTTGTTTATTGTTTTGGAGTAAATGCATTTTACACACCTTTTGTTGCTGAATTTAATTTAATTACAAATCATCCCTATGTGTATCTGTCATTACCTTAGTGAACACAAAAAAGAAAGGATGAGAGGAAAAAAAAGCAGCAAGTGTTTGCTGCTGTGATTCTAGTTACTTTTGAAACAAGGGGCATAAGATAGGTTAATTATCCCTGGTATATTAAAAGTTAATTAACTACTAAAGGTATTTAGAAATGTACTTGGCTATTAATATCAAAACACTTGTGTTTTACGTGAAAACATTTAGTCAGTCATTAAAACCAAATCAGTCCCTTGTGAGGGCCCAGTTTGACAGGGTGGAGTTCATCCAGAATAGGCAGCATGGGGCTTAGTTGTCCTTGGGAAGACCAGGTAAAAAACAAGGGGGACTTTACAGTGATTCTTAAAAAAAATAATTTTACCTTTTATGTCTTTTCTACCTACTGATGTAGACGTTAGTCCTTGCTAGTAATACTTTTTTCTTTTCATAATCATTCCCCCAGACTGTTTGTTAATGGCTATGCAATAGGTGTCCTAGTGTGTTTGTGTACCCCTGAAGTTGCTCTTTGAGGTATGGATATGTTTTTTATTACAATTTATTTAATGTGAATATTAAAAAATATGCAGGTGTTACTCTGTGGGAACTTTTCAGTTGCCCACTGATATTTTACTGGGAACAAGACCTGATGCACTTAGATTTTATACTTTTTAAAATGTGGCAGATAGGAATTCTTAAAAAAACCCCACAGACAGCAATACATTTTTTATTAGTTAAGACTAAAGGAAGGCTACTATCTGAGGTGTATACCCTCGTCTTTATGGAATGACCAAACATGAAGTTCCTGTGTCACTCTGTGTCACTGTGTCTTCATAAAACAGGAAAATACATGTACAAGGGAAATTTGGAAGCCTTGAAATCAATGGTCATGAAAAGTGTCAGCATAGCCATGTCTATAATGGAAATTAAAACATAATACAAGGCCTTTTGGGAACAGAATTAATGCAGTTGGCAGCAAGGTATGAAAAACTTTGTGACCAAGAGCATAATGTCCCAATTTCTGGTTTTCTTCCCTTCCCTACCCCTCCCTTCCCAAAACAGCCCAGTTGGTCATGCAGTGTAGAAAGTATTAATAATTTATATTTCCTCATGGATTTAGCCTATGGTTTTCTTTTGTTGTTATTATAATAACACAGTTTTTTTAAAAGGAATGGATAGGGGTTTCTGAGTTTTGCAAAAGAGTGCAAAAAGAGAGGCGGGTGTTGTTGTGTGACATCAGCATTTACATTTGTATCTCCTAGTACAGAGTTTCACTCAATGGATAAGTCCATTTAGTTTATTATTGTTTTAGTTTTGACAACACTGTTTGATTACTGGAATTTGCTCTTCTCAGAAGTATATCCAACCTCACCTACTCAGAAATTATTTATAAGTTTTCCTGTAAGAAAAATACTTTACGTATCTCTGAGTTTTCTTTTTCTGTGCTGTACCACAATATATATGTGAAACTTTTCTTTTACTGTAAGATATCACTTTACTTGTGCAAGGGATTTTTTTTTTTTCCCTTGCTTAATATATCTATGAAATGGTAAATGTAGAAAAGAAGCAAACTGAAAATAAACTTCCAAACCTACATCCGTCTTGTGGTCAAAACCTATTAGAAGGGTATCAGCAATCAGCCCATTTAATTGGTTTCTTTTACTGTCTCTTAAATCCGGTTCTCAATCCCTTTGTATTATACCCATTCTCTGAACCTCCTTGCATGAGTCTAACTTCTTTTTAGGTTCAGATAGTTAAGAACAATCATCAGCTTG
This sequence comes from Falco biarmicus, assembly GCF_023638135.1. NCBI lineage: Eukaryota > Metazoa > Chordata > Aves > Falconiformes > Falconidae > Falco > Falco biarmicus. The sequence goes on along the minus strand of NC_079289.1, from coordinate 111,670,026 downwards.
GGGTGAACAGATATAACCGAATGTGGAAACTGACCCTAGGATTCTATTACTAATTTTCCTCTTTATGAACCAGATTAAGGTGCTAGACATTTAAAAAGTTGTTTTAATCAGTAGATACCTTTTTCTGGGGAAGACAGGAAAAAAAAGAAAAGACATAAGATTCTTTTTCCTATGTTTTTTTCATAGTAGTTTAATTTCCATGGAGCTTTTGTAGTTCCAGCACTTAAGACTCAAAGCCCAAGTTCCTTACAAAAACAAAACAGGTAAGATCTTGGTTAATACTTTTGCTCTCAGATTAAAATCACAAAGAGTTCCAACTTTTAAGAGTTCTTGGGCAAAAGGACAAATTCTGCTCTTGGCCTCATTCTGTAACATCAATGGATCCTTGCAGTTAAATTGTTTTATCAGAGTGGAAAATATAGATTCTTCACCCCAAAAGATTCATGTTTAGACTGTTGATCATAACAGAGAAATCTTTCAGCGTATGAGGAGCAGGAGGATACAAATCCAAAGTACCAACAATTCGAGAAGGGTCAAAGCTGTAATGCCTTATAGACCATAAGTGGAATTTTGAAATTGAAATGCTGAATAACTTGGAGCTAACTCAGTGAATTAAGTATTTGTGTAACACTGTATATATTAGGCTGACTATAGTAGTCAAGGTGTCCTTCAGTCTTCATAACATTAGAATATATTATTGTAACACAGTTTAAAAAAATGAGAAAGTATTGATTTTCTTACCGGCAAAATTCTGTGCTTTGGTAAAAATTTTAATGGCCATTTGCATGTGATGCATAACAGGTTTAAACAAATGTGAGTTGCGGGCCATAGTATGCAAAATGAAAAAAAAAACTTTCCATATCATCATTTTTATTTTGATACAATAATGAAATATTTAACAACAATTTAACAACAAATATTTAAGAGCAATGAAACCGGTTTAAGAACAAAAAAGTTCTTCTTTTGCCATCCTGTGCACTCCCTGGGGAAGATGAAGTTCTGTCAGATGTGACCCATTCTCCTGGAGCAAGGATTCAATTGCACCAGACCCTAAGCCTCTGAATTTGGGGATCAGGCATCATATCCCCCTTTACCCAGTGTTCTTGTTAACACAGGAAGGCACCAGAAGGATACAAGACTGGTGCATCACATGGAGGAAAAAACCAGCATGGCAGAGAAGGGAAAGGAGCACTGAGTGCTAGTTTGGCGGTCATTCTAAATAATTAATATATATATATATATATATACCCTAACACAGCAGGTTTTATGGCAAGGCACCATGTCTTGCCCAGAAGTGCTAGCAAGTACATTATCACTATTATCAGCTATATCTGATACTAACTAAATCTTACTTACCTCATGTCCTTGCAAATCTGTCAGCCAGAAACTATGAAATCATGTCACTGGGCATCACCATACTATCATCTCATAAAAGTCAGACACAAAAAGATGTAGTGTGTGGAAACTGATTTGTGTTTTCTGTGGTTTAGAAGCACCTGAAAGCTTTACAAAATCCCAACCTCAGCCTTGTGTATAGCATGATCTGACTGTACAGGATTATTTTATTTTTTCAGCTGTGGCTTTATGACAGCGAATATATTTCAGAATGAGGTAGATTTAAGAATGACTACAGAGACTGAGTTAGCTTAGGATGGAAACTACGTGTTTCAGTCACTGGAATTTATTTTAAGAAATGAACACCAAAATTTTAAATTATGAAGTATTATTGAAAAGTGAATGCTTTGGGGAAACAGACTTGCTCTACAGCCCAGCAAAGCCCAGCTGATAGCATAAAACAGGGGTAATATAAATAATGAACAAGCAAATTGCTATAAGATGATGGGATTCAGATCCTTTACCTAGAATAGGAAGTAAATTCAGTTTATTTTTTTCAAGACTGATGCAAGACACATCTGCACAGAAATTTCACATGATAGCTGGGAGTTCCGCAAGATGTCAAAAAACCTTTAAGGATGTTATCTGGTTCCTGAACCCTGCAGTAATGTGAATGTTAATCCTATCCCCTCCAAAACACCTCCAAAAATGTGTAACACAGGGGCTAATGAAATTCCAGGCTTATCTTCTTTATCCTTCTTTCACCTACAAATACTTTCCCCACCACCGAAGACCTCTAAAACAGCAGGTTGAGTACCACGTTGCTGCATCATGTAGGAATGGGTTTTGGGTACATGATGGAATGTCTTTGTGCTCTCTTGCCAAAGTAATGTCGCATGAGAATATCTGATTAACTTCATTAGAATCTAAATATAAATCAAAGCTTATTTTGCCAGGTCTAAATAAAATCAGAAAGGATGCAGAGTACTTGTTTTAGTGTAAATATGCAGCTGTTGGACTGAAACAAAGTTCATTCCACTACATCTTGGTTTCTAACTGGAAACAAGTCTCTGCTTAGCTGGAGTGGAAGTGCGTTCAGCATTTATTGATCTGTAAATATCTTAAACTTTATCAACAAGTTCATAGTATTTTTCTCTTTTCCAAAATACTCTATCTAGATGATGAGAATGTCATTAAGTATATGGTCAATCATTTTAATTGAATTGATTCCTAATCTTTGGATTGTGTGCTGGTTTTGGCTGGGATAAAGTTAATTTTCTTCATAGTCTCTAATATGGTGCTATTTTTTGGATTTTTGCTGAAAACAGTGTTGAGAACACAGGGATGTTTTAGCTGTTGCTGAACGGGGCTTGCACAGCACCAAGGGCTTTGCTGCTTCTCACTGCACCCCACCTGTAAGTGGGATGGGGGTGGCCAAGAGGTTGGAAGGGGACACAGCCAGGGCAGCTGGCCCCAACTGGACAACAGGATATTCCATACCATATGGCATCATGCACAGCATATAAAGCTGGGTGAAGAAAAAGGAAAAGGGGATGTTTGAAGCAATGGTGTTTGTCTTCCCAAGTAACGGTTATGTGTGATAGAGCCCTGCTTTCTTGGGGGTGGCTGACCACCTGCCTGTTGATAGTGAATTAATTCCTTGGTTTGCTTTGGTTGCATGTGAGGCTTTTGCTTTATCTATTAAACTGTCTTTATCTCAACCCATGAGTTTTCTTACTTTTACGCTTCTGATTCACTACTGATTCTGATGGGGGGTTGAAGGTGGAGATGGAGGGAGAGGTTAGCGAGTGGCTGCTCGGTGCTTAGCTGCCGGCTGGGGTGAAACCGTGACAGATTGCTAATTCATTACTCTGCAGTGGATTTTGCTCCCAGTCACTGATTTATATGTGTTGAGGATTATGGATGTAAATGCACAATGCTGTAGATATTTTGTATTTACACCATCACCATGTACCATCAATGAATGTTGCAAGTAAATTAAAATTAAATTGTTTGTAAAGAATGGATTTTATAAATTAAAAAAAGATAAATCTTAAAAAATAATAATAAATAGTTATATGCATTTTGCTGCTCCTGGAACAGGAACTTGAAGCTGCTTTGGCCTCTGTGCAATTTAAAGTAATGGTTGTCAAAATTTGCTTTAACTGGTCAGATAGGTTGCTGAACTTTACAGAGGTCTTATATAGGAAAGCTGGATCAGCACATCTGGGTATTTTGGCAGTGCCATCCCAGCTCATAGAGTAACATTTTCCTTAGCTTCAAATATTTGTCTTAATTTATGCCTAAGTGCTACTATTATTTTAATAGGTAAAAAAAAAAAAAAAAAAAAAAAAAAGAGAGAAAATGTGGTGTGGGTGGAACGAGGATGATGGGACTGAACCTGCCTTCTTCACAGGTTCTCAGGATGGGCATGAAGGGATCAGAATTTTTAGGATACACCTACATGAATTATCAAGACTGGAATCTTGTCTCATGTAGTACATGAAACATTCAGGGCAAATGGAAACTTTAAGCAGTGGAAGTGCACAATACAAATGTGTTCAATATAGAGTGAGCTTACCTGAACTCTCCAATGAATCTGTAATTGATCTTAGTCGTTGTCATTGGAAAATTAGAAATGGCTTGTAAAGAATGTAGCAGATATTTCTCTTTGTCTTCTCTTTTATACATACCTCAACGGGATAATCTTCTAATGGAAGAAGTAGAAGTTGTTTTGTGAAAACTGGAATTAACAATGCTGTGTTTCTAAGGGTTTATATCTAACAGGCTTTTATTTTCCTTTCTTTTCCTCCCCCCCTCCCCGTGCGCAATTACTTACAGTACCACACTCTTCTCCCTGTGCTTTTCCACAGTACCTTGACCTTCTCTGGCCTCTAAATTCCTGGATGGATAAAAAAAGTGTACTCTGTGACTGCTTTCAAGCTACTACTGAGCTAATTTATTGAAAAGAATATGTATGCTGTTTGGTTGACCAGCTGATGAATGAGAACTCAAATTGTTGCTCACTCTGCGGGGATACAAATTTGATCTCTCTTTTCTACTCAGCATCTGATTTTCTCAGGCTTAATGTTTCTGATGCAACTAGACTTGTATCAAACATGTTTGGAATTAGGTGATTTATTGAAAAGTTTTTAAAAGGGAAGGTAAGCAGCCTGAATGAGCTTTATTTCTTAGGATATCCAGGTGCATTTTGATAGAAGGATATTAATTCTGGGATAACTTTTAGACCTGTTACTGTTCCTCAGCATATTAAGGAAGATAGGGCACTAATGAGGTAAGCCTTATTTGACCAATGTATCTATTTACATAACACTAAGTCCAATTCCTAGATACATTTGCAAGCTACGTAGTAATCTGATAATTATGCTTCCAGAACCGATTTATCCTGATACTTTCAGTCTTTTTTTCCCCTGTACCCTTTATAGCACCTCGTTTCCTACATTTTGCCTATCCATCCAGAAATGAATCTTCTCCTTCACCCTACTAACTTCCCATATTTTTTTCTCACAGTAAGGGGCAGCACCATCCTTTCCTGTCAATCAAAAATAGCTTAGTACCACAACTACCTTGTTCCTCTCCATCCATTCCTTTTATTATTATTTTTTCTTTAGCACCCACAGTGATTCAGTACTAATTGCATTTACTTTTACTCCTTCTTCAATAATATCATTTACATTCCTTGAATCCATCCTCTGGCTCCCAGTTTCATAGCAGTTTAAATACAGATTGCTTTTCCTTATTTTTAAGGTCCTCCACAGCTATGATCCTCCCTACCCATCTGGCTTGTCCTCTACTTCCTCCTCCACAGCTTCCTCTCTGCCAGTGAAACACTGTTTGCTATCTCTCTGTCCACCCCTAGCACAGCTTTCTTCATGTTTCCAAAATGAATGTTAAACTTCAAAATTTGTTTTCTGAGTCTGCTTTCCAGGCCTGTAAGAAATTCAGAGTTAACAGAAGCTAAAAACAATGGGGAGTGTATTATTATTATTTAGAAGGAAAATGGAAATAATTTACACATTAACACATACACACACATCTATATGTATACAAACTCCTGCATATATTTGTTGGAGTGCTATTTAGGACAAGAACAACCTTCTGGGTGCACCAGCAAACTAATAAGTTAATAAATTGATGCTCCTGTAATAATATTCCACTGTATACTTGCCAGACAATCTCTATGTTGTAACCCAAATTAGAGCTCATCATCATTTGTCACATTTTAACACTGTGTTCTCCACCCATGTCACAACTACACACAAGGAATATGAGAAAAAAAATCCTTAAAATCTGTGTCCCGTATATTTTGTCACTTTGCCAGACTTTTATGTTTTTCTTTCATCAAAGTCTGAAAGGAGTGGAGGATCTGTGCTTTTCTCAAATCATTGGAGCACCTTCATTCCAGAGTCGCTTTGTGCTGCTTGTGAGAAAGGTGCTATTTTTCCTGGTCCTAACTTGTTTGGTTTTCTATGCCTGAACATACCAGGAAAAATATAGCAGATGCCTTATATCTACTTTGGATTTACAACAAAAACTTTGGTGTTTTCTTGCTTTGTTGTTTCATACGAGTAGATGCTCTCAGCATTAATTTAACTGTATCTCGTTAAGGATCATGGGAGTTTTGTTTCCCATTACCTTTAGCAGGAACAGTGATGACAATGCTGAATCATTTTACTAATCAAAGCTTTGAAAATTTGAATGCTGAGTAATTTCTTTTAAGTTATTGTTTGGTACTTTTGAGACCGGTTTCTTATCCTGGGTAGAGATGGCTAACATAAAGAAATAACTTAATTTACTATTTATCTTTTAAAAAAATAAATAATAAAAAAGAAATAATCAGAAAAGGTAAAACTATTAATTTTAAATATCTAAATAAATGCTTTGAATTTTTTAATTGAAACTCAACCATGGTTACGTTAGATTGCTTGGGATGAAAAGGGGTATTTTGAATCATTTGAAGTATTACTTCAGTTTTCTTATTTTCCAAGTTCAAGTTCTATATTAATAATTTTCAAGTGTTGTAGCTATATATTCAGACATATATTCTTCTTTCAGATCATCATGGAATGATACTCCCAGATGCTTTGAAATGTAAGTGTTCATGTCTTTGGAGTGGGGGTTGTGAATTTTATTTTGTTTTAGAATTGGAGATGCCTGCAGTCAGCAGCTCATGAAAAAAATCCCGCAGTGATTAAACTAGTGTCTAGCGCAAACTAAAGACGAAGCCATTCTAAAATAGTTTTATTCTTTGTGCCATTCAACAGACTGAAAAAAATAGATTTATTTTTATTTTGCAGTTAGAAAGAGTATGTGCCGCTTCTACTAATATAAAAGAAGAATGGATCCAATTCTTTGTTTGGAACATGTACCTTTAAAACCATGTATAAGATCTGTATGATGATCCAGGGAAATGAGAATGCTCAACGTCAGAAGTCTAATTTCCCATTTTCTTTTTAGCCTTGGCAATATTTCATTCACACACACTGTTATTATTCTTGTTGCCTAAATCATGTATTAATGTTTTTGGTCTCTGTAGCTGAAAGGCATAATTCCGGTAATGATGGGAAATAAGCAGAATGGTTGATGAAGTAGCTAAGATACCAAACAACAAACAGAATGTTTCATCAACTACGTTTTAACAACTGGTATATGAAGCTGTCACAGATTTGTCATTTCCTCACCCAGAAATACATCTCTTTCCAATTACAGTGTGGTGTGGTATCAAAAGGGTCAAATCAACCAAAATGTTATGAAGGTATAACATACAGCAGGAATAGAAATCAAGCTAAGAGGAAATCATAGAAAAAGTGATATTTTTAGAATTATTTCATACAATGACCCTGTATTTGTGGTTTGTTCGTTTTTTTCCCTTCTGTGAGACCTCCAGCACACCTACTAAATCACTTGGAAACAACCAGAATCAGCAGTTACCCCAAGGTAAGCTATACAGTCTCCCAGGGAAACTACTTTTTTTGTTCCTTATCCTTCCAGTATTTCATATTAAAATGGAAGTATAATGTTGATGTTTCTAAGAAAGTACTAGACTTATAAATATTTTATTTTTTTTGATCTATTTCTTTCTTCTGAGAGATTTATAGGGTAGAAGCTGTTTGATTGAAAGGAAGTGGAGAAATCAGAGAGGGTGGTTAATTTCTAAATTACTGACAGCTGAGTTCCCAAGACTGTAAGTTTTGTTTATTATCAATATATCTTTTCTAACTGTAGAAATATATTTTTATAGTACTTAATTTTTAATTAATTGATTCAGTCATTTTTTAGCAATATTCCATGAAAATTACTGAATATTGTATAAGGAAAAAAAAAAAAGAAATAAAAGTTTGTTAGGAAGGAGGATTTTTTTTGGGGGGGGGGGCCTGACACATTGAAGAGTGTCTTGAGTATGTTCTTTTAAAGCTTTCTTTACCATTTTCCCTTAGAGCTAGTGCATTATGATGCCCTTTCTAAGCAGTAATAACACTTACATGTAGCCTGCCTGTGCATTAACATACATGGAAGCATCATCTGCATCAGAGTTTTTGCTCATAGCATCATGTGGTTACAGAGTGGTTCACCTGAATATTCCTATTTACTGTAAATTTGATTGACTCACATAGTTTTGGTGCACATGAACTAAATCTTGTTTTGGAGGAAACAACATTAGGAGCTGTACTCCTAGGTGCTCCGTGCCCCAGCAGGGACACAGAATTCTGACCTAGTAGCTGGTTCCTCAGGCATCTTCAAACCTGAGATACGGTGGAGTATTTGCTCCAGCAAGCAAGGCTGTGTTTCATCTAGAAGGACTCTGGAAGGACTTCCTAGGCTCAAAAATCCCCAGACCACCTATGGGCCAGCTAAATGACATTGAGCTTTGCCTGCTTCATCTCATGGCTGTCTAGTTATTCAGTAAAAAGGTTCTCATCTGTTCAAAGGCAAAACAGTGACACAATGTGAGGTGCACTAAAGCCAGCCCTGGGGAGCCTGGGGAGTAGGTGGAAATATCTACAAGTTTATTGAAGTGCACCATTGACATGTGGGAAGCTTTGTATGAGGAGAGAGGGGGTCTACTTGGAAAGTATCCAGATTCTGTTAATTGCTTGCTCATTATTCCAGGCAAGCTTACACATTATTTTCTGCTTTCAGATAATGTACAGCTGGAAATCTGTCTGATGATATCAGGTCTTTTGAACTGATTGGGCAATACCGGCAAGATTAGAAAGAAAAAATTACAGAAAGTGATTTTTATTAAATACATTGTGCTCTTTGTGCAAACTGACATGAAACGTTGTTCCAGCCCTTTTTTTATGTATTTAGTCAAATATACCAGTACCATATCTAGTGCTGTCATTATTCTGAATACATTAAATATATGAATAAAAAGAACCTTATGGAGACTACAGTCAAAAGTTTGCATTCAGTCTGGCAGTAGTGAATCAACTCAATGTAACATGAGGAACATGAAAGAGACCAAACCAGTTCAGACCATTTCTGAGAAAGTCTTATGTCTGACAAAGGCCAGCAGTGGATATCCAGGACCTGGCAAAAATGTGATGACAGTTCCTGGAAAACTGCCCAACATTCCAAATCCTTTGGTCAGGGGCTTTCCTAGACAGAAGTAATGCTTTGGGGTTTGTCACCTTCAAAGGACTAGGACTTTTCCTTTAAACATGTACCACTCTTTAAACACTGTAGCTCTTTATGAGGAGACAGCAAGATTACTTGCTCTGCATGTCACACTCATGACTCTATGCATTTGTTCCATGTTCCCTCACTCTGCCAGGTATTTTCCAGACTGAAGAGTCCTAGTCTGTTTTGTCAGTTCTCATGCAAAATACTTTTTTAACCTTGATAATCACTGTAATTCTCCTCTAAAACTACAATTTTCACTGTACTCTTTTTGATGTGGGAACACCATAATCTGCAGTATTTAACAAAAAGGCGCAGCACAATTTATACATCATGATTTCTGGTTTATTTTCTGTTTCTTTCTTGATTATTCCTAAATGTATACTTGTTTTAATTTCTGTTGATCATTGCATTGATGTTCCTGATTGGCCAGAGCCTTCCAGTGTATATAGAGAGTTTGAACTGTTCTTTTCATGCATGATTTACTTTACAATTATGTATGGTGTATTTAATCTGCCCATCACTGAATCTCCTGGTCTTCCTATGTTCTGTGAAAGCAGCCACCCTTTTTCCTACCCTGAATAAGTCAGTATCATCAACAAACTATGGTGCTTCATTGTTCATCCGCTTTTCCATATAATTTATGAACATGTTGAGACACCATCACAGTTGCTCATGACTTACCATTTGACATCTCTGAGTCTGTGAAAACTGGTCACTTGGCTTCATGTTGCTGTTGTACAACCACGTGAGGTTTCTGAGACTGTTCATTTTATAATCTTATGAGACACCTTTTGGCATTCCAAGCAGATGATATCCGAATCTGATTTATTGCTATACTTTTCATACCTTCAGAAGACACCTATAATTTTGAAGGTAATATTTCTTTTTACAAGGGCTGTATTGAACCTTCAATGTATTTTGTTCCAATGTTCACTGATTTTATTCTTTATTATGAGCAACAGATCAGCTGTTTCATCCTTGGTTTCCCTTTAAACTCTATAGTGAGTATCATCTCTTACTGAAAAATCATTACTCTGCCAACTTTTTCTATAATTTCTTCTACCAGTATTTCAGCTTGCAATGGATCACTGGTATTTTCCTTGCAAAGAAAGATTTTTCAGCATAGGCACTTAAATGGATCTCTATAATAAATGCATAGATTTAAAAAAAAAAGAAAATTCTCCTTGGCTTTATCTACTCTGCATACTGTTACACTGTAATGTTCTACTCTATCTGTGGTCTTTTTGACAGGCTTCTTTCCTTTTATATGTTTGAAAATTTTAAAAAAGTTTGATACTTATTGTCTGACTTTAGGTCTTTTGAAAGTTGTTGTTCAAGTTTGTGTTTGGCCTGCCAAAACCTGATAGAGGTTATGAACCCTTCTCTTTTCCTCATTTGCACACATCTTCACTATTTGAAAGATAACATCTCAATTTTAATACCTTCTCATACCTTGATATTTATCCAGCTTTTTCTCAACTTTATAATTTTTATTTTTTTTTTTTAGAAGTGGTATGCATATGACCTGGACATCTAATATTGTGTTTTTAAATAGTTTTGAGTCTACTGCAACAATTTACTCTGTTGACTGCCCTTCACAATTTTTAACAGCTTCTATATTCTTTGTAATTCTTAATTTCACAATTTGTAATACAGAACAGTAGTAAACTGTGATTCTATTTATTCCTGTATGGGTGTCCAGCCCTGGCACCTTTTTGTCTGCTTGATTTACTTTTATCCAGAGCAGCTCTTCGACTGTATTCTGTGAGCCACACCTTACTACTAGGCAAGACCTGGTTCGAAGTTTGTTCCTTTATTTCCTGATCAGGGCCTCTATGAAGCAGGCATTTAACATGCCTAAAATTTGAACTTGTTCTTAGGTTCTAATGCAATATTTTCTCCCTTATGAGGAAATGCTGACAGAGCTGGGGCTGTTTAGCCTGGGGAAGAGAAGACAGAGAGGGGATCTTATCTACGTACACGAATATCTTAAGAGTAACTGCCAAGAGGATAAGTCCAGGCTCTTTTCAGTGGTGCCCAGGGACAGGACACAGGGCAACGGGCACAAACTATAACATAGGAAGCTCCTTCTGAATAAAAGGAGAAACTTCTTTACCCTGAGGGTGACAGAGCCCTGGCACAGGCTGCCCAAAGAGGTTGTGGAGTCTCTTTCTCTGGAGACATTCAAAACATTCAAAACCTGTGCAACCTGCTCTAGCAGCTGCAGGTTGGACTAGAAAATCTACAGCTGTCCCTTCCAGCCATGACCATTCTGTGAATCCAAGGTGCAGCTTGTCTTCCGCCTCTGTTGCAGCTATTGCTTTTGCAGCTTCCTTGAGCATTCCAAAGGACCTTCCTAAATATTTAACATTCACTTTCACCACACTGCTTGGGCAACAGTTTACTTTAAATTTAGTGGTATCTTCTGGGAACTGTAGACCTGAGGAACTGACAGGTCCAGCTCAATGGAAAAGATGTGCTTATCTTCCAGTATCTTCATTGTGTTGGGAGTTTACAGCCCTCTTTGAATTTGTATGGCATAAACATATGGTGGTTGTCTACAGTCGACTGTCTTGAAAGATACTTTTTGAGGCCATGTAGATTACTGAGTTTAATACTTTATTTGAAATTTGAAGACTTCTTGCATACAAATAAATAACTTTATTGGAAAAGAAATTAGATTATCTCTGCAAATGCTTAGTGTTAGATGTGTGAATCTAGTTTTCATGTTCAGGCTTGACTTTTGTTGAGTTTCTAAATTAAACTTCACCATGATTCCATTTTAAATGATTCCTTAATAAAGGTTGCTATCTTGACAATGAGTCAGCTAAAAACCAAAATCCCCAAAACATCACTTCTTTTAAAAATGGGTTTGGTCTAGGCAGTCATTAGACTTTGACAAATTGGTTTCCTCTGCTTTCTGCACACACTGAGCTCTAAAACTATGCTGCATCAGGCTAGGACAAAGTTTTCCATAAGTAGCAAATTACATAGCAATGCAGTTACTTTTAAGCTGTGGGGATTTTTTTAATTATTTTTGCATATTGTTATATTTTTTACTGGGATTCAGTTTTTGCTCTTGACCATAAGCTTTCTTAAAAGCCTGTTATCTAGATAATCTGCAAGCATGACAAACTCTGTAGGCATGGAGGATGGTGATTACAGGTATACAATGAAGTACATTGAGTTTGGCCTTTTTGAATGAGACTTCCGTAAAAGTCCTGTTTGTACCATTAACTGGCTAATAGTGTGTAGTATTTCCCTTCTCACCCGCCGCTTATAGGTCACTGGCACACAACACCCTCTGTAACATTATAATATGGCAGAAAATTCGATAAGATATTACTGGAAACACAGTCCAATATCTTCAGTTTCAACATGGCATTTGTTTCATTTTTAGCTCAGCTGTCCCTTCTGGCTCAAGCTCAGTTCTTTGGGTGGGACTGGGATAATTATCTTCTGTGCCAAAGACAAGACAGTTCATTCAAAATGATGCCTGGAGCTGCAATCAGTGTTTGCAGGAAAACAGCAAACTAGGCTTTTTAACATGACACTAATCCTTCCCTAAAGAATTACTGAGAGCTGACCTTCAGCTTTTCCCTTTAACAAGTTTAGGTTTACAGTACACAGCTGGGTTTTCTGAAATGAGATCTGAATATCTGTCGTTTTTGAAAAAAATAAATGTGTTGTAGAAAATGTTGCAGAATGGCCGATTCAGTTTGGTTTACTGGAAGTAATACATGCTTCATTTTGCAATACAAATAATCATTGTTAAAAGCAATTCTGTTTGATCTACTGTTTGTGAAAGAAGCTGAAATGATAGTTTTGAAAACTGAAGACCTCTGTTCATTTACGATAAAGGTAGCTGTAGTGCAAACATTTGTGCTTCATCACACCAGTACTGCTCAAGTCCATTTTGTGAACAGACAGTAAAAGAAAACAAGAGGTAAAAGAGATTTTATTAGCATAATTTATAAGGTAATTATCCAGCATTGCAACTATAGGGTGCTTGTTCCTTTCTTATTCTAATCTCTCGAGAAGATCGATAGATGTTTCTTTTCTTCAGAAACTGTAGCTCTAGAGGAAAAGTTAGGTCATTTGTGTTTTAACTACCAGGAAAAAGGACTTCTGGGTTGTTACAGGGTATTGTAACTCTCGTCCAGTGAGTTGTCCTGCTGTGACAATGTTTCTCAGTCATTACTACCCCACCAGCAGCACTACTTATCAATATACTGTGGGCAACCTCTCTTTTTTTTGGGGTCAAGTTTGACATTTTAATGTGGGGTGACACTGGGGCAGTAGGTTTTTTTGTAAGCCTTGGAGTGAAAAATGCTAAACTGTTCTTGTCTGTAGAAACACCTTCCATATCAGGTGTCATGCATATACTTTCCCACCTCCTGCTTGCACCCTCTAAGCTGTTGTAGGGCAAGCAGAAAATAGCAATCTTCTCCAGTGATCTGTCAAATAAGTCTCTTTCAGTCTTTCAAAAGGTGACCTATCCACTGCCCACAACAGACTGAAATAACTCGTGGAAGTTATTTCAATGGAAGCTGGTCATTAATAGGTATACATGGGACAAGCACGACTGAAGTAGTTGGATGTGGGCAGACCGCTTTGAGTAGAGGGAAGAAGTTTTATTGACTGATCACTCCCACTAACTGCACAAGGTGTGCCAAAACCTGTTCCATCATTGACCTCCAGGGAGATGTTTGACCTAGCCAAAGAGTATGTACTGTGCACCAGTAGATGACTGCCTACAGGGCTCAGCTGTGGCCACTGCCGGCACCCAGCATGGGGTGCTGACATCTCCCAGCCCCTGCTGGGATGAGGCAGCCGGTTCTGGGGAGGAAGGCTGCTGAGTCTGTGAACACAAAGGGGGAGCTCTGTGCCTTGCTTGCCCTTAGGAGCACAGAATGGCCTTGGCCCATTTTATTAAGGAAAAGATCTGCAAAATAGTAACTCAGTCGTTTCCATGATTTGTACCAATTTATAAATCAAGTTGGGACAAATAACTTTTCCTGCAGGCCAGTATAATAGTCCTTACACAGTTGTTAGCTTCAATCAGTTGTTAGCTTCAATCGGTATGATGTTTCACTAGATTTAAACCAGTTAATTAGTTATGCCTAGTTCTGTAGCCCATAGCCATTTCTGAGTTATCCGATTTCTCTTCAGGTTCTTTTTTTTATACACTTGACATCATTGTGTGCTCCTAATTACTAGATGCATCTCCAAAATTAGCTTAGTACAGTCATCAAGATATTGTAAGTGGCTCTATGTCCTATGTTACAATAGCAGAAACTGGTACGTGATTAGCCCTTTGTATAGCACAGTAGCAAGGAAGGAAATGACAGAAGTAGAAATGTACAAGTGGATTTGGTGATTAATATCTTGGAAAAAACATCTGAAGGACAAAAAACCATATTCTGCAAGACAAGAGGCATCCCTGCACAACAGAGTAAGCTTCTTTACCTAGTTTCTGACTGCAAGGATGTGAGGAAGCTTTCATTCAGTGTCTCTGTAGGCACAGTCCATTCTGACTGAAATGCTGATCTTACTAGCTCAAGTTCAGCATCACCCTAATATGACTACCCATCCTCTGAACAACAGATTGAAGCAGAGAGCTTTTATCGATATCCACTTGTCCTCCTTGATCTGTCTAAAATAAAGAGCTTCATAAACATGCTACAATTAGAGTTACTTACGTTATATATGAATGTTTCAGCTTGGAGCATTTCACTAAATGGGAAAATAAATAAAATAATAATTTTTTTCTTAGTAAAATAGCTGGCTTAGGCACAATGATTTGACTGTGTACCTGCAGATACTCCCTGAAGAGGTAATTCAATTTTCATTTGTTGCACATTCTATGTATTTCTCATTTTCTTCATGTAATGATTGATTTTGTGCTAAAGACTGGAAATCATGCTAAACTGAACACAATTATTTTCCTTTTTCCACAGTATTAAAATCTTTCGCAAAACAGAGAAAGATCCAGTTTGTGTTGTACTAGGTGTTGAACAAAGGAACTGCACATGCAAAACCTGGGAAAATGCTGTTTCTTTATAGCAGAAAAATCAATTGATTTATCTGAAAAAGGGATATATTTACTTCCACCTCAAAGATATATAAAAAAAAAAAAACCCCAAACAAAAAAATCCCAAACAACAAACCCAACTAAACAAACAAGAAGCTATGAAAAGCTTTGCTTTGTATTTTCCTTTATCGAGAAAACGCCTATGACTTGTAAAAAAACCCTCAAAAAACCAGGGCATCAACTTTCTTCATGCATTAGATGGGTAGCATCACTAGAGATGATATAAAAAGACAGAAACGGTGGGTTCCCTGGTGGTGGGTCCAGCACAAAGGCAGTGTCTTCAAAGCAATGTAGAACATTAAGTGAAAAAACAAGCATTTTCTTTGGAAGCTTAAGAACGAAGTTTAACATAACTAGTGAATATATATCCCAAGGAATTTAATTTCAAGCACCTGGGAATGAGGCCCACTGGGCTTATGCTACACCCGGTTGTTCACTTTCTTCATAGTTTGAAAAGGGGGAGGACTCAGCACTAAGAACAGTTGATTCATTTGCCTTAACTCCTCAGCTGGGAGGTTGCCATGTCCTCTGGGAAGGGGAAAGGAGAAGAAGGCACTGTGGGTTCAGGAGCTGAAGGGCAGCCTTCAGAGGTAGGAAAGCTGGTGTCAGGCTCCTGGACTTTAAGCTATATCCAAGTGATGAACAGCACGCAACATGTGGCCTTAGGGCTGTGGTCAGAATGAGTAGAGATATCTGGGTGAAAGAAAATGAACTTCACGTACATGGCAAGCAAAGGAGCATGAGTGTTTTCACTGCTGGAATCACGCAGGGTGCTTGTTATGGTTATGAATGTGCTTCATCATAGGTCCCATAAATGAAATAGTGGTACAAATCCCCTGCCATGATTCTATGCCATTATTACTTGATTTATTTGAGATGAACTCTGCATCTGCATTGAGAAGAAAACAAAAGCAAAGCAAAACAAAAAGAAAAGAAAAAAGCAAAGCAAAGAAAAAAAATAAAAAGGAAAGAAAAGGAAAAAAGACAAGAGAAGAAAAGAAAAAAACAACAAAGTGATAATGCAGTTACTTTCATTTTGATACAGATACTGGAAAATGGAAAGCAAATTTAGTCTTTGTATGGCAAATAGTATTAAGGGAAATGAAACAGCAGTGGCGTTATGAGACTGCAAAACTAAACATTTATTCTGTGAGCTCCAGGCCTTGAGTTCAAGAAATGTTCATTCTTCACTTCTAGCTATCTAGACCTGTAATAACTGTGAATGAGAACTTTGTGAATTTCCGACCTCTCAAGACGGAGCACAAACTTGACTTTCTTAAATATGTCTGGGACAGTGAAAGTCTGTTTTAACTTCATCCTCACAGGAAAATTGCAGAAAAATAATTTATGACCATTTCATTCCAGTCAGACAAGTTAAAGTCAATTAAATTTTTTACAGATATGTATCTGACTTGATATTATCTCTTAATGTTTAAACATGGCAATGTGCATTTATCTATAACATGAATTGTATTTTTATATCTTTATTGGTTTGAACAAAGATGTTAAATATGCAGCCCTTTAAATGATTATTTAGTTACATAAAAATAATTTCAATCATTCTAAATGTAATTCTAATGTCTAATTTATCATATCTTATGTTTATCATATTTAATGACGGTTTCTCTGACATTGTG
Source organism: Falco biarmicus (assembly GCF_023638135.1). Lineage (NCBI taxonomy): Eukaryota > Metazoa > Chordata > Aves > Falconiformes > Falconidae > Falco > Falco biarmicus. The sequence goes on along the minus strand of NC_079289.1, from coordinate 111,653,313 downwards.
TTTGGACACAGATGTAAGATTTTGCTTATTTTAGTGATTTACTCAGATATGAACTTGATAAAAATATAAATGAGTAGAAATTCAACATGATTAATCAAAATATGTATTTTATCTTTAGCCATACTTTCAGGTGAAAATATTTATCATGTCCTATGAGACCAGTTTAATGTTGTTGGAGTGACCTTGGAAAGCTGGCCCTTTCTGGTGAAACTCAAAAAATCAGTTTCTTTTCTTAACGTAAGACACTTTGGGGTGATTAGGTGACAATGCAGCTGATTGCTTATTTGTGTTTATGTAAAGAAAGTTAGCGTTGGGTTTTGATCTACTTTGATTCAGTTCTCATTTATGCGTGAGCATACCTGAATAGGAAAGTGTAGTTCAAGACCGGTGACATTAATTGACATGATAGCTGTAACGTGTTACAAACTCCTTCATACCAAAGAATTAATGTAAAATTAAAATGATATGTTTATGTGTGGTAAAAGTACAGTTGAAATACACTTCTCACTGAATGCTAGGGTAGCCCTGAGTAGATCCAGAAAGCAGGTTACTCTGTAACACAGCCAAAAAACATTCATCCTACCTCTTGCTTCCAGATTTCTTTGAGCTTGAACACCTCTCTACTAATTTATAATGTATTTTCTAAGTTACTTAGATTTAGCATCTAGATACCAAGCTACCCATCATTCCACTTACTAGTCATCTTGCTATGCATTAGAAATATTGAAATGTCTTGTTAATATTAATAAAGTAGTTGCTTATTTAGACTGTTAAAACTACAGATTAGGTGACAGTGGGATGCCCAGTGAGAAAAATCCATTAAAAGCATCTGTTTAAGGGAAAACGAGCACAGGATAATAAATTTTCATCTGCATGTAGCCATCATTACCTCTTCAGTGTAAAGTCTGGGCTTCTCATTTGTCACACTTTTTAACAAGGGTAGGAGAGGGATAGAGTAGAATGAATTATTGCAAATTTCTATCAGCACTTCCCGTTACAATGATCACAGCTAATACTGCATTTAGCTCCCACTGTGTGTGCCATAATTCTACCAGAGAAGTCATGGATCCTGGTGAAACATGCAATTCCTATGTTGCAGGAACATTTCAGAATTCTACTTTGTTCTGCATTACAAAGTATTGTTATCCAAAATGTGTTCTGTTATGGTTTCAAAAACCTAAAAAAAGCCTTTAAAAATATCTTCTTTTGAAAAACAGGAGTTGGGACAGAATGCCTTTTCTGTTTTCTACTTATTTTTTATTCAAACCATCAGAATTTCAAACATTTATCATCACCAAAAAAGGTGTTTTGAAATAAAATCAATTTCTCAGTAGAAGGAAATTCCATTCCTAAGGATTTTTAAAAACAAAGTGCAATCTCTTAGTTATTGTGACACATCAGTAACAATAGAACATTCTCTAGCCTTCAATGATGGTTTGATGCGAGGCATTCTTAACTGCTAATACTATCAGTATATTCATGAATATATGTAAACATTCTAGAGACAAAATAAACTAAAAAGCTAATTTTTTTTTCTAAGATGAATACTTAAATATACTTATGGAATACATTGAAAAGAAATACAAATGCAAAGAATATACTTTCAAAATTAAGAACAATGTTAAATAAAGCTTTTTGAAAATATACTTTATTAAACCAGTATTTTTAAGATGAATGTTGCTTCAGAAAAGTCTTTGTAATTAGATACATGCAGAAGGCTATAAGGTGGTGACAGAATTATTCTTTTGGACCTGATGACCTCATATTGCCATTACTACAACTGAGGAGAAGAGAAAGAGGTGCCAAATCACTCCATGAGACTGCCTTTTGGTTCATAATATCCAGATCTTTAATAAGTGCAGATTCCCAAACTCCATGATTTTTTCCTTCACTCATTTTCTAAGAGGATCATAACAGAGGGGAAGGTGCTAAGAAAACTAGAGTTTTAAAATTAGCTGCACATGGGAGATGAACATATGTAATAGTTCAATACAAAATCCATAATGCTTTACAAAACTCCTCTGAAAAGTCCCACAGCTAGTGTAAGATATTTGTGCTATTTAAGAAGACTTGTTCAGAGAAATGCTCCTTTTGTAGCTTGGAGAACATACTGTAGGTGAGCTCAAAAAAATCTTCCATCCATAAAATTGTTTGTGCACAAAGATGAAAATATAAAAGGAGACAGCACCAACCTTTTGTTTTGCTTATGGCCCACAGACCCTAGTCATCATCATATAAATTAAGCATGTGGAAGGTGGTGTTCCACTCATACATGACTGGATTTTATGAGTTGCGTCTGTTCTGTCACTGTGTCACTGTTTAGTGCCATTGATGGCTCTTTAATTTTGAGTCAGTACAGTGAGCTGAGTTTGAAATATTTCACACAGATTGTATAGCCAAGGTGAATATCAGTGGTATGTGGAAAGATGTGGCAGGAGAGTACCTGTGAAGGATCTTATGCTGTGCAGTTTGTTTTGCCTGGTTTCATAATCATGGATCACTGGGCAGGTGGCAAGTTACTTAAGAATCCTACAACATTTTTCCAAAAAAAGGTGGAAATCAAGGCTTTTGGGCTGTAGGTGGTAATTATCAGCCACTCTTTGGCTACAGAGCATTCCACTAACCTTCTTCCATGCTCTCGTTATTAACATTATTCAATATTTTGGTTTTTTTTTTTTTTTTTTTTTTCAAAAAGTCATTTTGGATGCAACATCTGTGATAGCTTAAGCTTAAGGAGGACACTTTCAAATAGTAATTTTAAATGAATACTCAATATTTTGTTTTACTTCGTTGCATAGTCTTATAATTTATCAAGATTGCAACCAAAATGCTGGGTTCAAATGAGATGTGTGTTTAGATATATTTGTATGAGAAATGTCACAGGAAAAAATATATCCTTTAATTTCTTACCAAATACATATGAAAAGATTTCTGTAGTACCTGCTCAGGAGCCACTACTTAGTTCAAGCTCTGTTAAGTTACCCAGTAACAACCTGACCCTAAAATATCTTCTACATTGTAGAGCTCACTGAAGCTCGTTTTCCTGTTTCCATCATGTATTCTTATTTTCCAAGTATGAGCTTTTAAGGATGTTAAGGAGGAAAATAATGTTAAATCCAATCCTACAAATAGCAAAAATGATCTTTCTTCTATTCTCTCTCTCATTGCCCCCCCACCCCCCCCCACCCCCGTGTTCCAGTTCAGTGAAGTAGTTTAAAAATATGAATGCTAAATAAATTTAAATTTAAACACTGGAGTTAAAGCTAAAGAGCAATCAACATATTTTTAGGACTTAATGGAATTGTGAACACCTTTATGACTTCTTTGACTACAAAATCAGCGTTGTTTGCAAAGCTTCTAGCTGGATATTCTTAGTGTATCACAGCATAAAGTACTACAGATGTATCATACGACAGCAGAAATAGCCATAACAGTGGAAACATCTGAAAAACACTTTGCTATACTGTTCTCAGGGGTTTGGCTGTTGTAATATGGATAACTGTCTCTGAAAACAAATAAGCATTCAGAGATGCCAGGTTAATGATCAAAGGATAATTAGCTTTGTAGATATATGTAAATAATTAAATTGGAGGACATTGCATTTAGCACTGCATTAAAAGTAATAGATAACCATCCAAATATCATAAAGGAAATTATATGCTTATTGTGTACGATATGATTGTTTTAATGATTGATTCACATTACTCTCTTCTTATTCAGTAATGTTAAGGACTAAATTGAGACTATTATTTTTTAAAATTAATTTTGAAGAGGTTTATTTTACAGTAAATGAAAATTTGTTGGAGAAAAATCTTGTGAAGAATATGTTCTGAGTATTTCTCAGCTCCAGCATGATCTAAGATCTATCAGGCCCTAGTTTCATCGTGGTTTTTGAGGGATATTTGGTGTCTTCTATGTAAAAAAACCCCTGTCCTAATCATATAGGGAGGGACTGCATAACAATTCGGCCAGCAGCTCAGTCTGTCACAGCAATGGAAAAGCCATATTTTTGGTGGGTGGTGTGACTCACAGCAGTGACTTCAGCCTCAGTATCCAATGAAGATCTCATAACCATGAGGTTAGTGGTTACTTTTCATTTTGTGAATGCTCTCCTGTTAAAAGCAAAAACAAAACCCTCGGTAGGTCTCAATTTTTACCTAATGAATAATGATGATGATGATGACGACGATGATAATGAAGAATCAAAAGCTTTTAAAAAACAAAACAGAAACCCCAGCTTTCTTTCAGGAAAAAAAAAAAAATCATCTATTTCTTTCAATAATTTCAACCTCTTACTTTCAACAGATAATCATAAAATGTATCTCGAGACACACAGTAATTGCCATTTTGGGAAAATGAAAGATCATCTAACTTTTTAAGACAAAAATCTCTCACTGAGCATGTTTACAATGTTTTTTGTTTTGTTTTCTGTTTGTTGTGTGTGTTTTCTTTTTTGTTTTGTGTTGGTTTTGTTTTTGTTGTTGTTGTTTGTTTGTTTTCATTTGTTTGGTTGATTTTTTTTTTTTTAATTAGTTTGCTTGACACCATGGAACTTGACTATTAGACATGGCTCCAGAAGTTCTTTTCTGTGTATGAAAAATTGTGTCAGGTATAGAGGTCCATTCTCAGCTGTAAGGCTCTTTCAGCTTTAAGAATAACAAATTAGTTTCACATTTTTGTGTTTTGTTATAGATGTACCACAGCCTCCTGCCTATGTGATGTCTATTCTAGCCCGTACTTTACTGGCGGTGCGATGATAAATTCCAGTTTCTGTTGAATGGCGTAATTGCTGCCCTTCTCCTTGTCTTTGTTTGTTATTATCCAGTATAAACTAAGCTGGTGTTCCTAGCTGAGCAGGTTTATGTTGCTTTGTGATGAATTTAATTGATAACAGTCCTTGGGATAAAGTGCCTCGGAAAAGACTGTCAACTCGACTATATGTAATGAGCACCATATGAGGCTGAGGATTTGGGAATAGCTTTGAAATGTGTTTTTAATCTCAATTAACCATTTATCTAAATAGGTTCTTAACCGTTAAACCATAAAGTATTTCTAATGTATTAAGTAGGGCAGGATGTTAGTATGTGCTGTGATTATTTCATACATCAGAACTTCACTGATACTTACCTTTCTATGGAGTAGTTTGCATTCTTTTTGCTTCCTTTTTATCAAAACACTTCTGAGTCACATTATCTTCTTTTTGATGATCCCCTGACATATAGTAAACTAAGGCAGGAATTCTTGTGAGATTTAGGTAACTGCATAAACTCCATGTTACAAATAGGGCTGTGAGATGCAGAAAAGTGAATATGTGGGATGTGTAGAGATATTGGGCACCTCTAACCATGAGAAATAAAATCTGTACCTTCTGAATATTGTTGTAATTTGGAACACCCACCACCGTAACTGTTCTCCTTTTAATATGTTGATTAATGAGTGTCCCAGAATGTTGCTGCATCAAAGCTAGGCATCTATGCTATACATTTTAAACCAGGAAACTTACATAAGTGTAGGTGACTTCTATAAAAATATCTGCTGAACTCTTTTGTCTTTGATTTTACAGCTGTAGTAGGAGATGATAAACTTTACAGCTTTTCTGCAAGTCAAAAGTCTAATATTCTGGGAATGGGAAAGAGTCAAAGTGACAGAAATCTTGTTCCCTGTCGATGACTCCAGTTTATTTATTGTTAAAGCAACACATCAGCCTTAAAGTCTCTAATGGCCTTGCCTATGTGGAGTCAACATGACTTGTACCAGTTCTTCAGCCACTCTCCTTGACCTGTTCATTATCATTATTTCTTTCTAGTCTGCAGAAGTATTGCAGCTAATTAGTCATATCAATGTTACAGGTCGCATAGACATTTGCATTTTTGGTAGCAGATTGGAGAAAAGTTCAAGACCTCAGAGACATAAGGCTGTTTGAGACAAGAGGAATACTATTGCTAATCTTATGTCCTAAATATATATCATATATGACTTCATTTATTAAAAAATCTTATGATTATTTTTTCCCTAATCTCATGATGAATAAGGTTTTTTTCCTGGTAGATCCTTAAGTTAAATGATAACATAGGAATATCAGCTATCATTAAAAAGACTACTTTTCAAAGCTCAAAATTTTACAGAAATATACAACAAGTGGTAACAGTAGCATACCATGAATACAAATCTGAAAACAAGAACATCTCTGAAAGCTGTAAAGATTTTAATTTTTTTTCTTCTTTTTTTTTTTTTTTTTGTTTTTTTTGTTTTGTTTGGTTGGTTGTGGTTTTTGTTTTTTAAGATGTCACTACTTTTAAGCCTGGTCAACTTGTTGAAATTGAATCTATTACTTTTCATTATATCTCAACCTGCCTGAACAGTTTCTGTCAGTTGGAAACAACTGAAGACATTTTCCTCAGATATTCTGCCAGTTTCCTAGCTTAAGAAAATGGAAGCAGAAAGGCAGGAGTTTCTGTGAGGTTATCATCACCCTGCGTCTTCCTTGTTCATCTTGCAATAATCACATCTCTCAGTCCAAAAATCTCAAAATACTCTACTCTTTGTTATCTGTGTTACCTATTTTTGTTTAGGGAAAAGAGATGACCTAGAGAGATATAACTACTCAGATGAGATGAAATGATTGAGGGAGTCTTACTTCTGTTGGGGGGTGGTGGTGGTTTGGTTGTGCTTTTAAAAATCTGACATCAACCTGATAGAAATGTTATGGGTTGTTATAGTTCCCTTTACACACAATTGTTTAATCAGTGGGATAAACTATAGATGCTGTGTATTCTTAAATTTATGATAGTTGCTTGCGCTTCCTTTGTGGCTAAGTGTGGGCTTGTCAAACATTTCCCCCAATATTTCTTACACTAGGGTGGCCAGGGCGGACTGACTCGCTTGGAGCTGACTGTCAGCTCCGAGCTGCTCTGACAGCTCTGGCAAAAGTCCTTCTCTTTTATGGCAGCTGTGAATGTCATCTGTCATCTTCAAACACATTGTCACCACTGCTACTTAATATTTAGGTGGAATATTGGTCTATGCCTACAAAGGCTGTGCCTAAACTATATATAATTATATGTATAAATAGACTTTGCTTTTTCATACTTGGGTTGACTGGGTTTATTTTCCCGCTAGTCCTCAAGGAAGTAAATCGATAGTGTATGACACTTGGACATAGAAATGCAACAGCACAGGTTTGTCTTGTCCCTTCCTCTGTCTTTATATTGTACAGTATTTGGAGAGAAAGTGATAGCAGATGTCTCTCGACTTATCCTAATTAATTCTTTCATTGATTTCCAAAAGTCTAAGGAAGAACAGTAGCATCTCAAGTCATTGAATGCTTAGAATAGTGTACTTGGATTTTCTTTAGTTATAATAAAAAAAAATTATAGTTTCCAGGCCTTGCTACATTTTAAACTTTGAATGAGTTTTTGAAGGAAAAGGTAAGGGAGTTTTTCCACTCCTCCTAACTTTTTGAACCTTTATCTGCTTCTGTAATAATAATAATTTATTCTGTGAGAGATGGATTTCATGTGTGGTCATACAAATGGGAGCACGGTGTTCTCACAGTAAGGCGTATTCTCAGAAGAAAGTCTGAACTAAAAAGACATTTCATAAAGCTAAAGCAAGCCAGAAATTTTCTATTCAAGGATAAAATCTGTGTTCCCCAGGCATAACAGAGTTCACATGTAGAATATATCACTACAGGGACTAGAAATTGATTTCTGGATTTCCCCTACTTGCCTTTCTAAGTTTGTTATATGTGGCCTAACAAGTAGTTTTCCTGTAACAGGGAAGTATAGCAAATGTGTCATTAAATAATCTAATCCCAGGCTAGCAATGAGCCAAGGAACATTTGAGTATTTTCTGTACCACCTTGCAGTTTATTTTCCCCTCTTATTGTAGATCTTGTGGAAATTAGGACAGATAGGCCTATGCTTAGCTCAAAGATTGAGAGTCGGTGGCTGAGGATTTCACTCTTTGTATCCTCTGGAAAGCCATCTGCATTTATTATGCATCACAGCCATTAAAATGAGATGCTGAACCCAGCTCGGATCATGTTGCTTCATGCCTGTGTATAGTTCATTTGTAGATCTGCCACGTAAATTTGTAGCTGGAGACTTGTGACTTCTAATGGGTCTCTCTTCATCACAAGGACATGTCAGTACCTCTTCAGGTTCCCATGTGCCCTGCGTGGCTGGTCAGCAGATGACCTGGTGCGTGCTAAGAGCAGCCATTCAGAGACGCTGCAGCGAAAAGCTCTGAAAGGAGCAGGCATCAAACCTGATGGAGATGTTTTTTTTTCTGAAGGAAGTATTAGATCACACAAAATTGGTGATAATAATAATTACCTGTCCTACTGTTGTTGTGAGGTTTAATTCATTAGTAGGTCTTACTTTTTCATGTGAGTGTAACTCTTGGTTTTGGCTGGGAAATTTACATTAGCTCGAGTCAGAGGAGGATTAGACAATGTTGTTACAAATCAAATAACTGGGCAGAAAGTACTTATTTCAGACACAAACCCTTATAAAAATTTCTTTTGTAACATCAGTAACAGTAAGAAAATACAGTAGTTTCTCTGCTTGGAAGACACGGGATGTCACAAACAGTTTGAACTCCAGATCTATGGTATCACTTTGAAATTAAACATAATAAAAATATCAGAACACTTTTTCTCTCAGATGGTTAGCCTTGTAGGAGGACACTGCCTGCCTACTTTTTTTGTAGGTATATGTGGTTAGAAATGACAGTGAAATATGATCCATGAAAAGATTTATTAGAATGTGTTAAAAAGCTGTGTCAAAAACTTTCTTCTCTTGCTGAGCTTTGGGACATCTGCTCTTTTAACTCATATACATATTTTCCTAGAAGCTAAAAATCAATATGAAACCCAAATGCAGAATTTTCTTTGTAGCAGGAAATATTTACTTTGCACTTTACTTTCAGCACTACAAGAAGTTTTCTAAAGAAGGCTTTTTCTTGTATTTTGCAACAGTATGACAGCTTTGCAGATACTGTTCTATTGAATTTTATTGCCAGTCTAAGGATCAGCGCATCAGATCAGATAATAAACAGTGCATTTGTAGTTTTTCCTGGGAAACACCTCAACTTCAGCTCTGGAACCGTATTTTTAAAGGCAGTCCTGAGCTCAACCTAGAGCAGAAGATTCATTCTTCTGAAAATAATTTGATTAAATTAGATCTGGCTCTATGGGCAGAATGCCATTCCAAGGCCTTTCTTTTAATCCATCATGTCTGACTCCATAACAGCAGCTCATCACCGCTCCCTGCAGCACCCCATGGTGTGGCACCTGCTATGTTGACTGGTATTTCTGCCTTTCTCAGTAATTACATGTGAACGTAAAGGTTGCATAGTTATCCCAGTTTGTTGATGACTGATCACTACTGTACCTTGTTGGTGTGTTATTTTTGTTCCTCTTTTTTTAACCCCCAGCCAAATCAACTTGCTTTGATGAAAGAACACAGCACTGCTGAAATGTAGTCAATGTCAGTTAATGACTTTTATCTCCTGTAGCTTTCTGGTTTATTTTGGAGAATGACAACCAGGTTTATCTCTAAAATGATGCCATAAAATACTGTCCATCTCTCAGAAGTTTAAACAAGGTATTATATCGTTCACCTATTTTAAGGGGCTGTTAGTAGTGGAAATTATCTTAGTCCCACTGACAGTGAGGGTGCTGAAAGGATTTACTCCAAAGATTAACCTCTTGTATTTGTATTGCATGCAAAAGAGTAGCCTCCGATTACCATAATGATAATTAGACCCTAAATTTAGATAAGTAAATACTCTTATTTTATGTGTCCAAATTATTTGATAAACCTATGTACAGAATTTTGTGACAGCATATGCAAAATATGACCTTTTAAAATAGTTAAGTGATTGCTTTGGTTTTTGGGTTGAACTTCTGATGAACACTTTCTAAAACTTGCTATCTAATACATCAACGCAACAAAGCGTATGCTTTCCATTGGCATTTTATTTCCAGCTTTTTAAAAACAGAGTACCTTTGAACAATATTATTAAAAACGAAATTATGGAGTAGTGGTCATGATTCAGAGTACATTGAAATCAGTGGCTAACTCTGAGTTTTTTATTTACGTGGAAAAACATTAAAGTTCATTCTTAACTCCTTTGGCTTATATATGTATTTAAAATATTTTCCTGAGTGGATGTTGATCTGAGTGTTTGGACTTCAGTCTCCTGCAAAGAACAAATAATTGTGTTCATATACATTGAAAAATAAAGTAGGTATTTTTGTGGTTTACTAATTTAAGTTGTTAGTGTCTCAGGTAAAGACTTTTAAAATGTGATCTATTTTAATAGCATCACTTAACATGATTTGATCTCTGTAGGAGGAAGGCAGTTCATTACTGAGTTCTCTATTTCTCAGCTGGCTCCACCACTTTAGAGCACAGTACTGTTTATTTTTTTACTAGGTCATTGGTTTCCACAGTAGGTCATACTTTCTGCTAAACAGCTTGGCCTCCTATGGAGACAGAATCTGTGACCTTCTAAGGCTTCCTAGCTTGGGAGATGTCAGGTCTGTGTTAAAGAATAACTGTTTAATCAGAAGAAATTTTTCACTGATGAAGTGTTAGGGCATACAGATTATTTCAAGGAAATTTCTAACCTCAGCACTACACAGGAAAATGCTTAGCAAAATACTGTTGAAAACATACATTTTTAAAAATACAGGATACTGACAAATAAAACAGGTCCATCCCGTAACTCCAATAGCATTTATAGATGCCTGAGGTTAATTGTATTTTTGCATTTGTGTGGAGTCACATTCTGTACAACAGAAATAGAAGGAAATATATTTCTTTTTCTTTCTTCCTGCAAGCCTCAGTGTCTGTTCATGATATATTTTCCATAGGAGCTTTCAAATTTTACTCTGTAATATTTTTTTTTTAATTAACAGAAGGACTATTACAAATCTTTTTCCTCCCTATCACTGCAGTGTTGGCTATTTTTTTCTTGTTTTTTTGTGGTGTGTGTGCTGTTTATTTATTTTCTTTTTAATAGAAAATAGCTTTCAATTAAACAAAACAATGAGGAAAAGGGAATAAAATGAGACCCCAGATTACATTACTAAATTTTGTCTGCAGTGCTATTTGTCTTTTCTTTTCTACTTTTATATGACTCTTTCTAAAGTACCCTTTAATTAGAAAGGGTGAAATTTAATTTCTTTGCTAACATTGCATACAGATTACATCTGTATGCTATTGCAGATTTATGAAGTGGACACCTTTGTATTTACAAGATATTATATATAACGTTGTAATCCATCCTCTATTTTTATGTGTTTTCTTCATCAGCTGATACTATGCTAGAAGAGTTTTTTAGCTTATCTGCTGGCAACTGACTCTATGAAATTCTGAAATTAATCGGCTCTTCTAATCTTTAAATCTGCAGTTGCTTATTCATTTGCTGCATTATATTACAAGCACATCTTTCTCAGATATTAAGTGATTTCACAGCTAAGTGCTTGAAGAAGCAAGTACTTCTTGCAAACCTTTTTAGAGAACCTTCTGCCTCTGAACTCAGAAGCTGACCAAGGCAAAAATAAAACAACACTACAAACCAAAGCTCAAAAACAAAGCTGCAACCCACAAATGAGTTTCTCAGTTTTGCTGGTTTATACTGCGATAGGTCATTTGTCCACATTAACTGAAGAAATGCAAAAGCAGTAAAAATAGGTCCCTTATTCTGTAATGCATGCATGTTTCTCAAGGTGGAATAAGACTGAGAATTAGAGGATTTTTAGACACCTACAGTGGTCTTTTTCCTTCAAAGAACAGAGTGTCTCAGTAGGGTTCCTAGGAAATTTACTTTAGTACTTATTACTGCTGCTTGTTCCCAGAAAAAAATTACCATTGCAGGGCCCAAGAGCACACCACTTCTTTCATTGCTAGACCCAGTTAAGTCCTTAGAGCACGTGTACAATTGCATACCTTCTCTGAGAATTTAATCTGGCAGCAATATTCAGAGTACGTCAACCATGCATCTACCAGACTGGGATTTAAGTCAAGCAGAGCCCCTTCCACTCAACAAGGTGCATGAAGGATTCCATCCTTTTATATGCCGTTTTTCATAGTTGGGACTCTAGTCAAAGATTCAGCCCACAGTGAATTCCCATCTTTCTTTTAGATGATTCAAACCCATCTCATCCTCCAGCAAAACTTTAAGGGGGTGAAAAGTGAAAGGAAGTTTTTCCTGATGTTCGATCAACATTTGAGTGTGCCCATTTCCTTGTGTCTTGTCACTGGGCAGCACTGGACAAAGACCGGATGCTGCTTCTCTGCACCCTCCCTTCAGGCGTTTATATACATTGATGACATCTCCCTTGTGCCTTCTCTTCTTTAGGCTGTACAGCACAAGCTCTCCAGCTTTCCTCATAGAAGAGATGCTCCAGTCATCTTAGTGGCACTTCACTGGACTTTCCAGCATGTCCATCTCTCTCTTGTACTGAGGAGCCCAGGACTGGACCCAGCACTCCAGGTGTGGCCTTGCCCGAGGGGAAGAGTCACCTCCTGCCACCTGCTGCAACACTCTCAGTGCAGCCCAGGGTACCATTGGCCTTTGCTACTGCACGTTGCTGGTTCAGGTCCAACTTGGTGTCCACCAATGTCCAGGAACATTGGCTGCCAAGCTTCATTCCAGCTGGTCAGCCCCCAGCATATACTGGTGCATGAAGTGTTCCTGCTCAGGTGTAGGACTTTGCACTTCAACTTATTGCAGTTCATGGGGTTCCTGTCAGCCCGTTTCTCCAACCTGTAATTCTCAGAATTTGTGGATTGGACCTGACATCTGATTTTCTTTTCCCACCTTTATCTGACTGAGGTAGCCTAATTATGTCTAATCACAAGGTTATTTGGGGAAAAAAGTTCTAAATATGTCTTTAATTTTGCAGAGGATAATTCAGAAAACCCAGGCCAGATGGGGGAAAGGCTGTTACTGACTCTGTAGCCTAGTGGTTGGGGTCCTCATCTGGGTCACTTTCTCCAAACAGGTCTGTAGAGCGCAGGCTCTTCCAGCAGTGATGGCCTCCCCTTTGGTACCTGTGAACCTCCTCCTGACACATGGCTGGGAAGCAGATTTTCACACCAAGATTCAAACACAAAAAAATTGACATTTCAGTTTTGAGTGTACAATATGATTTTTTTTTTTTTACCAGAAATTTTCAGACACCCTCTCTTAGAATTACAGAAGATTTTTTTTAAAAAAAAAAACCCAAGCCTAAGCATAACAAAGAGATAACCGTCCAAAACAGTATATCTGATCTCAATTTTTTTTCTCAAGCCAGAAAGCTTTTAAGGGTAAGGTATCTTCTTTTACCATTGGCCCCAAATGTGGGGTGGGCTGAGAGGGTTATTTTGCAGCCATATCAATTCTGTAAGTAAACATTGATCTATAGAGGACATTTGGAAACTACCGCATGCTTTGATTGCTTCTGTGGATTCTCTTTCCCTTTTACAGCTCTTCCAAAGAAGTAGTGTGATAGTACTTTTTGGTAGCATATAAGGACAGTACTAAATGAGTCTCTTGCAAAACCATATTGAAATTTTTTTTGCAAATTTCTTCTTCAAGTCCAAATGTAGCTTCTTGAGGTGTGTACAAAGAAGTTTGTTTGCTGAGTTTTATACTAGGTATTATTGCATTTTACATGTATGTGTTTATGTATGTACAATAATATATGCCAAGGTAATCCTAGAAAATAAAGTGGAAAAATAAGAATACAATAATAAGCTTACTAAGGATATGACACCAATACGTCACAGATATTTGTGGGGCATTAACTGACATTTAGGAAATTAGGTAGAAAAAGATAGCCTTATTTAATATTTAACAGTTATTGAAGAAACATTCAATGTAAAGCAATTATAAACAAATGTGATTTAACCTCTGGAAACTGCTGCTCAGCCACTTAGAGAAAACACTGAACATGCTGCTAGCCTGCCTGTTTAGCAAGTGCAGTAACTTCAGTAGCCGTTTAAGTTATTTATGTTCGGTGTACTGTACCATACAGGAACCCAGCACTACTCATACTTAGACAGAAACTTTTATGGAGGTGATAGCCACGTGAGAAGCACCATAACCATTTACAACTATAAATAGTTACTAGGGTTACCATATGCTTGGGTTTCCCCACGCATGTTCTTCTTTTTTCTTCCCAGAAAGTTTTTCTCTAGACAGAAAAAGCCTACCTTGGCTACCTGCTGTGACTCTCAGATGCTTGGCAGTCTGGTTAGAAAAGTGAACAAGCTGCTGGGCATCCTGCTATCAGAAGCAAAAGCAATGGGTCTGAAACTAGGATTCACATGTGTCTGCATCCACAAACGGCTGGCGCAGCATGTGTGCGGTACTTCTGGCTTGCCCTAGGAGCATCTTGCTTGCTGTGCATGCCCAGGAGCTCGGTCTGCTCATGCACAGTTGTAGCGGATGATTTTGCCTTTACTATCCAGAGAACACTCGGTAGAAATATCAGCATCCTGCTAGATCTTAATGTCTGCTCTACTTATCAAGTCATAACGTAGAAAAGTTCTTTTCTAGTCGAGATCTAAGGGAATATATCTTTAAATGAATGAGATTTCTTTGTTTTGTTTAAATAATCTGATTAAAGAGTCACTTCTTGCACTCTATTCCAAAAATGAGGCCTTGTCCTGAAATTGTATCTGGAAAATTTGCAATGTCTGGCCTGTTCCAGATACTCTTTATGTAGAAAGACCATGGATGCAATGTCATGTGTTCTTGCTATACAGGTGGAAAGGAGTCTGCAAACAGTGCAGCCTGTGGAAGCTTTACACATCATCTGCGAGTTTGCACAAACAGAGAATATTGTAGCATGGTATAGTATGGTGTGAAAGAGCTATACTGGGTATTTTCTATGTTTGTGTTGTTTTTGATTTTTTTTTTTTTTTATGTCTTTAAAGAATATATGAGAATGGAAATTATATCAGTGAGTGTTGGATAAGACACTTTTTTATTCTCAAAGGCTTGAGTATGTCTTCCCTTATTTCCTTTATTACAAATTTGACAGGTGGAGATTGGAGTAATAAATTCCATCCTGTCATCACAATTTCAAGGCTTAGAAGACCATCTTGTAAACCTAACTCATATATGTAATTTTTCTTCAACTATCATGAGAATACTATTCGACTCATATGGCATTTTAAGGTATTTCAGAATGCTCAAAAATCAAATGGCTTTAAAAAACCCATAGTCATGGTATGTACCAAATGGTAAAAGGTACTAGCTCCCTGTCTGAAGTTACAATATACTTAAGAGAGATTGTATGTACATTATAGGTAAGCAGTACTTACTTGCTAGGTTAAATTGTTTTGAAAATGTATTTTTAAATATGGTTAAAATGAACATATTTGACAATGATTACATACCATATAATGATAATTTATAAAAGTGAAAGGTATCAAATGTTCTCATTAGGAAAGACAGTAGACAAACATATAATGAACAAACCCAAACCTAATTAATTTCATTACCTATTTTTGTGTATATTTTTACATTTCTACTGTATTCTTACTCATCATTTTAAAAAGGTGTCGTATTTTACTCAAAATCTTGGGATTTTTCCTCAAAATCCTTTTCCCCACAATGCAAAGCATAGTAGACAGGAAAATACATACTTTGTAAGTTGTTTCATCTATGTATTAATGAGAATATTAAAAAAGAAAAGTTTGTCAATTTTTTCATTTATCTTGTGTTTGTATTTCATGTTAATGGTTTGCACAATCTAAATGGTGTAGTCTAGTTGCTGGAGCACAAACACAAGCCACTCTTTGCTGAATTTTAACCCTGTTTTTCCCAGTCCAAACTGCATGTCCTTAGGCAAAGCACTTCTTATCTCAGTTTTACAGACAAGAAAGGTTTTTGCCTATCTACCCAACAGGGATTTTAAGAGGATTAATTTATTAAAAGCATGAAGATTTAAGCAAAAGCAAAACATTGCTATTAATGTGTTTGACTCCAGCTGGAGTACAGGATCCTAAACAGAACAAAGTTTTGAAAACTCAAGACATTTGCAATGTAGCATTGCAGGTGTAATAAAAAAAAAAACTCTTCCAGTCACATTTGAGAGGTTTAAGACTACCACTTCTTGGATTTGGTTACCACCCTTGGATGTTGTTGCTTTACCTGATCACTTCTAGTCCACTTCTGTTGATGAAAGAACTTGTGATTTTAAGCTTCTCTGGAAGGTGGCTTGAGCTATTTTACTGTATTATCCCACCCCAAATGTTGAGTTTTCATGCATTCATTCATTTATCCATTCATTCTTTTATTCAATTTCAACCAGGGAGCTGGTACCCCTGAGGAGTTTGAAGGCAATTTCTTGAGGTGTCTGAATTACACAGCAGCAGTAAAACTGACTGCTCTGTGTACAATTTACTTCATTTCATTGAAAGGATACAGCCCATCCAGTGTTTGATGGGAAGGTTAAAGGTGCCACCCCTGTAACTGTAAACAGTGGTGACCCATTTCATGGCAGTTCAGTGGGGTTGTGTGGCTATGGCCATCTGAAAGGAATCACCCCTGTCTCAAAGTACATGCTTTTCCTTCTTGTCTCACTTTACTGTGGGTGACCACCAGAAAAAAACTTTTAATTAAAGACTCTCTTGTTTCATTTAGTGGGAAGCTTTAATTGTGGCAAGCCTTAATCTTTCTGTTTACATGAACTCTGGTCTATGGTTTGGGTTTTTCTTTGCCACCTTTCCCAAGTTGCTATATGAATAGTTTTGTCAGTTTTTCCATCTGCCCTGGAAATCCTCTGTGATTTCTCTCTGCCCTCCAATACACTGGTTTTTATTCCCTTTCCAGTGCCAACTGACCAGGCTTTTTGCTTTAGCTGGAGTCAGGCACACACACTTTTAGTTCAGCCAGTTTCTGAGTGAGCTGGCACAGCTCCATCTACCAAAGCTGTCAACTGGGGTGACCCAAAAGAACCCACAGGGGCTGTAAAGGGCTGAGGCTGAGAACAGCAGCACAAACGATGTAAACAAAGTTTACTGAGTGTGGGAGATAATAGGAAGGTACGTTTGCTGTGGTACTGATGGCAACCCAAGAGAAATGCATTGATGCGTTTTGCTAAAGAGCAAAGAAACAAGAGCAGGTTTTTTTGCATTGAGTAGTAATCATAGTGACAGGCTTGAAAAACAGATCAAGCTGCTTGATTAAATTTTGGCAAGGAAAATAAAAAGCCAAAAATACCCCCAAATAAAGTATACTTCACTCTTTTGTTGTTGTCCCTATTATACCTTTGAAATATTTACATGCTCGAGTTACAATGACTAGTTAGGTCTGACCTATCAAGACCAAAAGAAAAGAACAAATATTCATTCTTGGTTAGGGTTGATTAGTCACAGTGACCTTGCACTGAGCTGTGATTCTGTTGCTACATGAAATTCAGGGTTTAAAACTAGATATTTACGAACTTAGTGTTCCTGTGGGAGAATGAAAGAAAAGAGAAATAATTATAATGCTTTTATTAGCACAAAATGTTGCTCATGCACAAAGTAAGGTCTCTATGTCATTTAGAAAGTCACAAAAAAAAAAAAAAATTAGTAGTAAACCAATATGGCTTGAAACATGCAAAATAAGAAGAGGTGGCTTTGCTGTACCACTTGAGGGTTTCTCCTTCAGCCTTTGAATTCAGTCATGCAAAGAAGGGAACAATTTTACAATAAAGTATATGTGGACCACTGTGCCTGCTGATTTGCAGGCGCAAAAGTATGTCTTTGGCTGGTCCATGCTCACTTCCTGCAACAGATCTGAAGGACTGACCAGAATTTATTGACGCTTGTATGAAAATAAACAGACATAAAGATGGTGGCAATGCGTGGAGTGCCTTTTTGTGGGAAATATGAATGTATTTCCCTCCCAGATGTATCAGTGCTTCTGCTGGTCAAGAAGCATTCTCAACCACCTATGCAAACATACTTGTTTTGGTTGTTTCATCAGTGCCCTGTGATGAGCAGTATCTCCTGGGAGCTGAGTTCCCACAATAGGTAGATCCTGTCTACAGCCTTTAAGCTGCGGCAGGCCCCTGTTCCAGTCAGTCTCATGTTCTCACAGTATAAGTGATCTCCAGATCAAGACTTTTTTTTTTTTTTTTTTTTTTTTTTTTAATATGTTTGACTACAGACAATAGCATTTGAGAATATTTGGCCCGAATGGCTTGCAACTAATGTAAACTGCTCATTAAATTATTTTCTAATCCATAGATATTTACATTCCTTTCAAGTGAGAAAAAAATATTTTCATGAGTATAAGTACGTATCTAAGATAGATAGTGGTTTAAGATACTTTTGAATACTGAATTAATGATTATACTTTGGGTGAATTCGAGAAGAGTTATGAACAAAATTTATTTAATTTTGGTGAAGTGGGTTTTGTATTCCAGGCAGACTATCTGTAAAGTTTCCTGAGGCATTTTACAACAATACTTTTATTTGTGCATTGTTCGGAAAAAAATCCCACATCATTATGTGGTAAGAAATAATAGACATCCTCTCAATGCCTGAATGTAACAAAGTGTAACAAAGTAATCCGTCAAAGTTCTGAAGATATAAATTTACTTGATCAAAAGTGTAAAACTTGAGATGCTTTTCTTTTACTGTCCCCTTTAACAATTGGGAAACTTGTCTTAGTTTAAATTCTCTGTCATTTCATCTATGCATTTCTAGTGTGTTTTCTTTTTCCACTGAATCTGGGCAACTTCCATAGGAGTGATATTACCCCTCTGGGCCAGATACTGTTACTCATTTTCTGGGTTGACGTGACTGCCCAATCTGTTCCTAAGAGACTGATGGAGCCTGGCTGCTTGTAGGTGCTGCTGGCTATGGGAGGGATGATATCCAAGTGCCTTTCAGCAAAGAGATTGTTATTCTCTGTAAGTATAGTTCATTATTGCTCTCTTTCTAGGGATTTTTGGATAGGGCTTGCTGTTCATGACTGTTTCTTGTGAATCCCTGCATTATGTTTAAGTCAGGAAAGACTAAGGACTTGCACTTTGTCCCTGATGGGGATGGAATAAGTTTTATGTTCCACAAAATGAATGGTTGTGGGTAAGTATAAGCTACATTAAAACCTTCAACTCAGTGTTTCTATATGCTCAGGCTACGATTAACATAATAAATACAGGAACTGACACTTTAGGTTTCCATCGATGCTGTTATAGCAGAGAATGAGAGAAGTTCCATATGCTTACAGTAGTCCAAATCATGAAGGAGAAACGCTTCAGAATTTTTGCTCAGTGAAATTTGGTTGCAGCACAATGCAAAATCATTCACCTTTTGTCCACTATTTGAACACCTCCGTTTCTCCACCAACACTGTCTCCAGCTTGCAGCAGCTCCCCTTTAAGTAGTTACGCCTTGTCCATTACATGACCTTACTGAAGCAGTTTCTCCAGAAACCACCTGCACTTTGCAGGTGTTGCACAACATTTTCTCAGTTTACATACAAGCTGAACACTGAGCAGAACCTAGGAGTTTATTTCCTGTTGTAGACCCCACAGATGAGGATTTCTTGTGCTAGAAGGTCAGTTTCCCATAATTATTAGCCTTTAGGAAAAATCTGAGGAGGACTTAAAGAAGTTTTGTATGTTCCCTTGCACATCTGCCACTTCTCTCAGCAGGGACAGCCGCTTCTTTCTGCTTCCCAAGTGCTGTGCTGAGTGTTTAATGGATGCGTAGAGTGGTGGGAGCGACTCTTCCCGTCCCTCCGTTGGCGGTGGGGAACAAGCTGCCTCTCGTTTGATTTTCAACAGTCCTGGTTTGAAAACGAGGTGAGACTGGACTAGACTTTCCCAGGTATGGGATACAGCTTTCTGTTAGATGTGTTGCCTTTCAAATGGCTTCTCCAAACTTGCTCAGTGACAGAAGTTTTGATTCTCCTTATAACAGACTGGATTAAGAATGTCCAAACAAGACGTAGCATAGCCAGAGATGCTGTGTGTTTGAGGGAGGAATTGTATCATCTGAAGTTAAGTGTGTATGTTCATTTGTCACCTTTAAAAGTTCAGATTCCTTATCACAGCTCAGATTAAATCTTGTTCAGACGATGTCTTTTTTTACTCTATTTTGATATTCCACTTTAATCTCTTTACTACTCCCAAATTATAATTAATGCTGATTTTTCATTAACCAGCCATGATACTATTCTCTAAACATCCTGATCTGTCAGTAATGTATTATTTAAATGTGAATCACAATAACATAAGCTAGTTTTTCTGTACTTTTATCATTTATTTGCATATTAACTGATATCTTTCTTTTTAATAGGCTTGTGTTTGAAAGGTACTCTGGGAAGTGAATGTAGTTTAAAAAATAATTATCAGAATGTATTGAGCATTTACTTTTGATTAAATGATTATGACTATTAAAAAGAAGAAAAACAATTATTTTTTTAGTTTATAACGAGTGAATAACTCTTTTAATCAAGTATGACACCATGTAAAAGATTTAAAATTTATTTACTACAATAGATTGATTTTTTTATTTAGTATTGTTACAGTATTTTGATATTCTAATGGATACTACTATGCTAGCATAGGAAACGCTAATCACAGCTCTCAGGTTCTCTCAAAATATTTCTAGGTAAATTGCTTATTTTGGGGGGTTTTTTTTGGTTTTTGTTGGTTGTTTTTTGTTTTCTGTTTTTTGTGGGTTTGTTTTTGGTTTGGTTTTTTTTTTTAATTAGAAAGGTTAGAAGATGCCTAGCAAAATATAGAAAGTCTTTCTGTCTTACATCTATATCCCTACATCTGTTTTCTAACATTACCTCCTTTTGTATTACTAAGAAAACACCTTCTTAGCACAGATGTTTCCAGGTATATATACACACCTTTTATTTCCTAAAACTTTTTTTCCTGTGCAAACAGCAGATCGCATTGCTGATGCTTTTTTGATCAAAAGTGAGCCTCTCAAAAATGAAGCAGTTTCTCAAGTGAGGCTTTTCTTTGCATTCTTATTGATAGTTCTTTTTTTTTGTTCAAGTGATGATTGTTATCAGTGTAAGTTATGGGTTGGATCTGGCTCTCTGGTGCCTTCCTTTTTCTGCAGCACAAAGCAGGGTGAACTTTTCCAGGGTCCCAAGCAGCTAAACACTTGAGCATGCATTTAATGTAACATAGTTATTTGAGAATCAGAGAAAGCAGTAAATCCAAACTATATTCATATTGGACACATAGTTAAAAGCTGCGGAAAAGTTGTGCTCCTCTTGCCTTGATCTTCAAATTGTCTTGCTCTCCCCATGATGTTTGTGGATTTCCTCTCTCCTTCCAGTCCGTCACCTTTCCAGGATTTTCTTCTGTGTCAAGTCTGCCAGGCAATGGGCTCAGGCTGAGTGTTTAGATTTCTGGTCTCTGGGGATCAGTGTGAAGGTTCAGCTGGGTGTCTAAAATATTGTGCTTCTCTTCTCCTAATATATTAAACAAATGGTGGGATGGAGGTGACAATTATAGATTTGCTTCATACAAATAAATGCATATTTTCGCATACGCCAAGGTAAAGACTGTATCATCTATTACACTGAGAGTCACTGGAGGAGAGTCTCTGAGTCTTGCAGTATAAATCTCTAGCATGTAGCTAGAACTAGTTTGCTTAGAGTGCAGGAAAATAAATGCATAACTGTCTGCGCTAGTCTACGCTGACAAAAGTGTAAGCTCTTGAGGCTCTATAATGGAACTTGCTTATCAGTGTTGTGTTTTTTTTAATAAGTGGGCCATTATGAACAACTTGATCTTATTGAACTTAAACTATAGGTTTATTCACATTTTTTATGTTGTATGGATATTTCTCTTTTTGTACATACAGAAGGAATGTTTAAGGTTTGAAGTTCTATGTCTTCATCAGAAATGAATACAAATATGAAGCTGAAATGTTTAATATACCTTCCATCTATATTTAAAAGGAAATTGAAATTAGATGGAACCATTTCTTGCCTTCTTTGGTGTTTATAAACTAAATGGAAATGTATTAGACTGATAAAGTTTTGCAGAGCATTTTATAATAGTGATACCTTATATTTCCTTTGCCTCCATATCTAAAAAGGAAATAATTCAGTGAAATATTTTTGAAGTACCTTTCCATGTTTTCCCTAGTGTACAGACTTTATGATGAAAATGATTTTCTCAATCACTGCTACAGCAGCTTCATGTATTTCACTAACAATTGCTTTTCACCTTTGATAAAACTGCAGGAAAAACCTCAAGTACAAGATAATTTCTCCCAGTATATGGCAGAACATTTTTAAACTGCAAATTCTGTGGTAATTTCATGGTAGATGTGAAATCTTCTTTGCTCTTTTCTCTGTCACTCCCTCCCTCCAACATTTCCAGTTTTTAACTCTTTGACTGTCAACTCTTTTTTTAATCTTCTCAGGCTTTTTAAATGGAATGGCAGAACTATGAGCATTAGTAGCAATCAGAGTTTGAAGGTGCATTCATAGTAACCAGAGTTTGAAGACACATTCATGATTGCCTTCTAAATTTAGGAAATACTAAAGAAATAATTTCCTAGTGAACACATATAGAATATTTTAAAAGATTTAATTACTTCAAATCAAATACATGTATAGAAAAGTATATGGCACATTTTTGCATCAAAGTGTACTGCCATGGCAGAATTGCATGGTGTATACCTTATCAACAGTGATGTATTACTGGGCTATCACATTAAATGCATTAAAACCTGTAAAGCCAAAGCATGACATGATAGTCCCTGGGTTCTAATATGGTAGTGTTACTAGACAACTGCTAAGAAATCTGTTACTTTACAAGTGTTAAAGTAACAATTTCTGAAGCTTCAGATTAATTTTAGGTATTTCCAAATTAGATTTATATTTCCAGATCTAACTCTTCTCATAAATTTGTTGCACCTAATTTTGCAAAGTGTGTGCATTTCTATCCATGAGTTTGAATATTCACTTCAAGAAACATTTCAAAAGTGTTGGAAGAATAAGGAAAGACATCAGTAAACTTGATCCATGTCTTTTTATATACCCTCAGGTACCCCCTCTTGCAAACCAGCTTAGACATGATTTCTCATAGTTTCTTAAAACTTTCATTTAGTTCTTAAGATCTGAGCCTTAACTATTAATATCTTTCCTATGAAACTTCAGTTTAAGTTAAAGGTCTTTTTAGAAGAAAATGTAGATAGAAAGGACCAAGGCAGGCTACTAGCCACTAGGACAATGTGCTCTTGCTTTAGGACACCAATATATATAGTAAGTTGGCAGAAGAAATTAAACTGAGAGCACACTATGATGCGGAGTATAAGCTGTATGCCTAAAAATAAAAATTTGTAGCTGAGCATGGAAGTAACTGAACAGATAAACAGGAACATAAAGAAATGAATGCAGAGCTGAGATTTTATTTCTAATTTATGAAGGTCTAGAGGATAGATTTTCTGATTTCTTTTGAACTTTTTAATGTTCAGGAAAACGATCTAAATATCTAGTGATAAGAAGTGTAAGGCCTAACTGAACAGACACAGGACACTATTTGTCCTTAAAACTGCAATTTAAAATGTAGGAAATGGCAAGGCATTTAATGAAGCCCTTCTTTGCATCTGACACAGTATAACCTTCATTTCACTTTTGGGTGATAATAAGTGTCTCCTGAATAGTTTTACCCAATTTTAAGAAAAAAATAAAATAATTTGCTGAGCCTTAAGATGTTACAGTAAATGCATCAGTTACCTGTAGTTGCTTAACTTTAACTTTTAGTATTTGAACATGTTGACCATGCTAGCTATTTTTCATATTCAGAAACAATTATTTGAAGTATTTATTCATACCTGTCATTGATCAGGCTGAGATCAAGCTCTGCGCTGTTTTTGTATGGTCAGTGACAAGTCTGTAAGTCTTAAAGTTTAATTAATAATTAAATCAATAATTTCAATAAAATAAAGTTTAATAATAATAATATCAGTTTTTGAAATCTGTCCTTTTTCATTAAAAATTATGTGTGCATCTGTCTCATCTCAGTCTAAGCTGCTAAGTGTTTCTAAACAAACCTGTGTTCCCAGACACCTTCTTGCCCAGCTGGCCTCACACATGTACTTTCTGCTCAGGAGAGAGGCAAGAGGACTACTGACACAGTTGTTCCATTTATTAGCAACAGCAGAAACAGGCAAATAGGGCTACACTTATAATTTTAGCAGTTCTTCCTCATCAGGTACCTATGTTTCTCCTTTTACTGCTCCCAAGCCTGTTCCCGCTGTCCAGCTATATTCTTGATTCTCCAGTAACTGAAAGATGAGAGTAGCTAGAGGTATAGAAGGGCTTAACAGTAAGCCAAGAAAAAGAAAAGGTGAGAAACTTGTTCTGTTTTATAGAAAATAAAGACTGTCTGCATTCCATCTTATGTGACATTCCATTGAATGTTCCTGGTTGATATTAAATAAAAAGCTATCATAAGGTATACCCAGTTAATTTCCCTGATTTCCTGGACTGAGGGGTTGTAATGAATTTTCTGCAATCTGTTGTTCATCACATTGGTTTATATCAGTGTAAAAGCTGTGTAATTGCTCATGATCCATGTGCTGAAATGATAACAAAGATAAGAGCTTGGTGAGTCTGTTGGCTAGGAAATATACATTACCTGAGTAATATCAAGGCATGGGCATCTTTGAGTGTACTAGGTTAGGATTTTTCTCGCAGGAACTAAAGTCTAATTTTCTGTGAAGTGACTACATTGATTATTTTATTGTCTTGGGTATATGACCAAACTACCAACAATGATGAGGATCCTGAAAAATCATTAGCAGTAAAATCTGTTTTCCCAGCATTATATCAATTTGTAGAGATTTCACATGATTACTGCAATGTCAAGACATGCCTCTCAGCTTTGCTGTTGACATTGTGACTTTCTACAGAGGCAAATACTTCCTCTTCCAAGCATCTGTTTCTTTTCTTGCATTCAGATATTTCTATGAGTAGCCACACAAAGAGAAACCTGTCCCTTACTCTAGCTGACTGGAAGTTTGCTTTCCCTTTTCTGTTCTTCCCCTTTAACAACTTTTTCCCTCGTGAAGTGGGATACAGCTTAATTCAGTAAAACAAACAAAACCCAAACTTTCTGAAAATGAAGAGATGTTACCCACAGGCAGCAAAGCTGTTCAACAAAGTCCTAGCTGCCCCCACCACCACTGCCATCATGTCTATGTGTTCTGTACTTCTCTTTTCTGTAAATATCTTGGCTTAGAGAGGAAACCTAAGAAACTCTGAATTTTCTCTTACCCCTTCTTACTCACTCTTGTCAGTCAGAGCTGGGATGCCCAGTAGGATCCAGTACCAGGTGCAGCAACTGTGTTCACCCTGTCAGGGAAGAGAAAAGGCGTAGGCAGCCAGGCAAGCCTCAAGGTTCAGCACTCGCTGTGAACTACTCAAGGACAGGCAGCAGGGTAAAAAAAAGCAGAACTCAGGTAAACAAGAGGAAATGGAATTGTTCTCAAACATTATATCAGCTTTACACCTGCATATTTTTTCCCTACTTGCTTTGAAACTGAAATTTTCTGTGTTATTGTTTCATTGCTTTTAAAATGCTTTTAGGCACACATGACATGATTCATCTTGTAAGTTAGTTACAACTTGCTCTACTCCTCTTACACTGATATAAAGAGAGCAATGTATGTTATATATATATATATGTATACAATAGTTCATTAGAGATACCTGCTGCTTCTGTGTGAAAATAATATTTCCCTTTAGGGGAGCTATCTTGTTAATACCCTCTATTTCAAGGTGTGCCAAATTTGCTTGATAGAACTGTGCATTTATAGAAAAAAAAAATCCCCAAAACCCAGAATCTTTCCAAAGTAAAATCTCTCTTTCATCTGAAGTGGCATTCAAAGACATCCAGAGGGATGAAATCTCTCTGTACCGTGGCGTAGCAGAACTCCTTAGCAGTGTCTCATGCAGCTGCGAAGCTTGTTTTCTCAACTGTCAGTCACAGGACCAAGCTGCAGTGTGTTATTACTTGATCACTAGGGTAACAACTTGGAAAATGCTAACTGTCTGTAGTGCGACACAGGTTTGGTTCATGTCTTCACACTGTTAGACTGGCGTAGCCACCGCATCTGTTTGCTTTACCTTCTCTGTTTACCTGCTTCCCTGCAGGACTTGTAAGTTTGATATAAAACAAGGAAGGAAACGTAGCTCAAACTTTACTGGGGAGAAATCCCATTGAGTTGTTTTATTTTAACTTAATTTTTTTATAGGGGTGGGAGAAAAAGGAGGAAGTCGCTAAAATTGTTCATGCTGTTCTATGTTCACATAGATCCCTGACAGAATGTTCTCCAGACCTGGAGGTTCAAAGGGATAATGGAAAGATCTGGAGGAACGCCAAGAGGACAGAACAAGGGACGTCCTCACCATAGTAAATCAATAAAAATGAGAATGTTTCTATAGATTCTATATAGTACAGTTTCTACATAGTGCTGGGAGGCTACTTACCTGATCAGAATAAAGACTCTTTTTCCATCCATGAGGATGCAACAGAATAGGTAAGCTGATTCTTTGATCTACTTCATTTACAGAAAATATATTTGGAAGTAAAATAGTAATCAGCAATAGAATTCAGTTTTAACTAGTAAATCTTCAGAGGTCTCCTGGGAGTGAGAGAGGAAAGGATGTAAACTTTAAGCTAAAGGGAGTCCACGGGCTCACTGAAGAACTGTTTTTAATTTCCCATGAACTGTGGAGTCTTTGTTAAGAAAGACAGTTCCTTTCATCTAATTCTGTCCATCCTCAAACTTCAGCAAAATTAATTTACAGCCTGCACTGCTTGGTTTTTCCCATAGGAACAGCATGCTATGAGTGTAAAGAGATTACAGAAGGATGACGTACTTATTACAGCTTAACTTTATTTCTAAACATTGAAGAGTTAGTCTCGGACTGTGTTTGGGTGTATGATCTTCCATCTCTGTTGTGCTGTAAGGCCATTCTATTTGTGCAAATGTGGCTACATGGACAGTGAAAATGGGAAGTTTAAGATTCTCATTCCCTGATATCATGGATATAGAAATCTGAGACCATTTGCTGCATATTTACTGTTATTTCTAATAAACAGAAACAAAAGCCCTAATTTTAATAGCAGTGAGAGTCTCTACATAATGAAGACAAAGCATAGATCTCCATGGATTTGATGTGATTTAATTAGGCATTTCCTGACTATCTTATAATTTCTCAGTACTGTAAACTGGAGGAGGGTAGGATATGGAAAAGGTAGCAAACTTGACAATGATATTACAGGAGGGGCATATCCTTATAAAAGTTAGAGCATTTGAAATTTCTGAAGAAACTTGAAAAAAATAGTTAAAATCCCTGTTTTGAAAGAATTTTGGTTTTGACCCATAAAATTACCGCACTGAATGAGAATCAGATGTGCTATTCTTTTCATGATTTTGACAATTTTTTTTTACATACTTTGACCTGTTCTTTCTGGCTGTGAGCATCTTTTTTGAAATACAGCATACACTGAACTGACTTCAGAGCAATGGATATCTAAGGATCTTCACCAATCTAGAAGATCAGCCCCTGAAATACTGATTTATTGGTTAACCTTTCCCTTCCTGATTACATCTTGTACATTGTTAAATGTTTTCCTTTCTGTAGTTTTTATTATTTCATCTCTTTAAATACAACAGATCTTGATGTAGACAGTAGATCATTGCATTCCAAATAGTAACACTTCAAATTAATCAGATATCAAGTCTCAATTAATTATATGTAAATTGGACAATTTATTTTCTCTGTAAAGGACCCAAAATATTTTATGTACATTTCATGTAGATCATTGTTAATTTCTGCTTTGGCTGCAGAATCAGCTAATACAGACTTCTCTGGTCTCAGACTTCAGTCTTGGCATAATTTAGTGATTTGTTGTCTAAGAGACTGTGGGCTGTAACTGGAATTGTTCTATCCCTACAAGTAGTTTTAAAGTACTTAACTGATCATTTTCTGCTCCCAGTGCTGATCTCTGAGTTCCATTGAGTTGCTGCTGCTTGTACAGGAAAAAAAAAAAAAGAAAAAAAAAAGAAAAAAAAAAAGAAAAATTATGTTCCCACCACATTATATACAAACAGAAATTGAATAAGGACACAACGGGTAGATAGATGTTTTCACTAGTACAAGGTGCAGTGAAAAATAAAAAAAGGCAAAATTAATATGTAATCTCTTTGAACTCTTTATTTTCCAATACCTTCCTGTAACCAATTCCCTTAACTCCTGAAACACTAATATAGTGACATATACTCCATTTTAGGGTAAAGAAGAAGTAGAGGAAAGGTTATGAATTGCAAGACTAAATTATAGTATTAAACTGCATAAATTAACATGTATCATATAATATGTAATTAATATGTGTCCCCAAACAGAGAATGTATGCAGCAAACAGCAGTGGTTGTGGTTTGTAATTACTGTTTCAAGAAACATCTGAGCCTACATTAAAGGTCTGGTGAGTGATTAATGGAAATTTCTCACATACTTCATAATCACCTGGCTACCAAGAATGCAAGAAACATCTCCCTCATCCCTCTTGTTTAGAAATTTATGTCCCAATTCTGTTTAAATATACATTTGCTCCAATATGAAATTAGAATAGATTTTAAAGTCTTGAAAGGCTTTTTTTCTTTTGATCAACTCTAATCAAAACATGCAAGATATGTTACAAGCATTTCCTTGCTGACAAAAGTGTCAGTATCCCCCCTCACATTTTTACGCATGTTATTCTCCAGAGATAATGTAACTGCCAGGGAAATTTGGGACTTACCCTGTTTTCCAATATACATCTCGTGCGGTAGCATAATGACGAACTTTTTCCTGATACTTCTTTCATGAAGACTTTGTTAGATATTTCCTAAGCCAAATGATAACGCTTAATGGTTTATGTTTAAACACAGTCTTTAATATATTTCTATTTTTTTATTCCCAGAGGAGGAACTTATTTTCAGATTCTGTAGGGAGGAACTCTGACTCAGTCTATTTTGCCTAAAAAAACTCTTTCCCTTTCCAGTGCCAAAGTAGCATACATTATACTTTAGGCTTCGGCTCACAAATTATATAGCTCTGTCTCCATGTATTTAATTTTAACAATACGAGACCTCCTTACAAACTACTGGGAAGAGATGTTTCATTATTCTAGTTTCTTCAATGTAAGGCAGAGCCTTTTTATTTGATGAAGAAAAATAATTGTCCATCTGACTTAAAGAAAATTCCCTGCCTGTGAACAGGTCAGTGATTCATATTCTACAGAAGTCAAGGTGGAAGCTATTAATGAACACAATGTCTCACAACTAAGCCTGCTTGATGATGCGCAGCTGAAAGAGTCACTTCATGAAAAAAGAGATACTGTTCTTAAAAGGATCCGGAAAGCTTGCTGTGATATTATTAAAATACTCTATTTTTACATGAGGGTCAAGTTGGAACAGCTCCAGTGGTAAGTTTGTGGCAGTCATCTTACAATGAGCACAGTAGGATAGGAAATGTCTCTTTGACTTCAATCCCATTAGTAACCTTCCACATGAGGGAGGTCTGCCAAAGGGTCTGTAATAGATTGCTTTTAGCATTGTTTTCTATTACACCTGTCATTAGCTTGTGAGACTTCAGATCAGAAGGTCTTTTCAACACATCTCAGATAGGTAAGTGGCATGCAATTTTTTTGCTTTGGATCTTACTCGCTCTACTGATGGCAAGGTCTTTAAAAACAAAATAATTTGTCTTGATCAAAATAAGTATTAGGCTGCATAAAGTACTTGGTTCAAGAGCTGTCATCTCTGATAGTTCATGATTTTTTGGCATCAAATGCTAAGGTTTTAAAAATGTGAATTATTGCTGTTAAATGTTCATAACATTTAGCTCAATGGTTCAGCAAAAGTGCAAATGTGGATGTCACAGAAGTCGCTAATAATTAATGCCTTTTAATACAAAAATGTTAAAAATTGGCTTGAATTTATTAAAATCTGCCCCAACTTTAGAGCTGTCTTTTTGGCAACAATCTGATCCAATATGAACAAGAATGCAGAGGGTCTGAATAGACCTAGTTTTGTGATAAAAAGTCTCTGTTAACAATAGTGTTCGCCCTTTAAATTGCCAAATAAAAAATACTGCTAGGATATTAAATTTTTTAACACTGCCTGATGTAACGTGCTTTTAGGACTTTGATTATTTCAACTCATTCTTATTTAACTTAAATTAGATTCTGCTGTCTCAGAAGATGGTAAAATGCTGATATTAAGATATTATTGCATTGATTATCTCTGTCCATCACTCTTCTATTGTCTTCATTTAAGCATTGTACCTATTGTCAAGTGTTTACTGTCATTTGTATTTACCCTTTTATATCAATACTGCTTATATGATCTCTGTTCCTGAAAGAATTTTGTTTGTGTTTCTGTATTACTCTAACAAAACTAGTTTGAAGTGCCTCAGCAAAACACAGATCTAATGCTCCAGTTCCTCCAGCTTTGAATCACTTCACATCTCCTTCATACCAACTCCTAATACCTAGGCCCTTCTGTTCTTCTGAGTCCGCTCCATAATCTCTGCTGTCCCACCTTTAAGGTTGTCTTTTCCTTCTCCCCAGAGGTGACCACATCCTCATTTGCTGCATCTTTTCAGCCTGTTCAGATCACTCCCATCCACTCTACTATCGCTGCCATCCCATCAAATATCCTTGCACTAAATCCCCACTTCCATCCTTAACTTCTTCCAGCCTGATCACCTCACACACCTTGGAGACTACCTTCCAAACTAAAGCTTCTCTGGTCTGTACAAGTCTGAGGCCCTTTTTCCTGCTTGTGGCTGGTTTCTGTCTCTTTTGTATCTGCTCCTCACAGGTGATGTTGCTGCCACATATATTCCAGTAATAATGCCTTGCTTCCTTTGCTGGCCATGTCTACTTCCACACCTACAAGGCTTCTGTTCTAAAAAAGAACTAAAAATAAAAATACTCCGTCCCCTGTCCAAATGTTCCCACATGAGTAGGAAACATTTCCTAAATGGATTACACACTACCATCTCTGTTTTGTTTGGCCCTTCATAGAGAAGATGGGAAGTAAGGAAAGAAGAGAAGTTCCCTGCCATTATAATGACTGTTTAAATGACTTTTGAATTGCAGCTAATGTAAACACAGATATTGAGTTACTACACCTTAAAAGAACAATTCACGGAGAAGAAGGGCAGGACGAAAAATAAAGAGCTTTGTCTTATATACAGTCCATTATCAAGCATTAGATGTCTGATAGGAATACCTAATGAATCCAGTCAGAGTTCCTGGTATAAATACCATCTTAAGAATACAGAGAAAAAGATATTGTAATAACATTAAAATAGCAGCTGGTTATGAAGGTTGTCCTATAGGGGAAACCTGCTGCATGTATCTTCCACGTTGCTGCCTATCTTCTCCCTGATCTCGGCTGTATTTTAGGAGTGCAGAGACTGCTGCCTGCTAGAAATACTACCAGAGCAAACTGATGATCACTGTAGATATTGTGCAACTTATTCTTCATTGCAAATCATTCATTGTTACATTGATCATGCTGGGAGGTCGTGTCTTTTTCATACTCTTCCCCATTATGTGTGGGAAGAAGCATCTTGCCTGTACATTATCATCTATAGAAAACTGTTGACTTAATGCAGCTTTTTCTTTTGTTTTTTCCCAAGGTGAACTTTTTAAAAGATATCTTTTTGCCCAATATTCCTTCTCACCTTTTGTAAAGTGATTGCTTATTAACGCATCTTTTTGCACTCTAAATCCTTATATCATTTTCTTCCCTACCCCCCCCCCCCCCCCCCCCCCAATTTTTTTACTAGAAGCTAGGACAAGGATGTCAAGATGTCTCTGCTGCTGGTTGTCAACTTTGATGTGGATACATTTTCATCGCTGTACCCATTCTCCATTCTTAACTCATCTGAAATGTCAGGTTTTGTCACACTACCACCAGGTTCACAACATCCTAAATTGACAAGTATATTGAAATTGGTGAACCTCGCTAGCACAAAGAAGGGAGGGAAGAATGTCATCTCGGGTGTCCTATTTCTTGTTTGTCTTGTGCAGTAAATCTCCAACTTTGGGAAAACCTTTCTTTATAGTTTCTTGTAACTGCTCTCAAGGAAAGACTTTCAATTGCATTAAATTATCTAAATTCAACTGAATAGTGCGATCCCAAAGCATTTTCAGCCAGCAGAACAGTTCAAAATTTAAGTACTTTTAGTGTTTGTATGAAAGGCGTTTCTGAAAACTTCAAAGTATTCTAACTGTAGTTCCTTATGAAATTACAGCTTAATGGAATTATTTCACAGTTTGAATTTTTTTTCATAGAACAACACTTCCTGCTACATTCATGTGTGTTATGCTGGTTTTTCTTTTCTCAGCTATCTTGATGTAAATACATACTATCAAAGACCCCTGAAAGACATTATAATAGTCATCTCAACATTTTAGAGTTATTTTTAAGGAATTTTCATGCATGTGTCTTGATTTGTTTGCCTTAGTCATGTCGCAGTAAAATAAAAGAGGAAATTTTTTCTTGGTTGTTTTTGATGACCATCTTTGATATAGTCTCACTTGCCTTTCAAAATAACTTGAAAGGGGTTTTTTTGTAATTTATAGATGCCTTTGATTTGAATGTCCACAGCCTCAAATCAGGTTAGGTACCAAAATTCTCCTGATTCAGTAAAGCAGTTTTTCTTTTCAGCAGAAATATTTCTTGCTGAATCCATACGTGATTTCTTTCAAAGATGCAGAGAAGTTCTTTCTTCCTGTTCTCCCTTTCCTTGATGATAAATCATTACTCTCCCTTTCTAGTAGATAGTTAGCTACATAGATAGCAAGCATGCAAGCAAGAGGGGTTTGTGGCCCTGAAATCTGCTTCACATATAGGAGCTTTAAAATAAAGTATCATTTGTATTTGGAGGACAACGTCACTAGCTAACAGCTTGTTAGACATTAGTTGGAAATCTTCATACTAATCTATTCCTTTATTTCTTGCTGATACCAGCTGTCCTGCCAGTTATTTGTTAACACTATTTTTAATCCCAGAGTAAAAGAGTCTTCTGTTCAAAGGAATGGCTTGATCTTTTCTCTCTCAGTCTTTTTGCTACTCTGCCGTCTTTATAGGGGTTCATTAGTGGTAGGTTTACCTTTTTATACTGAATGACCAATATAGATAATGCGGGAACAAGCTATGAAGGACTTAAAAAATGAAGATGAGAACTTATGTGTGTTAAGATAAAATGAAGGGGAACCAGTGACGAGGTGACAAAGACAAAGCGAAGGGCTTATGGAAATGATCTCTTGAGCAATGTTTTCTGGAAGAATATTGATTGTGTAAGATTGCATTTGTCAAGGCCAAAAGGAAAGAGTTGCAGCTATTGATATATGATGAAACTCTAGACAAGTACTTTATCTGCAAAGGCAAGACAGGAAAGCTGTGTCTTAGACACCCAGTAAAGAACCATCTGCAAGTCTTCAACAGAACATGAGAATCTAGAGTCAAAAGTAACACCCATGGCTGAGTGACAACCAGGGAATTGTCCACAGAAAGAAGATAATGGAAGGGCTTTCAGGAAGAAGAGGAATTGTGGTAAGAGAATTTTGAGTTACTAAGGATTGCTGTCTGAGACTTGAAAGGAAAACCTGAGATGTAATGCAGAGTAATAATGTGCAGCACCAAATGTTGGTGTATCTGGGTTCTGATTGTTTGGTTTCCAGCCCTGCAATAGGCCTCCTCTGGGCTCTTCGATAAGGCATTCAACCTTTCCGTGTCTTTGTTTCCCCATCTGCCTATGAATGATAAAAATCTAGTTCACAGGTGCATTGTGTGCCTCAGTTAATTAATATTTTGAGGGCTTTTTGCAGTCATCAGATGGCACAGCTATAGCAATGCTAAAGCTATTAGTCAGCAACCACCAAAAAAAAAAAACCAAACCCAAAAAACCAGGAAACACAGAAATGTCCCTGCTTTCCAAAGTTTGATAGACTTAATGTAAATTACATTGTGATAGTACAGTTTTGTAACACAATAAAGAACCAGAATAAAAAAAAAATGATTGAACTTCCCAAAAGGCAGAAAAGCACACAGCAGGATTAAGAAAAGCACATGAGCAGCAAGGTATTTTAACTAATTTTTAAAGATGATGGCAGCTAGCCAGTGCCTTGTTAGGCATTGGTGTAATCTTGTGCATGCCTAGCTGCATCTTTAGATGTCTCAGTGCATGTGAAAAATTGTCCCACGCATCCCAAGCCACTGACTTTGGTGCTGTTTGCATGTTCTCTGGAGCTGTTTGGGAGCCCATCCAGCTGTGTCTCTGGCCTTGTGGGGTTCATTGTCACAAGGCCTCTGAAGAGGTGATGACAGTGAGGAGACCTTTGAAACGAACTTTGAACTTGAAATTAATCTGTTTTAGCAAAAGGAGAAATTGTTACAGAAGTGAGGGGGGAAGCTGAGAGGGAAGGAGAGGGATCTCTATGTCCTTCCTATTCAGTCAGCCTGCTGACATCCCCTCTTCTTAACAGCAAACTGAATGGTCCTGCCTCTTAATAAAGGTTCTCAAAGTCTTCTTCATTCAGGCAAAGTTGTGGGACAGAACTGCTGGAAGCTTCAGCACCTGTAACTGTGGGCTGGGCTGCTCTGGATGCTTTGGATACAGTTCCCAACCCAGTGCCACAGCTGTGAGCGGCTGGCTGTGCTGTGGACAGCTGCAAGCAACCCCGGGCAGTGCACATGTGGCTCTGCGTGCCACAAGTGATGGGCATGACAGACTGTGGTTGGACAGATACTTAGAGAGTTGAGCCAGCTTTGCACATGAAATGTCGTTTCCCACCTCCCTTCCTTCATTTTGTTGCTCCGAAGTTATTTCAGCATGCTCAGGGGCCAGTACCAGGATGGAGGAGTAGTCTTTTAGTTTGAATATTGGGAGTCTTTAGCATCGGGCATAAAAAAATAAAATAAAATAAAAAAATTCCATCTTATTTTAGTTCATTATCATGATAATGACAGCAAATCCTATAGTAAGGAGATGCTTAAAAAAATTAAAGAAATTAAGACATACAAAACGGCTGTGTTATCTATTAACAGCAAAAATTCCTGATGAAAACTGCTCTGAAATAGTAATCCACCTAGGCAGAGCCTAATGTCATGTTTCAGCTGAAGGAGACTGCTGGCTGCAGAAAGTATTAGACACATCTAATAATATGGAATGTTTTAAAATGAGTGTTCATAGTATGCAAAAATGCATAAATAGGACTTCAACTAGCTACATTTCTAAAGAAATGAAGGAGAATAGGAAAAAACCCCATAGATAAGCAGATGCCACGTGACTCTTGCTCACATTCTGGATTGATTGATTTATTGTAATTTTTAAATATTTTAGGTGTTGATAGAATGCCCATCCCCATCAATCATTTTAAAGGATTTATTGGGAAGTGCACAGATGCATGTATTCTAACCCTGAGTTGCTATGACTTTTATGCATGCTTTTCTTTCTTACCATCTTTGATCTGATTTATTTCCTCTAGCATCTTTCCTCCCAATTCTAAATCCTTATTTCCAGTGATTTATAGAGTAATATAATTATGAAAAGAATGTTTAAGATTGATGTTGTGTATTAGTGGTTGTGGCTGTTTAACAAATTCAGTCTGTTCTATTTGGATTTACTGTTGTGTACACAGTTTTGTAAGGAGTAAATTTTCTGCCTCTTGTTAGCTGATAGTAACCTGTATTTCATCTGTGCTCACGGTATGACTTAGTCCAGCATCAGCTGTTAAAAGAACAAAACAAGTTTTTGTTAACTCATTACTGCAGTAATTAATATTTCACTCCTTTGACAACAGAGTATTTGGAGGAGGCAGAACTGGAGCAGGGTGAAAGTCGTGCTTTGATAGCAAAGCAAGACTAGAAGGTGGCAGAACCTGGGTTTCTTAAGCAGGACAGGGAACCCAGGATGAAGGAAAGTGGAGCAGGGCAAGGCTGCAAGGCTGCTGGTCTGCAAGTCGTGGTGACGCTTTGCTCAGAGGCATGTGTGCTGTTTGCTGGCTGTGTTTAGAAGCAAAGGGAACAGGCAGCTTCAGCAGCCAGAATGGGATCGCTGGGAGGACAAACTCCCCAAAGGTAGCTGAGGAATTATTCAAATCCAAGGACCGAGTTACAAGGAGAGGCCTGTAATTTGACAGATTGGTAAGGTACCCATTAGTTATACACTTTCTTAGATTGTAAAGCAGATTCCTCTCTTACTATTGTCATCGTTACAATCTAATCTTTCCCTGAATTCAAGCACAGTTGATGCAAGTTTTGTTGATGTTTTTTCTCCTCTTGTTTAATCTGTCTGACATTAATGTTTTCTCTAACTTTTCTTTATAGGCCCCGTCAGTGTCCACAATATTGGGAGCATTGTTCCTGAAAATGAACGTAGGATTATAAAATAACATTCTCTTTTCAACAGATTTCCCATATTTGCCAGCAAATAAAACATGACTGCGTGTTGTGGGAGACACACTAGAATCTCTGTGGTATCAGCTTCCAGCACTCAGACGAGCCGCTGGAAATAAAAGCATGACTCTACATCAGCATTGCTGGCACCTTGTCTGAGCTGATGGAACAACAGTAAAACTCACAGCTTCAAGGTAAACTATGTCTGCCAAAACTACCTGAAGTTCGTAAGAGTAATTAAGTTCTAAACCCAGAAGAATAATTAAAATATGCAAAACATCTATTGATCTTGAGCATCTGGTGACTTGTCAGTAACCACAGACACTAAACCAGCCTTCTTTAACATATTGTTAATTTGCAGTCTTTGATTAGATAGATTTTATTGGTACGTATCCATAAAACTACAGGGATCAGCCCTGTTATTCATTATATTCCTTTTAATAAATGACCTCAGTTTTGTATCCCAGCAGGGAGGTTTGCAACAGTGAATGTTCCTGTCAATTGAAAATTGATCTTTTCCACTGGATGTTCCAAAAGATTAAGCAGGTATCTTTAGGCATGAGCCTCAGGTCACTCCATCCTGTAAGTAACGTGTGATTTTATTTTTGGAGATTTTTTTTTCTATCTGCAACTTCAGCCAAGAGCAGTGTCTCTGAGATGACTGGTTTTTACCTTTTCTACTGACTTTGAAATAAAAATGTAACTCACAAGGGAGATAAATGAAAAATATAATAGTCCTAGTGGAATACAGATGGATAATGACTATACTTGCATCAAGTTGAAGAGAAAAATACTTTTCTCTATAGAAATCTTTCATAGTTTATTGATCTTTGCAAGATTATTTTTTCTCAGCCTCAAAATCTACCACAAACCAACTGACCTTTTCTTTTTAAATAACATATATAATTTGTGTTTCGATGGAGTAGAACCATAGGGGCCAGGTCATGCCCACTTAAATTCCATCGATGGTAGCAGAGTACAACTTGGAATAATGTCAGCCAGAATATCTTTCTGTCAAATTACTGATTTCAAGTCTGAATAAACTATACAGCAAAAAAAAAAAATCACCAAACCCTACAAGGTAACCTTGGGGGGGGGGGGGGGGGGGGGGGGCGGAAAAGGAAAAAACAACAACCGAAAAAACTTATGTGCAAAGTGGTTATCTGGAAATTGGCTTAGTTGCAGACTGTGTTACAATTTGAACTTGGATACAAATTCATGGAAAAGTAACTTAAACTCACAAGTTCTCAGAACAACTTTGGGTCAATGTAAGATATTTCGCTCATGAAACACTGCAGTGCTTGAAAATGTCTGTTTTTAGTGAGACATCCAGAGGAGATCTCTCTTCTCAGCTGAGTTGCTTTTTGAGGGGAGCACATTCGGCTGGTGTAGATTCAAATTCTGGGTCCTGGGAACTGTTGCATTAAGCCCTGCAGAGCAAAATTACCAGGCATTGCAAACTTAAATGTCAGCACATCAGGCTCTGTATCAGAAGGGTCTGGGGTGCAACTCCTGCCCAGGCATGTGCAGAAGGCACATCAGTTGTATTCTCAATCCTTTTTGCAAATGTCCACGCAACCTTGACTACTGCATCCACTCTGTGTAATATGTGTGTAATCTATTATTTAGCACTTTAAGCTCCGGCAATGATTGTGCCCATAGCCCCAGATTTACTTTTGAGATGTGCATTTTAAAAGGTGAGATTTAGTCCTGAAGATACTGCAAGGCAGAACTTAAAGCAGTGATGGAGCCACTGTTTCAATTTTATTTGGACTCACTTCATTTCATTAGTTTAAAACTGATATATATTTGATGAGTTGCTTATTAGATCAAGTGAAATACTAGAGTTTGTTTCCTCTTATGGAGGGACTAATTTTCTTAAACCTTTCCATTTCTAGCTGGTATACTCCACCATTTTTAATTCAAAGCAGCTGTATTAATCCTTTCTACGACACTCTCTGCTGCAATTACAGCACTAGCATTGAGCTTTTCAGACTTGATAGCAGATTCTAATTTTATCCCATTTGGTTTATTGTGAGGATTTTTTTTCATGCCTGGAGGTGGCTTTTCCTTAATCATTTATTCTGTACGAGATTGCTAGTAGGTGCTTAAAAGGCTTTCTTTCCTGCAAAGACCAACTGCTGGTTTCTTCTCCACCAGGACAATGTATCAGCAGTTCTCTGAATAAATTGTCTAGAAGGCAATGATTTGGAAGCTCTTGCCAAGCTAGACAGGTTGTTAGCTTTTGATCTCCTTTCTTAAATAATATCACTGCAAAGCTGCCCTAGCATGCTGCCATTAGATCTTACCTGGTTATCTTCTCAAGACAAAAGATAACAGAAAGCTCCTTTTTTCATTTACCTAAATGGAATAAATAAAATTTCTTCAAAATTAAGGCCTCCAATTTTCATGTGAACATCCCACTGCAGGCACTAGGTTGTATGTGTGGATGTGAAGGAGCAAATGTATTCAGATGTCAATTGGAAATGAAGAGGAAAGGAAGAAATGGTAAAAAAAAAAATAGTAATCACAATTTCCTTTCTTTAGTAATTTTTTAAAATCCTTTTGAGACTCAGATTTTATCTTTGCACCTATGTTTACAGTGGCATGGCTGGCAGTACAATAAGATGTTCAAAGAAGGTGAAGTGGCTTAACTCAGGTTTATAGTCCTATTGTCCTCAGAGAGTCACCCAAATGATAATAAAAGATAGGAATGTCATGAAAGTCATTATTTCTTTGAAAGATACATTCTTCTAAATGCTTTCATGTCTCATTCATTCCCTCTCTGAACATATAGATTCTGGGGACTACCATACAGTCTTCAGCTATCCTTGTGAACTTGCAAGGTCTATCAGCTCTGTAGGATGTTCACCATTCATTACACAAAGTTGTACTTCACAAGTCTAGGGAATGAGGTTTGGTCTGTAACTGCATATACATCCCTCATCTGCAGATAGACATCATCTTCAAGGATCCCTTTTGGAAGGTGGATGATCACAGGCTTTGGATGAAACAAGCCCATTGTTCCTGGCTGAGGGTGAAGACTGGAAAGTGGGAGTAATTGTGAGCCATTTTTGTCAGTATTAACAAATGGGCAAATAACTTTATAGTTGGACATTCAAGGAAGACTTGATTTTTGTCTCGCTCTGACTTTACTTTTGAATTATTCTTTAGTTGTGTTTAGTTTAGTTGTGTTTAGTTGTGACTTTTAGGCAGTGATTGCAACCTAAAATATATGTATTTTCTATAAGAAGCCATGTGTGCTTGTCAATTTTTTTAGACACAGATTTAGTATTTCTATTCTGGCTTTGCCACAGCATATGTTGTAGTATGTGTTCTTTTGTGTATGTGTGCGTGTGTGTGTGTACTGGTACTTAATAATTTTGGACATCAGTAGAGTTGGGCCATTCTATCAGTGAAAGTGATTGCTATAGTTTTAAGTAATTAAAATTGATATTATGACTGCATTTTTTGAATGTATATTTCAGAGGCTGCTTGACAGTCAGTAAAACTAAGAACATATCCAGAACCTATCTTCAACATATAAGGGAGTAAGGCACTGCTTGATCCAGTCTTTATGACTCAGTCAAAGCAAATTTCTGTTCATCTAGATAGTCTTTGATATTTTTGAAAAGACTTCTCCATTTCAGATAGCCGGTATCGTAAAAATATTTTAGATTGTTATTGAACAGTTATATCCTCTTTGGGAGTCTGAAATAAACCACAGAAGTTATTGCAGTTTGTTCTTTATATTTTTTGTGGATTCTTAAATGCTCTGAGTTTCTTCCTGGTTCTCCCTAGTTGAACTGTAGCTGCCAAAACAATATTGCAATATTCGTTACCTGTTGGATCGAGTCCCAGCATAACTATAATAACTCCATTGGCTTCTGCAGTTTCACTGTACAAATCTGTTCACCCTGAATATGCAGTTCTGAGTGAAAAGCTTTGATTTCTTTCTTTCTTGACAAGGGAATGCAACTCATTGCAAATGATGGAATCCCTGCTTTTTCTTATATATTACCCTGGCTATATATGTAGTTTTCAGTAGTTTTAACCAGTCTTAAAAGTTCTTTTTTTTTTTTTGCTTGATGATGCTTAAGGTCCTGCAGGTGGCTACTGGCTTCTCCTGGTCCCCCTACCCTGTATTATTTGAGCTTTGGTACGTTAAGCCTTGTTAAGGAAACTAGTGACTCAGCTTTTGTTTTAGTTTGGAACTGAGGTACTTAAAAATAAATTTGGGTCAAAATAGCATCTGCATTTTTTTGCCATATCTGCCAGTATGCCTATTCTATAGGTATACCATACCTTTTCTACCAGCTCTAGTTTATTTTAAATTATTCTTTCCATGCTATCACATAAAAAACTGCATTTAGATTATAATTCATTTAGTCCTCTCATCCCTGTTTTTGAAATTAAGTTTTTACCTTTCTTTCAGCCATATCTTTAGAGTCACCCTCTTGTCATGTTTTTCCACTAATGTTGATATTGCAATGTAATGTCTTTCTGAACCTAAGATTAAATTATTTAGTATATCTAATATCTCTTAATACATGAAAGCAATCACTAAGCCTGTAGAACCCCAATAGTATCAGTCCTCTAGTTCAATTAATAGATTATCATTTATCATTACACATTTTAGGACAATTTAGCCAAATTGTTATTAATGTGAAAATGCTTTTTTTCTGAGCTAGTTATGAATATTTTTTTTTTCAAATACACTTTTGTGCAGCACTGTATCAAATGTTTAACAAAATCCAGAAATATTACACTTACTGTCTTCTCTTTGTTGGTAATTATTTTACTGTCTCTCTTCACACTCTCTTCCTCTTCCAAGTTTACATCTAATACGGCATATCTTCTGCACAATAGATAATGAGCATGTTTCTTTAATGAAACATTTCAATTTTGAGAACAGGTGGTCAAGCATCTATTCCACTGACACAAGGAAAAAGCTGTCTTGACTAGGAAATAAGTCTGTTCTATGTAAAATACGATATCTGCCATCTCAAATTGAATGGGAAATGCTCTGAGTGTGCCACTTTAACAGTGACTCTATACCCAATTTATATCATGTGCATAGCCGTTTCATTTAGGGTTTTTCCTTTATATTGGCAGCTGCTAAATAAAAGCCATTTCAATTTTCCCTTTTTGCTGAGTGAGTGGTTAGCTTGAAGTCCACTTTCTAAACAGCATCTGGCACATTTTATACACCTATAAAATATTTAAAAATAAGGTGAACCACTTTTGGCAAGCCTGTTACTTGAAACCCAAAGGGAATTCCAGAGTCTATAGCCAGCTTTATTATCTCTCTGCAAATGCAGCACATCTAGTAAGATGAGACCGTCTCCTGTGTTAACATCAAGCAGTTAGAGAGAAAGAGATGACCCTTGTCACCTGGTACAGCATCCTGCCCTGACTTTGGCCTGACAGGTACCAAAGATTTCCTGATGAAGCAAAATTCTAAGCAATTACAGCTGAGATGCAGAGGGACACCTCATTGTGCTGTCATACTTTTTGCCATGGATCAAAGCATGACAGATTGGGTATGGGCTAGAAAATAAACTTCAGAAAGAGGTTGGCCACACTGAAAGCTGAAATGCACAAGCTTAGTCATTTGCTGGCACGCTGCTATTCAAAAGGTGGAAATGTGAATTAATTTATAATAATCACATTAATTTTAATGCTATTAAAAAAGCCCGAGCCTTTTGATCGATTACTATTGTGAAGATGGTTGGGGCAGATATTAGTGATGCAGGTAACAAAAATGATGCATCGGGAAGCAGAGAAATACAACAACTTTGGTGCCTGCTGCAGCAGCAGCAGGTGTTCTGAGTGACAAGAGACAGGGGAGGGAAGATTCCCCTCTCAGGTAAAAAGAACCTAGGTACTGTGTCTCTAAACCTCTATATTCAGCATTAGCAGGGTGTTGCCTGCTGAGAAAAGTTCTTAGATGTAAAAGCACAACAACGAGAAGGTCTTATTTAATAAAATGTTTATTTCTGATTGCAAAGCGTGCAGGTCTGATGCTCAGCTCGAGTAGGCTGGCATGGCTCCATGGAACTAGAGTTAACATTTTTAGGGATTTATCAATGCTCTCAATACTTTTGTGCTTTTGTAAGACATCTCTGTAGATATTTTTTTTTTTGTGCTCTTCCAGCTTTTACCTCCTGGTCCTTGCAGCTCTGCTTGTCTCAGAACAGGTTGCCATGTCTCTTTTATCTCTGATGGGAAAGTGTGGCTACCCCTCACAAAGAAGGCAATTCCTAAGGCTTAAATATAGTTATCTGTCTCCTCTGCGATTCTTTGAGTCCCTGAACTGAGATAACTGCGGCACTGGCACAGAAAGGAGGCTGCAGCAATCCATATATGTTAGTGCATATGGCACTCTCAAGGGGATGACAGGATTTCAGATTCAT
This sequence comes from Falco biarmicus, assembly GCF_023638135.1. Classification (NCBI taxonomy): domain Eukaryota; kingdom Metazoa; phylum Chordata; class Aves; order Falconiformes; family Falconidae; genus Falco; species Falco biarmicus. The sequence goes on along the minus strand of NC_079289.1, from coordinate 111,610,443 downwards.
CAGATACATAGCTGGCCTGAAGCTGAAAGAAAAGGGTCTGGGGACAACTAGCCTGATGTATATCACCTTCTCTATTGTATCCTCCATGTTATACCTTTGGAAAGCTTTGGACATAGGTATTGCCCTTGGAAACTGTTATCTACTGCTGTGCTACAGACTTATCTGTTGGCTGATAGAGTATGGTAAATTAGTTTTTAAGCCTTGCATGTAAAAAATAATTTAAAGTTCTCAAGGTTCAGTCTTAAAGTCAATAGAGAAAAGGGAAAAAAATCATTTTAAGTCAGTAAATTGAAGATTCTTCTTTATTTTCCTAATATGCTCTCAGGTACACCATAAAGGCATTAAAAGTGCTGGTTAGGGGCTTAGGGCATGCATTATTTCTCTCCTGTGTGTTTTCTAATGTCCCCCTTTACAGGAAAAAAACCTCAGCAGTGAAGTCATTATGCCACTTCACTGCAGACAAGACAAGTGATTCTGAGGTTTATTAACCCCTTGAGTAATCTAATGGCATATAGTATGTCCTGTAAAAATGGACATTTTAAAACATAAAAAAAATTGGCTTTCCCATGAGAAATGTTCTGTTTCACTATCATACTGGCGTGGAAAGATTCAAGATCATGATAACTGTAAAAAATATGTCCTCATGGCGATAGCACTCAGCAATTTATTTAGCACAACTTTTTATTTATAGTGATATACAGTGGAATGCTGTTCCTTCATGTATGGGTGCATATGTATCAGAGGGAGACAAAAAGAGGAGAGAGTACAGGCTGCTATCTAGATAACTATCATATCGCCTATTGAGGTGAGAAAATACGAGGCAGTGTGAGTAATGAATGAATGCCCAAGTGCATTTGTGTGTGCTATTTATATTAATGTTTTGGTTTATAGTGTTTATGTTTTAAGGAAAAGAAAGAAAGGAAAGGGGAGAAAAGGAAGGAAAGGCACATGGAAAAGTAAAGTTATGCTGCTGTACCTGTAGTTTTAGAAACACCTGTGATGCAGGAACTTGATTTTACATTCTTAAGGGCATATACAAGCAAAGACAAAAGGCCAGTTTTGTTGACTGCCGGTGTAACAAGGAGAGGAAAAGTACTGGAATCAAAATCTACCACAACAAAACCTGGTAGTTCTGCCACCCTCCTTGGTACTACTCTCCATGCTTGGTGCGTGGACATGTGCACCTCCCTGCTCTCTCCTGCCTGCAGGTGACCCAGATCCCTTGGACAACATTAAAGAAAAAAAATAATAATCAACAATACCTAATAGATATTTCAAGTCATTAAATATCAACTCTGGTCTCATCCTAGTGCAATTTATTGCAGCCTGCCTTCTGCTTGAACTGACGATCTCCTCAGAAACAGTTTTAGAAATGACGTCCAGTCCAGATTGAAGATGGAAATCCTGCTTCAGTGGCCTTTAAGACATTTTTCTGTGCTGAAATAACTCTTAAAATACAAAATAACAGGAAAATTAAAAAGCTTTTACCTCTCTTCACCAGAGTCAACATGTAAAGAATATGTGGAAGATTCTTAGTGAATGTCTGCACATAAAAAATACTTCCAAGTGCCTTATGAAACACTTCTAAATGTTTATAAAACATCTATGTCTGTAAAAAATCATATATATATTTATCTCCTTTTTGTTATAAATGCTCAAATTAAAAAACTCATAGCTAACATGATTTTAAACACTTTTGAGAATAAGTTCTTCATTTGCCTGTGTATGTTCAATATATGAAACAAAAAAAACCATCTTTGTTCTCTGGGAAGGGAGAATACAACTGTTATACGATAGTGGAATTGGTCTTTTTTGTAAGTGATTTTGGAATGGGGGAAGGTGGATTACATATGTTTTATTGACTCTTGTCCTGTTCAAAATCCTTAGAAACCTGTTAAGAATTTTTTTTGTTTTTATAACACTGTATGAAGGAATATGCATGTTGGGGAGGATCTTTGGTTTCCCGAAGAAATTTCATGGACTATAGACTTTTGATATTATGTTATTGTAAGATTCTCTTAGAAGGCTATCTGATAAAACTGTGTTCAGTAAATATTGTAGTTCACACATTTTTATGTTTCAGATAAAAAAAAAAAAAGTCTTATATGCTTTCTACAAGTATTTGAGACAATTCTTTAATTTTTTTCAAGTGACATCTGGGAGATGCATTCAGCTTATTCAAGTCTTTGAAATTATTCACAGGAGTCATTTATTACTTCTTTTGCAGAGGGATACAAGAAATCTCCCCCCTTTCTCATTTTGATTGCTTCTTTTCCTTTATTATTATTCCCTTGATGCACAGTTTTTTGAACTGCTACGAAATATAAAGCTATTTTTATCACAAAAGAATATGCATAATGATATAAAACATATTTCAATTTATTTAGCCTTTTCTGGGATAAAGTCCAATTACAATCTTTAAAGTATAACCTAGCTGATATTATTCTTCCACAGAACTTTCAAGATACGTTTTCTGATAAAGACTCATTTAAATATTGTATCTTGGCTTTTTGCTGATTTAAATGTTCTGCAAAATAGATCCACTATTGTCAGTCACTGCTGTGTAGTTACCATATATATTTACGCTCAAGCTGTCTTTCCATTTTTAAGCATCTTATCTGTGCATTGAACATTTACATTTTCATGAAACTGAACTCTGAAGATCATCATATATATTTGTTTTGCTTTCATGCTCTGTGTTTTTTAATGATTTACAATAGTTATAGTTACACTGAACTTGAAGCTACTGAAGTACTTAGTCAGGAAACTAATTTTCAGGACTTGAAACTCAGATATTTTGATGGGACAGTTCACAGGAGTATTTTGCCAGGTCCAGGCAAAACCAATTGCTGTGAAACCCTGACACAAATGTAGGTGCCTTCTAGTGTTTGTAACGCTGAAAAGCTGCCCACCTGAAGTTTGTCTTGTTTCTTTATTCTACAAAACTATCCGTGTGGTAGAGAGAGGCTAAAAGAGCGTTTGTCACACCTAACAGCATCCATCTCCTGCCCCCCAGATGCTCTGTGGGCATTTCCCACATTCTCAGACAACACTGTGGTTTCTCTCCACCTTGGATCCAGCTTCAGGAGCTGAGCACTAATAGGAGATCTCGATTGTCACTATCTGAAACTGCAGCCATGGTCCTGGTCAGTGACCTGAGGTGGCACAGCTGGAAGGCAGGGCTCAACCTCCCAGCCACATCTGTCAGCACCTCTGTTGGGGCTCCATGCCAGTGGGAAGGTGCTGCTCCTCTGCTTCGGGGGGATGACAGGAGAGCCCCTGTCACTTGGTCACTCAAATCAGGCTGCCTTTAAAGGCTAGGTGGTAAAACCCTAGGTATTTCATATTTCATTTGAATTCCTTCATGCATGTCCTGGTTTCAGCTGGGAAAGAGTTAATTTTCTTCTCAGTAGCCGGAGCAGGGCTGTGTTTTGGGTGTGGTGTGAGAGCAATGCTGATGGCACACGGGTGGGGTTGGTTGGTGCTGGGTGATGTTCATACTGAGTCAAGGACTTCTCAGGTTCTCAGGCCCTGCCAGGGAGAGGGCTGGGGGGGCACGGGGAATTAGGAGGGGACACGGCCAGGACAGGTGACCCCAACTGGCCAAAGGGATATTCCATACCATGGGATGTCATGCTGAGTATATAAGCTGGGGGAAGAAGAAGGGATGGTGGTGGTGGTGGTGGTCGGGCCATTTGATGTTATGGTGTTTTTCTTCCCAAGTAACCATGATGCATGCTGGAGCCCTGCTCTCCTGGGGGTGGCTGGACACCTGCCTGCCCATGGGAAGTGGGGAATGAGTCCTTTGCTTTGCTTTGCTCGCATGTGCAGCTTTCGCCTTCCCTATTAAACTGCCTTTATCTCAGCCCAGGGGTTTTCTCACTTGTACTCTTCCGATCCTCTCCCCCATCCCACTGTGGGGGGAGTGAGCCAGCGGCTGCGTGGGGCTTGGTTGCTGGCCGCGGTTAAAGGGTCACGGCACATTTTAAAGCATGTGTTGTGCTGTTCAGTTTTGGGGAGTAAGCAGGAGAATGAGCCAGATATTGTACATGGCAATTGCATGGCTAAATCATTTTGCTTTGCAAATAGTTGTGTCTGCTGTTTCTGACGTTTGTGTAATATCAGGACATATGCTTTCTATATCAGTCTTCAAAAACCAGATAATCTCCTCTCACCAGTTGCTAGATGTATAGACTTGCCTCAAACACTTGCTGGTGAACAGTCTGTCTACCTTTCTATTATTTATTGTGGTTGTTGTTTCTACCATGGCTGATACTTTTTTATCCAACTGGAGAGACCTCCGCCTTTTACAGTATATATTCATTTCGTCAGGTGCTATTTAAATCTTGCCTCAGACATCTTCCACTCTCCTTTGCTGTCCTTTCACAACTGAAGGTACTTACAGTCAGAACAAACAAGAAGCTGATGGAAGAGCAGCTCAAGGATGTCATGCCGGTCACACTAACCAGCAAAAAAAAAAAAAAAAGTTGGCAGTGTGTGGGTTTGCAGATAGTTGAGCCAGGGCGGGTACAGAGCCAAAGTGGGTACAGACTGAGGCAGAGATGGGTTTCTTTTGTAGCCAAGCAGATTTTACTGTGAGATGTGTCCTAGGAGAGATAGAGTTAGCATTGCTCAGGCAGCCAGCTATGGCTAAGTATTAGGAGAATAATCTTAATTTACTAAAACTCATCTGAACTTCTGAGACGTTTAGGCTAACCTAAATATAGAATTTTCAGCAGGTTCATACTGAATGGGTGTGCTCCACTCTCCCAACGCTAAATATTTTGCTTTTGTTCATAAATTTCTTTTTATTATGTATTTATGTAAAAAGATTGTAGATGCCCAACTTTTTTCTATGCATTGTTCTTTTATCAAGCTGAGTGTTTTATTTACTGTATACTTTCCCTGCCACATATTGAAGCTGCTCTGAGCCAGTGCTGTCCACTGTCACTGTAATAACTAAGCCAACTAATATTAAACCTGGGATCTAACAGGTGTAAAACCAATCAGTCTCCTTAAAAAAAAGGGAGCAATATCTTCCTGTTTCATTTCTCATAGGAAAAAAGGTCCAGTAGGTCAGTCCTATCCTCCTTCAGATTCATGACTGTGTATTGTAAAAAATTACTAGATACTTTTTCCCAACTACAGACACAGAACTGAACCTTCTTCTGGGGTGTGGAACAATCCTTGTGAGCTTCTTGTTTGTGCAGGTTATTCCAAATTAATTTTTCTCTTTAAAAATGGTGGTTCCTTCCTCCAAAGCATCTAGCACCATCTAATGATGAGACAGGTTCTCATCCATGCTTTACTTTTGTCTCGCTTCCACCACCCTCATTTTCTGCTGAAGATTGGTATGAGAATGACAGATCTATCTCCCACTCTCCTTGCTTCCTTGCTTTGCTAGTCTGGAAGTCAAGAGGGGTCTTCCTCCCTGTTATGGTTCAGCAAGGGCTGTGGAACTATCCACACCAGCCTGTCAGCATTGTAACTGTGTAGTCACAAATTGCCTATACTGAAAATACAAGGACCGTGGTAACACAACAGGAATGAAGGCATTACTTTCATGTATACAGCTGTCCCTCAGCTCCTCCTCTGCAGCGAAGCTGTGGCGTATTAGCAGTAAACTGAGGGAGACTCCTAGGTTCAAAGTAATTATTTTACAATACGAGTTTATTAAGTGATCTGTCTGTTGGCTTTATATTGCTTTGTATTTTTCTGCCACCCTCATAAAATTCCTTTCTTCCTTGCTTGCCAGATGCATGGCATAGTCTCTAAACCACAGTAAAGATGACTCTCATAGCTGTCACTCTGTATTTCTCTCCCCTTGTTTCCTGACCAAATAATTGCAAATACTTTGGAACAAAGTGAAGCTTTCAGGGTTTCTTTTCAAAATTTTTAAGCTTTTGTTCTTCATTTACTATTAGTGAAATTCCTTCATTGATGTGTGGCTTTTTTTTTTTTTTTTTTTAAATGGGTAAAACTCTTTTTCTCAACTTCATTAAAACTTAAGAAATTCATATACAAATATAAAAAGACATTAGCAGAACCAGAGTTTCAGAACAAAACTTCACTAAAGTTATAGACCTTCTTGATCAGATCTTTGCTTGAAATAGCAGTTTGACAATAAAACTCTTTTCTTGATCCAGAAAGTTCCGGCGGCGGCGGCAGCAGCAGCAGCAGCTGTAATAGTAGCAGTAGTGCCTCTGGAATTATAGATGTAAACTGACCATGACTATGGAGCATCTGCAGTGGTTTTTCTTGTCATAGCTGCGGCTTTAAATTATATTTGCAGGGTTGCTTGTGGTTTATGGGGGTTTTATTTGCTAGTTTACTTGCTTTACTTTTTTTTAGGAATGTGAAAGCATTATACAAAGTTCTATGGTATGGATGAGAATTCCTTTATTTCTATGAATAACTACAATTGATTTAACCTTCCAGAAATAAATATTTCTGAAATGCTAGGAGAAACAGCTAAAGTGAAAGAGAAGAGGGACAGGCTGGTCTATTAATCTTTATTTTGTTGCTTAGCCTGATAGATTGTTTTAGTGTTTCAGTCAGTTAGTTGCAACTAATAATGGAAAAGAAAGTCTATTAAAAACACTAAAAACCTACAGTGCTTTGTTTTGCGGTGGACTATCGGCTAGAACTTGACAACAGCTAAGGTGAAAGCTGCCAGTTCATTTTATAGCTCTTTGCTTTACCATTACATACAGTGGACTGGAAATGTTCTAGCTGTTGTTCCTTTGCCAGTAAGTGTAATTTAAAGTTGGTCTTCTTAAGCAGTTTGTTACCAAGTTGCAGTCTGGTTTTATTCTTTTTTCTGCTAGGAAAAGAGCCTTCTTTAACTGTGTACTAAGGGTCACTTTCTGTTTGCCTGCGCCTAAAACTTCTCCACCCCTCCTCCTTCTTCTGGACCTGACATTTTCTGCAATAGGATTGAAAAGGTGTTTAGTTTCTGCTGTTCTGGATTGTTTTAGGGTCCTGCTGAGTGGACTCATAAAAGACGTAGCCACTGTTCTTTCTGTGTTGTTTCCCTCTCTGCCCCTTCCCTCCCCCCACTCCAATTAATGCCATTAACCACAGTTGTTCAATATGATCCAAAGCTCAGTGTGTGAAGTCAAACAACAGAAAGTTTCTCTGAATTTGTGAACCTGGGTCAATTATGGTGCTAAACAATTTATGTTAATATCCAGTATGTTGAGAGTATTCTTTGAATGCTCAGGATTCACTCTGTTAGGAAGCAGAAATAATCTCAAGTGACTAGCTGGGATTAGTCACAGCAATTACAAACAGTGGTAGGGATTAGCAAAGGTAAAGTATTTGAAAGCATTCAATCGGTTCCTGTATACATATTGAAGCCTTGCATAATATTATTCTTAATGAAAAACAGATCTATGAAATGGAGATCTGAATGTTCATAATTTCCCAGAAAGCAATAAAAACATTATTTAAAAAAAAAAAAAAAAAAAAAAAAGTGTTATGCAAATGAATGGTTTGGCCAAAATTGAAAAGTTCAAGAAAAGACAGACAACCAGAATTAGAACCTGGCTGAGATTAAAGATTACTTCTGGTTCTGCATGTCATTTTGGATGAGGTTTGGTTTTTCAGTTCTAAAAATCAGAGTGTTTTGTAATTCATGTACAGTTTTATGTACATCTCCAGTATAAAACAGGTTTGTTTGCTCTCTGTAGTATTTAACATTTTCATAAATTGTGAATTACATTTATGAAAATCACAGAAATATTCATCCAGATAGAGGTAAATTCACTTAGTCTTTCAAAAATTATACTACTTTCAGGTCACAGTGGTGCCAATAATAGCTTCACTGTAAGATATTCTGAATAATTCATAAGCATAAGAATGACATTCTGACATTTACCTAATCTAGCCTAAAAGATTAGGATCTAATAGGAAACTTGATAATATGCATTAGCTGTTTGTAACAGGGCAGGCTTGAAGACCCTGCACAGGGACACAGGACTCCTCTCGAGTCATTCTCTTATCAGGTGCTTGAACTGTGCAGGCAGGTGCAAGGTAATTATTACTGTCATAGAATCAGGTGGTGCTGTTGACCCCACTGAGATTATAAAAAGGAACTGGAGGGTTCTGTGGGGGAAAAAAAGGTTTTTGAGGTAAGGATTGTGTAAGTGTAGCTATGAGGTGACCCAAGTCTGGGGAAGAAATTTAGGATTTCCAATTAATGTTTGTAATGACTGCATAAAGTTTTAACTATGACTTTTAGGTCATGTGGTATAAACTTGCTAGGTTGTACCAATGATGGTCTGGGAAAAAATTTTTTCTTCATCTGGATTCCTAACAGTTTGGAACATGTGAGTAGTCTAAGGTCTTCTTCCTTCTGCTGCCTAGAAGCTCCAAGGAAAGGAGTGAGTGTGAAATGTAGTGGATGTAGATGTGTTTTGTTTGAGCATTCACTTGTCTTGGTGTTTCTGTAATTATGGAAGATGGGGAGGTTTATGGAATGTAATCGGAATGTCTTTGGTTTTGCTTGCAACTTATAAACCTGAAATATCTTACAATTGATTGAGACTAGACAGTTAAGCTGGGTGCCACTGTCATAAATTATAATAGATTACTCCCCCTCCTTTTTTGCTACTCTGGAGCAGGGCAGGATGCCTTTCTTACTACCTCTGTGTTTTTATTATGGTGATCTTTCTTGGCAGGTCACGTAATGTATCCTTGTCTACGTATCTTAAGTACTGCATGATTTATTTTCATTTGTGTTGATCTCTACTGTTAATTAAACTAAAAATAACACTTCAGCTTTGCTGTTTTAATATCCAACTTTTCTTCTGCTCTGTTCCTAATCAGAACGATTGAATGCCCTAAGGAAAAATAAACAATCTCAGCCTTTGTAGGACTGATTTTTGTTTGGAAATTGTCAGAGCACAAAATACTGCCTGTGCTGTTATAATAATCCATGCAGAAGGAGGCAGATCTTGGCTCCAGGGAAGGCCGACCTATTTAATAGAAAGATTGGCTAGTCCAAGGAAGCCATTTTTTAAGCAGATTGAGGTTGCTGTGATCTGCAGGGATATGTGTGTTAGAACTAATAAGTTATCACTGTACACATGATGCTTTCCTCCTGATTGTTTTGTTTTAATTCCAGCAAAAGCTATGGAAAGTCCCCAAACAGTGTCTGCTGTTGACCTGCTGGGTTTATGGCCCCAGGTAGCCAAACACTTCAAGCTACTCATTTTGAAATATATCACAGACCGCTTGGATGCGACGAGAAAACTAAAAAGTTGTGAAGCTTGAGAGATGAAAGTGGCAAAGATGAAGAACTAGTTAGAATTTTTTTTTTTTTCCTCCAGTCAGAGTAACTGAGTAATTGCAACCTAGCCAAAACTATGCAATGAAAATAATTTGTCTCTACAGCAGACAGCTGCTGTCTTCATGCTCCTATGGTGGTACCATTTGTGTTACACATGTCCACTCCTTGCATTCTTGGGCTCCATTAAATTGCATTGAATACCACTGAATATATAGTTCCTCTGTGCTATTTCATCTGGCCTATATTTTATTTCCTGCCTTTTGAATCTGCATAAACTTCAAGGACTCAAAACAGAAGTGTGGCCACCTGGTAGTGAAACAAACAATGGCTAATAAAACTCACCCCATCAGGCAACCCCTTGAAATTTTAATTTCTGCTTCCTGGTTGAGAGATACGGTGTTACTCTGAGTCCTAAATTATTTCATTAAATTTTCTTCACTCTGTTCAATCTTTAAAAAAAATAATTACCATTTTCTCATTCTGTCAATTAGTGAAAACGTACATAAATTACATGAGAGGTACTCAAGTCCTGACTTCTTTCAGAGTTCTATTATATAAAACTATTCTAAAAAAACATTTGCTGTGTTTAAGTTGGTTATATAGTTTTTTTAAATGAAGTATTAAATAAAATTATTAAAAAGGACTCATGTTTAGAAACAGGGGAAGGTCTGTCCAGGTTTTTTTTACTGGAGTGCCAGGCAATGACATCTGTTCTATGACAGTGTAAGGTGAACCACAGTGGTGCTTTGTCTAAATAGGACTGTCACTCAAAAAGGTAGGTGGTGGGTTTTTTTTGTTTTGCTTTCATGTTAAAATGGAATTAATATTTGAATAAAATGAGTGTATAAGGAATCGTGCCATTTCTAAGAAAGGAAACTTTAAGTATGTGTGGCCATAAGGAACACTGACTATTTAAATAGGGAATCTACTTATTTATTTTGGTATGGGATTCCTTTTCCTCCCCCAGTGCTTGTCCAAACTGCATGTGTTTTTCTATCCCGGCAGAAGAAGAATGGGGTGTTCTCTGGTGTTCAACAGCAGATACCAGTTTTTTTAATCAATGTTAGCTCAACCATGTAACGTCTCCATGGATTAGGTTTAACACAATATTGATAATGGTGAAAATAAAGTAGGAAAGAAAAGGCAGTGCTTCACTGTAGTCATCAACAATCCACCAAAGAATTTCAGGTTGTAATTTCCTTGTGTATTGTACCCATTTATGGTCTGTTAACACCTAAACCCTGTTTAAAAATTGTATTTCCTGTATAGGGCAAGGGGGGAGAAAGGGGTTTGTGTATGAATTTGCCTAGGAATCTAACAGTCTTCTATTCAAAGATCATAAGAAAAGGGGTATTAGATGATGTAGTCATAAAATCTAGTATGAGATCTTCAGTTTTCCCTTTCCTATGGGATTGTAGTCGTAAAATTCCCAATTTTGACATCTCTTAACTTGAAGAAGATATACCACATAGAACTTGGTTTCTAAGCATTATTCTACAGTCTTAGACAACTTGGATAACCTAAAGGTACCTCATTCACCAGTAGTTCATCTGTGTCTTATTAGAAGCTTTAGGGGCTTTGTTCTTGTTAATTATTATCTTAAACACTACTGAAGGATCACCATAACCCCACCTATTTTTATCATGGCTGTTTCAACTTAGTCTCCCTAAACCTTCTTAAGGGAATAGTTGAACAGAAACTGAAATAACGCTGCAGTTTAAAAGCCACCTTGCTCTTTGTAGGCCCTTCACTGCTATGCTACTGACACCCAGAATATCTCTCCTTTAATACATATAACACTGTACCTATGAACTGCTATTGAGAGCTTTGTTAATAGTTTGCATACAAGCTTTATATTTTGTTTGTAAGCACTTGAACTTTTTTATTATTTTTGATTTTCTTTATGAAATAAAATACGTGCTTTCAGAAAAGGGAAAACTAAAATGTAAATTATGATGTCCTTTTGGTTAAATAAGTAATCTTGGTGGAGGAAAGGTGGGAGGGGTCAGAAATAGGCCAGGTTAAATATGTGCCTGCTGGTATATAGATTAACCTGCTTTTCTTATAAAGCAGACAAGTAGCTAATTCATATTTTTACTGCCATGGAGTTTTTAAATCTGTTTTCAGATACCCTAAATTATTTCCAGTGTTTTGGAATGGATCTATAACTGGTGACAACTTTCAGGGCTCCCTTTACATTAGTAGAATCATGCTTGTTTCTGTCAGAAAAGGACCCGTGCTGTATGTGAAATTAGAACTGTGTATGTACACCTCCACCCTGACTGCATGCTTTGTTCTAGACTGTGGCATCTTGTCAATCGGTCAGTCATTAGCATTTATGTAACACCTTGAAGAGTTTTACGAATGAGAGCAAATTAAAGCAAAGCTAATTCAAGTGACCTTGTTTGATTTGAATTGTGTCAGGGAGCCCTGAGTCTATACCTGAGAGGAGTGCAATGGCACTATGGAAATACTACTCTTCTTGCTTTTACTTTATTTATATAGTTCATATGAATGAAAAATCACAGGTAACTGAAGGCCCTTTTCATAAGGAAAACAGAAAGACTGCTCTTGTAGTAGTATGTTCCCAGGCTGGGAATGGGAATTGGTGTCACTTGGACTATGTAGGACTCGGTATCTACCCCTTTTTCAAGTCAACAGAAGTCTTGAGTCTAACTTTACTATCCCTCATCAGACAGCAATTCCATGTTTAATCTCCATCTGCTGTGGAAAATATAAAAAAGGGGATTGAATAGTGATTAGGTAGAGAGTTTGCAAGTGTTATAGGTGCATACACTTTCAGATACACCTTACAACAGTTGGTCTGGCACTCACGCATATGTGCCATCAGAGTACGTAGTACAATTGAATAAGTGGCAACTAAATTTCCAACAACTTATTTGATCTATTTTTTCCATAAAAACATGGCTACAGTTATTTAAACTTAGACTGCATGAAACTGAGAAATAAAACTGTTGTTGTTTAACTCTGGCTGGCAACCAAGCCCCACACACACACCCCTCACCCAGACAGATTGAGAAGAGAATTGGAAAGGAATGTGAAACTCAAAAGTTGAGATAAGAACAATTTAATAGGTAAAGCAAAGCAAGGAATTAATTCACTCCTTCCCACGGGCAGGCAGGTGTCCAGCCATCCCCAGGAGAGCAGGGCTCCAGCATGCATCATGGTTACTTGGGAAGAAAAACACCATAACACTGAATGCCACTCTCCCTGCCCCCCCCCCTCTTCTTCCCCCAGCTTATATACTCACCATGACATCCCATGGTATGGAATATCCCTTTGGCCAGTTGGGGTCACCTGTCCTGGCTGTGTCCCCTCCCAGTTCCCCGTGCCCCCCCCCCCAGCCCTCTCCCTGGCAGGGCCTGAGAACCTGAGAAGTCCTTGACTCAGTATGAACATCACCCAGCACCAACCAACCCCACCCGTGTGCCATCAGCATTGCTCTCACACCACACCCAAAACACAGCCCTGCTCCTGCTACTGAGAAGAACGTTAACCCTATCCCAGCTGAAACCAGGAAAAAAACCTATTATGGTAATACAAAGTTGTTCTTGCATAATCATGAATTCAAAATTATGTTACTTGAAGACAACCAACTGTTTATATTTTGGCTGATCAGCTTAAGGCAAATAACTTATCAAATATTGGTCATCTATTTTTGGCAGTAATAACTTCTTTGTGTGACCCTGATGATAAGTTTGGGAGTGCTACTACATTAAACCAAAATAGCTTGTGCTAATCAACTACATTGAACATGCGCAAGTCAGAAGGCTAGTTACAGTTACTATGAACTTTGGGAGGGCGTTTTTATATCAGGAAAAGACTGATGCATGTGACTCTGTCCCATGTTTGCCTTTCCATGTCAGCAAGACTTTAAGCCTAAACTTTTTCTCTATCCTGGATTAACTGAACTGCATGAAAGTGTGTAAAAAGAAGCTGAAGTTTTATACTGCTGAAGAGTCAGTCTAGGTATGACACTAAGTTATCCTTGTCTTGTGATTTGGGCCAGCATAATTCATAACATGTGAAAAGCTGAGTGATTACCAGTTGCCACCTTATGTTGCAGGTATATTTTAAAGTTTTCAAATCAGATGTCTGTGAAAACATTGCTGTAAAATTATGTGGTTTTGTTATTCCATGTGAGATGTAATATTCATAGCTGTTGTGCTTTAACCCCAGCTGGCAACTAAGTCCCACACAGCCATTCGCTCACCCACCCTGATGGGATGGGGGAGAGAATCAGAAGAATAGAAGTGAGAACTTGTGGGCTGAGATAAAGACAGCTCAGTAAGTAAAGCAAAAGCAAAAGAAGGGATTAATTCACTACTTCCCATTGGCAGCAGGATTTCAGACATCTCCCATCACACTTAATAGTTACCTTGAAAGACAAAACACTGTAACTCACAATGTCCCTCCCCTTCCTTCTCCCAGCTTTATATGCTGAGCATGACGTCATGTGCTATGGGATATCCCTTTGACAGTTGGGCTCAGCTTTTCCAGCTGTCTCTTCCCAATTTCTTGTGCACCACCAGCCACTTGCTGGTGAGGTGCTGTGTGAGCTTTTCTCAGCAGTAACTAAAATATTCCTGTATTGTCAATGCTGTTTGTAGCACCAGTCCCAAACAATGCAACATACTAGCTACTATGAAGAAAATTAACTCTATCCCAGCCAAACCTAGCACATTCTCCACCCCTTATTTCATACTATTTAAGTCATGCTTAGGTCCCACACTATCCAATACATCCTCATTAATCACCACCACCTTTCCTATCCTTTGGTATAATACTCAGATATCATTCCCTAAGTCTAGGAACCATCCCTGCAAAGTGTCTAAAATGTCCACGGAGTTCATTTAGAGAATGGCCACCTGTTCTGGCGGTCAGTCAGGACAGGACAGGTGGTGTGTTGCAGTTACTGGGCGCCAAAGCCAGCTCAGGCTGGGTTACTGCAGCACTTGCACTGCTTCCTGTAGGGCTTGTCCTCCATTGGTTCAGGTGATTCTTGCTAGAGTCATTCTTATAATGTGTAACTCAAATCATGGGTTACAGAGATTTAAGGGTTTATCCATTACAATATAATTTGACAGCAAGAAAGGAATGGTGTTTGTAGTCTCATTTTGCAAATGACAGCGACCCAATGTATTGGCAATATTGTGCATGTCAATTTTAATGGCATATGGCAGTGCTGATTTCTCATTCATGTTGAGGGGAGCTCTGGCCCTGGTGCAGCCAGCAGAAGACTCACTCTAACAGACTTGGGGCTTAATATTCATGCAGTGTAACTGAGAATTTCAATTGAAATGATTGTACTTTCATTAGCTTAGGTGTACCTTAAGAGTATAAGATAACTGATTGCAAATAAGTCAATGCGATGAGATCTGCTGTTGGGGTAGCACAAAAGATCCCTTACCTCCTTCTAAGGAAAAAAGGGCAACTCATATATTTTTAAAGTCAAACAAAATGGCTATCCAAATCCCACTGCTCTAAAACTTTTGTGTGTTTTTCAAAAACACACATCTTTTTAACATCTTAACAAATGATCTTTTTAAAAATTATACTGTTATAAGCTGCTCAAAAAGAAAGCAAAAAAAGAAATAAAGAAATGACTGGACACCTGTCTGCCAATAGGAAGTAGTGAACAAATTCCTTGTTTTGTTTTACCTATTAAATTGTTCTTATCTCAACTTCTGAGTTTTACATTCCTTTCCAATTCCTTTCCCCATCTCTCTGGGTGAGGAGGGAGTGAGCAAAAAGAAAGGTTATCTTGCAGCATGTGTTTTTGTTTTTAAAAAAAACACAAAGAAACATTCATGGGGCTTCCAAGGCATATTATTTCAAAAACATTTATTTTGGTTTTTTACATAATTCTGAAGTCTTAAAGATTTTCCACTTTAATAAATAAAACAAAGGTATATTAAAGGCATTTTAAATGGCTCTTCCTTTACAAATTTAAGAAGATAATTCATTGTCTGGACGCCTCCTGAGTCTGTGAAAAATTATTATATAACTGTTTAACTATTTTTATTGCAGCATCTCTTACTGGAGTAACTTTGCCATATTTGTGTGTCATGCATTAAGAAAATACTCTTTCTTACTTCCATGCACACTTATTCTAAATTAGAGAGCAGGGTTCCATTTGTCTTCAATAATAGATTATTTTATTCAAGGAGTAGAGGATATTAGTCCAGGGTTCTAACTCTGTCTTAATCTGTTACGAGGTAAAAATCATAGATGTATCACTTGGTTTCAAAACAGACTTTTCTAACACTTTTATAGAGGGTGTTATGGGTTGAAAATGCAGCTTTAAATTAAGTGCAAGATGTATGTATGTGTTAAGATATGAGTTCTACTGTTCATTTTCTGTCCCAATTCCAGCATTCATATCCTTCCTGTCACTAAGCCTCGCTGCCATATGCCTCCTCATTTGTAGTCCCTGACTTGTCTTTTCCAATAGATAATCTAGGTGCTCACATAAGAAGGGAGACTGCTCTGGGGTCCTGCTAACAGAGGGGAGAAGGGGGCTGGCTAATAAGCTTGTGATCATGACCAAAATTGCTGTGGTTTTTCATGCATTGTGTAGGGTTTGATAGTGCTGAATTATATTGGAATGCTGTGAGCATACAGGACAGAACTTAAAGCATGAATTAGGCAAAATGAGCTCTGTAAGGATCCCTCAAGGCCCTTTAACTGGCGTAAGCACTACTAAACGTGGTGTCAAGTGGCACTGCTTAAAGTGGAGTTTGTTTAGTGTTTTTCGTTGGTCTGTTTTACAGTATTCTTGGAAAAAATATCCTTGTCCCATCACCCCATGAAGGTTTTAAAGAATTAAGGTAACTGTAATTCCAGCAGAAGCCTGTCTGGGATGATATCAGAAATGTAAATAGATCCTTGACCTTATTTATATTTGCTTTCTTAATAACCAAGCTTAAAATTAATACACAATGAGGTGCTTATCATACTCATCAGCAATACAATGAAAAAAAAAAGATTTCTGTGGAGGAGTGGGATAGTCACAATCAGGTCAGAATAATGGAATGCACAAATAAGGGTTTAAAGTCAAAGCTTTGGAAGAATTAAAAACTTAATAAAACTGACAAATGTGAGATACTTTAAGATAATCTTTAGAAGTATATTTGCTATTTCTGTCTTTGGTCATTGCAGGGGTTTTCTTCCCAGGTGGGTGAACTGAGTGTCACATAAACAATTTGCCCAACCCTATGCAGGTAGCCAGTATGAGAATCAGCCTGTCTTTAAGTCAATGTTTAGTTAAGATTTTGTACTGTAACAGAACACCTGTATTTTCTGGCAGGAACTCGATAAATAATTTCTAAAGTGCATTGTGGTAATCACTTTTCTGCTATGTTTTCCTCTAAGTTAATTTAAAAATGAGTCAAGATTCTGTGTTTCAGTAAACTTTCAGTAAATGCTATATGTTAACATACTTTGCTTAGGGACTAATTGAGGAAAGCAGACAAAAAAAAAAGGAACCTCTCCGCTGCACTTTAAAAATTTAAATAAAATGAGTATGATGCAGACTACATAACTCTTGAAGCAATATATTTAATATGAGAGCAATGGAGAGCATATTAAAAGTCAAAATGTTTAAACTAAAACTAAAACAGCTAACCGGAATAACCTATATATATACACACACAAGTATACAAATTCAGTACAGTAATACCACCTTTGCAAGAGCAGCCACCAGAAAAAGTGCATGTAATTTCCAATGCCTTGAAGGTGTCTGTTTGCTCTTACTTTTTTGTGGCAAATTTTATGTCTAATGAAAGCTTAATACCTAATGAAAGCCAAGTGATTAAGAATGGGGCTAAGCTGAGGCAAGCAATCACTTATGTATTAAGCCTAGTGATACTAGATAGCAATGGTTGGCTCATAACTGGATAATAATCTCTCTTGATTGGGGACTCTTCTCAGTATTGCTCCTATTTAGCAGCCTCTGCTACTTATTGAGTCATATGTGGGGAGGCTGGAAAGTGAACCCACTTCTCTTGTTTCAGTGTTACCTGTTTGTGACATTGTTAGATTTTCTTTTAAGGAGTCTGCTGTGCTGGCAAAGTTGGGAATTGATATACTGTCCGTGGTGTTGGGGAGGTGATGGGGAAGTTTGCTCTAGTGATTTCAGGATGCCTTTGTCACAGAGCCTATCATCAATAACATGTCCTGCCTGGTTTGGACATGATTCAGTTCCTCAGGCAGAGGCAAAATAGCATCCTAGACATAAAAAAGTTCTAAACTGGGCTGAAATTCCAGCAAGTCTAATGCAAATTAACAATTAAACAAAAAAACTCAATGCCAACAAAACTTTTTTAGACTTCAGAATACAGACTTTCCTTTTAGCATCTCCAGGGTAGTCTTACTAGAGTCATTTACTTCTTGTTAAACTCCTATACTTTACTGTGCTGTAGGACCCCCCCCAGTTTCACTGCACACTTGAGCAGACTTTTAAACCAGCTCCAGAAACAAACTTTCCTGGCTAAAACTGAAGTGCTGAGACAAACTGTTGTAACTTGTAATAATATTAGTACAAAACATAAAAAATTAAAATTGCAACTACAAATAAAGGTAGATTAGCTGGTACAACTTCTACATGTAGGCAAACTTGCATACATATTCAACTGTTTCTGTGTTCTTTGGTGATTCTTGAGTGATGACCTGTGGAGGTTGTTCAAACCAAGCCACATAATTCTGCAACTTTGTTCTTTGAGGCAAAATAATTATCCATTATTTCAATCACTTCATGAATAACTAATCAGTCTTATATTTGAATACTGAATACTTCTCATCTATTAGAATATCACACTGGAAAGTATCAGATAAGTGACCGTTGTTCTTTTTAACTGCTTATTGACAGGAAGATGTTTAAAGGAGACTTGATATTGCATTACAGTTGGATATGAAGTTGTTTGAATCTAATAGTTTTTTCTTGAAATGGAATTTTATTCAGGAAGCAAAAGAAGTTCAGTGTATCTTTTGAAGTAGAAATAGTCAAATCTTCTTGGCTCAGGGAGGAAAAAATATAAATTCCTGGAGAAGTGATGTTTCTGAAACCTTCCTAGGGAGCTGCTACTGGTAGTTCATATTGAAGAAATATTTTGCCAACTAGGCTGTATATATATTCATGTTTTTTCCTTTTCCCAAGAAGATCCACATCTCCATTGTTGTGGATAATCTTTTTTCTTACAAGTACCATTGTGATGCTCCGTACATGCTTCATTGTTCTAACTAAAATTTCAATTTACTTTTGTTTCTATTCTGAAAGCTTTTGGTCTGTAATGTATCCCAAAGGGAAAAAGCTGCCCTAAAAAGTTTTGAAGATGGATGTATGCATTTGATGTATTTGTCTGCAATAAAACAAGATGTCAATAACTTATTCTGGGAAAACAAAGTAGAAGCCAAGTTAAGAGTATCTTAAAATTGTTAGACTATGCTTATGAGGGAAGGACCTAGCTATAGACTACTTTTTTTTTTTTTGATTGCTGCCTGTAACAGGGGCAGGCATATAGATATTTTGTGACTGCAAAAATCTCAGCATTGCTCTCTAGCACTTCAGTTGTCTCAAAGATTTTCAGGACCCTATTTATCACTACACTGGGTGATGACAGCTCAAGTCTATTTGTCATTGTGAGTGACAAATAATGTCCACCACTAGGGACTTCTTGGTTGTATTTTATTTGTAAATCATAACAGCAAGAAAATGTAGGTGGAATTCCCCACAAAGAGTGAATGAAGGACTTTCTACATATTACTTGTATACTGTACCAAGTTAACTTGTAGATAATAAAAAAGTGTTTGCAAACAAAGGTTTGAGACATTTTCCTTCAATTAGTAAAAGTATGTTCATAAACCTACTGAAGAAAATGTGGATTGAGATTTCCTACTCTAAATTGAGACACTGAAAAAAAAAAAAAAACCAACCCCAAACAACCAAACTCAACCATGAAACAAATCCACTATATTTTAAAGCCAGTGGAATGAAACTCCCAGAAGGTTATTCCTATCGTTATTGACCTGAAAAATCTGTCTGGGAGAAGCAATATAGCAGAAGAATGGAAAGCTTATACTAGAGCCAACATTAAGTCACAAAGCAGTAAGGACTGCTTTGGCCATATACAGCTGATTTGGTTGGTTTGTAAAGTTTGAGGGTCTGTCAGAAATAGACATTGTTGGTCTTGTTCTGTTTGTTTGGGGTTTTTTAATCATCTTGCCATCTATACAAAGTTCTTCAGTGTCTTGCCATTGAACTTGGCTTGAATGCCTTCTGTTCATGTAATGGATTTTTTTTTTTGTTTTATTAACATTTGAAATACTTCTATATATAAAGACAAGCCTGAAATGAATCTAGAGTCGCTATCCTATAGCATATTCTATTTCATACATCTTGAATAAATGAAACTATTATATTATGTGGTTTAGTTGTGTTCTGACAATCTTACTACATTAAGTATGAATGCCTCTGTCCTACCTCTGTCCTACTATTACTTGCACATTCATGCTAGGATATTGTCTACCAAGATTTTAAGTGCATGTTATCTTACTGGCCAAAAACATCTTCCATGTGCAAAATAAAACCTGGTTGTATATATGCATTGGTTTAAAAGCAAAAATTCAGCTTGCAAGTGCTGCTCATGTTAACATTGCTATAAGGAAAAGGTCACAAGGCTACTTAAGCAGTCTTTCTGTATGCTTGGTAAATATTTGTCTCCTGGTGAATCTCATTCTGATATTCAAGTTTTTCAGTTTCTTAACAGAGATGGTTTGTTATTGAAGTATCTGATCAACATCATAGTGATAATTTCAGTTACTTGCATTATAAGACCATAATCTTCCAGTAACATGTCTTTCATCTAAAGCATATTTCCTGATGTACATGTAACCATTTCCATGCTGCTTTAGGCAAATAATTATTAATATAAAAGAGCTAGCTTTCAACTGAAGTGCTGTTATACTCTTTTCAAAAGGCAATCTTTCATTTAACTTGTTTTCCATGACTTTCAGAGAACGCTTGATATCCTTGGATTGGTTGGATTAAATTCAGAAAGAAAACCTAACTGTAGTTCTACAGAGGGAAGCTCTTAGCTATTAGCAAGTCTTCAAACCTCATACTTAGCTAAAGGCCCTGTTTGTTTGCTTGCAGTATCTTAATTCATTTGATCCCGAACTGCACTCACAGTAATTCTACTATATAGTTAAACTGATACACTAGACACTCATCTCTTTCCCTAGAATGTGCTTCTGTAATGCTCCCCAAGAATGATATAAATTTTTCCTGTTCCTATACAACTGTGTGTATGTCAATAGAACTGCCATTATAACCACACAGGGATCTCATTATTCACACCATTTCTGGTTTTAAATACAATTACTCTTTTCTAAAACATATATCAGTACGCGTAGGGGAAGTCTTGTTTTGATCCCTTTAAATGTATTTCCAATTTACTTACATTACACTGAGGAAATGAACTCCTAGCTAAAAATATGTTTGCTGAATAGGGTACCTCTTCTGTGAACACATGCTGCGTAGGAGCACATATCTGCTATTGGCATCCTATATTCCTTGCAGCCTGGGGCTTACAGCTTTTGGAAGTAACAGGTAAGAAGAATATAAGATGAAAGTTAAGCCGTGGTTATTCCAGCAATGGTGGAATTGTAGCTGTAGGGAGTCAGTGCTGAGGTCCACAAGTGTCCCTTTAGTCAAAAGGAGCTTTGTCTCAGCAAGGGCTCCACAGAAAATCTGAGAATGGCATATGACTTCTTAGTAAAGGACTACTGATACTGATTTTTAAATATTGTAGCAATATGTTGCCCATCCTTTTAAGAAAGACTTGTCTTCACTTTATTCAGAGGATCCAAAGAGCAATGAGTGTATGGGAAAGACAGATTTAAAATATTTGCAGACACAGTTAAACCAATATAAGAAACTGAAACAGCGGGAAGATGCCATTAGGCTATAAATGTCATTATAAGAAATAGGAATGGATTCTCAAAACTCAAGTTTTCTTTTTTTATATAAATTGGAACAAAGTTGGGGTAGTTATTGTCTGAAGTTGATCTGTAGTCTAAACACCAGTTCTCTTCGTTTTGCACTTACAGTGCAAGCATTAATGGCAGAACTGAAAACAAGGCTTGTGAAGAATCTTTCCATCAAACCTAGAGAGAGGGAGGAGGCAGAGGAAAACTCTGTATGGTTAACTGTCCTCCTGCCAGAGCCAAAAAACATCTACTCCCTTACTCAAGGATGCTTCACACTCAAGTGGCAAACAAATAAAAAAAGGAACATGTTGAAGGCTAGCATTGTGAGGGATAATCCAAGGAATATTTGCACTGGACTACCTGCACACTTTTCCGCCAACATTCGCTGTTGTTTATAGCATTATACTAGTAAAAAGAGCTTTAGTGCCTGCATTTTTAGAGAACTACACATTACAGCATATAAAGCTAATGGAAAATCAAATAAGCTAGTAGTAAAAACAAAGCACACTGTCTAGGTCCACATGAAAAGAAAGGTACATCTGTCTTAGGGTAATGAATTGCTTCATTTTATTGTGAAATTTCTGGGTGGCATTTAAATACTTCTGTTTAATACTTTCTAAATAGTCTTTCATCAAAAAACTGTAACTGCTCATTTGATACTGACAGTAAAAGTACTGAGCAACCTGTAGAAGAAAAACAGAAATCTGAAATATAATAAGGTGTCAATGTTTCCATTCCTTGCACATGACAAAGTCATGGTTGCAAATGCAATACGTCAGAACGTAGATGTTGGTAGCTTCATAAGAGTTTCCCCGTTGTTCCCTGAATCTAATAGGAACAGGTTGTTGAAGAAAAACACTAATTAAAAGAATCGGTGGCTTTTCTCCAGCACTGAATTATGAGGCCATTACTACTTGTTAAAATACTTATCCCACTCAAATATTCATAATTATCTATTAGGTTTCTTGCAGACAGGGAGATTATGATAATACATTTAGCTCTTGTTATTAGTTGGTAGTTTTCATCAGTATTCAAGATTAGTCCATTACTCGGAGCCATAGCCACATCAATATAAATCACCAATGCAAATGCTAAACAAAAGTAAGTTCTGTGTGTGAAGGATGCTGCTGGTTGCCTCACTTTCAATAGTTTTTTCTTCTGTATTACTCACAGCACTTTGAAACCTGAAAATGCAATTTCTCTTGTTATTGATTTTTGTCCTTTCCCATTTAGTAAGCACTGGGGTACATGGAGATCTATGCATGTACCTTTCCATGTGGCGAGCTCAGAATATGTTTTACTGTTTCAATACGATGTTTCTTCAAGTTGGGACCCTAGTCTTGCTGTCTCTGCAGCGGTTTATCTACAAAATCAGAAGTAGTATTAGTATACAGAAAGTTCTGAGGGACTCCTTCATTTTAGTGGACGTACTACCAGAATTATGCAGTCTCCCAGTCTCTAGCATATATATAAGATCATTGTATCCACAGTGAAGTACCATTATGTGAAACAGCATCTCAAATTCCTGATAAGGAGGTTGATTTATTAGCAAAGCGTTAAGAAGGTTGCTCACTTTAAATGAAAACCATAGTTTTAAGCAGTCTGTAATGTCCA
Organism: Falco biarmicus; assembly: GCF_023638135.1. Lineage (NCBI taxonomy): Eukaryota > Metazoa > Chordata > Aves > Falconiformes > Falconidae > Falco > Falco biarmicus. The sequence continues at coordinate 111,587,528 of NC_079289.1, read as the reverse complement.
AAGGAAAAAAGATAATATCTAATTGCTTAAGCTGGTATTTCTGAGTATGGAATTACAGGTAAACAAGTACCTTTCATAGAAAGAACTCTTCAGTTGGTGAATCTTTTTGTTTATGCATGGATTGAAAAAACCTTTGGGATACTACATGTATTTTCCAGGAGCATCTCATTCACTAGTCAGCAAACGTTGTCACAAAGAGAGAGTTCTTAAAATTGGTGTATGTAATGAGAAACACCATGGGTGAATCCAGGAGAAAACTAAAGGTTGGCATGTACAACTGCAAGAGATCTCCTAAAATAGATACACTTGTTAAAATGTGATTGGTTTTGGGGTGGGTTTTTTTTTTTCCCAGGTGATAATACAGAGTAAGCAATTGTTTTAAAGGGGAAGTGCGGAAGAAAAGGTGGAAATGTGGAGATGAAAATAAGGACAAAGTTTACTAATTTTCTGACACTTAAGACATGTTGATGTCAATTGAGCCAAGTAAAGGAAATTGCCTTCGGTACATTCAGTAAAGGTCAAAGCAATGTTGCACTGGAACAACTTCTGGGTGACTGTGTGCATGTCCTTTGCACACATCCTTTAAATATCTAAATCTTACACCCTCGCTAAGTATTTGATCACTTGAGGGACTTGTAAGGTGCACAATTTTATAATTTCATAAACTCAGCTCTATGTTAAACAACAACCTTAATACTCTTTCTTTATGAGAAAAAAAATTCCATTTATAAGTTTGTGTTAATTTAACATTTATCACCATAAACATTTCCTATTAAACATTTTTGTCAAGCAAAGGAACTGTAGGAAACATCATTGTGCTTACAGTGCTCAAGTGTGTTGGTGGCTACTGTTTTATACTTCTAAACAACATGGTAATTAAAGGATTTTGTAATCTAGGATAAGGTTATTAATACATGAAGTATTCTTATTGGGTTTAAGTTTCAGTCAAATGAGTGTATGATTTCTAGATTGAAATTAAGAACAAATGAGACTATTACTGTAAAGTACTTTAATATCTCTATTCCAAGAACTAGTATACTTACATGTAATACTTGTACTTTTTCTTTTCTTCAGAGAGGTGAAGGGGTGAGTGGTGTTCAGAGTCAACCTTAGCTTCTTTTTTTTTTTTTTTTTTAATCCCAACTTCATAAATAGCACCCTTCCCAAAAAGCAGAGAAGTCATTTCTGCTACATAGTATGAGAAGGAAAGAAACCCACCTGCTAAAAGCAAGAAATTTTAAAGAGGTTTGAAGCTGATAATTTAGTATCAGGTTAATAGTCGTGTAATGTGACATTACCCTAGGGATTTCCTATGAGAAAAGTAACTAATGCTGTAGCAGAACTGTAAGAACAACAACCACTTGGAAAAATATTATGGGAGTAGGAGAAAGGTAGTGGTTAACAAGAGCAGTAGGGTGAAATCAGAACTGCTGCTCTATAGTTGATTTAAAATTGTAGTGTGTTGTAGGTCATTGGAGGTCAGGTATTTTCACCAAAACTGGAAGTGCAGGGTGATTACTCATTATAAACATAGATCTCAAATGTGATACTACTAAAGAGAAAGAACATGTGTTTTATAAAATTTTAGTTTTACAATATATATCCCATAGCAGAGATATAAAACAGTCTGGAAATGCAGGGATTTTTTCTTTTGGGGAGGGATGTTCCGGGTTTTAGAGCGTGTTTTTTTAAGCTTGATGAGGACAGTATTGAACTTACCTGACTTCAGTCTACTCAAGTGTAGTGAGGAGAATAAATTCTTCTAGATGGGACTAGTATATATTCTGATGAGTTATCTATCAACAGGGAAGACTAGCTACACTGACATTCCTCACTTAATCTCAACAACAGCAGAAACTGGTTTGAATAGAATAGTTTAAAGGGACAATATGAAAATCTGTATTATTTCACCAGCACTGCTATTGTTGCCAGACATCAAAATATTAAAAGGTCATATGGACCCTTCTCAGGTTAACTTTTACTCATAAAGAGCACTTACCACTTTCCATTGTACAAGTATATAGCTGTATGTTCAATAATGGGAGCAAAGAGGGCACTCTACATCCTTCATTTGTTAAATGGGAAAATGACTTCTTTTTTTCAGGGTTCGTTGTGGAGTTTAATAAATAGCAAACAAACTTACAGAACAGACTTTAATAAAAAGGCAGTTGGAGATGAAATTACTCTCTCCTTCCTGGGCTAAACAGTAGTATATATCCTACCAGCCCCTATGACATTACATACCTAGAATCAAAGTAAGTGTTATCAGTGAGTGAGTTCCATGTGTTTTGTCATAAATCAACAGCCACCCCCCAGCCCCAACTTCTCAGAAGCATAGGTGTCTATAGCATTGACTGTACAGCGGGGTGAGGGTTCGTATTTAGATACAAAGAAATGGCAGAGAAAGAAAACCAACAATACTTGGATTAACAACATGTGGAACAAAATTTCTTATGGATGCTGGCTAGTGTTACATGGGCTGATCCAGTCATTTGTTTTCCTTTAAAGCAACAGTGCGCTGTCTCAAGGCTGCAGGCTGCCAAAACTGAAGGTACTGACTGCAGTGTTTTGCGTGGCAAGGTACAGTGGCTCTCAGATAACTAAGATTTTATGGCATGGGAAAATGATGTTCACTGTTAGTGATTAGTTACAAGATCTCTATACATGATCTTCCCCTTCAATGTTATTCCAGGTGTATTCTTTAGGAAGCAGAGGGGTGTGAAATGGAATTGGGAACTAAAGCAGATACCAAGGTATTCTAACGTGTTGAAGTTAAAACCTCAAGTAACTAAGGTTCACACACATGCGTCTGGATTTTAGGGGTACTGTAGAACACCTGAAAGCCCTTTGTGTGTGTGTACATGTGCACTCCTTTTAAAACACACAGCTGAAGTCTAAAGTGCTAAATAAAGTGGTGTCACCTACCCGAAGGTTTTAGGGTTGCTTCCTGGGGCTGGAAACAGAGTCAGGATCTTCAGAATCAATTGCCAGTGTCACAAATACTCTAGTTAGAAGCAGCTGTTCTGGCACTGGCTTTTCTGTAAATATTCCTGCAACAGGAGTTACAAAAGAAGATATATTTGAACCTCCATTTTCTGAAAATAGTCTGTTGTTTTATCTTGCTTCCTAAAAGAAGGGAAATGGCCAATAGATGCCAATAAGTGTCATTTCTCATTTTCGGTACACAAAGGCCTGAAAATAATTAAAGGTGAAATCTGTGGACAGAATGAAGACAAGACTGTTTACATCTTATTTTCTGGCCTAAAGTGACTAGTCTAACATGGTCACCCTCATAGAATAACTTAAATGGCATTTGAACAAACTTTAGGGGAAAAAATACAGGAGATGTTCTAAGATCATAGTTTCTGTGAATGACAGTATTGTTACCTTTGGTTTTCTAAATCCAAGTTAAAAGACTTTAAAAGGCATTAAAGGTGCCGATTAGTTTCTCAACAATATTGTTAAAGCATTGTTCTTTGACTTTTTAAAAGCTTGATGTTATCTTTAGGATTATTTTTTGTTGTTTTTCAAAGCATGTGACCATAAGAGAAAGAAAAATGGTTTAGAAATCTGACCTCAGGTAAGTGGGTCAGATTAAGTGAATATTTTTTATGTTTGAGATCTAAAAGTAAAGATATGAGGGAACCAGGTACAAATGGGACATCAGCATACACATTAATAAACTTGTGACTTTCTTTGTTTACTGAGAGCCTTTCCATAGCAGATTCTAATAATTGTCAGATAGTGCTGTACAGTATTTCTAATACAGAAAAGGATGTGGGTTTGCCTTTATTTGCATGAACTTTGTTTTACATGAAGATATGAAACTAACACTTTCAAAGAAGCATTAATGCTACTTTACTATAACACATTTTTATTGTCATGGATCATCAGTTGCAATATAATCATGTGTCCTCTTTCCATAACTCACCTACCAGTATAAATAGCTAAAAATCGTGGTGGTTCATTCACATAACTTGGTCATTCAGCAGGACAGAAACTGACCTGTAACTGTACTTGCAATCAAAGGCAAAGCCAGCTGGATGTTCTTGTGATTCAGATATGACTATGTGTAGGTCTCGCTATTCAACATCCTTCTGATTTATTACTTGTAACAAACTTTAAGACAGGAAGTCATAAATAGACATGAAATTATGAGAACTGTTATAAAAATGTACATATTATCTAATTCCTGATCAGCACAAATCATGTTTATGTGGTTTTACATTTTCAGTGGGGTGGGGAAGGAATAGGGAACAAGATTGATTCATGAAATAATAATAATCTGCTGCAGGAGAGTGAAAGATAACCACTAAAAATATTCAGAGAATTTGGCTGAGTTGGAAGGTGTGCAGGGTGTGATTTCTGGTGGGTGATGTTTCTAGTTATGAAAGCAGTTATGAAAGACTGTTTGCTTCTGTGATGAGTATATACATCTTCGGTTTCCATGAAAATTACTCTGGTACTGTATGTCCTTTCTGGATGGCCCTTCTCCTAAAATCAACATGTTAATAAAAGAAGAATGTTTGAATTATTATATTCCCCAAACTTATTTTTTTTTTCCACATTAAAACCTCTAAAGAAACTTCTGACTAAATCTGTTACAACAAAAATTCTGTTACAATAACATACTCCCATTAAATTAACTGTTGTATTTGGCTTTCAGATTTTTAAGGTTGCTACATAGATTTTTGCTATGATTGTGCAATTTTCATTAATTTCTGGTAGTTTTAGACCCCATGCTTCCAGATGTATTAATAGTATTTTTTTTCCATTCCTTTTTTTTTCTTTTTAAATTCATGAACTACCTGATCAAACACAACCTAAACATGTTTCTGGGTTAGCAAGAAATGGAAAGGAACTAAATAAATGGAAACACGCTCTAGCTCTAAGTAAAATGGCAGTAGCCATTACTCTGGGACAAAATCCCTAAAAGAAGGAAACGCTTGATGTTCAAAACAGTCTAGTCTACCTTATACATTTAAATGTCTGTTTTAAGAAGTCTCAAAACAGTAGCTGGCAACAAGGTCAGATTTAAAAGTGGGCTAGAAGAATCAGTACTCTTCCATTTAGCACATGGATATACCAGTTTGTTTGACATGTTGGTGACAAAGTGATGCACACCCATGGCTCCTTTTAGGTTTGAGCTCTGCTTCCCTTGGATGGTAGTCAGTCAACTGGTTGTGAACCAGTATACTTTCATGAACTTACATGGCACTGTATTTCCCTCAGACCAGCAGAAGTTCCAGCCCTATGGCATGTAGGATGTGTGGATTCTACGTAAGATAGGTTTGTGACCTGGTTGTGTATAAATTGGGATCTCATTTTTTGTAAATTATGCTGTAAGCTACAATAACTCTAATTGCCATTGCAGAGAAATGTATCAAATAACTCAGCTACTTGGGCAGCACACAGTTTAGAATTTATTAGCTGCTGCTCCGTTCCTAATTTGGTGGCACAGTCTCATCTCACTGAAAGTATAATTGCCATTATTGAATAATCATTTTGATAGGTTATTCCATTTTCTGCCTTGTTTATCTTCTGTTCTTATTTTAAGTGTCTTGTTTTCCTCTTAACATTGCCATCTTAATCTGAGCTCCTTCCAACTCATTCTCAATATTTTTCCAGTGTGTTTAATGGCACAATCATTGCTTGATAGCATCTGTATGTCTTCTGCAATTCTGTCAAATTGGCTGGTATGGAGAGACTCAAGTACTGCAATTTCCCTTCTGAGATCCTGCTGTTGCATCATTTTAACACATGAGGATTTTTGTCTTCCACACTTTTCCTTCACTTTTGTCCAATAAAATAAGATTTCTTTTATATTCAAATTGATCACCCATTGGAGAAGTTAGCTTTCTGCAGAAATCTCCTGTGCAATGAATATCTCTAATGTCTACCAGGGCATGTACATGAAATGCATCTTTTAACTTGCAATCATGGTCCACAGTGGGTATCTAGAAGGCAAACCCACATCTTTGTATTGGATATTTTGCCTATCATAAGCAACTTGAAAGTGCTTCTGCCCTTTCATTATGCATAGCACACTGTAATATATTTCTTGTAGAATTTTCAAAAAGAAATGGAAATAAATAAGATCTTAATTTGTCATGCAATAATCCAATTCTTTTTTACCACTACAGTATCTATTGTACTGCCTTATGCATCCTCTGTTAGCTCATGGATGGGAACATACATGAAAAAAACCCCACTTATAATGGCAACAAGATCCCTGCAAGGGAAATCAGATGTGATATGCAGTTATAGATTATCATTTGAATCTTTGGAGAGAATCCTAAAGATGAGTAATAATGAAAACATATATAATTTTTCTGTCTTATTTACTGTTTCTTACTTATTTTCCTTCCCACTCACTCGCAGCAGTATTACTGACCTCTGGATCTTTATATTTCATAGCTTTGACTACTGATATTTTTGAAGTATCAAGTAGCATCCAAGGCCTTTTTCTTTCTGGATAGAATTATTATGGCCATGATATGTTAAAAGTTGCTGAGAATTTAACAGATGCTTTAATTCCCCTGAAAATCTGTGTATAATAACAGTGCTTAGTGGTCTGCATGACTGGTTATGAAATACTTAAATATAAAGTGTGTTGGGTTTACATGGCAACGTTTTAGTAGCGAGAGGCTGCAGGGGTGGCCTCTGTGAGGGACCCGCTGCTGGCTGAGGCTGAGCTCATCAGCCATTGTGGCGGCATCTCTGGGGTGGTGTGTTTAAAGGGGGGGGGACGACGACGACGAAGGGATGACAGGGACATGACACACCCCAAAAACCAGAGCAAGAGCAGCCAGAGAGGCCTGAGAGCGTGCGAGAGCCCCAGCCCCGCAGCCCCCCAGGCCGGGGCAGGAGGAGGCCGGGGGGCTCCAGGCGCCGCAGCAGAGACCCCCCGGCAGCCCCTGGAGAAGCCCCCGGCCAGGCGGGCTGTGCCCCCAGCCCATGGAGCCCCCGGGGGAGCAGCTCCCCCCCGCAGCCCGGGCAGGACCCCCCCGGGGCAGGGGGTGCCCGCAGGGGGCTGTGACCCGCGGGCAGCGGCGCTGGGGCAGCTCCTGGCAGGGCCCGTGGCCCCGCGGGGAGAGGAGCCCGGGCTGGGGACCCCGCGGGGACCCCCCTGGGGCCGGCTGGGCCTGGGGGGCTGCGCCCTGGCAGGGCCCCGGGCTGGGGCAGGGGCAGGGGGCGAGGAGCCTCCCCATGGGGGGCAGGGGCGGCAGGGACAGCTGTGAGGGACTGACCCCAGCCCCAGTCTCTGTCCCCATGTGCCACTACAAGGACAAGAGGTAGAGAAAACTAGAAATAAATTTGAGTTTGGAAAGAAGGGAAAGGTCGGGGGAAGGTGCTTTTAAGGTTTGGCTTTATTACTTATTGTCCTACTCCGATTTGATTGGTAATAAACTAATTTCGCCAGGTTGAGTCTGTGTTGCCCATGACTGTAACTGCCGAGTGCTCTCCCTGGCCTTACCTCAACCCAGGAGCCTTTGGCTGTATTTTCTCTCCCCCGCCCAGCTGAGGAGGGCAGGGACAGAGCCACTTTAGTGGGCACCTGGAGTCCGGCCAGGGTCAGCCTGCCACAAGAAGGAAGCATAAGAGGAGATACCAGACTATTGAACAGAGCTGCTAGGAATTTGAGGGTTAAGATTTTTTAAAAGACAAATTAAATAGAAAATAATATTTCTCACAAAAATCCCCTACTTAATGCCTACAAATGGTTAAGAATAATGTATATTCTAGATAGATACTAACCCTGTTTAATTCATTCCATTTGGAGTAGATATTCCTAGAATAACCATCCAGTGCTTAGATTCCAACTCACCATTTCTTAAAGAATTACAGTCAGCTGAAGCAAACCAAGCTGGCAGAACTGTCTGGAAAAGAAGCTGTATTTCTCCTTGTGTAGTATGGGCTACCCTAAAATACTTTCTAATTACTGTACTAAATAAATCTTGTTTATATGGTTTTAAAATTACTGTTCATTATTCCTTGATAGTAACTACAAGAGATTGCAATCACATATCTCCATTTTGTGATGCCACTTCTTTCCCGCCTGACTTGCTTATTGGAAGTTCTGTTTCTTCCATGTCACTGTTTTTTTAATCTGGTGGAGACAAATAATAATTTAAAGCTATTCAAAGATCACTTCTGTTCAGCTTCTATATTTTCAAGCTTACTCAAGGTATTTATCTGATGCAAATCTCTGTTCCAGTGAACAACACAGTATTTTTGTGCCCTATTTTGAATCTGAATGGTCTCTTCTGCTAAGAAAAGGAAATAAAAAACCCTAACAAAGAGCAATGAAGAAACCTAATTGGTCGTACGAATGGGCAAAAGAGGTGTTTTAAAAGCCCTTTCTTAAATTGTCGGTACTGCATCTCTCATGTACGTTCTTAGCATGACTTAACCCTCAGCTTTTTTTTCTTTTTAAATGTATTTTATGTATAAAAATATATACGCAGATTCTTTAGCCCTGTACACTGTGCTAGTCACAGGCTCTGCAGAAAGTGGCAGTATAGACACATTCATCTATTCTGGAGTGAAAAGACTCACTGAGAAATGATAGTCTTGTATATATTGCTGGAAGGGCGAATTGAAAACCTGCATTAGGGCTGCAAAGGTTTGAAAGCATGGTGAGTCCCCTGGCTGTTAAAATCTTGTTCATTTTTCCACTCTGGAGCTTAACCAGCCAAATTTTTATATGTATTTAAGTCAAAACCATGTCTCGTGGTTGCTAGTGTATCTCAGTTGCCATTGATTTATCATTTTTTTTTTACTACCATCTGATATTGCAACTTACAGTTTGTATTTATTGCCGTTAGCCAAGCCATCTAATATTCTTTAATAATACTAAAAGTGTGACCAGTTACACAGATTATTAGAGGAAATGCACAAAAACTGAACTGGTTATGCGCAGCTGTGAAGTGCTAAGGTTCAATCCCATCTGTAACTGAAAACATTTTTCATTCATTAATTCTACATGTAATCATGAAAAATACTCTATTTCTGGCCTTTTCTGAAATGCCTCTTTAGAATTTAATATCAAAGAATAGATATTTTCTTTGTAAATGGGTATTTTCCTAACCCAAATTCTGAGCATAAGTGTATTATTAATGTAGGACTGAGACCTGAATCCCTGTCACCCAGAAAGCTGGCCTTTATCCTGACTTTTAAATAAACAAAAATTATCAGATTCATGGGAAGAGATTCCTGAGTTAATTCTAAGTATACCCCATTGGTATAGGGTGTTGCAACACAGAGAAGGCAGCCTGGGGCTTACAATAAGCATGGTTGTGCCAGGACAGGTTCTCTACGAGGCCTGTTTGACTGCAATTTAGGGATCTGTGATGCACTTTATGGTATGTTCAAAATGTCCTAAGTTCTGCAACTGAAAATTTATTTTACTGTACTAACTCCTCTTTTCAAAAATCTCTTCTACCTCCCTTGCTGTTGTTAATGGGGGATAACAGCTGTCACAAGACCTAGTTGCTGCATGCTTCTCTTGTCAATTAAAATATTTTCATCTGGCATTGACAGCCAGATTGAAATATTTTTATACCATCTTTATAAGCACCGTAGTTTCTTCTGATGAACTGGATAAGTTCATTTAAACTGTTAGCTCTTTTAATTGATTCAACTCTTATTTTTTCATTGTGACTTTACAACTCAGGAATAAATTTTCACATTTATTGGACAGCTTTTAACTAGCTCTTATTAAAGGATGCCTAGCAAGAGGATGCATTATGATTGCACTAAATCAGCATGACATCCTTCCAGAAACTTGCATCTGACATGTTATGATAAGGACAAACAAAGATAGACATAATATCCTAGATAAATTGCTACCAAAGAACTGGAAGATCAGCAGCTCAGTCATCCAAGACAGGAACAAGTACGTATATCTGAGACTAGCTGGTGGGGTTTTTTTATACTTACAGGAAGGGTACACTTTTTTTCTGGCTGAGTTAGTTGAGTCTAGGCTGAAATCTAGTCACAAATGTATTGCTCTTGCCCTGAAATAGTGGCATTAAAATATGTATAACTGACTTCAGAACTGCAGCAACATATTTTTTGTATTCCCTGAAAACACCTGAGCTAAAATGAAAAAGAATGACAATTTACGATTGGAAGAAATTTAGGATATCTGAGTTTTATAGTTAAATGGGTATTTAGACTTCAGACTGCTGAATTACAACAATATTTAAAATTCTCTTTCTGAGTACGTACAAGGTGATGAGGTACCTCCAGAGCACAATGAGTTTTTGCTCTAAAAATTGGGAGGGAGGAGTATGTGCTGAGTGATCTGCATTAGGGTAAGTGTCAGTCCAGGGCTGACTGATTGTGTTACTGAATGTTTTGCTCTGTTCTACTGTCAGGCCAAGCTTGTTCAATTCCTTGCTAGCATTGCAGAGCTATAGATATTCTTCTGTAGCATTGGTTGGAAGAGAGCGTGTGGCAAATAAACAACTACTGTGCTGGTGACCAACAAGTGTAGCTCATGAAAGCTCTCTTACAGAATGATTTGATACAAATTTGGCCATACTGCTGCCAAGACACATTGCTGCCCTTCTCTGAAGAAGACAGAAAATTATTTTATTCCTTGGCAATTTATCTTTATCATTTGGAGAATACCTAAGCATACAACCAAGGGAGATCATAGAAACATACAAGTTTGGGTTGGAAAGGAACTTTAAAGGACATCTATTCCAACTCCCAAGATGCTTCTCTCAAGAAAAGATACTTCTTTTGACTGTTTTCCTTGTGGTTAGTAAGTGAGATTCCAGCAATGTAATAATTAGGTTTTTCTGTATCCACTCAACTGCCCTACTTAGAAAAAAAATATTGGGAAATACTGAAGATAAAATTCTGGTTCTTTGAAGTATGGTGGAAGGAACATACTGCTTCAGAGAGAATTAATGTATCATTTACAAACTGAATAGGCCCACTTAAATATTTGCACTTTTTCAGTGCAAGTTCATTTTAAAAGAATCTTCAGATGCACTCCTACCACAGTGAAGTAATACATCAAAACAGGCTGTAGCAACCTAATAGCTTTGAGACTGTCTTAACAAGAAAATGTGGTGAAAGTCCTCTCTGGTAGTTGGTGTCAATACCTTTTATTGATACCTATATTTCTGAAAAGAGAAACATCTGCCAGGAAACAGAAGCTCAAAGAGAGGAAAGTTATAACATGTGAGATAACATGTGAGAGGCTCCCAAGAATCCATCAGCTCTGGAGACTAGTTGTCCTGTTGGATCCACAAGAATTGATAAACTTAAGACACAGCCAGCTGAAAATGTGCAAGCTGCTGGCACATATTAGCATCAATGACAGGCTGTATAATTCAGGCCACATCCAAGAAGACAGTGGCTGCTATAGGCAGCCAAAGTCAACAGGATTAGTTATACATCTGTTGAAGAAAAGAAATCCCTCGAGGGCCTTTCTGACCTAAAAGTCAGTGATGCATACGTATGATGTGCCACTTCTGCACGAATAGCTGGGGTTGGCCTCCCAACTGTTATCCCAGTGGGGTAACTGAGGGTGTGTATGTATGTATGAGGGACCAAACAAATCAATGCACGGTGAATAGTTCTTTGCTATTAATAACAGCAGCTTATTTATTAGAATACTTTCATTTATTGACTGTGATCTGTGTCTTGACTCCATCCCCTAAGAGAGAAAAGGGTATTTACAATAAATGAATACAATGGATTTTTTTTACACCTATTTGTTTTTAAAATACTCCTTCTCATAGAGATGCATATAAAAGTAGATTACTTGTAAGGACAGCCTTCAGAACGAAGTTTAAACTTTAGTTTTGGAAGTTCAGACTGAAGTACATCATGTATCCACCAGGGAAAGAAACAATGTGTTGAAATGTTTATAAGGTGGCGTTAAGCAGCAACTACTTCTGAACATCCGCAGAACATCTAGTATGGAGGAGAAGCTTTGTGTAATGAAGTTAAAGACTGAATTTAAGTTTTGACTGGCTTGAAATAAAAGCAAAAAGGATGGAAGAAAGGCTATAATTATTGGAAGAACATAATGTGATGCTTAGACAGAATGTGAAAATCACTGAGGAACATATTGCAGCTATAATTAGAGATAGTGTTTCAGTCACTTTAAAAATGAGTCATTAAAGAATGCATTAAAAAGTAAAATTCTACATCTGTTGGGTCTCCCAGTTGGGACAGAAACATGAGACCTAGAAGGGAATTGCAAAATTTTTCTTCTAAGGAGCTCTGAGGTTAAATTCCAGAAGTGAAGCACAAATAAAGCTTTGGAGTTGAAAACAAATAGAAACAAAAAAAGTATAGATGGCTTGCAATGCTCTCCATATATATTTCTAGAACATATGCAAGAGCGCTGATACTCTTCTACAAGGAATTGAAATTGATCAATTAGAAGTTTTACAGGGCATTTCTCTCATCTTTCATCCTTGTTTCCAATCAGAGGGAGTGGAAAATAGTTCCACTACATGTTTTTGATGCAAAATAAGAACAGTTGAACAACTTAGTCTCAGTTCTTCTATGCTCATCTTCAATATAAAATGAACTACATGGAGAACAGCTTTTACTATTCATTGCTCAGCTATAATAAACAATTTTCAATTAATTTTTTTCTAATCATGCTAGGACTAAGGGTGAGAAGCACAGATGTCAATTTCTGATTGCATTGGCTTTTGTGGAGTTGAATTTTCTGGGGGAGGAGAAGTTTGTAGGAAGGAGGTCAATGCATGTAACTGGTACCACATTTTTCTCAGGCTGTTTGCATGAGGACATGCATTTTCTACAATAAAATACATTGCCTAGCAATTTTAATCAAGCAGCAAGTTAAAGGGAAAAGAGCTATACAATGATGAAGAGAATTCTAGTGTTCAGTCCTACAGTTTCCTCTCTTTTCAACCTCTAATATAGATTATCCTGTAAATATTTTTCAGCTAATTATAATCTGTTTTGAAATGTGGTTTGTTCTTGGGTTTTGGTTGTTTTTTAATGTAGTTGTGCCAAAGACCAAACTTATGTAGACTTGTAATAGATAACATGTCTGAGTGTGAGTGATCTATCTGGACAAAAAAAAAAAAAATCCCTGCAAAACAAAACAACCAACTCAACAACAAACCTGGCAGGTTTGGGATCTCTAATATGGCATAAGTAATGTCATTGCTAACTCCTGGGGGACACAGGGATGTAACACTTCATTGACTCTAGTTAAGATGATAAAATAAATATATACGTTGTACTTATATCTATTTGCTTAATTTATAAAACTTATTGTTAACCGTAAATTGTAAGCACCAGTAACAAGTTTTTGAACAATTAATTACTGCAGCACTCAAAAGGTGAGGTACCCTGAACAGATAAATTTGCCACCAGTTTTTTGGTCTTCATCATACTGTCTGAAAGTGGTTATTGTTACATTTACCAATGGAATAATGATGGTTTTCCTCAACAGAAACTGCCTATGAAGTATGAGTTCTGCTAGCTGGCTTGCCAGTTGAGTCTTACCCCTGAGGAAATGTATAGGAAACATTTTATTTTACAGATGATTTGATATCAAACTACTGTACTCTTAAGATGCACTGCTATGTGGAAGCTGACTCTTCTATTCTGTCTTAGGGCTGCTCCCAGGGGCAGCCTCAATTACTGTGGTGCAATGAAGTATTCCATCTAGTTGAATATTATGTTTTATTTTCAGAGTCACCCACTTACGGGTGTTAGTAGACAGTCTGGTCAGCAGTACACAAAAACTTGGGCTATGCAAATATACCGGGGCAATTGCTCATGGCAAGGTGCCATGCTCAGGCAGATAGATACTGAATAAGTAAGTGGCACAGCCCCTCTCTGCACCGCAGCATGTTGTGCCATATAGATATTTCCTTATTTCTAAAGGTTCTTTAACAATATTCAAGACTAAACATCTTCTGAGAAATAAAACCATCTTGGAAGTAACCCAGTTCTCATAACTGTTATATTTTTTTTTTTTTATTATTTTGCTGTAAATAGAGGTCGGATGCCAAGTTATTGACAACTTTCACAAAAATGAAAGATGCTGCTTCTAATCTGTTACATCCTGCCTCTGTTAAACTGTCATGAAGATGATCTCTTGGTAAGGACAACTTCTTCCCTAGGAACCTAGTAGATAATTTTTGTTCAGTTCCATAAACCAAGAAACATAAACTGCTAACCCCTAATGCCATGGATAAAATTTAATTTAAAATTAAAATGCTTTTTACTTTTACATATAGTCTTAGGGAAGCTCTGGTCTATCAGTGTTTGCATCAATCTAAATGAGAAGCATTGTCTAATGCACCCAAATATAAAACTACACTTTGCTTTTCCTCAAAAAGAGTGGGGAATGCTCACCTGCCAGCAAGCACAGAGGATTCTCGATCCGCTGTCTGCAGCCTGATGTTGGCTGTGGCAACTGTGGCTTTGCTTTTCCAGCTGGAGACCTAGAGATAAATACAGAGTGGAATAATCATATTACAACTAGCTGTATATGCTTCAAACTAAAAGGTTTTCTCAGGGAGATGAATTTTGATGCATGATATTTGTCAAACTGATTTTAGGACAAATTGTTTGTGCATGCTGGAGCATGAGCAACCTTAATAATATATCTGATCATGTTCCTGTGTCAGCATTCCTCTGTTATTGGTGAATGGGAAGGGAGGCATGTCTCTTGGAAGATTTTAATACTTGAAAGCAGGATAGAAGTATGAGAAATGCAGAATGTGGTGTGGGGGTGTGGTGGATGTTGAGTGAACTCAGGGGTTTTATTTCTAGGTTTTTAAGAAACTATTGCTTTATGACAGGTCATCTAAGTAAGAGAGAATGAAAATAAAAATGTTGGTTTACATTTTACCTTCTGGTATTGGTGCCATCCAAGGCATACTTAGGATGCTGTTAAGAGAGTTGCATAGCTTTTATGTAAATAGAAATATTCATTATCATTTTTTAATTATGAAACTGCAGACATTAAAGTACCATCTCAATAACAAATGTAACGCGGGCAATACTTTAGGACTAGTGTATTTTAAGCCATTCAGTTTCTATAATTATGTTGAAGATGTGGGCTCTGCAAAGTAAGGATGACTTATTCAGACAAAGCATAGTTTGAACGTCATGATTAAAACCTGAAAAAAAAAGTAAATTAATTTTTAAAAGCTGCAGAGTAAAGTCAAGTAAAACTCCCTTTTGAAAGGGAGTGAATGAAAATAATGATGAAGCTCCTTTTTATATGCTTTCATTTTCTTGCTCTAGTGGAAGGAATGTTAAGATGTTTAAGAACCACTTTTTTTTCCCCATTCAGGAGAGCCTTTTTCATTTGTTCTTTCACAGTATCAAGTACTTCTGGGATATAATTTTGTATAACGGCATCTAGAGTATCACTATTCGTGTTGGTAAATTGTTCTTCCTGTTAGTTTCATTCTTTTTTGTGAAGCAATTCTCTAGGTAGTAAGGACGTTGTGCTAAAGGAACATCACAGCCAAAACAGGCAGGTCTTCCTTGTTTTGGTTTTCTCTTTTGAAATGATTTAGAGATACTTCATGATTTTAGTAGGTGTGGAAGAATATAGATATAAACTGATCTTTAATGCCATTTGCATCAATGCACCTAATCTGATCTAATATTCTTGAAAATTTGATTTATGTGGGTAATTCTGTGTGGAAACAATTGGTGGTGTGTCACAAAGACTTAAGTGCATGGCATTGCCTTGTCCTCCTAGAAGCTGAATTATGTTGAAAGACTGCTAAGAGTAACTTATTTTTCTACATTTTTTCCCTTTATGTTTTCTTCATTGCAAGTGTGTCATACAAAGGTAAATGAGCTGGAAAGACTGCTGTTCCTTTGCTTAATAAATAGTTTTTGAGCTGATCCACAGAGCAAGCTCTGTGGTGGTATTTTATTCAAAGAACAAACCTGAAGATTAGGAACTATTTCATCTTACCTATTTAACTAATTATTAGAAAAAAGAACTCAAGACGGTCTGAAAGCAAATAATAATCTTAAACATTTTTTTCTGTGTACATGTTTAAGATATAGAACATGTCTTTAAACAAACAAATACAGGAGACCTGCAAATAGACTTTTGGCAAATTGGACTGCAAATACCCATAGATATTTTATATATTTTTTTACCTATTGGTTACATACCTTAATCACCCATCTTGACAGTAAAAAAGTCTTGATGGGCTTGCAGTCCTTTTTTAGATAAAATCTTGTGTATCACCATGTTGTGCAAATAGCTTTCCATTGAAATCTCAAGAACTGTTAAATGTATTGGGCCAAGTGCTATGACAAGCTTCCCAGTTAACAGATTACTCCTCATCTTCTTCATCCCAAATACACATTCCTTTCTTTCAAAGCCCACAAACAAATAAATAAAAAACTCCTTTGAACCTCCACAAACCCCCCTGTCTCTCCTCATTGAGGAGCAGTTGAAAAGCAAAGTAGCTAAAGGAAGTAGACTAAGCTAACTGAAGAAGAAAAGATATTTACTTTCATTCAGTTTCCAAACCATCTCTAATGTATTCTTACAAATGAATTTGGAAAAGAGAACACTACAAGAATTCTGAAAGATTACTATAATGATAGAAGTCTGATTCACTTTTTTTGTACATTAACTTGATATTTAGGTTTTTTAATTGTGACAGTTCTTGAAATGATTAAGGAAAAATAATTATGAAACTATTTTAATTATTTTTTTTTCTGTGACAAGGCAGTTGAATTTTGCTTTCGGTGATTTATGGGGAGCTGTTAACAAAAATATTTTTTTCCCCTATAATTTAGTCCAGTGCTTTCTTTTTGGATAAGGGAGGGATCATTCATTTTAAGTGGTAAAATAATTTATCAAATTCTAAAACATTAAAAATTAGTCTTTTTAATTTTGTTTACTAATATATTTATTAGGTTAAAGGAAAGTTTTTGAGTAAATGAAGTTATAATTCTGAATTATATAATTTGGGGTCTGAATAACCCCTTAAATTACTGGGACTTTCATTTCATTATTTGGCAATGTCCTCATTTCAGCTGGGAAAGAGTTAATTTTCTTCTCAGTAGCTGGAGCAGGGCTGTGTTTTGGGTGTGGTGTGAGAGCAATGCTGATGGCACACGGATGGGGTTGGTTGGTGCTGGATGATGTTCATACTGAGTCAAGGACTTCTCAGGTTCTCGGGCCCTGCCAGGGAGAGAGCTGGGGGGGGGGGGGGGGGGGCACGGGGAACTTGGGGGGGACACAGCCAGGATGGCTGACACCAACTGGCCAAAGAGGTATGCCATACCATGGGATGTCATGCTCAGTACGTAAACTGGGGAGCTGTTGGCCAGGGCATGCTGATTACTGCTAGGGGACTGGCTGGGCCTAGGTCAGCAGGTGACGAGCAGTTTAATTGTGCATCACTTGTCTTCTTTCCTTCCTTTCCTTTGGATTTCACTCCTCTCCCCTTCACTCTTCTTTTCATTATAACTATTCTTATTGTTGTTTTATTTTATTTCAGTTATTAAATTCTTCTTATCTCAACCCTCATTTTATGTTCCAATTCTCCTCATCATCCCTCTGGGTGATAGTAGAGTGAACGGCTGCGTGCTGTTTAGTTACCAGCTGGGGTTAAACCACGACAGGCAAATTTGGGAGGAATATTTAGAGCAAAATCATGGCTTCTAACTAGATTTTAGTGATTGTATTGGTGGTTTTGAAGGGGTCAGCTGACCAGGGCCTAGAAATATTATAGAATAACTTTACTGTCTAGGGAACCTAAATCTAAGAATATTTCAAGCTCACAGACTTTGGAAACAGTGCAGATGTGCATGTGAGAGTATGCATACACATACACTGTCATCTGGGATAAATAATAAGGATATGGTTTATAGTGGTGTGGTATATACCCTTTATATCACCTTAAGCAGTGCGCTTAAGATAAAAGTAAATAAATAAAAGGAATCTTGAACTTGGCATTTTTTTCATGTTTGCAGGAGGGTAATGTGCAGCTTCACCAAACTGTGCTGTGCTTGAGGCCAGCAGAAGAATTACATAGGTCATAGGTATTGTTTCTTACAGTGAGTGTGGCAATGCTTTTTTTGGGTGAGTTCCTCAGAAATTTTTAGTTATTTGGCTGTTTCCAGCACCAATCTTTAACCAAACTTTCTCGTAAGGAAAAACAAATTTTGTCTAGAGGCCATAGGAAAAAAATCTATCTTTTCCACATCATTTAACAGAAGAATTTTGCTTATCTTTTGAAATACTTTGGAAAGCATCCTGGCTTTTTTTTTTAGTTGAAAGATGTGCTGATAGGAACAGCAAATGAGGACTTTAGGTGCTATATAGCTGTGGACGCACTAATGGTGAAGGCTGACCTATAGGTGCTGATTATGGGACACAGATGGTGAGTGCCTGAATGATCAAATCCTTATGCAGCAAACAATTAGGAGGAAATCTTGTGTCCTTCTCTGTAGGCACATGGGTGAACACAACCTGATGGCTAGTATCAGGGTTTCTGGTCTCAAGCAAGTAGCAATGGAGCTCAAAGATAAAGGAGAACATAAATCTGTATAAACAGTTCTAGGGTTCCCCAGGCAAGAGAAAAATATGAGGCAAAGGAAACATTTGAGGAAAACCCAGCAGATTATTTCGTATGTTGAGGAGCACTGTAGACTCTGTAAGGGCTAAAGTGTTTGCTGCCTGCAAATATAGGGCACCTCACCTGAGCTTCATAAATACAGGTTGTCTAGATCCATTCCCTTGGCATTGCTATCTGTCTTGGGTATCACAGACTTGCCAGGGGTTTTGGGTCAGCCCAGATTTGCAGGGGAAGATGAAGTAAAAAGAAAAAAAATATCTTAACAATACTTTTGTTTAGGCTTACTGAAAGAAATGGGGAGCAATTCTAACCACTACTTATTTTTATCCATCCTGATTGATCTGTTTGCCCCTGTGTTTTCAAATTTTTGCATGTCTGCTTTGAGCAGGGGAAAAGGAACTTATCAAAATGCTTAAAAGTCAGTCTGAAATTGTGAAAACTGAGATTTATTGGCAGGAGGGAGATCTTACGAGTGAAGTAGTTGAAATAAAGCCATACGTAGGGAAGGTAAAATAAGGTAATAAAAAGACCAAAGACACCAAATTTGAACAATAGAAGCAGAAGTCAAGCAGCCAGCATCCAACGGATGGAAAGAATTAGTTTAATATGATGGCAAGAAGGAGGTTATAAAATTCTATGAAAAGAAATGGAAGTGAGCCACCATGCTGAACTAGGCTACGAAATTACTGAAACAGGAAACCTTGATGTAGATTTGATAGGAGTATCCTGTGGGGCAGAGGCAGGGGAGAAGAGGTAGAGGCAGTGATTTCAGAAGATGGAAATACAGTAGAAGACTGTGCTCCCCTGATGAAATCAACATTGAGACCTAAAGCGTATATGGTCATCTTGTAATCTTAATAAGCACCTTGCTGCCCTAAGACTCATGCTTTCGTTACCTTTTTACCTTATATTTTGAAAGAAATTGGAGGAAACTCAGGCATGTAATTGCCCTTTCTCATTCACAATTTCTGGATTCAGTCCCTGTGGCTCCAGTCATTAAAGTTTCTTTCCTACAGTTACATCTGTCTTATGAACCATATGTGCATCCCAGTTTCCTTTGTGATGAGTTCAGTAACAGCTATTTTTTTGCTGGGGTTTGAGTTTGGGGGTGTGTCTGTTACTTGGATGAGGTTTTTGCCTTGATGACTAGTTGGGAACAGTTTATCAAAGGTAAGAACAGTTCTATTGCTTTTCCTACAAGGCAGTTTATGTATATACACACATGTGCATATGTCCTTTAAAAAAATCTCATATACCTTTTTTTTCCCACTATGTAAAGATGCATTTTAAACACTTCCACAGCAAGGTTTTCAGTTCTGTGGAAGGCAAAGCTGCTCAGGTCCTGTATGCATCACTTTCATGGTGTTATTAACACTGTTTCCTGCAGTTTACAGGCTGGTAGCTAATCTTTTGAAAAGCTAGAAAATGTACAGTGAATGACAGCTCTTTGATAGTGACCAGGAATCTTGATGTTATATATGTTACTGAAGAACTAAAAAGACACAAAGGGGAGTGCAAGGCAAGTGTGTATCATGTATTCCCTCCCCCCAATACACACTCAGGGTAGCAGGGTAGGGTTTTAGAAAGTACTTCAGGATGTATAAGCATGGGCTGAACTTTCTGTATTTCCAGCTTTAGATACAAGGCTGTACCTTGAACACAAGGACTAAGGTGCCCCATAATCAGGCCTACGTTCCCTGAGACCTTTGAAGTTTTGCAGAAGTATTAATTTCAAATGAAAGATTAAGAAAAATAATAATAAAAAAAAAATCCAGGAAATTTCTACTGCTAAACTCAATGTCTTTTAAAAATCCCAACTTTTAATCTTTTGTGTTTCTCTGTACCACTACAAGTATATTTAAGCTTTATGAATAAGAAATAAAAATGTATTTGCTGTTATGTGTTTATCAAGGAATAGATTTTTATATATAACATAAGATAAGCTTGAATTAGTCAGATCCAACCTTGCTGCAATTACATTAAGGCAAAATCAAGAGTTCAAAGGAAAGATTTGATTTGAATTTTGATGGAGCTCCTAAACACATGATTAATCCTTCTTCTTGGCTTTTAATATCAGTAATTTACAGTTTTATTTAACACCTGTGCTTAACCAGGACTTTTTGCACCTGCAATTATTTGTGCAGAAATTACACAGTTTTTCAGCTTCAGTTAGTGGTAGGAATACTTGCATGAGAGGAAGTCTATGTAAACACCTAAATGGAATGTGCACCAGGTCTTCATGTACATTGATATTAAAATTCAAGGAGATATCAATTTGTTCTAATAAAAAATTCAGCCCATGAAAAGTGTCACAAAAAAACATGAGGTGCAATTTAATCTCTGCCATTATTTTGTCCTTCAAATTATGTGTAGGTAAAACAGGAGTAATCTAGAAAAAAGTGCTTCAAAGCAGAAATAACTAGCGACATTATAACTAAGCTGACAGCTGTATGTTGTTAAATATGGAATGACTGAAATTAAACTACCTCCTGGAAGAAAGAACGAATGAATGGCCAAGAAAAAGTGATACTAAGGAAATCTAGTGGACTACAGAGAGTAAGTCCCATGTACTGGTGAAAGAATTACTGTAATCATGTTTGAGAAAAGCAATTTAATTATATTCTTTGTATTACTTTTTATGGATACACAAGTAAAGATTTGCCATATGTGTATTTCTTTAAAATGAATCACTACTATTTTTAAGCTGCTTGCACCAAAAGTGGGTAACACTGTAGTGCAAAAGAAAGATTTAGCTGTTGTATTTTCAGTCTCCATGATAACATGTCCCTCTTCCAGTGTCTCCTATGACTGATCCTTGCTCCTTCCTTCTTTAATCTCCGTAATTTTTATCTTCATGATAAACAAGCCAAATCTTTTCTGTTATAGATGTCTTTGAGCTGCTTCTAGGTACTTAACCCCCACAGGATCGAAACTGTAGCTGGATAAATAACATCAGTGAATATTTTGAGACTGGTCATGTCGGTAGGTCTACAGAATTGCCATTTCTCCTGGATTAAAAAGGAAGCTGATGATACACTAAGTTTTAAACTCTGAATAATTCTGTGATTTAGGTCTCCTTTCCAAGCCAAACTCATTGGAATAAAACCATTTAGTACTTCGTTTTCTTTTTGTGGTGTTTTTTTGTTTCTTATTTTCTTACATTATCACCCAGAAAAATTACTCT
Organism: Falco biarmicus; assembly: GCF_023638135.1. Classification (NCBI taxonomy): domain Eukaryota; kingdom Metazoa; phylum Chordata; class Aves; order Falconiformes; family Falconidae; genus Falco; species Falco biarmicus. Next base: position 111,565,757 of record NC_079289.1, on the reverse strand, counting down.
TTCTGGTTATTGTAAATTACTTTTCTTGGTGGTTTAACCAGAAATTAACAAGCAAAAATGTTTACTGTTTTCATGCTAATTGCAGTATGGGAGAATAATCTGTAGACCAAGTAAAATTTTAAATAACTACTCTTTTTTTTTAAACTTGACTTTCACTTGTAGCTATTTGCACTAATGACTTGCAGCACTGAATTTGGGAAGTCAGTGGTGAAGACTGTATTCGATGTTTGCAATGAGTCTTTCTGTACTCATTGTCATTTTTCTATTATTTCCAGTGCTTGAGGGTTGTTGTTTAGTTATTAAATATCTGCAGAATTCCCAATCTAGTCTTTCATACCTGCCATAAAACTGGCACAGACTTACTTCTAACCATAACTCCCATAACTGATTTTCTTATTCAATATTTGTCAAGTTTGATTTTTAAATTACTCACATTTTCCAAATATAACTGTAGAGTAACTGAAATTCTCAGAAGTGCCACTGTTAGACCAGCACATGTATCTTAGAGGAAAAAAAAAGCCAAACCCCTGTACTATTTATTAGACCAGTATTTATGACTTGCAAAAGCACTGTACTCCTCAGCATTTAAGACTTCAGGTAGAGATATATATTTTTTTTTTTTTTTAACCCAAAAAGAGAGCTCCCACATTGGCAAACTCACCTGTTTTTCTTCTATATCAATCAATCAGCCTCATTGAAAATCTTGGTTTGCTTATATGTGTAGACCTTCACAGCTATAACTGTTACACTTCTTAACTAGATTCATGTTGACTACCAGAGTAGACTGAGATTAGTTACCTGTTCTTTTGCTGTGCAGACCTCTTGGGCATTCACACTGAAGAAATGAGAGAAAGTCAAGCAGGTTTGCCAGAGCAAGAAATGAATTAGAACTAGTGTTTGTTCTTGTTAAAGCAAACATAGATATCAACTTCTTTCAATCCAAATTAAAGTAAGTGACCCATTTGCTTTGGGGAAGGCACCAGAGACTCATCTGTTGTAGTCTGCTTCACACATTTGATTTCAGAAGCATCTGTTAAGCATGTATATGTCTGAAAGTATTAATTCATATTAGCTGCACAAATCACTTGTAGCTATACTTTTTTCTATGGTTATGGCTATATTTTTTAGCCTGATACTTCCTTGTTCACTGGAAAGAATCTAGAATGAAAATGGGAACACAGAGGATGTGTGGCCTTACTGGGTCTAGCCAAAGAATGGTCTGTTCTGTCTCTCCAGCCCTCCTGTTTCCAGCTCAGAGTACATCTTGATCTGGATGTTCCTCTGTATTTAGAAATACAGTGGATTTTTCATGAACTTGTCCAGTGTCTCCTTGAATGTATATAAATTTAAAGGATTCATGGTATCTGCAGTAAGGCATTCCAAAGACTAAACATAATTTGACATGATGTACCTCCTTTACTAACTTTTTTTTTCTTGAACTTGCAACTTACTAACTTTAGTAGAGGCCTCCTAGGCCTGGAGAGTCAGTCCTTGTACGTAAGTCACTGCATACCGTAACCACCTCTCTCTAGTGTGTCTGTTTGTACAGATTAGCCATATGCTTTTAAAGCAAATTGCTCCCTTGTTTTCAATTCTGTTGTGATTCCTCTCAGATTAAACTGCAGCAGGTGATGGAGCTCCAGGCATGCACCTAATGAAGCTCTAACTACTGATGAGTGTTCAAGCTATGGGACTAGGCAAGAGGTAGTTTGAAATAACCCCCCCTAAAACTTCTGTACTGTGTTAGCACCAGCTGGTTCACTCCACACACCTGCTAGTAAAAAAAAGTAGCTTCTGTCTATCAGTACATCTAGACATCAATTCATTTAGATCAAGAAGATTTCTTAGCTCTCAGTATCTACTGCTATGTCCTTGAAAACCTGAAATAATTCAGTAAAAGCAGCACCTTGCTGATTCATAGTGACTGTTCCCAAACATCATTTATCACAGATTAAGTGCTGAGAATACACAGAAAAACTAGGACATAAAAGCATAACATCTTTTCCACAATGTTTCACATCTTGCTATGCATCTATACAGTGAGATCTCTGAAAGTGCAATGTAGCTTCAAACTGAATTGATTTGTCATGTTCTCCAGGCTTTTATTTTCTTTCTTGATATGGCTAGATGTAGTTCTCCCAGAAGTATCATATTCACCTTGTCAGACTCTCATGGGTATAATTATCCAAATTGTCAATTGAAATAAACAAGAGTAGCTGAGACCAAATTCTAAAAGATCAGGTTTTTAATATGTATTTCCATGTTAAATCTTACACTCTTAAAAGCATTCTCCCATATCTAATCTAGGTGTTCTCACCTATACTATTCCTGAAGAATAAATATGTTTTGGTTTAAAGGTTTATTTCAATTTAAACCTTCTAACACTGACATTTTGTATTTTGTTGGTGTAACTGATTTGGGATATCTTTCTAGGGCTGTGTCAATCATTTATTTGCTTGTATTACATTGATGGAAACCACAAACCCAAACCACCCATCAAAACTGATCCAAAATATTTTCACAAGAAAAAAGCAGAAAACATGTATCTGATTTTATCTCTTCTCTCTCTGTTTGAGTCTTATGTGCCAGAAAACAAGATGTTCGCATGGTAGAAAATGGCAATGTATGCAAATAACAATTCAACAGATACTCTCTGGGAAGTTAAGGGACCCAACTCACTCCTGTCTTTTGTTCAATGTCTATTTCTTCTGTAAGGGAGTGCCAACTGTCCTGTTTTAAACAGTAATGAATTTTTTTAATAGGCTATTTTAATATTTGTTTTACACAATGTCTCTTTTTTTCATATTTAGAAAGTGTTAGGTTGATCAAAAAGTAAATGGAACCTGTCAAAGCATCACAACCAAAAAGCTTAAGAACATCTGTATTAAACCAGTTTTATACAATGGAGCCATAGATATCAATATTTAGAGTAAACTCAGTACATCACCTATACCCCTCTCTGATAATCCTCAAAGTTATTGAAAGGGCTGAATTTTGCTAAAATAAAGTGGGCTAGATACTAGTCTTGTATCTTATTAGCAGAATAAATACGGCTCTGGAGAAACTGAGAAGCTGACATAAAAAAAGGCAAATGATAAAGGGGAAACTTAAACAAGTATAAAGATTTGGAAAAAAGTAAATGCAATATTTAAAACTAAGCAGAAAGTGCATATAAAAGGATGGTTAAAGGTTACAAGTTACTTTGAACCCTGGTTTACCTTTGCATAGAATGGGCTTTTGGGGAGTTTGGGTGTCTTTTCAACCAATTGTCACTTGTGTTCTTTCTCATGACTTGACAGTCCTTTTATAATCAGGAGAATATTTGTGCTAGCACTGGCATTGTGGTGTTTGGCTTCCCACTCCTAACTGCTGGGTTAGTAGGATCCAGAAACAAAAGCTAATAGTCCAATTATATGCTCTAAATCTTAATATTAATAATAATAATAAAATTAAATGCCCGATCAACACTCCCACAACAGTTCCTAACTGTTCTGGTATCCCTCCGACACTGAGGAAATTAAATATGAACTGCATCATCATGGCTTGATGCAGGAAGTATCTTAACAAAGTGACTGTAAGGAAAAATTCTGGGTTTTTTTGTCAAGTTCCTACTGAAACTTAAACCTTTTCTTGTATTTCCTATGATATGAAAAATGATGGTTAGGGTTATTAGCTTTAAGGAAATGGCATCTCTCACAGACTCAGCAGTGAAGCAACTTAAATTCTAAACATAATTCTAGTAAATAATTTTGTTCTCATATTCTAATTATTACAATTTTGTATAGTTTATATAGATTTCACTTGATGAACATGTTCAGCAGAATGGCATTTGTATGTTCCAAGATAATAGGATCTTGACATCAGTGTGATGACAAGGAGAATGAGCACAATCACTTCTAATTTTCTAGATAATTATTACAGGTCCTAGTATATGACCTGGATTTTTACTTTGCAAACAAGGCTTTGCTGTAACTCTCTTCTTAATACAATTCTAAGGCTGCCTTTTATGTGACCTTTTTAGTTTAAGGCATTTGTCTGTGAGTCTTTAGCACCATATATAGCACTAAATTTTACTATTGATTAGTTGCTTTTGAACTATGGAAAGTAATGAGTGGGGCAAGGGGTAATGCAACGTGTCCCATTCTTTTTGAAAGATACTGTGGAAAGAATCATTCAGTACAACAGAGAAATTTTTGTCCATGTGAAATTATAGCTTTTCTTTTCTATGTTGATCTAAGAATTATTCTCACAATAAATACAGGTAGTGTTTTTCTCCTTGAAAAATAAAGAGCTGTTTCTTAAAAAAAACCCCAAACATACACCCCAAAAAAACCAACCAAACAAAAAAAACAACAAACACCAAAACAATCCAAACAAAACAGACAAAAAAACCCCACAAAACCCAACCCAAAACCAAACAACAAACACAACCACCCCCACATCCCATCCCAGTTTTAAAGGAGCTTTGCATGATTGTAAATGCTGAATATTTTTACAGCCTGCTGCCACTCAGTGTAATTTTTTACATTATATTTATCAATACATTTATTCATTAAAAGGAGATAAAGATACTTTGCTAGAGTAAGAAGAATATGTGAAGGGTAAAGGCAGCAAATTCAAGACAAGGAAGAGGCATGTTATCTAAACCAATCCCAAATTATCATATCCATTGGTGAATATGAGTTTAAGTATGATATTTAAAAAAACAAAACAAACTAAAATAGAGATGTTTAGGTCTTCTGTCTGGTTGCTCAGATTAAGGACACCACATTTTCAGAATAATCTTTTTCTGTGTTCCTACAACATGGGAAAACCAGCTCTGTATCGCTTTAAGACAGTATCCTTTGAAGTATCTGCTGAAGATGCTGATGTTCTAACATACCTCCTCTCTACATGTTATAGTTGCTTTTTTCCTTTCACTTTTGAGATCTTCATGGTATCTAGAATATTTCCACTTCCTGTTCTAGATTAATGATTATATTTCTTTCATATGGAATGGACAATGTCAGTAGAGTAACTTCTTTTGAGATTATTAGAGTGCATTACATGTCTGGCAGGGTGTTCCACCCTTCTCCAGCTTAAGCCGTAACCACCTGTGGGGGTTGTGATGGCTGCATCCTGTTTACCCTGGACTTTGAGGGACAGATGGCAACATAATAGCCAAGGTCTGTCTGGAGCTCTGACCCAGACATCTTGCTGGTATGCAAATATGACTATAAATCAATCATCTTTATAACTAGTGGACACATTGGGACCCACTGAGCTCTCCTGCATGACAGCAGGCTGCATGCCACTATCTCCCCTTGAGCAGGGACATCTCTCAAGGTTCCTCCCTGAGGCTGAGAGATTTCTTACCACAACAGATTGTCAGTGATTAACAGTGTGCTAAACTTTGAAATCTTAGCTAAGTGTTATAAAGGATTGATTGTTGTTATCTAGTCTTATACATAGCGATACTTAATAAATCTGTTTCACGTTTACATTAACATGTTGTTAGACATATGGAGATAGACAATATTAAACCAGAATTCCTTATTCTGACTGTAACATTACAAAACCACCTTGATTTGGACTGAGGACTGAGCCAGATTAAAACAAGATTTTGAAGGAAGAATGTCTAATACTTATTTTTGAAAAATAATATAAGGAAACAATAAACCATAATTTAAAAAACATTACTAAGGAGTCAATGTTGTCAAATGCACAGCAGCAAGTATCCATTCACATCTTTGAGTAGAAATGGAAAAACTCAGGAACGCAACTAAAAAGCAGCTAAAAATTATCTCTAATATTGTGACAGAGATGCTATCTTTCAGCCCATTTTTCTTTCTATTGTAAATACTGAAGGGAGATAGTTTGAAAGCAGATCATGTGGTATTATAAACAACTAGTCTTACTAACTAAAGACACGTCCTTTACCTGAGTTCTCTGCTGTCTCTCTTTGACAAGGAGAACTTTATTGTAGCAAAGAAAATTAAAGTAGTAAGGTGAGTTTAGCCAGTATCTGGCATTTCAAGGTAAATAAATATGCTGGTTGAATTTGGCTGGTGATCTGTACATGAAAATATTATTATTGACAAGACATTAAAAACTGCTGGCTGCTATAATGATGAAACAGCTGGTTACAGGTAGCAAAATGCCAGAGTAGGAAAAAGCATCAAGATCATTAATTGGAAGAATGGTTATCTCAGCAGAAATAAGTAATCCTGTTTAAGCCTTCTGTATCTGCAGGGCTGCAAAAAAACTTGTGTTGCAGTAGGTTCTTCAGTAGGACACAAAGAATGTAATAATCACCTTGACTGACTAAATAGGGTTGGTGACTTTTTCAGAGGATGGAGTGATTCAAGATCCTCGTAGGTCTTGGTACATCTCTCAATGCATTTTATACTGGGCACTGTATGAGGTGATGAGTAATCACAAATGATGAGAGTAAAAGGAGGAACAGGTTTCCTTTTGTTTAGGTTATGTAAGTGTGGAGTTTTTTGCTTCTGTTTTTTGGTGTTTTGTTGTTGGGGTTTTTTTCCCCCAACACATAAATATTGTACAGGGGCTGGAATGTTGCCTTATAAACTAAAACTTATAATGGGATCTGGATGGCTTTACAAACTTTACCTGATGCAAATAAAGCCCTGATATTAATTCTCTTTGATTTCTAATTGGGGTCATAATTACTTTAAAAGGAGCCTTGCTCTACCAGCAGTGCTGCATAATTAATTTCACTTGTGGCTGAAACATTCTCCTTGGTAAGGTTTCTTGATGAGTAATTTCTACTTTTAGGCTAAACACAAACAAAACCAAGAAACCCCAAAACCCCACCAAACACCCACAAAACAAAAAAAAAAAATAGAACCCACCAGAAAAAAGTAAGTTATTGGGTGTCCAACCACCTCACAGGGCTTTTGTCCATTATTAGTGAAACATTCTGTTATTACTGAAATCACCTTACACTGGAAACTTTGGCATTAAACTTTGTATCCCAAGTTTTCTTCAAATAAAAATAGGACTTTCAGCACTGGTGTTTGAACTTTTGCTTTCACTCAGGTTAGCAATAACAATTAAGGTGATCAAAGCAACGTGATCTTCAGTGATAAAGAAATGATGGAGAACCATAACATTGCTGACTTCTAGGCTGTTTTCTGTTTCTTACTGCAAGTGGCAAAGTTGTTTACAAAAAGTATTTTATTCCACACTTAGACTGTTATAAGGAAGTTTATATCTAAAGCAATTCAAACCTGATTTTAAAAAATGTTAGCTTCTAGCAGAATCTGGTCCTTTTTTAGAATTCCTTCTATTTTCATTTAATTGAGAACATACTCTGGTTGAAAACAAAAACTTTCAGAATTACACATTTTCAGAAGTTTCTGCCAGTGATCTGAAAACAGGAAACATTTTTAGAGACACTTCTTCTATTCAGTACTTTCTAGACATACAAAAACTAGAAAGACACTAGACTGGAGTTGTGTAACAATGAAGTTTATAATAGGGTCTTATTTGTAGCTGTAGCTCTTATTTGTGGCTGTCTAAATTATTGTCTATACATTCATTACTTTAAGTTTTGTTTTTAACTCCTGCAAGCTGCTAGCACTGGGATTCCAGGTTTACTTATCTGGTTGCTCCATTTTTTCCTCTGTTAGAGTCTCAGAGTATGGGTTATTTCGAATGGTGATAAACTGGTTATTTTTTCTTTGTAATAACTACCAAATTAATATCTTACCATTTCCTCTGCACAAATTTTAAAGCAAATAATTAGTCTTCATGCTGCTTTTAGTTTCCTTGTGAGATTCTTCTTTGGTTCTTCATGAATGTGGGTAAGGTGGGAAGGAAAAACAGTAATAGTATGCCAAGGTAGACAAAGATTTCATCAAATTGTCCTTTATAAATGGCTTACTGGAACAATTTAGGAATATATTTGCACTGAATTTAATTGGAATGGAAGTAGGATCAGGGATAAAATTTCAAAGTTCTTAGAGGAACAGGGGTGGGCCTTAGAAAGAACAGGAAATAAAATGCTACTAAATAAAGAAAAGCCTAGGAAAATAACAGTATTCAAACATCTCGGCTCTGGAGGAGTCTGTGTTAAATCAATATGTTACGTTATTGTTATCCCAGTGATACACGTAAGTTGTATTCGGACATCTAACTATAAATAGCAGTGACATGTCCCTTATGTACTGATGGCTTTGTAGCCCTTCAGCTCATCACTGTTGTCATACTCCAACATCGGAACAGCATGAATACTATGTGCATTATAGGTTGTATCAGTAACATCAAGAGGGTTGAAATCACATAGTCTGTTAGCAACCTATTTACACTAATGTGCATCTCAGATGCTCCACTGAAACTTAAGGGAAAAGGGAATTGTGGTTTTAGGCACTTTTTTTTTACTATTTTTGCTGTTGGGTTACTGAGTGTGTGCTGTTTTCTGCTCCAGTTGCTTACACGGGCACCTACCTTTGAGTGCCTACCTCCCACTGCAGCTGCTGCAGAGCTTGTAGAGCTCTCTAGGGCACAGTCCACATTTGTTTAGTGTGAATCTTTTCATGATATCAAAAATTTCTCTGTGGAAAAGAGGACAAAATAAGCCACATGTCAGCTTCAGTGGTATTTTAAAAATCAAGCATCACAGTCAGACTTCTGTATTATATTAAATATGCATGTATGTCAAAATGAAAAGTTTAAGTGAAGAATGCTTTTTGATCGTCTGGTATTCTCCCTTTTCTTTAAAATTCACTTGATGGAGAATGTCAGAGCGAAGGGCTGTTTTGTTGTGCTGCTTTTGAAACAGACTGTTCTCAATGTTCATCTGTTCCTGCAGAACGAAAACCCTATTTCTTGATTATTGCTGAACTATGGCAATTTTCAGCCTGCTAGGTTATGCAAGCAAAATATTCTGCTTGCTAACTTGATAATTTTTACCAGTGGCTAAATGTAAATGCACTTTCTTTCTGATTGCACTCTCACTTTGTACAGTAAACTCAAAGTAGAGCATCAGGGGCTTGTCTCTTAAGTTGCTTACCTTGTATGTGTTGTATTCTAGGACAACTCATGTTGGAAGGAACCCTGGGCGGTCTTTAGGCGAAACTCTTGCTCAAAACAAGGACAGCTATGAGGTCAGACAAGGTTGTTCAGGACTTTTTTATGGCTGAGTTTTAAACCTGCAAGGATGGAGATTACACAGCCTCTCTGAGCAACCAGTGCCACTATTTACCAGTCCTTATTGGGGGGCAGGGGGGAGAGGGAGGAGAGAAGTTTCACCTTAGCTAGTCTGAACCTGTCTTATTTCAGCCTCTGCCCCCTGTGTCTCATGATCCCACCATGCACCATGGCAAGAGTATGGCTCAGTCTCCCTATTAACCACCCCATAGACACTGTGAAGCTGCTATTAGGTCCTCTGTAGCTACCTCTTCCTTGACTGAACAAACCCTGGTCCCTCAGCTGCTCCTCACAGAGCAAGTCCTCCAGCCCCAACTGTCTTGGTAGCCCTTCCCCGATCTTGCTTCAGTTTGATGTCTGTCTTGTACTGGGGGATGCAAACCTGGGTCTAAAGGGTGTGAGTATGGGGGAGATAATCCTTTCACTCAGTCTGCCAGTTGTGCTTCTGTTCATACAGCCCTGGATGTATCTGGCTGTCACGGCAGGCTGCAAGCTCAGCTTGCTGCCTACCAAGACCCCGATGTCCTTTTCTGCAGGGCTGCTCCCCATCCTGGCAGTCTCCAGACTGTCACAGGTTTGAATCTTGAATAGCTCTCTTCCATCCCCTTTCCACTTTCTCATAATAAATCCCTTCCCCCACCCCCCCCCCAAAAAAAAAAAAATCAAGAAATTAAACTTTGATTTTTTCATGTGGCCAACCACCCATGTGAGAATCAGCAGAGGTGTTACTGTGCATAGGTCTAATTAACGTCTTCTGAGAACTTTTGAAGTAATATGCATGTTTAAAAGAAACCTACATTTCACTTCTTAAAATCTCTGCAATAAACAACCATTATGTGTTTTTTAGTTGATGTCAATATATGTCTGAGAATGAATTTAAGTCTCTGGGTTTTTTTTTAGTTTTGACTTCTAGCAAATTGCTTTTGGAAATTTCTCAGGCATCTCTATGAAAACTAACTTCTATTCCTGTGTAGAAACTTTAAAATATAATTAAAAGAAAAGGGTTACAGTAGAATAAAAAAGTAATTCAGACAAGGCAGGAAGAATAACTGAAGATACTGAAGGGATGACTTACGCTTGAGGTAATGATGGAATACACAGGGAGTCTTTAGCTTGGAGAACTGAAAGGAAATACAGCAATGTGTTTTTAAAATTGTAACTGACCCAGAGAAAGAAAACAAGATATAGTTGTTCAATGTCTTCAAACCAAAAATTTAGCTGGAAATAAATTCAATTGAGAGGAAGCATTTCAAAAGAAACAGCTCTAGCTGTAGTGTCCTGATGTTTATGTCATTGTGAATTTATAGGGCCCAAACTTGATCTCAGTGATGTGAATGTGTCAGCTACTGAGATGCCTATGAACTAAATGGTGTTCTTGTTTCTGAGAAGTAGGGGCAACACCTGCTTCTTGTGTTGCCGGTTTACACTGCTTGTTCTATCACAGGTTTTGACTACACAGGATTTTTGTATGTGTGTTAGTTGTGTGTGGCGGGGGGCGGGGGAGGGCTGCCCCGTGCCGGGCACAGCCGGTTCCAGCCGGCTCCAACGGCCCCAGCGCAGGGCACGGCTGGGCCCCGCAGCCGCCATGGCCGTGGGGAAACCTGCGTGAGGGAGGGGAAACGGGTCAGGGACAGCCCGGCCAGCCCGAGGGGGGGGGGGGGGGTGACCCAGGAGACCGAGCAGGGGTGCCCCTGCAGCCCCGGGAGAAGGGGCCACGGCAGAGCCAGTGTTTCCTGCAGCCTGTGGGAAGGATGCTGGTTTAGCCACAGATGCAAAGCACAGCACCATACAGGCTGCTGCGAAAAAAGTTAACTTCACACCTTCATGCCAGCCAGACCTTGTACAATGTATCTTTTAATATATTTATGATTTTTGGTTCAGCAAAATTAGTACTACCTAAAGGAGGTCTGAACAAATCCATCCATGTAATAAAAACCGTGAATTGACACATAATCTGACCACTCTTGCATTGACTGAACTGCAAGAGGGTCCCCTGTCTTTTCAGTGAACCCAGGGATAGAGGCACCATCTCATGAGGGAAATGGATGTGCTGGCTATTATAGCTGACCACATCTGGTGCATGTCCTGTTAATAAACTGCTCTTAAGATGGGCAATGATCTGGGTTCAGAGCTTTAAGGGCTTTACAAAGAGTTTTATCAGGGTAAGATGCTGAAAGTTTTCAAACCTCTCAGGTTTTGTATCATTTGAGAAGTGTTTTGATTAGGCATCCCCCCTCACCCCAATGCAAAAATGCTTAGAGAAAGGCTAGAACAAATCTGTGCAGCAACCCCTCTAGAAACATCACTAGATTCGTAAAAGTCCTCTTTCTTAACTTCCTATGAAACCTGTATGTTTGCCTGCTTTTAATCTACTTAATTTGTGAAATAGAGTTTCAGTATCCTGTTGTACCACTAAATATATGAAGTGACAGGTTAAATGCCTTGGGAGTCTGTTTTGCACCATTTTTCTTTAAAAAAAAAACACCAAAAAGCCACCAAACAAACAAAACAAAAAATAATCTTGTAATCTCATTAAAAAAAAATCACACTTTCCTAAGACCTGTATTCCACTTATTCATGTTGATTGGCACTAATTATAACATCACTCTTCAATAATTTGTTGATTTCTTATATCCATATTCCTCCTGTGTTGGATTTGTCTGTGGTTTATGTCAGGCTGCCAGGTTTCCCAGTTAGTTGGATCACTGTTTGCCATTAAACATCAATAGAAGAGTAGATTGCTTTTCGTTGTCTGAAAGTCTGGCTGGGTGCCAAGATACTTGGGTCCAGGGATTTGGAATTTCTTGACCTTAACCTTTTCATCATTAGTCATGGTAACCATTCTGTAAATAATTTTTTTTACCCATGTGAGACAGGAATAATAATTACAATCTAGATTTTCTTCAGATGAGTCTACCATTTCCTCCCTGTAGTAAACTGTGGCATTCTTTCTGCTATTTGTATTGTTAAGCTCTCCTGATTTAAGTAAAAATTCGCTGTGGTATACCTAATATCAGCTTTCCTACTGATGTCATCTGTCTTTATGGAAAGCTCCTTTCTCCCTGTGTCCCATCCCTCCGTCCCCCACCCCCACCCCCCGCCTTTTACCCAGTGAAGCTTTCTTTCATTCACAAGAATGTGAGATGTCTAGAACTCCTTCATAAAGTTTTCTTATGTGTTTGCTGACTATTATTCTGACGCTTTTTGTGAAAATTGTTTTTACAATTTGATTCAGACCATAGTAACACTTACTTTGGAGAAAAAATCCTCTCTCGAACACCAAAATATATTACATTTGTAAAAATACAGTTAATTGATCCGTGAACTATTGCAGTACTAACTTTTAATTTGGGTTCTTAGTTAATTGTTTTCTGTCAAAACGGTGCCTTGCTATGTTAAATAGATAATGAGAATGGAAGAAATTTCCTCAGAAAGTTTTAAAACATGCTCATTTCTCTATTGAGAGGTATCCCAGAAGGGAAGAAGGAAAGCTCCACAATAAGGTAAAAGAAACAAATCAGTATGTAGCCTTCTACAGAAGGAATATAAAATGAGAAAGGCTAAAAGGAACAAAATACTAAGAACCTACAAACAGGGTGATTGTCTCAATGACATTTAAAATAGATTTCTGAAGCCTCCCAAATTGGGAATTGAAATGTTACCTTGAATTTTAAGCAGAACTTATTTATGTTGAGAAAACATAATGATCACAATAAAACTGGTTTAATAATGGATTTGTTCTTTAAATTGCTTGAGATAAGCAATAACACAAGTTAGTGTTATAATATTATCATGTATTAGTTATAAGTATACTGTTACAGAGATGATGTTCTGCCTCCTAATTCACTAGGGATGCTATGTTTGAGCTCAGTGAAAATAGAACAGAATTGCTTGTTAAAAGAATGCTAAAATATGGCTTTTCACTCCATTCCTCCAAAGTTTTAGTGAGGTAATGCTGATTTTGTAGTTTAATATTGTGAATAACAGCTGCTTCTGACCTTAACATTTTTATTTAAAAAGATTATGATTTAAGCTTTCAAAATCATAAACTAATCCTTCTAAATAGACATTATAGAGGAATGAAGCTGGGTTAATTAGCATTGATAACATACAGCTGTGGGCTGGCTTCAGGGGCGGTGGGTTGGCTGATGTAGACAAGGTGCAGCTGTGGCTGGTTCTGTTCAGGGGTTGGGCAGCCAAGGAAGAAGAAACAGAGAGAAGAGAGAGAGAACTTGCCCCCTGGATGAGCAGAGACAAGGAGAAGGCAGTAGAGGGACTGGCATGAAGAGTATGCTGGTATGTGATGGTAAAAGACCTTGTTGCAGCTGGCTAGTTTGGAGTGTGCTGCGATAGACATCACTTGAAAATTGCAACTTACAGTGAGCTCCTGCTACACTGGCTTTTAAATTATTATTTTTTTAAAAAAACCCTTCACATCAATGACATAAATTTGCTGCACGCTTCACTACAGCTAATTAACTTTGCATCAGTGAAGAATTTGGTCAGCACCATTGAAGATGCAAGTTATGTGCTATTAATGGTGTATAGTGCAGTTTTCTCCATCATCCAGGTGTGCCTAGCATTGCACATAAATAACCATATGTTCTGTTAGCTGTTTTGTAGCTATTGTTCTAGCAAGAGAAATAATGATAACTTTAATTGCCTAGATTTGAGGAAGGCTTAAAAGTTTATAGAAATATGGACACTAAAACTTGCAAAAATACAGGGAAAAATATAAAGTTTCTTAGAGATTTTACAAGGTTTGGTATTTTTTCCCTGCTGTTATTGAGACTGGTGTCTTCTAAAAATCTGTTGTGCTTTAGCTGAGCTATACTTGTAAATCTTACCCCGTAAAATCAGGTGAGAATATTGGTTCAGAAGTAAGGCCGCCAGCTATGTGATTGTCCGTACTATAATCCTACTAAAGGAGGCAGGTAAATGTTAATTACAGTTTTATAAGCCCTTAATAATAATCTGAGTTCATATAAAAGTAACCACACAAGTTTATTTGATTTCTGTAGGGACATATTTAAAAGTGGAACTACCTGCAGTGCTATTCCTTAATACCACCAATCTTAGAGTCTAACTTGGCATCAGAGGATCTTCAAAGAAGATGAGTACATGCATCATAACTGCATCTGAGTTCATCATTCCTAATGCTGCACAGCTTGGGGCATGTTGGACTTCACAACTTGAACAGGTAGTCCTGATCTGTTCCAGGCTGGTACACCTGCAGCAAGAGCACCTGGTGCACCGGAAAGAGTCACCAGGAATTCAGTAGGTGGCACTTTCATCTGAAGCAGCATTGATTAACTCCATGTTATGCTAATGTGCTGCTGGGAGCACTATCTGTCAGCAGGATGGAAAAGAGCCAGGTAGAGAAGCTTTAGGGATGGTATTACCTTCCAGGTTTTTATCAGGTTCTTCGCTTCTTATAAGGAAGGGTTTAATGGGGGTGGGGGTGTGAGGGTGGGTTATTTGTTTTCTCTGGGGTTCTTTAATATTGTTTCTATTTTATTTTTCATAATAAATTATACCATTAAAAAAAAAAAAAGTAGCTAATACTGAAATACACTAAGCCATGTTGTCATGTTCTGCCTTGCTTTTGCCACTGAGTTATCTTTACTTTGCTACAAGGCATGTTGGCTTTTGTATATATTACAGACTTGTTAGGAAGGGAACATTAGAAGGCAAATCATCCTCAACCTCAAACTATAATTATGGGTGCGTAGCGTACATAAACAGCCTTCCGCTCCAAGTGGTTCAGTCAAGCCCTCTGCTCACCCAAAGCCCCACGGACCCTGGAAGGGTTGTGCATTACTGATGATGCCCATGTTGGTCAGTCTGTTGTATCAGAACTACTGGGGTTTTGTTTGCAGTTTTGCAATAAATGTGAAGTAACACTTTTCAAGCCCAGAAAGGAATTAAACTGATAGTACAAGATTTGTCTGGAAGAATTAGACCCTCTCCTTTAGTTCTGTTTAACTCTAGTAAAATGAACTTATGTGGCCAAAGGAAGAATAAAATGGTCAGGCTTTGAAGAGAATGGTTAGTTTGGAGAAAACTGCTTTGAGCTCCAAGATGAAAGAGCATGCTTTCTGAACTTCATGTGTGGAAGAGATGAAAGGGATTTCTTTCTCGTAGACCTGTGTGATTCACACGTTTAAAAAAAGAGGGGTGGGGAACTAGCCCAAAATGTAATAGGGTACGCATGAGAGTCTGCACAAAGATAATATCTAACTGGAAGAAATTAGTTAGGTCTGAATGGAAAAAAATGTTTCTAATTTTCTTTTCCTATTAGCACTATTACTACTAAATATTGAAAAGCAATTAAAATTAAAAAACTCAAAACTCAACCAACCAAAACCATAGATAACCCCAACCCCTTTTAAAACTTAATATCTGTACAATTTAGGGTACATTTCTTCGTTCCCTATGAAATTAGAAGGCAGATGAGCATACCAGTTACCAAAAAAAAGAAAAAAAAAAAGGTGTCAAGAATCTGTAAAAAGTTAGTGTATTTTTTGTATATAAAATTGAAAAATATAGGTTAATGTCTTGGTGTTACATATGAAGCACCCCCAAAAAAGGGCAAAACAATTGTTACATGTGAGGTTGAGATTCATAATTACCAATTATTTTTGTGGTTTTCCTACAAAAATACTTCTGTTTTTCAAACGCATTTTAAAACACTTTCTCCTTGAGAAATAGGAGCATAGATTTAAGAATTCAAATCAGTGTTATCTTTACTATTGTCTCAGAATTGACCAGTATTTACTTCTTCAACTTTGTTGGTACATGGACAGCAGACCCCATGGGTCAGGGCTGAGACATTTGGTCTTGAGAAACAGGATGATTAGGATGGACATAGTAAAACAGTATGCATTTTCCCGGGACGAAAACTTGCTGTGTTCTGTGGTAACGCAGCTTTAAGCACAGTATAATCTTTAAAAAGTGCTGTACACAACACGTGTGTACCTGAATGCATATTCCTAGCGGGAACAGTAGTTAAAAATGGTAGAGTGAGGTTCTGCCCCTTAAAGGAATCTATTTCTTATGGTCTCAGTTTCTGTTGAGTTTATTCTAACCAGTGGATCTATTCCTCAGTGTTTAAAAACTGGAAGGTCTAGAGTTTTACTTTACCTAGCCTGTTCAAAGGATTTGTTCTTGCCTGGATGATTCTTCTTAAATTACGTTGGGAATACCACTGTAGTTTTCATCAGTGCATTTTTTTTGTGAGGTGATGTATGCCTGTACTGCTGCTTCAAGTTCATCGGTGGCCGGCAGCAGCTTGCAAAGACCTGTTTCTACATAGATGTACCAATGTTCCATGAAAATTCTGGTGAGATCAGGCCAAATATCACTGAAATGTACAGTGTTTCCAGAGAACATCAGAACAGTACTTTGTGTGTGTTAGTGGAGTCCTGTAAGTACAGCTCGATATGAATACTTGCAGGGGAGCTAAAGATCAAAAAGAAGACTATAGAAGAGAAAAGTGAATAGCCTGGGATTTGGTATTCTGGATGTTCTCCTGGATCAAATGGTGGAGTAGGTTGACAAACTAGCTGTGGAACTGTAGAACCTGGCCAGTTGTTGAGGACAACTTCCCAGGGCAACTGGATAGTTGTATGAAGAGCGACAGTAAAAATAAACAAAATTTATATGCTCAAAATAGATAGGGACATTTTTTCTTACTTTTTTTTTTAAATTATTTTGACAAGGAGGCTGAAGAAGGGGTGAGGAAGGGAAAAGCAAACTATTTTAATTGTTCATGACAGATATTTGAGTTGATTTTGAACTGTCCAAATTAATACACCGCTCATTCCCTAGAGGTGGGGCTTAGAGGGAATTGTTCTATGCACAGACACCAGATGTAAAAGTGGAAAGATCAATGCTTTGTTTTGTTTTGGTGTTTCTTGTGCCTCCTTTCCACAAATATATCAGCGCTTACTCTTCTAGCTTTTAGTGTACACTTACCAAGAGAGATCAATTCTAGAAGAACTCCTCAGAGCATTGAATCCACTACTTGTTACTGATGAGAACCTGCTACCAAATACCTGCCTGCAAATATCTCTTAACTGACTTATTTTATTCTCTTTAAGAGAAAAGTTTTGGGATCTGGAGCTCTTTGTGGGTTTGCTCTTTGTCAAAAATATTTGCAAATTGTCTTGTGTCAGTGATCTGAAGATCCCTGGTCAAAATGGGTCAGCTCTGCCACATATTCCATGATCTTCCTTGCAGTGGGCTTAATTTTTGTTTCAGTTTAGTTTTGTTTCAATTGCTCACTGGAAACAGGTGAATAGGTTCTGTTGATTGAAAGGATCCCTCTAAGCGTGTCTTTTGTTTTTATAAGTACCCTAATAATCTGCCACCGCTCTCTGTTGGAGGTGAGTTGCTAGGTTGTGTGGACCTATAGCCTGAGTCAGTGTGGCTCCTCTTAAGTTCCTTTTGCTGTTTTTGCTAGTTCCTCACCAAGCAGAAACTTTTATGTGATCTGATTAGACACTGAAAAAAAAAAAACGTCCACACAAAACCTTTATCATAATGTCAATGTACCGTGCCAGTTCCACTGCCATTATTTCTGTGGAGAAAAGAGCTGCTTCGGAGTTAGTTACACATCAGTTATCTGTTAAAGAAGTTTTAAGATCTTGGTATCTGTATGCCCTTTCTCCAAGAGGATTGAAAGAGCAAACTGCAATTTAAAACCATCACTGCCAGTAATGATATTCAAGGGACTAGAAAGAAAGACTTTTCTTTTTAAACAAAACCCTGTGGGCAGTCCCAAGCATGTAACCAATTACTTATCTTCTTGTCCCTCTACCTTTTGTTGTGTGAATATTTTTCACAGTATGAATGTCTTAAGACCTACATAGATGTTTGCTGTGGATCATTAAATTGATATTACTTTTTTTTTCAAGTTAAAAAAAAAATAGTGACAGCAGTTTAATAATAGGGGCACTACAGTTCCAGCTGCCATACAGCAACCACAGTGCAGCACAAAAGAGGAGAGGCAGATATCTACAGTAATTATTTCAGCTGTAACGTAACGATAATAAACTGTTGGACATTTTAGTAGATTTCAGATGGAAATTCAGGATATTTTATAAATGTCATAAGCTCTGTGAGGTGAACACAAATGCTAGTTACTAACCAGGAAAGTTATAAAAATCTTAAACACTTGGAGAGAAATACTTGCATCTGCTTATTGCACATCCTTATCACATTAGCTAATGTAAGTTATTTCAATAACATATGTAGCTGACCTTATTTGCCATATAAAAATTGCATTAAAAAATAAGCTCAGCTGTGTAGGGCTCCAGCCAAGGCTACTTCAGGGGTAGATATGTTTGGGTAGAAAAGGATAGCTTTATTCATTTTTTTCTTTCCCCTTCAGGGAAGTTTTAAATTTTGGCAATGCTTAATGACTCCATGTAAACACTTACTTTGTCTGCACTCATGATTTTTGCTTCTATCAGCTTGGAAGGTATCCCTCTTCGTGCTTAACCAATCATTCCTTCAGATTTCTCACAGCAGTTTTAATGAATAATGATATTTTAAATAAGTGGTTGAGGCACTTGTGTAGTCCGTTATGAGTTGAGCCTAGGTGTTCACTTTCCTCGTTAAGCCTAGGTATTCATTTTCCAAAAGATGGAAAAAAAAAACAAACCAAAACCAAGCCACAAAAAAAAAAAAAAAAAAACACCAAAAAAAACCACACCAAAAAAACCAACAACAACAAAAAAACAACCCACCCAGGATTTGAATACCAGCTTCCCCATTCTATGTTGTAATCAGTAAAGCATCACACAAATATAGATCTTTTCGCCTATTGAAGATGATAAAATACATGTGACTGATTTTAAAGAATGGTTGAGTTTTGAAGGCGTCTCTGGAGAGGTCATCTTGTCCAACTCTCCCTACTCAAGGAGGGCCACCTAGAGCGGGTGTTGCCCTGTCCAATCTGGCTGGGCAATCTGTCCCAGTGCTTAGTAACCCTCACACTAAAAATAAATTTTCCTGATGTTCAGAAGAAGCCTCTTTCGTTGTAGTTTGTGCCCATTTCCTCCTGTCCTGTCACTGGGCACCACTGGAAAAAGTCTCACTTCTCCTCCTTTGCACTCTCCCTTCAGGTATTTACATACATTAAGAAGATCCCCCATGCCTTCTCTTCTTTCAGTTGAATGGTCCTAGTCCTCTCAATGACCTGAGTTGCCATGAAAAAAATCAAAGAAATTGAGGGGAAATATTGAACTCTTTTTGTTAAACCTTGGCTTCTTATGAAACGGGGACCTTGATAGGCTGGAGAAATGGTCTTACAAGAACCTCAGGAATTGTGCTAAGTAGTTGACATGGTTTGTTCTGAATGTGTCCAGTGTCTAGCATAAAATGTCTGTTCTGAGTAATATCTCTAGGCTGTGAGCAGCGTGCTCTAGTTGAAGATGTCCCTGTTCCCTGTTCATTGTAGGGGCATTGGACTAGGTGATCTTTAAAGTTCCTTCCAACCCAAAGCATTCTATGATTCAAACCAAGGTTTATCTTACTGAAGATTATGTGTGTGTGTGTATATATATATATATTTATTTTTTTTAAAAAAAGGAAGTTATATTTTCCTTGGTAGATTTATTTTACAATTATTTTACAATACGAGTTTATTAAGTGATCTGTCTGTTGGCTTTATATTGCTTTGTATTTTTCTGCCACCCTCATAAAATTCCTTTCTTCCTTGCTTGCCAGATGCATGGCATAGTCTCTAAACCACAGTAAAGATGACTCTCATAGCTGTCACTCTGTATTTCTCTCCCCTTGTTTCCTGACCAAATAATTGCAAATACTTTGGAACAAAGTGAAGCTTTCAGGGTTTCTTTTCAAAATTTTTAAGCTTTTGTTCTTCATTTACTATTAGTGAAATTCCTTCATTGATGTGTGGCTTTTTTTTTTTTTTTTTTTAAATGGGTAAAACTCTTTTTCTCAACTTCATTAAAACTTAAGAAATTCATATACAAATATAAAAAGACATTAGCAGAACCAGAGTTTCAGAACAAAACTTCACTAAAGTTATAGACCTTCTTGATCAGATCTTTGCTTGAAATAGCAGTTTGACAATAAAACTCTTTTCTTGATCCAGAAAGTTCCGGCGGCGGCGGCAGCAGCAGCAGCAGCTGTAATAGTAGCAGTAGTGCCTCTGGAATTATAGATGTAAACTGACCATGACTATGGAGCATCTGCAGTGGTTTTTCTTGTCATAGCTGCGGCTTTAAATTATATTTGCAGGGTTGCTTGTGGTTTATGGGGGTTTTATTTGCTAGTTTACTTGCTTTACTTTTTTTTAGGAATGTGAAAGCATTATACAAAGTTCTATGGTATGGATGAGAATTCCTTTATTTCTATGAATAACTACAATTGATTTAACCTTCCAGAAATAAATATTTCTGAAATGCTAGGAGAAACAGCTAAAGTGAAAGAGAAGAGGGACAGGCTGGTCTATTAATCTTTATTTTGTTGCTTAGCCTGATAGATTGTTTTAGTGTTTCAGTCAGTTAGTTGCAACTAATAATGGAAAAGAAAGTCTATTAAAAACACTAAAAACCTACAGTGCTTTGTTTTGCGGTGGACTATCGGCTAGAACTTGACAACAGCTAAGGTGAAAGCTGCCAGTTCATTTTATAGCTCTTTGCTTTACCATTACATACAGTGGACTGGAAATGTTCTAGCTGTTGTTCCTTTGCCAGTAAGTGTAATTTAAAGTTGGTCTTCTTAAGCAGTTTGTTACCAAGTTGCAGTCTGGTTTTATTCTTTTTTCTGCTAGGAAAAGAGCCTTCTTTAACTGTGTACTAAGGGTCACTTTCTGTTTGCCTGCGCCTAAAACTTCTCCACCCCTCCTCCTTCTTCTGGACCTGACATTTTCTGCAATAGGATTGAAAAGGTGTTTAGTTTCTGCTGTTCTGGATTGTTTTAGGGTCCTGCTGAGTGGACTCATAAAAGACGTAGCCACTGTTCTTTCTGTGTTGTTTCCCTCTCTGCCCCTTCCCTCCCCCCACTCCAATTAATGCCATTAACCACAGTTGTTCAATATGATCCAAAGCTCAGTGTGTGAAGTCAAACAACAGAAAGTTTCTCTGAATTTGTGAACCTGGGTCAATTATGGTGCTAAACAATTTATGTTAATATCCAGTATGTTGAGAGTATTCTTTGAATGCTCAGGATTCACTCTGTTAGGAAGCAGAAATAATCTCAAGTGACTAGCTGGGATTAGTCACAGCAATTACAAACAGTGGTAGGGATTAGCAAAGGTAAAGTATTTGAAAGCATTCAATCGGTTCCTGTATACATATTGAAGCCTTGCATAATATTATTCTTAATGAAAAACAGATCTATGAAATGGAGATCTGAATGTTCATAATTTCCCAGAAAGCAATAAAAACATTATTTAAAAAAAAAAAAAAAAAAAAAAAAGTGTTATGCAAATGAATGGTTTGGCCAAAATTGAAAAGTTCAAGAAAAGACAGACAACCAGAATTAGAACCTGGCTGAGATTAAAGATTACTTCTGGTTCTGCATGTCATTTTGGATGAGGTTTGGTTTTTCAGTTCTAAAAATCAGAGTGTTTTGTAATTCATGTACAGTTTTATGTACATCTCCAGTATAAAACAGGTTTGTTTGCTCTCTGTAGTATTTAACATTTTCATAAATTGTGAATTACATTTATGAAAATCACAGAAATATTCATCCAGATAGAGGTAAATTCACTTAGTCTTTCAAAAATTATACTACTTTCAGGTCACAGTGGTGCCAATAATAGCTTCACTGTAAGATATTCTGAATAATTCATAAGCATAAGAATGACATTCTGACATTTACCTAATCTAGCCTAAAAGATTAGGATCTAATAGGAAACTTGATAATATGCATTAGCTGTTTGTAACAGGGCAGGCTTGAAGACCCTGCACAGGGACACAGGACTCCTCTCGAGTCATTCTCTTATCAGGTGCTTGAACTGTGCAGGCAGGTGCAAGGTAATTATTACTGTCATAGAATCAGGTGGTGCTGTTGACCCCACTGAGATTATAAAAAGGAACTGGAGGGTTCTGTGGGGGAAAAAAAGGTTTTTGAGGTAAGGATTGTGTAAGTGTAGCTATGAGGTGACCCAAGTCTGGGGAAGAAATTTAGGATTTCCAATTAATGTTTGTAATGACTGCATAAAGTTTTAACTATGACTTTTAGGTCATGTGGTATAAACTTGCTAGGTTGTACCAATGATGGTCTGGGAAAAAATTTTTTCTTCATCTGGATTCCTAACAGTTTGGAACATGTGAGTAGTCTAAGGTCTTCTTCCTTCTGCTGCCTAGAAGCTCCAAGGAAAGGAGTGAGTGTGAAATGTAGTGGATGTAGATGTGTTTTGTTTGAGCATTCACTTGTCTTGGTGTTTCTGTAATTATGGAAGATGGGGAGGTTTATGGAATGTAATCGGAATGTCTTTGGTTTTGCTTGCAACTTATAAACCTGAAATATCTTACAATTGATTGAGACTAGACAGTTAAGCTGGGTGCCACTGTCATAAATTATAATAGATTACTCCCCCTCCTTTTTTGCTACTCTGGAGCAGGGCAGGATGCCTTTCTTACTACCTCTGTGTTTTTATTATGGTGATCTTTCTTGGCAGGTCACGTAATGTATCCTTGTCTACGTATCTTAAGTACTGCATGATTTATTTTCATTTGTGTTGATCTCTACTGTTAATTAAACTAAAAATAACACTTCAGCTTTGCTGTTTTAATATCCAACTTTTCTTCTGCTCTGTTCCTAATCAGAACGATTGAATGCCCTAAGGAAAAATAAACAATCTCAGCCTTTGTAGGACTGATTTTTGTTTGGAAATTGTCAGAGCACAAAATACTGCCTGTGCTGTTATAATAAT
This sequence comes from Falco biarmicus, assembly GCF_023638135.1. Lineage (NCBI taxonomy): Eukaryota > Metazoa > Chordata > Aves > Falconiformes > Falconidae > Falco > Falco biarmicus. The sequence continues at coordinate 111,542,689 of NC_079289.1, read as the reverse complement.
CCATGCAGAAGGAGGCAGATCTTGGCTCCAGGGAAGGCCGACCTATTTAATAGAAAGATTGGCTAGTCCAAGGAAGCCATTTTTTAAGCAGATTGAGGTTGCTGTGATCTGCAGGGATATGTGTGTTAGAACTAATAAGTTATCACTGTACACATGATGCTTTCCTCCTGATTGTTTTGTTTTAATTCCAGCAAAAGCTATGGAAAGTCCCCAAACAGTGTCTGCTGTTGACCTGCTGGGTTTATGGCCCCAGGTAGCCAAACACTTCAAGCTACTCATTTTGAAATATATCACAGACCGCTTGGATGCGACGAGAAAACTAAAAAGTTGTGAAGCTTGAGAGATGAAAGTGGCAAAGATGAAGAACTAGTTAGAATTTTTTTTTTTTTCCTCCAGTCAGAGTAACTGAGTAATTGCAACCTAGCCAAAACTATGCAATGAAAATAATTTGTCTCTACAGCAGACAGCTGCTGTCTTCATGCTCCTATGGTGGTACCATTTGTGTTACACATGTCCACTCCTTGCATTCTTGGGCTCCATTAAATTGCATTGAATACCACTGAATATATAGTTCCTCTGTGCTATTTCATCTGGCCTATATTTTATTTCCTGCCTTTTGAATCTGCATAAACTTCAAGGACTCAAAACAGAAGTGTGGCCACCTGGTAGTGAAACAAACAATGGCTAATAAAACTCACCCCATCAGGCAACCCCTTGAAATTTTAATTTCTGCTTCCTGGTTGAGAGATACGGTGTTACTCTGAGTCCTAAATTATTTCATTAAATTTTCTTCACTCTGTTCAATCTTTAAAAAAAATAATTACCATTTTCTCATTCTGTCAATTAGTGAAAACGTACATAAATTACATGAGAGGTACTCAAGTCCTGACTTCTTTCAGAGTTCTATTATATAAAACTATTCTAAAAAAACATTTGCTGTGTTTAAGTTGGTTATATAGTTTTTTTAAATGAAGTATTAAATAAAATTATTAAAAAGGACTCATGTTTAGAAACAGGGGAAGGTCTGTCCAGGTTTTTTTTACTGGAGTGCCAGGCAATGACATCTGTTCTATGACAGTGTAAGGTGAACCACAGTGGTGCTTTGTCTAAATAGGACTGTCACTCAAAAAGGTAGGTGGTGGGTTTTTTTTGTTTTGCTTTCATGTTAAAATGGAATTAATATTTGAATAAAATGAGTGTATAAGGAATCGTGCCATTTCTAAGAAAGGAAACTTTAAGTATGTGTGGCCATAAGGAACACTGACTATTTAAATAGGGAATCTACTTATTTATTTTGGTATGGGATTCCTTTTCCTCCCCCAGTGCTTGTCCAAACTGCATGTGTTTTTCTATCCCGGCAGAAGAAGAATGGGGTGTTCTCTGGTGTTCAACAGCAGATACCAGTTTTTTTAATCAATGTTAGCTCAACCATGTAACGTCTCCATGGATTAGGTTTAACACAATATTGATAATGGTGAAAATAAAGTAGGAAAGAAAAGGCAGTGCTTCACTGTAGTCATCAACAATCCACCAAAGAATTTCAGGTTGTAATTTCCTTGTGTATTGTACCCATTTATGGTCTGTTAACACCTAAACCCTGTTTAAAAATTGTATTTCCTGTATAGGGCAAGGGGGGAGAAAGGGGTTTGTGTATGAATTTGCCTAGGAATCTAACAGTCTTCTATTCAAAGATCATAAGAAAAGGGGTATTAGATGATGTAGTCATAAAATCTAGTATGAGATCTTCAGTTTTCCCTTTCCTATGGGATTGTAGTCGTAAAATTCCCAATTTTGACATCTCTTAACTTGAAGAAGATATACCACATAGAACTTGGTTTCTAAGCATTATTCTACAGTCTTAGACAACTTGGATAACCTAAAGGTACCTCATTCACCAGTAGTTCATCTGTGTCTTATTAGAAGCTTTAGGGGCTTTGTTCTTGTTAATTATTATCTTAAACACTACTGAAGGATCACCATAACCCCACCTATTTTTATCATGGCTGTTTCAACTTAGTCTCCCTAAACCTTCTTAAGGGAATAGTTGAACAGAAACTGAAATAACGCTGCAGTTTAAAAGCCACCTTGCTCTTTGTAGGCCCTTCACTGCTATGCTACTGACACCCAGAATATCTCTCCTTTAATACATATAACACTGTACCTATGAACTGCTATTGAGAGCTTTGTTAATAGTTTGCATACAAGCTTTATATTTTGTTTGTAAGCACTTGAACTTTTTTATTATTTTTGATTTTCTTTATGAAATAAAATACGTGCTTTCAGAAAAGGGAAAACTAAAATGTAAATTATGATGTCCTTTTGGTTAAATAAGTAATCTTGGTGGAGGAAAGGTGGGAGGGGTCAGAAATAGGCCAGGTTAAATATGTGCCTGCTGGTATATAGATTAACCTGCTTTTCTTATAAAGCAGACAAGTAGCTAATTCATATTTTTACTGCCATGGAGTTTTTAAATCTGTTTTCAGATACCCTAAATTATTTCCAGTGTTTTGGAATGGATCTATAACTGGTGACAACTTTCAGGGCTCCCTTTACATTAGTAGAATCATGCTTGTTTCTGTCAGAAAAGGACCCGTGCTGTATGTGAAATTAGAACTGTGTATGTACACCTCCACCCTGACTGCATGCTTTGTTCTAGACTGTGGCATCTTGTCAATCGGTCAGTCATTAGCATTTATGTAACACCTTGAAGAGTTTTACGAATGAGAGCAAATTAAAGCAAAGCTAATTCAAGTGACCTTGTTTGATTTGAATTGTGTCAGGGAGCCCTGAGTCTATACCTGAGAGGAGTGCAATGGCACTATGGAAATACTACTCTTCTTGCTTTTACTTTATTTATATAGTTCATATGAATGAAAAATCACAGGTAACTGAAGGCCCTTTTCATAAGGAAAACAGAAAGACTGCTCTTGTAGTAGTATGTTCCCAGGCTGGGAATGGGAATTGGTGTCACTTGGACTATGTAGGACTCGGTATCTACCCCTTTTTCAAGTCAACAGAAGTCTTGAGTCTAACTTTACTATCCCTCATCAGACAGCAATTCCATGTTTAATCTCCATCTGCTGTGGAAAATATAAAAAAGGGGATTGAATAGTGATTAGGTAGAGAGTTTGCAAGTGTTATAGGTGCATACACTTTCAGATACACCTTACAACAGTTGGTCTGGCACTCACGCATATGTGCCATCAGAGTACGTAGTACAATTGAATAAGTGGCAACTAAATTTCCAACAACTTATTTGATCTATTTTTTCCATAAAAACATGGCTACAGTTATTTAAACTTAGACTGCATGAAACTGAGAAATAAAACTGTTGTTGTTTAACTCTGGCTGGCAACCAAGCCCCACACACACACCCCTCACCCAGACAGATTGAGAAGAGAATTGGAAAGGAATGTGAAACTCAAAAGTTGAGATAAGAACAATTTAATAGGTAAAGCAAAGCAAGGAATTAATTCACTCCTTCCCACGGGCAGGCAGGTGTCCAGCCATCCCCAGGAGAGCAGGGCTCCAGCATGCATCATGGTTACTTGGGAAGAAAAACACCATAACACTGAATGCCACTCTCCCTGCCCCCCCCCCTCTTCTTCCCCCAGCTTATATACTCACCATGACATCCCATGGTATGGAATATCCCTTTGGCCAGTTGGGGTCACCTGTCCTGGCTGTGTCCCCTCCCAGTTCCCCGTGCCCCCCCCCCCAGCCCTCTCCCTGGCAGGGCCTGAGAACCTGAGAAGTCCTTGACTCAGTATGAACATCACCCAGCACCAACCAACCCCACCCGTGTGCCATCAGCATTGCTCTCACACCACACCCAAAACACAGCCCTGCTCCTGCTACTGAGAAGAACGTTAACCCTATCCCAGCTGAAACCAGGAAAAAAACCTATTATGGTAATACAAAGTTGTTCTTGCATAATCATGAATTCAAAATTATGTTACTTGAAGACAACCAACTGTTTATATTTTGGCTGATCAGCTTAAGGCAAATAACTTATCAAATATTGGTCATCTATTTTTGGCAGTAATAACTTCTTTGTGTGACCCTGATGATAAGTTTGGGAGTGCTACTACATTAAACCAAAATAGCTTGTGCTAATCAACTACATTGAACATGCGCAAGTCAGAAGGCTAGTTACAGTTACTATGAACTTTGGGAGGGCGTTTTTATATCAGGAAAAGACTGATGCATGTGACTCTGTCCCATGTTTGCCTTTCCATGTCAGCAAGACTTTAAGCCTAAACTTTTTCTCTATCCTGGATTAACTGAACTGCATGAAAGTGTGTAAAAAGAAGCTGAAGTTTTATACTGCTGAAGAGTCAGTCTAGGTATGACACTAAGTTATCCTTGTCTTGTGATTTGGGCCAGCATAATTCATAACATGTGAAAAGCTGAGTGATTACCAGTTGCCACCTTATGTTGCAGGTATATTTTAAAGTTTTCAAATCAGATGTCTGTGAAAACATTGCTGTAAAATTATGTGGTTTTGTTATTCCATGTGAGATGTAATATTCATAGCTGTTGTGCTTTAACCCCAGCTGGCAACTAAGTCCCACACAGCCATTCGCTCACCCACCCTGATGGGATGGGGGAGAGAATCAGAAGAATAGAAGTGAGAACTTGTGGGCTGAGATAAAGACAGCTCAGTAAGTAAAGCAAAAGCAAAAGAAGGGATTAATTCACTACTTCCCATTGGCAGCAGGATTTCAGACATCTCCCATCACACTTAATAGTTACCTTGAAAGACAAAACACTGTAACTCACAATGTCCCTCCCCTTCCTTCTCCCAGCTTTATATGCTGAGCATGACGTCATGTGCTATGGGATATCCCTTTGACAGTTGGGCTCAGCTTTTCCAGCTGTCTCTTCCCAATTTCTTGTGCACCACCAGCCACTTGCTGGTGAGGTGCTGTGTGAGCTTTTCTCAGCAGTAACTAAAATATTCCTGTATTGTCAATGCTGTTTGTAGCACCAGTCCCAAACAATGCAACATACTAGCTACTATGAAGAAAATTAACTCTATCCCAGCCAAACCTAGCACATTCTCCACCCCTTATTTCATACTATTTAAGTCATGCTTAGGTCCCACACTATCCAATACATCCTCATTAATCACCACCACCTTTCCTATCCTTTGGTATAATACTCAGATATCATTCCCTAAGTCTAGGAACCATCCCTGCAAAGTGTCTAAAATGTCCACGGAGTTCATTTAGAGAATGGCCACCTGTTCTGGCGGTCAGTCAGGACAGGACAGGTGGTGTGTTGCAGTTACTGGGCGCCAAAGCCAGCTCAGGCTGGGTTACTGCAGCACTTGCACTGCTTCCTGTAGGGCTTGTCCTCCATTGGTTCAGGTGATTCTTGCTAGAGTCATTCTTATAATGTGTAACTCAAATCATGGGTTACAGAGATTTAAGGGTTTATCCATTACAATATAATTTGACAGCAAGAAAGGAATGGTGTTTGTAGTCTCATTTTGCAAATGACAGCGACCCAATGTATTGGCAATATTGTGCATGTCAATTTTAATGGCATATGGCAGTGCTGATTTCTCATTCATGTTGAGGGGAGCTCTGGCCCTGGTGCAGCCAGCAGAAGACTCACTCTAACAGACTTGGGGCTTAATATTCATGCAGTGTAACTGAGAATTTCAATTGAAATGATTGTACTTTCATTAGCTTAGGTGTACCTTAAGAGTATAAGATAACTGATTGCAAATAAGTCAATGCGATGAGATCTGCTGTTGGGGTAGCACAAAAGATCCCTTACCTCCTTCTAAGGAAAAAAGGGCAACTCATATATTTTTAAAGTCAAACAAAATGGCTATCCAAATCCCACTGCTCTAAAACTTTTGTGTGTTTTTCAAAAACACACATCTTTTTAACATCTTAACAAATGATCTTTTTAAAAATTATACTGTTATAAGCTGCTCAAAAAGAAAGCAAAAAAAGAAATAAAGAAATGACTGGACACCTGTCTGCCAATAGGAAGTAGTGAACAAATTCCTTGTTTTGTTTTACCTATTAAATTGTTCTTATCTCAACTTCTGAGTTTTACATTCCTTTCCAATTCCTTTCCCCATCTCTCTGGGTGAGGAGGGAGTGAGCAAAAAGAAAGGTTATCTTGCAGCATGTGTTTTTGTTTTTAAAAAAAACACAAAGAAACATTCATGGGGCTTCCAAGGCATATTATTTCAAAAACATTTATTTTGGTTTTTTACATAATTCTGAAGTCTTAAAGATTTTCCACTTTAATAAATAAAACAAAGGTATATTAAAGGCATTTTAAATGGCTCTTCCTTTACAAATTTAAGAAGATAATTCATTGTCTGGACGCCTCCTGAGTCTGTGAAAAATTATTATATAACTGTTTAACTATTTTTATTGCAGCATCTCTTACTGGAGTAACTTTGCCATATTTGTGTGTCATGCATTAAGAAAATACTCTTTCTTACTTCCATGCACACTTATTCTAAATTAGAGAGCAGGGTTCCATTTGTCTTCAATAATAGATTATTTTATTCAAGGAGTAGAGGATATTAGTCCAGGGTTCTAACTCTGTCTTAATCTGTTACGAGGTAAAAATCATAGATGTATCACTTGGTTTCAAAACAGACTTTTCTAACACTTTTATAGAGGGTGTTATGGGTTGAAAATGCAGCTTTAAATTAAGTGCAAGATGTATGTATGTGTTAAGATATGAGTTCTACTGTTCATTTTCTGTCCCAATTCCAGCATTCATATCCTTCCTGTCACTAAGCCTCGCTGCCATATGCCTCCTCATTTGTAGTCCCTGACTTGTCTTTTCCAATAGATAATCTAGGTGCTCACATAAGAAGGGAGACTGCTCTGGGGTCCTGCTAACAGAGGGGAGAAGGGGGCTGGCTAATAAGCTTGTGATCATGACCAAAATTGCTGTGGTTTTTCATGCATTGTGTAGGGTTTGATAGTGCTGAATTATATTGGAATGCTGTGAGCATACAGGACAGAACTTAAAGCATGAATTAGGCAAAATGAGCTCTGTAAGGATCCCTCAAGGCCCTTTAACTGGCGTAAGCACTACTAAACGTGGTGTCAAGTGGCACTGCTTAAAGTGGAGTTTGTTTAGTGTTTTTCGTTGGTCTGTTTTACAGTATTCTTGGAAAAAATATCCTTGTCCCATCACCCCATGAAGGTTTTAAAGAATTAAGGTAACTGTAATTCCAGCAGAAGCCTGTCTGGGATGATATCAGAAATGTAAATAGATCCTTGACCTTATTTATATTTGCTTTCTTAATAACCAAGCTTAAAATTAATACACAATGAGGTGCTTATCATACTCATCAGCAATACAATGAAAAAAAAAAGATTTCTGTGGAGGAGTGGGATAGTCACAATCAGGTCAGAATAATGGAATGCACAAATAAGGGTTTAAAGTCAAAGCTTTGGAAGAATTAAAAACTTAATAAAACTGACAAATGTGAGATACTTTAAGATAATCTTTAGAAGTATATTTGCTATTTCTGTCTTTGGTCATTGCAGGGGTTTTCTTCCCAGGTGGGTGAACTGAGTGTCACATAAACAATTTGCCCAACCCTATGCAGGTAGCCAGTATGAGAATCAGCCTGTCTTTAAGTCAATGTTTAGTTAAGATTTTGTACTGTAACAGAACACCTGTATTTTCTGGCAGGAACTCGATAAATAATTTCTAAAGTGCATTGTGGTAATCACTTTTCTGCTATGTTTTCCTCTAAGTTAATTTAAAAATGAGTCAAGATTCTGTGTTTCAGTAAACTTTCAGTAAATGCTATATGTTAACATACTTTGCTTAGGGACTAATTGAGGAAAGCAGACAAAAAAAAAAGGAACCTCTCCGCTGCACTTTAAAAATTTAAATAAAATGAGTATGATGCAGACTACATAACTCTTGAAGCAATATATTTAATATGAGAGCAATGGAGAGCATATTAAAAGTCAAAATGTTTAAACTAAAACTAAAACAGCTAACCGGAATAACCTATATATATACACACACAAGTATACAAATTCAGTACAGTAATACCACCTTTGCAAGAGCAGCCACCAGAAAAAGTGCATGTAATTTCCAATGCCTTGAAGGTGTCTGTTTGCTCTTACTTTTTTGTGGCAAATTTTATGTCTAATGAAAGCTTAATACCTAATGAAAGCCAAGTGATTAAGAATGGGGCTAAGCTGAGGCAAGCAATCACTTATGTATTAAGCCTAGTGATACTAGATAGCAATGGTTGGCTCATAACTGGATAATAATCTCTCTTGATTGGGGACTCTTCTCAGTATTGCTCCTATTTAGCAGCCTCTGCTACTTATTGAGTCATATGTGGGGAGGCTGGAAAGTGAACCCACTTCTCTTGTTTCAGTGTTACCTGTTTGTGACATTGTTAGATTTTCTTTTAAGGAGTCTGCTGTGCTGGCAAAGTTGGGAATTGATATACTGTCCGTGGTGTTGGGGAGGTGATGGGGAAGTTTGCTCTAGTGATTTCAGGATGCCTTTGTCACAGAGCCTATCATCAATAACATGTCCTGCCTGGTTTGGACATGATTCAGTTCCTCAGGCAGAGGCAAAATAGCATCCTAGACATAAAAAAGTTCTAAACTGGGCTGAAATTCCAGCAAGTCTAATGCAAATTAACAATTAAACAAAAAAACTCAATGCCAACAAAACTTTTTTAGACTTCAGAATACAGACTTTCCTTTTAGCATCTCCAGGGTAGTCTTACTAGAGTCATTTACTTCTTGTTAAACTCCTATACTTTACTGTGCTGTAGGACCCCCCCCAGTTTCACTGCACACTTGAGCAGACTTTTAAACCAGCTCCAGAAACAAACTTTCCTGGCTAAAACTGAAGTGCTGAGACAAACTGTTGTAACTTGTAATAATATTAGTACAAAACATAAAAAATTAAAATTGCAACTACAAATAAAGGTAGATTAGCTGGTACAACTTCTACATGTAGGCAAACTTGCATACATATTCAACTGTTTCTGTGTTCTTTGGTGATTCTTGAGTGATGACCTGTGGAGGTTGTTCAAACCAAGCCACATAATTCTGCAACTTTGTTCTTTGAGGCAAAATAATTATCCATTATTTCAATCACTTCATGAATAACTAATCAGTCTTATATTTGAATACTGAATACTTCTCATCTATTAGAATATCACACTGGAAAGTATCAGATAAGTGACCGTTGTTCTTTTTAACTGCTTATTGACAGGAAGATGTTTAAAGGAGACTTGATATTGCATTACAGTTGGATATGAAGTTGTTTGAATCTAATAGTTTTTTCTTGAAATGGAATTTTATTCAGGAAGCAAAAGAAGTTCAGTGTATCTTTTGAAGTAGAAATAGTCAAATCTTCTTGGCTCAGGGAGGAAAAAATATAAATTCCTGGAGAAGTGATGTTTCTGAAACCTTCCTAGGGAGCTGCTACTGGTAGTTCATATTGAAGAAATATTTTGCCAACTAGGCTGTATATATATTCATGTTTTTTCCTTTTCCCAAGAAGATCCACATCTCCATTGTTGTGGATAATCTTTTTTCTTACAAGTACCATTGTGATGCTCCGTACATGCTTCATTGTTCTAACTAAAATTTCAATTTACTTTTGTTTCTATTCTGAAAGCTTTTGGTCTGTAATGTATCCCAAAGGGAAAAAGCTGCCCTAAAAAGTTTTGAAGATGGATGTATGCATTTGATGTATTTGTCTGCAATAAAACAAGATGTCAATAACTTATTCTGGGAAAACAAAGTAGAAGCCAAGTTAAGAGTATCTTAAAATTGTTAGACTATGCTTATGAGGGAAGGACCTAGCTATAGACTACTTTTTTTTTTTTTGATTGCTGCCTGTAACAGGGGCAGGCATATAGATATTTTGTGACTGCAAAAATCTCAGCATTGCTCTCTAGCACTTCAGTTGTCTCAAAGATTTTCAGGACCCTATTTATCACTACACTGGGTGATGACAGCTCAAGTCTATTTGTCATTGTGAGTGACAAATAATGTCCACCACTAGGGACTTCTTGGTTGTATTTTATTTGTAAATCATAACAGCAAGAAAATGTAGGTGGAATTCCCCACAAAGAGTGAATGAAGGACTTTCTACATATTACTTGTATACTGTACCAAGTTAACTTGTAGATAATAAAAAAGTGTTTGCAAACAAAGGTTTGAGACATTTTCCTTCAATTAGTAAAAGTATGTTCATAAACCTACTGAAGAAAATGTGGATTGAGATTTCCTACTCTAAATTGAGACACTGAAAAAAAAAAAAAAACCAACCCCAAACAACCAAACTCAACCATGAAACAAATCCACTATATTTTAAAGCCAGTGGAATGAAACTCCCAGAAGGTTATTCCTATCGTTATTGACCTGAAAAATCTGTCTGGGAGAAGCAATATAGCAGAAGAATGGAAAGCTTATACTAGAGCCAACATTAAGTCACAAAGCAGTAAGGACTGCTTTGGCCATATACAGCTGATTTGGTTGGTTTGTAAAGTTTGAGGGTCTGTCAGAAATAGACATTGTTGGTCTTGTTCTGTTTGTTTGGGGTTTTTTAATCATCTTGCCATCTATACAAAGTTCTTCAGTGTCTTGCCATTGAACTTGGCTTGAATGCCTTCTGTTCATGTAATGGATTTTTTTTTTTGTTTTATTAACATTTGAAATACTTCTATATATAAAGACAAGCCTGAAATGAATCTAGAGTCGCTATCCTATAGCATATTCTATTTCATACATCTTGAATAAATGAAACTATTATATTATGTGGTTTAGTTGTGTTCTGACAATCTTACTACATTAAGTATGAATGCCTCTGTCCTACCTCTGTCCTACTATTACTTGCACATTCATGCTAGGATATTGTCTACCAAGATTTTAAGTGCATGTTATCTTACTGGCCAAAAACATCTTCCATGTGCAAAATAAAACCTGGTTGTATATATGCATTGGTTTAAAAGCAAAAATTCAGCTTGCAAGTGCTGCTCATGTTAACATTGCTATAAGGAAAAGGTCACAAGGCTACTTAAGCAGTCTTTCTGTATGCTTGGTAAATATTTGTCTCCTGGTGAATCTCATTCTGATATTCAAGTTTTTCAGTTTCTTAACAGAGATGGTTTGTTATTGAAGTATCTGATCAACATCATAGTGATAATTTCAGTTACTTGCATTATAAGACCATAATCTTCCAGTAACATGTCTTTCATCTAAAGCATATTTCCTGATGTACATGTAACCATTTCCATGCTGCTTTAGGCAAATAATTATTAATATAAAAGAGCTAGCTTTCAACTGAAGTGCTGTTATACTCTTTTCAAAAGGCAATCTTTCATTTAACTTGTTTTCCATGACTTTCAGAGAACGCTTGATATCCTTGGATTGGTTGGATTAAATTCAGAAAGAAAACCTAACTGTAGTTCTACAGAGGGAAGCTCTTAGCTATTAGCAAGTCTTCAAACCTCATACTTAGCTAAAGGCCCTGTTTGTTTGCTTGCAGTATCTTAATTCATTTGATCCCGAACTGCACTCACAGTAATTCTACTATATAGTTAAACTGATACACTAGACACTCATCTCTTTCCCTAGAATGTGCTTCTGTAATGCTCCCCAAGAATGATATAAATTTTTCCTGTTCCTATACAACTGTGTGTATGTCAATAGAACTGCCATTATAACCACACAGGGATCTCATTATTCACACCATTTCTGGTTTTAAATACAATTACTCTTTTCTAAAACATATATCAGTACGCGTAGGGGAAGTCTTGTTTTGATCCCTTTAAATGTATTTCCAATTTACTTACATTACACTGAGGAAATGAACTCCTAGCTAAAAATATGTTTGCTGAATAGGGTACCTCTTCTGTGAACACATGCTGCGTAGGAGCACATATCTGCTATTGGCATCCTATATTCCTTGCAGCCTGGGGCTTACAGCTTTTGGAAGTAACAGGTAAGAAGAATATAAGATGAAAGTTAAGCCGTGGTTATTCCAGCAATGGTGGAATTGTAGCTGTAGGGAGTCAGTGCTGAGGTCCACAAGTGTCCCTTTAGTCAAAAGGAGCTTTGTCTCAGCAAGGGCTCCACAGAAAATCTGAGAATGGCATATGACTTCTTAGTAAAGGACTACTGATACTGATTTTTAAATATTGTAGCAATATGTTGCCCATCCTTTTAAGAAAGACTTGTCTTCACTTTATTCAGAGGATCCAAAGAGCAATGAGTGTATGGGAAAGACAGATTTAAAATATTTGCAGACACAGTTAAACCAATATAAGAAACTGAAACAGCGGGAAGATGCCATTAGGCTATAAATGTCATTATAAGAAATAGGAATGGATTCTCAAAACTCAAGTTTTCTTTTTTTATATAAATTGGAACAAAGTTGGGGTAGTTATTGTCTGAAGTTGATCTGTAGTCTAAACACCAGTTCTCTTCGTTTTGCACTTACAGTGCAAGCATTAATGGCAGAACTGAAAACAAGGCTTGTGAAGAATCTTTCCATCAAACCTAGAGAGAGGGAGGAGGCAGAGGAAAACTCTGTATGGTTAACTGTCCTCCTGCCAGAGCCAAAAAACATCTACTCCCTTACTCAAGGATGCTTCACACTCAAGTGGCAAACAAATAAAAAAAGGAACATGTTGAAGGCTAGCATTGTGAGGGATAATCCAAGGAATATTTGCACTGGACTACCTGCACACTTTTCCGCCAACATTCGCTGTTGTTTATAGCATTATACTAGTAAAAAGAGCTTTAGTGCCTGCATTTTTAGAGAACTACACATTACAGCATATAAAGCTAATGGAAAATCAAATAAGCTAGTAGTAAAAACAAAGCACACTGTCTAGGTCCACATGAAAAGAAAGGTACATCTGTCTTAGGGTAATGAATTGCTTCATTTTATTGTGAAATTTCTGGGTGGCATTTAAATACTTCTGTTTAATACTTTCTAAATAGTCTTTCATCAAAAAACTGTAACTGCTCATTTGATACTGACAGTAAAAGTACTGAGCAACCTGTAGAAGAAAAACAGAAATCTGAAATATAATAAGGTGTCAATGTTTCCATTCCTTGCACATGACAAAGTCATGGTTGCAAATGCAATACGTCAGAACGTAGATGTTGGTAGCTTCATAAGAGTTTCCCCGTTGTTCCCTGAATCTAATAGGAACAGGTTGTTGAAGAAAAACACTAATTAAAAGAATCGGTGGCTTTTCTCCAGCACTGAATTATGAGGCCATTACTACTTGTTAAAATACTTATCCCACTCAAATATTCATAATTATCTATTAGGTTTCTTGCAGACAGGGAGATTATGATAATACATTTAGCTCTTGTTATTAGTTGGTAGTTTTCATCAGTATTCAAGATTAGTCCATTACTCGGAGCCATAGCCACATCAATATAAATCACCAATGCAAATGCTAAACAAAAGTAAGTTCTGTGTGTGAAGGATGCTGCTGGTTGCCTCACTTTCAATAGTTTTTTCTTCTGTATTACTCACAGCACTTTGAAACCTGAAAATGCAATTTCTCTTGTTATTGATTTTTGTCCTTTCCCATTTAGTAAGCACTGGGGTACATGGAGATCTATGCATGTACCTTTCCATGTGGCGAGCTCAGAATATGTTTTACTGTTTCAATACGATGTTTCTTCAAGTTGGGACCCTAGTCTTGCTGTCTCTGCAGCGGTTTATCTACAAAATCAGAAGTAGTATTAGTATACAGAAAGTTCTGAGGGACTCCTTCATTTTAGTGGACGTACTACCAGAATTATGCAGTCTCCCAGTCTCTAGCATATATATAAGATCATTGTATCCACAGTGAAGTACCATTATGTGAAACAGCATCTCAAATTCCTGATAAGGAGGTTGATTTATTAGCAAAGCGTTAAGAAGGTTGCTCACTTTAAATGAAAACCATAGTTTTAAGCAGTCTGTAATGTCCAAAGGAAAAAAGATAATATCTAATTGCTTAAGCTGGTATTTCTGAGTATGGAATTACAGGTAAACAAGTACCTTTCATAGAAAGAACTCTTCAGTTGGTGAATCTTTTTGTTTATGCATGGATTGAAAAAACCTTTGGGATACTACATGTATTTTCCAGGAGCATCTCATTCACTAGTCAGCAAACGTTGTCACAAAGAGAGAGTTCTTAAAATTGGTGTATGTAATGAGAAACACCATGGGTGAATCCAGGAGAAAACTAAAGGTTGGCATGTACAACTGCAAGAGATCTCCTAAAATAGATACACTTGTTAAAATGTGATTGGTTTTGGGGTGGGTTTTTTTTTTTCCCAGGTGATAATACAGAGTAAGCAATTGTTTTAAAGGGGAAGTGCGGAAGAAAAGGTGGAAATGTGGAGATGAAAATAAGGACAAAGTTTACTAATTTTCTGACACTTAAGACATGTTGATGTCAATTGAGCCAAGTAAAGGAAATTGCCTTCGGTACATTCAGTAAAGGTCAAAGCAATGTTGCACTGGAACAACTTCTGGGTGACTGTGTGCATGTCCTTTGCACACATCCTTTAAATATCTAAATCTTACACCCTCGCTAAGTATTTGATCACTTGAGGGACTTGTAAGGTGCACAATTTTATAATTTCATAAACTCAGCTCTATGTTAAACAACAACCTTAATACTCTTTCTTTATGAGAAAAAAAATTCCATTTATAAGTTTGTGTTAATTTAACATTTATCACCATAAACATTTCCTATTAAACATTTTTGTCAAGCAAAGGAACTGTAGGAAACATCATTGTGCTTACAGTGCTCAAGTGTGTTGGTGGCTACTGTTTTATACTTCTAAACAACATGGTAATTAAAGGATTTTGTAATCTAGGATAAGGTTATTAATACATGAAGTATTCTTATTGGGTTTAAGTTTCAGTCAAATGAGTGTATGATTTCTAGATTGAAATTAAGAACAAATGAGACTATTACTGTAAAGTACTTTAATATCTCTATTCCAAGAACTAGTATACTTACATGTAATACTTGTACTTTTTCTTTTCTTCAGAGAGGTGAAGGGGTGAGTGGTGTTCAGAGTCAACCTTAGCTTCTTTTTTTTTTTTTTTTTTAATCCCAACTTCATAAATAGCACCCTTCCCAAAAAGCAGAGAAGTCATTTCTGCTACATAGTATGAGAAGGAAAGAAACCCACCTGCTAAAAGCAAGAAATTTTAAAGAGGTTTGAAGCTGATAATTTAGTATCAGGTTAATAGTCGTGTAATGTGACATTACCCTAGGGATTTCCTATGAGAAAAGTAACTAATGCTGTAGCAGAACTGTAAGAACAACAACCACTTGGAAAAATATTATGGGAGTAGGAGAAAGGTAGTGGTTAACAAGAGCAGTAGGGTGAAATCAGAACTGCTGCTCTATAGTTGATTTAAAATTGTAGTGTGTTGTAGGTCATTGGAGGTCAGGTATTTTCACCAAAACTGGAAGTGCAGGGTGATTACTCATTATAAACATAGATCTCAAATGTGATACTACTAAAGAGAAAGAACATGTGTTTTATAAAATTTTAGTTTTACAATATATATCCCATAGCAGAGATATAAAACAGTCTGGAAATGCAGGGATTTTTTCTTTTGGGGAGGGATGTTCCGGGTTTTAGAGCGTGTTTTTTTAAGCTTGATGAGGACAGTATTGAACTTACCTGACTTCAGTCTACTCAAGTGTAGTGAGGAGAATAAATTCTTCTAGATGGGACTAGTATATATTCTGATGAGTTATCTATCAACAGGGAAGACTAGCTACACTGACATTCCTCACTTAATCTCAACAACAGCAGAAACTGGTTTGAATAGAATAGTTTAAAGGGACAATATGAAAATCTGTATTATTTCACCAGCACTGCTATTGTTGCCAGACATCAAAATATTAAAAGGTCATATGGACCCTTCTCAGGTTAACTTTTACTCATAAAGAGCACTTACCACTTTCCATTGTACAAGTATATAGCTGTATGTTCAATAATGGGAGCAAAGAGGGCACTCTACATCCTTCATTTGTTAAATGGGAAAATGACTTCTTTTTTTCAGGGTTCGTTGTGGAGTTTAATAAATAGCAAACAAACTTACAGAACAGACTTTAATAAAAAGGCAGTTGGAGATGAAATTACTCTCTCCTTCCTGGGCTAAACAGTAGTATATATCCTACCAGCCCCTATGACATTACATACCTAGAATCAAAGTAAGTGTTATCAGTGAGTGAGTTCCATGTGTTTTGTCATAAATCAACAGCCACCCCCCAGCCCCAACTTCTCAGAAGCATAGGTGTCTATAGCATTGACTGTACAGCGGGGTGAGGGTTCGTATTTAGATACAAAGAAATGGCAGAGAAAGAAAACCAACAATACTTGGATTAACAACATGTGGAACAAAATTTCTTATGGATGCTGGCTAGTGTTACATGGGCTGATCCAGTCATTTGTTTTCCTTTAAAGCAACAGTGCGCTGTCTCAAGGCTGCAGGCTGCCAAAACTGAAGGTACTGACTGCAGTGTTTTGCGTGGCAAGGTACAGTGGCTCTCAGATAACTAAGATTTTATGGCATGGGAAAATGATGTTCACTGTTAGTGATTAGTTACAAGATCTCTATACATGATCTTCCCCTTCAATGTTATTCCAGGTGTATTCTTTAGGAAGCAGAGGGGTGTGAAATGGAATTGGGAACTAAAGCAGATACCAAGGTATTCTAACGTGTTGAAGTTAAAACCTCAAGTAACTAAGGTTCACACACATGCGTCTGGATTTTAGGGGTACTGTAGAACACCTGAAAGCCCTTTGTGTGTGTGTACATGTGCACTCCTTTTAAAACACACAGCTGAAGTCTAAAGTGCTAAATAAAGTGGTGTCACCTACCCGAAGGTTTTAGGGTTGCTTCCTGGGGCTGGAAACAGAGTCAGGATCTTCAGAATCAATTGCCAGTGTCACAAATACTCTAGTTAGAAGCAGCTGTTCTGGCACTGGCTTTTCTGTAAATATTCCTGCAACAGGAGTTACAAAAGAAGATATATTTGAACCTCCATTTTCTGAAAATAGTCTGTTGTTTTATCTTGCTTCCTAAAAGAAGGGAAATGGCCAATAGATGCCAATAAGTGTCATTTCTCATTTTCGGTACACAAAGGCCTGAAAATAATTAAAGGTGAAATCTGTGGACAGAATGAAGACAAGACTGTTTACATCTTATTTTCTGGCCTAAAGTGACTAGTCTAACATGGTCACCCTCATAGAATAACTTAAATGGCATTTGAACAAACTTTAGGGGAAAAAATACAGGAGATGTTCTAAGATCATAGTTTCTGTGAATGACAGTATTGTTACCTTTGGTTTTCTAAATCCAAGTTAAAAGACTTTAAAAGGCATTAAAGGTGCCGATTAGTTTCTCAACAATATTGTTAAAGCATTGTTCTTTGACTTTTTAAAAGCTTGATGTTATCTTTAGGATTATTTTTTGTTGTTTTTCAAAGCATGTGACCATAAGAGAAAGAAAAATGGTTTAGAAATCTGACCTCAGGTAAGTGGGTCAGATTAAGTGAATATTTTTTATGTTTGAGATCTAAAAGTAAAGATATGAGGGAACCAGGTACAAATGGGACATCAGCATACACATTAATAAACTTGTGACTTTCTTTGTTTACTGAGAGCCTTTCCATAGCAGATTCTAATAATTGTCAGATAGTGCTGTACAGTATTTCTAATACAGAAAAGGATGTGGGTTTGCCTTTATTTGCATGAACTTTGTTTTACATGAAGATATGAAACTAACACTTTCAAAGAAGCATTAATGCTACTTTACTATAACACATTTTTATTGTCATGGATCATCAGTTGCAATATAATCATGTGTCCTCTTTCCATAACTCACCTACCAGTATAAATAGCTAAAAATCGTGGTGGTTCATTCACATAACTTGGTCATTCAGCAGGACAGAAACTGACCTGTAACTGTACTTGCAATCAAAGGCAAAGCCAGCTGGATGTTCTTGTGATTCAGATATGACTATGTGTAGGTCTCGCTATTCAACATCCTTCTGATTTATTACTTGTAACAAACTTTAAGACAGGAAGTCATAAATAGACATGAAATTATGAGAACTGTTATAAAAATGTACATATTATCTAATTCCTGATCAGCACAAATCATGTTTATGTGGTTTTACATTTTCAGTGGGGTGGGGAAGGAATAGGGAACAAGATTGATTCATGAAATAATAATAATCTGCTGCAGGAGAGTGAAAGATAACCACTAAAAATATTCAGAGAATTTGGCTGAGTTGGAAGGTGTGCAGGGTGTGATTTCTGGTGGGTGATGTTTCTAGTTATGAAAGCAGTTATGAAAGACTGTTTGCTTCTGTGATGAGTATATACATCTTCGGTTTCCATGAAAATTACTCTGGTACTGTATGTCCTTTCTGGATGGCCCTTCTCCTAAAATCAACATGTTAATAAAAGAAGAATGTTTGAATTATTATATTCCCCAAACTTATTTTTTTTTTCCACATTAAAACCTCTAAAGAAACTTCTGACTAAATCTGTTACAACAAAAATTCTGTTACAATAACATACTCCCATTAAATTAACTGTTGTATTTGGCTTTCAGATTTTTAAGGTTGCTACATAGATTTTTGCTATGATTGTGCAATTTTCATTAATTTCTGGTAGTTTTAGACCCCATGCTTCCAGATGTATTAATAGTATTTTTTTTCCATTCCTTTTTTTTTCTTTTTAAATTCATGAACTACCTGATCAAACACAACCTAAACATGTTTCTGGGTTAGCAAGAAATGGAAAGGAACTAAATAAATGGAAACACGCTCTAGCTCTAAGTAAAATGGCAGTAGCCATTACTCTGGGACAAAATCCCTAAAAGAAGGAAACGCTTGATGTTCAAAACAGTCTAGTCTACCTTATACATTTAAATGTCTGTTTTAAGAAGTCTCAAAACAGTAGCTGGCAACAAGGTCAGATTTAAAAGTGGGCTAGAAGAATCAGTACTCTTCCATTTAGCACATGGATATACCAGTTTGTTTGACATGTTGGTGACAAAGTGATGCACACCCATGGCTCCTTTTAGGTTTGAGCTCTGCTTCCCTTGGATGGTAGTCAGTCAACTGGTTGTGAACCAGTATACTTTCATGAACTTACATGGCACTGTATTTCCCTCAGACCAGCAGAAGTTCCAGCCCTATGGCATGTAGGATGTGTGGATTCTACGTAAGATAGGTTTGTGACCTGGTTGTGTATAAATTGGGATCTCATTTTTTGTAAATTATGCTGTAAGCTACAATAACTCTAATTGCCATTGCAGAGAAATGTATCAAATAACTCAGCTACTTGGGCAGCACACAGTTTAGAATTTATTAGCTGCTGCTCCGTTCCTAATTTGGTGGCACAGTCTCATCTCACTGAAAGTATAATTGCCATTATTGAATAATCATTTTGATAGGTTATTCCATTTTCTGCCTTGTTTATCTTCTGTTCTTATTTTAAGTGTCTTGTTTTCCTCTTAACATTGCCATCTTAATCTGAGCTCCTTCCAACTCATTCTCAATATTTTTCCAGTGTGTTTAATGGCACAATCATTGCTTGATAGCATCTGTATGTCTTCTGCAATTCTGTCAAATTGGCTGGTATGGAGAGACTCAAGTACTGCAATTTCCCTTCTGAGATCCTGCTGTTGCATCATTTTAACACATGAGGATTTTTGTCTTCCACACTTTTCCTTCACTTTTGTCCAATAAAATAAGATTTCTTTTATATTCAAATTGATCACCCATTGGAGAAGTTAGCTTTCTGCAGAAATCTCCTGTGCAATGAATATCTCTAATGTCTACCAGGGCATGTACATGAAATGCATCTTTTAACTTGCAATCATGGTCCACAGTGGGTATCTAGAAGGCAAACCCACATCTTTGTATTGGATATTTTGCCTATCATAAGCAACTTGAAAGTGCTTCTGCCCTTTCATTATGCATAGCACACTGTAATATATTTCTTGTAGAATTTTCAAAAAGAAATGGAAATAAATAAGATCTTAATTTGTCATGCAATAATCCAATTCTTTTTTACCACTACAGTATCTATTGTACTGCCTTATGCATCCTCTGTTAGCTCATGGATGGGAACATACATGAAAAAAACCCCACTTATAATGGCAACAAGATCCCTGCAAGGGAAATCAGATGTGATATGCAGTTATAGATTATCATTTGAATCTTTGGAGAGAATCCTAAAGATGAGTAATAATGAAAACATATATAATTTTTCTGTCTTATTTACTGTTTCTTACTTATTTTCCTTCCCACTCACTCGCAGCAGTATTACTGACCTCTGGATCTTTATATTTCATAGCTTTGACTACTGATATTTTTGAAGTATCAAGTAGCATCCAAGGCCTTTTTCTTTCTGGATAGAATTATTATGGCCATGATATGTTAAAAGTTGCTGAGAATTTAACAGATGCTTTAATTCCCCTGAAAATCTGTGTATAATAACAGTGCTTAGTGGTCTGCATGACTGGTTATGAAATACTTAAATATAAAGTGTGTTGGGTTTACATGGCAACGTTTTAGTAGCGAGAGGCTGCAGGGGTGGCCTCTGTGAGGGACCCGCTGCTGGCTGAGGCTGAGCTCATCAGCCATTGTGGCGGCATCTCTGGGGTGGTGTGTTTAAAGGGGGGGGGACGACGACGACGAAGGGATGACAGGGACATGACACACCCCAAAAACCAGAGCAAGAGCAGCCAGAGAGGCCTGAGAGCGTGCGAGAGCCCCAGCCCCGCAGCCCCCCAGGCCGGGGCAGGAGGAGGCCGGGGGGCTCCAGGCGCCGCAGCAGAGACCCCCCGGCAGCCCCTGGAGAAGCCCCCGGCCAGGCGGGCTGTGCCCCCAGCCCATGGAGCCCCCGGGGGAGCAGCTCCCCCCCGCAGCCCGGGCAGGACCCCCCCGGGGCAGGGGGTGCCCGCAGGGGGCTGTGACCCGCGGGCAGCGGCGCTGGGGCAGCTCCTGGCAGGGCCCGTGGCCCCGCGGGGAGAGGAGCCCGGGCTGGGGACCCCGCGGGGACCCCCCTGGGGCCGGCTGGGCCTGGGGGGCTGCGCCCTGGCAGGGCCCCGGGCTGGGGCAGGGGCAGGGGGCGAGGAGCCTCCCCATGGGGGGCAGGGGCGGCAGGGACAGCTGTGAGGGACTGACCCCAGCCCCAGTCTCTGTCCCCATGTGCCACTACAAGGACAAGAGGTAGAGAAAACTAGAAATAAATTTGAGTTTGGAAAGAAGGGAAAGGTCGGGGGAAGGTGCTTTTAAGGTTTGGCTTTATTACTTATTGTCCTACTCCGATTTGATTGGTAATAAACTAATTTCGCCAGGTTGAGTCTGTGTTGCCCATGACTGTAACTGCCGAGTGCTCTCCCTGGCCTTACCTCAACCCAGGAGCCTTTGGCTGTATTTTCTCTCCCCCGCCCAGCTGAGGAGGGCAGGGACAGAGCCACTTTAGTGGGCACCTGGAGTCCGGCCAGGGTCAGCCTGCCACAAGAAGGAAGCATAAGAGGAGATACCAGACTATTGAACAGAGCTGCTAGGAATTTGAGGGTTAAGATTTTTTAAAAGACAAATTAAATAGAAAATAATATTTCTCACAAAAATCCCCTACTTAATGCCTACAAATGGTTAAGAATAATGTATATTCTAGATAGATACTAACCCTGTTTAATTCATTCCATTTGGAGTAGATATTCCTAGAATAACCATCCAGTGCTTAGATTCCAACTCACCATTTCTTAAAGAATTACAGTCAGCTGAAGCAAACCAAGCTGGCAGAACTGTCTGGAAAAGAAGCTGTATTTCTCCTTGTGTAGTATGGGCTACCCTAAAATACTTTCTAATTACTGTACTAAATAAATCTTGTTTATATGGTTTTAAAATTACTGTTCATTATTCCTTGATAGTAACTACAAGAGATTGCAATCACATATCTCCATTTTGTGATGCCACTTCTTTCCCGCCTGACTTGCTTATTGGAAGTTCTGTTTCTTCCATGTCACTGTTTTTTTAATCTGGTGGAGACAAATAATAATTTAAAGCTATTCAAAGATCACTTCTGTTCAGCTTCTATATTTTCAAGCTTACTCAAGGTATTTATCTGATGCAAATCTCTGTTCCAGTGAACAACACAGTATTTTTGTGCCCTATTTTGAATCTGAATGGTCTCTTCTGCTAAGAAAAGGAAATAAAAAACCCTAACAAAGAGCAATGAAGAAACCTAATTGGTCGTACGAATGGGCAAAAGAGGTGTTTTAAAAGCCCTTTCTTAAATTGTCGGTACTGCATCTCTCATGTACGTTCTTAGCATGACTTAACCCTCAGCTTTTTTTTCTTTTTAAATGTATTTTATGTATAAAAATATATACGCAGATTCTTTAGCCCTGTACACTGTGCTAGTCACAGGCTCTGCAGAAAGTGGCAGTATAGACACATTCATCTATTCTGGAGTGAAAAGACTCACTGAGAAATGATAGTCTTGTATATATTGCTGGAAGGGCGAATTGAAAACCTGCATTAGGGCTGCAAAGGTTTGAAAGCATGGTGAGTCCCCTGGCTGTTAAAATCTTGTTCATTTTTCCACTCTGGAGCTTAACCAGCCAAATTTTTATATGTATTTAAGTCAAAACCATGTCTCGTGGTTGCTAGTGTATCTCAGTTGCCATTGATTTATCATTTTTTTTTTACTACCATCTGATATTGCAACTTACAGTTTGTATTTATTGCCGTTAGCCAAGCCATCTAATATTCTTTAATAATACTAAAAGTGTGACCAGTTACACAGATTATTAGAGGAAATGCACAAAAACTGAACTGGTTATGCGCAGCTGTGAAGTGCTAAGGTTCAATCCCATCTGTAACTGAAAACATTTTTCATTCATTAATTCTACATGTAATCATGAAAAATACTCTATTTCTGGCCTTTTCTGAAATGCCTCTTTAGAATTTAATATCAAAGAATAGATATTTTCTTTGTAAATGGGTATTTTCCTAACCCAAATTCTGAGCATAAGTGTATTATTAATGTAGGACTGAGACCTGAATCCCTGTCACCCAGAAAGCTGGCCTTTATCCTGACTTTTAAATAAACAAAAATTATCAGATTCATGGGAAGAGATTCCTGAGTTAATTCTAAGTATACCCCATTGGTATAGGGTGTTGCAACACAGAGAAGGCAGCCTGGGGCTTACAATAAGCATGGTTGTGCCAGGACAGGTTCTCTACGAGGCCTGTTTGACTGCAATTTAGGGATCTGTGATGCACTTTATGGTATGTTCAAAATGTCCTAAGTTCTGCAACTGAAAATTTATTTTACTGTACTAACTCCTCTTTTCAAAAATCTCTTCTACCTCCCTTGCTGTTGTTAATGGGGGATAACAGCTGTCACAAGACCTAGTTGCTGCATGCTTCTCTTGTCAATTAAAATATTTTCATCTGGCATTGACAGCCAGATTGAAATATTTTTATACCATCTTTATAAGCACCGTAGTTTCTTCTGATGAACTGGATAAGTTCATTTAAACTGTTAGCTCTTTTAATTGATTCAACTCTTATTTTTTCATTGTGACTTTACAACTCAGGAATAAATTTTCACATTTATTGGACAGCTTTTAACTAGCTCTTATTAAAGGATGCCTAGCAAGAGGATGCATTATGATTGCACTAAATCAGCATGACATCCTTCCAGAAACTTGCATCTGACATGTTATGATAAGGACAAACAAAGATAGACATAATATCCTAGATAAATTGCTACCAAAGAACTGGAAGATCAGCAGCTCAGTCATCCAAGACAGGAACAAGTACGTATATCTGAGACTAGCTGGTGGGGTTTTTTTATACTTACAGGAAGGGTACACTTTTTTTCTGGCTGAGTTAGTTGAGTCTAGGCTGAAATCTAGTCACAAATGTATTGCTCTTGCCCTGAAATAGTGGCATTAAAATATGTATAACTGACTTCAGAACTGCAGCAACATATTTTTTGTATTCCCTGAAAACACCTGAGCTAAAATGAAAAAGAATGACAATTTACGATTGGAAGAAATTTAGGATATCTGAGTTTTATAGTTAAATGGGTATTTAGACTTCAGACTGCTGAATTACAACAATATTTAAAATTCTCTTTCTGAGTACGTACAAGGTGATGAGGTACCTCCAGAGCACAATGAGTTTTTGCTCTAAAAATTGGGAGGGAGGAGTATGTGCTGAGTGATCTGCATTAGGGTAAGTGTCAGTCCAGGGCTGACTGATTGTGTTACTGAATGTTTTGCTCTGTTCTACTGTCAGGCCAAGCTTGTTCAATTCCTTGCTAGCATTGCAGAGCTATAGATATTCTTCTGTAGCATTGGTTGGAAGAGAGCGTGTGGCAAATAAACAACTACTGTGCTGGTGACCAACAAGTGTAGCTCATGAAAGCTCTCTTACAGAATGATTTGATACAAATTTGGCCATACTGCTGCCAAGACACATTGCTGCCCTTCTCTGAAGAAGACAGAAAATTATTTTATTCCTTGGCAATTTATCTTTATCATTTGGAGAATACCTAAGCATACAACCAAGGGAGATCATAGAAACATACAAGTTTGGGTTGGAAAGGAACTTTAAAGGACATCTATTCCAACTCCCAAGATGCTTCTCTCAAGAAAAGATACTTCTTTTGACTGTTTTCCTTGTGGTTAGTAAGTGAGATTCCAGCAATGTAATAATTAGGTTTTTCTGTATCCACTCAACTGCCCTACTTAGAAAAAAAATATTGGGAAATACTGAAGATAAAATTCTGGTTCTTTGAAGTATGGTGGAAGGAACATACTGCTTCAGAGAGAATTAATGTATCATTTACAAACTGAATAGGCCCACTTAAATATTTGCACTTTTTCAGTGCAAGTTCATTTTAAAAGAATCTTCAGATGCACTCCTACCACAGTGAAGTAATACATCAAAACAGGCTGTAGCAACCTAATAGCTTTGAGACTGTCTTAACAAGAAAATGTGGTGAAAGTCCTCTCTGGTAGTTGGTGTCAATACCTTTTATTGATACCTATATTTCTGAAAAGAGAAACATCTGCCAGGAAACAGAAGCTCAAAGAGAGGAAAGTTATAACATGTGAGATAACATGTGAGAGGCTCCCAAGAATCCATCAGCTCTGGAGACTAGTTGTCCTGTTGGATCCACAAGAATTGATAAACTTAAGACACAGCCAGCTGAAAATGTGCAAGCTGCTGGCACATATTAGCATCAATGACAGGCTGTATAATTCAGGCCACATCCAAGAAGACAGTGGCTGCTATAGGCAGCCAAAGTCAACAGGATTAGTTATACATCTGTTGAAGAAAAGAAATCCCTCGAGGGCCTTTCTGACCTAAAAGTCAGTGATGCATACGTATGATGTGCCACTTCTGCACGAATAGCTGGGGTTGGCCTCCCAACTGTTATCCCAGTGGGGTAACTGAGGGTGTGTATGTATGTATGAGGGACCAAACAAATCAATGCACGGTGAATAGTTCTTTGCTATTAATAACAGCAGCTTATTTATTAGAATACTTTCATTTATTGACTGTGATCTGTGTCTTGACTCCATCCCCTAAGAGAGAAAAGGGTATTTACAATAAATGAATACAATGGATTTTTTTTACACCTATTTGTTTTTAAAATACTCCTTCTCATAGAGATGCATATAAAAGTAGATTACTTGTAAGGACAGCCTTCAGAACGAAGTTTAAACTTTAGTTTTGGAAGTTCAGACTGAAGTACATCATGTATCCACCAGGGAAAGAAACAATGTGTTGAAATGTTTATAAGGTGGCGTTAAGCAGCAACTACTTCTGAACATCCGCAGAACATCTAGTATGGAGGAGAAGCTTTGTGTAATGAAGTTAAAGACTGAATTTAAGTTTTGACTGGCTTGAAATAAAAGCAAAAAGGATGGAAGAAAGGCTATAATTATTGGAAGAACATAATGTGATGCTTAGACAGAATGTGAAAATCACTGAGGAACATATTGCAGCTATAATTAGAGATAGTGTTTCAGTCACTTTAAAAATGAGTCATTAAAGAATGCATTAAAAAGTAAAATTCTACATCTGTTGGGTCTCCCAGTTGGGACAGAAACATGAGACCTAGAAGGGAATTGCAAAATTTTTCTTCTAAGGAGCTCTGAGGTTAAATTCCAGAAGTGAAGCACAAATAAAGCTTTGGAGTTGAAAACAAATAGAAACAAAAAAAGTATAGATGGCTTGCAATGCTCTCCATATATATTTCTAGAACATATGCAAGAGCGCTGATACTCTTCTACAAGGAATTGAAATTGATCAATTAGAAGTTTTACAGGGCATTTCTCTCATCTTTCATCCTTGTTTCCAATCAGAGGGAGTGGAAAATAGTTCCACTACATGTTTTTGATGCAAAATAAGAACAGTTGAACAACTTAGTCTCAGTTCTTCTATGCTCATCTTCAATATAAAATGAACTACATGGAGAACAGCTTTTACTATTCATTGCTCAGCTATAATAAACAATTTTCAATTAATTTTTTTCTAATCATGCTAGGACTAAGGGTGAGAAGCACAGATGTCAATTTCTGATTGCATTGGCTTTTGTGGAGTTGAATTTTCTGGGGGAGGAGAAGTTTGTAGGAAGGAGGTCAATGCATGTAACTGGTACCACATTTTTCTCAGGCTGTTTGCATGAGGACATGCATTTTCTACAATAAAATACATTG
This sequence comes from Falco biarmicus, assembly GCF_023638135.1. Taxonomy (NCBI): domain Eukaryota; kingdom Metazoa; phylum Chordata; class Aves; order Falconiformes; family Falconidae; genus Falco; species Falco biarmicus. The sequence goes on along the minus strand of NC_079289.1, from coordinate 111,515,896 downwards.
CCTAGCAATTTTAATCAAGCAGCAAGTTAAAGGGAAAAGAGCTATACAATGATGAAGAGAATTCTAGTGTTCAGTCCTACAGTTTCCTCTCTTTTCAACCTCTAATATAGATTATCCTGTAAATATTTTTCAGCTAATTATAATCTGTTTTGAAATGTGGTTTGTTCTTGGGTTTTGGTTGTTTTTTAATGTAGTTGTGCCAAAGACCAAACTTATGTAGACTTGTAATAGATAACATGTCTGAGTGTGAGTGATCTATCTGGACAAAAAAAAAAAAAATCCCTGCAAAACAAAACAACCAACTCAACAACAAACCTGGCAGGTTTGGGATCTCTAATATGGCATAAGTAATGTCATTGCTAACTCCTGGGGGACACAGGGATGTAACACTTCATTGACTCTAGTTAAGATGATAAAATAAATATATACGTTGTACTTATATCTATTTGCTTAATTTATAAAACTTATTGTTAACCGTAAATTGTAAGCACCAGTAACAAGTTTTTGAACAATTAATTACTGCAGCACTCAAAAGGTGAGGTACCCTGAACAGATAAATTTGCCACCAGTTTTTTGGTCTTCATCATACTGTCTGAAAGTGGTTATTGTTACATTTACCAATGGAATAATGATGGTTTTCCTCAACAGAAACTGCCTATGAAGTATGAGTTCTGCTAGCTGGCTTGCCAGTTGAGTCTTACCCCTGAGGAAATGTATAGGAAACATTTTATTTTACAGATGATTTGATATCAAACTACTGTACTCTTAAGATGCACTGCTATGTGGAAGCTGACTCTTCTATTCTGTCTTAGGGCTGCTCCCAGGGGCAGCCTCAATTACTGTGGTGCAATGAAGTATTCCATCTAGTTGAATATTATGTTTTATTTTCAGAGTCACCCACTTACGGGTGTTAGTAGACAGTCTGGTCAGCAGTACACAAAAACTTGGGCTATGCAAATATACCGGGGCAATTGCTCATGGCAAGGTGCCATGCTCAGGCAGATAGATACTGAATAAGTAAGTGGCACAGCCCCTCTCTGCACCGCAGCATGTTGTGCCATATAGATATTTCCTTATTTCTAAAGGTTCTTTAACAATATTCAAGACTAAACATCTTCTGAGAAATAAAACCATCTTGGAAGTAACCCAGTTCTCATAACTGTTATATTTTTTTTTTTTTATTATTTTGCTGTAAATAGAGGTCGGATGCCAAGTTATTGACAACTTTCACAAAAATGAAAGATGCTGCTTCTAATCTGTTACATCCTGCCTCTGTTAAACTGTCATGAAGATGATCTCTTGGTAAGGACAACTTCTTCCCTAGGAACCTAGTAGATAATTTTTGTTCAGTTCCATAAACCAAGAAACATAAACTGCTAACCCCTAATGCCATGGATAAAATTTAATTTAAAATTAAAATGCTTTTTACTTTTACATATAGTCTTAGGGAAGCTCTGGTCTATCAGTGTTTGCATCAATCTAAATGAGAAGCATTGTCTAATGCACCCAAATATAAAACTACACTTTGCTTTTCCTCAAAAAGAGTGGGGAATGCTCACCTGCCAGCAAGCACAGAGGATTCTCGATCCGCTGTCTGCAGCCTGATGTTGGCTGTGGCAACTGTGGCTTTGCTTTTCCAGCTGGAGACCTAGAGATAAATACAGAGTGGAATAATCATATTACAACTAGCTGTATATGCTTCAAACTAAAAGGTTTTCTCAGGGAGATGAATTTTGATGCATGATATTTGTCAAACTGATTTTAGGACAAATTGTTTGTGCATGCTGGAGCATGAGCAACCTTAATAATATATCTGATCATGTTCCTGTGTCAGCATTCCTCTGTTATTGGTGAATGGGAAGGGAGGCATGTCTCTTGGAAGATTTTAATACTTGAAAGCAGGATAGAAGTATGAGAAATGCAGAATGTGGTGTGGGGGTGTGGTGGATGTTGAGTGAACTCAGGGGTTTTATTTCTAGGTTTTTAAGAAACTATTGCTTTATGACAGGTCATCTAAGTAAGAGAGAATGAAAATAAAAATGTTGGTTTACATTTTACCTTCTGGTATTGGTGCCATCCAAGGCATACTTAGGATGCTGTTAAGAGAGTTGCATAGCTTTTATGTAAATAGAAATATTCATTATCATTTTTTAATTATGAAACTGCAGACATTAAAGTACCATCTCAATAACAAATGTAACGCGGGCAATACTTTAGGACTAGTGTATTTTAAGCCATTCAGTTTCTATAATTATGTTGAAGATGTGGGCTCTGCAAAGTAAGGATGACTTATTCAGACAAAGCATAGTTTGAACGTCATGATTAAAACCTGAAAAAAAAAGTAAATTAATTTTTAAAAGCTGCAGAGTAAAGTCAAGTAAAACTCCCTTTTGAAAGGGAGTGAATGAAAATAATGATGAAGCTCCTTTTTATATGCTTTCATTTTCTTGCTCTAGTGGAAGGAATGTTAAGATGTTTAAGAACCACTTTTTTTTCCCCATTCAGGAGAGCCTTTTTCATTTGTTCTTTCACAGTATCAAGTACTTCTGGGATATAATTTTGTATAACGGCATCTAGAGTATCACTATTCGTGTTGGTAAATTGTTCTTCCTGTTAGTTTCATTCTTTTTTGTGAAGCAATTCTCTAGGTAGTAAGGACGTTGTGCTAAAGGAACATCACAGCCAAAACAGGCAGGTCTTCCTTGTTTTGGTTTTCTCTTTTGAAATGATTTAGAGATACTTCATGATTTTAGTAGGTGTGGAAGAATATAGATATAAACTGATCTTTAATGCCATTTGCATCAATGCACCTAATCTGATCTAATATTCTTGAAAATTTGATTTATGTGGGTAATTCTGTGTGGAAACAATTGGTGGTGTGTCACAAAGACTTAAGTGCATGGCATTGCCTTGTCCTCCTAGAAGCTGAATTATGTTGAAAGACTGCTAAGAGTAACTTATTTTTCTACATTTTTTCCCTTTATGTTTTCTTCATTGCAAGTGTGTCATACAAAGGTAAATGAGCTGGAAAGACTGCTGTTCCTTTGCTTAATAAATAGTTTTTGAGCTGATCCACAGAGCAAGCTCTGTGGTGGTATTTTATTCAAAGAACAAACCTGAAGATTAGGAACTATTTCATCTTACCTATTTAACTAATTATTAGAAAAAAGAACTCAAGACGGTCTGAAAGCAAATAATAATCTTAAACATTTTTTTCTGTGTACATGTTTAAGATATAGAACATGTCTTTAAACAAACAAATACAGGAGACCTGCAAATAGACTTTTGGCAAATTGGACTGCAAATACCCATAGATATTTTATATATTTTTTTACCTATTGGTTACATACCTTAATCACCCATCTTGACAGTAAAAAAGTCTTGATGGGCTTGCAGTCCTTTTTTAGATAAAATCTTGTGTATCACCATGTTGTGCAAATAGCTTTCCATTGAAATCTCAAGAACTGTTAAATGTATTGGGCCAAGTGCTATGACAAGCTTCCCAGTTAACAGATTACTCCTCATCTTCTTCATCCCAAATACACATTCCTTTCTTTCAAAGCCCACAAACAAATAAATAAAAAACTCCTTTGAACCTCCACAAACCCCCCTGTCTCTCCTCATTGAGGAGCAGTTGAAAAGCAAAGTAGCTAAAGGAAGTAGACTAAGCTAACTGAAGAAGAAAAGATATTTACTTTCATTCAGTTTCCAAACCATCTCTAATGTATTCTTACAAATGAATTTGGAAAAGAGAACACTACAAGAATTCTGAAAGATTACTATAATGATAGAAGTCTGATTCACTTTTTTTGTACATTAACTTGATATTTAGGTTTTTTAATTGTGACAGTTCTTGAAATGATTAAGGAAAAATAATTATGAAACTATTTTAATTATTTTTTTTTCTGTGACAAGGCAGTTGAATTTTGCTTTCGGTGATTTATGGGGAGCTGTTAACAAAAATATTTTTTTCCCCTATAATTTAGTCCAGTGCTTTCTTTTTGGATAAGGGAGGGATCATTCATTTTAAGTGGTAAAATAATTTATCAAATTCTAAAACATTAAAAATTAGTCTTTTTAATTTTGTTTACTAATATATTTATTAGGTTAAAGGAAAGTTTTTGAGTAAATGAAGTTATAATTCTGAATTATATAATTTGGGGTCTGAATAACCCCTTAAATTACTGGGACTTTCATTTCATTATTTGGCAATGTCCTCATTTCAGCTGGGAAAGAGTTAATTTTCTTCTCAGTAGCTGGAGCAGGGCTGTGTTTTGGGTGTGGTGTGAGAGCAATGCTGATGGCACACGGATGGGGTTGGTTGGTGCTGGATGATGTTCATACTGAGTCAAGGACTTCTCAGGTTCTCGGGCCCTGCCAGGGAGAGAGCTGGGGGGGGGGGGGGGGGGGCACGGGGAACTTGGGGGGGACACAGCCAGGATGGCTGACACCAACTGGCCAAAGAGGTATGCCATACCATGGGATGTCATGCTCAGTACGTAAACTGGGGAGCTGTTGGCCAGGGCATGCTGATTACTGCTAGGGGACTGGCTGGGCCTAGGTCAGCAGGTGACGAGCAGTTTAATTGTGCATCACTTGTCTTCTTTCCTTCCTTTCCTTTGGATTTCACTCCTCTCCCCTTCACTCTTCTTTTCATTATAACTATTCTTATTGTTGTTTTATTTTATTTCAGTTATTAAATTCTTCTTATCTCAACCCTCATTTTATGTTCCAATTCTCCTCATCATCCCTCTGGGTGATAGTAGAGTGAACGGCTGCGTGCTGTTTAGTTACCAGCTGGGGTTAAACCACGACAGGCAAATTTGGGAGGAATATTTAGAGCAAAATCATGGCTTCTAACTAGATTTTAGTGATTGTATTGGTGGTTTTGAAGGGGTCAGCTGACCAGGGCCTAGAAATATTATAGAATAACTTTACTGTCTAGGGAACCTAAATCTAAGAATATTTCAAGCTCACAGACTTTGGAAACAGTGCAGATGTGCATGTGAGAGTATGCATACACATACACTGTCATCTGGGATAAATAATAAGGATATGGTTTATAGTGGTGTGGTATATACCCTTTATATCACCTTAAGCAGTGCGCTTAAGATAAAAGTAAATAAATAAAAGGAATCTTGAACTTGGCATTTTTTTCATGTTTGCAGGAGGGTAATGTGCAGCTTCACCAAACTGTGCTGTGCTTGAGGCCAGCAGAAGAATTACATAGGTCATAGGTATTGTTTCTTACAGTGAGTGTGGCAATGCTTTTTTTGGGTGAGTTCCTCAGAAATTTTTAGTTATTTGGCTGTTTCCAGCACCAATCTTTAACCAAACTTTCTCGTAAGGAAAAACAAATTTTGTCTAGAGGCCATAGGAAAAAAATCTATCTTTTCCACATCATTTAACAGAAGAATTTTGCTTATCTTTTGAAATACTTTGGAAAGCATCCTGGCTTTTTTTTTTAGTTGAAAGATGTGCTGATAGGAACAGCAAATGAGGACTTTAGGTGCTATATAGCTGTGGACGCACTAATGGTGAAGGCTGACCTATAGGTGCTGATTATGGGACACAGATGGTGAGTGCCTGAATGATCAAATCCTTATGCAGCAAACAATTAGGAGGAAATCTTGTGTCCTTCTCTGTAGGCACATGGGTGAACACAACCTGATGGCTAGTATCAGGGTTTCTGGTCTCAAGCAAGTAGCAATGGAGCTCAAAGATAAAGGAGAACATAAATCTGTATAAACAGTTCTAGGGTTCCCCAGGCAAGAGAAAAATATGAGGCAAAGGAAACATTTGAGGAAAACCCAGCAGATTATTTCGTATGTTGAGGAGCACTGTAGACTCTGTAAGGGCTAAAGTGTTTGCTGCCTGCAAATATAGGGCACCTCACCTGAGCTTCATAAATACAGGTTGTCTAGATCCATTCCCTTGGCATTGCTATCTGTCTTGGGTATCACAGACTTGCCAGGGGTTTTGGGTCAGCCCAGATTTGCAGGGGAAGATGAAGTAAAAAGAAAAAAAATATCTTAACAATACTTTTGTTTAGGCTTACTGAAAGAAATGGGGAGCAATTCTAACCACTACTTATTTTTATCCATCCTGATTGATCTGTTTGCCCCTGTGTTTTCAAATTTTTGCATGTCTGCTTTGAGCAGGGGAAAAGGAACTTATCAAAATGCTTAAAAGTCAGTCTGAAATTGTGAAAACTGAGATTTATTGGCAGGAGGGAGATCTTACGAGTGAAGTAGTTGAAATAAAGCCATACGTAGGGAAGGTAAAATAAGGTAATAAAAAGACCAAAGACACCAAATTTGAACAATAGAAGCAGAAGTCAAGCAGCCAGCATCCAACGGATGGAAAGAATTAGTTTAATATGATGGCAAGAAGGAGGTTATAAAATTCTATGAAAAGAAATGGAAGTGAGCCACCATGCTGAACTAGGCTACGAAATTACTGAAACAGGAAACCTTGATGTAGATTTGATAGGAGTATCCTGTGGGGCAGAGGCAGGGGAGAAGAGGTAGAGGCAGTGATTTCAGAAGATGGAAATACAGTAGAAGACTGTGCTCCCCTGATGAAATCAACATTGAGACCTAAAGCGTATATGGTCATCTTGTAATCTTAATAAGCACCTTGCTGCCCTAAGACTCATGCTTTCGTTACCTTTTTACCTTATATTTTGAAAGAAATTGGAGGAAACTCAGGCATGTAATTGCCCTTTCTCATTCACAATTTCTGGATTCAGTCCCTGTGGCTCCAGTCATTAAAGTTTCTTTCCTACAGTTACATCTGTCTTATGAACCATATGTGCATCCCAGTTTCCTTTGTGATGAGTTCAGTAACAGCTATTTTTTTGCTGGGGTTTGAGTTTGGGGGTGTGTCTGTTACTTGGATGAGGTTTTTGCCTTGATGACTAGTTGGGAACAGTTTATCAAAGGTAAGAACAGTTCTATTGCTTTTCCTACAAGGCAGTTTATGTATATACACACATGTGCATATGTCCTTTAAAAAAATCTCATATACCTTTTTTTTCCCACTATGTAAAGATGCATTTTAAACACTTCCACAGCAAGGTTTTCAGTTCTGTGGAAGGCAAAGCTGCTCAGGTCCTGTATGCATCACTTTCATGGTGTTATTAACACTGTTTCCTGCAGTTTACAGGCTGGTAGCTAATCTTTTGAAAAGCTAGAAAATGTACAGTGAATGACAGCTCTTTGATAGTGACCAGGAATCTTGATGTTATATATGTTACTGAAGAACTAAAAAGACACAAAGGGGAGTGCAAGGCAAGTGTGTATCATGTATTCCCTCCCCCCAATACACACTCAGGGTAGCAGGGTAGGGTTTTAGAAAGTACTTCAGGATGTATAAGCATGGGCTGAACTTTCTGTATTTCCAGCTTTAGATACAAGGCTGTACCTTGAACACAAGGACTAAGGTGCCCCATAATCAGGCCTACGTTCCCTGAGACCTTTGAAGTTTTGCAGAAGTATTAATTTCAAATGAAAGATTAAGAAAAATAATAATAAAAAAAAAATCCAGGAAATTTCTACTGCTAAACTCAATGTCTTTTAAAAATCCCAACTTTTAATCTTTTGTGTTTCTCTGTACCACTACAAGTATATTTAAGCTTTATGAATAAGAAATAAAAATGTATTTGCTGTTATGTGTTTATCAAGGAATAGATTTTTATATATAACATAAGATAAGCTTGAATTAGTCAGATCCAACCTTGCTGCAATTACATTAAGGCAAAATCAAGAGTTCAAAGGAAAGATTTGATTTGAATTTTGATGGAGCTCCTAAACACATGATTAATCCTTCTTCTTGGCTTTTAATATCAGTAATTTACAGTTTTATTTAACACCTGTGCTTAACCAGGACTTTTTGCACCTGCAATTATTTGTGCAGAAATTACACAGTTTTTCAGCTTCAGTTAGTGGTAGGAATACTTGCATGAGAGGAAGTCTATGTAAACACCTAAATGGAATGTGCACCAGGTCTTCATGTACATTGATATTAAAATTCAAGGAGATATCAATTTGTTCTAATAAAAAATTCAGCCCATGAAAAGTGTCACAAAAAAACATGAGGTGCAATTTAATCTCTGCCATTATTTTGTCCTTCAAATTATGTGTAGGTAAAACAGGAGTAATCTAGAAAAAAGTGCTTCAAAGCAGAAATAACTAGCGACATTATAACTAAGCTGACAGCTGTATGTTGTTAAATATGGAATGACTGAAATTAAACTACCTCCTGGAAGAAAGAACGAATGAATGGCCAAGAAAAAGTGATACTAAGGAAATCTAGTGGACTACAGAGAGTAAGTCCCATGTACTGGTGAAAGAATTACTGTAATCATGTTTGAGAAAAGCAATTTAATTATATTCTTTGTATTACTTTTTATGGATACACAAGTAAAGATTTGCCATATGTGTATTTCTTTAAAATGAATCACTACTATTTTTAAGCTGCTTGCACCAAAAGTGGGTAACACTGTAGTGCAAAAGAAAGATTTAGCTGTTGTATTTTCAGTCTCCATGATAACATGTCCCTCTTCCAGTGTCTCCTATGACTGATCCTTGCTCCTTCCTTCTTTAATCTCCGTAATTTTTATCTTCATGATAAACAAGCCAAATCTTTTCTGTTATAGATGTCTTTGAGCTGCTTCTAGGTACTTAACCCCCACAGGATCGAAACTGTAGCTGGATAAATAACATCAGTGAATATTTTGAGACTGGTCATGTCGGTAGGTCTACAGAATTGCCATTTCTCCTGGATTAAAAAGGAAGCTGATGATACACTAAGTTTTAAACTCTGAATAATTCTGTGATTTAGGTCTCCTTTCCAAGCCAAACTCATTGGAATAAAACCATTTAGTACTTCGTTTTCTTTTTGTGGTGTTTTTTTGTTTCTTATTTTCTTACATTATCACCCAGAAAAATTACTCTTTCTGGTTATTGTAAATTACTTTTCTTGGTGGTTTAACCAGAAATTAACAAGCAAAAATGTTTACTGTTTTCATGCTAATTGCAGTATGGGAGAATAATCTGTAGACCAAGTAAAATTTTAAATAACTACTCTTTTTTTTTAAACTTGACTTTCACTTGTAGCTATTTGCACTAATGACTTGCAGCACTGAATTTGGGAAGTCAGTGGTGAAGACTGTATTCGATGTTTGCAATGAGTCTTTCTGTACTCATTGTCATTTTTCTATTATTTCCAGTGCTTGAGGGTTGTTGTTTAGTTATTAAATATCTGCAGAATTCCCAATCTAGTCTTTCATACCTGCCATAAAACTGGCACAGACTTACTTCTAACCATAACTCCCATAACTGATTTTCTTATTCAATATTTGTCAAGTTTGATTTTTAAATTACTCACATTTTCCAAATATAACTGTAGAGTAACTGAAATTCTCAGAAGTGCCACTGTTAGACCAGCACATGTATCTTAGAGGAAAAAAAAAGCCAAACCCCTGTACTATTTATTAGACCAGTATTTATGACTTGCAAAAGCACTGTACTCCTCAGCATTTAAGACTTCAGGTAGAGATATATATTTTTTTTTTTTTTTAACCCAAAAAGAGAGCTCCCACATTGGCAAACTCACCTGTTTTTCTTCTATATCAATCAATCAGCCTCATTGAAAATCTTGGTTTGCTTATATGTGTAGACCTTCACAGCTATAACTGTTACACTTCTTAACTAGATTCATGTTGACTACCAGAGTAGACTGAGATTAGTTACCTGTTCTTTTGCTGTGCAGACCTCTTGGGCATTCACACTGAAGAAATGAGAGAAAGTCAAGCAGGTTTGCCAGAGCAAGAAATGAATTAGAACTAGTGTTTGTTCTTGTTAAAGCAAACATAGATATCAACTTCTTTCAATCCAAATTAAAGTAAGTGACCCATTTGCTTTGGGGAAGGCACCAGAGACTCATCTGTTGTAGTCTGCTTCACACATTTGATTTCAGAAGCATCTGTTAAGCATGTATATGTCTGAAAGTATTAATTCATATTAGCTGCACAAATCACTTGTAGCTATACTTTTTTCTATGGTTATGGCTATATTTTTTAGCCTGATACTTCCTTGTTCACTGGAAAGAATCTAGAATGAAAATGGGAACACAGAGGATGTGTGGCCTTACTGGGTCTAGCCAAAGAATGGTCTGTTCTGTCTCTCCAGCCCTCCTGTTTCCAGCTCAGAGTACATCTTGATCTGGATGTTCCTCTGTATTTAGAAATACAGTGGATTTTTCATGAACTTGTCCAGTGTCTCCTTGAATGTATATAAATTTAAAGGATTCATGGTATCTGCAGTAAGGCATTCCAAAGACTAAACATAATTTGACATGATGTACCTCCTTTACTAACTTTTTTTTTCTTGAACTTGCAACTTACTAACTTTAGTAGAGGCCTCCTAGGCCTGGAGAGTCAGTCCTTGTACGTAAGTCACTGCATACCGTAACCACCTCTCTCTAGTGTGTCTGTTTGTACAGATTAGCCATATGCTTTTAAAGCAAATTGCTCCCTTGTTTTCAATTCTGTTGTGATTCCTCTCAGATTAAACTGCAGCAGGTGATGGAGCTCCAGGCATGCACCTAATGAAGCTCTAACTACTGATGAGTGTTCAAGCTATGGGACTAGGCAAGAGGTAGTTTGAAATAACCCCCCCTAAAACTTCTGTACTGTGTTAGCACCAGCTGGTTCACTCCACACACCTGCTAGTAAAAAAAAGTAGCTTCTGTCTATCAGTACATCTAGACATCAATTCATTTAGATCAAGAAGATTTCTTAGCTCTCAGTATCTACTGCTATGTCCTTGAAAACCTGAAATAATTCAGTAAAAGCAGCACCTTGCTGATTCATAGTGACTGTTCCCAAACATCATTTATCACAGATTAAGTGCTGAGAATACACAGAAAAACTAGGACATAAAAGCATAACATCTTTTCCACAATGTTTCACATCTTGCTATGCATCTATACAGTGAGATCTCTGAAAGTGCAATGTAGCTTCAAACTGAATTGATTTGTCATGTTCTCCAGGCTTTTATTTTCTTTCTTGATATGGCTAGATGTAGTTCTCCCAGAAGTATCATATTCACCTTGTCAGACTCTCATGGGTATAATTATCCAAATTGTCAATTGAAATAAACAAGAGTAGCTGAGACCAAATTCTAAAAGATCAGGTTTTTAATATGTATTTCCATGTTAAATCTTACACTCTTAAAAGCATTCTCCCATATCTAATCTAGGTGTTCTCACCTATACTATTCCTGAAGAATAAATATGTTTTGGTTTAAAGGTTTATTTCAATTTAAACCTTCTAACACTGACATTTTGTATTTTGTTGGTGTAACTGATTTGGGATATCTTTCTAGGGCTGTGTCAATCATTTATTTGCTTGTATTACATTGATGGAAACCACAAACCCAAACCACCCATCAAAACTGATCCAAAATATTTTCACAAGAAAAAAGCAGAAAACATGTATCTGATTTTATCTCTTCTCTCTCTGTTTGAGTCTTATGTGCCAGAAAACAAGATGTTCGCATGGTAGAAAATGGCAATGTATGCAAATAACAATTCAACAGATACTCTCTGGGAAGTTAAGGGACCCAACTCACTCCTGTCTTTTGTTCAATGTCTATTTCTTCTGTAAGGGAGTGCCAACTGTCCTGTTTTAAACAGTAATGAATTTTTTTAATAGGCTATTTTAATATTTGTTTTACACAATGTCTCTTTTTTTCATATTTAGAAAGTGTTAGGTTGATCAAAAAGTAAATGGAACCTGTCAAAGCATCACAACCAAAAAGCTTAAGAACATCTGTATTAAACCAGTTTTATACAATGGAGCCATAGATATCAATATTTAGAGTAAACTCAGTACATCACCTATACCCCTCTCTGATAATCCTCAAAGTTATTGAAAGGGCTGAATTTTGCTAAAATAAAGTGGGCTAGATACTAGTCTTGTATCTTATTAGCAGAATAAATACGGCTCTGGAGAAACTGAGAAGCTGACATAAAAAAAGGCAAATGATAAAGGGGAAACTTAAACAAGTATAAAGATTTGGAAAAAAGTAAATGCAATATTTAAAACTAAGCAGAAAGTGCATATAAAAGGATGGTTAAAGGTTACAAGTTACTTTGAACCCTGGTTTACCTTTGCATAGAATGGGCTTTTGGGGAGTTTGGGTGTCTTTTCAACCAATTGTCACTTGTGTTCTTTCTCATGACTTGACAGTCCTTTTATAATCAGGAGAATATTTGTGCTAGCACTGGCATTGTGGTGTTTGGCTTCCCACTCCTAACTGCTGGGTTAGTAGGATCCAGAAACAAAAGCTAATAGTCCAATTATATGCTCTAAATCTTAATATTAATAATAATAATAAAATTAAATGCCCGATCAACACTCCCACAACAGTTCCTAACTGTTCTGGTATCCCTCCGACACTGAGGAAATTAAATATGAACTGCATCATCATGGCTTGATGCAGGAAGTATCTTAACAAAGTGACTGTAAGGAAAAATTCTGGGTTTTTTTGTCAAGTTCCTACTGAAACTTAAACCTTTTCTTGTATTTCCTATGATATGAAAAATGATGGTTAGGGTTATTAGCTTTAAGGAAATGGCATCTCTCACAGACTCAGCAGTGAAGCAACTTAAATTCTAAACATAATTCTAGTAAATAATTTTGTTCTCATATTCTAATTATTACAATTTTGTATAGTTTATATAGATTTCACTTGATGAACATGTTCAGCAGAATGGCATTTGTATGTTCCAAGATAATAGGATCTTGACATCAGTGTGATGACAAGGAGAATGAGCACAATCACTTCTAATTTTCTAGATAATTATTACAGGTCCTAGTATATGACCTGGATTTTTACTTTGCAAACAAGGCTTTGCTGTAACTCTCTTCTTAATACAATTCTAAGGCTGCCTTTTATGTGACCTTTTTAGTTTAAGGCATTTGTCTGTGAGTCTTTAGCACCATATATAGCACTAAATTTTACTATTGATTAGTTGCTTTTGAACTATGGAAAGTAATGAGTGGGGCAAGGGGTAATGCAACGTGTCCCATTCTTTTTGAAAGATACTGTGGAAAGAATCATTCAGTACAACAGAGAAATTTTTGTCCATGTGAAATTATAGCTTTTCTTTTCTATGTTGATCTAAGAATTATTCTCACAATAAATACAGGTAGTGTTTTTCTCCTTGAAAAATAAAGAGCTGTTTCTTAAAAAAAACCCCAAACATACACCCCAAAAAAACCAACCAAACAAAAAAAACAACAAACACCAAAACAATCCAAACAAAACAGACAAAAAAACCCCACAAAACCCAACCCAAAACCAAACAACAAACACAACCACCCCCACATCCCATCCCAGTTTTAAAGGAGCTTTGCATGATTGTAAATGCTGAATATTTTTACAGCCTGCTGCCACTCAGTGTAATTTTTTACATTATATTTATCAATACATTTATTCATTAAAAGGAGATAAAGATACTTTGCTAGAGTAAGAAGAATATGTGAAGGGTAAAGGCAGCAAATTCAAGACAAGGAAGAGGCATGTTATCTAAACCAATCCCAAATTATCATATCCATTGGTGAATATGAGTTTAAGTATGATATTTAAAAAAACAAAACAAACTAAAATAGAGATGTTTAGGTCTTCTGTCTGGTTGCTCAGATTAAGGACACCACATTTTCAGAATAATCTTTTTCTGTGTTCCTACAACATGGGAAAACCAGCTCTGTATCGCTTTAAGACAGTATCCTTTGAAGTATCTGCTGAAGATGCTGATGTTCTAACATACCTCCTCTCTACATGTTATAGTTGCTTTTTTCCTTTCACTTTTGAGATCTTCATGGTATCTAGAATATTTCCACTTCCTGTTCTAGATTAATGATTATATTTCTTTCATATGGAATGGACAATGTCAGTAGAGTAACTTCTTTTGAGATTATTAGAGTGCATTACATGTCTGGCAGGGTGTTCCACCCTTCTCCAGCTTAAGCCGTAACCACCTGTGGGGGTTGTGATGGCTGCATCCTGTTTACCCTGGACTTTGAGGGACAGATGGCAACATAATAGCCAAGGTCTGTCTGGAGCTCTGACCCAGACATCTTGCTGGTATGCAAATATGACTATAAATCAATCATCTTTATAACTAGTGGACACATTGGGACCCACTGAGCTCTCCTGCATGACAGCAGGCTGCATGCCACTATCTCCCCTTGAGCAGGGACATCTCTCAAGGTTCCTCCCTGAGGCTGAGAGATTTCTTACCACAACAGATTGTCAGTGATTAACAGTGTGCTAAACTTTGAAATCTTAGCTAAGTGTTATAAAGGATTGATTGTTGTTATCTAGTCTTATACATAGCGATACTTAATAAATCTGTTTCACGTTTACATTAACATGTTGTTAGACATATGGAGATAGACAATATTAAACCAGAATTCCTTATTCTGACTGTAACATTACAAAACCACCTTGATTTGGACTGAGGACTGAGCCAGATTAAAACAAGATTTTGAAGGAAGAATGTCTAATACTTATTTTTGAAAAATAATATAAGGAAACAATAAACCATAATTTAAAAAACATTACTAAGGAGTCAATGTTGTCAAATGCACAGCAGCAAGTATCCATTCACATCTTTGAGTAGAAATGGAAAAACTCAGGAACGCAACTAAAAAGCAGCTAAAAATTATCTCTAATATTGTGACAGAGATGCTATCTTTCAGCCCATTTTTCTTTCTATTGTAAATACTGAAGGGAGATAGTTTGAAAGCAGATCATGTGGTATTATAAACAACTAGTCTTACTAACTAAAGACACGTCCTTTACCTGAGTTCTCTGCTGTCTCTCTTTGACAAGGAGAACTTTATTGTAGCAAAGAAAATTAAAGTAGTAAGGTGAGTTTAGCCAGTATCTGGCATTTCAAGGTAAATAAATATGCTGGTTGAATTTGGCTGGTGATCTGTACATGAAAATATTATTATTGACAAGACATTAAAAACTGCTGGCTGCTATAATGATGAAACAGCTGGTTACAGGTAGCAAAATGCCAGAGTAGGAAAAAGCATCAAGATCATTAATTGGAAGAATGGTTATCTCAGCAGAAATAAGTAATCCTGTTTAAGCCTTCTGTA
This sequence comes from Falco biarmicus, assembly GCF_023638135.1. Taxonomy (NCBI): domain Eukaryota; kingdom Metazoa; phylum Chordata; class Aves; order Falconiformes; family Falconidae; genus Falco; species Falco biarmicus. The sequence continues at coordinate 111,500,715 of NC_079289.1, read as the reverse complement.
TCTGCAGGGCTGCAAAAAAACTTGTGTTGCAGTAGGTTCTTCAGTAGGACACAAAGAATGTAATAATCACCTTGACTGACTAAATAGGGTTGGTGACTTTTTCAGAGGATGGAGTGATTCAAGATCCTCGTAGGTCTTGGTACATCTCTCAATGCATTTTATACTGGGCACTGTATGAGGTGATGAGTAATCACAAATGATGAGAGTAAAAGGAGGAACAGGTTTCCTTTTGTTTAGGTTATGTAAGTGTGGAGTTTTTTGCTTCTGTTTTTTGGTGTTTTGTTGTTGGGGTTTTTTTCCCCCAACACATAAATATTGTACAGGGGCTGGAATGTTGCCTTATAAACTAAAACTTATAATGGGATCTGGATGGCTTTACAAACTTTACCTGATGCAAATAAAGCCCTGATATTAATTCTCTTTGATTTCTAATTGGGGTCATAATTACTTTAAAAGGAGCCTTGCTCTACCAGCAGTGCTGCATAATTAATTTCACTTGTGGCTGAAACATTCTCCTTGGTAAGGTTTCTTGATGAGTAATTTCTACTTTTAGGCTAAACACAAACAAAACCAAGAAACCCCAAAACCCCACCAAACACCCACAAAACAAAAAAAAAAAATAGAACCCACCAGAAAAAAGTAAGTTATTGGGTGTCCAACCACCTCACAGGGCTTTTGTCCATTATTAGTGAAACATTCTGTTATTACTGAAATCACCTTACACTGGAAACTTTGGCATTAAACTTTGTATCCCAAGTTTTCTTCAAATAAAAATAGGACTTTCAGCACTGGTGTTTGAACTTTTGCTTTCACTCAGGTTAGCAATAACAATTAAGGTGATCAAAGCAACGTGATCTTCAGTGATAAAGAAATGATGGAGAACCATAACATTGCTGACTTCTAGGCTGTTTTCTGTTTCTTACTGCAAGTGGCAAAGTTGTTTACAAAAAGTATTTTATTCCACACTTAGACTGTTATAAGGAAGTTTATATCTAAAGCAATTCAAACCTGATTTTAAAAAATGTTAGCTTCTAGCAGAATCTGGTCCTTTTTTAGAATTCCTTCTATTTTCATTTAATTGAGAACATACTCTGGTTGAAAACAAAAACTTTCAGAATTACACATTTTCAGAAGTTTCTGCCAGTGATCTGAAAACAGGAAACATTTTTAGAGACACTTCTTCTATTCAGTACTTTCTAGACATACAAAAACTAGAAAGACACTAGACTGGAGTTGTGTAACAATGAAGTTTATAATAGGGTCTTATTTGTAGCTGTAGCTCTTATTTGTGGCTGTCTAAATTATTGTCTATACATTCATTACTTTAAGTTTTGTTTTTAACTCCTGCAAGCTGCTAGCACTGGGATTCCAGGTTTACTTATCTGGTTGCTCCATTTTTTCCTCTGTTAGAGTCTCAGAGTATGGGTTATTTCGAATGGTGATAAACTGGTTATTTTTTCTTTGTAATAACTACCAAATTAATATCTTACCATTTCCTCTGCACAAATTTTAAAGCAAATAATTAGTCTTCATGCTGCTTTTAGTTTCCTTGTGAGATTCTTCTTTGGTTCTTCATGAATGTGGGTAAGGTGGGAAGGAAAAACAGTAATAGTATGCCAAGGTAGACAAAGATTTCATCAAATTGTCCTTTATAAATGGCTTACTGGAACAATTTAGGAATATATTTGCACTGAATTTAATTGGAATGGAAGTAGGATCAGGGATAAAATTTCAAAGTTCTTAGAGGAACAGGGGTGGGCCTTAGAAAGAACAGGAAATAAAATGCTACTAAATAAAGAAAAGCCTAGGAAAATAACAGTATTCAAACATCTCGGCTCTGGAGGAGTCTGTGTTAAATCAATATGTTACGTTATTGTTATCCCAGTGATACACGTAAGTTGTATTCGGACATCTAACTATAAATAGCAGTGACATGTCCCTTATGTACTGATGGCTTTGTAGCCCTTCAGCTCATCACTGTTGTCATACTCCAACATCGGAACAGCATGAATACTATGTGCATTATAGGTTGTATCAGTAACATCAAGAGGGTTGAAATCACATAGTCTGTTAGCAACCTATTTACACTAATGTGCATCTCAGATGCTCCACTGAAACTTAAGGGAAAAGGGAATTGTGGTTTTAGGCACTTTTTTTTTACTATTTTTGCTGTTGGGTTACTGAGTGTGTGCTGTTTTCTGCTCCAGTTGCTTACACGGGCACCTACCTTTGAGTGCCTACCTCCCACTGCAGCTGCTGCAGAGCTTGTAGAGCTCTCTAGGGCACAGTCCACATTTGTTTAGTGTGAATCTTTTCATGATATCAAAAATTTCTCTGTGGAAAAGAGGACAAAATAAGCCACATGTCAGCTTCAGTGGTATTTTAAAAATCAAGCATCACAGTCAGACTTCTGTATTATATTAAATATGCATGTATGTCAAAATGAAAAGTTTAAGTGAAGAATGCTTTTTGATCGTCTGGTATTCTCCCTTTTCTTTAAAATTCACTTGATGGAGAATGTCAGAGCGAAGGGCTGTTTTGTTGTGCTGCTTTTGAAACAGACTGTTCTCAATGTTCATCTGTTCCTGCAGAACGAAAACCCTATTTCTTGATTATTGCTGAACTATGGCAATTTTCAGCCTGCTAGGTTATGCAAGCAAAATATTCTGCTTGCTAACTTGATAATTTTTACCAGTGGCTAAATGTAAATGCACTTTCTTTCTGATTGCACTCTCACTTTGTACAGTAAACTCAAAGTAGAGCATCAGGGGCTTGTCTCTTAAGTTGCTTACCTTGTATGTGTTGTATTCTAGGACAACTCATGTTGGAAGGAACCCTGGGCGGTCTTTAGGCGAAACTCTTGCTCAAAACAAGGACAGCTATGAGGTCAGACAAGGTTGTTCAGGACTTTTTTATGGCTGAGTTTTAAACCTGCAAGGATGGAGATTACACAGCCTCTCTGAGCAACCAGTGCCACTATTTACCAGTCCTTATTGGGGGGCAGGGGGGAGAGGGAGGAGAGAAGTTTCACCTTAGCTAGTCTGAACCTGTCTTATTTCAGCCTCTGCCCCCTGTGTCTCATGATCCCACCATGCACCATGGCAAGAGTATGGCTCAGTCTCCCTATTAACCACCCCATAGACACTGTGAAGCTGCTATTAGGTCCTCTGTAGCTACCTCTTCCTTGACTGAACAAACCCTGGTCCCTCAGCTGCTCCTCACAGAGCAAGTCCTCCAGCCCCAACTGTCTTGGTAGCCCTTCCCCGATCTTGCTTCAGTTTGATGTCTGTCTTGTACTGGGGGATGCAAACCTGGGTCTAAAGGGTGTGAGTATGGGGGAGATAATCCTTTCACTCAGTCTGCCAGTTGTGCTTCTGTTCATACAGCCCTGGATGTATCTGGCTGTCACGGCAGGCTGCAAGCTCAGCTTGCTGCCTACCAAGACCCCGATGTCCTTTTCTGCAGGGCTGCTCCCCATCCTGGCAGTCTCCAGACTGTCACAGGTTTGAATCTTGAATAGCTCTCTTCCATCCCCTTTCCACTTTCTCATAATAAATCCCTTCCCCCACCCCCCCCCCAAAAAAAAAAAAATCAAGAAATTAAACTTTGATTTTTTCATGTGGCCAACCACCCATGTGAGAATCAGCAGAGGTGTTACTGTGCATAGGTCTAATTAACGTCTTCTGAGAACTTTTGAAGTAATATGCATGTTTAAAAGAAACCTACATTTCACTTCTTAAAATCTCTGCAATAAACAACCATTATGTGTTTTTTAGTTGATGTCAATATATGTCTGAGAATGAATTTAAGTCTCTGGGTTTTTTTTTAGTTTTGACTTCTAGCAAATTGCTTTTGGAAATTTCTCAGGCATCTCTATGAAAACTAACTTCTATTCCTGTGTAGAAACTTTAAAATATAATTAAAAGAAAAGGGTTACAGTAGAATAAAAAAGTAATTCAGACAAGGCAGGAAGAATAACTGAAGATACTGAAGGGATGACTTACGCTTGAGGTAATGATGGAATACACAGGGAGTCTTTAGCTTGGAGAACTGAAAGGAAATACAGCAATGTGTTTTTAAAATTGTAACTGACCCAGAGAAAGAAAACAAGATATAGTTGTTCAATGTCTTCAAACCAAAAATTTAGCTGGAAATAAATTCAATTGAGAGGAAGCATTTCAAAAGAAACAGCTCTAGCTGTAGTGTCCTGATGTTTATGTCATTGTGAATTTATAGGGCCCAAACTTGATCTCAGTGATGTGAATGTGTCAGCTACTGAGATGCCTATGAACTAAATGGTGTTCTTGTTTCTGAGAAGTAGGGGCAACACCTGCTTCTTGTGTTGCCGGTTTACACTGCTTGTTCTATCACAGGTTTTGACTACACAGGATTTTTGTATGTGTGTTAGTTGTGTGTGGCGGGGGGCGGGGGAGGGCTGCCCCGTGCCGGGCACAGCCGGTTCCAGCCGGCTCCAACGGCCCCAGCGCAGGGCACGGCTGGGCCCCGCAGCCGCCATGGCCGTGGGGAAACCTGCGTGAGGGAGGGGAAACGGGTCAGGGACAGCCCGGCCAGCCCGAGGGGGGGGGGGGGGGTGACCCAGGAGACCGAGCAGGGGTGCCCCTGCAGCCCCGGGAGAAGGGGCCACGGCAGAGCCAGTGTTTCCTGCAGCCTGTGGGAAGGATGCTGGTTTAGCCACAGATGCAAAGCACAGCACCATACAGGCTGCTGCGAAAAAAGTTAACTTCACACCTTCATGCCAGCCAGACCTTGTACAATGTATCTTTTAATATATTTATGATTTTTGGTTCAGCAAAATTAGTACTACCTAAAGGAGGTCTGAACAAATCCATCCATGTAATAAAAACCGTGAATTGACACATAATCTGACCACTCTTGCATTGACTGAACTGCAAGAGGGTCCCCTGTCTTTTCAGTGAACCCAGGGATAGAGGCACCATCTCATGAGGGAAATGGATGTGCTGGCTATTATAGCTGACCACATCTGGTGCATGTCCTGTTAATAAACTGCTCTTAAGATGGGCAATGATCTGGGTTCAGAGCTTTAAGGGCTTTACAAAGAGTTTTATCAGGGTAAGATGCTGAAAGTTTTCAAACCTCTCAGGTTTTGTATCATTTGAGAAGTGTTTTGATTAGGCATCCCCCCTCACCCCAATGCAAAAATGCTTAGAGAAAGGCTAGAACAAATCTGTGCAGCAACCCCTCTAGAAACATCACTAGATTCGTAAAAGTCCTCTTTCTTAACTTCCTATGAAACCTGTATGTTTGCCTGCTTTTAATCTACTTAATTTGTGAAATAGAGTTTCAGTATCCTGTTGTACCACTAAATATATGAAGTGACAGGTTAAATGCCTTGGGAGTCTGTTTTGCACCATTTTTCTTTAAAAAAAAAACACCAAAAAGCCACCAAACAAACAAAACAAAAAATAATCTTGTAATCTCATTAAAAAAAAATCACACTTTCCTAAGACCTGTATTCCACTTATTCATGTTGATTGGCACTAATTATAACATCACTCTTCAATAATTTGTTGATTTCTTATATCCATATTCCTCCTGTGTTGGATTTGTCTGTGGTTTATGTCAGGCTGCCAGGTTTCCCAGTTAGTTGGATCACTGTTTGCCATTAAACATCAATAGAAGAGTAGATTGCTTTTCGTTGTCTGAAAGTCTGGCTGGGTGCCAAGATACTTGGGTCCAGGGATTTGGAATTTCTTGACCTTAACCTTTTCATCATTAGTCATGGTAACCATTCTGTAAATAATTTTTTTTACCCATGTGAGACAGGAATAATAATTACAATCTAGATTTTCTTCAGATGAGTCTACCATTTCCTCCCTGTAGTAAACTGTGGCATTCTTTCTGCTATTTGTATTGTTAAGCTCTCCTGATTTAAGTAAAAATTCGCTGTGGTATACCTAATATCAGCTTTCCTACTGATGTCATCTGTCTTTATGGAAAGCTCCTTTCTCCCTGTGTCCCATCCCTCCGTCCCCCACCCCCACCCCCCGCCTTTTACCCAGTGAAGCTTTCTTTCATTCACAAGAATGTGAGATGTCTAGAACTCCTTCATAAAGTTTTCTTATGTGTTTGCTGACTATTATTCTGACGCTTTTTGTGAAAATTGTTTTTACAATTTGATTCAGACCATAGTAACACTTACTTTGGAGAAAAAATCCTCTCTCGAACACCAAAATATATTACATTTGTAAAAATACAGTTAATTGATCCGTGAACTATTGCAGTACTAACTTTTAATTTGGGTTCTTAGTTAATTGTTTTCTGTCAAAACGGTGCCTTGCTATGTTAAATAGATAATGAGAATGGAAGAAATTTCCTCAGAAAGTTTTAAAACATGCTCATTTCTCTATTGAGAGGTATCCCAGAAGGGAAGAAGGAAAGCTCCACAATAAGGTAAAAGAAACAAATCAGTATGTAGCCTTCTACAGAAGGAATATAAAATGAGAAAGGCTAAAAGGAACAAAATACTAAGAACCTACAAACAGGGTGATTGTCTCAATGACATTTAAAATAGATTTCTGAAGCCTCCCAAATTGGGAATTGAAATGTTACCTTGAATTTTAAGCAGAACTTATTTATGTTGAGAAAACATAATGATCACAATAAAACTGGTTTAATAATGGATTTGTTCTTTAAATTGCTTGAGATAAGCAATAACACAAGTTAGTGTTATAATATTATCATGTATTAGTTATAAGTATACTGTTACAGAGATGATGTTCTGCCTCCTAATTCACTAGGGATGCTATGTTTGAGCTCAGTGAAAATAGAACAGAATTGCTTGTTAAAAGAATGCTAAAATATGGCTTTTCACTCCATTCCTCCAAAGTTTTAGTGAGGTAATGCTGATTTTGTAGTTTAATATTGTGAATAACAGCTGCTTCTGACCTTAACATTTTTATTTAAAAAGATTATGATTTAAGCTTTCAAAATCATAAACTAATCCTTCTAAATAGACATTATAGAGGAATGAAGCTGGGTTAATTAGCATTGATAACATACAGCTGTGGGCTGGCTTCAGGGGCGGTGGGTTGGCTGATGTAGACAAGGTGCAGCTGTGGCTGGTTCTGTTCAGGGGTTGGGCAGCCAAGGAAGAAGAAACAGAGAGAAGAGAGAGAGAACTTGCCCCCTGGATGAGCAGAGACAAGGAGAAGGCAGTAGAGGGACTGGCATGAAGAGTATGCTGGTATGTGATGGTAAAAGACCTTGTTGCAGCTGGCTAGTTTGGAGTGTGCTGCGATAGACATCACTTGAAAATTGCAACTTACAGTGAGCTCCTGCTACACTGGCTTTTAAATTATTATTTTTTTAAAAAAACCCTTCACATCAATGACATAAATTTGCTGCACGCTTCACTACAGCTAATTAACTTTGCATCAGTGAAGAATTTGGTCAGCACCATTGAAGATGCAAGTTATGTGCTATTAATGGTGTATAGTGCAGTTTTCTCCATCATCCAGGTGTGCCTAGCATTGCACATAAATAACCATATGTTCTGTTAGCTGTTTTGTAGCTATTGTTCTAGCAAGAGAAATAATGATAACTTTAATTGCCTAGATTTGAGGAAGGCTTAAAAGTTTATAGAAATATGGACACTAAAACTTGCAAAAATACAGGGAAAAATATAAAGTTTCTTAGAGATTTTACAAGGTTTGGTATTTTTTCCCTGCTGTTATTGAGACTGGTGTCTTCTAAAAATCTGTTGTGCTTTAGCTGAGCTATACTTGTAAATCTTACCCCGTAAAATCAGGTGAGAATATTGGTTCAGAAGTAAGGCCGCCAGCTATGTGATTGTCCGTACTATAATCCTACTAAAGGAGGCAGGTAAATGTTAATTACAGTTTTATAAGCCCTTAATAATAATCTGAGTTCATATAAAAGTAACCACACAAGTTTATTTGATTTCTGTAGGGACATATTTAAAAGTGGAACTACCTGCAGTGCTATTCCTTAATACCACCAATCTTAGAGTCTAACTTGGCATCAGAGGATCTTCAAAGAAGATGAGTACATGCATCATAACTGCATCTGAGTTCATCATTCCTAATGCTGCACAGCTTGGGGCATGTTGGACTTCACAACTTGAACAGGTAGTCCTGATCTGTTCCAGGCTGGTACACCTGCAGCAAGAGCACCTGGTGCACCGGAAAGAGTCACCAGGAATTCAGTAGGTGGCACTTTCATCTGAAGCAGCATTGATTAACTCCATGTTATGCTAATGTGCTGCTGGGAGCACTATCTGTCAGCAGGATGGAAAAGAGCCAGGTAGAGAAGCTTTAGGGATGGTATTACCTTCCAGGTTTTTATCAGGTTCTTCGCTTCTTATAAGGAAGGGTTTAATGGGGGTGGGGGTGTGAGGGTGGGTTATTTGTTTTCTCTGGGGTTCTTTAATATTGTTTCTATTTTATTTTTCATAATAAATTATACCATTAAAAAAAAAAAAAGTAGCTAATACTGAAATACACTAAGCCATGTTGTCATGTTCTGCCTTGCTTTTGCCACTGAGTTATCTTTACTTTGCTACAAGGCATGTTGGCTTTTGTATATATTACAGACTTGTTAGGAAGGGAACATTAGAAGGCAAATCATCCTCAACCTCAAACTATAATTATGGGTGCGTAGCGTACATAAACAGCCTTCCGCTCCAAGTGGTTCAGTCAAGCCCTCTGCTCACCCAAAGCCCCACGGACCCTGGAAGGGTTGTGCATTACTGATGATGCCCATGTTGGTCAGTCTGTTGTATCAGAACTACTGGGGTTTTGTTTGCAGTTTTGCAATAAATGTGAAGTAACACTTTTCAAGCCCAGAAAGGAATTAAACTGATAGTACAAGATTTGTCTGGAAGAATTAGACCCTCTCCTTTAGTTCTGTTTAACTCTAGTAAAATGAACTTATGTGGCCAAAGGAAGAATAAAATGGTCAGGCTTTGAAGAGAATGGTTAGTTTGGAGAAAACTGCTTTGAGCTCCAAGATGAAAGAGCATGCTTTCTGAACTTCATGTGTGGAAGAGATGAAAGGGATTTCTTTCTCGTAGACCTGTGTGATTCACACGTTTAAAAAAAGAGGGGTGGGGAACTAGCCCAAAATGTAATAGGGTACGCATGAGAGTCTGCACAAAGATAATATCTAACTGGAAGAAATTAGTTAGGTCTGAATGGAAAAAAATGTTTCTAATTTTCTTTTCCTATTAGCACTATTACTACTAAATATTGAAAAGCAATTAAAATTAAAAAACTCAAAACTCAACCAACCAAAACCATAGATAACCCCAACCCCTTTTAAAACTTAATATCTGTACAATTTAGGGTACATTTCTTCGTTCCCTATGAAATTAGAAGGCAGATGAGCATACCAGTTACCAAAAAAAAGAAAAAAAAAAAGGTGTCAAGAATCTGTAAAAAGTTAGTGTATTTTTTGTATATAAAATTGAAAAATATAGGTTAATGTCTTGGTGTTACATATGAAGCACCCCCAAAAAAGGGCAAAACAATTGTTACATGTGAGGTTGAGATTCATAATTACCAATTATTTTTGTGGTTTTCCTACAAAAATACTTCTGTTTTTCAAACGCATTTTAAAACACTTTCTCCTTGAGAAATAGGAGCATAGATTTAAGAATTCAAATCAGTGTTATCTTTACTATTGTCTCAGAATTGACCAGTATTTACTTCTTCAACTTTGTTGGTACATGGACAGCAGACCCCATGGGTCAGGGCTGAGACATTTGGTCTTGAGAAACAGGATGATTAGGATGGACATAGTAAAACAGTATGCATTTTCCCGGGACGAAAACTTGCTGTGTTCTGTGGTAACGCAGCTTTAAGCACAGTATAATCTTTAAAAAGTGCTGTACACAACACGTGTGTACCTGAATGCATATTCCTAGCGGGAACAGTAGTTAAAAATGGTAGAGTGAGGTTCTGCCCCTTAAAGGAATCTATTTCTTATGGTCTCAGTTTCTGTTGAGTTTATTCTAACCAGTGGATCTATTCCTCAGTGTTTAAAAACTGGAAGGTCTAGAGTTTTACTTTACCTAGCCTGTTCAAAGGATTTGTTCTTGCCTGGATGATTCTTCTTAAATTACGTTGGGAATACCACTGTAGTTTTCATCAGTGCATTTTTTTTGTGAGGTGATGTATGCCTGTACTGCTGCTTCAAGTTCATCGGTGGCCGGCAGCAGCTTGCAAAGACCTGTTTCTACATAGATGTACCAATGTTCCATGAAAATTCTGGTGAGATCAGGCCAAATATCACTGAAATGTACAGTGTTTCCAGAGAACATCAGAACAGTACTTTGTGTGTGTTAGTGGAGTCCTGTAAGTACAGCTCGATATGAATACTTGCAGGGGAGCTAAAGATCAAAAAGAAGACTATAGAAGAGAAAAGTGAATAGCCTGGGATTTGGTATTCTGGATGTTCTCCTGGATCAAATGGTGGAGTAGGTTGACAAACTAGCTGTGGAACTGTAGAACCTGGCCAGTTGTTGAGGACAACTTCCCAGGGCAACTGGATAGTTGTATGAAGAGCGACAGTAAAAATAAACAAAATTTATATGCTCAAAATAGATAGGGACATTTTTTCTTACTTTTTTTTTTAAATTATTTTGACAAGGAGGCTGAAGAAGGGGTGAGGAAGGGAAAAGCAAACTATTTTAATTGTTCATGACAGATATTTGAGTTGATTTTGAACTGTCCAAATTAATACACCGCTCATTCCCTAGAGGTGGGGCTTAGAGGGAATTGTTCTATGCACAGACACCAGATGTAAAAGTGGAAAGATCAATGCTTTGTTTTGTTTTGGTGTTTCTTGTGCCTCCTTTCCACAAATATATCAGCGCTTACTCTTCTAGCTTTTAGTGTACACTTACCAAGAGAGATCAATTCTAGAAGAACTCCTCAGAGCATTGAATCCACTACTTGTTACTGATGAGAACCTGCTACCAAATACCTGCCTGCAAATATCTCTTAACTGACTTATTTTATTCTCTTTAAGAGAAAAGTTTTGGGATCTGGAGCTCTTTGTGGGTTTGCTCTTTGTCAAAAATATTTGCAAATTGTCTTGTGTCAGTGATCTGAAGATCCCTGGTCAAAATGGGTCAGCTCTGCCACATATTCCATGATCTTCCTTGCAGTGGGCTTAATTTTTGTTTCAGTTTAGTTTTGTTTCAATTGCTCACTGGAAACAGGTGAATAGGTTCTGTTGATTGAAAGGATCCCTCTAAGCGTGTCTTTTGTTTTTATAAGTACCCTAATAATCTGCCACCGCTCTCTGTTGGAGGTGAGTTGCTAGGTTGTGTGGACCTATAGCCTGAGTCAGTGTGGCTCCTCTTAAGTTCCTTTTGCTGTTTTTGCTAGTTCCTCACCAAGCAGAAACTTTTATGTGATCTGATTAGACACTGAAAAAAAAAAAACGTCCACACAAAACCTTTATCATAATGTCAATGTACCGTGCCAGTTCCACTGCCATTATTTCTGTGGAGAAAAGAGCTGCTTCGGAGTTAGTTACACATCAGTTATCTGTTAAAGAAGTTTTAAGATCTTGGTATCTGTATGCCCTTTCTCCAAGAGGATTGAAAGAGCAAACTGCAATTTAAAACCATCACTGCCAGTAATGATATTCAAGGGACTAGAAAGAAAGACTTTTCTTTTTAAACAAAACCCTGTGGGCAGTCCCAAGCATGTAACCAATTACTTATCTTCTTGTCCCTCTACCTTTTGTTGTGTGAATATTTTTCACAGTATGAATGTCTTAAGACCTACATAGATGTTTGCTGTGGATCATTAAATTGATATTACTTTTTTTTTCAAGTTAAAAAAAAAATAGTGACAGCAGTTTAATAATAGGGGCACTACAGTTCCAGCTGCCATACAGCAACCACAGTGCAGCACAAAAGAGGAGAGGCAGATATCTACAGTAATTATTTCAGCTGTAACGTAACGATAATAAACTGTTGGACATTTTAGTAGATTTCAGATGGAAATTCAGGATATTTTATAAATGTCATAAGCTCTGTGAGGTGAACACAAATGCTAGTTACTAACCAGGAAAGTTATAAAAATCTTAAACACTTGGAGAGAAATACTTGCATCTGCTTATTGCACATCCTTATCACATTAGCTAATGTAAGTTATTTCAATAACATATGTAGCTGACCTTATTTGCCATATAAAAATTGCATTAAAAAATAAGCTCAGCTGTGTAGGGCTCCAGCCAAGGCTACTTCAGGGGTAGATATGTTTGGGTAGAAAAGGATAGCTTTATTCATTTTTTTCTTTCCCCTTCAGGGAAGTTTTAAATTTTGGCAATGCTTAATGACTCCATGTAAACACTTACTTTGTCTGCACTCATGATTTTTGCTTCTATCAGCTTGGAAGGTATCCCTCTTCGTGCTTAACCAATCATTCCTTCAGATTTCTCACAGCAGTTTTAATGAATAATGATATTTTAAATAAGTGGTTGAGGCACTTGTGTAGTCCGTTATGAGTTGAGCCTAGGTGTTCACTTTCCTCGTTAAGCCTAGGTATTCATTTTCCAAAAGATGGAAAAAAAAAACAAACCAAAACCAAGCCACAAAAAAAAAAAAAAAAAAACACCAAAAAAAACCACACCAAAAAAACCAACAACAACAAAAAAACAACCCACCCAGGATTTGAATACCAGCTTCCCCATTCTATGTTGTAATCAGTAAAGCATCACACAAATATAGATCTTTTCGCCTATTGAAGATGATAAAATACATGTGACTGATTTTAAAGAATGGTTGAGTTTTGAAGGCGTCTCTGGAGAGGTCATCTTGTCCAACTCTCCCTACTCAAGGAGGGCCACCTAGAGCGGGTGTTGCCCTGTCCAATCTGGCTGGGCAATCTGTCCCAGTGCTTAGTAACCCTCACACTAAAAATAAATTTTCCTGATGTTCAGAAGAAGCCTCTTTCGTTGTAGTTTGTGCCCATTTCCTCCTGTCCTGTCACTGGGCACCACTGGAAAAAGTCTCACTTCTCCTCCTTTGCACTCTCCCTTCAGGTATTTACATACATTAAGAAGATCCCCCATGCCTTCTCTTCTTTCAGTTGAATGGTCCTAGTCCTCTCAATGACCTGAGTTGCCATGAAAAAAATCAAAGAAATTGAGGGGAAATATTGAACTCTTTTTGTTAAACCTTGGCTTCTTATGAAACGGGGACCTTGATAGGCTGGAGAAATGGTCTTACAAGAACCTCAGGAATTGTGCTAAGTAGTTGACATGGTTTGTTCTGAATGTGTCCAGTGTCTAGCATAAAATGTCTGTTCTGAGTAATATCTCTAGGCTGTGAGCAGCGTGCTCTAGTTGAAGATGTCCCTGTTCCCTGTTCATTGTAGGGGCATTGGACTAGGTGATCTTTAAAGTTCCTTCCAACCCAAAGCATTCTATGATTCAAACCAAGGTTTATCTTACTGAAGATTATGTGTGTGTGTGTATATATATATATATTTATTTTTTTTAAAAAAAGGAAGTTATATTTTCCTTGGTAGATAATAAAGTGAAAAAACTTGAGTCCAAGCATAATTTGATAATTGTTTTATAATCTGGACAAGAGAAATGCACTCAGAATCTGGAAAAAAATGACTTTGTATGATTTAAAAACTTTTAAAAATATTAAATACGGAAGGGAAGTAGAAGCTGACAAATACCGGTAGAGCACACACTGGACAGCTTTGAGGCTATATGCTTTTATTTTTGATATACCTTGCCCATGTGGAAGAGGGGTGGGCAGACAGGGATAGTGTTATGCAGGGTGGTTTTCACCAAAAACCTAGTGTTCCTCTTTTCTCCTCTCCCTTCTATTTTACCATAAACCAAGGAGGATATTGTCAGGAAAGTGATATTAGTAAAAGCATTTCTTCATAAAGATTAATCTGTCTCTTTCTCTCTCTCTCTTTTTATTATTTTTTTTAATAATGCTCAAATCTGGTATTTTGTAGCACTTATGCATCCTTCTGCATCCATAGACAGAATTCTGCATCCTTCTGCTGAGCTACTTTCTGTCCAGTGTTTTGGTTCATATTTCCATCCTTAAAACATACCACAGCCTTGCTTGTAAAGGACAGTAAATCTCAATAAATCCTGATAACACATCTTTCACAGTTTAAGATTGTAAGTCCTAGCAACTCCTTATTGCCTGATTCTTTGTCTTGTATTAAAAATCCATTAAAACATTTAATTTATGTATGAACATACAAATTAATATTACATGTTGTAGAGATGCGAAATCTTATTAGGAAAAAATTCTAAAGGGATTGTGTATCACAAAATAAAAAAAAATATCTACTGCTATTAATGGAAGAGTGGCTGTGCTATGTGCAGTATTTCCTGCTTCTCCACATCATATTTATCCTTTTAAGGTATTTCTAAGTGCTTCATCACCATAATATTAAAATGCCAAACTTCTTCCTAATATGTGTCATGAAATATATGTGATAGGAATTTTAATTCACATTGAAGTTGTTATTCCAAAAGAAATACTCTCCTTAGGAATTTCTTTATGTTCTTTTTATATATTTTATCTTGTCAAGTTCTATGTTTTTCTGCAATTCATCTTTCCAATGTTAATAAATAAGTTCTTAGTACGGATACAAAACAAAACTCTTGATCTTATTTTTTTATTTATTTATCTATTTATTAAAGACTGTTAATCTAAAAGGGTTTTTATGAGAGTGACATTTCTGTGCACAACATACAGGTCAGTGCACCTGATATTCAGTACAGGTATGTAACAGCATGCAATATTTAGCACTCTGCAGGGATGCTGAAAATTGGCAAGGGATTTCAATGCTAAATTTAGACCCAGAAAACTCAGCCAAACCAGAGCAGCTTAAGTTGTTAAGTATTAATCAGGTGTCTCCATAATGACAGGTCAATACTGTAGGCACTAATTCATGAGGAAAAATTAGATACTGTTTCATGGGGGGAAAACTACATGGTTCAGGCAAGACAGACAAAACTCCTTTGCATCACAAACCTTTTTCTTGAGTAAGTGGGGATAGCAAAATAGAAAATGTAAGGAGCACTGGAACATGAAAGTGAATTACAGTATTTAAGTGCTTGGCTGGCTGATATAATGGAATAACTCCATAAGCTAAACACTGATTACATGGAACACTCCTGAAAATATTGCTGCTCTTGGAGAGAAGGGAGAAACCCCTACATACACTTTGTAAACACAGAGTAAAAACTTCTTAAATGCTTATGCCCATAGCTGTATGAAAGCAGCATTACTTCTCCCAAACTCTGGATAATCTCAAAAAGAATAACCTGAAATAGTACATCAAAATTTTAGGAATAAAATTAGTCTGGTGTGCCTAAAAACTACTTTTTGTCATTCTGTGATACTTAAAGTTAGTGTACATGCCATAACCAGTTATAATTTCTTCCAGAGTTCATGGTCAGCCATCTCCATTCGGTTGTCTTCTGCATGGTTCTTTTAGCCAGACAGCTGGAGAAGGAAGGTCTTGATTTGCTTTTTCTCTCCTCTGTTGCTACTGGTCTTGGACTTAATTTTTCCAAAGTTTTCACTCATGATATCTGTGGTCTGTCACTGATCTGTCTGATCTGATTTGTTGCTAACCTCAGGTCAGTTTGTGCCAGCTTCTGTAACTGTCAGCGTATAAGAACACAAATCTGGATGTGAATTTGTTATGACCGAATCTATACAGCTGATTCCAGTTCACCACATTGATGTATTTCCCTTTCATATATTTCTAAGTCTATGAAATGTACAATTACTCAACAACACCATCAAAACAAAGCAAAAAGACCCACCAAAAATCCTGTTGTGATCTACTACAAACTGATTAGTAGTGCTGTCTTTGGGGAAAATGATCCATTTTAGAGTGCATGTATTACTTTTTTCCCATTAAGTGAAATAGGAAGGTTTCATTTGCTTGGTGATGACAGTGTATCTCCTAATGGGGTCAAAAAAAATATGTTTTTTATAAACAATTCATTAGTGACAGTACCAGCTGAAGCATTTGCATTTGAGACTGTTACTTGATGAAAAGGCTTTTTTAACAAGGAAAATATTTTCCTTTTGTCAGGTTTTTGGGGTTTTTTTTGGCTTTGTTTCAATGGACACTCAAAACCTGTATTTCATAATTTATTGGAGTTTCATTTTCTTATCTCCTTCATAAACCATCAGTGAAGTTACAGTTCTGCATGATGCTAACAGCTCAGCTAGCGAGGAGATACAGTCTATGATGGGAAAGGCAACTATGTCCTTCTATAACATGGGAACAAGTAGCCTGTGGCTGTTCCTCTTTCCTAGCATCATGTGGTTTAAGTTTACAGGTAAATGTATTAAGTCAGATAATTCAAAGAGAAGCAGGTGTTTAAACTTTGAAATGTAAAATCATGGAAATGAATGAACCTGCACTATGAGGAAAGACTGAAGGAATTAGTTTTTTGTCTCCCTGGAGAGGAGGCTTGGGAGCACCTCATCACAGTTTTCCAGTACTTGAAAGGCAAACACAAAGATAATGGATGCTCTCTTTCCACAATGAGTTACATGGAGAAGACAAGGGACAACTAGTACCAGTTGCATAAGAGAGGTTTTATCTCAATAAGAAAGAACTTTTTTTACAGTAAGAACAGTCATTCACTGGAACAACCTCCTCAGGGACGTGGCAGAGTCCCCATTGCTGGAGGGTTTCAAGATACAGATGGACAGATGCTCATCTACGGACCCTTTCCCACAAAAGGCTGGACCAGATCATCTTTACAGTTATCTTCCAACCTAGGCATTTCTATGATAAATAAGAGTCAGAAGAAGGAGGGGGTTAAGAGAACTGATTCCCAAAGTAGACTGCTTTTTAGGAGGGGGCAGTGGGCAGTTTTCTTATATTAAAAAAAAAAAAAAAAAAAAAAGTAGGATAGAAGTAAAGCAGCTTATTTCTTAAAATGTTTGGGAAAGTGTTGTTCTATTAATTACACTCTGTGTAATGAACCAGAAAATTTGGATTTTAAGAGGAATTGCAGCAGGCAAAAATAAAACCTGAAAAAGGAAAAAAAACCAAACAACCTACTTAAACTTTTTTGAGGCAGTGCTATAAATTAGAAAAACAAATGTAAGAATGAGAGGAAAAACTTATCAAAATTCAATTTAAGTAGGAAAATGAATGAAATGCAATTTAATTTTTAACTTGTTTTCATTATCTTTCCTGTTAAACAAAAAGGATAATAAGCAAAGTGGGAATTAATGTAAACCAATTAATTTTATATTAATGTATGTAACTCATTATCACAGAAAGTTAAATCAGAAAGTGACCTCTAAGTGTTGTGTTTGTTGAGTTCATTTTGTATACAAGACATTCTAACGTGCTCTCAGTGAAAACCTGTTGATAACTGCACTTCTTATATGTATGTTCCCACGAAATAAAGCTTATGGGAATATTGTAAAAACTAGTAACCCTGCCAGTACAATTTATGGACCATCTACTTTTCTGATCTACACATGGACAGGGAGTTTTATTGTAGTGGGAAGAAACCAACCAAACCAAATCAAATGAAAAATCTCTTCCCCTTAAAAATGTGTATTTTATGGCACACAGAAGTGGTAGGTGCTCACCCAGGTCTCTGTTTTCATATACCTCAAATATAAAGGTTTTCCTCACAGTCTGTCTGCACCATTTTGTGGTACAACCCCATGCCCTTAGTCTGTTTTCATCAGTGGGTTTTCCCATCAAACTGAAACCCATTTATAGTCCATAAATTACAGTAGGAGTGGTGTACAATCTTTATACAAACTTTATTTCTGGGCCCAGTGGGGATACATACAACAAGAGGAAAATACAGTTATTAAATGTTTTTATTCAAGACACGATTATGCCAGCTTAAATTTGTCTCTCAAGGAAAAAACACTTAAAGGTCATTTACTGACTGAAAAGTGTATGATGGTAAGTACAATCCTTAATGCATATTTTTTCCTTTTAGGCTCAGTTGAGTTCTAAGCAATTTTCTCTCTCTCAGTAACACAGAATACAGTACACGTATGCTACAAATATGGATATTAATCAAAAATATATATGTGCTGTCTGGGCTTGTTCTTAGTACTAGGCCAAATACTTCAAATAATTGATACAGCATTTACACGTAAAGTCAGAGAACAAGAACCTTCAGGCTTCAAAATCAAACACTAAAGTTAGAAGAAGGTGCAATTAAAACAGCCTTTCAATTTTCTTATGGTGTCCTTTTTGTGTATGCATTGCTGTGGTCGTTAATTACATAATCACTTATTGTAAACCTTTCTATGAAACCGTAGCATTCAGCTCTGCGCAAGGGAGGAAGTATTTGCTAAATGGGTGTGGTGGGGTGACCCTGGCTGGACAGCAGGTGCCCACCAGAGCTGCTCTGTCACTGCCCTCCTCAGCTGGGCAGGGGGGGAGGGGATGTAAGGAAAGGCCTCTGGGGCAAGATAAGGGCAGGCAGAGCACTGGGCAGTTACTGTCACTGGCAAAACAGACTTAGGGAAAATTAGTTTAATTTATTACCATTTAAATCAGAAAAAAAACACCTTCCCCCCACCCCTCCCTTCTTCCCAGGCTTAAATTAATTGCCCCTTAATTTCTCTACCTCCTCCCCCCAAGTGGTGCAGGGGTGTGGAATGGAGGTTGCAGTCAGTTCATCACACGTTGTTTCTGCTGCTCCTTTCTCCTCACACTCTTCCCCTGCTCCAGCATGGGGTCCCTCCCACGGGAGACAGTTCTCCATGAATTCTGCAATTTAAGTACTTCCATGGGTTGATGTTCCTCACACGCTGCTGCAGTGCAGGTCCCTTCCACAGGGCACAGTCCTGCAGGAATGGACTGCTCTGGGGTGGGTCCCCCACGGGTCACAGGTCCTGCCAGAGGACTTGCTCTTGCATGGCCTCCTCTCTCCACAAGTCCTGCTGGTAAACCTGTTTCGTGCAGGCTTCCCTCAGGTCACAGCCTCCTTTGGGCATCCACCTGCTCTGGCGTGGGGTCCTCCCCAGGCTGCAGGTGGATACCTGCTCCACTGTTAACCTCCGTGGGCTGGGGGCACAGCCTGCCTCACCATGGGCTTCACCATGGGCTGCAGGGGAATCTCTGTTCTGGTGCCTGGAGCACATTCTTCTCCTGCACTGAGCCTTCTCTCTGCAGAGCCATCACTCCCACTCACGTTTTCTGCTAAGTCTTTCAGTTTTTTTGGCACAGGTTTCTGCTCTCGCCACACCCCCCACCCCCACCCCGCCTTCTTGAATATGTTATCCCAGAGGTGCTGCTACTGTTGCTACTGTTGATGATGGCCATGGCCTTGGCCAGTGACAGGTCCATCTCAGAGCCACTGACATGGGCTCTATTGGATATGGGGGAAGATTCTGAAACCACCCCTGTATCCCCCTGCTACAGAAACCTTGCCACATAAACTCATTACAATGGGGAACTGGTAAATGATTCTTCATTATGCTCATCATTAAGTAGCGGCTATATGCTATGCTTTTGACACACCATCAAAATGCTGCACTTTATACAGAATTATTAACTTCTCTCATGGGGTTTCCTGGGCACTTATTACCACAATCTGAAGGATTCTCAGTGTTTTATGAAATTAGCTTAACAGTAGTTTTTTAGGTATAGTAACTGCTTTGCCTTCACCTTGTAAAAGTGAACTAAAGCACAAAGAGGCTATGTCCCAAATAAGGCAGCTACTATTTTATGTTAGACATTGAAGTGTCTGCTGTTTTCTTTTAAGGTGTCATTTCATACTCTTCCTTATTTCTGTAATGAATAAGATAGGTACGGGCAAAAAAAGAATCTGTGTCATGCCACATAGCGTTCTTGGAGCTCCATCCATCTTGAGCTTTGAATGAAATAGAAGCTATGCTAAAATTAGAATGTAATTAGATAATTAAAGACTGTGTTTTGATATGTATTTATAAAGGGTTTGCATTTCAACAGCATGACCTTCACCAGATGTTGATATTTCATAATTTCTGAACACTTGTGTTGAACCTTACTTTCTGTAATCAACTTAAACTTTCCTTGGCTTTAACATATGAATACCATTAACCACCTTCTTATTCAGGTAATCAGAAAGACTAGTTTCTGTAGAGCAGGGGTCCTTAAACTTTTTAAACAGGGGGCTGGCATGCGGATGAAGTGGCAGGGAGTCATCTGTGGCTGCTTGGTTCCCCCCCTAACCCCCGGCAGGGTCTGTAAATACCGGGGGCCAGATTGTGGGACCCTGGGGGGCCGTATTCGGCCCGTGGGCCGTAGTTTGAGGACCCCTGGTCTAGATCCACAGCACAAGATGTACTGCCTGACACAGGAGAGTGCACAAGATTTTATGGCTGGGCATCAATTGCGAGAACCTATTTGCTAAGTGGCCTCAAATGTGTTTGCTGGGCATCAGGGCAGGGTTGTTTCCAAAGACTTCTAAATCCTCCTTTGCAGATTTTCTTGTCTCTGTCCTTATGTGCTACCTTAGCTCCTAGGATCCTTTCTTTCCACCCTGGACTCTGTACCTCTCTCTTTTCTCTCTCCCTCCCTTCTGCATTTATCATATTTTATTCCAGAAACTCATAGCTTTCTCTTCTACAGCAATAAAGAAGAACTGGTAAGACAGACTTTCTACCTGTGGCCCCATACAAAAAGATGCTTCTGTTAAAGATAGCTGTGAAGGTAATTCTTGCTTATTTTCTGTTATGTGCCCACTAAAGACAAAGGTTATTGTAGCATAATCGCCCAGCTGTAAAGTATTGTGTAGTGTCTTTGTGACTTAGGACAAATTTGAATTGATTTTAACAGTGTCTGCAAAGAGTGTTACTGATGCAGGGAAAATCTTTGCGCTGGGTTTGAAGTACCTATTACATGAAAAGATGCCTCTGAGAAAACATTTGCTTCCTACTTATGAAATAATGGTGAACATATAAGAACAAATGACATCCATAAACTGCCATATGACATGGTCACACCATAGGCACATGTTGTCCTCTATCTTTTCTCTGATGCTACACAAGCAGCTGCCAAGTGAAGAATTTAAGACCAAGGAAGATAGACAATGATCGCTTCCCAGCTGATTCCAGCAGTGCTGTTGAGATGTTTAGAGACATGAATTTAGAGATGGGGTTATGGTTGTGATAGCTCTTGGAAAATTTTTTCATGAGTTTAAAAGCAGTGTGTTGTTGTCCCTATCCTATAATACTTAGTTTTAAAATTTCAGTGCAAATTCCATTATAAAGAATTAGATTCAGAAAACATTTAAAGAGCCAGCTTGTTTCACCTGTATAATGAGAAGCAATACTTATAAAGTTAATAGCTTTGTGTTATTTTACAACGTGTATTTATTCAGATGAGACCATGATAAACTTTCTGTTCACTGTATTTATCTGAATTTAAGTTTGTTAGACACTGTAAATGCATTTTTTATTACATGCATGCTGGGCAGCTTTCTTATTTTGCAAAATGTTTTAATAAGTACATAAGTAAATGAAAATATATTTAAATGGTCATTGGTAAATCTGGCGCTGTAGCTGCTGAGGTGTGAAAGAGTATTGTTGTGGCATTTCATGTTGCTTTTAGTTACATCGATAAAGAATTGGGGGGTGGGGGAGGGGGTGGGTTGGGAACTACCACCAAGATCAATGTAAGATTGCTGTTCCTGGGCTAGCATAGCAAGGTGGGAGCAGACAAACATCAGGAGAAATGTCTATAAATATTGTCTATCAGATAGGATGTGATAACTATCACTGAGTGAGATTAGGGCTTTTTCTTTTGGAATTAAATTACTTGCGTTTCAGCTTGAGCCATGTTAAGAGTTGTGGTGGGCATACTGTAGAAAAAGATGTTTGCGTTCAGTGGAATTTTCTAAATAACATTCATGTTAAATCCATGTTTTTATAACATGCAAAAAACCGAATACTATAGTTTTAAAAAGTGAAGATCATCTACATTTATACCTTTTCAACATTTAGGGCTAAGTCACTATCTTTAGTGACAATATACTGTTTCCTGACTTGTCAAAAATTGGAGAATGAGAATCTGAATAAATTATTATTTTATTTTTTTTTTAGTTTATACTCACTGTTTCTGGTCATATTCCAGTGTCAAACAAAATAAAACCCCCAGTAATATTTATTTTACTTGAGAGTGGTTGTGGTGGGTTTTGGTTTTTTTTTTGTTTGGTTTGGTTTGATTTTAAGTTTTGAGGTTTTTTTGGTGTTGACAATGGAGTTAATCTGAAAAATTCATACTGGTTATGGGGTTTTCATTCTTGTCCCAGGAGGCACATAGTTTGTCCCTTGCTTAGTCCAATATGTTCAGGTTTTGACATCCTTGGAGATAAACCCTTGGAGGCATCTGTCAACTTATTGGAAGAGGAGGAGGTGATGTGCTAAAGGAGGCAGTATGATGAGACATAGTTGATGTCTACTGTCATCACACCTGAACTGACAATTCAATGTCCAAGCTTAGATACTTGGATGAATCTGTACAAGTGTTATTTTGATAATTATGGAACGTGCTTTCTTTCTCAAATCTTCTAGTCTTATTCTGTCTGATTTTTTTTTTTTTAAGTGATAAAATCTACTACAAAGTGGCAGCTGAGAAAATTTAATACTAACATAAACACAAACTAAAACTTTATTGGAAGCAGGGGGAAGGAATTTACTATCGTGATGATAGTCCATGGAAAGGTTGTGATGTATGTCATAAGAAATATCTTGAGATAAGTTTAATCAACTAAATAAATTCTAATTCTCCACCTGCCTTTTTTGTAGTACTGTTGGCCTTAACATGTGAGTATCTATTTCTTTCAGCTATAATAAGCCTTGTAGTTAACAGAAAACAAACAAAAAGATCTTAGCTATCTTTCAAGAGTGGTTTCAAAGTCCATTGGATTAATGTATTTAATGGATACTGAGAGCTCGTAACTTGTACTGTATTTTAATTCCTAATGCATTTTTTCAACATAAACAGTGAAAATTATTTAAGTCAGACTTGAATACCGGCTCTGAAGATCTCTCAAAATCCTCAAGGAACTTCAGTTTAAAAATATTTTTGGTTGATATTGAAAACTGAAAATTTTCAATGAGAAAATAAAAAATATTTTTTTTTTATTTTTGAGGCTTGTTGGGAAAAAAGCCATCTTTTGAGGTTAACATACTTATTTTCTCCAGAGTGATAAATGGAGATATCCACACAATATAAATTTTAAAAGGAGGAAAAATGTCTTTTACACAATCTAAATCCTTTTCTAGAGATAAGAAATATTCTTAGCCTGCAAAAAGTTTAGGCAGTACCATGCAGAGATTGAAAGCCTGCTCTCACTCATGTCTGAGCCTGAGTTGTAGCTCTCGGGTGGTGCAAAGCAGTCACCTGAAGGAACGTGAGCAGAAGGGCAAGAAGGAACTAGGTCCCTTACCTGAGCTTCAACAGCCCCTGGCACGCAGCCTGTCTTGGGGTGGCATGGGCAAGCTCTGGCCCTGACCCTTTGGGAGGTGGGAAGCGACAGCTTCTGATACAGGCTGCATGTCTTCTCAGCACACGTGGGTATTTTCCAAACAGGTTAGCTGGACTGGAAGGAAAGGGCTCACAGTATTAGATGGGTGTCATTGGGAGGCATATATGTTTTGCCATCTCTCAGCTAGTGCGTGGTGCTTCTTTGTGGAGCAGCTTGTCGGCAGTGTTCCATCAGCAAGCCAAGGCTGGGCCAGACAGCACAGTGTGAACCCTGCAGTTGCTTAACCACTAAATGCTCTGCTGAGCAGCACAGTCATTTGTGTGCACAGCTGTACTCTGAATTTACAACAGCATGCTCTTCTCCAAGTCGCCTTACAGAATCAAAGCAGAATAAATATATATTTTTAACCATCTGTTCCAATTTCCTGTTAGGACCTCCTGAGACAGCGTGAAGTGGGGGTTGTGTGTGTGCTTTCTGAGCTGTTCCATAACTACTCTGAGGCTCAGGTTTTGTTACATGCAGGGGGGGGTTGTGTTTAATCCATGCTAAATCCAAAACACAGCATTGTACCTGCTACTGAGAAGAAAAATTAACTCTGTCCCAGGCAAAACCTGGTCATGGGTTTATTTTCAAAGCCTGATGAGTCTGTGGGTTTTCTGGATGTCTAATTGGATAAGCCTTGGGAAATCTTGATCAAAAAGAAAAAAGATCTACCAGGGAAGAAAAAGGTGGTGAATATCCTGAGGATAGGTAGACAGGAGAACCAGGGAAATGTTGGGAACTGTGACAACGAAAGAAAATTTTAAAAAGCAAAAAAACCAAGAACTCATCTGTGAGAAGGAGAGAAAGGGGAAGGAAAGTTTCAAGCTGTTCATGAAACACTGTACTGTGCTTTGTTCACATGACTGGAATAAAAGAGCTCATTGTAATTGTATGAAGATCCAGAATATCTTCTGCTGTAACTTGTTTCAACTTTCATCCAACTTCATTAACATGCCACAAAAACTAACATATCCATGACTAGGTTTCTTTAGGATGGCTTAATAAGCATAGGTGAACGCTTAAGTGTAGCAACATGTAACAGTTACACCTTTCTGTGACTGGGGAAGTTAGTGATATTTTATGACCTTCCATCTGGTACTCATTGGTTTCTTTCCTTAAAAATATTATTTCATTGAAATAAGACATAATGGGCAATGACTGAGAGTTTTGCTTCTTTAGACTCGATTGCATTCAGAATGAAGGACCAATATAAATTTTGCTGATGTTTCACAGCGGTGTAATCCTACTGATGCTCAGGTGTCAGCAGCCTGGACAGGTTTGATTCACCTCATTGTGCTTTCCCCGCCCAGCAGCCCACAGCTCCTTCTGCCCAGATCTCTGTCGTCTCTACTAAAAGCTGGTTTCGTATCTTGTACTTTACTTTTTTTACTTGCATCTTTTTTTATTAAAACACTTCTGTACACAATGTGTTCCTCTTATTATGCCCCAGAGTAGAACTTTTCTCCTTTCTGTTTTTTGGGTTTTTTTTTTGTTGTTGTTCTTTTTTTTTTTTTTTTGGTTTGGTTTGGTTTGGTTTGGTTTTTTTCCCTCTCCAGGACAGTGGTTATGTGATTGCCTGTTATTTACAGCTTACACACACCCAATACCATCAGCAAGGATGAACCTCATTTTCTCCTTCCTTGCTGTACATTAGTGGGCAAGCAAATGTGCTTAATTGTGGTTTTATCTGAGCTAATAGAAGCTGTGCCAGGTTGTTAGACATGGAAGACTGCTTAATACCAGTTTTGTCCCTACAGGGGTCTCGGAAGACCCCGTTGCCTGGATACACCGAGCCCAGGGTACCTCAGCGGGTGCTGGCAGGGTCTGGATGTTTGCAGGGGAACTCTCTGGATCTTTAATTGCTCAGAGAAGTTGGTGATACTCTGTGTTTCCTTTTTCATCTGTGCCTTAGGAGATAAGGAGAAGGATGGCTTTTAATTTCTTTTTTTTTTTTTTTTCCTCTTAAGTTCCTTTTCCCTCCTTACTTCCTTATTCTGTCATATCTCTGATGCACTTTTCACTGTTCTGGCATTTTATGAATACTATTTTAGGATTGATTAATTTATTTCTTTTGTGTGTTAATTTATGCAGCGTATCAAATTAACATGCATTATATTAAAACCCCTTGAAGTGAAATTGTTTCACTTTATCTTTAAACTTTATTTAATATGCCAGACACATTTTAAAAAATGCATGAATCTGAATGAATTCTTCCCCCTTGACCAAGTCTGATTTCCTGCTTAAATTTGCATACTGTATACTGGAGCTATCCACAGATTCTTTTGACAGCTTGAGTATGTTTCCAGATGGTATGTAATCACCATTCCGTTTTAAATCTGTTTTTATAATGGTGACGATTAAGAATTATTTTCTAGGACTGAATAGTCCATACACCCAAATTGAAAATGGTCAAGAAAGTAGTTGGCAACAAAGGGCTGAACTAAAATTTATTTTAGCATGGTAAGACCATGATTGTACCCTACTTTTAAATGAAATTGTATTGTGCTAATTTTTGCACATGGGAACAAAATAGTGTATCTTTGGCTGTTTTCTATGACACAGAAAATGAGCAGAGGTAATGTTTTTCTGGTTTGGTAGATTCTTGATCAGATCAGGCTTGCTGCCTGCGAAATGTTACTTTCAACAGTAAGACCTTTCTACATATATATCATATAGCGCTATACATGCAAAGTATTTTAAATAACTAAGATTGTCATATTGTTCTGAAAATTGAATACATGAATATAGGCTCAATCCACATGCAAGACGAGTGACTGAACTTTTGTTTTTCTCATGCTTCCTAAGTATTTATGCCAAACATCATATTTATTCAGAATCACAGTTATTAGTTATAGAGCTGTAATTAGCCATTGTATTTAATTGCACACCATTATTTCCATGTACTTACCTAATTAAAGTAGTTAGCTTGTATCCATAAAACTGTAATGAGAAAATACTATACTGTGGGATGGCTGGCTGCTGTCTGAAATCACTGCCATTGTTGGTTTCCAACAACAAGCCTTGTGCACAGTAACTTATATCCTGGCTGTTAAGGAAGAAAGTTCAGTAATTTAAAATGCTTCACTTGAGTCCTAGGTAGTACTGGGGTTGTGGCAGGAGGAGGGATATTACTTTAAAATATCTAAATTTTTAGTCTAGGTCATTTAATGGTTTCAACAGGACTAATTATTTTAATCCAAGTACTAGTGGATTTCTGTCCTTTGGTATAGTATATTCCCAGTGACCCTCGTATTCTTTGTCGTTTTCAAGTTTGTTCAGATGTAGCATGAATTATTCTGCTTTTCAACCAATGAGATTTTATAAATTTTATAATTGCTTCCTAAATATTTGGCTTAAGAATTATCCATTTAAAACGGGTTGGATACATTGTAATATATCATGCTGTTTCTGTTCTCTGATTAGACAAACAGACAGGTAATACTGATGCATGTAATCTCCTGGTCAAACTGTAACTGCTTCTGCAGTGTTCTAATTGCTGGAGAAACCCAGGGAAAAGCCAGTAAAATTCAGTCAAGCAAAATCAAACATGATCAAAATGTAGCTCAGCTGAAGCAAGCGCATTAAGAAATTGAAGGAAAAAGTAATGGTCTTTTACGCTTCTGGTACTGATCATTTAGCTCTAGTCAGAGCTCTGGTGTCAAAGAAGCATCCTTGTAATTTCTATATCCACTTTTGAATGCTTAAATAAGAAATATATGCATTAGCAATATGTACAACCCATTTCCTGGAAACAGTGAGTTGCTATAGGCCTATATTGCTAGTGCTGTAAAAGAAATATATTTGATAATTTTACTGGGAAATGGTTCATACATTGATCTGATATACATACACTAGTGAACTTTAAGAAGCCTTAAAAAGAAAACACATTTATTATTTATAAGACTGAAAAATTTCACATCCTACACTGGAGGAGGAGGAGGGAGGACCTGAGTTGTTTTAGAAGAAGTCTAAATCTGGCTTCAGTGAAATTGTTAATGAAGAGTCTCTAGAGGGCAAGGAATGAGCGTAACTAGTTTGGGTGAGCAGGTTGTGGAATAATTTTATTAATAGTACCCTCTGCACAATCAGAAAATTAGTATGAGCCAACAAAGAGGGCTAAGTTAAAAACAGTGTGAGGCAGCAATATTGTTCACTAAGTGCACTCATATTTTCTTGCACTGCATTGGAGTTGTATGCTTTGCCAATATATGTACACAGTTATGACAGTTTCTGCAGCAGTATCACAAATGGAATTGGTTGGTCACTCTTGCCTGCAAACATGTTTCAGGCTGAATTGTGGGAGAGATGAGAGAAGGAGGAAGGAGAAAACAAATAGCAAGGGATAAAAAGTTATACGCTGTCTTCAGCATGGGGTTTCTATAAATGTTCTGTTTGCTGTTAATAAAATACAAACAAAACAAAACAAAAAAAACCCCAAAAAACAAACAACAAAAAAAACCCCAAAAAACCCAACTGCTACAATTTAAGCAGTTACTAAAGCTGGTAAATCTTAATAATGAAAGCAAGTTAAGTAAACTCATTGTGAACCAAACAGTACTTTTGGAATAATATATATAAATTTATCCCAAAGTTATTTTTTAGATACTTCCGTCTTTTTGTAGATTTTATCTGGTTAAAACTATTTTGTTCACTCTCATAATTCTTTGTTGGAGAGTTCCTAGCCTTCTGTTCAATAGACTTCAATCCCCTGTGAAAGGCAAGAACATGGAGTAAAGAAGACACACAAATAGGTAGGATTAAACAGTCTACAGCATTCCTGAAATCCATACATAAGAAAGTAATCCCATTTGTCTGCATAAATAAATATAAACCTTGGAATCTAAAATGCTTTTATCAGTTAACATCAAGTATTGAACTTAACATAATGGCTGATTATGAAGTATGAAGAAGGACCTCTTCCAGTACAAAGAAAAAGGTAATTTCTGTTTCTTTAATTTCAAGTAAATTCTAGATAAGCATGCTTTCTGCTTTAAGGAAAATTAACAGTTCCAGACATGTTTTCTTAGATGCTTAGTTTACAAGATGCATCAAACCTGTATTTTTAAGGGAGCACAAATATTAAATGAAATTACTTACCAAAACTATGCTGAGATGTTACGTCCCGGACTTTGTAAACATCAACACTAAAATTGCTTGAGCAAGCATAATTTATTCCATTGATGATTGTGTATATAAAATAACATAATCCATAAATTACAGTATCATCTGGTACTTCTCCTCTTTTTCTAACTCAGTATAATATTCTAAACTATATATAAAAGTGTGTCTATAAAGAGTGTTTCTTTCCCAGCAGTTATTGTGAGTTCAGGAATAGATGACCTGAGCCTAGTTTATTAGTAAGTTGCACTGATAAAGCACAAAGTATTCTTGAACTCTGAAGCACTTTGCAACTGGAACTACCACGAGAAGGCTCCTATTCTAACATGCAGTCCCATTATTTTATCATCTTGATCCTGGGCTTTTCACATTAAGCATTTCTGGTGAATGGTACAGACCCTTTGATTTCATCCTTTCCTAAGAAGGAAATAAATAATTTATTGTGGATTTTTTTAAATATGTGAGCATGTTTTCATTGTCATGCTTGGTACACATTACAGCGCCTCTAAACCACCAGTGGTATTTTCTTACATAAAAGCAAATATTGATGATTTGGATGTTCTTAATGAGGGCAAGTGGTGTTTATTTCTCTTTTTCAAGTCGTGGGTAGAACGTATATGCTGAAGTTATATTAAATATGTGTTGTACATAGACATGGAGTGTTTTTATAATCAATTAAGGCATGGGAGAAATTATGTCATTCATAATTACTGATATGATATGGAATATACATGTAAATAATGAATGTTATAGGCATGTTGCCAGTGGTCAGCTTTATTTCTGAATACTAGCACTCTAAAGATTAATTTTCAAGTATTTACTATTCCTATAAAGAAGATAAGATAATGTGTTTTTAAAATAAGGTACTGACAAACAAAATTAGCAAAGAAATCCTTGCATTGAAATCTTGAGAAATGTATATAAAGTTGTAAACACTCCTTTTTGTTGTGGTTATCTGATAATCTATGATGCAAAGTACAAGTAGCTTAAGGTTCAAAACTGAATAGTTTCAGGCCTTTATTAAAAACAAAATGCATACTATATCATGTAGTCTGCCAAACTGGTGTAACAACTCTCACAATTCATGGTATTTTATGTTAAAACTGAATCACTGAAATAGAGTCTTGAATAAATTAGTCTGCCTAATCCTGTTTCTGCTTTAGCTGCATATATGATCCATGGCTGTATGTTAAGGAAAAAAAAAAATAAATCACATTGTCATCTAAATAATCAGGCCCTGATCCTGAAAAGACCTATGAATGTGCTTAATTTTAGCAACATGAGGGTCCCAATGGCCCTTTAGTTGTCTAATGAAGTGCTCAAAAGTAAGGAAGCATGTGTAATAATCTTTGTTGGAAAGGGGGCGTAAGTCATAAAAATGGCAGTCATGCTTCCTAGAGAGTTAAACATCTTTTCAAATTGCTATACCAGAAGGGGTGAATTTAGCAGAAAATAAATTACAGCCATGATTAGGGAATGGCTGCAGACTTAATTAGCTTGTTTTTAATGTTGTATATATATCAGAAAACATTTTCAATGTCATATTACAAATGAAAATATGAATATAGGAAGAAGTTAGCTAGTGAACAGGCTTTTTTAGTGTTCCTAGAGTTTTAAATCAAGGAGGGACCCATTGCTCATAAATTTTATGCATTTTTGCATAGAATATTTGTGTAAGAAAAATGTCATAAGGTACTTACAAAACTTACACTGAATGCGTAATGAATTTTATGGCAATTTGTAAGTAAATCTGTTAATTAGTCTGGGTAAAAATAAATCTAAAACTATAATCTTTACAGAAATCTAGCACTTGTGTCAATTTCTCCTTTGACCTGAATGATTTTCCTAATGGATTAACCCATGTGGTTGAAATTTAAAACTTGTGAATAGACTACAATGGAAAGCATCAATTGCTAATCAAGATAATTTATTTACAATTGTACTTAATTGTGAAAGATTTATGTAGACTGTGGGAAGGGTCAAAGCAACACCTCTGTTATTTCTAAAGTGCTGCCTTTGTGACCTCAGGGATAACTCATGCAATAGCTACTATTCTGCCATGTTTCTATTTATGCATAAAATGTATATGCACCAGCTGTAATGGTGGCAGTGAGTCTATAGGTAGAGAGTATATAACATACCTGGCACCTGTAGCAGTAGACTGCATATCCTGCCCTTTCTTGTGGTGTGTACTGATGTATGTTTTCTTGGTGCTACGGATGGAAAAAACATTTTGGTGATGGTCCTGCTGGCTACCGAAAAAAGGGGACAGGATCTTCAGGTCTCTTCCTGAAGACCTTCTTGTCCTGTATTCCTCTCTCCACTCAAGCAAACAAACAAGAAACATAAACCAAAAAAAAAAAAACAACACACACACTGCTCTCCCCAAAAACAAAACAAATCCCCCAAATCATGTTTCATCACTTTGTAAACCTACTGCAAATTAAAGGACAGATCAAAACAGTACTAGTCCCAGTTTAGCTTGTTGGTACCCATTGGAAGATGAGGACTGTCCCAGTTTAGGAGGGTGAGGATGAGTCAGCCAGTGTCTTTTGCACTGCTGACAGACTGCACAGAAATCCTTAAACATGATCACTTCCATATGCAGCTGGATGCTGGAAGCTCTTTCTGTCTGATGAGCTGGCAACCACCCTGCTGAGGTCTGCACCACCTGTGTGGGCAGTGCTGGTGGCGTGGCATGGCATGGATCCACTAGATGAGGTCTGCACCACCTGTGTGGACAGCACTGGTGGTGTGGCATGGCATGGCATAGCTCCACTGGATGAGGTTTGCACCACCTGTGTGGGCAGTACTGGGGTGTGGCATGGCATGGGTCCACTGGATGAGGTCTGCACCACCTGTGTGGGCAGTGCTGGTGGTGTGGTGTGGCATGGCATAGCTCCACTGCTGGGCTCTCCCTGCTGTAGGACGAGTCTTTCCTGCACCACAGTGCAAGAGGAAGGTTCCATGGCAGAAATGTCTGTGCTCCGCCCGTGTGCTCAGCATTGCATGAAGATGCCAAACCAAAGGATGGGGTTATCTCCCTTCCAGTCTGCCAGGGCAGCATCTTGACCCTGCTCGAGAATGAGCCATCTGTCTGGAAATACCACCTTCTGGGAGATCCCTGTTTAGTGTTCATAGATGTTTTTAACTTTTACTCAGCTAATTAAATAGGCAGACCAAAACTGCTTAAATTGGGTTATTTTTAGCATTTAAATACCAAGGATCTGAGTTATGCCACAATCATTACAAGTAAACTGAAATATAAAGTAACTTCTAGAAAAATTCCACCATTTCTTATATGTAGAAGGGAGGATTGTGTAGCAATATGGAAAAAATGAGTCTTTTAAATATAAATTAATCTATTGCAGACTGATAAACATTCAGACCACTAGGTCATGTATTTGTTTCATGCAACTATTTTGTAGTATTTGTCGCATGCAACTACTGTAGAGAAAAGGTGGGTCAGCATCTCAGCTATCTACTTTTATACCTGAACTTCAATTTTTCTTCTAGCCTTATCTGAGTTTTGAATTTCATAAGATCTTTTCCCATGAAAAAGACTTGGACACTTGAACCGTTGTTCTTCAGTAAATTTAAGAGATGTCTTCTATTCAGAGCCAAGCTCCACTGATGGCTATTTAAATCAACCAATATACAGTGTTTCATTCTGAATGTCCTAATTCAGAATTGGCTTGAGTGCTGAGTTTATCTGATGAATGGAGGAAGGAAACAGCTTCTACGCCCCAGTCTTCTTATAATGTAGGTGAAACAAATGCAGACCATACATAATTTAATATTTCAGTTTATATAGCAGTAACATAGTAAATAATTTAATTTCTATATGCATTTACCTACTCTAGTTTTCTTCAAGTTAGTTACTGTGTTCTTGTCTTCTACTTATCTAATTATCTATTCTGTGCAGATGCTCTGCAAGTTGTGAACATGCATACCATCTGTGTATGCCTTCATTTCCAAGAGCAAACTACTCCCAAGACTAGCTCTGATCAATTGATGGATTGATAATTGGTTTGCTGATCTGCACCTCTAAAATGTGTGTTGACAGGATTCTTTTTTCGGTAGTTGTTTTCTCTAATAAAGGGAAAGGTCATAATGCAGACCATACACAAATATTACTCTCTTTGCCTGTAACACACTTGTTAGTGTTGCAGCTGTTCACCTTCCTGTTTGAACTTTAGAACAGCCTCAATACTATCAGTAAATCAGATTTCTTCAAGTTGGAGTGACTAACTTAGGAAATGGAGTGACAATAACTGATTTAGATAACATCTCTCATCTCAAATGTCAGATGATAGAAGTAAAGACACTGGAGGATTATAGGAATTTAGTTGATATTCTTGAATTATACATGTAACCTGGGAGCGTCTGCAAAGTTTTGTTGAGCTCCACTCCCATCCCCTCTGACTGTAATCATAGCAGTATCCTAACCTGGAGTGTTTACCACAGTGCAGATAGTGATGCTGTTAATTCAGAGTTCATAGAAATGTTAACTTGATAGCAGGACTCCCCTAACAGTTGGCATCAGTAGCAAGGAAAATAATAATAAAGGAAAATGCTGCAAAACTAGTAAGAAAGATGCCCCTTTGGTAACTACAAAATAATAGGCAAAATTGTATTGTAATTGAACAGTTTTATTGGGGTGGGGGGAATACACACAATATATATATATATATACTAACAATACTAATATATATATGCACTAATAATACTAATGTATTAGTGAGGTGAAGGAATTTTTTTTATGCACACATATTAATCATATTTTATTAAGATTCTCTCTAAACTCGTAAGAAAATTTATCTAGCATGAGGATTTTGCAAATAACTTCTCAAGCAGGCATGTGGAATTTTTCAGATGGCCTCTGATTAATCCTGTTGCCACCTGGGGTTTTGTTGGTTTTGTGTCTTTTGCATGTTTTTGTTTGTTTACCTTGGCAATTTTTAATATTTTTTTCTCAGCATTTTGTATTTGTATTTGTATTGCATTTATAATGCCTAGTGACTAAAACTAGGGATCAGAGAGCAAAAAACAGCTGTGGATCTCTAGTAAGTTCTCAAAAAAAATTACTGGGAAGTACTTTTTAGTGTCACAAACAGTGATCTCTTTTGTCATCATCACTAAAATTTATATGAAATACATGTTTTAATGCAATATTTGTATCTTGAGTAATTACTACAGATAGTTGGTTTTGGTTTGTTGTTTTTATTCTCTTTTTGCTTCAGTTGGCAGACTTTTTGCATTCCCATATAGCAATGCTAACTGCTGGGGCTGATTAGCGTGAAATTTGGCTTGCATCAATGAGCCAGATGACAAAGGATACAAAGTAAGTTTTCTTACATTACAGT
Organism: Falco biarmicus; assembly: GCF_023638135.1. NCBI lineage: Eukaryota > Metazoa > Chordata > Aves > Falconiformes > Falconidae > Falco > Falco biarmicus. Next base: position 111,466,702 of record NC_079289.1, on the reverse strand, counting down.
TACAATCCTTTTCTACTGTATATGTTCAGATGCTTTTTAACCTGAGAAAATCAATAGCCATAGGAATATGAGTTTGACAGAGATTAATTCCATTTAATGACAATCTTGTTTTGAGTTAATGGTTTTGTTTTCAATAAAACCCCAAGAACAGTTTGTAGACATGAGACTTGATATATGGTGCTTTTGATTAAAACCTAGGTTTCTGTGCGTTCACAGGTAATTGGGACACCGGTCTGGGATGTAGGAGGCAAGATCTGAGTCCTGCTTGACTAAGCCAAAACACTGGGTTTGATCTAGATCCCTCTGAATTACTCATAGACTGATCTTGAGTGTTTTGCGGGCCAGGTCAGTCCTTTCACCTACCAGCTAGGCAAGTCTCAATTTTCTTCTGATACTCAAGCCTTGTAATAAAGCATGTTGGTCTCAGTAAATGACAGAAGTTGGAATGTTTGAAATGAGATAAAAAGGCTGCATTCAAAATAGCATGTGGTAGGTGTTTTCACAGGTTTCACAGCGCCTAAATGACCCTTATGTAAGGACACCGCCTGATCATAGAGCAACCATTCGAGCTGATTAAGAGCCTCTGCGGGAAATCTATAACTGTACTAGAACTACCTGATGAGCAGATCAACGTACAGTCTCTGTCCCATAGAATAGGCGTATGGATTAGCAATATGGTTTTTCTTGATAGATGCCTGAATAAAAGAGGAGAGATAGGCATTAGACCCAAATTCTGTGTCACAGGATTTATTAGACTGTGTACAGTCTTTCTCATCTGTGTGGTATCTGCTGCACACACACACACACACGGGTACACACACACACATACACACACAAAGACAGTTCTTGAAGAAATGCAACTCCTAGTTTTGGGCCAAAGTGAAGTCTCTATTGACAAGTTAGTTGTCTTTAATTTTGATGGCTAAGCTTAGGAGTTCATTAATTGACAAGAAGCTGTATAAGGGTAGTCGCTAAAAAGAAACTTCCCATTGCTGAAAAGTAATGAAGGAGTAATTATATTGCCCTGTCTTTTAATGAGTGAAATGCCTCTGTTTTAATTTTCTTAATATCAGGACAGTCAGACTGTGTTTGTTTTAACAGAAGCCTACCTGTAATATTAGTGATTATTATTTATGCATTCCTGCATGCATCATTCATAGCAAGAAGCACTGTGATTCAGCAACTTCCATTTAATTAGTGATTGAAGTCCTTCCTAGAAGTGCTCTAAATAATTTTGGGTTTGATGTTGCTACAGTATGGACTATGTAGTTAACAACATTGCTGATCTGTATTCATCTCCTGTTATTTAGGTGCTTTCATTCATAAAAGACTGACATAAAGAGACAAAACCTCAGAGACAAAGATCACAGAGATGTTCAGAAGGGGCCCACTTCTGGTAGTTATCAAATGGGTACCAGGGAGAAGAGAGTTCATTTTCCATTGGATTGGGAGCAATCAAAAACTCAGTATTTGCTTTACACCCAGGTGCTGGTGAGTCCCTAAGCAGCATGGCAGCTAGCATAATTAACCTGCGGATAATAAGGGAGGGGGGAGAGGAGTGAAGAAGACTGAATAACTATTAATTCTGCTGCAATTTGTATGGGTTCTATCATGTGTTTAAGTTCTTCATTGTGGGAAGGAGGGAAATCAACCTTAATTTTAAAAATTTGTCACGAACAAGTTTTAAAGGAAAAATTTCTATTTATCACTGTGTTACCAGCAATACCATTAGTAACTGCAAAATTAAAACAGTAGCCATAATGGGGAGCCAAATCTTCCTAAACATAACAAAAGCACTTTTTCCTATGAATTTGCGCGTGATTAGTTTCCAGTTTGAGACTTGTTTAGTGAAGAATCTCCCAGGTAATATTCAAATGTTGAAGACAGCAAAATTTCTTGATCCCTTCCTTGCTGAAGGCCTTGAGCAGATGTTGTCTGTCCACATCGTCTCCATATCCCACCTCATCCCCCTCCCTGATTACAACACTACTGGATTAAGCAATTAGGACAAAACCTCCAAAATAGGCATTCAGTAATCGTTTTCAGATTATTCACTCAGTTCTGATAAAAATCAGCCTTCTCATGTCAGCCTCTGTTTATGGACGAATAGCTCTCCCTGTGAATCAGCGATGTATGACTGTGAACCTAATGGCCAGTGAATCCAAATGCTAGGAGTATGACCCTGCTGTAATGATTCCACCTACACTGGGGAAAAAAAAAAAAAAAAAAGAGTATTTATGAAGAGGAATAAATTGGCTTAAGAGTGGATGTGGCATAAAGAGTAAATTGGCATTGTTATTTTTCATTATTCATTTGAAATTACTGATGCAATTAAATATCTCTCGGTTTCTCCTCACCTGCCAGAAAACACTCTATAAGAAATAAAAATAATCATAGTCTGGCAAATGAACTGAAAGTTCTTCCCTCGTTATGCTCTCAGCATTATTTGGATCAGAAAGCATGTTCGCCATTTAACACAGTGTTCAATTTCATATGCCTGCTGATTAATGCTGTCTTTTGTAAGCACCATTCTCATCCACATCCTGTCATTTATTTAAAATTAGTTTAAATTTTAGGAAGACCTTATTGCATGAAAACTATGAAATGTTGTCCACCTAACAGAAATATGCAAATTATTTTTCTCTTAGTTGAGAATCTACTTTGTACAATTTATCAGTTCCAAGAAAGATAAAACAATTTGGAATAATTTTCCCCATAGAAATGTCTAAGGTATTGAGCTCCAAATAGCAGGAACAGTTGGCTTATAAAGCAGGCTGAAGTTCAAGTACCTCTGTGCCCTGTCCCAATGTTTTAATTTCACCTCACTGAAGCCAACTAGTTCTATTTTCAAAGAACTTGTAATACAGCTAGCACTTTCCCCATTACCCATGTGACTTCAATATGACAGAATACTCTATTTGAGCTAAAATAACCAACACCCATATAACTGCTGACTAAATTAACCCTTAAACGAAGACAGTCTTGATATGTATCAGAAATTGAGTCATTTGTACTTTATGTAACTACAGAAAAGGAGAACTGGTATTTCCGTACTGTTAACAGTTGCAGCTTTGCTTATTAAAGCTATTTTTTATTTATAGGAGTTAAACATATTAACCTAAACTTTTTTACCTTGTTCTTTTCTTTATTACTTTATTACAGCCCGTTCTGCCTGACTGGGAATCACATTCTGCTCTGGTATGTAAACACATGTCTTTGATCTTCAGTTTACATCAGTGAAATAAAAATTGGACTTCTCTCTTTCACATGAAAATGATGCCCTCCTTTATAGAATTGGGAAGAAAGGAGAATTTTTAACATTTTTTCCCCTAACATGACAAAACTCCAGCCTGAATCTTCACCTTTGCATCGTGGCACCTGTACCCAGCTTCCCTTTAATTTAATCTCCTGCAGTAGAGCAAGGTGTAACTGAACAGATGCACAGGGATTTTCTGCAGGCGCAGCCTGTGCAGGACTGAATTTCTTGCTGAACCCTGATGACAGCATGGAGGTGTGTACCTCCAGCAAGGGCAGGGGGGAAGGCAGAGGGGAGAGCCCCTGGGGACCATGGCGGGGGGTGGGGTGGGGGTGGGGTGCATCTCTGGGATCCTCAGGGCACAAAAGGGGGCCAAGTGCTAGTGGTTCCAGCCTGTCCTGCTGCACCGCAGTCCATGGATAGCCTCTGGAGGCTCTGGGCATTTCTGGGTGTTGGAGTAATTCCTTTACTGCAGCACATGGGGAATACCAGCAGGGGCAAACTGCTCTCATGTAACAAGTTTAGAGTCTTTAGCTGAGCCTCATGGGAAACGCTTTCAGTGAATGTGTCTTAAATGCTGAAATCTATGGAGAATCTCTTGCCCAAAATATATCAAGAGTCTCTGGAATTATATTATATGGTATATGATACATGATTGTATCTCAAATGAAAAGTGAAGATATACGCTCACACTTTTTACCTACATAGCTGTACATACTCAACCACGACTGATATCAAGGAGTTCTTTAAACTTCATACCATTTGAAATACCTTGAAGCTTTGAAATATTCTTATTTCTATGTGATTTCCATAAGTGCACTCTTAGTGCAATCACAAGCTACCAACCAGGATGCCTGTCTTTTTCCTTCTTTCTTGCTTCTGTTTATATTTCAGCTGTTTACCTGTCTGTGGGTTACTTTTGCACACACTTTTTACTTATTCGAAATAAAACAAAACAAAAATAAGAGAGACAGCAAAACAGCTATTTGCAGCAAAAGTATAAGTACGGAAGGGGAAAAGTGACTCTTTGAACTCTATAATTTGACCAAGGGGAGCAATTCCAGAGAAGTGAGAACTTTCATCTCCATTTAAGCACTGGACTAACATTTTCTGTATTTTTTTACATTATAAATGTAAATGTACAAGCCAAGTCTGGTCATCTATTATTTGGAAAATGAATAAACTTGAACACTTTCTGAAAAAATTTACTGCCAGGATATTCAGGGTCTAGAGGACCTATTTAAGGTTCTAGTCTGTTCTAACAAAGTGAAAGTACACCCTACAGCTATATAAGAAGTGCAAGTAAAGGCAGGAAAGAGATTCTTAACTAAAGAGCCATATGTGCAACTAGATAGGAAATTAGATTAGGAATTAGATTTCAAACAACCCAAAGAACAATTATATAAAACAGCCTTTCTCATAGAGAATACATAAGCAACAACTCTTTACTGAATTTATGTTTTATTTTATGAGTATAATGGATGTATGAATGTGCCATATGATACATTCATGCAATGACAAAACTCTGACTCTGAGGCTGTTCCTTTTAGTCAAATGCTGATTCACTTACACTCCATTTCCAGGTATGAATATTTTAGAAATTTATTTTTCCTTTTTTGACCCTTAATTCTATAGGTGTAAAGTCTTTGAGAACTCTGTAATTCTTTAGATTAAGTTTCTTTAGAAAAATAAAAGATCTTTCTTGAAAATTCTACATATCTGATAGGGAAATATAAAAAAACCCCTTGCATTGTTTTAATTCTTATATTTGTTTCCTTTATGTGGCATCTTGCAAGTATGTTAACTTTTTAAATAGTGCTGTTTGTAAAAGCTTCATATCAATACTTGGTATTTTTAATATACATTCTTTAACCTACTCTGTTCTTTTTAATAGATGTAGAAGGAGATTATTTGTAATTTGCATCTGAGACTTGTCTAACTGCTTATTGACGGTAATTTCCTACATTTTGTGTTTTAAAAGAGAAAGGAATGAAAAAAATAAATGAGCACCACTGTCTTTAAGTTCTTTTTATTTGTTATTGTTATAAGAGGTTTTTGTTGATACCAATTTCTATGTTAATCCAAAACTTGGTTAAGAGCAATATGTAACATACTTGTGGATGCAGTTCCGTGACAGCATACTGAAATAGTAAGTACAACAGTTATGGTTAATATTTTATATTAAGAGACTGTGATTGTCTCTTGCCTATCATTCTTGCTACAGTAGCCCTGCATTGGGAGATGGAGAAGGGAGCAGGAGAGTGCTTCATTCATATTCATATTCGAAATTCACAGAGATTTTGTTTGTATTCCTTTCCAAATGGTTATGCTTTAAGTAAACCAAAAAAGACATTCTAAAGGAACTGGAGATCAAAACAATCTGCCTTATCAACTGAAGAAGCCAACAGTAGCTTTTATTATACTTCCCTTCTTCAGCTAAATGATTTGTGTCAAGTAGGTCGTCTTCATTTTGCACATTTTGAAGACAGTGTATGAATACCTCAACAAGATTTGAGAAACAGCATTTCATTAAGTAATTAGTTTTAAAAAAAAATTGAATTATCATACTGATTTAGGTATCATATCATTTATGTCCTTGTGAATTAGCACAGCTTATATTCAGAATCTGACACTGGTTTATGTTGAGCTAATTTGAGTATTTAGTACAGTTAATAGAAGAATTAGTAGAATCCTGGCAAGGCTTAGAAGACCTCGAATTCATGTAAGATCCCTTCAGAGAAGGCTTCAAATTCATCTGCATACACACGTGGTAGATTTGGGTTGTAGGAAGAACTTGGAAAACTCTACTGCCCTTTCTAATTCTGACCATGTGAATTCTTCTTACCGATCACCTTAATCGGAGTTAATGTAACTTCTATTCATACTTAACAGTTTTCTGCCTCTGACCTTTCCTCTTGTCCTTGAGCCCCATGATTGTCTCTGAGACTTGATGTTTTCTAACAAAAAGCTTTGTATAGGTATAACATATTCCCAAAATGCAGTATTAGTTTACTCATGTGGAACTCTAAATTTTGTATAATTCTAAATTTCTCACTGTAAAATTTGCCAACTTTCCTGTAATTAATTTGGAGCACTCTTACTGGAAAAAAAAAAAAAAATATCTAAATTACATAGTATTTAATATTAAGATGACTGAGAAAACCCTGATAACAGTTAAGAATTTTGTCTCAAGGCGGAGTTGTACAATGGTTTATACTTTTCCAACAAACTCCTGTAGAACTATCCTTCTATTTAATGCAGTGTGAGGATTATAAAATCCCCAGATGTCAACTCCTTGATTACAAGGAAGCAATTAGTAATAGAATCTACATTTATGTTCTTCAAGAAGAAGAAATAAAACCCCTATGAGAGTAATTTCTATGGGCTGCATTTCAGAAGAAAGTACACTTTGAACAACAAAAAACTCTACTGTGAAAAGGTAGCGTAATATCAGTTATAACAGATAGTGTTGCTATACTTTAAAATAATAAACCTGTGTTTTTATTGTTAAAACCCTTCTAAACAAGAATATGTTTTGACAATTTAATTAATGAAATTTAAAATGAAAATATTGTAACCTTCTAGCCATTTGAAAAGGTAAAATGAGACATTTAAGATAATCTAGTCAATGTCTAGAGAAATTCTTGCAAAATAATTGCCAACTTCCATAAACACAAAGGTTAAAATTTGAGAACCAGAGGTCTCCTATGAAAAATATGGCTTCCTGAAATAAATTAAAATTATTATTTCACAAAAAAGTTATTAAAGTTTTTAGTTTGGAATTAAATATGTTGTCATTATCAGGAAAACTAAACTAAAACAGTACCTTTGACACTAATGATACTAATCTTCCTTTTGTCAAGAATGTGTAGAAAGTATTTATGAATTAATAGATGCTATAAGTGTTCTATGGAAATTAATTGTTTTATGGAGAGCTTTATGTTCTTTTTGGTAAGATGCTGCTTGATCCATTGAAATGTATAAATAGGATTTAGACATGATTATTTTTTTCTTATTAAATGGTTACTATTTTATTAACCGTTTATAAACTCCAAATGAATTCCTTTAAAGTCTTCTCTACTCCATGATACTCTCAGAAAAGATATTGTGCAAGACAGTAATTTTGATTTTGCATGTGCATGTTTCCCTGAGTTTTGCTTCAGGTCCTAAGTGTAGTATCTTCCTCTTCTCTTAAGCAGTTTTGGATAAGATATAATCTCTTCAATGCAACTTGCAGAAGAACCATATGTGAGAAATAACATTTGGAAATGTGTTTCTGAAACCAAAGATAACAAAACTAAAATATCATGATTTTAAAATTGCTACAGTAGAGGAGAAAAGAAAGATTGGATAAAAGACAGGACAAAAATATCCTGGACATGGCACAAGATGAAAAGAAACTAGAATAAACAGCCCTTTGCAGTTCCCAGTGTCTGCTTTACCAGCATTCAGATGAAATTTATAAGGTTTGTTTAAAAAGCATTCATTAGCTCAGTTGATCATACTCCATCTTTTATCAAAGTAGTTGGATCCGTCAGTGAAGCAGGACTTCATAGTGCACTATTTTTGAATTTATAGATCTTTCAATATTATCAAAAACCCCAATGCTCCTTTACATTAGAATAACAAATCAGTAAACTATGACTGAATTAAGTTGCCTTATAGAGAGTTTTTGCTGGGAAAAAATAGAATGGAGTTTGGCTAAGTAACATCAATTTAGGTGTCTGATCAGTAAGATTGTTTCTCTGCCACCTCTGGCAGCAAACTGGCACCTTGGTGTTCAAACATCTGTCTTGGTATTACCATTTTAATTCAGAACACAACAGTACTTTTGAGGTGCTTCTCCCAATCTTTTCTGCTTACTGTACTTTGGTTTGCATCATGGAAAAGCCTTAAAGTATGAAATTTTGGGTGAAACCAAGTTGAAGCTCCTGCTCCAGAGTACACCTCATGCTCCTTGACTGCTATTGCACCTTGCACGCAGAGGATCAGGCCAGAGTTATTCTGAAGAAAATCCTCACAAACATGTAAAGCTTCAATAGCTAGTTGGCTGCACCAAATAGTTTTTTAACAAAGAATCATAAAGTGATTTGGATTGGAAGGGAACTTAAAGATCATCTACTTCCACCCCTGCATTGGGCAGGGACACCTTCCCCTAGACCACGTTGTGCAAACCCCATCCAACCTGGCCTTGAACCCTGCCAGGGATGGGGCATCCACAGCTTCTCTGGGCAACCTGTGCCAGTGTCTCACCACCCTCACAGTAAAGAATTTATTCCTTATGTCTAATGTAAATCTACACCCTTTCAGTTTTGTCCTATCACTACGTGCCCTTGTAAAAAGTCCCTCTCCAGCTTTCTTGTAGGCCCCCTTTAGATACAGGAAGGCTGCTGTAAGGTCTCCCTGGAGCCTTCTCTTCTCCAGGCTGAACAAACTCAACTCACTCAGCCTGGCTTCCTAGGGGAGGTGCTCCAGCCCTCTGATTGTCTTTGTGGCCCTCCTCTGGACTTGCTCTAGCAGGTCCATGTCCTTTTCAGGTTGTGGGCCCCAGAGCTGAACACAGCACTCCAAGTGGGCTCTCGTGACAGTTCAGTAGATGGGGAGAATCACTTCCCTCAGCCTGCTGATCGTGCTTCTTTAGGTGCAGCCCAGGATTTGGTTAGCTTTCTGGGCTGCAAGCACACATTGCAGGGCCATGCTGAGCTTCTTGTCCACCAGCACTCCCAAGCTCTTCTCCTCCGTGCTGCTCTCAATCCATTCTGCACCCAGCCTTGCATTGATACGGGGGGTTGCCCCGACCCAGGTGCAAGACCTTGTACTTGGCCTTATTGAACGTCATGTGGTTGGTATGGGCCCACCTCTGAAGCCTGTCAGGGTCCCTCTGGATGGCATCTTATCCCTCCAGATTGTTGTTGTCATCAAACTTGCTGAAAGTGCACTGAATCCCACTGTTCATATCACCAACAAAGATGTTGAACAGCACTGGTCCCACTACAGACCTCTGAGGAATGCCACTTGTCAGTAGCCTCCACTTGGACATTAAGCCATGAACTGCAACTCTTTAAGTGCAAACACCCATCCGATCCCTTATCCACTGAGTGGTCTATCCGTCAAATCCATGTCTCTCCAGTTTAGAGACATGGATGCTGTGTGGGACAGTGTCAAATGCTTTGCACAAGTACAGGTAGATGATGTCAGTCACTCTTCCTTCATCCACCAGCACTGTTAGCCCATCACAGAAGACCACCACGTTCTTGAGGCACGATTTGTCCTTAGTGTAGCCATGCTGGCTGTTACCAATCACCTCCTTCTTTTCCATGTGCCTTAGCACAGTTTCCAGGAGAATCTGCTCCATGATCTTGCTGGGCACAGAGGTGAGAATGACTGGCCTGTAGTTCCCCAGGGTCTTCCTTGTTTCCCTTCTAAAAATGGGGGTTACATTTCCCCTTTTCCAGTCACTGGGAACTCCACTGGACTGCCACAACTTCTCAAATATGATGAATAGTGGCTTAGCCGTGTCATCTGCCAGTTCCCTCAGGACCCATAGATGCTTCTCATCAGGTCCCATGGACTTGTGCACCTTCAGAGTCTTCAGATGGTCTTGACCTTGATCTTCTACAGCGGGCATTTCTTCATTCTCCCAGTTCCCACTTTTGCCTTCTGCAACGTGGGCAGTATGGCTGGAACACTTGCTGTTTAAGACTAAGGCAAAGAAGTCATTGAATACCTCAGACTTCTCTATATCCTGGGTAACCAAGTCTCCAGTTTCCTTCTGAAGTGGGATAACATTTTCTCTAGTCTTCCTTTTATCACTGATATACGTACAGAAGGTTTTGTTGTTGCCTTTGACATACCTGTCCAGATTTAATTCTGTCAGGGCTTTAGCTTTCCTAACCTGATCCTTGGCTGCTCGGACAATTTCTCCATATACCTACTTGGCTACCTGTCCTTGTTTATGCCCACTACAGGCTTCTTTTTTCTGCTTTATTTTGTCTAGGATTTCCTTGTTCATCCATGCCGGCCTCCTGATGTTTTTGCCTGATTGGAGGGGGATTGGCACTGACTCCAATCCTTTGCAAGTCAGTCATGCCTAAACATGATTTCCAGCTAGCCAGCTGCTCAGTAGCCATTGGAGACCAAGGTTCAGCCCTCAGTCCATCAACAACCATCACAACCAGTGTTCTCAGGGACTGAATAGACATAGAGGCTGCTGCATTGTACCAGAAAGTTCATATGATGCATTTCACCAGCTCTGAATTGGCACATTGTATGCTTTTACTCCAAACTGTCCTTCTTTGTTATTTTTGTAAAACCTGTGAGTGTTGATGTTCTTAGCAAGGTACGCAAAAAAATATACAAAAAGTCTATTTTATGGCGTTCAGCCAGTAAGACACACATTTCAACAGAGCTGAAGTTCAGCTGCTTTTCCAGATCCTCTGAAACTGCAGAATACATCAAGAAATAATCAGCTAGTCCAGCGATGTTTCAGAATTTTCCCCTCAAAGTGCAGTGCTGTATGTACCTGGGGAAATGGAAGCGTGTGTGTTGGGAAATCAAACTAAAAATATAACCATATTGCTATTGATTTAGTTGTGGCTAGTTTTTACCTTCTGTTTACATTTTTCTTATAGTCTGATTTCAAGTAGTTCCTCTTACTCTGCCTTATATTGAAGAAGAACTGAATGAATGGGAAGACAAGCATTTAAAATCCAAGCCCAAATAGAAATCAGATATGAATGGCCTCTACCATATCAGAAGGCCATAATTTCCAGCTGTTTAAACTTCCAGATGTTGCTTGAAGCACTCTGTCATTTAAAACAGTGCATTTTTTTATGACTCTTATCTGGCACATTGAAGTGAAAATGCATTTTTGTGTCTAGGATAAAAGGTGACCAGTTTTTTCTTCTTCTTCCTCCTCCTCTCTCATACATCTCATTTAGGACAGCTGTCACGTTTTGCCTTCTGTCTACTTGGCTTGTCAACTGTGCTAAGAGATGCAAGAACCAAAACTGGAAGATCTTCATTCATACTGTGCTGGTCACCCACCAGTTGTGTTGCATCCCTTTAGGCAGCATGGTGTGCAGCTCAGACTGTCAATGTGAACCAAGTCAGGGGAAGGGATTTTATTGATTTTAGTGGAAATCTGTTTGATTAGACCTTAACCTGATGCTTGATATTTGGAAGCAACATAATCTAATCCCTTAAACATTCTTGAAAATCTCTTATTTAAATTTATATTTGTATTTTGGAAAATACAAATACGAATACTAATACTAATAATAATGTTTCACCCACTCTTCCCTGGAATAAATAGGATTTTTTTGCCTTAATTTCTGTAAACATATATAAACTGAAAATGAGAAGCCTGAAAATATGAATCTCAAGTTTTTAAGAGCAGGCCAATGTATGATGTAGGTTGATTTTAATTAGGTAATAAAAAACGTAGAAAAAATATATTTTTTAATTTTCACTGTTACTAAAATTGAAAGGAATGGCTTACCCTAACAAGAAGGAATCAGCAAGAAAGGGCTGATGTTCAGCTCCTTTTACTATTGCTGTTAAGACCTCAGTTTATTAAGAAGAGATTGTGTCCAAGAACGTCTTTTTGGTGCACATCTGCCCTTCTCCAGCCCTACTGGATGGTCTTAAAAAGAAACAACCAAACATTCTACCTGTAAAGAGTTTACTTCATTTATAATCTTGCACCATCACATGGTGTGGTTTTGTGGTGTTGTACACTTGTTCCAACTTTAAACTTAACAACAGGAATTGCAAATTCATTTCATGTTTGCAGGGTATCTTTTGTGTAAATAATATACTCTTGGGATCTTTGGGATCCATCACCTAATTACTTCATTTCCAATTTTTTATTTGCTGTTATCCAGATACAGTATCTGAGTGTTTTGTTGAGTTCTTTCCAGCATTTTGAGGGTAATAATTGAAGCATTGCACTATTTACTTGTCCACATAGAACTGTAGACAGTTTATACAACCTGAAGCTGTGTGTGGCTTTTAGGTAATGCAGCTAGCTTCTTTTTTTTTTTTTTTTTTTTTTTGTGGTGATGATAAATACTTAGTGAGTGACTTGCTGGCTTTTTGATTTTCTACAACCTTTTATCTACTGTGTGGCATTTTACTAGCTCTTTTTTGTAAATGATTACTCCATCTCAAGGTCATATACTTTGCACTGAAGAGAAAACAGTCAATTGAGTATGTCTGGACTGTAGTCAGGGCTGAGATTGCAATAAACGTAGACAAACCTAAGGTAGCATTGCTCTAAGTAGCTCAGGTAAGCTTATCTGTTCTTGTTGAATACTGCAAGTGTGTGTCACTGCAGTTCTGTAATTGTTCTGTAATTTTACCACTTCTGTTCTCTTTCTGGTGTTGAAGTGGTGTCATAGAGGAGGTGAGGTGTAAGATGTAAGCCTGAACAGAAGCTCAAAGAGCACTCTTCCCTCGAAGCCTACCAGAAATTCACCCTAGGCTGAGTGGTGCTTTTAGCTTGGGGGTGTGGGACTGAGGGGAGAAGCACTACCTTTATTTTTGTCAACAGTCCTGTTGACAAAACTGTGGCACTTTCTTGTAGCCACAGAACAAAAATGCATGCTCAGGGTGGTTTCCTGTGGTCGGGGAAGAGGATTAAAACATAATTCTCAAAAGGGCGGCATCAAAAATAAAACCTGGATTGCATAGGGAACTGGAAAACCTTTTAAACTCCTTTAAAGCTGAATGTAGCTGAGTTACACCTATATGTATGAAAGTCACACTTCCAACTACATTATAACATATCCACTTAACTTTTGTTTTTGCTGAATGATGGATTGCTTAACAGTACCTGATCACTACTCCCTGCTCTTTCAGATTTTCTTGTACAAATCATCCAGCTCTTACTTTATGAGGTGAGGTGGCAAAAGACTGACCCAAGACATCAAGCCTGAGGGCAGAGAGAAGGGTGAAAAGCAAGCTTACAACCCTGGCCTTCAGGAGAGCACACTCTGGCCTCTTCAAAGATGTCAGGAAAGTCACACAGGGAGAAGGCACTAGAGGGAAGAGGGGCCCAAGAAAGCTGATTAGTATTCAAGGACTACCTCCTCCAAGCTCAGGAGAGTTCTGTTGCAAAGAATAAGTCAGGCAAAAATGCCAGGAGGCCTGTGTAGATGAACAAGGAGCTTCTGACCAAACTCAAAGACAAAAAGGAAGAATACAGAGGGTTTAAGTAAGGATAGGTAATGTGGGAGGATTTCATCAGAAACATTGTCTGAGCATACAGGGATGAAGTTAGAAAAGCTAAAGCCCCAAAAGAATTAAATCTGGTCAGGGACATCAAAGAGAACAAGAAAAGCTTCTACAATTACATATGTGTTGAAAAGATGACAGAGAAAATGTGGGCCCATTGCTCAGCAAGACAGGGCATCTGTTTACATGTGATACAGAGAAGGCAGAAATACTGCATGCCTTCTTAGCCTCAGTCTCTACTAGCAAGACTGGTCTTTGGGAATCTGAAGTCCCAGAGTCCAAGGGAAAGGACTAGAGCAAGAAAGATGTACCCTTGATAGAACGGGATCAGATCATGGAATACTTAAGCAACATGAACATACATAAGCTCAGAGGACCTGATGGGATTCACCCACAAGTGCTGAGGGAACTGGCTGACATCATGTGAGACTACTCTTGATAATCTTTGATTGATCATGGTGACTGGAGGAAAACAAATGTCGGTCCTATCTTCAAGAAGGGTAAGAAGGAGGACCCAGGGAATTACAGGTTTGGCATCCTTGACTTGATTCCTAGCAGCTAATCTTGGAAACCATCTCTAGGCATATAAAGGACAAGATAGTAGTAGTTGTCAACATGACTTCACCAAAGATAAATCATGCTTGACCTACTTGATAAACTTCTAAATGTAATGACTGTCTTGGCAGATGACCTCCAGAGGTCTAATGTCAACCATTCTGTGAAGCCGTTGCACAGCTTTGCTGAATCTTTTAACTGTAGGTTAAACATTATTTTCAGTGTAGAAGATGGCCTGAAGAAATGAGTTCCTTATGAAAGCAATTGTGTACAAGCAGAGTTTAAGGAGAAGGAAGGATAGTTCCTGTTGGTAGGAATTTCCCTGGGTGGAGGTCTTGCCAGGCTTGCAGTTGTTTTCTGTAAGAATGACTACATGTGTTTATAGAAGTGCATGATGGAAGAAGCAGAAGAAATTGGCTCACTTTTAGTAAGGGTAAGGACTGAGGTTTTAGGGGAATTGAAATGAAAAATACTTGAAGACGCTCAGGTTCTAAGATTGAGAAATGCAGCCAAATCATGGCAAAGAACTAGGTGTAACAAACACTGCAATTACTGAATCCCATAAATAAAAGTAACTGAACCTGAGTTATTTTTGCTAAAGTTTGTCTTGTATCATCAAGATTTGACTTTGCCCAGATCAAATGCACGTTATGTTTATTGAGCAATTCAGAAATGTAGGATTTGTTGTGTTTGTTTTAAAAGTTTGAATTCTGATGATGTGTAATCAGGTAGAACAGAAAATGTTGATGCTTACATCAGAAACCACCAGTTTGTCTATAAATTAATGTTGAATGAAAATGAGTATTTCCTTGCTACTACCTGTCCACTCCTATATCAAAAAACTGAACCAAGTGGGCTATGCACAGCTAAAATGAGACCTTGAAAACTTTGTAACTGCTTTTTGTTCATCTTACCACTTTGTCAGAAGAGAATGACTTAGAGAGGATATTTCATTTAATAACTTTGAATACATGGAAATATACAAGTGTACTTCTCTAGGATCATAAAATGTCCCCAAAACTGTGAAAAGATGTTTTATAGGTAAGGTAAAATTGCATTTTTTATGAATGCTGGAGATGAAATATTAAAGACAGACTGATAACAACTGAATATTCTTTCTTGTTACTTTGTTGCATATGTATTGAAAATTAAGGTAGTCAAAAGCAGAAGATTATAATTTTACAGGCACTCAAAATTATGATAGTATTCAATGAAAGGTAGGTTACATTAAAAATTATATAATTCCTTAGGCATAAATGTAACTACTGTACAAAACTGTATGATAAGAAAACTCTCTTCTGGAAGCAACAAACCTAATTGCAAGGTGTGTAATTGTTGCAAGTTACTTATATGGGATATCACATGAGTGCATTTTTCAGTGCCTTCTCTTAGTTCTGATTCTCTTCACCACAGCCTACTTTCATTCACCTCTTGAAATATACAGAATTCATTTGTATATTCCAAGAAAGAACTGTATTTTTTTTAATCCTTTTCTGACGATGTAACACATTGCAGAAATCTGCTAAATATAGTCGGTAGCAAATTCTCAGTTAATAGTTACATCAAGAATGTTTTCAATCAGTTCTGTGAGGTTTTTTTATTAATTATTGAAAGAATTTAGGTCTGATAACAAATAGTACTAATAATAAACTGAAGATAATGTGATCTGAGTTTCATATTAGTGGAAACAAGTTTGATAGAATGCTGTATTCAGAAACATGGCATTTCCTTAAACCATCTTCTTAAAAATTTATATTTATCATGCAAGTGTCTCTTAACTAAATCCATATAAAAGCAGTCATCATAGGGTAATTTCTTTAGCTTTACCCTCAATTTTCTCATTTCATTGCATGGTATCAAGTATGTGAATGTTGCATAATGCTTTTAATTCAATAAATGGAAAAAAAAAAAATCCTATGCCCTCATAATCCACCAGAAATAGAAATTCATAGATTGGCTTATCCTCTTGGAAAACAGCAGAAGAGGTCTGTCACAGGTCAGTTACTGTTAACATATTTTTTTCTCCTACTGTTTTCAGACTGAATGTAGGTTAATCTCTTGCTATTTATCTGTACTCAAGGTATCAGACAAAATTGCTGAAGCTGCTGTCCTGGTGAATATTGACAAGCTGAAATAGTGTAATGATAGAAAAGATAGCTTCAAAAGGAGACTTTTTCCTCCTAAAAAAACTACAGACAGTTCACACCTACTGGTAGTGTGTGGCTTGCCCAGAATACTTTTAGCTGGACTTTTTGTAAGGAAACCATCCTTTTACAATTGTTCTTGGCAATTATTTAAATTTGTGAAGTATTTTCCTTAGCTAAGGTATCTTAAAAAAAAAAAATAAATCAAAAATTATATATTGTCACCATCAGATTTCTGAACCAAAGGTAATTAGCAGTGAAATGGATGTGTCACCTATTAAGACTATTCAGGATTTCCTGTTTAAAATACCATCTTTGCCAACCTTCAACCCTTTTGGGCTGATGCGTGTCATATTTCTGCTCTATTCCGGGTTTTACGAAAATACTTTAACTGAAAAGGCTCAGCTATGCTTTGTTATGAGAGCAAGCCAATACACTATTTTTGACATGATAAATGTTTTTGAAGTTGTTGAAATATTTCAATTTAATCTTAATGAAGTTCTAAAAGATTCAGAAAAAGTAGAATTAAACTTGCCATACAGCTTTGGTTCAGTACTCCTGAAAAAAACACTTGGGTTGTAATATTCAGCAACACCATTGCAGGTGATGGGGCTTTTTCAGAGAACCCCTTTTGAACTTTATGTCCTGGAGATTAATCTGGTCAGTGTGTTTGGGTGGCTGTGGTCTGTGTGTTTAATAGCTCATTTGTTGAATTTGAAGGATCATACTAAAAAAAAAGAGGGTTTGTTAGAAGGGAATGAAAAGTTCTGACCAAAGAAAGAAGAGGTCCATGAACTCATTGCATACAGTTGGTGCTGTTAGTGTAAGTATATGGCATGCAGGACCTCACAGGCAAAACCTGAAGACTTTTATTGCTTCTATATCTTGTAATTTAAATGTTTCTTTGTCAATTGTATTTCTAATATTTAAGTTAGTATTGCACTGATAAAAGAAGAAAAAAGGATGACTGGAAGAGGAGCAAGAACAGCAAAGTTTGCATAACACAAGATAACAAGGTTATTTGCGTAATGTGTATTGAAATTTTGCCGTTCTAAAAAGCAAAACACAGTGGTGACAGGGCTAGCAGAAGTAAGCAGGTTGGGCAACAGATTTATAGTAGTATAGTGTTTTCTTGGCATGTGGGATCCTGGTCATCTTAGGCAGATCAGACAGCAAGAAGAAACTGCACAGAAATGCATGTGGGGCAGTGTCAAAAATACTGGGAGAAGTGGAGCTGGCAGAGCACACACTGTATGCCAACATTTGTTCCATTTAAAAAGTAATAACACAACACTTTCCCACTAACTGTGAGTATTCTACTCTTGTTCTTTGCATGTCACAGGACTGCAGTGGGACTTAACAATGCACAAGCACGTTCTGAAACCTTCATTAAAATTTCATTTGGACAGCAGGGCCCCCTATGTCAAAAATGTGGTGGCAGGAAATGGCTAAATAATTGCAGTTGGGGGAGGGAATATGATACAGATACATCTTTAATGAAGAGAACAGAATGCAGTCATGCTCGAAAGGCATTTCCAAATACACAAAAAGCTAACAAGGAAAGTGGCAGCCACAATATGCTTCAGAACACAAGATGCCAGGTATGTATATTGGTAAATACTGTTAGAGACACTAGAGACGTCTGTGCATGCAAAATAAAAACCTTTTGGTTATTCTGTTATATAGGGTGGTGTTTGCTAGCTTTGACCAGTGGAAGTGGATAAGGAAAGGGCAAGGGCACAGTTTGAAAACTGGTATGGTTCCATTCATCCAGTCTAAATTATATATACCACTAAAATTAAACATGGTTGTGGAACTTTTCCCCTTGGTTTTTTGGCTTTTTCTTGTTGTTGTTTTTGGTTTTGTTTTTGTTTTTGTTTTTTTAAGCGCATTTAGGCAACTGTTTTCCAGTTTCGCTCCAATGACTGTGTCTAGAGGTCTGTGAGCTGCTTCTATCACTGATGAAGTGTGTGCTGGTCTTTGGATAGTAATTCTTCTTACCAGATTGTAGCACAGTCCAGTGCACTCATAAAGTCTGCAGAGAAACATCAATTAAGCTCAGATAAGCAAAACAGTTTCAGTACCCAAAAATTGTTTTAGTGCCAGTTGATTAGTTTCTCATTCAGTGTCCATATTTCCCCTTCATTACTATTTTTCCTATGTTATAAATTCAATTTTTAGATCAAACTTACGGGACACCTAAACTTGAGAGGGTCTGACTGAATCAGAAAGGGCAGAATCAAACAGCAGTATTCCACAGATGGATAAAATCATTAGCAGTTGAAGGAAGTATGCAAACATTTGAAAACATCGTTATCATTTAAATGTTTACTACAAACTAAATTTGTTTTGATTCTTTCCTTCAGGTTTTCATTTAAATGTAAAGCTGTTTTTCCTACTGAAATAACTGGAAACCTCAACCAAATTGCAACAAACAATTTCCTAAAAATAAGTTTTTTAAAAATCAGACTGAAAGTGGAAAAATTACAAGCTTTTAATGTTTTATGCAGCTCTGTAAACAGCCTGGAAGTTAGCGGGCTAACTAGCTCAGCAGGGGTCCTCAGCTGGTGCAAGCTGATGTGGCCCACTGAGAGCTGGCAGCAGCACCGGGTGCAGGCGCCCCACCGCCCTGCCTGGGTGCGGGAGGGAAAGCTCTGTGACCCAGCCCGCAGCGCCCACTGCCCCACCATCCCCACCAGGGCACTGTGGGAGGGAGGTACTGTTTCCTCTTTGTCTGTGTTCCCAGACTTCCTTTGGAGGAAAACCTAGATGCCTGGGAGAGCTATGTAGGTGGCAAGGCATGGCCAGTCAGTGTTCCAGGACCAGGACTAAGAGGAAAGGGCGGTGCTGCACTCTGCCACCAGTAGAGTTAACCAGAATCCATGTGCTGGAGGATCTGACACGTCTAGATGACTCAAACAAGCAGTGTCTGAAAATTCTTTCCCTTCGTTCCATGCCCTTTTTAGAGTTCCTTTTGTATAACAAACTATAGTTACGTGCAAGATATAGAATAATGGTTTAGGTTAGATAGGTCTGCAAGCAAATGTCAGTCCTGACAAAGCAGGCAGTGGTAGAAAGAACTGAGAACTGTAGTACTTGCAGGTGAGCATGTTCGTGCCCGCCTGTGTTTTGGGGTCTGTCCACTACTATAAGTTGAAACTAGATTTCGTTGGCACCAGGAGTATTAACAGGTCTGACACAAAAATCTGTTATTCTCCCTTGCAATCTTCAGAATAGGAAACATATTACTTGGGCAGCTGAAATGGTCTCCATAGCAGCCTACCATTGCATTAAATTGGTAGGGAGCCTAATTTACTTCTCCCTTTATGCCATCTCCTAGTTATAAAGACAGGAGATATTTTTAAATCCATAATACCAAAAATCTGCAGCACAAAATCACTGATGTTCTAAACATAAAAGGGATAATATTTTTCTATTTAATAAAGATGCTGCATAGGTAGACCCTATATATTATTATAAGAGATTCCAGAATTATATCAATAAGGAATATACATACATATAAAGTAGGATTTTTTTTTTGAAAGCATCATTTAAAAATTGATTATTCATTAAATTTGGACCAGGTTCACTTTTACTGTCTTAAGCGTGAGTTACATGTTTCCTAGAGGGAGAACAGTTGGAGAAACAAACATTATGTATGGAACATGATTCTTTGACTCAGTAATTTGATTTATACAAATTCCCAGAGGAATGTGATACCCTCAGTTCTGATCATAATAGGTAAATCAAGTAATACCTGATCCCAATCATTAATAATTTTTTCAGGTACATTGTAATTTACACATAGAATGATTTACAACCTTAAATTTTTGTTAATATTTATGTGATTTCATATTTTAAATATTTTAGAAGTTTACACTAAAAAGTGAAAGCAAAAGGTAATAAAAAAAGGAAGGGAAAAGTGAAGAATATTACTCAATGAAACGTACTTTCAGGCAAGGATATTACGCATTACAAATGCAAGAATGATCTGTCAAAGAAAATTAATGATATAAAGCTACAAAACTGTATTGTTTTTTTTAAAAATAGGGCTCTCCAAAGAGAAAAAAAAAATAACACCCAAGCTGACAAGGAGAGAGGTAAAAAGTCCTTTCTAATTGTCAAAGTTTCCTTTCTTACCATCTTAAATGGATCACTATTTGAAGAGTATTGCTGCAACTTAGGCTGAATGTACTCAGATCTGCTGATCTATATTCAATTTTGTGCAGCAGATGTTCTACAAAAAAAGGTTCGAGTGTGGATTGGCATTTGTGATGGAAGGAAACAATGGTCTTGATTTTCAGGAAAAGAGCTTAGCTGAATCTAAGCTATGCAGGCTCAGGCGCAATGTTCAATTTATGACCTATTTTAAGGAACAATATATCACTTTCTGTAACAGTGACAGATACACAGATATATAATTTTACAGGAGGGAAACAAATACTCTGTTTTTTTCTCTGCATTGTAGCAATTTAAGGAACAAAGCGCAATAATATCTTTCTTTCATCCCTGTCTGAGAGTTGCTGGGTTTTGGCAGGAGAAGGCACCTCCTAGGCTGTAGATAAGGGCTTAGAGGAGCAGTGCAGTACCTGCCATCACAGCAAAGGGACTGTTGTAATATATATTGTGGAAGTGTATCACTCTTGGAACTGTCAGTCTGATACCTTGTTGATACAGAGTAGTGGAGTGTATCAGGCCGAATTAATTTCTCAGACTGCTGCATGGGAATAGTAGCTTTTGTAGTGTCATAATAGAGGAAGACTATATCGTTCATTGATTACTCATCATGAGACTGTTTGAACTGATGTGTTGTTCATCATCGTTACCCTCTGTCTGATTCAATCATCTCAGCAACTGAATGCTTTTTAAAATGTAAGAAAAGGATGTGGTTGCAAACTCAGTAAGAAATAGTTGTAGGAATTTACCATAGTTTCATTTGAGAAGGAGGGGAGATAAAAAGTTTGGAAGTTCATTTAATGCAGTCACAAACTGTAGAGTTATTTTTTACACAAACTGCAGTTTGGAGACAACTAAAAATATCTGAGCCATTGTAAAAAAATATTTTGAAAATCAATTAGGTCAGTATCTTACCAGCTAAATAAAACAGAACCAGTGTTCAACCATCCTGGTGGGGATGAGGAGAGGAGAAAAGCATCCAAAACAATAAATAAAAATCTAAATTTTCATACTTAGAAAAAGGGTCTGGTTATTTTCTTAAAGGAAAAAAATGGATTTAAAAATAAGTCCCAAAGTAATTCCAGCAATGTGAAAGTTTATATGCCAAGTTTTTGCCTCTGAGTTTTTTCAGCCAGGTATATGTTCTTAAGAAACAAGGCTTATTATAAATATTTCACCTTTCAAATGAAGCAAAATCATGATAACAGTAACAGTATTCCATGAAACTTCTTTCTGTTCACTGTATTGCCCCTGTTCCAATAGTACCGTGCTCTATGCATAGCTCTTACCAAAAGGACTTCCCGTCCCAAAATATTTGTCAAGGCAGTTTGAATAGCTAAAATGCATCAATTATTTTTCTGTTATCCTAGTAGCTTTATAGCAATGCGTTGGAACAGAGCATCAAACCCGAAAGAATGTATGTCCACTTGTCTAAAAGCCCTTATTGCTGAATTTGATTGAATGTTTTTAAAGGTACCAAGATAAATTAGATGAAAATGCTTCTGGTCAACTGAGCTGACTATCACAACTGGTTCTGTGGCATGGTGAGTGTTAAGGAATACTAAACACATGATTTGCTTAATCTTTTCCAATTCATTTAATCTTAAACCTCCTCAGGTCTGAAGGTTATGCAGATATATAGAGTAAGCCTTTGTCTCCAAGAAACCTGGAGGCTGCCTAAAATAGCAGTTTTCTCTGACCTTGCCTCTGTAAGATGGCAATAAATGTTTTTTAATTCAAACTACCTAGCTTCATTGTATTGTCCTAGCTAATGGGTACTTGCTGTCTGCATGAGTATGAATACATATATAAAACTCACTAACAGGCGGAGTCAAATATTGGTTATTTCTTTAACAGAATAGCAAGGGAATCCTTTCTAGAATTTCTGAAATCTTAACAATAGAAATCTATGTGGCTTCATATCTTCAGGGAAACATCTTCTGTTGCAGCTAAACACCTTTGAATTGGTGATGATTAACACAGCATTATGTTGGCATGTAAAAATCAAGGTTCTAACCCAGGGTGCCACAGCTAAGGAAGTGCAGGTCCTTACCTGGTCATGGCTGTATCATTAGTGACCAGGTGCAAAGAGCCGTGAAATGAAATGTAATGACAAAATTAAATGCCGTGAAATCAGAACACAATTTC
Organism: Falco biarmicus; assembly: GCF_023638135.1. Lineage (NCBI taxonomy): Eukaryota > Metazoa > Chordata > Aves > Falconiformes > Falconidae > Falco > Falco biarmicus. Next base: position 111,444,187 of record NC_079289.1, on the reverse strand, counting down.
CCTACTCATGTCCAAAAAAAAGCTGTTGTAAAACTCCAGAATGAACCTTTCTTGCTAGTGGGTCTGTACACACTTCTGTCACATGCATGGGAATGGATTCCCAACCATTTTTACGGATTGAATCCTTTTTATTAGTCAGTTTCATTGCCTGTAAAATGCTGTTGATGATAATGCTTCCTTAAGTCAAAACAAAAACATTATGAAGCCAAATTGTTATTCTGAGAAGTGCCTTGAGATGTTCAGGTGGAATATCATAGAATTGCAAAGTGATATAAGACCAAAGTCAAAAGCGAGCTTATTGCTACCATCTGTCTATGTCATCACAGTGTTATTGCACCTTACAACATACTAACTTGTGCTACTAGAAGAGGATTCAGTTTAGTAACTGAAAATCTACAGACTTCACAACCTGCACAACAATCTACACACCTGTAGAAAATCTACAGGTGTCAACAGATTATTGCTTTTAAGAAGATCCTTTTGGACTTCTTGGGAAACAGCAACAACAAAACCTTATATCTTTTAAGAAAGCATTGTTGGAAGTAAATATATGTTGGGTTTTTTTCTTATGTAAGGAGAAAAATATGGGTGTGTAATTAGAGCAAGTGTTATGCAGTGGATATACTGAATTTTGCACGGAATTATGCTTCAGATCCATTGCTTACTCTAAAGTCTTTGCCGATACTAGTGAAACAAAAAGGATAGCATCTACAAAACAGTGGGAAGTGTTGATACATTTTTCTAGAGTGAGCAAGGTCGTAAGTGCTGTGATAGATGTTGCCCTGTGACCATAACAGACAACCCTTTATAGTCTGCTTTTAAAGATCAACGTTTGGATTATATTAGTTGAAAGAGAAGAAATTTATCCAATATCAAATGAAGCTCCATGGGGAAAGTTCTGATTTCTTTCTGTGATCTGTTTTGGGTTTTTTGTTTTGTTTTGTTGGTTTTTTGGGGGGTTTTTGTGGGTTTTTTTTTTCACGTGTCAGCTGCAAAACCTTTCATTTTAAAAAGGCAGTGTAACCCTGATCTCTCTTTGCAGCTAATACCTATGGCAGTGCGTTAGAATAAGAAAAAAGCGATCCATGCATTAGATTTTTTTTTTCTTTCTTCATTTTCTGGGTTCTTTTAAAAGGTTTGATAAATTAGCAACATACAACCAAACAGCTTAAGCACCATTACCTTTTCTTTGTTCATTTTTTAAGTCATTATATCCGATTCCAGGTAAACAAATTATGAAGAAACAGAGATTGAAGTTTGTCCATGTTTGAAGCATTAATGCAAGTGACTCCCACATCTTCTGACCTCTTTTAGCAGAACAAAAGTGTCATATAAAATGAAGTCCACGTATTTTGAAGGGCTCCTGTTTACAGAAGAATTATAGGTCAAGCATCTTCTCCATTTGCTATCTCGCATTCCTAATGTATGGCTCATGCCAGTCTAATGTCAAGGCTCTTATTACATTACTCAAAGATGGTGAGGAGAAACAGTATGACTCTATATTTATTCAGCTATTGATAAATATCAGGTTGCATTTTCCATTTTTGTTAGGTAGCAGTTTCTCTTTGTGCTTTTACTCCTTCAGAACACCTTAATTATCACAGATTTATCAATGTTACTTTGTAAATATTTAAATAAATACACCTTGCTCCAAGTTTTTTCATAAGTTATGTCTTAAAATTCATATAGTTCTAAAAAAGAGTTTAACTAAACTGCCTGACAGGAAACAATATATAGAAATTGCCAAGTACCAAAGCATTAAAACACTTTTAATGATGTATGTAAGGTGAGCCATTGAATAAGGAACAGTCTTAGGATTAACCCAGATATGGCAGATACGCAAAGTCTGATTGGGTTTTTCTCATTCCTAAAGTTTAAACTGTTACTGTGTTAGCAGCACCATTCAGTAATCCCCACAAAATCTTCTTTTGGACCCTGAATATTTTCAGATAAACTTTTCCAAATCATGACCTTGATAGATGACCTAAATCATATTAAACATAACGTCTCATAGTTTGGCATAGTCTATTCTAAGGTGATGCTGGTTTGTGTGAGTGTGTGTGTCTTTTAACAAGCAGGAGTGGTTTATATGAGAAGATACCAGAAGCTGAAGATGACACTGACCCTTTAAAACTTAGGAGACGATTGGCAGAGTGATGGCAAATGACAAAACTACAGACAGGAGGCTAGCATTACTAGCCTCTGGCTAATATTAACAGTGATCAAGATAGTTGCTAATATGAAGCACTAAACAAGAACCAAAATGCTGGCCCAAGAAAAAGGGCTGAAAAGGCTCAAATTTAATACTCATTTTCATACCTTGAGGAATGCAAACTGAAAACAGAAGTGGCAAGGGTTCGCTACAAGTCTTGGAGTCTGAAAGACCAGCTTGGTTGTCAGAACAAATGGATGGGGTGTTTGTTTGTTATAGGTGGTTAATGGAGGATGTCTGTAGCTGTGGATGAATTAATTTTGCAAAATATCTCCTCCTGCCTTCAGACAGCTCTGCAGGCACCCTGAGATGCTTTATTTCTAAATCCCTGAAATAATGCCTTTCTATTTCAGAATTTTTTCTGAGTGTCTGATCATGACTTTCATAGATTCAGGAGAACTTCATCTCACATGGTCTTTGTAAAAGTGGCCAACCCCAAAGTAAACTATGTCTTTGGAATAAATAATAAAGATTTTTCAGCACTGCAGTTTGAATATGATTCAAGCTCTTTCATATGAGCAAATTAGAAAAGGGAACAAGTTGAAATCTTTATATTCATCATAATTTTAATACTTTAGTTAGGAAAGGAATTAGCCATTAGACATCTATTTAAGTATTTTCTATGCATGTGCATGATGTTTGAGTTATTAAGGCTGTATGAAAACTCAAAGTAAAAAATACTATTCTTGATATGATGAGAGGAATTAATCCATACTCTTCATCATTTTAGGGCCTATTATATATAGAAATGGAAGCCTTCTATTCAGCTTGGGTTGAGTTGCTCATAATTCTTTTAAGACACTAATTACATATCTTATATCCAGCAAGTAAAAGAGCCTGCTGTCTCTAACAAATGGAGCTTTGGCCAAAACCTATCGAGTTCTTTAAAAATGTCTGAAGAATAAGAACAATACAATACATTGTATAGAAAACTTAAATGTAGTTTCAGTGAGAAAAAAACCCAATCTTTGATGAACTTATGAAAGGAAAGATCTACTGCAGGATGAAAGTCTGACCTTCTGAATTCTACTTTGCAGAATCTGTGATGTGGGGAAGGTAAATTTCCTTACTAAAAGCATTAATTCTGTTTTAAACAATACATTTAAGTGGAAGTTCTATGACCCTTCTGAAACTTTAGAAAGATTTCCTTTTAAAAAGCAAACTAGTTACTAAGGAAGGGTTTGATTTCTCCTTTTCCTCAGAAATGTCTGGATCAAATTATGGTAGCCCATAGTGCAGAAATCTCTTCATGTGCACAGTAGAATTGTGGCTAATTGCATTCCAGTGGTGGGACTAACAGTTTGTAATGAAAAGAGTCAGGCATTTTTTCTCAAAATGTGAGGTGTAGTTGACAATCCACCGAAATTCATGTATATTTAGACACATATTTTATATTGTTTCAGGCTCCAGTTAATTAACACTGCTTGTCAAACCTCTCTTACTACCTATTATATGCGATACCGTTCAGACGACAATCTAGTTGTTTTCTGCCTCAAGTCTTGATAGACTTTGCAGCATAAACCAGAGCCTGTCGTGTATTAAGGGAAGCCTCTCAACCCATTTAATTTTGCACCATTTACAAAAGAAGTGAGACTGGTATGTAATACATGTTCCCAAATCTACTGAGTGCTTGAACCTAATATAAGTTTCAGCAGTTAGTCTCATATCTCCAAATTTTTGCCTAGAAGGTGTTATATGAGTTTTAAGGTCATAGAAGGAAGTACAAAATCTATGACTTAAACCTAAACCAACAATCTGTAATGCTATAACCATTTCTTTCCTTGGTTTACATACTACTTATTGGAGATGATAAGATTGATGTCTCAGGACTGTAACAGGATCTAGCAAATGACTGTCCCATCCAGCTGTGTCATCTAACAGCAAGAACCAAGGCAGAAGACATGAAAGGCTTCAACTGATACACAGGATCACCTGCCTTATATGAATACCAGCCTTTAGCTGTCATTCTCCTTCCCTGCTCTTCACCAAAAGAAATTTTTGTGTGGTGTTTTGTAAACTGGAAGAGCTTAAGTCACTCATGTTACTTCTGTGCAGCACAAAGAAGAAAAACACGTTTCTCAGGAGTAAAACATTATTCCTTTCATGATCTAAAGGGATGGAAATTTGAAGAATCCCAAACCCTGCTCTGAACCCAACTATGTTATCTCTACCGTTAAAGCTTGTAAATGAAAGCAAAGCAAAGGGTGTGGGAGTAGCTGCTGAGGTGAATCAGATAGTGATGAGCATGGTGGTAATGTGCAGTGTCAGTACAAAAATAAATTATTTTTGTTTAATTTTTAAAGATAATTTTATTGAAGGTTTCAAAATTCTATATAGCAAATACTTGCCTGTTGATGTGAATAATGAAGTTAAAAGCAAGAAACACAAACTAAACATTTGTAGGAAGGGGTTGTATGTTATGCATAGCTCAATAATTGTGGATCTGATTTGGCCAGAATTACTTCAGGTATTCTCAGGCAGTACCAGTAAAATAGAACCCAAAAAACTACATGACTAGTTATGCAGGAAGTCAGTACATAATGAATGAAATTCACCTTTCTTAAAGTGGCTATTTTTCTATGTAACATACCCATTATACTTAAATCGTGTTTTGAATACGTGATTATCATTGACGTTGTTCATGTTTGTGCTTTGCTTTACCCCGTTCAAAGAACATGTCAGGAAATGTTTGTCGTTTACTACGACAGTGGCCCAGGTCAGATGTAGCCTCGGTTGTCTGCCTGAGCAAACATGCAGGCAAACTTTCAAATCTCAAATTTCAATTACTGCTCAGTCCTTTCCCCCCCCTGCTTTTAATGGGAAAAGATGACTCAATGCACGTCAGTGCTTCCCCAGACATAATAATTTATTTTGGTACGTGGCTTGCTTACACTGGCTTGGCCAGTCATCGGAGGGATGAAATCAGTGCTCCTTCATGACAGCTTCAGCATCTGTGCAGGGAGTTGCAGCCTTGTTGAGTTTAAAACAGGAACAGCTATCTCTCTCTCTCTAGTTGCCTCAATATCAGGAACAAAAGAAATTACTGGGTAACTAATGGTGGATCCAATTATTATAAGGTCTCTGGAATTTTCTGCATAATAAAATAATCTGCAATTTTTCAGAAAAAAGTCCTACTTCTTTGCTCTTATGCTAATTTTACATCAGCATGACTTCTTTGAAGCCAGCTGCATCCTATCTGGAAGGAAAAGAACTGAGAAATCAGGTTTTTAGTCCTTCCTGACCTATTCTAGAGGTACAACTATCGCTGTGCAAGGAGTGCGGCTACCCTATTCACCTTGCCTTCACAAAATGTCTCCAAAGAACAGCTGCTAAAGAAAAAAGAGGCCTTGCCTAATTACACCTTTTTATGTGCAAGAACTTGAAGTATAATTGGCACTACTTAAATGCTAATATTGTTAATAATAGGCATTTTATTTTTTCATTGCAGGAAAAAAAGGAAGTGAAATGAGAAAAACTCTGTTAATAGAACATTACTACTACACAGGGAAAATCATGAACCCATGGTAGTGAAGCAGAAGTTTCAGCAATCATTTTTGCAAAATCATAAATATTTTCTGTTCTGTTTTCTCCATACAGCTTGTTGTTTAGTGTATTCAGAATTGTAAAACATATAGTAGAAAATATCTGATAAGCAGCTTAGAGGAGTTAGGGCTGATGCTGAATCTCTTGGTGTTTCTTTTTCCATCTCCTGGCCTTTGCTGTGGCATAAATATTCTGATACTACTGTTGAATAAACATGTTTTTTTGCATTAAATGACTGGTAACAGTTTAAGTTCTCATAGTCACCGCTGCTGAGTGTATTTTTGTAAGTTGAACCAATTTTATTTGCGCTTAAAGATGTTCTTACCTACATAGTGAAATAGTGCTCCGATTTCTCCCCCAGACAGAAAAATCACTCAAAACAATGACAATGACTTCTTGAAGATTTTCCGAGACTTAAGGTGATGTGATTTTGTGCTTCAGCACCCACTATCATACTCTACTACTTCAAAATGCTCGCACAGCGTACATCAGTTGCAAGGAAGACATGCAAAATTCAGAAGCAGTTTTGTGTCTAAAAACAAAAGCAAAATCAGTCCCCAAACCCTCAGCTGTCAGAACAGCCCTCGGACATTGCTCAGGCTATTCTTATTTGCAGCAAGATGAGTGTGTGTGCTAGTTACATGTCACAGTTACATTGTCGGCTTGGCCGCATCTAAAAATCAGATTTGTTTGCCTTTCAAGGCATTATAAAATACCAAAGGAAGATATTTTTGTGCCTAGATCCTGCCCGTGCCATCACTACAAGCGCTTTTCCTCTGCCATTTCCAGCTGTGAAGTGGCTTTCTGCTACGTACCCCTCATGCCTCGTCTGGCTCCCGTCCAGACTCTTTTGTTTGCTTGTTTCTCAACTTCATTCCTTGCAGCCATCAAAAGTGGCTGCTTGTGTGGCAGGCTGCCAAGGTGTTTGTAGGAGGAATCTGGTATATTGCTCCCACTTACTGATGCTCTCAACAAGGTTTTTTTAGCATAATCCTCTTCTTACCTTGGTTCCAGTCAAGAGAAATACTCATAATTTTGCATTTCTTTAGCTATAACTTACCAACAGGTCAATAGCAGCCCCTCCATTGCTTGCAGTCAATCTATTAGTGAACAAATCCCAGAGTAAATGTATATGTGACCTTTAACTTCCCTCTAAAATCCTGTGGACTCGAGCCTTGTTTGTCATAAGGTGTATGAAAGGCTATTTATTAATAGATAAATATAATGGTGAAAAAAAAGTTTTGCAAATTGAAAAAAACAACCAAACAACAAACAAAACCAAACAACTGTAGAAGTTTTTAATTTGTGTGATGAGTATTTCTATTGTCAATCTCTGCCTTTCATCTGTTTTTACTTTTTTACTAGCCGGAAGGTAAATGTTGTTCTTCAGGACTTTGAAAAAAGCCTCTGAACAATTTCATATGCAGTAAATGTTTTAAAATCAGCCTGAAAGATAAATATTATGTCCAGTTCTGCCCAGTGGTTTCTCCATAAAACCCTAATGCCTCAGGTCTGGAATGGACCTCACTATAAAGCCAGTGAATTTGCTGATGAATTGTGGTAGGAAAATGACATCTTCAATTAATCTGAACTGAAAGTGTCTGTGGGAAACGGTTGGTTTCAGCAAATCTCTGGATTTTAAAGCATTTTTTGGAAAGGTATTAAAAATGTTGATATGAATAACTGACTTTTTATGGGGAGAATATTTGCTTGCAAGCACCTTTTATTTTGAAAACATTAGTTTTCATTGCAAACACAATTTCCACTTGTGGTCAATTTCTTTTCTTCAAAACAGAATGTTGGGTCTCAAGTGAAACCCTTGTGAGCTCAAAACTCACTTCCAGCACACATTCTCCAGTATTTACTTGCCTTGAAGTATCTTCACTAACTTGTTTTGGGGAGCACCTGTAGAGAGTAAATTAATGTTTCACTGAGTCAGAGTAAGCCATCTATTGGTCTGTCCTAGCATTAGAAATCTTGAATTTAAACATTTATATGGCACTCCAGGTATTCCAGGTGCTCCCAGCTTCCCAACTGAACTGCCATTACTACACTACGTAGCAACTTGGATATATTGGAACTGATAGGTACCTTGCTCATATTAAAGAAAAACATGACTCTTAAGTGAATAGTTACAGCACAGTGATCGTTGTTGACAATACACTAATCAAAGACTTGGATTACCCGTTCCCCTTAGGACCCTGAGCTTCTCTGAAATATTATTATTTTTACTTCCGTTAGTTTTTCATGAAATGTGAATTTCTAACCTCCAGTCATCTTCAGTTAAAGATCATGCAAAACAGGTCTTGATGGTCAAATATGCAACAGCTTTGCATATTTGTATCTTTTTTTTGTGTACAATATTTTGGAATGTTGCCTGGAAGAACAAACTTACTTGTAATATTTTTCTTTTATCAGCCCTGTCTTTAAAGCTGTGAAGTACTTGACAGAGACTAGTGCTTAGGGAGACAATTTGGTTAAGGAAAATGACATAAATGAGGTATTCCTGCTGTTGCCACTTTGTCAGTAGTCTGAATTGCCAAGTATGGATGTCGTGCTTTTTCTGTAATACCTCCTGTAGTGCTCCACAGCCTCTGTTGCGAGGAATTTAAGTAAACTGTTTCTAATGAGCACTTTTTATAGGCATTTAAATAAAAGCTTGTCATCACCCCTTCTTTCATTTGCAAGTAAAGCTTGAGGAACTGTTTGCTAGAAGTAATATTGCTAACTAACCTGCCCAAATAAAGACGGTACAAGGTCAGTGACTCATTCTTTGGTGGTGTTCTTTACATCATTTGCCCTGTACTACAGAGGTAGAAAGACATTTTTTTATTAATTCTAAAAGTACAGTGTAACTTGACACTTTGTAGAATGAGACTAAATGTATCCTGTATAGTGAAACATAAATCGCTGTGTGTGTATATACAGACAATACACAGTCAATGTCTTATTCAGTTTTTCCACTGGGGAAGTTGTATTTTCTGCAAACTGAAGAGCTTCTAGAGTTAACTTAATACTTTGTCTTTATTATATCATTCTATTTCTTAGGTCAGAGATGAAAATGTGGCCATGGCTGTGCCTGTCATAACTGGCGTTACTACCATACTTTTATTAATAATGAACATTTTTCTCCTTTATTTACCTTTCTCTCTCCCCCCTTCCTAACAATGTGCACTGCGTCCTGGGTACCTATATGCATTCAATAATTTATTCACTCTATTCACTGTGTCTTATTAAAATTTAAAGCAGCTCTGTTGTAAGGGGATTTGTATATGTGTAGTTTTGGTGTGCAGTCAGTCCACAAGTAGAAGAAAACAAATCTACTGCAGTTCTTGTTGATGCTGTATAATGGTACTGATCAGCAGCAGCTGAATGAATGCATTGGATTCAGACAGAAGATGAATGGAACACCGACTTGGACTGAGAAATCCAAGTTTGTTTCAGTGGAATTCAGGTAACTATTTTCCACCTTGTACCCCTCTTTTTTTTAAAAAAAAAATAATCTAAAAATAAGAGCAATCAATCCTCCTCCATAAAATAAGCCTTGATGTATAAAGACTTAGAAACAGCAAGAAATATATCCTTTTCCTTTGTTGTCCTGACCAGTGCCCTGCAGTTGCTGTAGCAGCAGCAGTTAAGGTAGCATTAGACTATCTTGAGTACTGGTGACTGTTGAATCACAGCAGAAAGGAGTTTTTTACAAATGCAAACTTATCCAAGAAAGCGGAAAAGCATATGAGGGCACTACTTTGCACTGAGACAGATGTTGCCAAAATTTATTGCTTAATGTGTTGCATTCCAAATACTGTTAGGGTAAAAGAAACACACCATACATGTGAAGCCAATAATTTATTTTTAGTCCATTTAATATTTTAACAGTTTAATGGTCCAAGTCATTAGTCCAGTTACAATGATACATTGTTGTATATAATAACCCAAATTAATACAGAAAGACCTTGATGATACTAGTAATTTAAAATTGCTATACAGGAAAGCTAATAGTCACCCTTTGGTGCAATATTAATCTTTCCAGTGTCTCTCTATATCCTATGGTTGAAAGCACCTGTATTCCTTCATTTTCCTGCTGTAACCTTTGTCCATATCTACAGTGATAGCTTCTTTGGCATCCCAGAATCTCTGCCTAAATATGCAAGCATTGTGTGGCTGAATACTGTGTCAGATCTCCTTCAAATACGTTGGAGTTACTGGTTATTTCTGTGTATTTGTAACCTTCCTTTAGGTCCAGCCTGTCTTTCTGTATTTAAGTACTCTATATTCTGGCTTTGGGGTTTTTAGAAGCTCAGTACAATGATGCAAGAGATTCCTTCTTATTCTGAGTTCTCTGTGAAGCAGAAAGGACACTTCAGTTGGGAAGTGAGAAACTTTAGGAAAATAGCTTTAATTTGGAGTCAGCTAATGAAAACTGAGCTTTCTTTAGGACATCAGATAAGAAGACAAATATCTTAAGCCTGCTATTTTTGTTGGACTATGCTTTTCTTGTTGCACGCATTGGAAAGATCAGCCATACCACATCTCGCACCGAGCAAGCTGTGTTTCCATCGCTGTCATGAGCAACATGTGAGGCGGGGCTGCGCAAAGAGGTCAGGGCAAGCTGGGTGCCCACCTCTTCCACCTTGTCAGTCAGTGCAGAAAGAAAACACAACTGGGGAAGGAAAAGCAGCCTTCATGTCCCTTGGTAGTCAACAGGGAATATGGTGTGTCCTGGTGACCTGGAAAGTCACAGCTGTTGTGACCGACATGAAAATGCTGCCCTTCTGTCCTGGCCCTCTGACTACTAGTTGTAGCTCTTGGATGCAGCACCCCGTGCACCCTGATGATACAGTCTCCCTAATCTGTTGTTCTTGATGAGACTGAAACTCAAATCAGCTACCAAGAAGTGATGCAAGTTCTAATAGTTTCATCTCAGCACGGTACTTGATTTCTGTTGCCTAAGAGCTAAAATAATACTATTCCTTCATTGCCACTCCAAATAAAACCTACCAGTACTACTGCTAGGCTCCCTGAAACTTCTTTCTCAGCAGGCATGGCCCATGTGGGTCAGTCCTCAGCCTTTCTCAACATGCTCGCTGCTTAGGTATAAGCTTTTACTCCTCCTTTGTTCCAGAAATTAAGATGTTTAGCTTCAAAACCATGAGTACAGAGAATACTCATCTGCCTTCCATGAGGTCTCAGCTGCTTTATGGAAGGGCATCATTTAAACTACCAATGTACTAATTAACTAATTTATTTTTTTATATAATTACAGTCCTGTGCCTAAAATATTAAATAAGTTGGCTGCAATCAATTTAATGCATTCTTAAATAGAGAGCTTTTTTCTATCCCTATTCTTCTATCACATGGATCACAGCCAATGTGCTACACAAAATCCATTCTTACACGGATTGCTAATGACAAAAACTAAGTGATCCTGAAAGATGAAATGGTTGGTGTAGTTTTCATTGATTTTGGCAGAACATTCAATCTGGAATCTCATTTGCTTTTCATTCAGTTGTGAAAAATATCTCATTCTGGATTTTTCAGATCAGGCTGAAAAATGCATACCTACTTATCTGTTGAAACACAACAAAGAAAAAAAAACGGAGTGAAAAAGCATGTGCTCTTGCTATTCAAATCTCTATTTCTTTATAATTGATCAAGCACGATTGTCTACTAACATAAAAAATTGTTTCAAGTTTAATCTTTAATTTCTAACAAAATTATGAAGAGCTAATCAGGTGTTAACCACATGTTTAAAAAAAAGTTCACGGAGTACTAATCTTAGATCTTTTCTGTACGGAAGGGTCTGTTTCTTTCCAGAGAGCTCTGTGAATCCCATGGAGTCTTTATTTATCAGATACAACTCCAGTGCCTGACAACTTGGAGTTTAGTAACATCTCCTAGGGAGTGGTAAAGTCCCTAAAAGCGAGACAAATTCTGCTGATATTTGATGGAAAAGAAGGGATGATGGACAGAGAAGACCAGCAAGCAATCTTGAAATATGTGAGTCTGCATACCTTTTGCTTTTGGGTGTTTCTGTTTATACTTACAAAAATTTCTCCACAACAAAGTACAAGAGCCATATTATAATTAGACTATTTGGTGCCAACTAACATTTCTGGGTTTGTTAAGTTTGCTAATAATTTCTGGGTTTGCTAGTTACCAACAAATTGCACCTTGGGAGTACAGATATCATGGGCTGAAATAAGAGTCTGGTTAAAGAAATTTTTTTTGATGCAAAACCTTTATCTTAATGTCATGTGTGTTTCTTACAAAATCAGAAATAACTGAGGAAGAGAACCTGTTATTAAAGTATTTCAGTTAGCTAGACAGTGGAAAAAACTTGGGAACAGCTAGGCAGAAGAGCTATCGAAGGTAGGTGGTGGGCACCTCGCTAAGTGAGTGTGGGGATCAAGTCTCCTTCATCACTAGGGTTCAAGGAAGTGGGAAGCAGCTGGCCAGTTGAGCAGCTTGCAACTGGGACATCATCATGCACAGCTCAAAAAAAAAAAAAAAAAAGGAAAAGAAAAGAAATAATTAAATATTTTTTTTTTCTAAAGCATAGGGAACTTTGCATATTTTCCTCCTTGTTCTTTTTTCCCTTCTTTTTCTCCCTGTGATGCCTTGCTGTTGTGAACGCTATTTGGATTCGCTATATAAGTAGGAATTTTAATTTAGTGAGCACTTATGATTTTTTTTGCAGGTTTGGTACTGGCAACTAAAATTTGAACCTAACCCATGTTGCTGCCAATCGGCTCCTGTAAGAATATGGCTATTATACCCCATACCTTAATGTAGGTGTACTTGCAATTTGAATATCAACTTGAAACTAAGGTGCCATATCTTTTCACAGACTTGGAACTGGACATAGAAGGACTGAAGCTCATACTAAATAAAACCTTGGTGGTTTGTTTTTTTTTTTAATTTTTTTTGTATATATAGGTACTGTATGTGTATATCCATATGTAACACTGCAAGTTCTTTCTTAGCCATCACATCATGAAAACTTAAGTACTCGAGCTGCTTTTCTTAACACATTGATACACCTAAGCAGCTCAGTTCGAGACTTGCATATTGCTCAAAATTCACAAGTATGCTTAAAGCACAAATGATGCTGTCAAATAGCTTCTGAAAAAATCAATCTGTGGACCTAACATGGGGTCAGGATTAGCAGACTTGGTGTTTTCTTTTACTCTGTTTACATACCTGCCCAGAAATTAGAGCTGGATGTCCAAGGGCATCTCTCATGTAGGGAGAGTTTCCAAACCGAGGTGATGTCTACCTTGGAAGGAAGATGTATTTCAATACTAGCCTTCATGCCATCCCACTCCTACCACATACTTCAGCTTTCCTTCACCCATGATTTGTTGGGGGACAATCTCCCAACCACTTGAGATAGGAGGGAGCTCTCAGGGTTCTACTTCTAAGGACTACTTGTGCATTTCACATGAAATTGCAGTAGGATAAAATTAATACCTGTTGTAGCAGAATGCAAACTTGAGAATAGGCTTCAAACTCTTTGAGGAGGATGAAGCTTTGGGGGTTTTGGCGTGTGTTTTTTTGTTTTGGGGGTTTTTTTCCTAACCTTCCAGATAACCATTGCTTTTTGAAATCACATGTTCACAGGCTTTTATTCCATAACATTACTAAGGCAGTGTCAGTGTAAGTAAAATACAATGACTTAGAAAATGACAGTCTGAATGTTATAGGTGAATCTTATACAATGCCAGGCATGCAAGGGGTTGAAAAACAGATAACCTGAGCCGCTGCTCGGAATTGACTAATTATGCTTAATGGGGTAGCAAAGGTCAAAATTTTTCTCTGACAGCCCTTACAAGTACATGAGAAATAACTTGAGAAAACAGTAGTCTTTAAGATACTGAGATGCTGGAAGCTTTGTAGCAGGTGAAAAAGAAATGTGGCTTGTCAAGGATTGTTCAGGGAAAAAATATAAATAATTCTTCATTATATTTATATTCTTAACAGGGTGTTCAGTTAGTGATGGAAATAGTTTAACTAGCTTTACGGATCAAGAAAATGATGTTATTGGTGAGAGGGGTGGAATCTGGCCATTCAAATATTATTTCCTGAGCAGTTAGTTTTCCTACATCATATTCAGAGAGGAAATCTATACTGATACTAGGGTCAAGCTGAGGCCAGCCTTAAGTTAACCCTAAGCCACAAATTTAGGACTTCCTCATCATGCATTAGCATTCACACCACTGGGGAGGGAGGTTGTTGTTTACAAAGTAGGACCTTTTCCAGAACTGGGCTTTTGAGACCGTTTTTCCTTTTCCCGTCTTGTCTCTATTTATAAACAGTAAAGAGCACAAGATGTAAGGGAAGGGACTGAAGGACTGGATTTAAAAAAAAGGGAATCTGGGATTGTAGCCAGTGGACTTCTGTGCTGAAAGCCTGTAAGTGAAACCCCAGTATCCTGCAGGAAGGGGTGAAGAGGTATATTATGAAGCACTTTGGTCAAAATCCATAGAAAAAAGTTTAACATAGATTTATAACTGAACTGACAACCTCTAAACAGTGACCTGGCTTAGTGAGCTAAGGTATAGAAATGTAAGTTATAAGAGTCCTAAAGCAGGTATAATATGATACTAGCTGTGCAGCTGCACTTCAGTTAAGATACTGAATAATGCTATTATTTCTGGAGTTGTTAACCTTCTCTTGGTTTAGCTTGTTACAATATCTTTTTGTGTGGATCTCCTCCTTGCGACAGTCAGAGAATAGACATATCCTGTGACTCCTAAGCCCATCACAAAGATCTATTTACCAATTGTGTCCAATGAACTACTTGCAGTTTTTGTGATACACTTTGGTTCTTTCTGTTCAGTCTCTTCACCCTCATAAAGAAAATTTAGCTTTGCTTTTCTATAAATGTGTAAAAGAAAGGAGGTAAGGAAACATGCGCACACACAGATAAGAAAACAAAGTATATTTTATAACAGTAGAAATTTCTTGAATAAAAAGAGATCTCTAAGGGATAAATTATGTTCTTTTTGATAAACTTTGCATTGGGAAACATGATATGTCAAAAAACACAAACATGCATATGCAATGTACTTTTATACAACATAACATCTAAGATATTACAAATAAACTTTTATGTGATATTTTGAGAATGGCTTTGTTATATTTACAGATCTGTTAACATTTCAACATTTTGTACATATTGGGTTTTGCACTGCATGTTGTTCACCGTTTAGTTGTGAGCATTCACTGTTGGGTAATTAGCATGTCATCCAAGAATAGGAATAAATTCAAGGTAAAATTCAACTTGTTGGTCAGTTAAAAAAAAAAAAAAGAAAAAGAAAAAAAAAAAAAAAGAAAAAGAAAAAAAAAGAAAAAGAAAAAGGTCTTTGCTGTGTAAATTCTTTTTGATCAATGTAAGATATCCAGAAAGGCTTTTGCTTTGTTGAAAGACAACTAAAAAATGATGGGTTCATGAAAATGTGTGGTCTTTTTGAGTGGTTAAGGAAACTGTAGTTGTAGATACTCTAGTTTTCTGACAAATATTTTATAGTAGAGTAATCCTTTACAATGAGAAATCTTATTTTCTTTTTCTATAAATTAGATATGTCTAAGTGAATATGTGGTAAATATGATGTGACTTTTTCATTTTTCTAAAGCAGTATTTATATACAAAGCTGTTGATGTTAATAATATCCAGCTATTTTTCTCACGTACAAGTTAATAATTTTGAAATAATAATCACACAAATGTAGAATTATGCCGATATGAAACAACTGAAACTTTCCTTTGACCAGAAGGAATTCAGCTTTGATGACACAATGCTCTTTTAATTAAAAAAAAAAAGTATGTATCATCTTTTTTAGTATTGACTTTCATGATTTGTTATTTCATCTAAAAGACTTTTGTATGCAAATTAGATTTCCCTTTCTAGTTGAACAAATGCTAATAAAAGTGTTCTACAATTACTCAGTAAAGTTTTAACTGAAGTCACTTTGATTATTTTGCACCCTAAATGTCATTTTCCTCTCCAAGCATCCCAGCAAACTGTTACTGGAGTGAATATTTCCAAATGAAGCAAATAAAATAAAATTTTCAAACATTTGTTAAGTTTTCCTACAGCAGTAATCATTCAAGAAGATGATTAATCAGGGAGCACATGTATTGCAAAGGTAAACCTCAAACGCACAGATCCAATTTCCTCTATCAATTAATTCTAGTGACCTTCTTGTATGCAAACTGCTATATAATTCCTGGTCTGCCACCTGGCATCCATGACACTCCCCCCCACCCCCCGCAGGGTCATTATGTTATCAATTTGAGGATAGTGAATGCAAATAGGTTCAAACTCATAAGGTAGGAGTTTTCTAGACATTAGACTGAGAGGCAGGACTGCAAGGGATACTGCGTTCATACGACTTGAAACAGGTACTTCTGTGAGCAGGTAAATTTCTCACCTAAGCACTCCCAGCAGGTTCAGCACACCAGAATAAGATCCATGCACAGAGATGCTTCCTTCTGGCTGATTAGTGTTGGGCTCTGAAATCGACTCTATCTTATGTAATTTTTTTGGTGGATTATACAGTGATTTTTTCCAGAGTTCTCTTTAGTGCACCACTATCGGTTTGAATGTGTTTGGTTGGTGCAGATTTGTTGCTCCCTATCAGTATAATAACAATTATACCAGAGCTCTTCCTTTAAAAACAAATAAACTAAGAAACATTATGATTTTAAGAGGGAAAACAGGAAAGGAAAATATGCAGTGTTTTGTGTTTGCTGTGAAATGTTTTTGTCCTTCAATGTTACAGTAATATAAAAATAGACATTAATCATGATCTGATCTATTGAAATAGAACTTCAGATTGCTCTATTGCAAAGGAAAAACCAAATGCAGAAAAAGTATAAAATGGAACTCAAAAGCCGTGTTATGAAATGGGATGAAACAAAATAAAAGATGTGCTAAATGATGGTATTGCAGAGATATATTATATCCTTTCTGTGTAAGTTTTTAATATTTGCTGCGTACAAGTACTGTGCTTTGTGAATTATGTCAGGAGAAGGAAGAAAATGTTTCAGGTGGACCTGTTAGATTTCTGTTTTGAACTGAGCCACTGTGATGATCCATCATATCAGTTTTTACAAACTATTTATTATATCTTGACAAGCAAGATACGTTTCTAAAATGAAAGATTCTACTGTTTGGTGAATAACTATAATTTTGTGTATGTTTTCAATTAGGCAAGTATGTTCTGTGTTTAAAAAGAGTTTCTTAATGTAAATTGAGCTTTTGTACTTGGAGTCAGTTTACCATCTTTCTATCTTTCCTATTCTATGAGTTGAAATATGTTGGCTTCCCCCCTCCCCCCCCCCCCCCCCCCCCCCCCCCCCCGTTTAGAACTATATTGTTTGCATTAAAAATCATTGACATTATTGTTATTTTTGGTTCACATTTCATGCTTTAACAGTATGTTCAACTTATCTAAGAAAAACTTTTACTGCTTAGCTCTAACTGATGGTAAGAGCTACTACATGTAGAGAAGGATGGATTCCCCCAGCTTACCATTATGAAAGATCATTGTAATTTAAAATTAAATGTAGGAAATAGAATAAGATTAAATGGACAGCTCAAGTAGAGCATTAAAGAGAACTCCATCTAAATACTGGCATCATTTTAAATTCTAGTCAAGGACTTACTATTTTGTTCTACAGGCCCTGTAACAAATGTCTGGGATACTTTAAGAAAACAGTTTAATAATTCAAAGGGAAGACACCCACTGAACCAGGGGGAGAAATTATTTAAAAGTTAGTAACAAAAGGTGGGAGAAAAATAAATTATTTTATCATTGTGATATAATGTCAAAGATTTTTGTGTGTTCTTTATTAAGTAGGGTAATCGATCTCTATCTCAAATTCAAAGTGACAACACAATTTTTCTAAGTAGTCTGAGACTGGATCATCTAGTTCTGACTGGGTCAGCACAGCAGCTTTTGGGTCATCATAGCTATGTTTTAAGCCAGTTAACAGCTATTTCCTAAGGTGTTTCAGAACATCTTAGGATTTGAAATACAAATACAAATTTTTGAAATACAAATGTCATACCCTGTCCAATTCTGTATGTGGGGAGAGTCTTCAGAAGTGATTCTCTTTTCACTTTATGTGATTTCTTTCTCTGTATGTCTAATTTGCAATGTCAAGGAAGAAAACTTGCATCATGTCACGAAAAGAAAATAAAATTAGAAATTGCTGTACTCTCCAGCTTCAGGAACATGATCCTTAGGGGCAAAGTTGACACAGTAACATTACCCATAGCACTGTGCTCAAATTGCTCAGCAGGTTAAGCTGATAGTAAGAATTATGGCCTCTCAATTTTCCATGAATAAGAAATAGTTAACTACATCTCACATGAACATGAATTACTTCTTTCACCAACCAGGCTTTTACTCGTCTTGCTTGTTCACTGAGAGTTTCTCTGCTGGGCACAAGACCACAAGGGAATTCATATACCCTGGCATCTAACTACCTGAGCATTTGCTAAAGCATATGTGCTCTGTGATCGCGCAATGGTATTGCATAGCCTTAGTAGCCAGTGCTTGAATACAGTAAACCCAGAGGATTTTCAGAACAGCTTGAATTCAAGCCTCCTGCTTTTCCTATTGAGCATGCCGGCACTTCAGATCACTTGAAGAAAAAGCCTGTAACAAGTTGTCTGCTGGCATCAGCCACATGTCTCTATAAAACACAGGCTGATATAAGCAGCAGACTTGGGCTGACAGTGCATGTGCTCAAAGCATCCACACTACAAGAAGACATGCTCTTTGACGTGTGCGCTGGGACCTGACAACACCTGGGCTTCACCTCCTGCTGTGGTCCCAAACCCAGCCAATGCCTGTACCTGCTCACCTCTGTGCAGCCTTCTGATTGTAGATGTCAGGTGATCAAAACTTAAACTCAAACCTAAAATATAATTTAGGCACAGACCCTGAGTTTGAAGCTGCTTATCCTCTAGTAAAATTTACAGCTCTGGGATTAACAGCCTCTTAAAATGATGAAAAAATTACTTAAAATGTTATTTCCTTTTTCTTTCTTTCTTTCTTTCTTTCTTTCTTTCTTTCTTTCTTTCTTTCTTTCTTTCTTTCTTTCTTTCTTTCTTTCTTTCTTTCTTTCTTTCTTTCTTTCTTTCTTTCTTTCTTTCTTTCTTTCTTTCTTTCTTTCTTTCTTTCTTTCTTTCTTTTAAAAAAGAAGCCATCTTACAATTTTCAGCACAGAAGTGGTAAGAGAAGAAATACTCTTCTGCCTAAACTTTGCACCAAAACCCAATCTCTAAGGTAGCTCATTCTAAAATGAAGCAAGAGGTCATGCCTTTTTGTCAGAGAAGAGGTTCAGTAGCCATGATCCAGGAGGAAGGGTTTATAAGCTGACCATACTGCACAGAAAGGATTTGTTGGGAAAGTAGCAAAGCATCCCTTTTGCTCTTTTCCTACTTCCCAAAATCTGGACTTGACCTGTGCTTCTTGTTTTACCAAGCTGGGCTTTCAAAGGCCAACACAGGGTTTGGGAAACAGAACTCAGTTCCTTTCCCTGCCTGAATAGAGTTCACTTTACATCTCCCAAAGTAACTATAAGCTGACCTGGGTCAAGGTCGCTCTTGTTTCTTCCTTCTGTATCTGTTTCACTTTTCATGGATTACTTAACCTTTCAGTGAACCAGTGACATAGAACGAGCAAGAGTACAAGTGGGTGAAGAAATAAGAATTAGGACAATGTTGATACCTTGTGCTTGGGACCTTACTTGAGAAATGAGTACTAGTCCAATAAATGATTGGAGAATCATTTGAGAATCATTGAGATTTATTTTGTTTTTCATCATTGAGAATCATTGGAGAAATGAAAAGGAGAATTTAATTTCTCCTGAAAAGGCCATTTGCCATAATTCCCAGAAGTTAGAAGATTGTCGGATACATACTAATTGATAGAGATGTCCTAACTAGAGGAAGAAGGGCAACTCAATAAATTACATAATGGGAGAAAATTGGACTCTTACTGGACTAAGTGGTAGATTCCAGTTTAGTATCTAAGCTGTAGGTTAAAAGAAACAAAATGTTTGTTAATGCAATAGATAAACCAGACCCTGAAATATTTTATCATCAAGTAAGTTTCACCAGTAAATTTAGAAGTGGACGACTTTCTCCCCTTTGATTAATTAATTATTTTCCTGAAACTAAGATATTAGCAAAGCAGTAATGTCAAAGGTTGCAGTTCTTACTTCCATGAAATAGGATCTTAATTATTTTTTTTTTTAATATGCCGCTTAGATGTCATGTATTTTGCTCTACTTATGCAAGTCAACTATCTGTAGATTTAGAACTTAAGTACTTAGCCTCCTGAGAAGTATCTCTAAGTGGTACAGATAGCTCACTCTTGTGTTGTGTTCTTCCTCACACCCACTGAAACTGCAAAAGGGTGATTTGGAGGTTGAACTCCATACCTTTTCTCATGCAAATAGTGTAATTCTCAATTCGAAGTGCAGTTCTGAGGCTGAGCTGTGGGAAAACCTTCTTCCAAAGCCAAGTGAAAGGGCTACCACCAACCCAAGGGTTTTGCTTGAATGAACATTCAATGATTGAATCCAATGGGATTATTTCTATGAAAAAGGACTGCAGGATCTGAACCTTGAGTACTGTATAGTGAGAACAACTTTTGTATTCTGTGAAATGCTGTTCATATCTGTTGTCCTGTGGGGATAAAAGTATTCTCCTGTAATTACTTGACCCTCTTTTGAACTGTCTATATGTTTTGGACATTTACAGTGTTCTGCCAGTTGTCTATTGTTCTGCTTCCTCAGTTCTTCCCAGCTGGGGACAAATTACCATTTTAAATCAGAAACATAATTTGTTTATTTTTAATTCTTGCCAGTAGTTGTGTAAAGTGATAACGCTGCCTTAATTGTGCAGGGGAGTGATTTGTTTGACTACATTATTAAATGGTCCTTTCCCTGAAAGAGCTGTTACATTCCTAGTCTAGCATACAAATGGGATTTTTTTTTTTAGTAGTAGTATTTTTAGCCTCTCAGCTATCATAGTTACCCCTTGCATGGTTATTAGAGGTCATGTAAACCAAGGTACATACAGTAACATTTAATGTGCTTGCAGAATGACAAATTTACTTTATTCTTTGAATTACTGCTGCTTACTGCCTGTAGGTGGTCCTATCAATCCCAGTTCTTCCTTCTGCCATAAAAGGATGCCTCGGAATAACTCTAAACACTTATACAAATGTAATCATAAATGTCTTCCCCCCACCCATTATCCATTTATATATCCTGTCAATGTTTCTTTTTTTGCTTCTTTCTTCCTCACTAGTTTACTTTTTTCACAGTCTCTGCAGTGTCTTTACCTTACTTGTTCACATCTGCCTCTAAACAATCAGGCGAAACATATTTACAAGCTCTGTATTTCAAATTCCTCCACGACAGCTAATGTTTTCATTACTTATGTATTCACTTTCCTGATGAGGTATTCTACAACATAACAAATTAAATGAGAGATATACAGTGTGCAGATATTTGTTTGCTCTTTGACTAGTTACAGAGAAACGACTTGTACTAGAAAAACAAAATAAATACCTCTGAATTACTGCAACAGCTAAAGGTGCCACCGTTTGGTGAATTTTGTCCCTGTTTCTGAATGCTGTAGTAAAAGCTGTCATTCAGCTTCCATTATGACTCCTAACTGGTAACTGTACAGAGAAGTTCATTTAAAAGGTTGGTTTTGAGCTAATACTCTATATTTCATACTACACCTTGATTAATAATGCATGCCTTGCCTTTTCAGGAAAAGTTAAAAGAAAGTCCTCTTATATGTTTTTTGAGCAACTGGTGTATTTTTTTTTTAATTATTATTATTTTTTAATCTAAGTCCACAAACCAACATTATAAAACATTTTCCTTCATCCTAACCAGTACTTTTGGGGGTTCCGAGAAAGACATTTCCAGATTTGGAGCATAGCTAGTCTTTCTGAGTAGTCAGAATAAAGTTCATAGCTAATTGCCTTTTTTGCTTTGTTCTATTTTATTTTTTTCCTCTGTATTGCTTTCTTTGAAAAAAGGAAGTCTCCTGTTGTCTCCCTGTTTATTGCTCCCCAGCAATTGCTATCCACACTTTGGAATTCTTGCCAATGTTGTACAGCTGTAAAAATATGGAATAGTATCATCTCCACCATTTTCCTGCTGTATATGTGTTATTTGTAGAGTTTTAATTTTTGGAAACTATAACTTTTTTGTGTCAGCATATCTAGCCTTCAAGTCCACAAAGATTTGGTTTCTTAGATGAGGTGAGTGACATTCCTGCTACATTGCTCCTGTAGGGTACCAAGACTGCAACACACATAGAGCAAGAAATGCAAATTCTCGTCACATATGGATGCTTGCTCTTAAGATTGTTCTGGAAAGCAAATCTTTGGCTCCTGCTCTGCAAGAAAACAGAGTCAATAAGCCACGATGGAGCAGGATTAAGACAAATTTTTGCACTTCACAAGCATATGGCAATAGTAACTTTCCAACAGCACAGCTCATTAAGCTTCTGTGAGGTAGCTTAGATTAGGCAGACAAAAGAGATCAAGGATCCAAAGATAAGGAAAGCA
The DNA here is from genome assembly GCF_023638135.1 of Falco biarmicus. Lineage (NCBI taxonomy): Eukaryota > Metazoa > Chordata > Aves > Falconiformes > Falconidae > Falco > Falco biarmicus. Next base: position 111,421,816 of record NC_079289.1, on the reverse strand, counting down.
AAAAGAATAAAAAAACCCAGAAAACATGTGGACATAAGCTACTCTGAAATAAATTGGGGGTTGAGGTATGAGAGAGAAAGACCATAGCTGAAAGTAAAAGTGATGCCCGTGCTATGCTGGATCCTTTTCTATTTAGATTTCCAGCTTGCCTTTTGGCTTAGAAAAATAACCCACTCCCTGTTAAGCCATCATATTTGACTTCTTTTTCTGAAGGAGGCCTGGCATGTATCAGCTACTGTACCAATCTTAGATGGCAATTTCTTTCCTGCGATGGGAATCTGAAAAATGTGGATATTTATGAATATTTATGAATACACCTTTGTGAGGAGAGAGGGTGGGATCTTACATAGCAGTTGATTTATTTTAACAAGCCCAGTATTGGCAACCCAAATTTCAAAACATATGATTAGTTAGACACTATTTCATGGTTGTTGTTGTTGGGTGGGTTTGGGTTTTTTTTTTCAGTTCACGTTGCCTGCAGCATCTTATGTCTTTCTCCTAACAAATGATTAAGACAGGTGATGCTGAACTTCCCAAACAAGCTGCCTGACTGTCAAGTGACTGCCTTCATTGACACAGCACACGAGCAAACACATGCTATAGAATTGGCATCCAAATAACCAGACAAGCTGTCCCTATTGACAATTGCTCCTGCCTCAGCATATGTATTGTCCTCTTGGATTATCCCATCTGCAGCTGCTTCAGCTCTGATGCCACGTCAGCATTTTGCTTGCTCCAATGGTTCCTCTTCAACAACTGAACTCCATCCGTCATGAATTACATCTCAATGTCTGTGCCGGAACAAGCTCTTCAGCTGTTTATGGTTCCTCCTCTACTGACATTATTTAAACAATATCTTCAAGAGATGCCAGACTGCTCTTGCATATCATCATGATTATTTGCTTAAAGCTCACTGCACATAAAACTACAAGATAATGCCCTGCAATACAGAATGGTAGGGTGTACAGAGAAATTAGTTTCTTCTCATGAACCTTTAAAAATGGCTTGTGTCCGTGTGCTTTGAAGCATTGTCTTTGAAGCATTGTCTGTGAATCTGGAAGTCAGGAAAACACTCAGGATTTAGAAATATAGGAAAAGCAGTGGTAGGACCTGCAACAAACTGCAATAACATCATAGCAGAATGGAATATTCCAGTTTCCAAATTAGCGGCTACATTGCAATTTACGTGGAAATCAGACTCCCTTTTGATTCAAATTATTTTGTAAATCTCATCACTTCTGTATGCTGCTAGAGGTAGTACATGCAGCAAAGGATCACACAGGATAACTGGATGCCTTGTTTTAACTTTCTCTCTACAAAAATTGTGAGTCAGAACTGCTCTGCCATTCTGCCTTATGGCCATATTGTCATATTGTTTTCCACAGTGACATTCTTCTTGAAATCAGAGTTATTATAATATTTCTGGATCTTAATTCTTTAGCTAACTATATGTATTTTTATGGGTTATATCCACAAGAGGTTTGCTCACCTGATTCACAATGTTGTCAGGATTCACGTACCTGTGTCCAAAGCTGGGTTGCAGCTGAGGTTTTCAAACTGTTAAGTACACATCTGACTGTACTCCATGATGCATTTTTAATGTCAAGATTCTCCAATGATCAAAACAAAGTTTTCCCTCATCTCCTTCCTTTCAAAGGTGTTCTCAAGACACACTTAATGAATCATGTAGTATACAACATGAATTGCTTTTTTTTCTTTTATATAACCTGAGGAAATGCATACACAGTCCCATCACTTCCCTCTCTACAGCACTGACCTTGGTGGGGAGCATCTTCTTCACAGGGTATGTTCCCATAGCCAAGCCATTTTGAGTGCTCCTATTATAATACAGGTTCTAGTTTCTTATGGAGCCAAGGCATGCTGGTTTATGTTGCTGGAAGGAAAACACATCTTGATTTCTATCTTCCATGAAGATGAATTATATGTATTTACCAAAAATGCTAGGAAAAAGAATTCAAAAATAATGTCTTTGAAATTCCTCTTAGAAAGCTTTTTGCATCACGTTCAACGGATTATTTTATTAAAAGGTGCATCCTCTGACAAGTAGTGTTAAAATGGCTACTTGGCTGAAAGAAATATCGCAGGGTAAAGGTCTTGCATCTTAAGAATGGTGATTAATATCTCTTTGGGTCCGTATTGTGATTGATTGTGATTGCAACTTAATTTCTTTATCCAAAATAACAATATGCTAAATTCTCAGGATGGCAACAGGAAAGCAGAGAATTATTCTTTATTTGATTTTTTGGTTTCATCCTTTACTTACATGTAAGAAAAATAAGTCCGTTGATCAAAGATAAGATTAGCAACTGATTCCAGAAGGGATCTTTTTTTCTAATTTAAAACAGGAGTTTGGAGATGTATTTCAGTTCTTCTGGAATTCAAGGTAGCTTTCCAGCCATAAACAAGCCCCCAGTAGTTCAAAGCAGACAAAATGGATAAATGTGGATACTTCAGAGGCCTTCTGAGTTGAGAATTTTTTCCTCTCTGCATGAATTCTAATGTCCATATTCATTTTGTATGATCCTGCCCTTCACTCTTCTTTCAACCTTTGATTTGTTCAGAGTACTAGCAGTATGTTCCCTTTCCTCTAATATATGGATGTATTTCTGGGTTTTTGTGCTAAAATAATCTGTGTTGTGTGATGCTCTGAGATAGACAGAGCCACTCTCTCTCTCTCTCTCTGTCTCTCTCTCTCTGTGTGTGTGTGTGTCTGTGTCTGTGTGTCTGTGTGTCTCTGTCTGTCTGTGTGTCTGTCCATGTGTCTGTGTGTCTGTGTCTGTGTCTGTGTGTCTGTGTGTGTGTATTTGCATTGTTATTTCAAGCAATGCTTTATTTACACTACAGTGTGGTGGTGATAATTGTCATTGTCCACTTACCTGGAAGTCTCTTAGAAGTCATATGCTACTTCTTAAAAGAGTCATCATTTCTGAGGGATTTTTAAGTCTGCCAACAAACTAAAGTACCGCTGTAACAACTTCTCAGTTGTTTAAATACAGTGTCCTTAAGAAATTTATTTAAATGGTTCAGGTAAATAAGTTGACAGATTACCAGGTGCTCTATGTGTGTGGTAAAGCCAAAAAGTATAAACTTAGAAGTCTGGATTGACTGATTCAGACTTTTTCTACAAAGTCACTAGTATTTCCCTTTTAAGATCAGTACTGAAATCACAGTATCTTGTCATGGCATAAGTTCACTGCCAGCTGATGTAACCATATTAATCTTCAGGCAGCATAGTACAGGCACGTAAACAAAACATGTTTGATCTGTGCTGTTTTATTCTTGATCAAAATACCATGGGCTTCAAATTGACTTTTTTTTTTTTTTTTTTTTTTTTTTAAATAATAATCTTGGAATAAAAAAGAGGCATTTCATACTGTTTTTCCTCTCTGACTTGCAGCTCTAATCTAATATCTGCCTGCATGCTGAGTAGTCCTATTGACTTCAGCGTAAGTCTTGCTTAAAGTTACTTATATTTGTGTGTATTTGGGGCTAGATTTAACTCATTAATTATCTGACCTACCTTACAAAAGAGCACACTTTATAAATTTGTCACCAATATTCGTATACATATTTTGCTTCCTTGCTAAGGTATGCATTACTGTAATTAAAATGGATAAATTCAGTGCATTTGTGTGAGTAGTTTCTATATGGATAGGTGATGGATTTCAAAGCTCAAGTTCTTTAAGTGAACAATTCAACCTTTGCATAAAATAACTGTATATGATTCAGTAAAACAGGTTTTATGTAGAGGAATGAAGCTGTGTTAATTATCATTGATAACATACAGCTGTGGGCTGGCTTCAGGGGCGGTGGGTTGGCTGATGTAGACAAGGTGCAGCTGTGGCTGGTTCTGTTCAGGGGTTGGGCAACTAATGAAGAAAGAGCAGCCAGGGAAGAGAGAGGAGGAAAAGACAGAGAGAAGAGAGAGAGAGAGTATGCCCTGGATGAGCAGAGACAAGGAAAAGGCAGCAGAGGGACTGGCATGAAGAGTATGTTGGTATGTGCTGGTAAAAGACCTTGCTGCAGCTAGCTAATTTGGAGAGTTCTGTGACAGTTTTAGTGGAATGAATCCCTAGACACCATTCTTATTTTGTGCAGGACTTGCTTTTTGAAGGCATATCAATGGAGGACAAGAAATACTTGTTCTGTGGCATGCAAATGGGGCTGTTCTGGTAAAAATTATGTGCCTTTGTGTTTATAGTGAGCAAATTCTGATATGCTTGAAATTGGTGGAAACTTCCATAGTTTTTAAGATTTGGCCCGTAAAACAGGCAAGGAAGAGACACAAAAAGTTTGATGAACTTATTTTTCATGTTGAGATTATGGCCTTGAATAAAACCTTACAAAATTCACATGGCTCTACAATTAATATACATTTATATGTGTCACGGTTTAACTCCAGCTGGCAACTAAGCACCACACAGCTCTTCGCTCCCTCCCTGCAGTGGGACAGGGAAGAGAATCCGAAAAGTAAAAGTGAGAAAACTTGTGGGCTGAGATATAAAGACAATGTAATAAATGAGGCAAAGGCCATGCATGCGAGCAAAATAAAACAAGGGATTCATTGACCGCTCCCATGGGCAGGCAGGTGTCCAGCCATCCCGACGAGAGCAGGGCTCCAGCATTCATAACAGTTACTTGGGAAGACAAATGCCATACCTTTGAGAGTTCCTCCCCTTCTTCCTTTCCCCAGCTTTACGTGCTGAGCGTGATGTCATATGGTATGGAATATCCCTTTGACAGTTGGGGTCAGCTGTCCCCTCCCAGCTTCCTGAGCATTTAAATTCATAACAAAGGTGATGATGTGGCACTGACATACCTGGATTTATTGACACAAGTAATTCCTTTACCTTTTTAAAAATAATTGATTATAACATAGTTATGCATACTTGTGTAGCTGTTGCTTTATTGGTCCTGTAGGAATCCGAATTTTGAATATAAGCTCCTTAGCTGGATCCCAGAAGACCAGTTTAGATGCCCTAAGTTAACATGTAAGTTCACAGAACCCAACCTAATACAGCTACCTATTAGTCTGGATCAAAGTTGGTAAAATAACAGAGAATAAGTAGAGCTGACAAGGAGATGAGATTTTCCATTTTATTGAAAATTTCCAGAAAATGAAAATGTGGTAGTATCTTAAAATTATAGAAAAAAGGTCCAAAAATGTCATCCATCTTACTTTTAAGTTCTTTGAAGCTTTAAATTATTTTTTGCTTTACGTATATTCTTAAAAGTTTATAGTAATAAATCAACATTTCTAAAAATGACAATACCCTGATTTTTGGCATGATGAAAATGCTTTTTTTTAAAAAAAAAGAAAAACAACAGTGCATTTATCTGAACATTTCAATTCGGCAGAAAAATGCTTCATAGGGGGAAAATATGTTCCAGAAAAGAAAGTGAGAGCTGAAAGGATTGAAAATAAATTGGTAGTGAGTTTTTATGTGGGATGTGAAAGAGCCTGAAAAAACAGGTATAGAAGCCTGCTGAGCATTAGGAGGCAGAAAGAGAAATATTCAATAAATAATTTCAGTGTTTTATACATTCCCAGTATCTATTTTTGCTGTAAGTAAAATCAGAGTATTTGTTTTTTACACAACATAGGAACAGTTATTTATTTATTTATTCATTCATTCATTCACCCCTTTTTTTCATTCCCAACAATTCTGTTTGGGGTACCGCACCTGCTTCCATCCAAACCAGTGGTCCAGTCTCTTAGGTTGTGTTTGCACTCTCAGCTGTAGCAGCATTTTAATATGCATTTGTACTCCTTTGCCAGATCTAGAGTCTTTCATGACAATGGAGATATTGGAGAGATAAGGACTTGCCTATGACATGAAACACTGACGTGAAGATAACGGAACTCTCACTGATTTGGATTTATTTATAAATCTTACTTGTAGGCAACTCCACCTGCATCTTTTAACTCCACCCTCTTTTGAATTTGTTACTGATGACTGAAGTATTCCTTACATCTCTATAGCTTCTAAAATCAAGAAAGATCTAATGAAGAAGATATAAAAGCAATGCAATTTTCTTTCTAATTCATCATCTTTTGTGATTCCATAAAAAACATATCTGTTCTTCATTTCACAGCAAAACAGAGATCCACAGAAGAGACCTGATTTTCTGAGTCATCATTTCTGACCTGACACTGAAAATGTCTGTAATGCAAACACTAAAACAGGTATGAGTGGCACTGTCTGAATGACTATGGAAAACACCAGGCAGGAATACCAGAAGAAAGGCTGTAGGAATGGCAAAGTTAGATAACATCCACATTAGTAGGCTATCAAGATCTGAACACATTTATATGCAGCTTCTCAGCACCTCAGAGGAAGAGGACAGCTTGTTCAAAAGATTCGAGCCACCAGGAAGAAGTGTTAAGAAGGTAAGACATGACTGAAGAGATGAAAAGTAAGCAGATGAAAGATGAAAGAGTAAGGAGATGATTATGACTCATATGAGTAAGATAAGCTAGAGAGGCAAAACTTACTAATCACTACCAGCTCTGAAAAAATAAAAAAGGCACATCCCCAACCAGCACACAATCACCAACCTCAGAACAACCCAGGACATAATAAAATCCTGATAGCCACTATACTCCCTCTTCTGCATCATCCTAAGGAAGCCTAGTTGGGAGGGCCAATTGGACATATGCACACTGGTCTGAAAGGCTATGTGTGAAAACAATTTTCTTTTACAATAAAACCACCCTTGCTACCAAGGAGATGTGTATCATAAATTCATAGAGCTATTTGGATTGTAAGGGACCTTAAAAATCATCTAGTTCCACCCCCGCCATAGGCAGGGACACCTTCCCCTAGACCACGTTGTGCAAACCCCATCCAACCTGGCCTTGAACCCTGCCAGGGATGGGGCATCCACAGCTTCTCTGGGCAACCTGTGCCAGTGTCTCACCACCCTCACAGTAAAGAATTTATTCCTTATGTCTAATGTAAATCTACACCCTTTCAGTTTTGTCCTATCACTACGTGCCCTTGTAAAAAGTCCCTCTCCAGCTTTCTTGTAGGCCCCCTTTAGATACAGGAAGGCTGCTGTAAGGTCTCCCTGGAGCCTTCTCTTCTCCAGGCTGAACAAACTCAACTCACTCAGCCTGGCTTCCTAGGGGAGGTGCTCCAGCCCTCTGATTGTCTGTGTGGCCCTCCTCTGGACTTGCTCTAGCAGGTCCATGTCCTTTTCAGGTTGTGGGCCCCAGAGCTGAACACAGCACTCCAAGTGGGCTCTCGTGACAGTTCAGTAGATGGGGAGAATCACTTCCCTCAGCCTGCTGATCGTGCTTCTTTAGGTGCAGCCCAGGATTTGGTTAGCTTTCTGGGCTGCAAGCACACATTGCAGGGCCATGCTGAGCTTCTTGTCCACCAGCACTCCCCAGCTCTTCTCCTCCGTGCTGCTCTCAATCCATTCTGCACCCAGCCTTGTATTGATACGGGGGGTTGCCCCAACCCAGGTGCAAGACTTTGCACTTGGCCTTGTTGAGCTTCATGTGGTTGGCATGGGCCCACCTCTGAAGCCTGTCAAGGTCCCTCTGATGGTATCTCATCCCTCCAGATTGTCAACTGCACCATACAGCTTGTTGTCGTCGTCAGACTTGCTGAAAGTGCACTGAATCCCACTGTTCATATCACCAACAAAGATGTTGAACAGCACTGGTCCCAGTACAGACCCATGAGGAATGCCACTCATCACCGATCTCCACCTGGACGTTGAGCCATTGACTGCAGCATTTTGAGTGTGATCATCCAGGCAATTGGAGCTTTACTATTCTATTGCTACAACACAATCTTACTTGCTTTCAAAATATTGAAGACCAAAGGTGGAATCCTCAGCAACCCCTTCCTTCTGACTATTAAAAATGCCCATGTACCTCTCTATTAGACAATGCAAGGTCTCTTTTCTGCTGGGCACAGAGTTCTGTGTCTGCTCGAGGCTGAGTGTCTTTATGCTGAGCTACTAATGCCTAAATCCTATGAGAAACTTTAGGCATTCCTTTGATCATGAAGCAGAACTGGAAAAAAACATTCTGTATTGAAAAAAAGAGACAGTAGTTGCATTTCGTGTACCTTTTTAATATAACTGAGCTGTTAGAGCTGTAACTTAGGGAATGGCTTGCTGTTCAGTAGTCTGCCTTATCAGCCATGTTGTAAGTTTAAATTTTTGCTGTTGTTGACAAAAGTAGCACAGTAAGAGAAAGAAGTAAAAAAGCAAATATTCACAAAGTGATCTGGTGTGGTAAAGCTCTCTAGTTCCCTTGGGATGCAGCAGTAGTATTTGGAGTTTATTCATAGGTTACTTAGTATAAAACCTTCAAAAAGCAGTAGAGCAGAGAATGAAAATCATGTACCTTCGATTTCCTAGTGAATTCCTTGATATCCTTACCTGTAGCTTTGCTGCCCCAACAATACAGTCTATCCATTCTGCAAAAACATCAGCAAATGAATCTAAGCCTTTCCTATGAAGTTTGAAATGGCAGAGTAAGGCACTTCATTCTCTGCTTGGACATGGGAATTCGAGACTGCTCACTCAAAACAGATGAATGAAACCACATCTCCCAAATGACCCAAGACTGAGTGTTGTGAAGAAGTGAATTAAGAACAACATCACAGGAAACATTTTATCTTTAGACAGAATTTGACTGATAAGACAATCCTTTGCTGGTTTGTGGAAGAAAGTTTTGGCTGCCTTTCCCTGAGCAAGAAGCTCAGAATGATGAAATCTTAATGGCTGAGAGAAACAACGATTAACACATTTCACTTTTCACAATGTTACCTATAACTTAAAATGCTAGCCCAGTGTGCTGGCAATGCCATCTGTCTGCGTTGGTACCATCAAATCCATACTTGGAGTACAATTCTTTTCAGTATTGAATACATGTAAAAAATAGGAACTCATTATTCAACAGATCTTCTTTCTGCATGCAATCGGTTGCAGCTGCTTGTTCTTGAGACAAAAGTGATGTTAAGCTTTTTTGTGTTGTTTGTGAATTTTTTTCCCCCCATCTTCTTAGCTGCTCCTTTCTCCTAAGACAATGCTGAAGCTGAATTCCATCCCACCTTTTTATTTTGCAGAGTTGCTGTTCATGTTTAAAATGAACCTAAGAGGAACTGAGGGGAAGCTGATACTGTTCCATAGGGTCCTTCCTACATACAAGGCCTCAAATTAGTCTGGTTGCAGATTCCAAATAGGGAAGTTTGTGGGATTTGATTAAAAGATCATTTTAGCTTTATTAATGGTGTTTGTAAACAGCATTCATTTACCTCCCAGTGCTCGTCACCTTGAATGTTGAAAAACAGAATGATTTTTTTATGAAGAAAAGTTTCTAATTAAAGATTTACTTGAAAGGCACTTCTAAGCAGGATGCAAAAACCTCTAAATGACCTTTTCTTTACTTGGACAAGCAAGGCCTTGGATTAGGGTCTTTCCTGGGGTTCAGACGAATTTGAGATGTAGCAATCAATAACCTGATTTACATCTCAGCCAACACCTTTGTGACTACTGTTTCCCATTAAGACCTTATTTATTCCAGCCTTCTCTACATTGAGAGCTGCTCCCAGCACCACTTTGATAGTCTTGGAGGGCTGCCACAAGGGAGCGGGATCCCTGCTGCTCACCAGGGTTTGTGCTCTGCCTGGGGTGGGTGGGGGGTCAACAAAGAAGCCCTCCCACTTGGTGTCAGTTCTGCTCAGCAGATTTTTTATGTCTGTTTACACTCTGCTCAGCTTTAATTGACAGTTCTGTCATCATTTCTTCACCATCTTTGGGTGTATTGTTATAGCTGAATACATAGTATAGATTGAGAAGAATCCTTGCTCATCACAGCTGTCGTTTTCCTCTTCTTCAGTTCTTCTTGTTCTTTTTTTCTACGCTTTTAGTAGTGTAAGTCATGCTGCTTATATTGCATATGCATTGACAGATTTTTTGACTGACATGCAAATTAATTCAGAGGAAGAGAAAAAGAACATTTTTGTTCCTGACACTTCTTTATTTTTATCTTTGCGTGCCATCTTTGACAGGCTTTAAAATCTTACTCGTATTTAAAAAGTAACTTTAAATAAAGAGCAATTTGTTATATCAGAAGTGTGTTACTACTGCATCTTGGTTTCCAATTTGTTCGAGTCTACACTAAGAAAAGCTTCTCAATGATATGACTCTGACACTAAACAAGATCCCTGGAGTTTCAGTAAATATACACTCTTTTTTATCTGCTTGAAGGAGATTTTTTAATGATCCTGGGCAAGGAATTTTCCTGTGGTGCCCCTTACCATGCTGGTTCAGGATTGCAGAGGCAGACCCCTAAAAAATATTCACAATTTATAGTATTAAAGAGGGTGGTCCCAGAAAGGGCCATAACTGAGAGCAGAAAACTCATTCTCATTTATCAAAAAACCCAGCAAGCAGGCCTATATTCTCAGTATCAGTAATGGATCAGTTACTGCAATATAAGACTTTTGCATTTTATACCTTAGTTATTGGCTCTCAAATAACTTTCTGGTTTTCATTTTTCCAGTTCAACTGGTGTCCTGGTAATTTAACTTTCTCCAAGAAAACAAAGAGTTTATTTGCTTTTGCCTTTCATATATTTACTTACATCGGGATTAAAATTACCTGTGACCTGCCACATCCCCAGAATGTTGGGGCCTTGGAATAATTCTGTGAATTCTGAGGAAACAGAAAAGCAATTTTATAGAGAGGAAATTGCCTTCATATTTATACTAGATGAATTATAATCTTTTGGAGGAGTTTTTCGGCAAAAGATCACAGTTCTCAAGTAGCACAGTGACCTCAATTTTTCCTCTTGAGGTAGAAAATTGTTGGATATCCTTTTCTCATCTCCTTCTGGGGCATGGCCACCTCTGAGACCAGTGCTATCCACTGATTACCCAATGTTGTCCACCCCAAGGATTCAAAGACATTGCAGGAATTTTTGCAGAATGCGTAAGCGATTTTCAGGGAGGAAAACAGTGTTTATTGAATGGAGATTAAGATATGTGAGAAAAAAAAGAACAGTGACAGTAAAAGAAAATGTAAGAGTGGGAAGATGGGTACTGAAGAAATGGAAATGTCATTCAGAGAGGAGCTATTGGACAGAAAAATGTGGAAAAATAATTCTAGTTCTTTATAGTTATTGCTTTTGCTTTTTTCCTTATTTTCCCCTAAAAATGTTTTTCTCTAAGAAAGAATACTAACTAATACAATAATATATTACAGACATTTTGGCAAAAAGCTTTCTTTTGGCAGTTAAATTTTTAGAATAACACGATTTGATGCAAAATGCTATTACCTGGTTTGTTGTTGTTCTCATACACGTTTTTCAGTCCTCTGGGTTCTCTTGGCTAATGCCTTGCATTCAGCTGAGAGCTATGTTAGTCAATGTTTCTGATGCTCTTAGCTAGAGGAAAACTGATACAAACAACATGAAGAGTGAGTTACAATCTGTATATTTTAAAATTCTTTGCCCTTTACAAGCTTAGTTGTGCTTGATTTGTGTTCCTGAACAAACAAAGAAGGAGGAACAGCTTTGAAAAATCCAATTCTTTTAGAGCCAAAGAGAAAATGTGGTTGTTTTTTTTTTAAATCAGTTTCCACCTTGAAATCATGGAGCTCGAGGGGAGTTTTAAGTGTCCAAGTGTCACAAAATATAAAAGATAACAATATACACAAGCAGAACAGTGATTATGGGTGGCAATTTGTTATTGATCAACTACCTTCTTAGCGGCCTGTATAGAATTAGGCTTTTTTGCTACCCACAAGCTAGGAGTATGAATTTAAACCTACTGTCTTGCCAACTGGTTAATAGATGCCTTAGAATAATCTTAATGTGACAGTTTCTTGTATCAATAATGAATGTAAGTAATGAAAAAACAGTACTTTATCAGCCTATAGACTTTTATGTGCTTTCTACCACTTACCTTGTTTGCATTTTAGTGAAGCTATAGACTCTTTCCTACTGTGTTTCCTCGATATGGGTATTGTAATTTGAAGTAAAGCTCCAGATACCACTTCAGTAATGCAAAGCAGGTATTGAATTAATAAGGTTAAAGCTAAATATGTAGCAATTTTAAGAAAAAAGCTAAACCTAAGGTTTTGGTTTAAAAGTAGAAAGCCCAAGTCTAAACTGTAACCTCCTGAAACTCAACCTGTGGATCATGTGCAGTTTAGCAGGCCTGCTTAGAAGTACTTTTTTTCAGTGAAATGTTTGTTTTTCAGTAAACATATAAAAATGATTATTTTTTTTTTTTTTTTTTTTGCTAACCTTACTCCACCTCAGAATGCTTATTTTTGAATTATTAATTTAAAAGTTACTTAGTATGGACAGATCACAAGTTCTGCCCTGTTCATGTGTCTGACTTCTTCCCTCCCTGAATATGCTTTCCTTATTTCTGAATCTAAAGGAGGGACTATCTTTTAAACACTCAAATAAACAGTTGTGCCTTTCTCTTGCTTGTCACCTGCTCAATAATTTCTGTTGGGGTTGGTCTTCCTTCCTCTGGGGCATTTTGTAAAGCCTGCAGAGGGGAGGAGGTGGCTGTCTCCGGGTGATCATGGGTGTTTTCTGAGGGAGATCCATTTAGCAGGACACTTGACCATCTCCTTTCCTTCACACCAACTCATCTCCTGCCTCAGACTTGGAGAAGCTTTGAAAAATGAGAATATTGCACTTGAAGTACAGCCAACAATGTAAGTGGTGTTCTGCTGTGTGTGCCCTGTTTTCTTTGTCTGCTGAGACCAGCAACGCAGCCCAGCTGTCATCAATTTTAGCTGCACAAAAAAGGGACCTGGGTTTCATCTTTAAGCAAATTAGTAAGAAGGTGAAAGAAGTGATTCCACTCTAGAAATATTTTCATACCAACTTTTCAAGACAAATGCTTATCTCTTTCTGCCACAAATGTATCAATTAGAATATTCTGACTGAATCCCTGAAATATGAGTAACAGCACATAAGCCGTACTACAGGTAGTACTTGGCCAAGTGCAGTACTGAAAAGTTTCTCAGCAATGAAGAGGTAATCTTAAGGAAAGATGCTTGGAAGAGTGTTGTTAGTAAAGAACCATATTGGATGTGGTAATTTAATTTTCTTTTAAGCTGTGTGTTTCCTCCTTGTTTATCCAGTGCTTGGGGGACATTCCCATTAACAGCTCCTGTGTAAAAGGCTTCTTGGACTGTTTCAGATCATGTTTCTGTTATACTGGGCACTCCTTAGCAGATGTGTCCCTTGGATAAGCAGAGTTCCAGGACATCTTTTTAAAATTCTGAATTATCTATTTTGAATATGTTTAATTTGCAGAATATGGGAGGAATAATTTCTTTTCAAGAAAAGTTATCAAATACTCTATCACTGAATTGTGCAATAAGATTACTGGTAAATCTCAATTTTTCAGCGCAGCTGATGGAAGAAATAAATCCATCTAGGCACATCCAAGCAAAGTATTTATGGCTCCCTTAAATAGCCTTTCTAACTCATATTTCCTGTATAAATCAGTCTTGTTTGTGACCTTGGCAATACATCAGCACTACAAAAATAACTAAATTGCTTTCTGCCAACTCAAACTCAGGTTCTTTTAACTTACCATTGCTTTCAATTTCACTGGAAATGTCCTCTCTGATTAAATACAATTTTAACATTACAAAATGTTTTAGGGAAAAAAAAAAAAAAAGAGAGAATCTAAGTATATAGTTAAAATGTACTTTCATACTACCAATCTGAAATTTTACTACCATCTATGAGCTTGACCACAACATACTGTAAATAAATATCTGTTGACATGCAATCTCAGGAAGAAGTCTGGCTTCAAGTTTGTAGTTATAATTCCTTCTAAATTCTTTTTAAAACCATTGCATTTGAAATGTCCTTCTTTTAAGTTAGGATATATCCCTATGGGAATTTCCTAACACTTCACTGGAGGGTTTTCTGTCCCTGTGCCAAAAGGCCAAGAAATCCAGTCCTCTTTTTGTTCTTTATCTCTTTTGAGTCCAACCTAAACTGCTTGCTGCTCCTTTTGAAAGTTCATCATGCTTCCACTGACACAAGCCCTGACCCAAATGCTTAGTGCATGTCCTCTGCCTTGTAGTTTCTTAGGCACAGAAAGCACAACTGTCATAATCTTTTAGACTTCATTGATGTTAATATACTGATGTTAACACAAGATCATGTGGGGAGACTTTGGTCAGCTTGTCTTTTATCTGGGCATTGTCCAGTCATGGTACAATGTGTGTTGATGACAGAAGTTTTAGTGTTTAAGGATGAAGCATTGATAAAAAACCATAACAAACCAAGACAAAACAGCTAGCAAGGAAAAATAATGCTCAAATACCCCTGGGTGGTTTGAGTAATTTGTGTGAAAGGTGTTCAGGTTTGAGAAGGAAAATTGGTATTACATCGGTCATTGGTATTAGTTTCTCATTACAGTCACCTCTGGGTTTTTGGGGGTTTTTTGTTTGTTATTGTGTTTGTTTTTTAAGGGAAGGAATGAATAAAATTTCCTCTGAACTAGAAACTTCAGTTTTACCTGACTCTGCAAGCAGCAAAATTCCAGTTTAATCAAACACTACTAATGTGCTCTAATGGGAGATTACCATGTCCTTATATTTGGTACACACTTTTGTCCGTTTCATTTTCATATGCAAAATCATACCCAAAGTTCCAAGGCTGGCCAAAAATTTTAAAAAAATCATGTTTAACCAGTTGGTATGTTCATTACTAACATCTCAGAAAATTCCACCCACAGTGAGCACCAATTCTCATTACTGCTGGAATAACATGAATAACACCTAAGGAATTAAAATTTACATGAGGAAAAACAACCAGACACAAAGGCAGCAAATAGGAAGCAGAAAAATAATGCCAGAGGCTCAAAACTGAAGGCATAAAGTTAAAGGCTACAGGAATGTTTCCCAACCTCAGTACCTGGCTTTATAACTATTATGTTTGTTTATTTTGTTGGGGAAAAGGATCAAGGAGATTTTAATTGCAATGAATCTTTCATTTATAATAAAGCAGCATTCCTACACAAAACCTATGCCACAGCATGCTCCCTTCTAGCCTGAAAGCTCCTCCAGAGAAAAATGGAAGGTACTGTCAGAAGCTCCCAAGCCTCCTTGTGACTGCTGAGAGGTCCCAGCCTTCTGCTGGAGGTGGTCACCTCCACAGGGTCTGTGGGATGTTGCTTTTGGAGGTGAAGAGATACTAGCTGTTTGCTGCCCAAGTGGCTGAGGAAGCAGGTATTGTCAGCTCGCTGAAATGCTGCAGGACCTATGGCCAGCCCTTCATTTTGCTTCCCCCAGCAATCAAGGTGAACTAAATACTGCCTGTAATCATGGGGATTTGTCTTATTTCTGTCTGAAGGTATTAAAAACACAAACTCATTCTACAGTTACCTTTTTAATTAAAGGTCAGTGCAACTTTAAAGCCTTCAAAAATGTACTCCTGATTTTCAAGAAAATATAAAAGTCAGAAGAGAATTGGGTCATGTAATTTAAAGATCATTATTGTCATTCACTTTGAAATAATACTTCCATGTTGGAGTTCAAGTTATATTATTCACTGTGATTTGTACTTTAAGAAATTGGAGATGGACAACAATTTTTTTCAGCCCTCAACCTTTAGCTAGAGTGAGTTATGGTAATTGTTGTAAACAGAGTAATAATATAAGTAAAGAAAAGATGGCAACAAATTAGAAGTACAGATCTGCCAGGAAAATATTTTATTCCAAATAAGAAGGAAAAATTTATGAAAGAGAAGAGAAAACTATTAGACTGATGAATAATATTACAATATCAAGATCCTCAATTTAAAACTATATGTTTATATTTAAGAAACAAAACAAAAACCCTACTACTGGCTTTGACAGAGCAAGAATGTTGTTGCAGACCAAGCTAATGGAGCTTGAAGAGGTAGTCTGGACAAGAGGATACTGGAGGACTTACATGTGGATCTTTGAATTCAGCAACATTATTTGAAGGAAAGGAGTAAAGTAGGGAGATTTGGGGTATTTTTTGCCGACCTGACACACCAAACAGGACCAAGGAGATTTCCTTTCCTTTCACCTGCAGTAAAGATATAGCAAGGGCTGTAGGCTGTGGGCTGCACTCCTCCCGGCCTGATGGAACAGAATTTCGAAGCAACTAAGAATTAAACACAACTAAGTTTGGCACCAGGATTAAGCTCCTAATTAATTGTGCAATGAGCAGAGATGTTTCCTTTTCTAAAAATATTTCATTTCCTTAAGTAAAAAAGGAAAAGCAACTAAGGAAGAAATTAGACTAGTACCGCTACTTACCTTCCAACCCGTAGAAAAGAAGCGAAAACACAAACTTTTCTCAATAGATCTGAGAGTATCTAAAGTAATGAAACTCAGCCAAATTAAACCAGATGCCTTTTATCCAGTCTATCTTCTGGTATATATAAGGAAATGGCAGATCTTTGAGCAGGGAGAAAAGAAAACGTGGTAGCAAGTGAACAACTGATTCTTCCTTGATTTTTTTTCATTGCTGCTTTCTCCCTCAGTCCTGAAGCAGTGCTATTCAAAGCCAATTTAAGTGGTTTAGACAGACTCATCACAACATAAAAGTGATTTTTCTTACACTCTTTTCTCCTCTGTGACTAACTCACTGGGAAGAAAGGAAGCTGACAAGAGGAAATGTGGAGGATAGAGATGCTACTGCTGCATCCTTGTCTTAACTACTGTTTCAACTGCTGGTGTTAGCAGTAAAATTTGCAACCTGCTTTTACACTCCATTTGCAAATGGTACACACTAGAGAGACCAGAAGTAAGAGCTTCAAACCATTTGAACCACCCTGGAATGCATCAGCTACTTAAAGTAAAATCCTCTTTTTCTGCATATACATGTATTTCTGGGTTTATACTTATTTATATATTTATCTTGGTTTTTTTTCTTTCTCGTTATTTAATGTAGATTTCTGACTAATGAATTTGATATCTTTGCAGGAGCTAGCACTTTTAGAGGTGGTATTTAAGCTTTTTTGTTTCATACAAATACAATGCAGGTTTATAACTTTAGAGTGCTGTGAAAAACAGTTCCATGCAGTCAGAGAAAAAAAAAAAACAAACAACAAAAACAACAAAACCCAACCCAAACACCAAAACAACTCTTAGTGTTTGTACTACTGACCTCTACAATTAAATTTATCTCATTAAATAAAATCTTTGAGTATTCAAAGAACAATTCAAAGAACACTGCAAAACAGAGTGAAATGGACCTATGAAATTATTCTCTTTGAAAGTCTGGGTTTTTTTCTACATTCATCACACTTGTTCAAACACCTTAAAATTGAGCTCTAGCAAAAATCTGGACAGACTGCCTGTGTTCGCATGGTCAAGAGTTAAATGACAAGATTTACGATTCCTCTTTTTTCTTTACAGACTAACAAAAGACCTTAAAGGAAACATTAAAATATGACAAACTTGTTAAATTAAGAAAGTATCATCCTCATCCTCAATAGCGCCAAATGTACTGGAGAAGGCAGACATCATTTTCGGAGATCCAAAGTAGGTTCACTTTACAGTCCCATGTGAATAACTTGCTCTTGCCTTTGCTACACACATTCACTGCATCAGCTTATGAGTGAAGAGGCAGACAAATGCAGAAAGACCTTTCTCTTTCTGACAGAGAAGCTGGAGAAGGTAAATTCCTTTTTATGCCATTGCAGTAGCCAGCTGAACAAAAGACTGGAAAAGCTGAAAATTATATTCAACTTTGCCATTTCTAAGAAACATTTTTGAGGACCCATATTTACCAATGTAACCCCAGAAATCTGGGGAGTGAAAAAGAGAAAGGACTTCAAGAGTTCAGTCTACTGCTGCAAAAATTGAGTAAATCGTTCTTTGATCCTTTTAACCCTAGCATTCAGTGCACCAGTACAGGCTGCTTTAAAAAGTTTGTCTTCAGATTTCTCTCTTACATGAAAATAGCTATGAACCATGGCAGGTCTTCAAATGGGTTTTCTCCCTGTTCAATAAAATATTCTTATAAACTGTCAACCCCCACCCCCAAATTGTCATAGAAAATCTACTAAAAATATCACCAACCTTTTATAAATAAAAAATACTGATTTCTGACATCATTTAAGCTCTAAGTTCCAAAAGTGTTTTTGTCACAAATATCTTTCTTCTTTAAGAAATGCTTTTATTAACCTCAGTATGGGGAAAATATTTGTGAGGGTTCATCAATGCTCATTATATTATCTGTTCCTTTGTCATTAAAAATAAAGTAGCATATACAAGTGATTTTTTTTTCACCAGCCTGCACATTCTGGTCACATTCATTATTTTTCACATGGTGAGATGAATCTCATAAGATAGAAGCAGATGGTGACAGTTTCCCAGTACTATCAAATCAAATTGAGATAGCAAAAATAAACATTGGTCCCAAGCTTAGAAACTAGGTGAATATTCTGCCTTCTGAAAAGTGGTGCCAATTCCTTTAGAAGCCATGAAGAAAATAATGTTGATTAAGAAATAACCATGCATCTGCAAAAAGAATTCTTGGGAGACATTAGTTTACTGGAGACATGAGACTACGTTGTACCTAATCTTCTATATCAAGATAGGTTTCGTTTCAAAAGAGTGAATATTCTCCCTCTGGTCTTTGTGTTGAGAAAGTGCTCTGATCAATAATAATTCAGTGTCACTTGAGGTTCACTATTTGAAATTCAAGAACTACAGGTAATATTTGCACTGTTTCTTCAACACCCCTATGGAAACATAAAAATCTCTAAAATATGCAGTAAAAATATCATTCCTATATGATGAAAATCCACGTCATAAATATCATCCAAGTTCAGGGACTTACTAGTAACATCAAAACCTGGTTTGGTAATTTTCTCCTTTGATTAATGTCTTTCATGTATTAATTTTTTCACAACTGTAAAAATCCTTGTACCATGGTACAGGACAAACAACTGAAGGAGGGAAAACAAATAGATAGGGAATATAATATATACATTAGATTGCATCAGCCTTAGTTATACTTCTGATTTTGAGCATAAAGCATGAGGAACAAATATTTTCATTGGTTTAGGATTTGGAGGATATTTGCTAGTAGGAAAGGCTGAACTGAAGTAATTTTGGTGCAATGAACTAAAACTATCACCTTCTAGGATTTTAATTAGGCAAAACCCGTTAACTTTTTTCTTTGCCTTCTTCCCATCCACCTGCATGGACCCATACAATTATTTCTCTCCTACACTTGGCCAGTGCAAGTTAGCTTGTCTAATCAGAAGAGTAAGGAACCTAGACAGTTTCAAAGAAATGATAACCAAAATTCTTAACCCAGGTCAAGTCTCTCCTCGCTCTCCAAAATATCACCTCTCAACATTTTTTTTTAAAAAATATAGCCCTTGTTTCCATGTGTAACATTTTTCATCTTAGAAGATTACCCTTGTTAAAATCGTATGTAACAGAAAATTGGGTATACTACTAATGGAACAGTAGGTCAACTGATTGAAAAGCCCTACTGTTTCTATCTTACAAAAATGTTGCCTTTGACAAAAGAAAATAAATAAAAATGCCTACAACATTAATGCTTTTATTTGACAGCTGAACAGTGTGTGGAGCAGTGAAAAAGGAGAGGTTTTATGAGAAGTAGGATGGGACAATAATATAGCATTTGTGTGATACTATCATATATTTTATAGATAGGGAGAATAACTCAGTTCGGGCAGAAATATTTAGCAGTCCCTTTCGTATGGAATGCTTTCTTCATTATATTCCAGAGGGGAACTTAGCCTGTAAAAAATATGTTGTACAACCTATCATGTTTCTTGATATTCATCAGAAAATAAATGTTATGACAAATTAATTTGATGAAAAGAGACCATGAAAAATATTATGGCCTAAATTAAAATTGTTATGACTAACCATGCTTATAAATGAAAAATTGTTCTCCTTAGTGTAGTCAGAGGTAGTTTGTAGTTTAGATTTTGATATACTTCATACCTAACTGGAATGAGTCGTATCACCTAAAGTTTAGATGGCAAAGTGTTAGATCCCTAACAGGGTGTGTGCTAGACATGCCAACATAGAACTGAGAGAAAGAAAATCCTTGTGTCAATCAATAGTATAATACTTATAGTTTGGTACTGCACCTATGCAGGAGGGAATGTCAGTCTTACAGTGATTCCTCTTGTCATTCAATCAAATTCTCCTGTCATTTTGAGGATCTGAGAGAAGAAAAAAGGTTACTGTTATCTTCAAGTTTGGGTTTATAATCTCATTAGAATAATGGGGAAATTCACAGCCTGATTTCCTGTTCTGTTCTGTCTGAAGAATTTGGATAGAATCACATCAGCTTAAACATGTCTTTTTGGATTTATTTTTTTTCCTTTGTAATCCCAAATGCTATAAACATTTTTTTTTTAATAATTAGAAGCTATTTTTTTATGGCTTCTATCAATGCTGAATGTATCTGCCAACTTAAAAAAAAAAATAATAATCTATGCATGGGCTATTAAATGTGTTTATTTTCCTGTTTATTGCTGCTATACTTTTTCTTATCTTTATTGTATCGATTTGAAGTCATCAGACAATATATAGCATGGATTTCCACTTACTTCCTTATTTATAGCAAGGATCTCTTTGACATTTGGCTGCATTTCTTAGACCCCTCTTTTAACTCTTTCTCATCATTCTTCATCTTCCCGCTACATCATCCTTTTCCCCCAAGTCTAGGCTTTTTATCTGAAGGGGCACACTGAAGAGGATCAGTAACAATCTGGGATTCTTGCTGCTACCTTTGTCTCAAATCCATTTCTCCTCACTTCTAAAACCTGAAATTCCTTCCTTATCTTACAGAGATAAAATTGTAACAGCATTAGCCCTGTCAGATGCTTTCCCCCACTCCAAGTTGGCTTCATGTCCTCTCAGGGGACAAATCCATAACCATTAATTAATCTTCAGAACTCAGAATTGAGGGTTTAATATTTTCAAATGATCTGAAAGGTGGTCCAGAACAGTAAAATGAGGGGAAAAGATGAGTACTGTATATTTCAATGGATACTTTATTGCTTTAAAAGTAAAAGCCGAGAATATGGGGCATACACAAATATTTAACAAAGGAGCTTGAACTTTGATTTTAATATGAATTTCCACTAAGTCTTCACTACACAAAATGCTCTGACATTAAAATATATTTGAATTTATTTACCACAGGATATGTAACAAATAGAAAGCATATGCCCACCAATTTAACAATATTTCTGACAAGTTCATAGTATAGCCTTCACTAAAGCAGTACTTCCATATCTTACAGAAATATTCTTCCAGGAGACCTTATAGCAGGAACGTTTTGGTGCATGGAGTCATGCTGCAAACATTCACAAAGTACTAACGTAACATTTCAATAGTATTAAAACCTGTTCAAGTTTACTTGCCAACTTGTGCCCTATTTACAAGTAAAACATGCCTGCCTTCCTAATCATCTGCTGCTTTAACTGATCATTTCCCATTCGTTTAATAATATATACCAAGTGCCTTCCAAACATGTTTTATCCTTAGACTATCTCATCATCATTATCTTGTATGGTAGCAGTGCCAATCTCAAAAGGAATGAGCAACATAAGGAACTCAAATGCCTAAGTGGCAGGTCACTTGATAAAAAATACAAAAAGTGAGTAGTAAGGCCTACCTAAAAACACTAATGCGTTGTTGGGGGGGGATTTTAATGAACAAAAATGGAAAGCAGCTGGAGAAGCATTTGGGGAATTTTGATCAGTCAACGAGTGTTTTAACCAATATCTATTATTTGTGAATTGAAGAATCTGAAATACGTTACCATAGCAATGATACTGGAAAAGTATCAGTTTCTAAAATACTAATTGGAAAATAATGGTCTTAATTCCATAGAAATGAGTATGTATTACACAAGTCAAGAAGGAATGGCTAGTTTTGACTGGAGTGTCAAGAAGCTACAGTTATCTCAGGAAAAGAAAGAAGTATTTGCGTTTTCAAACTTTATGTTCATCAGCTTTAATTTCATGAGTACAAATATTGCCTTTATTATTTAAAAGAGATTTTGATAATCTAGCCACAGGACTACAGATTAGCATGATTTCCCCCAGATAGTTCATAAGACCACTTTGTGAAAAATGTTCAAGATGTATTTTGGAAATGAGATATTTTTAATGTCCTTGGAACAGTGCAGCTGAGTGGTAGAAAAGGAATGACATAATAAAAAAACCAAATCACCCAATTACTTAAAGACAAAAAATGTAATAGACTGCTATAAATTAGTTCAAACATTTCAATATTTTAATGTCCTCCCCCAAGCCATGCATTTTTAATATCACATGATTAATTTATGGGCCTACATGTATGTTTTAAGACTAGATAACTTTCGTAAATACTGATGAAACTCATAATCTGGATAAGAGATTTGGTTTTTTCCCTACATGCCTTAATTGTGTCTAATGTATGTGATGCAGGAAAAGTAGTTCTACTTTTGCACTTGTAAGTTTAAGGCAGAGTTTCGGGTGTGTTTTTAAATGTTTTTGTTCTTTGTGAATACTGGTACCTCATTCTTGAGGTTTGGTGTTTGTTTTGTTTTATTTTTTTTAATTTTCTATTTTGGAATGTATGGTGGCATACAATTACTTTGGAACACTCAGAATATTCACTATGGTAATACAAGCTAATAATCTTGGGAAAGGTAATGAACAAAGTTCAATGCTATTTCCAGAATGGATGGATATATGCAAATTTTAAATAGTACCCGCAGTGTGTGTGCTCTCTCAGAATTTAATTAATAAAGACAGACAATATCTGAGCAACAAGACAAATACTAGTACTCAGCAAATGTAGTATGTATCTGGGATAGCTCAAGGCAGAATAAGCAGTTAGCACTTAAATAATGCTTTACTATTTCAAATCCCCTTATTGATGGCCATGGCACCAGTGTATGATAGGTTTCTGCTTTACTACCAGCCTGCCTTATTAAGGTGGTACCAAGACATCTGCCTGGGACTACCACATCACTGATTAAATTATTTGCCACATTTGGGAGATGAAGAGCTAGTGTTTAAGGGGAACCCAAAGTAATTTATGCCAAGAAACTGTGTAATAACAATTTAGCATGTTTACAGTTTTGTTTTAGAAATGTTTGTCTGCAATTCACAGTTACTCATTGCTGGATTTCAATAACTTGATTATGTAAAGTAACAATCTGTTTTCAAACTTCCAAAGAGACCAAGTTTATCACCTGCATCTTTTTCATGTTATGCACTGAAAGTAAAACAAAACATGGAAATTTGCTTCTCAAAATCCCATTATCTCCAGAGATGTCGTCACTTCCTGTTACCCAAAAATACAATATATCCTTATTTTGATGATTGAAAATTTATTTTTCTCAAACAGAAGAAAACCTGGTAATACACTTGTAAGCTGAAAAACAAGCAGAACACCTCCTTTCCCCCCCACCAAAAAAAACCCCAAAACCCAAACCCAACAAACAACCCATGCACTGATTTTCTTGTTTTTCCTTGTCACTGTTCTGTTTTGCATCCCCATCAGTTAAATATTTTCTCAACCTTCATGCCATGATTTCTGCTATCAACTTGCTAAACAGTGTGCCATAAGTCCGAACTAGCTGGCTTCCAGGCAGTTTTCACCGTGCCCTTTGTCTTGAGTGCAGAAGACAAAAGAATGGATAGGCCATATGTGAAGGACTCTTGTCCCTCCAATCTCATAGTCTTGTTTACAGGAGCAACCAAAAAAAAAAAAAAAAATTAGATATGGACAACTCTCAGACAGCATCAGAAAGATCTGTAGGAATTCCAAATGAAACAGAAGAGTTAATGGAGGCAAACGCATTGAAAGCTGGTGATCACTGGGGGGGGAAAAAAACAGAATAGAAACCCTCCTTGCTACAGATTGTGTGACACAAGCTGCTTCAGGATCATGGGGAGCATACTTGGAGCTCTGAGCTGCAAACTGCTTCTTGTTAGGGGAATTCATCTTTTATGAAAGATTTAATTGCAGCCATCTTCAAACAAATTGAAAAATAACCAGAAGGTGAGTAAGTGAAAGATTCATTTAATAATCTCAACAAGACAGAGCCTAGAGCATCTGAAGGCCTTTAACAAGTGCTAATGATTATACCTGAGAAAATATCTAGTTCTGATTCAGAATTATTAATTTAGGTGCAGAAGGGAGGATAGGAATTGATACCAGTTTAATGTGGAGAACAGAAAAAAAAACCAAAACACAGAAGTGAAACTTTCTGAATAAAGCATCTATTGTTAAAATAATTTACGTACCCAAATGTTTGCTGACTCTTCAAGACCTGAGATACTTTGTCTTCCATGTATTTTTCAAGGAAGAAAGGTGGCTTTTCTATTGTCGCATACACAGTTGTTTTACCTATGCATTCTAACACCTTCCAATAATCTCCCAGGAGCAGTTTTTCCTTCTGATCTTGAAAAACATACACATGGAGTCACAGATCTCTGACATGTCAGGAAACAGGCTCAGAGATCTGGATCCAATATACTCTATAATATTCAGTATAACCTAAAATTGCATGATATAGTTATAGTGATATAATCACTGTGGTATAATCAGCATCTAACCTAAAATCACACAATCACTTCTTCACCCGAAGGACCAGAGAAGCAAAGCAATTTGGCTACACAAATGAATTAAACCAAGGTTTGCTTGTGATGGATCTTCTCCCTTCCAGTTTTTAGGTCTAGGTTCTTGGATCATCTTGATGTGTGCTAATTAGTTTGTGGTTATAGTTCTGTCACTGCCAAGATAGTATGAAATCACTCACTCATTTGACGTTATCTTTTCAGTAATTGTAATTGAGCACTGATATTTTTTATTTATTTACCTTTAAAGAAGTCCAGTGTTCCTGAGTCCGATGAGTCTGTTGGCTGCAATACCAAAGTCAGAGCTATTACAGTTTCTTCAGCATCTGAAGAAGGAAGCCTCAGAACTAAAATAGTCTGACCCATGCTACACTGAAAGCTTTTCAGACTATTTGAATATCTGTATTTTACATTATTTTCCTCAAACGTATTAGTTTGTATTTTTCCTATACGAATCCCATTTTGTGATTTTCTGCCTGATTCTTAATCTCACTCGGTCCCAATTGTATTATGCCTTTGTGCTCTCTGGTGTTCACCTCGAGTTCTAATTTATTCTCACCTGCATATTTCATTAATGTATTTTTACTCCCACATCAACATTATTAATAAAGACGTTAAACTGAATGGATTTCTACAGAATGCTATTAAATATTCCCCCCTACACTCCAAATTTAATACTTTGAGCCTTTATTTTACAGTCAGTTCTCAAGACACATGACAATGCTCTTCTGCAAGTCATTGGGAAATAATTTTCAGTACCATTCTGCAAAGTATCGTATCAAGTACTTTCCTAGACTCTGGATATATATATTACATTTCCTTTATCCACTAAGTAGGTGATTGTGTAAAAAAACCAAACAACCAAACAACAAAAAACAAAACCAAAACCCCAAATGACAAAATCTGTTTTTAGGAAATAGCTGCTGTACTTTACTACTTGATGACTGGGTTTGGGATTGGGGAAAGAATGATCTGAATTATTTTTTCTAACCTTTGCACCATGATTTATAGAGCAGTGTTGGCAGCTTTGCCCAGGATCATTTAAATTCCCCTGGCAGCAGGATCTGTTTCTGCTGCTTGTAGTGTTTAGCACTAAACCCTTGTTCTCAGGACAGAATAGCAGGGCAAAAGGCTCCTTCAGATCGACCCTTCTGCTGAACTGCATCGAAGCTTACAGCAGGTTCTGCTGTGAATGCTACAGCCAAGTATGCAATGATGTGTCTCCCACAGACAACAAAGTCACCTTTGCGCTGTCTGGAAGGCTTCCATCATGCTCTCACGTGGCAGAAGTGCCCCCGACTCAACCTTCTGACTGCAGTGTCTGGAAAGACAGTGCGCCCTGTTGCTTCCGTGCTGTTTTGATTTCGCTCTTTTCTGAGCCTTTTCTAACATGCTTTCTTTCCTACGTTAAATTCTTTCCCTCCTTAGCAATTTTCTCCCAGCTACCTGTGTTTTTCAAATTACTAGGCACAATTAGAGTAATTCTGCTTCTTTCTACAGGTTCTGCAGTGTGGCAGTGGAATCTGATCGGGACCCAATTCAGCTGTGGTTATCTGTCTAGCAAACTATGTGTTTGCTTTGGGAAGGCAAGTTGGAGACCTGGTATATTTACCTAACTGTTTAAAGCAACACTCACCACCAAAAGAACACTTCAATCTTTCGTTAGGAAATAACGCAGTGACTTCATAGGAAAAGTTACTTTTCCACATTCTTTCTTCTAGATTTATACAAAGACTGCACCACAAACAATCAAGGGAGTCCAACCACAAGATCAAATTTAGAATTGTCCCACAGAAAGCAAAGGCTAGGTGAAAAAAGAATTTGCCTTAGAACGACTATTGGAATAGTAGCGTTTAAGACTCACTAAACAGTTCAATTCCGAAGAGGGTATTTTGACATCCAAGCCATGTGCCTTAATGTTTCAAACCAAATAGTAAATGAATTATTAAACCTGTGTGGGCTGTTTATTTCCATTTCAAATAAAATACAAATCAAATCTGACGTTTAAAACTTTTCTATGTCTATAAAGAGTGGTAAGAAGAACACAGACATGTAAAAGAGGCTTGTTTGGTGCTTATAAGACTGCCCTATCAATAGTGGAAGTCATTAAAAATACAGATCTTCCATACAATGATTCAGGAGAACATTTGTGGCTTAAAATGTTGAAAGGTTAATACTGACAATAAAGCTAATGGCTGTCTGTTTCTCCTGGCATTCATTCTCCACATCCCTGTGGCCACTGAAGTTACTTGTGACATACTCCCTATTTAAGGTGTCCCTAGGTTGTTTAACTTGATTATGCTAGTGTTAGACTGGGGGGATTTTGGTTTACTGTTTTTTTTTTTAGTAAGGTAAAGACAAGCTGACTCCTCTGCTTTTTTTTTGTAACAAAAAGGACAATATCTGGTAAGAGTTCTGTTTGTGTTTTCAGGCCTTTCTAGCTAATGAAAGTTAATTTGCAGTAAAGCAGTCCTTGAGTTTGTCTAGTTTGAGATTAATCCTGTTTAAAGCAAGAAAAGATTGTAAATAAGGCATGAGTGAGCTCTTCCGCACACTGATATTTGGCACATTTTCAGTGTCTGCTGTGATAACATCTTTAGAGGTTACTAAGAATGTTCAGAGCTCAGCAAGGGTGGTACAAGACAAGCGTCGCTAGCTCATCAAAGCAGGGAAAAAGAAAACTATCGAGTATCATATCACAGAATCATAGAATGATTTAGGTTGGAAGGAACCTTAAATATCACCTAGTTCCAACTCCCCTGCCATGGGCAGGGACACCTTCCACTAGACCAGGTTGCTCAAAGCTCCATCCAGCCTGGCCTTGAACACTTCCAGGGGTGGGGCATCCACAGCTTCTCTGGGTAACCTGTGCCAGTGGCTCGCCACCTTCACAGTAAAGAATTTCTAAATGTCTAATGTAAGTATACCCTCTTTCAGTTTGGAACCATTACCCCTTGTCCTATCACTATGTGCCCATGTAAAAAGTCTGTCTCCAGCTTTCTTGTAGGCCCCCTTTAGATACAGGAAGGCTGCTGTGAGGTCTCCCTGGAGCCTTCTCTTCTCCAGGCTGAACAACCTCAACCCTCTCAGCCTGGCTTCCTAGGAGGGTATACTCATGCCATACTAATTTAGATGTTCTGAATGCTCTCTCAGTATAATTCTGCTGACCCTGAAGTTGGGCCAGTCTGGGTGTGTAAGACAAATGACTAAAATACATATGGTTGTTACAGTTATTTATTTTTTTTAATTTACAATGCACATAAAGTTCATATTTTAACTTCACTGATATTTTAAATCTCAAAAATATTATATTTGTTAAATATATGCTTAGGACAAGCTTTACGCATAGAATTTAGCAAACAAAGTATGTCTTTTATTGTTATCAATTTTGAGATTTATCTAAATTTCTAAGTATTCAAATTTAGAAAGCTAT
The DNA here is from genome assembly GCF_023638135.1 of Falco biarmicus. Lineage (NCBI taxonomy): Eukaryota > Metazoa > Chordata > Aves > Falconiformes > Falconidae > Falco > Falco biarmicus. The sequence continues at coordinate 111,393,740 of NC_079289.1, read as the reverse complement.
ATGGAGGCAAAGACAAAATGTTTACCTGAGAGTTTTCTTCCTGGGTTTTCAGTTTGGTTGCACAACATGCACACACGCACAAACCCCACACCCATTTTATTTTATTTTAATTCCTGCATTTTCTGTTGGATTATCTGTAGTAAATTTGGATTTTCTCTGTTCAAACACATATGCTTTCAGTGCATCCCTGAACAAAATGTATATCACTGCAGATCATCTAACAGATGTGCCATTGGCTCCCTTCATGAAAAAAAAAAACAACAAACAGCTAAGTAGACATATGTAGACAGAGGCACAAACTGAAATTTAGGAGGCCAAGCTCTAATTGCTTGTTTTAGTAAGTGTTTCATGCAGGTACTTAAAATACATGGAGAAGTTCTCATCTAAAGTTAAAGTTTATTCTTATGTTGCTGGAGGAAAGATGTAAAATTTTTCAGGAGCTGATGAAGATGAACAGCGACATCCTATGAATCGTTGAAATATGGCTGGTCAAAAATGTTCTCTTGAAAGTAACTTTCAACAGAAATTTAGTTTTTACTGAATGTCCTGGGACAAATTGCGGCTTTGCTGTCTTCCAATCAAAAGATTAACGCTTAAAAAACCCACAAAACCAACAAAAATGAACACACAAAGAAAAAAAATCCCCCCAAAAAACCTCCCACCCACCCCTTCTCTTTGCTTAGTTAGCAACATGCAGAGACAATAAACTCTTAGTTGATGACCTTTCGGCATATGTCAACACTGCTTCCTATAGTTTTCTCATATCTACTATTTTGCTAAGTTTTAAATTTTATGTCCAAACCTTTTTTTTTTTTTTTTTTTTTTTTTTTTCAAATCTAGCTGATTACTACTAAATAAATTGAAGAAACTTTGTTGCCCGTTTTTAACACATATTTGCAAACCTTCCGGTATGGAAAAAAGCTTTTGCAAAAAGGAAGAGAATAACTTGCTCACCATGTCCATGATGAATAAAGTAAGAAGCTAATTAGATTAGATTCCAGCATGAAAGAGCTTGGATTAGGTATTATGAAGAACATTTTGATGATAAAGATATTGAAAGCAACAGAATGAATTGCTGGGGAAAAGCATAGCTGTCATCATGGGGCACTTGTATTAATAGGTTCGATAAACAACAGCCAGGAATGACAAAGATAAAATTGACCTTGTGTGAGGCAAGGTGCCAGACTAGACTTCTTGAGATACTTTACAGACTTACTGTTCCATAATTCTATCCCCATAGCTCTGTATTGTCATGGGTAGTTTCACAGCTGTCAATGGGACAACTCAGAAATGCTAACTTCTTGTGAAAGACTCTCCATGGTCAGAATATTTACATCTACAGTCTGCAACAATCAGAAAGATGAAGTATATGGTTCTGTAGCAGTGTGTTTTCTGCTTTTGGGGTTGTTTACCATCTGTTCTGTAGCATAAGTTGCCTAACATATATTTTATAGTATGAAGAGATAAATGTTTCTTCCTGCGTATGGGAAAAGGTCAGATTATCTATTCATTGGAAAATTCCTTTTGCTTTTTAAAGCTGCATTTTTATGGAAAAGTAATATCCAGCAGAACATAAATGTAAATAAATATATTCTCAATCATTAAATAGTCTATTTTTTAGAAAAATTAAATTAAATTTGGAGAGATTTGATGTTTCTCAGGATTTCTGTGTTTCGCTTTCCTGTTACTTCTCTAGTCACTAGGGAGCTGAGAAATGAAAGCCTTGGAGGAATCTAAGAGTTATCCAGCATTCCTGAAACTTAGGAGGCAGTTCTTCATCAGAAAATGCAGAAGCCTGAAAGTTTTTGCCTTAACTACCCTACAGAGCCTGCAGTGCAGCTGGGACTCCCATGGATTTTCAGCTCCAGGTTTTCAGGTCTTGTGACAAGAAACCTTAAAGTCCCTAATCCTAGGACAGTCCACAAAATGGGACTGTTCTTGAGATACAGCTCAGGAAAAACTTGAAATGTCAGGCTCTGGGACAGGTTTGCTCCAGAAAGGGAAACCCATGAGTCCTAAGAAACATTCAGTTGTCTGAGGCCTCTGTTCTCCAGTGATCTGGTGTGACAGGGGTGGGATGCTGGAGCCACCAGCTGCTTGTCTCTGATTGCAATCTTGTGCCTGGTTTCGTAATTGTCGTAATTTCACATTTTCCAGTGAAAAACTGCTTTCGTTTGGCAAACAGACAAACAGGTTTTTATTTAATGTTGTTTAAAGCTCTGGATGGAAATCTTCTAAAAGTAGTTTGTAAGGAAAAGCAAAGCTGAAAAAAGCCCTGCAAACCAAAACTGAAATCTATTTGCCTACAAAATCAAAGCTATTTCATATACTCGGCCTGCTTGATAATTCTGCCAATGTTTATGGGCTTGCAGTCACATGTTTCTAGGCATTTTCAAATTTTGATTCTCGGTTGCTGTGTGGAAGATTCACGCCAGCAACACATGAATTGACTAACAAACTGAGTCTATATTGGAAACAGTTTGTCAATGCATAGCATACAACTAAATGTAAAAATGTCAAACAAGTGGGGAAAATAAAACCAGAAAAGAATTATTGTTTATTGTCTTATAGTTAGTGTAGTTTCAGTTGTTCCTTACAATTGCAGGTAAACTGTTTTCAGGCAGAAATTACTTTAATTGGCAACCTTTCTTCAATATTATGTGAATTTTAACCCAATGAAAATTACACAATTAGCTTCAAATGATAAAATGTCAAAGTGAATTCACTAAAGAGTAAATTGACTAATTTCATTTAGTCTTAGTATTTTCTCCATACTTGGGTTGTTATTAGGGTGTTTTCATTGTGTTGTTAGGGAACAACTGGATGACATGAACATAAACTTCTTAAATATGGATGATGCAGTGTTTACTTTAGCTGTTACAATTGCATAAAACATAAGAACCTCATCCAGTGTATTCTGGTAAAAATAGAACCCTGACTACTTTCAGTAATGAAGAAATTTCTTGGACGGGATACCATTTGGAAGCCCATTCAGAAATAAAAGGAGAAGAAAGTGAAAGGTCACAATGCAAAAGATAAATTGCCCATACTTAAAACACAGAAAAGGAATCTGAAAAGCTGCTATCCAATTGTATTGTGACATTCAGTAAAGTCTGACTTGCAGGTTTAGTCTCAGTTCTTGCTTTACAAAAGTAGTTCTTGATTTTTTCTTTACCATATACTCAGAACAGGACCTTCATTCTTTTTAGAGTCTAAAGCTCAATGACTGTGACTGCTAATTTTGACTACTTTGACACATTTCCATTGATTTCTTTATCTGCTTTATCTGTTGTGTTATACCTGAAACATCAGATTTTAGATGCTACATATCCTACAGGATCTGTAGATGATTTTTGAAGACTATGCTTAGTTTCACTCTTAGTGACTTTATCTGCCCCAAAGTCTTTATAGAATGCTTTGCATAATGCAGTCTTTCTGCTTACTTGTTCACAGATTACAGCTACTGTTCTCATGTATTGGACATTTAATTGGGCATTTACATGATGATTCCTATTTGTTCTACATCTTGGTGTCCTAGCCATAAAGTTTTGATTTTCACTTAGATTTTTCAGATTTTTATTTTTACTCTATTTCTGTTTCCCCTTAGTGCTTTATGCTATTTATCTACTGATTTGTCCTTTAATGATTTGTTCTTACAGAACTTCTCAAGGACTGTCTACACTGAAATCTAACTCTGTAATCCAATATGTAATTTTTGACAAACCTATGTATTTTGCACATGCATTATTTTTATGTATTATTTTCCTGTGCTTTGATTCTATGTTTGCTTGTACAAACAGGGAAGGAAAGAGAGAAGAAAGAACTTAAAAGGGTTTCTTAAAAGGCACTCTATTTGCAGGCAAGTTCACTAAAATTCTTAAGGTTTTTTAACACCCTTTTCTGCACAAGTGCTGTGGGGGTGAATGTGTCCTCCTTTGATGGAGAGACAGAGTTCTAGAGACTTTCCACAGAAAGGACCCAGCTCATACGTGTCAGTGCAGAAACAGCAAGGAGGTGTTACAGCGGGTGCAACTTTGTTGTTGAAAGTTTGTAGATAGTTTTGGAGTGCCTAGGGCTGAAGACACGTCTTTTTTGTTATCCTACAAACACTGCTATGACTGTCATTCCCAAGCTCACATTCATCATATTCATACTGTTGTACAAACCTTGTCATCATTCAAGAATTGAATTTATTGCTCAAATATTTCAGTGGCGATGATGTTTTAGTTCTGTTTTTTTCACTGAAGATTCCCATCTCATCAGTCCCACCTGAGCAGTCTTTCATTTATGCTGACGTTCTTCTGGCTTGAATCCATAGGTGAGTATGGGTCAGGATAAAAGTAGATTTTTCTTGAGATTAGTTCCCATCCATTATACTGGTTCCCATTTAAATTCATATATTCAAAATAGCGTCTTCAAACCCTAGAACTATTTTTTTCTTCAGCTGGCTGATAGACAGGGTAATATGATAGTCCTCTCCCTGATTTTTATTTTGTTGTTCTAAAAAACTGCTATACAGTGGGATTACATTCAAGATCAAGTAAATAAGCATTTGAATTTAGAGAAGATAAACCAAAGAAAAAGTTATTTTGTAATTTTTTGCTGCAGATTGGGAAGTCTGCAGGAATCCAACAGAGAATGATAGATTTGGAAGATACTTAGAGCATATCTTTCTTACACCTGCTAAGCATTCTAATTGTTTCATTATTGGGACAAACAATGTGCCATATCTCTGTGATCATAGGCAGAGTTTACAAAATATTTCTCATTAAGGACATGCTGTACTAATACCTATAAAATAACCACAGAAATACATTTTTGCAAATGAAGCTGCCTTGGGTCACCACAGGAGATACATGGATATTAGTCATTCTGGCAATATTCACAACTTTGTTCAATTTATTGATTCTGTGATGAAGGGGGAAAAGAGGCAAATCTATCTGGTTTTCATGATGAAAACTAAGAACGTGAAAAAACTCTCTCTCTTTTTTTTTTTTTTTTTTCTTACTAGATCCATGACATGCCTTTCTTCTCTAGCACCTTTAATGCTGGGAAACTCCAATGTGGTTGAATGGTTATAAACCAAGCTAATTACACAATCCGAGATCTTAGGTTTCTGTAAGTCAATATTCAGAACACCTTAGAATATATTTGAACAATGTAGACATAAAGGTCAAGTTACAATATTATTTCTTTTTAGGTAGGTCAAATATATTAAAATATATTTTCCTTTCTCAAAAGTTGGAGCATTCAAATGTAATCTAGATAGTTTTGTCAATTATCCATCTAAACCAAATGAACAAAGAGGCTGCTTTGTGCTGTGCATACATTCTTGCATTTTAATGATGTGATTTTCTGTCAGACATAAGAAATTCAGAGAAGTGACCTCTCCACAGCTTCTTTAAGTAGTGCTAAGTGATACATAATTTATCTGTAAGAATAAGGACTTGTAGACACTCAGCATAGGAGTTTAATAAATAATATCTCTGAATACTTTTATACTGCACTGTCATATCTGATCTGAATGCACAGGCTGATGTTTTATATTGAGTTTTAAGTTTGGAAAGTGTTTTCCCTTCTTTTCATGAAACTTTGGACATTTATTTGTGTGTTAGGTGGTGGAAAATTCAGTTTCTTCTCTTCATGGAACTGAATGCAGTAAAGGATAGTATCTGATGACAAATGTAAAAACTTCTGTAGACACCTTACACCAAGTGTCATCCTTTCACCCACCTCTGAAGAGTAGTAACTTTATTGTTCTCTGTGTTACTGTTCTGTTTGCACTGATGAATTTCCTGAGGTTGTTTGTCAGCCTTAGTACAAAGTAAATGTTGCTTAGATGCTCTGAATTGATTATGTTCACCCTCAGGCAATTTCACAATAACCTATTGCAGATTAAAATCACAAAATGCTATGTTACCTCCCATCTTTATTAAGATAATTGACCCTCCTACTGAATTAATAATCTACAACCTGGTTGCTTAAATATGCTTGCTACTGAACAGTTCTCCTAAAGTCTGAATGGTATCATACTTTGATGAGATAATTGAGCTTGTTTGTCTTCTTATTCAGTTAAACATCCTGGACTGACAAGAGCTTATTACTTAAAATTCATCAGGCAAATGTGGAAGGCTCCAGATTTGCCACGGATATTTTTCATAATTTCTGTTATTTTATTCATTACCTTTCTACTATTCAAAAGAAAAATTACAGGTGAAAGTCTAAGCTATTCACACTCAAAATTATCAGTGCATGTATAATTTGTCGTTACAACTTTATTGGCTCTGAAACAAAGCTTTTTCTATGTAGTATGATACCTTGTGTATTTTCTTATAATTAGTATGGGTTTACTTGAATTTTGAAATTAGTAGGAAATTATTTAAATATGAATTAAAATTAAGCTCCTCTTGGATAATTTGCAATTTCTAATAAAGGTGATGAGCTTCAGAATGCTTTGGATTCCTCTCAGTATGGAGATTCATGCATGTTTCTAGCTAGATACATGGGAAATAAGTTTATTTTGCTATTACATTGCCTACACTGTGCTCTCTTGCAGGATGAGTGCTGATGAGATGAACAGGCAGAAACACATATGGGAACTCTGTTTCCCTCATTAAAGCAACCATTTTGCATCTGGCTGTCATTTTCTGTACCCAGTCGTTGCCGCCTCATATTCCCTTTCTACCCACTTCCTTTATTTTTATGTTTCTCCTTGTTTTAGCATTTCAGGTAAATATAAATTTCAGACATGGCAGACAAATGGGCTGGCTCAAGCAGTCTGTTTGAAAATATGATCTCCTTCATTTTCTGGCTTTTTTTCTTTCCCCCTAATTAAATAGGGGGTGGGGAGGTGGGGGGGTGGGAGTGGGATGGGGGGATATTCTTATTTAAAGCAATGGCAATCATATGTCCATAGCTGATTAGTTCATAATAAGGTACATTGATCAAATGGAAGCCTGCTACCATGAGAAAACTCTGATCAAGTTCTTACTTGACTGAGGAACTATAAAGAAGTTCTGTAAGCCTACATATGTTGCCTTCACCCCTTAAATACCACCATGTACTTCACTGTAAGTCCCTCTGCACTTACACAGTGAGTAAAAGGATTTCCATGTATTTTGTACTCAAGGCCTGACTCCACATTGTTTATTTACATAAGTAGCCTATGTGGAGTCAGGTAGGCTATTGGCATGAGGAATCTTGTAGAAATTTTAACTTTAGGTTTAAAAGTCTTTATAAGGTGTGCAGAAAGTCGTCTATAAAGATTTACAATATTAAAACAGAAAAAGTTGACAAAACTTTCTATATAGAAATGTCTTCATTCTTGACTATGATTCCGCTTTACTGATGCAGCATCATAATTCTTTTTAACTCGGAGGATGACTTTACATACTAGAAATTGCATACACTGACCTATTGGATAATGGGGCCCATCAGTCAATGTTTACTGTCAATTTAATTTCACTGCATCACACCTAGCACTTCGATCAAAACCCCTGGGTGTTAAAACATCTGCTATTTTAGAGCTACTTAGCAGTCCTTAGCAGTCCTGTCAACATACTTTTTTGAACTTCTTTTATAATGGTACTGTATCTTGATAACAACTTCTTGCACCAGCCAGCTATGAAGAGAAATAGTCAATAAAAAACCAATCAAAATAATATATAAAATATCCTCAAAATGGCCAAAGGCATTGAAAGAGCTCAAATTAATTCTCTCAGCAACCAGCTGCTGAGTGAGTTCAGTATAGTAGTAAAAATTCTTTATCCTTCCTGACTTTAAAATACTTAGCCTTTTTCAAGACTTGTTCTTGAGAGCATATTACTTTCAGAAGCTCCACCAGCGGTACTAAATTTAGCCTTCTGTATTTGTTCAAAACAGTAGCCCAGAAAATAAATAGTGATTACAAAATGCACAGATCAACTGATCTGAAAAATCTCCACAATTGCCCATATTAATTTCCATATTCACTTAAGTGATCGGTCACCCCTCCTCCAACCCTAAAAGACTCATACATTAAAAAGAGGCATCATCCTCATAATGGAAGTGTTTAATTGTCTGAAATATCTCCTGGAAACCTTTTGGTTGATTTTCTGAACCCCAGTTAACAGAAAGAGCTGTCTTGCACAAGTAGAGAGCTTTTCAGATCAAATTTTCTATTAGGTCATAGCTTCTGTAGAAAACAGGACAAAAAATTATTGTTCCATTATAATCAATAGCAAAGCTTCCCTTTAGCTCACAAAAGCCCAAAATTGCCACAATTTGATAGCATTAAATTGATACTCTTTTTTTTTTTTTTTTTTTTTTTTTTAATCTGAAGTTGTATTACTTACTCTTCCACATCCATATTTCTAATAAAAGGTTTTCACCCAAAGAGTAACTTTATGTCTTTATATAGGACAGGGAACTATGATCTGTGTCACCAGCACTTAGGACACTGGAAAGACAAAACTTTGTTAAAGTAAGCAGGTGGATCTGCCCATCTCCTTGTTAATTCTTAACACAGTGTTCTCAAGGTATTTCTTTCTGTAAATAGGTTATTTCTCAGAATATTGTAAACTCATTGCTATACCTCTCAGTTTCTACTGGAATGCATCAAGATGTATTTTTAACTTATATATCTTTGTTTCATTTTTCTCACTGTTAACTTGGCTGTTGACTTTAATGAAAACCTCCCTGGGTTCAGGAACTTACTGAGTTTTTGAGTAACAGTAGTAAGCTCTTTGCCACTCTCGTTCTTACCAACCGTCAAGGTTCTAGATGTCTCAGGACTGATCCCATTCATGATTAAGTCAAGACACATTACTTCTATGAAAATTCTTTTCACAGATGAAGAATGAGAAAATCCACACGGTTAGGAAAAAAAAAAAAAATGAAACACCACCCTCCTCCTAAAAAAACCCAACAAAAAACCCCCACAAAACAAAATAAATAAATAAATAAATAAAAAACAAACAGAACAGAAAAAAACAAATTAAAAAAGGTAGCAGAAATAATGTCTTTTCCAATCTCTGACACATTTTTTTCATGTTTTCTTCAGGGTTCCTCTTTTTAATATGTATCCACAAGGCTGCAACCTTAAAAGTTAAAAGGTTACCCTGAAAGGCAAGACAAAATCCTCAAGAGGTAACTATTACTGTGCTTATTTTGCATATAGGTAAACAAAACCTAAACCCATTTACTAATTTGCCTGAGATGTTCTATAGTGGGATGACTTTGTCAGAATGAGAGAGCTAAAGTGCAGACCCATGGTGTGTTTACTTAATTACATCTGTAATCGCCTACCAACTGAGGTACCCTCAGTCCTCCTGATCCTACCCATGGACCCACAAGTCACACATACTCTGGCCATAGCCACTTTCCTTGCATTAGACCAGCAATCATATTACTGTGGGATAAATCACTTTTAACACTGTGATCAGACAGAATATTAATAAATCAGAATTAATAAATTTATATATAATGATATATGTAACAGCTAAAAGGAGTTAGGGGTATAGCTTTCTTCCATCATGGATTGATCGAAAGATTAAGCAAGACATGCCTTGCACACTACATGGATGGGAGATTTTCAAGATAAAATGTGATTTTTTCACTAATGTTCCTCATGGGTCAATGGCAGTGTCTATCAGAAAGGATGGTAGCCCAGCTCTCTGAATTATATAAACTAAGTTGACAAAGCTTGGTCTGTCTGCTTTTTGTCTGGCGTAGAATCCTGTATGTTCTGTAGACATTACTGGACCAGAGATGTTTGTTGGACTGTGTTTAACACCCTGTGTGACACAAACTGTTTGTGAGCTGACCTAGCCAATACTCTTTGGACATTGCCCAACAGCATGGGACTCAGCTTTTTGGGTGGCCTACAGGTTTTGGTGTGGACCTCTGAGACTGATCTTGTGAGCCTCAGGGACTTGTGGAGGAGGTCCTCAGAAGCACTCAAAATTCCTTACACTGAACTGCACCTTTTTAGAGTTCACATCATTTCTAAGTTGTTGTGTGAATTACATACCAAGTTATTTTCTTCTTGGGTCATTTTCATTGTTTCCAGTTAGGTAATAAAAGAAAAATGGATGTTGTTAAAGTAGCATTAACACTTCGTAACTGCAGGACAGTGAATACTGGCAATTCTGTCTCTTGCTTAGCAGGCAAGTTATTTTCCAATAAAATAACGGCTGACTAATTAGAACACGACTTAGAAGCATCACTGACTAAGTAGGATATTAAATACCTACTTGAAGAATATACGTGTCTGTATAAAACAGGATGCTGCTTGCTAGCTGTCGGTCACTAGATCCACATTCCAATACAATGATCTGGTGTATATTATGAGAAGACATGCATGTGTATTTTATAATCAGTTATGAGAAGGGAGATCTACTCTATAAATTAACAAATCTAGGTCTTGCAGTTGAATATGCACTGAGATAAGGTATGGATCAATAATGTCAAATTTACCTGACAGGAAATACTTTAATTATACTGGTACTGTGTCAAGAATTAATTACACCTGTAGTATTTCAATGGACTAGGAAACAGCTGTAGAAATAAAAAGTAACTCTAGGACAGGAGTGCATAATAAAATGGAGTATGTTCTGCTTTCATATATAGTATCTGGAATCTAGCAGATACTGCCTTACAGTTTTTGGGTGGCAGTAGAAATCCAAATAGAATAAAATAAAAGTTTGTTGGTGGTGGTGGTTCATAGAAGACTGTACATAATCTAGATAAAGGGTGTAGTGGGTGCTTATCTTTTGATTTACAGCTCTGTAACTCTGCTAAGCTCTGGTTCACGTAGGTATACTCTGAACTCAATGTAAAAGAAATAAAACAAAGTTTGGCTGCCCCACACAAATATTTAATCCGCTGTAATCAAGTTAAGGACACAGTGATAGCATGTAGAAGGATACATTTAGTTTTGCATACCATAATAATATAAAGTCACTACAGTTGATTTAATTTGAATATTTTTAAATGTACATTTCTGCAGGAGCTTTGAGAAACGGCTCTTTGTCTTTCTTTTACACTGTATCATAGATTTTTATTAGGGAAGTACTTTTTTCTCTCTGTGTGTGCATGACTATATTGTTTGGAAATTCAGATAACTTGAGTGCTTTTCCTTGTAAGAACACATTTTCCCTCCCTAAAGGCACCATTTATATTCTTTGGTTGTTTTTGCCCACCAGATAGTCTCGACATGATTTTCAGTGCTGTCTTATAACTGCTTCTAAATGTTTTCCTTCCCAATATTATTTAAAACTTTGTTACATAGTACTAAACTTTCATTTATTTTCTCACTTTACTGCGTGTGGAAAGTGGAGAAAAAACATTTTAACACTGTTTTTATGATGTGGCATACGAAACTCAGTTTCATGTGTGATTTGGTACATAAACTCACGGAGTTAAATTCTTTATATGAGTCAGGGGTAGGCAATATGTAATCAGCCATGAAGTTTGTGTTTCACAAAGCTACTTGCACTGAATTATTCAATATTTGAGCTTTAATGATATTTGAATAGGAATTTGTATGTAGGCTGTAGAGTGGATAGATGAAAAAAGGAAGACAAACTTTTGATTTTTGGCTGAATGATTTGCATCTGAGATCATTTTTCAGCCCGCTATGGGATCAGCCCTCCCCGAGACCGACATTCGCAGTGCTGCCTCCAAGGACAGGTGACCTCCACCACCTCTGTAGGTTGAGCACAGTCTCCATAGCTTCTCATAGCTTTTCCCTGAGGACCTGAGCCATGTAACCCTCAGGGATGACCTCTTTGTGGCAGGACCATCATCGTTACGCATCTACCTCCAGGAAGACGGTGATCTTGTACCACCTGAGGAGAATCAGAGACAAATCCCATGAAGGTCAGGGCTGTCACGGCTGAGGGAGCACTCCCATTTCGACTCATTCCTCCATGCCGTCAGCCCCGGCTGTGACTAACGAGGCAGTGGGGCTGCCGCCTGGGAAGTGTGCTGTGGAGCACAGCTTGTTTCTGGGTGCAGGAGGACAGACTGTACCCATCACTGCTTGTCAGTGCCAGATGGGAGGGAAAGGAGGCAGGGGGGAAGCCAAAACCAGCCCAGAACATAGGAAACATATTTCAGAAATGTCTGCATTGCGGTTTTCTGCCTACACTAGAAGCGTCTCTGGGCCAGTCTCCACAAACAGGGTGATGGGGGCAAGAAGGGTCCACAGTGGCAGTGATAGGGAGAGGCAGAAGTTTTATTTGCCGGGGTGCTTGAAGCGTGGCTCTCCCAGTGATGCCCCCGCAGCTGCCTTTAATCCTTGGAGCTGGGAGTGCAGCTACACCTGGTCAGGCTCAGCCACGCGGGGAGCCAACGTGCTGCAGGGTCCTGTCCCAACGTGTCATCCAAAGCAGCTGTGTAGCGAGACTGCACCCTGCGCTGCTGCCCATGGCTCCTCTGGCAACAGACCGTATGTGTCCACATGCCCTGGGGCTCTGCAGGAGCTGGTGGATGGAGGATCATCAGAGGGGGACTGGGGTGAAAGTCTTGTGGGGTTGTTGCAAATTGTCTCAAAAGTTTTACTGAATCTTTCTATGTTTTGTGTTTGTGAAACAGTTAGCTATAGGAGCATCTTGATTTTAAGGAGTTAACCTCCATGTTAGAATTAGGCTAGCACTTAGTACCCAATGATGTATGAGTTGCTGTGCTGCTTGTTATCCGAGACTGTTTTACTTGAAGTCCCTATTCTATAGACCATAATAATCTTACTATCTAGACCATAACCAGAGAACCCAGGTTCTATTGTGTATAGAAAGAGTTATTGGACAACTCGGCAAGACAGATATCTAGCCAGCCAACTTGGCAACAAATCTTACTTTTAAGGTGTCTTGAAGTGAACTACCTTCATTATAATACTAAAAAAAACCACCCACAGGTCAAGAAGACCCTTGCCCAGGTGAAGACCCTTCCCCTGTGCAAGCATAGTAACGGAAGAGCATGACACAGCAGATTTTATAATTATATGCAAATTAATAGCCAATCATTGTAACTGGGAGCATACAACCTTGTAATTTTGTGTATAAATGTAACGGTGAAATCTACACAGGTGTGCTTGATTTGTGGAGATGCCACTGAGCACCCAGCACTGCAATAAAGGAGTGCTTGCTTCCTAATACTACATTGGTGTTAAGAGGTTTGATTCCCAATTCCGGTGACACGTGCCACAAGAAGCAAAGGGGGATGGTTACTTTCATACGATTTAGCTTCACACTGGTCTGTCGTGAGGCCAGGAAAATCCTGGAAGGGCCCTGGATCACAACAGCAGTTTTCACCCCTGGGAACACTGATGGATTGTGCTGGTGTGCTCAGTCCTTCCGAAACAGGCCAGACTCCAATGCACTTAGAAACAGTTTAATAATATGGAATGTATTGATCTGAATCAGCCATCTTGAAATCAATTTTAATTCAAACCACTATAAGGAAACAGCCATTTCAAGAGTAACAAAGAGTTACGAAATTCAAGAATGAAAGAAAAGCATTCTCAGCTCCAAAAGGTCTGTCCTCACTGCCTCACGATACCTCACAGAGATACTTACCTCCTCCATGCAGTCAGACTAACTCCACTTGCATACCTTACAGCTCAGGTCACACTATAAAATCTCCTCAAAACACTTTTACTTTCATAATCAACTTATATTCGGGTTGTGCTGGGACTTCAGTCCAGAATAACCTCCTAAAAAGACTCTTCTACTTCCCTTTACTCTCAAACGATGCAGATATTTTCGGCAGATCATATGCTGTGGCCTCTAGGTGGTAATAAGAAATTTTTAGCCAGACTTTATCTGCTGGGCAGAGGTGAGAAGTGAAACAGCTTTTCCTCCACGCAGGGAAGAAAAATTTATGCATGAAACCTTTTCACACTGCAAACTTGCAATTTTAGATCACCTTTAAATTAACAGCCTTACTTAACACAATGCCATATCTGGGGTTAATGAATGTAGATCATTATTGACTGCTGATTGAGACTAGGCACAAGACTAGTCAACCACTCTGGGGTCATAGCAAAGTTTTGGTGATAACGGGACTCTGTTGGCTGATGGCCATATCTAACTTGAAAGAATACCATGACAAAGACCTGTTATTGTTAATGTGGAAATGATCGTAATAAAGCTTTTACACAGATCAAATTCTGCCAGCCAGGCCAATGCTAAATAATAACTTATTCTTTGAGTATATTCTGTCTCCAGGCAGATAATGAATCCAAATTAAAGTTTGAAGAGGAAGCATTATTGCCTTACCTTTCTTCCTAAACAATTAATCTGCTTAAAAATTAGAGGAAAATAGTTCTTGATTTCTTAGAAAGATCTTTTCAGATTTGAATCCCTGAAACAAATTGGAATCTGAAATAAATAAATATTTCTGATGAACTCTAATACCAAGATTCACACTTTTCATTATGATGTGTCTTTTTAAACTTTTGATTGAGTTGGTATTATGTTATCTCCAGGTTACGAAAGATTCAGGAAGAAATGAGTGTAACAATCCAAACTCCTGCATTATCTAAAGTAGAGCATACAGTGAATTTCTAATAGATTTTCTCTCCAAGGGTCTTAATCCCAGCCTCTTTCTGTGGTAGTCTGAAAAGAACAAGATAGAATCTGCTTATCACCCTTTCCCCCTGAAAGCACAGGAAAAGTAAACAAGAAAGGCAACTTGTCAGCATTGAGACAATTACCTCTGTTTCTAACATCACAGCCTAATGCTGATAAGGGAATTTTATGAGGGATTTTTGTATCCAGATTAGAGAAATCAACAGCTGGGCTTGGGCATTCTGCTATCTGGATTCATGTCGTTTCCTGTGCCCTTATGTATGTCAAGGCAAAGTTATTTGACTTAAATTTCACTTTGCCTCGAAAAAAAACCCACCACAACAAAAAACCTTATTGATTTATCCTGGGTTCTGTTATTTCATGTTACTGGGGTAAACTATGAGAGGAGATACAGAGCTGTATTGTCTCAGTCCTCGCGGTGGAAGACACTATACCAAGAGAAAAGAAAATACGTTTCCCACATAGCTAGAGGTTATGCCCACAGCCAGCTCTTTTTCTGGAAAGTACTTGTCTTCCCTTGCTGTGTTGGTCCCACTCTGCAAGCTCGTTTGAAAAGGTTTGATAATAGAGCTTTCCTTCAGGGATCTTCCTCCCAGAACAGAAATGTGTGCTCTCAGCAAGGAGAGAAAACTGCTTTGGTAGCAGAAAGATGAAGGAAGAAGTAAAGTCATTAAGCTTTTGCCCATAGAACAATCTTTCATAAAACCAGGAACACTCTGGCCAATTATTTGCTCATTTTGAAAATCGCGCTGACATTTTTTTCTCTGCAGGTCATAAAAACCTCCAAAGCAACTTCCTCACCTAGAAGCTTAAATCCCATTGAAAGGTGATGGGATTTCAGTTCCTAACTTACTCAGCTTTTTTCCAACATTGGAGATTCTCCTTAAGCAAACATCAAACTAATCCAATATTGGCTTTGCTTTTTATTTAAGAATTGTTTTTGGAAGAGTGGCAGGGGCAAAAATAATGTCATAGAAAATCCTTTTTTCATTTCCCTGAACAAAACAATTTAACATGAGGGAAAACTTCATAGGGACAGATTGCTTTACCTAGAAAAGCTAACCTATTTTCTTTTGAAACACAAAACTGAAACAAAATGAATCAGTGGTATTTGATTTGCAGAGAGAATACTGATCAAAATAGCCATGTATATGGCGTGGCCCCATATATAATATCATCTATGGCCTCACAATAAGGGCTTAAGTCCTCCCCGACCATAAGGCTAAATTCGTAAGGTATCTTTAAACTAATCATTCATGTGAAAAGAAGCAAGGAAAAGAGAAGCTAACTGAATAGCTTCCTAGTAAATAGTACTTCCAAGACCAAAATTCACCTTTGAAAATCAAAAAGTTAGCAAATAAATTCACCATGTTATTAAAACTTTAACAAGAATCTGTCTCCAGGGTAAAATCACAAGCAGTGATTTCACTCATTCTCCTACCCTCCAAGGAAACCTTCCCACTGAATTTACTTACATTTTTCTTCAATAACAGTGAAATCTTTCTGCGGAACACACAGATGGCCAGAAAAGGCATGCTCAATCAAATAAGGGAGGAAAACTGGAACAAACCTCAAGGGTAGACTGTAATATATCTGTCATTCTTTTCTTTAAGGTTATGGTAGTCTTAACCACCAAGTAAAATCCCTATCAACAGGCTAAATGTAACAATCCTGCAGTTGTTTCTCAGCCCAAACCTCTGCTGATTTCAGTTCAGAGCTGCAACTTGGGAAAAGTATAAAGTTTGGTTTTAGGAGGTATCTGCCGGTTCAAAGATAATTCACAAAAATGTACTTTAGAAGCAGCCCCATATGTTTTCTGATTTGGCATCCAGTGTTACAGATCTGCTCATAAAAAATGTCTCATTTTTCAGATTTACTGCATCCAATTGATTTTAGTGTAAATGTCTTTTATTAGTGCAAATATGAGTATAGTACAGTGTCACCAGTATAGTGCATTGTGTGTATATTGTGTAACCAATATACTGTAAATATGTTTTATTTAGTGTAAATATTTTATGTGAAAAAGTTGTTATCCTGAAACATCACATTGAATGTTTAATTATATGATGTGAATTTCAATATATATATGTATTATCCATTAAATGCTGACTAAAATGGATTTTTAAAAAATAACATTCCAAGGATGGTAATATTGAAGAATGTTGATTCAAATACAGAGATAATAGAAATTCAAACTACTGTGTGTGAAGAATAAAGGATTTGCTTATGTGTTTAGAGATGCATTGAAGCTAGGCTAAGAGATAAGAAAGTAAAACTGACACTTGTCAAACTAAATGCTGACTTCTATATTTGATTTAAATGAATTCCTTTGATAGACTGGATAATACAATTGAGTGAATTCAAAGAAAGAGGAAAATATACAGTAAACACTTAAAACTATATCCTTTTAAAAGAGCAGCAGCAAGTTTAAATAAAAAGTCATTTGTATTACATGAAGGTAATTGTCACTACTGAATCTGTTTTCCATAAGCTTTACAAAAAGTCATGTGATTTATTCATGTATGTGAGAATGGGTATTCTATGTTTTCCACAAGAAAGTACTTCTTATTTGAGCTGTTATTAGCCACTTTCTGTCTCTGCTTTACAAGAAATTGCTTTTTTGGAGCCTAATTCCACCCTGAATTTACGTTAAATCTGTGAATGCAAAACGTGTTTCTACACGTTTGTGGAAAATACTTGCATAAGGCTCAAGTTTCCCTTTAAAAAGGTTTCTGATCTGTCTAAGCAGCAAAGCTTTTTTGTATTAAGTGACTGGTAGTCAGTACTTCTGAGAAATATATCACCTATTAAGGTCTTTGAATTAGAAATGGATTTTTAAATGTCTCTGGTCCATGTTAGCAGTCTGGGATATAAGAAAAGTTTCTATACATCTTTTGTAGGTGTTTTGCTTCTTTGATTTAAGAGCACAGTCTGCATTAGAATCAGTTTGTATTTTGAAGTAATTTAGGTTTTAGTGTGAACCTACAAACTGGGGTTTTGAAACAGAACTGGCATTGGCATCTGAGCTGAACCTGAGAGTTTTGTGACCCCTCTGCAAATATTCTAGGCAAGTCAGGCATCTCAGAATGGGGTGTTTCCTGAGATAACCAAAGTGATTCACTGAGGACACAGATTTAAATCACACCCTGCTCTGTCTGGGGCTTTGGTGCTATTTTGCCAATACCAGGGAGCAACTTATTCTGTTTGGGGATTTCTCTGCCTTGAATTCTCTTTTGCAAACAAGCTCTTCCAAAAGGAAACAGCTGTGCCTTAATTAATTCATTAGTTAATTAAATTTCACTTCAGGGGGAGGAGCAGCTTACAAAGAATGTTCTCCTCCCCTGTCCCATTACCACTGATGAAGCAGTGGTGAAAGAGTCATCAGGGGTCTCAAAGATCTAAGTTCACTTCTTTTCCTCACCTGTATGAGCTGCAAGCATCTGCCTCCCTTAGCCCAGAGGGATATTCTGCCTCTCAGGCAATGGACAGCTTTTCAGCTTTAGTAACCTGCAGGTACGTTGGAAGCTGTTTACTTTCTGTGATGTTCAGTAGGCCAGAGGGACATAAGAAACTGGAGAATGAGTCTGTAAGGAAGCGTTTGGGTCATCCATCACGAAGAAGGAAATCCTGCATTTCAACTGTGCTGAGCACTTTTTGTTTGTTCTGCGTTAAGCAATCACTGGATAAATTACTGAAATGTAAGGAACTACCACTGGAGCAGAGGCTATATCCAAACTATATAGCAGGCAGGAAAAAGAAGTCAAAGGTGTGTCTTATAAATGCATGTCAGAGGTGCTTAGATGTGAGAAGTCTGCTGAGTTGCTCAGCCCTGCTAAGCACTCCTGAGCACATCAAGCAGAAAACCTGTAGGCTATGGCATCACTTCTAGTTTTGAAACTCATGTGTGTTAATGTTTAATGACCTAATATCATATGAACTTAGGAGTTAGATACTGGAGATTTGAAGAACTAAACTCAGAGCAGAGATGCTCTTGTTTTATGGTTTTGTTGTTAAGCATTTCTGGAAATGCTTGTGTATGAGTAGCGTGGCTTGGGGTCTTCATGTCTGAAAACATTAGCTACTGCATCTTATTATACCTCCTTTGGAAACTTTATTTTCCACCTTAATAGTTACTGCTGCATGACCACTGATAGAAAGTTTTATCATTTGCAAATCTGATGCCTTATCCCCCTCCAAAGGTGTTAAACGCAACAAAATTCTGCTTAAGCTTGGATTTTAGGTTGTGGTGATTTGGTGGGGGTTTTTGCTGTGTTGGTTTGGTCTGGCCTAGGTAGTTGGTGGTGATGATGGTTTATAGCAGTTTAAGGATATTCTTGTAATGATTTTCAATCAGATTTGTTCATACTGTTGTGTGAAGTATGTTTGCAAACATTAGCTCTCAAGAACATAGGAATCATCAAATCTTTGGTGATGATAATATCTATTCAACATTTGTAAACAATGTCTCAGATATTAATCGGAGGAAATAAGTAAGAAAACTGGGAAGGTACTTGTTGCCAGGGTCAAAGGGAGATGGGAGTAAAGTTATGTATCGGGTTATTTTTTCTGACTAATATGGAGCCAGGAAAACTTTCTTTACGCTTTCTGGAAAAACACCAGGGAAACAAAGTTCCAATTCCCTTTGCTTAGACTACCACAGACAGAAGTTAGAAGAAGTTATAAGAAAAATCTTTCACCAATGTAGGGGCAAGAGTGCTAGCTAGGAAATACCCAGTTTCCAAATTTTTTTTTTGTTATGCTTTGGAGAGAAAATCAATAGGAGTGTGTGGGAAGAAAGAAGAGTTACCAAAAAAAGTGATAGATATAATCTAGAACACCTGTTTGTTCAGGTGCATCCACTTGCACCACTGTGGGAGATCTAGATTCAAGCATCTGTTCCAAATCAGATGGGCAATGTGGTTATGTATTCTAACTCCAATATTTAATTAAGTACCTTAAATATTGTGACATTAGTATTCTGAATCGAAGACTACTCCTCACAGGCCTCCTTCTGAAAAGTGTATTGGAGAAATATTTGAAAGTATGTTACACAACATAAAAAACCTCTTTAAATATTCCTCATCAGTTCCAGTGAACTGACAGCATGGGGACACTTAAGAATATAATGCAGACTGAGGGGTAGAGAAAAGCACTTGTCTTTGCATAAATGAAGGCATTCAGGACCTGAGCCTTCAGGATTTCAGCTACTATTGTAACATGCCTTATAGCACGTCTCTAGCAGCAGCAGCAGCTTTTCCCCTCAGGCCCATTGCTGCATCAAAAGTCCTCTTTCTCTGGGAACAATATATATTTGCATACTTTTATGTATCTTTAGTTCAACTCAGAATCTAACTTGAGTTGTGTGTCTTGATGTGAAATTTTGCAGAACTAGTATCTCTGTGTTTCCATCTCTCAGGGATGCTGTTGGGCATTTACCATGGGATGTACCACTCACCTTAAATGGGAGTAGGCTCTGTCTTGATAATGAGAAGTGTAAGGAAGTTCTATTGGGCTAACGGAGAACCCAGCTGGTACTGAAGTTTTCAAAATAGTAATTTCTGCTTTTCTGGAATGAGAAAAGAAAATAAAAACATGTGAAGAGACATATAATTGTTTTTTAAACTTAACTTTTACATTAAACACTATAGAGAAGTGTCAACTTGAACACTGAATGCAGCACAAATTCTAAATCAAAAGCAAGTATATATTTACTTTGTGAGGCAGTAGTATCAACTTTGGTGGTTGTGCTCGAGTAACTCCTCTACTTTCCATACATTATTAAACTATAATGATGCATAGATCTTGGGAAATCCATTTATAGAGGAATGGATTTCACTGTATTTCTAAAAGGTAATTCAAGGTCAATTACACTGAAGTACAACGTAATAGCAGCATTGCATTGCGGCTGATGTGTTCAATGGGCTTCTGATAGCCTTTACCCTACCTGTAATTTCAGATGCAGCAGTTTGTATCTTTTAGCACTTATTAGAAGTGATGCTGTTTTAAAATAAATAAAATCTCAGAACTAAAGGGCACATTAAGTACATAGAAGAATTTCTACCAAGTCTGGATGGAAGGACTCCATTGTGTACATTTAAGTCAGTTGTAAGCTGCTCCCTGAATCAAATTCATAAGCTTCTGCAAGAACTGTTGCTGGAACATCACAAACCCTACATGTTATAGAATTTATTCATACAGATTTTTATTTAGTGTTTTCTTTGTCCATCTTTGACTATTCCTTTTTTTGAGGTCATGAGGAAGCATGACAGAAACATACGGGTGTTGCTGCTGGAAGTTTCAGGCATTAACATCCACATGGAAAAGCTAAGGTATTCACACTTGGTTTGATGTGGCAGTGGTATTTAAGCTTTCTTAAAGTCTGACCAACTTCAATGAGGAGCCACTATTCACACCTCAGAGAAGATGCAGAAAAACTTTCTTAAATTTCCCTGCTGTATTTACATGCAGTCAGTCATCCATGGCCCTCTGACCATGTACAAAGGATAAAGAATGTAAAAGCCTCATCCAAAGACTGATGTGATCTGTAAGAGGTACAGAGCAGCTCTTATTTTCAGCTTATTCACTCCAGCTTTGCTGCAGATGTTAGCAAAACTCAACTAACTTTTGAGTTGTCACTGGACAACATCGGAAACTAAAATACAGGAATTTTCTTGTTGTGAGGGACACCTGTTCAAGAGACTAGAGCAGCTGATACAGAGGCATAACCTGAGCGTTGGGTAACATCAGCGGGCCATAGTTTGAGGACCCCTGCTCTAATTCATGATAGTATGGCAGCAAGAAAACTTTTACTCAACACTGCAAGTTTGTCCATACACTGTTCTAGTTCAAACTTTTCTATTCATCAACATTTTCCAATGCATTCAGAAATGGATTAAAAGATCTGATCATTATCATAAAGGCAGAATAAATTCAGTTTGCAAAGACTTTAATCAGAGATGCCAGAACTATTTGCCGGTGATTCCCTCTATGTCAATACTTGCGCCTTTGGTACTTTGCTGAAGTGAGTGGAATGTCTTGCTGACCATTTCGAACACTAGTTCCAGAATAAAGAAAATGTAGCTCTTAAATCATTCCCACCCTACAGTGCAACATATAGAGCAATTACATGCATCAGCAAGGGAACACTGAAACTCACAGACAAGTTTCTGTGTGTCTGCACAAGGCTTCTAAAAATACCAGTGCTTGATGGATTCAGTTCAAAGACTCAGAAATGTTACCAATATTTCATGAGGTAACCTTACCACTGTTGGAGCTGCAGCAAGAAGATAGTGATTGTTGAGGCTCTGCTGTTCCTTTTGAGCCTTGGAGCACAGCACATTTTAACGTTCTGGCTTTTTATGCACAAAGTATCTGACATAAGAATTTATTTATGTGTACTGCAGTTAAGGTGGGGTCCCTTTACAGGTCATGTGTTTTTCATCAGATGTTTTCTTATTTATTTAATACTTTTATGTGGTCCTTACCCAACTGATATTCTCTATGAGTTCTGGTAACCTGTTGGTGACTGCACAAGCTACCAGCTTTCTGTTCTTCTTACTTTGTCGAACAGCCTTTCTGATACCTCTGAGCAAGAGGTGGTTTTTATCCTCTCTTGGCTCAGAAAACTGCAGAGTGTACTGTTTGGATGTGTTTACCTATGCTTCGTGTTCTCTCTGCCACATATATGGTTGGGTTGGTTTTACTTATGGGAACCATAACTTATGGGAATTCTCACATTAAGAATTAATAAAACCTGTCCTACAACGTGGGGTGGGGGTGGATTAAGTGATCTTTAAAGGTCAACAAAGCTTTCAACAAAAAGCACTTTGTGATTTCATGATTTTGGAAATATGTGGGTGACAGATCGCTCCCAGTCTGTCTTCCTCTTCCCTATCTGCTCTGAGTCCACATCCAAGAATGGCAGCATTTGCTGCTTGCTGCACCTGCTGAGTCTCTCCATGACAGAGATGAAAGCATTGCCGAGTAGGTGGCAAAAAACAAGGGAGCATTCAGAAGTGTATTTCTTTGTTTCTGAAAGCATTAGCTTTGAAAAGAAAAAGATAACCCATTTCTAATAAACATAAATGTTAAATTATTCTATACATGTACCTAGTGTCTTGGTGAGTACTGAATATTGGTAAAGCTTAGGAACAAACCAGGTTGGCTGCAGATGCACAGTACAAGAAACCCTAAAGAAAAGCAGATACAGACATTATGTGGAGCTGTTTCTGTAGCCTGTTCTGTACTGTAAAAATCAAGCTATATCACCAAAAGGTGATACCACAGAATGTGTTGCATCAAAAGAGACTTTCATCATCAAACTGGAATAAAAAAAAGCATTAAGAACTGAAACCGTGAGGGGATAAAAACTGATTTTTGTGCTTGTTTCTGTGATGGTTGAACAATAACAATAAGTCAGGAAAACTTTGGATCAATCGGGAAATATTTTTTATCTTCCCATTTACAGTGAAAGGTAAAGTGTTTTGGGAAGAACAAAACATTTTATTCTTGAAAACAAAATTTCAAAGAACTTTGAACTCTGAGAACATGATGTTTAGGTATAACTTGAAACAAAATGTCATAGGTGAAACAATTGATTCAGTGTATTTTAGCATGTCCACTTTTTTTTCCCTCTTTAAAATAACTTGGTATGACTAAAGCAGTTGTTTTACTGGATTTCTTTGAATTTGTTCTTCTTGGTGGGGGTGGGTGGGCGTGAGTGGGTAAAAAAAAAATTCTGAGAAAACCTTGGCCTATTTTGGCTTAACTTCACAAGTTTTATCTGCAGATAGATGAAGGCATCTTTCCAATGCACCTGTTTGAAGTCATCTCTAGTGAGGGAAGAAAAATGTAGGAACTTCCTACCCATCAATAAATAGGTTCAATAACAAAAACTCAAAGAATCCATCAAATATTCAAAGGAATTGCTGCTTTCACATACTTAATACTGCCATCCATGCTATGGATGAAATTCAGCCTTAGGCAGGTGATCAGCACTAGTCCTATGCTTTATCTAAATCCCACATCAAATCCTCCACTCCTTGTATGTATATATATATATAATGAATATATATATATTCATTATCAACTCTTTCTTCATCCCACAGCAGATAATGTAGCACAAGTGGGGATAACTGAGTCATTTTCTCATTATAAACTACTTTACAATTCAATGCAAAAAGAAAAAAAAAAAACCACCTACATTAATATGTATAAGAATTTTCAAAGTTGAGAAATGTTCCACATGGAAGCTAAGTCAATCCCCTTCACATATGTACTATTCTATTACAGAACTATATGTGCTATCTAGGTCCATGCTTCTTTATACTTCTGCATGTTCATAACATGGGTGGAAATACTGTTGGTGTGGAAAATACCTTAAAATTTGATGGTCTGTGGAACAAAAACTATTGTTGGCTTTAATTGCTATTCATATCTACAGATTAGAGTGAACAAAATCAGAAATAAATCAATACTCCATGATTATATATACAAATTAAATATGTTTAAGATTCAGTGTGAGATTTGCAAATACATTTTATGCATAAGTATATTTATTTCATGCCTGCATCACTGCATACTCAAATAAGGTAGGTTCAGCTAACTACATATGTGATGTGGAACTTGAATCAGTACTTTGTGTTTAGTGGAATTCTCTTACATACACAATTTGCTGTATTATAATCCAAATATCCAGCACTCGGGTAAATTCACTGGCATTTTATTTGTTTGATTGTTTTAGGAAATGTGCTTTAACACAAGCAGTACTGCAAAGTATACTGGTACAGAAAGAAATATGTCTCAATAAATATAGAGCAAAATTCTGACTTTAATCTGATGTTAAAACCCCTGGAAATTGAATGGGGCCAGTACTTCAACCCCCAACAGTGCCTGTTTTTGTGGTATATTGTCTTTTGCCAGTTCTAGAAGTATAGATACTTTCCTGGTTAGTAACCTACTGTCTACCCTGAGCAGCAGGAGTGAATGATGAAAAGACTAGTTTAGGTATGCCTACTTCCTTAACTTCAGATTACTATACTGTGAGATGGATTATCTGTAAAATGTGAGGGGATGTGTCTTGCACAATGTATGAGGTACATTCTTCATAGAAAAGCTGCCTGAAATAGAGCTAGAAATTTCATAAATTGCTTTGCCCCTGGTCAGGATGAAATTGTCAGACTAGTTGAGTGTTGCTGTCTTTGTGTTTCAGCTCTGAACTGTCTCATGCAAATTGCAGTTTAAGTTTCTTATGTGCTCATTTCCATTCTTAACGTGTCCCTCTAAGGCTGAGTCTTTCTGAATGTATCATGAGTATGTGACTTCTCATGTTCCGTGCCAGTTCAAGGAGGTTTCATGACTGTGAAGAATGTGGTACGAAGCCCAGTCTACACAGCTAGTAGCACTACTAGAGATGGATAACCAGAAGGAACTAATCCTCTACTATCACAAGCAGGTACATGATGAGATTATTTTTCATAAAACAAAATAAACTGACAAGTTGTATCTTAGAACCGATTAGGATTTCTCCTTTACTTGACAAGAAGTCTGCAAACCCCACTGCTCAAAGAGTCAGCCCCCAAGTTTTATAGGAGCACATTGTTTTGGGTAGATTTCTACAAGATTCTGGGAATCTTTCAAAAGCACTCTGAATGGCTGCCAGCTGGTGTCTCCAGGGGTGGACAGGGAGAAGAATTCCTCAGGAACCTCAGCGTTCAGGGATGATGTCTTCAATTGCCTGGGATCAAAGTCCCCACAGTTCTCAAGGGCTAGGGCTGTCTTAGTGACAGTGGAGTTCAGAAGACATGTTTTTGTAAGAAATTGTAAAATTCACCATTTAAAAAATGGAAATTAACTAGAACTTTGTAATATTTACCTGTTCTCTGAAACAGGATTCTAATTCTTAGCCTGTAGGTATATTAAAATAGAAACCTACACCTTCCCCTCAAAGAAAATAAACTGTTTTTAACTTATGAGATCTAACTACTTTAAGCTTTGGTAAAGATCACCTTACATGGCAAAATCTGATCGCTTCCTTTTCTTTCTTTCTAGTTCAAAAAGACACTAAAATGTCACTCAGTACTTGTGTCATAGAATCATAGAATTCTTTAGGTTGGAAAAGACCTTTAAGATCAACTCTGTCCAATGGAGCTACACTACAAAGCATCCAGTTGTCTGACCTGTGTATATTGCTGTCTGCTGTTTTTCCTCTTAACTCGTATACTTTTTTACTTCCAACACACAGGAAGTTTTTAGCAGCAGTTTGGATGCCAATGACTGACAGTAGGGATAGCTCGTATTTTCTCTATTGAAAAGAAATATGGCATTTCATGGAAACTGATTAGGATCATTGTCAACACAGTGTACTTTCAAAAAGACTCAAATGGTGAATTCCTAGCAGAACAGTAAGATAGAGCTGATGTGAGTCACCGAAGAGATACATGTACCTATGCCACCGTTTTGTATATAAAATAATAAGTTAGGGACTGGTTGGCTATTCCCTTGGTTGTGTGTATGTCTTCATACAGAAGAATAACCTTTTTGGTATAGGTCCCTGCTATTTGATTTATTAAACTTTAAGGTTAAATAGTTCATTTTATTATTTAGGGTGTTCATTGTTGACCCCTTTGTTAGGTGTGCTGCCTACATAGCAAAATAGTAACTTTTTGAAGTACCAGAATAAATTTGAAATAAGGTAAAATAGCCTCCATGGCAAACTTTTATCCTGTGTCTCCACAAGTTACATGCTTTTCTTGGCTAATATGGCAAATTCTGATTCCTTATTGTATTTTCAGATTTTTTTATTGTTTTGAAGTAATCATTGAATACACTAACTACAGTTTACTAGCATTTTTGCAAGGCATCTGAAAAAAAGGCTCCTGGTGTTCAATTATGATTTAAGTTTTATTCTGAAAATGTAGAGCCATTGTGGTTTAGTCTATATGGAAAATTTTAGCATTTCTTTTTGAAAAGTTACTTCATTTGTGATGAACTGAAACAGGATAATCCTAGACTATTATTTTCTGTGGTAGTAGTTCCATTTTCATTGAAACTACCAAGGTTTCATTTTCCATGTTCTCTTTTTCATGAGAGGATCAAAAGAATAAGTACTAGTGAAGTCTTATTCTTGCACTGAAGTGTATGTATGCCTTTAAAGCAGAGTTCTTCCTTGTTGATACCTGTTAATTTTACTTTGTTTCAGACCACTCTGTAGGCTATTTATAAGTAACCACACATTCACAAGGAGAAAATCAAATCTCTATAGATAATTTCTATAATGTACTTTGTTTTGGATGCATGTAAAGACAATTTCATTGAAGTGTAGACCATTTAAAGTAATATAAACTTGTTTTCCATTATGTCTTCAACACCTCCAGTTAATATTGAGCCAGTACACATTTTTATCTGTTATACCATTACTTTTAATTAGCTTAACAATTTACTTGTATCCATTCAGTGCATGCCTGTTATTAATGCCATCCTGTTACACATCTTGGCTACAGTTGTGTTTTGTGTGCCAATTCTTCATTCCTATGTGTGATTGGCAACAGAAATGATCAGGCATTTGGAAAATGTGACCCATTAGCAAAAAAGGTGAAAGAACTGGGGTTATTTGGAGGAGAGGTAGGGATACATTACAGCACTCTCTAGTATCAGCTTGCAATCTTTGCAGAATGTTGCAAAAATAAAAGATTAAGCTGTTCTTGTTGCTAGTGAATGTAGAGAAATAACAGAATTTTTTACTAAACATAAGAAATCATTGCATGAGATTACCTCAGGAGGCACTTGAATCTCTATTATTAGAAGTTTTTCAGATTGGACAAACGTTGGTTGAAGACAGTTTAAATGTAGTTGATGTAGACATTTTCAAATGATTACAAAATCATGTCATGAAATTAAAATATATCTTATCTGTAAAGAAATGTATGAAAGCAGCTGGGGTAGTAGCTATTTAACTAACAGAGATAATTCTGATGGATATGTAGTAACATGTCACTGTCAATCAGTTTAAGCCATTGAAACTGCTTCAGGTGAGATCTAGTCATTCCAAAGTAGGCTAATCATTAGGGTATTTATCTGAGGAGATCGAAGTCCTTGCTTCGAATCAGGTGGGGCAGGGACTTGAGTGCAGTGAGGCCATGTGTACTGGTGAGAGCCTCAGGTACTGAGCAGTTGGGTTTACCCAACTCACCTGGGTTTGTCCTGAGGATGGTGGCCAGGGACCTCCTGCAAACAGGGCAGCTCTGGTGTTTTGAAAGCTTTAGGACTGTTGGAGTTCTAAAGCAGCTTAGGGCTGTTAGTGGAAGAAATGTAAGCGCTGGGGGAATTCATGGGACCATTGGACGAACAGCAAGCTGGAAGGGTATTAATGTTGATAACTCCTTTGTGAATTTCACTGTGTGAATTAAGGCAAAGTTAGGCCTTATGAGTTTGGCTTGGTAAGGAAAGAATTCCTTTAAGAGGGAGGCTTGGGAAAGGGAACTGGTGCTAACCAAATTGAAGAGCCTTACTCTCTCTACAAATACTCTAGCTGAAAAAAAATGACAATGGAAAAAAAAAAAAATTAACTTTCATTCAAAACACTCAAGTGTTCAGCTTGACCTGGAACAATTGTGAATGGAAACCTCCTTAAATGAAGTGGGTTTTCTGTTGCAATTGTGTTGACCTGGCAGCGCACCCAGTGGCTACAGCTCAACTGACTGGAGGTGGTTACTTGTTAAGCTCCCTGGATCCAGGTGACTGGTTATGCCCACCCTTGGATGAAGCAGTGATAGCCAGGCCTCAGAGAGAGAGATCAGATAGCTGAAAATAAGAAATCACATGAATTTGAGAATTTGTCCAAAGTATCCCACTAAGGAAGACTTTTATTTTAAAAATGTACATTATTGTTGTGTTCAGCATCGCTGTCTCATGGCTCACCGCTCTCTAACATATAACCAAGGAATCTTTCCATTAGCATAGCTCAAAACAGCGTTGAGGATTTCCAGGGTACTGCAGTTTGAGAATGAAGCTTATCAGTTTCTTTAGAAGTTACAGCTACTTTATGCAGAAAGGGACAGCTATATCAAACCCTCTGTTGCTCTGGTCAGGGTAAAATACGCACCATGATGAAAGAACTTGCTGTTTCTGACAGTTGTTCACTAACACTGTGGTTGTATTGTACCAAAATAAGCACTTCTGGCATACGTTTGGGTTAAAGCACAAAAATGTAAAATTTAGTGTTTATATGAATTTCAACATGCTTAATGTTGCTTATTTCAATAATTTCAAAACTAAAAATGTTAGTTAAACCACTGACAAACTCATGATGTCTAGATCGGAAGCAGATCTTATGCGTGGAGATGATACCAAACCAACTTAAACTCATGTATAATTTTGGTGGCAATGACCTGTTGAATTAAAACTATGTTTAGGCTTGAAATACAAATTTTCTGTAGTGTATCCAGGACAGTTTTCTGTGCAAGGCTGGTAGTGTTACATGCAATAGCAAGAAACAAGTTGCTTAGGAGAGAAGTATCCCTTAGTGGTAGTATAAGCGTTAGCTAACTTCCCATCTTGTGATGTAAATTTGCCCCAGCCCTGTGGAATTGCAACCAATTAGAAATAACCTTTTAATAGCTTTTATTTGCAAGAGAGAAGGTGAACAATACCCTTCCAGCAGAATACCTTCATAGATAGATCTAAAACATTGATGGGATAATACGACCTTACTAATTGTAGAGCCTGACTGCAAAATACAAGTTACAGAATTCCAAATTTTCCCACTTTTACAAGCAAAATGGCTCAAAAAAAAAAAAAAAAAAGAAAAAAAGTTGTGATTATAAAGATTTCCTTCAGATGACATCTATCTACAAAATTTGACAGGAGTTCTCAGCTGCGTATGGCACAACTTAATAAACACCATGCTCCTGGAAACAGTGGAATTTTGATTGTAGCAAAAAGCTATTGACGTGATCTTTATTGTTTGAGAATGGCAGAATATATCTAGGAAGCAAGATAGATGCTTATGTAATCTTTATCATTCTGACAAAATCCTTTGTTGTACTTTGCCTTTGTGGTCCTTCGAAGTTCCTGAGGAAATGTGAGTGTTCAGATAAGAAGGCCAGCATCATCCATCAACTCTGCAATGGACAGGTAGACTAGGCTGTGTCTACTTTTTCCTTCTAGCCCTTCAAATGCTGTAAAGCAGGTTCAAGCCATGTTTGTTGCTCAGACCTTCTAGTAAGGTTACATGAAGCAACTCACAGTTGCAGAGAGCAAGAGACCATTTCTACAAAGGCAAAGAATCTAATCTAATTCATTCATATGCATCAAGGATAGTGTCAGGAACCCTATTACAAAATTATGTTTGTAAATGTGCAGTTGTGGCT
Organism: Falco biarmicus; assembly: GCF_023638135.1. Lineage (NCBI taxonomy): Eukaryota > Metazoa > Chordata > Aves > Falconiformes > Falconidae > Falco > Falco biarmicus. The sequence goes on along the minus strand of NC_079289.1, from coordinate 111,363,802 downwards.
CATTCAAAGAAAGACCTCAAGATAATGATATCTCATTATTCAGCAGCCTCAGTAAATTTTGTCTTAACAATTAGCATTTCAAAGGATAAGGTTATATGGTAACCAGCGTCAAACAAACAGCGGAATTATGTTGAAACAAACATTAAGATAATAATAAATACACAGTGACAAAATTCACCTTTGAGTTCTCATGAAAACACAGGCAAGGAATGAAAATATTAATCTGTGTATATAAAAGGTTAGCACTTCACACTGCAATCTGCAGAACTGTGTTGAAATAACATAGTTTTGGTCTATGTATAGCAATAACATTGCACAGCGCTACTTAATATTGCATTGCCCTCCTTCCTATGCTCTGCCAAAATGATGAGGCACAAAACTGTTAGTCATAATATGTTAGTCAGAGATAAAGTGGGAGCTTTGTAAGTCTGTCGTCTCGCTGAAGTTCCATTTTATGGCCACCTTCTGATTCAGAGTGAGGAAAAGGCAAAGAGCTGGCAACTGATCTGTTTGGGCTAAATTATAGTAGCTTCCAAGAGTAGATGACATGGTGGCCTAGGTATTAGCGGAGGGACGCAGCCCAACGTGTTTCACAGGATCGTGTTTCCGCAACATGTGCATGACTTGGATTTTATTTGATTGAGAGCAGCATCTGAGTGGGTGCTTAAGAGAGGGTGCTTGCTTCATAGGTTTTCCACCCATGGTTTTGATTGAGCAAAACCAGAAAGCCAAGCAAGCAGCTAAAGCAAAGTATATTGTAGGAGTGCCTATCTGAAAAAAATCCCAAAGCAAATGAGTGAAAAGACATTCAGAACTGTGAGCAGGTAAACCATTTCTTGCAGTTTGAGTCATGCACGTTAACAGAATCAGGCCTTTAAATACTTTTTATATGAAGAACCCTACATTAAAGGAATTCCTAATTTCATCAGCTCTTTTTCCACCTGAGGAGACAAGCTTTATTATTTGATTCTTCAACTCAAGAAGGGTAATAACATATATGTTACGAAATAGCAAAATAAAAAATGTGCATTTGTTCTAACGTGACAGTCAAGCAAGTTTATAGATAACGCTAATAAAGAATGAGTGATCACTTTTCTGTGTGAATGAAAAGTGTCTATGAAGGTAGCATCTCTATAGGGACGCTGCATATAGGGTATAAAGTGGGAAAAGGAAATATTTTGGAGGTACTATCAAAAAAGCTTCATAGGGGTGTAACAAAGGTATGGAGTATAATCATGGCTGTTAATCATGCTGGATATTGACAGTCACATGTGAACTGTTGCTGCCAAAGCTGGCTGTCTCTGTGGTGTTCTACAAAAGGAAAACACTAACTATATTTGCTGCAGCATTAGGTGACCTAAGGATTATCCTACTTCTAAGAGTCTCTTCTCAGCTTTCTAGCTGATGTCGACTTGCCTTGTTAAACAAAAGTGGACCACATATTTAGTTGTTTTCTTTTCATAAGAATTTACTTCTCCTTAGATAGGCCTTAGCACCCCATTTTATCTATTGCTGTTTGACATGTATGGACAGTTACTATAATATATACACATTTTATTTAAAACCCACAGATGGACAAAAGCTATTTACATCCTGCCTCAGTAAAGGAAAGGAAGGGCTAGAAGGAATAAAATCATGCTCTCTAAGAAAAATAAGGCTATAAAGTGTAGGTATATGACAGGTCATTTAACACGAAATGAATAAAAGTAGTGTGGGGAGAAATATACAGCTAGAAGCAGGGCTGTATACATGTTTGGGTTTGGTTTACAATATAATCTTAAATACTATAATCATATCTCACTGTAATCATACATTGGTGTTCCTCAGAAAACGTTTAATATATCTATGTGTTTAATATTTACATTTTTAAGAATATATAAGTATGATGTATAAACTAAACAGAAGGGAGGGGTAGAATTAAGGTAATCTGGGTTACCTTCTAGCAGCAGAAATCAGCTATATGAGATTTAGGGAACACAAAAAACCCTTCACTACTCTTCAGTCTCTGAGGCTAGACAGAAATGAAATCATTATCTGCAAGATGGGAGAATTAGAGAGGAAGAAATAGCCAAAAATTTACAAAAGTCCCACCAACAAAGACATTTGAGTGTAGCCGAACCTGTTTGTTCTAATTTGGAAGGTCTATGTATCATTAAGCAGCAAAAGTAATAGTTAGGCATGCTGGCAAGGGTGAGACTGGGTATCAAGGAATGAGCAGCAAAAATAATGAGAAGATATCCCAGAATGTGTTAAAGTGAGAGGCTTTCCACGATGTACAGGTGAAATTTATGTGCTTGCTAGTTGAATCAGAAATCATAGTTAGCAGGCTGCTGTTGACCAGACAAAATTGGAGTAGCAAACTGCCAGTGTAATTATCAATATAACGACTGTGTTTAATGAGAGTGAAAAAACCTCTTCCTATGGAGTTTCCATGTAGGGAAAGCTACTCATGGCAAGTAAGAGTTGAAAGCACAGTAAGATGTGATTTACTGTGAGTTAGCACCAAGAGGACACCCAAGGCCTGTGGATACAAACGAGGGGGTTTTGCCTGTGTTGAAGATTTGTATATTTGTTAGTATTGCTTTATTCACTAGGTTGGTGGTACCTAGATAGCTTTACCTTTCACCAACACAACTTCATACTACAGCATATAACCAGCAAGTGCTATACCGCACAAGTAATAAAAGGTAGATTGATCTCAAATACGATGGAAATTGATCTGATAATTCATTTTCTTATTATCACAAGAAATGGTTGATGCTTAGAAAAAGAGGTATCATTCTGCTTACATGTTTTCTAATGCAAATGTAATTTGAATAAAACGTATAGATAAAGGTGTGAATTGCCCTTAGCTTTCAGTGCAAAGCTATTAATAATTTTTATCTTTTACAATATTTCATTTCCATTATAGTGTTCATGTGACAACTTATTCTAATTGCTCAGGGCACTTACTGCTGTAGGCAGCTTTTATGTTTATTTGTTGCAAATCTCAGTTTAAACTGAATATGAAGCTTATCATCATCGCCAATATATTTGACTAAAATACTGAAAAATCCTCTTGAAGTTGGTATGTGTACAAATTAAAACCAGGTAGACAGTGATTGCAAAGGGAACACTTTTGCAAACTAAGGCTTTCTCACAAATTTCCAATCAGTCAGGTTTTTGGTCTTCAACAGATTTTTTGATTAAATGGTTTCATGCTCTTATTTGCATTTTAGTAGACTACTCCATCATTAACAGTAGTACATTAGTAAAGTATTAACACAAGATAACTACAGAGTATGTTCTGTTAGTCTCTGGAGAATCCATACAGATTAGTGAATAAATAGAGATCGGGCAAGACTTTGGTTTTATTTTTGGGGTTTGGCACCAAAGCAGATGTAGCTTTGAACCTTTCCAGTGTGGGAAACAGCTAGGAAAAAAGAGCAGTGTATAAATAAGAAACGCAGTCTAGAGGAAACGTTTAAATTCTGAATTAGACATTATATTTGAAGAAGTTCTGGTCAAAGTAAACTTTGTTAGTGAAGAGAACAACTAGTGTTTGATGACAGGAAAAAAGAAAAGAAGCAGAAGGGACAAAAGACATGGGACAAGGATTGGATTTTATGTTAACCTTCAGAATGCAGTGATACCAACCCGAGTGAATGCAAACTGCTGCCACTAATGTGGTATTTACTAACCAACTTGGACTCCTTCTATCAATGCCCACAAGACACCATGGCACCTTTGGTAGCATATATGTTACTCATCAAAGAGACCTAGGAAACGTTTCCCTCTGATTAGCGCAAAAAAGGTCTGAAATCTACTCAATTTGGAGCAATATGAATTCCTAAATTATTTTTTTTCTCTTAAAAAGTTCTACTTTTTCACAGAAACCTCAGTTTTTAACAACATTCTGGTGCAAAATTCACAGATGGATCTGACCATTATGTTTCAAACAATGATATCTATCTGCCTAGGAAGTAACATAATGATTTTTTTTTTTTTTTATATAATGAACATAATCTCATTGTTTTAGGGAGCATGCAAAAAGAAAGCATGTTAGAAAGTGTTTTGTATTTTATTGGATTTTCTCTCATCTAATTTACAGTACAGCTTCTCTGATATTTTTTCCTTGAAGTTTAAACATGGATTATACTCTGATAATGAATGAAGTAAAATGCAGTTTGTGGGAATGGTCTTCAAATTGACAAGATTATTTTAGGTACTGGTTTTCTGGGAAGCTTTTCATGGTTCCTTTTTTGAATACATGCTATTTCTTCCCAGCTGGAAATACTGTCAACTTCACATCTCCCTAGGTCTTTAGAATCCTGGGAAATGAAGCTGAAACAGTGTTGTTAGTTACCGTGCTATCATTTGGAAGGTTGGTGAATGTGAAGCAAATTATCTGATATTGGTACACAAGTCACTTTTCTCATATACAGTAAATTGCAGCACAAAGAGTGCATAAAAAGCAATTAAGTGATTTGTGAACCAGGCTCTTGACATATTCAAAAATTGCTAAGGTGAATTACTTCTTGTATTGTAAGATAATTATAGCACCAGGCTTGTACTCATCAACAATGTAGTCCTCATACAGGCACAATTGCAATGGAGTGCTGTATTTTTATATGTGGCCCACACGCTAATTAGCGCATTCTAATTTCAAGCTTAAAAGAAAACCACACGAAACATATGGCTTATAGCATTTTATTATTAACAACTAAGCTGTGTGTCTCACTGTGAGACAAAAAGCCAATCTTTCTTTTCTTTGATTCAGTCTTGCTCCCTGCTTTTTTATTTCTATGAGATAATTAAATAACCCAAACAAGATGAAATGAGTTACTTAATTTCTTTAGGAATTAGAGGTAATTTAGGCTTGAGAAACTACTTTTTTTTGAGTATTTGAATGTTTTGTTTATAACAGCTTGGTTCAGCTTGCTTGTTCACTCCTTTTCATCTGCAAGATTAAAAAACAATCAATGACGTCCTGAATTCTGGCTATGTTTAATAAAAGAAAGTGTCGGGGGGGTTTGTTTTGTTTTGCAGTTACACATTCCATACTTTCCAAGTATCTTCCCCTTTTTTTTTCTCCTCTTTTTTTTGCTTTAAGCAGCATGCTAATAGCATTAGACTCCCAAGCTGAGGATCTCGTTAATAGCAGAGTTGCAAAGCATGCTAATTGCTTGCACAGAGGTCACAAAGACTGGCAAGAGACAGATTCTGGTGAGGCAGGGAAATTGCACTATTCACAACTCCCTTTTCCTCTGAAATGCTCACAAGTTTGTGTCCCTATCTCCAGTGAAGGATAAGGTGTCTTCGTTTTAACAGAGCTTTCCTGGTGGATATTTTGGTGTAAAGCAGATGGCAGTGCTCCTGCTGTCTCTTCAGAAGTGAATACATTAAGGGTAGTGCCCCACTGGCTCTTTGATGAGATAGGTCTGAAATCATCAAAGGCTGGCCCTCTTCTTCCCATCAAAAAGTACAAGCAGGGCCTATAGAGACCACTGTCTATGGAAGATGATAACAGTAATTAGCCTTTATGATAGATAAATCTTCATCCTCTGATGATCAAAGACAGCTAAAATTACCAAATTATATGTGGTAGTTTTGTAATATGAATAAAATGAAGCAGCTTTATAATCTCTGTGATCTTGTTGCATAGTGTTAACTCTGTTTTAAGTGCATTTAACATTATTTTGGCTCGTCGTTTCAAACATAGGAGCTTATTTTTGTTTAGCAATGTTTCTCTGTTTAATCAATTGTTTATCTGTGATGCAATAAAATGATTTGATAAAAGGCAGGAAAGAAAGAATCAACATAAGGGCAATGGGAAATTTTTACTGTTTTTTCCCTTCCTTTTGGCGTGCATACTTCTTTATCATTCTTTCCATCTTTTCAACCCTTGCATGCCTGTCACCGCCTTACTAGGGGTAGCACTGTCTGGATTTCAAGCGGAAGGTGGGACTCCCCGATCTCCCTCAAGATCCATCCTGTCTGAAAAACCAGAGCAGGTGACCCAGCACCACTGGTAAGGGAGACAGCTGTTATTTTTGTCAGGGAAGACAGGAACCTAATTCCTGTGCTAACAACAAAATCTCCTTTTCAATGAGTCAAAGAACTGAGGGTCTAAGGATCTAGAATTGTGTTGCCATTTAGAAATTCTGCCCCCCCCCCCCCCCCCCCCCCCTTAAAAGTGAGGGTCCTTACCCTGTGATCTGCCTAGATGTTTTAATTCTTTTCAAATAAAAAAAATCCCATCTTTTAAGTAGAGAAGAGGTTGGGTTTTGTGTTTGTTTTTGGGGGGTTTTTGTTTTTTTGTTTTAAATCTCAGCAATGGTGACATGTTTCTGGGCACTCCTTCGTAAGATATCTTTTTTTCCATCCCAAATTTGGTGCATGTAGGGGGTAGCTGATGTATGGTTTTGAGAGCATGTGTGTACATGCAGTCTGTCAGGAATGTAAGGGCTGAGTGACTTTAAAAATGGTTATACTAAGCATTGTGCTATCAGGCAGCTCATTTATAGAGTTCCCAAATCCTGCTGTAGGCATATTGCATGCATCCTGGCAGGAATCTCTGAACAGGATCCAGTGTAGTCAGGGTGCTGCACAAGGAGCCAAAAGGCAACCTGCTCAGCAAGCAAGCCTTTACAGTCAGGGTTTTGGGAAACCATGACATCAGGAATAACTTTAAAATGAACTCTTTCACTTAACACTGACCTGCAAGTGTCCACATGGTCAGTTAACACGTCTCAGTTGTAAAGCAGCAAATAAAAACTGAAGGGTGAGAAGGTAAAAAAAAAGCTAAGAGACACTCACTCATTAAACTACCACAGTTATTTCCCAAGCAAACATCTGATTGTGTTCCAGGTTCATTCACAGCCCCCTTTCATGCACACGGTAATTGGAGAGAGCTGAGACCTTTCCTTTGGAAAGGATCGAGCGGGCGGGAAGGTGGGCAGTGTTGAGGAAGCAGGGGAGCCTGCAGGTGAGTGTGAACGTAGTGTGCGGGCATGAGCCGAGCAATGGGACCCTAAAAGAGAAGCAGCAGCTCCCATGGCTGCACTGGGATAGGGGTGCTAGCCGATTTGTAACAGAAACAGGCAGCAAATAATTGGATCCTGATTAGTTTCAGCATTTAAAAAAAAAATATATGGAGACCAATTTAAGAATTTAAGGGCTACCAGTACTTCTGAGCCGGGATGGGTAGGGTGTGAGATTACAGTTTTCAACTTAAGAACCTAAATGCCACTTAAATATGGTGTTAAGCATTTATTTCCTGTTTTGATTTTGAATATTTAGAGTTAAATTGTTTTAGGAACTTTCTAAATAAAGCAATAAAATAAGTAAGTTAAGTAACAAAAAAAAAAAAAAAAAAAAAAAAGGAAGTCTTTGGAAGTTATCATCCAGTCCTGATAATGACCTGAAAACTTCAGGGACAAGGACACCACTTTTCTTGATGCTTTCAGATAATAGCTATGCATTATTATTGTTTATGTTATTATTATTAAATACAGTATGTTCTGTAAAGGAATAGCTCTTGTTTCCAAGGTGACTGAGTAGAACAGATCCCCAACAGATAAGTCACTTTCAAAAACTGAAAGTGAAGACACTTGGACAAAAGAGGTAGAAACATAGGTAGCCCTAGGAGCTATACAACAATAATTTCAGTTTTATTATGCAACAAAGGGTTCTTATTTTGGTCAAACCTAGATTAATTTGCAGCTCAACAGAACTATTTCATGATCATAGATAGTTTCAGATCATGTTCAATTTTATTTGCTAGAGTTGAAGGTTTTGTTACCCATTTAAGATATGTTTGTGACTAAATAATTTGAAGGTAAGAGATTTTGGTAGCATGATTTCACATTAAAAAATAAAGTAAAAGATAGCTCTGTATGAGCATATAACATATTTTTGCAATGCCATTTGAGTGCTGGCCTAATCTATACCAGTTTATTTTAAGTCAATAAATCTAAGCTTGTTTCTGTCTCTTGGCTGCAAACAGCACTTAGGTTGCTAAACAGAGGTTGTATCAAAGTCAGCTCAGGGGCAGCATCATTGGAGAAGTGAAGGACTGAAATAGGATGAGGTTATGATTTGGTACTACTAGCAGTATTCCCTATCTTCCTGATAGAGAGCTACAAGTTTGCTGCTGAAGAGGGCTTGGGCTCCTGCTTTCAAGCAGTAGTTTCCCAATAGATACACAGTTCCTCAATTGTTGAACTGTCTAGGCTTCATGTTTGCTTTGTCACTTGGATATTAACAAAACAAGGCATAAAAAATTTAGTATGAATGGGCATGGAGTGCAGTGCCCTGCAATAAAACTACATTTGCCCAAATGAATATGAAGGCTTGTAAGTCAACTTACTCCTTCGTTCCTGATTGTTCCTAGGGAAAAAATAATGGGAAGGTTATAGCTACACTTGCATTTCAAGGTGTTCTACAACAGTGGATAACAGGTATCTGGATTAAAATGTGGATGGGATATACCTATTGTTCTCTGTTGTGTCTAAACCAGGAAATGTAAACATCCTGAGATACTTGTTTGTAGAGAATTTATGATTCAGTTAACTGAATTATTAATTACTTGAAACATTTAGAACTCACATTGCAGACATAACCTAAGGTTAAATGGACTTCATGTTAGAACTGTTTCTTTGTGGTTGTGATAGTAAGTGGTTTAAAAGGAGCAGTTGTATAGAGTATGCTATACACAGAAAACACGGCTAGCTCATGTAGTCCAGGAGGTTTCTGCAGAGCATTGATGATAACTTTTTGGCATGGGTAGTGGAGAGGTCAACGAGGCAAGGTGTGCTCTTAGACCTACAGAGACAAACAAAGAAGGGCTGCTTGGGGACAGCCTTGGCTGCAGTGACCATGAGGTGGTGGACTTCATGATCTTGTGTGGAGGAAGCAGGGCATCAAGTAGGATTGCGTTCCTGGACTTAAAGAGAGTTAAACTTAAATCTCTTCAAGGACCTGCTTGGAGTAATCCCATGGGTTAGGGCTCTAGAATTTAGAGGGATTCAAGAGAGCTGCTAGTACTCAAGTATATCTTTCTCCAAGTTCAAGATAAGTGCATCCCCATGAGCGCAGGAAATAAAGCAATGCAGACAGGAGGCCTGCATAGATGGGTAAGGATCTTCTGGCAAATCTCAAAAAGGAAGCTTATGGGATATAGAAAATGGAACAGACCACTTCAGAGGAATATAGAGGTATGGTCATAGAATCATAGGATAATTTCTGTTGGAAAAGACCTTTGAGATCATACAGTCACACCGTTAACCCAGCACTGCCAAGTCCTTCACTAAACCATGTCCCTAAGCACAGTATCAATGTGATTTTAAACACCTGCAGAGATGGTGATTGCATCACCTCCCTGGCCAGCCTGTTCAAATGCCTGGTCACCTTATCAGTGAAGATTTTTTTCCTAATATCCATTGTAAACCTTCCCTGGCATAACTTGAGGTAGTTTCCTCTTGCGTTGTTGCTTGTTATGTGAGAAGAGACCTACACTCACATGCCTTCATCCTCCTTTCTGATAGTTGAAGAGAGCAATAATGTCCACCCCTGAGTCAGAACATCCAGGGAGGTGACGAGGAAGGGTAAGGTCCAATTGGAATTAAATTTGGCAAGGGAGGACAAGAACAAGAAAAGCTGCTTCAAGTACATCAGCAGGAAAAGGATGACCAAGGAAACAGTAGAACTACTGTTGGATGAGGTGAGTGCCTTGATGATGAAGGACACAGAGAAGACAGAGTTAATGAATGCCTTCATTGCTTCAGTCTTCACTACTAAGACGAGCCGTTCTATTTCCCAGACCTTGGATGCAAGAGAGGGAGTCTGGAGAAAGGACAACTTCGCCTTGGTCAAGGAGGATCAAGTCAGAGATCACCTAAGCAAATCTGACACCCACAAACCCATGGGCCCCAATAGGATGCACCCCCCAGTACAGAGCGAGCCGGCAGATGTTATTGCCAAGCCACTCTCCATCTTTGAAAGGTCATGGAGCACAGGAGAGGTGCCTGAAGGCCTGGAGGAAAGCCAGTGTCACTCCAGGCTTCAAAAAGGGCAAGAAGGAGGAGCCAGGAAAGTAGAGGCCAGTCAGCCTCACCTCCATCCCTGGAAATGTGATGGAAGAGCTCATCCTGGAGGTCATCTCAAAGCCTGTGCAGGAAAAGAAGCTCATCAGGAGCAGGCAACATGCATTCACCAACAGCAAACCATGCCTGGCCAAGCTGATGGCCTGCTGTGATGGAATGACTGGCTGGGTAGATGAGAGTGGTGGATGTGGTCTACGTGGACCTCAGCAAGGCCCTTCACACCGTCTCCCATACCATCCCCACAGACCAGCCCAGGCAGTGCGGGTGGGCTGAGGGGACAGTGAGGTGGGCTGAGAACGGGCTGAACGGCAGAGCTGAGGGGGCTGTGACCGGCGGCGCAGAGCCCAGCTGGAGGCCTGTAGCTCGCGGGGTTCCCCAGGGCCAGTGCTGGCTCCAGTCCTGTTCCACTTACTCACCAGCGACCTGGGTGGAGGGGCAGAGGGCACCCTCAGCACCTTTGCTGGTGGGACAGGCTGGGAGGAGCGGCTGATACCCCAGAGGCTGCGCTGCCATTCAGGGAGACCTGGGCAGGCCGGGGCGTCGGGCGGAGAGGAACCTCATGGAGTTCAGCCCAGGCCAGCGCAGGGTCCTGCCCCTGGGGAGGAGCAGCCCCAGGCACCAGCACGGGCTGGGGCTGACCTGCTGGGGGGCAGCTCTGTGGGGAAGGACCCGGGAGTGCTGGTGGGCAGCAAGTTGCCCATGGGCCAGCAGTGTGCCCACGTGGCCAGGAAGGCCAATGGGACCCTGGGGGGGCATGAGGAGGAGCATGGCCAGCAGGTCGAGGGAGGTGATCCTCCCCCTCTGCTCTGCCCTGGTGGGGCCGCATGTGGAGCGCTGGGTCCAGCTCTGGGCTCCCCAGGTCGAGAGAGACGGGGAGCTGCTGGAGAGGGGCCAGCGGGGGCTACCGAGGTGATGAGGGGACTGGCCTGTCTCCCTTATGAGGAAAGGCTGGGGGAGCTGGGGCTGTTCAGCCTGGGGCAGAGAAGGCTGAGGGGGATCTTATCTAAATGTCTATAAGTATCTTAAGGGTGGGTGTCGGGAGGATGGTCCAGGTTGTTTTCGTGGTGCCCAGGGACAGGACAAAGGGCAACGGGCACAAATTGCAACCCAGAAAGCTCCATGTGAATATGAGGAAAAGCGTTTTTACCCTGAGGGTGACAGAGCCCTGGCACAAGCTGCCCAGAGAGGCTGTGGTGTCTCCTTCTCTGGAGACATTCAAAACCTGCCTGGACATGATCCTGTGCCACTTGCTTTAGGTGAACCTGCTTTAGCAGGTGGTCAGACTAGATATCTCCAGAGGTCCCTTCCAACCCCAAGCATTCTGTGTTTTGGTGTTTTTGTTTTGGTTTGTTTTTTTTTGTCATCAATGACCCAGTGACACATTCAATACCAGCTTATTCGTTCAGAAGTAGCATTGTTAACTGCTGCAATGCTACACTTTGGGCAAACAACCACACTTGTGAAGTTCATTGTCGTAAGCAGTCTTTTAATGCTGAGATTTCATCTGTTCGAAGCCTAGTCTTAGAGTACGGTTTCAGCCAATATGAGAACACGTATCAGGTTCTTTTCTAGAAGAAAGTGGATTATAAAATAACTTCCCATGGAAGCGCAGTGGATATTTGAATAAGATAGCTTTCTGTATTTCCCATCTGAAATAAAGGCTCAAGTAAATTGAGTCTTAGCCCAGTTTACAGATATTCCAATCAATGTGTTAGTTAATGATTCAAGAACTGCAAATACTTTAGATAAACAGAGAGAAGTGTTACATCAATTTTGCCTATAGAAACAAATTAAATTTACAGCTGCAGCTATGTTTTGTAAGGAAGCGCGTGTAACAGGCAATACCAGGTGGCAGGCTTATTTTTGGAATCATGCTACTCTGCTGTGTTTTCTTGAGTATCAGATTGCTTACTCTTTAATAAGGCTTATTAATTTTACTATATGGTACAGAAATAAACAGTAAAAATTGCCTTAAAGAGAATTCTGTATAGTGGGAAAGCCAGCGTTGCAGAGTTCTGATGCCAAATACTGCCCTCGTTCACACATGCACTGTCTAATCTGTGGCAATATGGTGTGATAGGGCAAAGGGTGCTCAGCGGCTCCTAATCAATGTGCAAGATGCATAGAGGCAGCACAAACTTGAAAACCTTCCTCCTTGAAGGGCTGAAAGAAAATGGGTCCTGCCCGTCAGTGCTGGTCCAGGCACGGTACCATGCCTAAGCTTAAAACGCAGCCTTTCAGCAGGCACGTGTTTTAATGGTGACATTGACGCAACCTCCCCAGAGCACAGTTGCTTTTGTATTTCTCCCTGGCAAACTGTTTCAGATGTTTCGTATTCTAACATGCACAAACCCGATTATTGTACCCACTGCAGTGTTCAAGAGGGAGATACATCCTTTGCTGTTTCTTACCTTGCATGATCTGGGAATAAGAAAAGGTTCAGGGTGATTTCATTCCTTCATGTTATGGTTCAAACATGTCTAGGGAGAGATGGAATTGTGCTCTTTCCTCCAATAAGCCTCTTACATAATTCCAGTTGCAAACTGCTCTTAGTAAATCTTAAACACCACAAATAACCTCTTATGGAGGACTGCAGTTAGAAAGCTGAAATAGCATGATGAAAAATCTAAAGATTATTCCTGTCCTACCAGATTGTTAACCTTAATTCTCATTTATAAAGAAGTAGCGAAAATCAAATACAGTATATGAGCAAGAAGAAGCCAGACGTTTCAGTCTGTAACTGGCTTTTTTTGCTATAGAAAAAGAACTTGCTAGCCTGAAGAGGTGATATTCAGACTGAATTATTTAGTAGGAATCTGCATGTGTTCTTCTGAACTGCTAAGTTTGTGATGTTAACCCTGTGATGTGGCCTTCCTCACATTGTGTGATGTTAGCTGATTGACATTTTTCTTTCTTTTTCTTCCCACCTGGTTTTCTTGTCATTAAAAAAACTTTTTGTTCCATTTTTTTTTTACTATGATTTTCTCCCCTGAACAATTATTTTAATAAAACAGGAGTTAAATCAGTGACAAAATCTTACCTAACATCAGTGGGATCAAAATTTTGCTTTGAACATGCAGACTTGTTGGGTGTAACCTCAGAAAGTTATTCTTTGCAGATCTGATTCCTTCTTTTCTTTCTGTTCTTTCATGACCAGTTTCTCACACTCACCGGTCCTTTGAGGGCTTTGAAACCAGTTATTAACTCTCATAGTTGAGTTCCACCCGGAGAGGGGGTGTGGGGAAAGGGAAGGGAAAAAACCACCAGATTGTACTTCTCAGTGGAATAAGGCAAGACACTACCGGTCAATGAAGTACAATGTCCATGAGACACAGGGATCAGCTAATGATAAAAGACTCTCTCCAGTGGAATTTCTCCTACACAGATTTGCACTAAAGGGCTCATCATGCAACACAGCCAGCACTGACCTTCACACATTAGTTCTTAATCCTTATTGTATGCAATTTGACTGTGTTTTGTACAGAAGTATGTGTACATATCTGGTAAATATGCCCGGGCAGGCAAATAGTTGGGTTTTTTGCTGTTTGTTTGTTGTCTTTTTTAATTGTATTAGTAATAAGTTAAAATAATTAGATTAAATTTAAAAATATTTCTTTAGAGCACCTTTACATAAAGCGGATATAGTATCAGATATACGTCCTTTCCCTACTAATATTTTTCTTGATGGGAGTTTTTCCAAGATGTTTCCAGCTGTTAATTGTATCCTTAGACAGCAAACCAGGGTTTCTGACTACTAGATTTAAAATAATAGTAATAAAATCTTCCTTCTTGTCTTCTTATAACATCTTACCCTGTTGCTATGTTATAAAGGATGCAAACTCCATTTCACCAGTACCTCCTGACTAATTTGAGCCCAATGCTAGTTACTGGTGCAGTCCTCTCCAGAGGTGCCACATGCTGACCTCCCTCATGTTGCCTTTTGAATTTTTGATTTCCAGCAGGTGAACAGGGGCAAGAAAATGAAGGCCTATCTTCTAATGATGCTCCTCTATGTCCTGCATTTACTGTCTGTTGCTGATTGACATTACCATGCCATTAATACCTTATCATTTTCATCCTGTAGAAGTTTCTATTGGCTTACACTATTTTTATGAGATGGAAGTGCTTATTTTTCTATTTCATTTCGACCTTTTGTTTTGGTAATCTTAAATATTCATATTAATGTTTTACTTGTTTGTCCTGACCCACAATATCTTTAAATCTTTACATACTCTTTTGCCTCCAAATAAGTTAAGTAATTATATAATTGGCATGCTAATATTAATTGTTACAAAGCTGAAATAAAAACCTATTAAGTTAGGATTTTCTTTTTTAGGGTTTTTTTTTTTCCCTTTCATTGTATATTACCAATTCAAGACTCTTTGACCAGAGTCATAGTATCAGGTTTTTTTACCTGTCTTTCTACACTCAAGTTAGTTCTGCAATTGAAGAGCATATAATCTGCTGAGCTGTTATATCTCAGAATATAACTGGCACCAAATCTCAGTCTGGTTAACTTGTATAGCTAGTGAGCATGTCAGCGTGGGCATACTTTCACTGTTCCATGTATAAAAGTGGTTCTGCAAGTTCCTATAGATATTGGGTTCAACCTTCACCTTAGATCTTTAATGAAAAGAGGAAAGTATTCTCAGTATGAAGTTTGAATACTTTTCTCTGCATCTCAGAAACACAAGATAGTCGTACTTGCTACATACACTTTCTTTTTTTTTTTTTTTGGTGTTACTTAATACTCTTATTCAACAGAGAATTTATGCACATGCTTCAATTCCAGCTGAAACAGGGCTCTAGCACTCTGTGATTTCTTTCATGTCCATTTTCTGTTGTTATCTTCTGTTTGGCGGTAGGATGGAGCTGTACTTGTTTTGATATTACATAGCTTCCAGAGAAGTCAGCTTTTGTTTTGTCATAAAAGAAAAGAAAAAAACCACCAAAAATTTTTCCTGTTCACATAACGCAGATGTTTGAAGACATCTTGTAGACAGACTACTTTGAGCAAATTCTGATCACAGTATGGCCTCAAATTCATGGAGAGAAACCAAACCAGTGTTTGCTTGCCTGTTCTTTATCAGTAGCAGAAGGGCTCAGGCATAAGCAAAGAAAGTTTTAGCGAATCCAGGCAGTCTAGTCTGCTGAATGGAAAAAACACCCATCTGATAGAAGAAAATACCATATGATCGAAGACTTCTGTTCTGTGCACAGTGTTGATAAAGCCGGAGGTTAGCAACGTGTGCACTGTGAATGCTGAAGCTGTCCTGAGGAATGGGGGGGGGGGTGGACACACACACACCCAAAACTGGTTGCTCACCTTCGCACAGGTGGAATCCTGTGTGAACCTCCTCGCAACCCTGGGGCTGCAATGGTGCTCTTCCTACAGGGGTCTCACCACCCGTGTTCAGTATAAGTGCCAGGCATGCCCATCACACCTCTTTAGGGAGACAGCTAGCATGCTCTCTTTCTGTCAAGAGAAAAAGGATTTCTGTTTCTTTGTTGTGGAAGGAAAATTACTTGATATTTTTCTTTATTCTTAAGAAAAAAAAAAAGAAAAGGAAAGAAAAAGAAAAAAAGATCTGGCTGAAATAAGGAAATGGGTTTTGTATATGCTTGAGAACTTAGTTAATACAACTTAGTTAATACACATAGCTTAACGTTGAGTTAGTAACTTGAACTGGAAACATTATTTCTGTGAATGGTTTGTTTTTTGCCTAACGTGCATTTTTTTGGTTGGTTTGTTTTGTGTGTTTGGTTTTTTTGGGGGGTGGTGGTTGTTTGGGTTTTTTTTTTTTTTTTCTTCTACAGTTTTTCCTGTAAATATTGCAGCATGGAAAGGTAGTATCCAGATAAAAAGACATACAAAGTTTTCGATGTCATTTGCATAATATAGATTAGATCCTTGAGTAAAGATGTGGGAACAAAATCCAGTGAACCATTTGAAGAGAAAGAAATAGTGGTAGAGGGCACACAAGCTGTTGCGTAAAATTAATGCAATGAGCCACTGAACCACTCATGTTATTCCTAAGTCTTCAGTGTAAGGTGAAAGCATTTCCATACCTTAAGGAAAGCAATGATTGCTCTGGCTCTGAGAGGAAACTGCCTTGCTACATCATCATTTTGATTGGTGACTTTTTCCCCCCCGCCATATACTTTCCTCTTGCCAGTATGCATTCTAACATTTGTGAAATGTGTGTTGCATACACAACAGGGCTGATGTCTCTAAGGGTACAGCCATGCTGCTAAATAAAAGAAGACTGGGATGTAGTTCACCTCCTTGATTGTCAGTACCACTAACCCATCAGCCAGCTCCATAACTCTGTGTTGGAGTGCCCCAGCTAGCCTTTTCTAAAACAAAATCAGGTATGCTGGTGGGAATAGCTCATCATGAGGACTGTTTGTTCCCTTTCAGGGAATGAGTACGAGCAAAACTGCACCAGGTCTACCCTCCTTCCTTCCACGCAGCCCTCCAGTGCTAACCCAGAGGTCTTAGCCCTCAGAAATGCGTCCATATAACCTGTGTCATAAAAACACTGTTTTGGTGGGTCCAGCATGCCTCACATTATTTCCTACATTAATGGAAACCAAACCAAACTGATTGTCATATCATTGGCACATCACCCGTGTAGAACCAAGGCCAGATGCTGTACACTGCACATGTGGCTGATATGCACTAAAAGATATATTCACAAAGAACACAGATTGTAAATTAGACTTGCTAAGGATTGCTCTTCCTTGGGTTATGTATCTATCCCTAGAGTGTTTTCAATTTGCAATATAGAATCTGTTATTTACTAAAAATATAAAAGATCTTGGAGCACCACTTTTGGTTGATATTACAATAAGTTGTATTATGACACGTACTTGGTGAAGTTGTGGGGCAAGAGTTTGGACATGAACACAAAGTTTCCATGCTCAATCAGCACTAATCTTGAAACTCATTCACTCACTTTACTGATAAGAGTGGTATTCCAAACACAAAATAGAGAAATAGCAAAATGGCTGTAAGAATAGCAAGTAGAGGCAAGTGCAGTTATGGTTCAAAATCTAGCACTAGAGCACCGCCAACAGAAGAAAAAAAATATATATATCCCTTCAGGCTGAGTCCTTTAGTAACCCTTGAAGCCTAGCTGGTAAGTGAGAGCTAGGCACTTGTTTCTACTTTCTACCAGGTCTGAGAGATACTCTGTAATACAAGTCCAAGTATACAATGTCCATTTTGAGATCAATTTGGCTGTTGAGCATGTGGGAGGCAGGAGGCAATGTAATGCCTATTAAAATTCTTATGAAAAATAGATAAAGCCTTTCAAACTTTAATAACTTGCTATTTGATTTTGTCAGCAGATAACATTATGTGCAAAGTATTGCATACCCAGGTTTAAGAGCTTGAAAGTCATCAGTCTAAGAAGGATTCTAGGAGGTGTGTTGTAGGATATTTAACTCCAGCACATATTGACAAGCTGCCAGCTTTGAGGGCATGAGGAGGACACAAGTACCATCGTTTCACTTGAGTATGTCAAAAGGAGACTGATATTCTCAGGAGAATGGACAGGAGAGGCACAGACTGGACTGAAAAATTTCTGTACAGATATGTTAGCAAGATCTAGTAAGTAAGGCGTTACTAAATCTGTTTGTGGCTTTCCTAAGATGTTCTGGAGACAGCTTTATGCCAAAAGCTTCTAAATATTCACTTAAAAAAAATTAAAAAAAAAAAAAAGCAAAGAAAAAAACCCAAACCCTCCTAGACTCCTGGAGGTATGGTACTGATTTTCTTCTACTCAAGCTGTTTGGGATGGTGAACACCTGCCTGTAGGAGAGGAGATTTCAGGAAGTGCCTTGAGGAAATATATTCATTCAGCCAGATCATGGGAAGAAGGATATGGACTGTGTCATTCATCAGGATCTCTTTACCTGATACTGTTGAAAAAAGCCACAGTTTTTCTTTACTCCCCTTTTTCCTGTTTTCCTTGGGTTTGTCCTTAACATGTGAGAAAAGAACAATACCTTCTCACTCTTTTTGTCATTCCAGGAACACTCAGGGAAGAACCACTGACTTCATAGTTAGATATTTCTGCATGATGTTGTAAATTTGGTGTGGTTCGTTGGCACTCAGCACATTAGTATCACCCTTGTCCTCTGCCTGCCCCATGCTGCTTCTGTGACAGCTGCAGAACAGGGGTAAGGAGATCCATCACTCTGTTACACGTACCTTCTAATGAGTCGGCAAGCAGACACTCTTAACTCCTCTTGTTTATTCTTATTCATTATTTTGACCTCAGTCCTGGCTGCAGTGCTTGATATGATTTATTTATTCAGAAGATGTTAAACTAACAGTATCAGGTTTAGTTTGGACTGCCCATGAGAGAAAGATAAGAAGTGCTGACATGTTATTGCTAAGGGCAATGGGCAGATTACTCTGCTTTAGATTCACATGGTACATTTAGTCATCTATAAGCATTTTTATAGTGACTGTAATTGTAACACCTGGACAATATATATGCACTATAAAAATGTTGAGAACTGTCCATTAGGACAATTAATTCTCTGTCCAGCTTCTGGTTTAATTGAGACATTGTGCCTTTGACTGTGTTACTGTTTTTAAATTAAGGCATGCAACAGGGAAAAGCCAACTCTCACAGCTGTGGAAATACATGGGTAGATACCTGGATGCTGGAGGCTGAGTCTAAGCAGGAGGGAGATACAAAATATTGCAGTAGAGGCAGTTACAGTATAGTTTTAAAGATCATATTGTTTTCTTTGTTGTAATGACACCGGAAAAAAATATTTTTATGATTAGTAATTAGGATAGAAATTTGAGCTTAAAGGCACCTGAAACTAATATAGGTTGAATTTGGTTAATAGTTCTGGTCAGAAGAAAGGAGGGGAAGAATTTTTAAAAATGTCAAAACATATAATTTTGACCTTTCTGAAATGAAATGTTTCATTTCAGAAATGCCAAACCATTTCATTTTGACATTTGTAAAATAGAACTTTGACTTTTTGATTCAAAATGGCATTTTTTTCCTTAAAAAATTGACCTACATTGTTCAAATAGTATGAAACTGAGATAAAATAATTCCAGAACACTTTCAGCTGAATAAAAATTGTAATTTTTCAGAAAGATTGAAATGAATCCCACTTTTCCTGCATTTACTTTCCTTACTTGTTTTCTTCCATCGTTGTTGTTGTTGGCATTATTATTTTCTTACGTGTTTTTATACTAAGGTTTTCTTCTTTTTCTCTGTTTTGCACTAAACTAAGAAATCTGTGCCTTGCTGTAGGGTAATTTGGTTTGAGGTTTTTCTTGGGAAGTGTTTTTTTTCCCTGCAGCTTCTTTGATACTTTTTATTTTTTTATTATACTATTGTGGATTTCTAACTATATATTCAAAAAGCAGCGAAAGACTGATGCTCTAAGCTTAGGACAGTACTGCAGCAGAAGTATTACATGCACGGTCTAGTCAAGGAATACATATGCCTGCCACTTGGGAACTACATCAGAAGAAACCACTGAAAAAGATGTTTGAGCCACTTAATCTCAGGTCCTGCAACCTGCTTGTTAAATTTGAAATTGATTTCTGGGAATTTCCCAATCAATTAAAAAAACACAACAGCCAAAAAGTAAAGAGCAATGTTTAATACTTCTGTCATTAACAGGCCTTTGCCAACAGTCATCTTTACTGCAGTCTTGAAAACAGCTCTTTTAAAGAATTTGATTTCTTCTCATGATTTTAAAGTAGACCCAAAGATAGAAATGCTTGATGGAGTGCCAGGCAGTGAATGAACCCGGGTCAAAGTTCATTCCTAAACTGTGGCTAAAAATAAATGCACAGGCACATAGTTTAGCTCAGTAAATTCACCTGGAATGAAAGGCAATGCTGAGTTTGGTATGCAGTGTTCTGCATTCTCTCCAGCACTCATTTTTACGAGAATAGGTGTTCTGATACTCCATGTAGGTTTGGTATTGTATGGTCCACAACATACAGTCAGTGAAGCGCTGCCCTTGGAACAGAGCCTACTTCCTAAGCAGCAAGGATAGTCAAGAAAATGGGTGTACAGCTATGAACACATTTCTCTGGCTAATGTAGCAGTATAGCAGTGTATCTGGAAACCAAAATGCAGTATGTTGTTGCACAGTAATGAGTAAGACTTTGAAAGTCTTTTAGAAAATGGAAGCAGGTGGATAGCTGCACAGTTCATGTGAGGTTTGGGGACAGGACTGGTACAAGTGCAGAAACAGCCCTTGTTTGTTTGTGAGGCCAGTGATTAAAGTTGAAATAAATAATAATAAAAAAATCTATCTTATTACAGACTTCAATGTTTTGATCATAAGAAATAAGAAAAAGTTTATTCAGATAGCTAAATGAAATAATAATAAAATATCTAAATAAATAAAAATAAAAACTTAATTCTCTGTGGATTCAGTTTTGTGCCACAATATGTTCTAGAGCAGTGACATATCTAACCTGTCCTCCAGAAGCCTAAGTATTTGTAATTATCTCTTCTTGAACATGAGACAAAGTAGACTTTAGAATCTAAGGAAAGTGTATACCACATTACACTTCTGTTATGCTGCCTTGTAAATATTTCAGCAGAAATCAGAGCTATAGTCTCATAGGGGAGCTAGGGAGTTACATGGAGATTTTTTGAAGCTGGGAGCATTTTGTTCCAGACCGCACTCCAAATCCAGAAAACTCAAAGACAGCAAGAACTGTGGCCAGATGCATGGATGCAAGAGCTACATTTGAGCAAAAGAGCAGGTAGGGATAGCAGTCGGTGAACACACTGTTCATAAGGCATAAAGATTTAGACAGAATCCACGTGAATGGTAAGAGACTCAGTTACCCACACAGCTGATGAGCTCACAGTGTTTAATTGCACTACAGAACACAGATGTAATATGTTTCTTCCAGAGGTTTAAATGGTAACACAGCACCATAAGAACACTTCTTGAGATAGGTGGCGCTTGACACTGGCACTCTTTTTGAGCTGTCAGAAGAATATGCTTAAACTATTAGAAATTATGAAAAAAAACCTGAATAAAATAACTGATGCTTAACCCACGGACTCATAATCCCAAAAGCAAGTAAAACTTAGTCAGCATGTTAGATCAAAGTATTTTGTGGGATGACCCATGGAAGAACACTAGAATTTCTCAAAAGTCATGGGCTATTTGATGCTGTGAGTGTCCAGAACAAGACAAGAATCACCACGCAAAGCACTTGCCTTGTAAACATTTTTCCACTCATATGATGGAGCTTGTCAATGTCTGTACGGTGGTATTCTGGACTACAATGTGAAAACCAGGAGTATTTGCTTCCAACGCTGCCTACAGTAGAGAATACAGTGAAATAAAAGTAAATAAAGATTTCCGAAGGAATGGAGAAACTTCAAAAATATCAAGTATTTGTTCTAATCTAGAGTACATGGTTTCTGTATTAAGCTAAGAACATCTCAGAGGCTTTTGTTTTGATATATAGCAGTACTGCTGTTGAAGCTAAGTTTCTTCCCAAGAGTTTCTGATGCATGGAAGATCAAAAGTTGCATCTCAAGGAGTTTTCAGCTGAATTAATGTGGCTTGGATATACGCAATTTTAAACCAGTATTCCAAAACCTGATACAACTGAATGTGAAAAACGTTTTTTTTTGGTGAACAGTAGGATTAATGAAGTCTAATTTCCTATCCGTTGTGTTTCATAAAGGGAGTCTTCAGGTCTCATCTTTTCACATACTTAAGTTATTTACAGTGCTACTATCATAAAAATGTATTAAAGTATATCATAATGGTTGCATTGATGCTGCAAACTTTTTCAAAGTGATGAAACTAATGCGGTGTTTATCCATTTTTAAAGAAAATTGTAAAGTCTTAATACTTTTCACACTCCTAATATTCTTTCAAATATGGTTGTAATATCCTAACAGTAATTCAAAATTTAACAAAGAGAAGACAGTCATAGGATGCAGGACAATGATACTGGATGCTAACTTTTCCACTGGAAAAGAACATATACTGTCATCCAAACAGGGCATATTGGAACATATTTAATATAGGAAGGAATAGATGCAGGCTGGTATCTTTAAGCTATGTAAATATCCATGTAGTCATTGCATTTAAGAAATACTGAAAGAACTTATAATTTTTTTTGTGGAAACATTTAATGTCTGTGATGTTTTAGGATGTGTTAAGTCCAGTGGAATGTAAATGGCAAAAAGACTTTAAACACTTATGGTAAGAACATGACCAGAAATATTTGAGTATGACTTTGGTGTCCATAATGTATGGACACTAAAAAAGGAAGAAGATAGAGAACAGTTATTTTTTCCTAAAAATAAGTAGAAAAAAAATAAGTAAAAGCAGTATCACTAATTGGACTAGGGAGCATTGTGTTCCATAGACTATGGAATATTTAAGTATATGGCTATAAACATTTTTATATGTGTAAGGTTTGTAGTAAATTTAATAGTTAAAATCGTATTTTTGTTTTTTTCTCTTTATGTTAGCCTTGCCCAGCCACCTAGAGCTAAAATTGATAACAGCAAGAATTTGCTTACAAATCCTCACGGTGAAAAAAATGTTTCCTAGAAAATATGAAGGATGGAGGAAGAGGAAATAAGAGGATCAGCTAGTCAATTAACTCTTAAACTGACATTAAACCACGGTGGCTGACAAATGGTGAAATAATGATACAGCTACCCAAACTGTAGATTCTGAGCTAAGATAAATATTATGACAGTACTCAAAGATACAGCCTTTTCATATTTACAATATAGTTGTTGCAGTGCTCAGTTATTTACATTTTAGATTCATTTTTTTTAAGTATTAGTTGAAACAATATTTTAAAAAAACCAACTCTTCTCATATGTTTTGCAATTAAAAGTGAGCAGCAGTCCTCCTTTACAATTATTGGCATATGTTTCCTCTCAACATCCCCTGAGACTCTGCTTAGGGAAGTAGTTAACACATTTATCTGTTTCACTTATTGGTTAGCCTGAAATAGCTGAAAAGCTCACCCTCTTTTCTGTAATGCAGATCTTCCTTATGTCTTATTTTATTTATATATATGTATATGGATGGGGTTTTTTTGGTTTTTTTCTTTTCTTTTTAGATAACTATCTTGTTTGTGTATATATGTAAATATACATATGCACATGTTTGTGTATAGGGGTGTCCTTGAATGTAGTCTAGATAACGTGTAGATGACTGTTTATTTCAGAACTGATCATGTGAACTATACCATTAGCTTTGAAAGATACCTAATGCTGCCTGAGAATAACTACATAAATGTAAAAATTCAGTGGCTTCCACGTAAATATTTTAGCATCAAGTATTTCATTCTGAGATCACCAGGCTTTAAAGGCAATTTTCCCTCTGACAGCCACCACCAAAATATCTCTGAAAATGGGAGATCCAAATATTAGCGAACAGAGAAATCTCTAGTCCATGCTGAAAACTATTGGGTGAGACTGCACCAGTTAGCCAGCTAAACGCAGACATCTGATAAAATTTCGTGTTCTCCGGGATATCCTCCTGCCTTCCATTTCAGAAGGAGGAGTTTCTTCAGTCTTCTGTATGTAAGCCCGATGGACATGTTATCTGAAACTGGATTAGACACCTATGCCCACACAACTGACGTGTGCTTTTTAGAGGTGCCTCAGAGCTAAAAAATTCCAGTCATCACTGCTAATTTGCTGCTGGTAAGTTCCCAGTTCTCAAAGACCCAGCTTTCAGGCAGATCTAGAGAGCTGCTGCTACCTACCAGAGGGGAACCCCTCGGAGCACAGCAGGAGCACAACTGACTCAGAAACCTGTACCTGGAGTAGATTGGAGCAAGAATAAAATTAGGCTCTTAGGTCAGGGGTGTGGGGCTGTGCCTGTGCGAAGCAAGGCAGAAGGATCTTGGTTTGAGGAGTTGTTTCATAGACAGACTGGTAGGATGTCTGGTCTTCAACTTCTGAGGAATCGTGGTAGGAGGGAGGCAGGGAGGGAAGGAGGGAGAGGGAGCTGACTTAAGTAGTCTAGGTGCTTCTATGTTGTAGAGCAGGAGTTTGGAGCATGCCACGGACTGGTGGTCACAGTACTGACTAAGCAATCTTGCCAGAGCTGGTAGCTTCTACAGCATCAAGGGTAGCAATTGTACACAGTCCTATTTAGAGAATCCTGCCTCAATATAGCTAGTAGCCCATCCCTGCCACCTGTTTTTGAGCGTAATGTGCTATTCTTTGTTTTGTTTAATTTACAGAAAAGCTTGTATAATGTAAAATGAAGATGAGTTAACATCAGTGTTTGCTTCCCCAGCTATTTCAAAAGAATTAATGGAAAAACAAAATATGGAATAAAGTAGGAAACAAACTTTTGCGGACAGACGTGTCAGAAAAGCAAGCAGAGAAGGGAAAAACACAGAGAGTTCTGTATGACTACCGAGGAGCCAGTAATATCATGTTTTCATGTATATGATTTTTTTTATTTGATAGCTAGTACTGTAGTGGGGGGAAAATCATAATATGTGCATTACTCAATATCACAGGATATTCCAATTATTTTTGTCTTTGCTGATTTTGTGGATTCTATTTCCTGCCAGTCTGAGTTTCTAAAATGTGCATACATGTGCAGCTCAGTCCTGAATTATTGTTAATTTTTGTGGTTGAACAAGTTACATTGGGGTAATAAGTTACATCCTCTACTTTGTGCTGGGTAAGCAGGTGTATGTTCTTCTCTCTTATCTGAAAGAGCTTCCTCTCTGTTTCATTGAAGAGTAAATTTTCTCAAGTAATCTTGCTTCTGAATACGTGCTGCCAGCAGTTTCCACAGATAACTGACACCTATTATCTATTACAATACCTTTTACATGTACCTAAGTACGATGACATTAATAGAGATACACAAAACCTGATGATCTGCAGTTCTTAATTATTTTGTTATTTGTTCCATGTGGATTAACGTGTGAACCTCAAGCAGCAATTTTTGAAAATATAATCTTAATGTTGATTTAGGGATCTGTTAAAAAAAAAGTAATTTTTGTTCTATGCAGTGTTGAAAAAGACATATCCATAATTTCTCATAGATAGAAATATCTTGCTCTTGCCTGCCCCTGTGCACAATGCAGTACTGTTGGTTTTGTCTGCATTGGTTCAATTGCTTGATTTTCACTGCAAAAGTACACAAATACACAAGTTATTTGCATTATACCAAAACTATGAAGTAAGGCATGGAGAAGTTAAGATAGATAGTACTCAAGCTGCCCATACATATTTATTAGTCAGAAGTCTCTATATGATCCCATGGTGGTTTGGTCTAACAAATCCCTGTCCCGTTCAGTGTACAGAATGAATGGCACTTTTATTGACCAACTGGTCAATATTTTTATTCTTTTTGGTTTTATTTATTATTCTGAATGTAGTCATATCTATTTACTGTAAACTGCAATGTTACCAACACCTTCATTAATTTTGCCTGCTCTTCAACACATTAGTATCTGGCCTTAGCCTTCTGGCATTAGCCTTCTAAAGACTGTGGCACTTAGTTTCATAACATTGTGGTGGTCAAAAGTACCTCTCAGTTTCGGTTTACCACTGAGACAACTAATTTTTTCTTATTTTTAGGTGGGTTAGTGTTGTGGTTAACTGTACAGGCTCTCTTGATGGTAACTAATGCTGTGAATACTCAGTAGTTCTGCAAATTAGATCCTCAGGTCCCAGAAAATGAGAAATACAGATCAGTTTAGCATAAGTTACTTATATCACATCACATTTTTCTCTTGCAAGCTTCTCACGCTTGGCTGAAATAGATATATACAAGTATTCTATGTAACTAACAGAGAGGTGGCAAAGAAATTCAGGATTTTTACTCCTTTGGCCTCCCAGTGAGACTGGAAATGTGGGGCTGTAATATAAAATGTAACGGGAGAGCAAAAGTAGAAGCTGACTGTAGGGTTCACAACAGGAGCAGGACTATCTTCCCTCCAGTCTCCTCACTGTTCCTGGTCTTTCACATCCTGCCTGGACCCTCACCTCGCTGTTGGCAGGCGGCGAGGAGAGACTGAGCCCAGGGCCACTGGAGTATCTGTTGAAATTAGTGACAGGGAGCAAGAATATGCTGTGAAGAGATAAAATGAAGTTTTATTTTAGGAGAGAGCCTGTATTTCTGACAGTTGGACCATCCTTCTGAATCATATAGCCTCAAGCCCCATCCTGCCAGTGAGGAACACATCAGCCTGAAAGATTAAAGTTCAGCAAAATTATAAGCCACCAAAATCAGGGCTTTATAATGGGAACTGTCATCTAACATGAATAATGATCCCATTCATAATACTTATACTGGATCTTAATCTCACTTAAAGTGAAATTACTCTGGGGACTTAAAATAGAAATATTTGTAATGTAAATGCCTTCTGAGACTCTTTACACCTCAGATACAGTGTCCAACAATGTGCTATGTGCACTCTACAAACGTGTCTGTGTGTACAAGTGTCTGTATGTCAATATATATATTCTATATGTATTTCTAGATATAGATAGTAGTATACAGGTAATAGTGAAACCAAGGGTCATAATGATGATTTCCTTCTTTAAGTATTGCCAGCATTTTTTGGTTTGGTTTGGTTTTTTTGTTGTTTTGGAAACATCTGACTACCCATAATTTTCTTTGGAAACATCTGACTACCCATAATTTTCTGTTCAGGTTTTTACTGGTAAATATAAAATTAAAATAGAGTGAAGACCCCAGAGAAAGGGGAGAAAAAAAAAAAAAAAAAAGAAAAGAAAAAGGGAGGGGAGGCTGGGCAGGAGGAGGAATGCAGAGTAATAAAAAAAAAAATCATTGTTATGATCAAATGTGGAGAAATAAAAACCCCACCAGTTAAAATAAAATACTTTTCTCTTGAAATGTATGCTCTTGTAAGGATTATGAAGCATCCATACAGACATCTTTGTTTTATGACCAAAACTACCAAATACTTTCTGTGCTCAGGAATAAGCACTGAAAACACTGAATTAAATTTCGTCAAGGCTAAATCTTCCTTATATTTTTAGCATACATTTATACCATTACTCAAAAATTTGCTATTAGACACATGCTCACAGTGAGCTCTCAGTGGGATACAGAATTTCATGCTACTTATTCAGTGCTGACCATAGCTTCTCCTCTTCAGGAAAAGCTCATCAGTTTGTGTAAATTATCATTGCTCTTGCAGGTAGAACTTTATTATAGGTGATGCACATATGCCAGACTCATCTAGTATTATAACACTTTCTGTCACCTTCATCCAAACAACATCTGGCAGCAGTTCCCAGAGTGATATTTCAGACATGGAAGCAGAATTAATATGAAGAAAAATATGGTGGCAGTGGCAACACAACCAGTGAACAACTTCCTCCCCAATTAAGTCAAGATGCTTTTATACTCCGGTGTCTCAGGAGCACCTACTCATTCACGGTATTTTTTTTCTGATATGTAGTTTCCAACAGTTCACTTTTCCATAGTGTTCTAGGTCAACTGCTCTCCACGAAAGAGGGTGAGAAAGGTGGATGTCAGCTCTTTGAACCTGGCATCCAAGACTGAGGTGAAGATATGCTCCTTTGACCTTGCAAGGTGTTGTATACAAGTATGCTCTTTCTCAATGGTTAACATGCTGTGAACTGAATGCACTGCAACATCGGCAGTCACTTGCAAGTCCCCAAAGCAGAAAGCTTATTTCCACCCACCACAACTTGTTTGATCTGTACTGTTGCATGTCAGTACTTATGCCATCTGTTCAAATAGTGCCAGTGAAATCTACCATGAACAAAAAGGTGAGGAAAAAAAGTACTATGTTATTAGAGGCTTGAACCTAGTTTTATGGGAATTAAACTGTGGCTTTTAATTACTAAACTTTAATTTTGAATGTAAAGACAAAATGTAAGAAATTCTGGCAAGGCTGTAGTTTACGGTTTCCAGAGAAATTAAGTTTTAAAAAAATTAAATTTTAATTATTTTAGCTGAATAAAATCAAACACACTGTACAATTGTCATACCATTCCTTCTTTGCTTTGTTATATGCACGTAGCATTTCCAAGACAAAAAGACTGCATATTGTAGATTGCACCTTGCTACTGTTTACCTACAAAACAGGAGAGGAAACCTTTTTAAAAAGCTACAAACCTTTGCACAGACAGACTTCCCACAGTAAGACATCACTAGCCGGACTGTAGATCTGTATCACACTTCCTAGCCACGCGGTTTCAGTCCCTTTACAGGGGAAGTAATTGGGTCACTTGCCCTTAATGGGCAACGCAATTCTTACTGGCTGCCATCACTGCCTTTTTGTGTGTGTGCGCTAGTGTCACTTGTTCTGCTACAAAAATAAGGCTGCTCAACCTAATCTGGAGAATGCAGAAATGGAACCCAGGCAATGAAAGTACATAGAGAAACAGCTATTTGCTGTATCTGTCCTTTCATATGAGGATCTTTTTATGTTTACAGTGTAGCTTTTTTCAAGCTTTGATATAGCTTAATTATCTCTGGATTATTTTTTTCTTTTCCCTTGTCTCTTACTCCACTGTGGGTTTCTGAGGTTTATATATATATTTTTTGCTCTTTATATGCTTCCTCCTTAATCACTACTGCTTTTTTTTTCCTTCCAAGCCTCTTTCATGTATCTTCTGTAACTTCCTATATAAAAAGCATACACAAATCCAGAACAGAAACATTCTAACATGTCTGAAAGAATATTAAATATTTTAAAAGCCACAAGTCATATTCAGCTGTGCCCAAAACAAAGTAATACTACTAATTACAAGCTTCTATCACTATCAGCAGCAACCTTGAGAACTCCCCTTATACACTGAACAGTTTTTAATTATTTACCCTACTGCAAACATTGGAATTCACAACGTCTCTTCTTTGTTTACCATCGCATCCCCAAGGGACCAAAGAAAGGAGAATACAAAATCAATTTCAATCCTTATAGCTCTCTGAGCAACCCCTTATGCCCATTTGGAAGAAAAAGAGATGCGACACACTAAATACTTTGGGGATCTGAATCAAGTTTCTGTCTTGTGTGTGCTTAAGGATCAAAGAAGTCTGAGAGATGGAAAAAGCCTATTAGACTTTATCATCTGGCCACCACCTTTGTAAATGCAGCAAATCCTCCTCAAACAGAGGCTCTAAGTAGAAGGCAATGATAACTGAAACTTCATCATTAATTTCCTGGGAACTAATTACAGAGGTCTGAAAATTCTATACTGACTTCAGTGGCACCCTACAGCCGTGCGTCTTCATGATTTTGTTTGCATGCCACAGTCTTCTGATGTTGTAGCCATGAGAGATCCTACCTGCTGGTGATGATGTCCTTGCTGGGACCTGTGCCCCAGCCAGGATCCCTCCCTCCCTCCTCCTGGAGTTCTTTTTCCCCATGCATCTCCATCCACACGTAGGGGATATCTCACAACATGATGAACACAATGGAGAAGCAGAACATTCCAGCACATCTGAAAGCTTTCCTTCAGGTTTCTGGTAGAAACCTCTTCTGGAAAGAGCAGAATGATCCTTTTGAATGTTCTTCTCAACCCTGAATACTAGCAGTGAGGGCCAGGAGTAAACACAGATGGCACTAGTGCTATGACTGAGGAAAATAAGAATTTAGCTCCTTCTGACACATCAGTTTCCCACACAGCTCCCTGACCTGCTCCATTCCCCCATGCCCTTCTGCCAGCACTGTGCCTTGGTTAAAGCACTTGGCAGACAACTACTAAGGTGCAGGTGAGCAACTGGTGTGGGTAGCTGCTCTCCTCTTAGGGCGGTGAGTGCACCCCCTTCCCCCTGTGGTTTATTGTCTCTGCTCACAACCATAGCAGCTCTGAGACACCTTGGTAGGTGGGCAAGCCCATCACTCGGAAGCTTAATTTAAGCTGAGGGTGTCTGGGCCCTGGTCTTTGCTGCAGCTGCGTGTTGGACCTCGGACCCCTTCGGTTCAGTCCATGGATGACCAGACTGACATGGGTTTGATCTGCCCCATGGCTGTGGATTTGCCTGCAGATCTGGACTCTTGGCGGTTGAACCTGGTTGCTGTCACTGGATTTCCTCTTGTTGCTCAAGTAGTGTGGGGCAGCCCCCCTTTGGAGAGTTGACAACGAGATTTCAGTGTGAGTTATCAAGCAAACAACTGCTTTGCCGAGCATGCAATCCAGGCAGGATTTTGCAGATGCCTTCAGATAGATGTAATATTTTCCATGATTAAGGAAAAAGATAAAGTTATGAATTATAGCAACTGAAGTAACTGCTTTTAATCATGAAAGCACTCAAAAATAATTCAATTTTTTTTCTCTTGTTTACCTTGCTAAAAATTTGTAAAGTAGGTTGCCTCGAGGCAATCAAGGTCAGAGAGTTGTCAGTAACGAAGGCCAGAAGCAGTGTGTTTCTGCATTGATTAATAGGAAATAGTTTTTATCGGCAACCTCTCTTGGTAGGGCTGATCAATTAAAGTCAGCAGCACAAAAGTTTGAAAATGCTTTGAAAAGGGACTTATTCAAGAATGTTGGCTTGTGGATCTGTCCTTCTATCATCAACAGAGAAAGATCCCTTGGGCTTAGATTCACTGCCAGGGGTGGCAGCTGGTAGAGAAAATACCTGTTGTATAGCAACTGCTGAAGCATGAAGTTCCTGGTAGTAGTAGCTGCCCAAGAACGAAAACGCACATCCCTGTAACAGGCTAGAGAGCGAATGGTGCGCAGGATCCTCTGTTGTGGGGGAACCCAAGAGATCCAGGAACACCACAGTTTGACACAAGCCTACCTGAGACAACAGCAATTTCTGTGAGGGACACCTGAACAGTCAAAAAGGGATCACTGAATGCATGGAGGAAGGTGCCTCAGGCTTTGCAGGAGTACATTTTATTTTAGACCTCAGGATATGGCCGTGTGATGAGAGCCAAGACTGCTGAGATGAATGTAATTTACTACCCAACTGGCACTGATGCCTGCATGTACTGGAGTGCCTTATGGAGGACTTGTACACATCTGGCTTCTGTGCGTAGCGTCACTTTTCCATTATGCCAGTATCTGAGGCTCTGGGGATCAAAAGCTTAGGTATGGTGGTTAGGACCCCCATAGATAACAGTAACTTTTGGGTTTTGTTCTGGTTTGTTTTCTACTTCATCTCTCATGTGCAGCCTTCCTAGCTCCTGAGGCCATGCTTGCAACCCTGTTCCATACACACAGCAAGAGCTGGGAGCAGAAGTGTGTAGACGTTTTAGCTGTCTGCAGTAAGGACGTGACTGCTGGCTGGAACTTTCCCAGGATTATCTCCCACTCTCAACTGCAAAGTAGCGTGAAGTATTCAGATTACGGAGGAATAATTACATGAATATTGTTTGTTCTTTTAATTTCTTTTTTTTTTTTTTTTTTTTAAACAGCAGAAACAGTCTTCCTTAATTTCCTCCATTCTACTCAGTAAAGTGTTGTCAGGTCACTTGGATGTAAGTACTACCACATTCACCTTGGACTAGAATAAACCAGCGTTCTTAAGACTATGGAAACATGAGGTTATTTTACTGCTCAGCAAGGTTCTTATTCTTACTCAGGGCAAGAAAATTAACACAAATTAAGACTTTTCTTCAGGTGACTGAGAGTTGGCATCAACTCAGAAAGCTAAAAATGTTAATTTAATAAACCTATGCAAGCCTACACCTTGCATAAATTCAGCAACTTAGATATTCTTTATGTATATAGCTTTGTCACAGAGCCTTTGCTTTGGCATTAGCCAAGCAAGCTTGATGTGCTGACTGCTGAACACAATATTTTACATAGTTGTTTTTTTTCTTTGACATCACTCTATTCAGCTAAGGGTACTAACCTGTTCACAGTTTCAGTCCTGCATCCATTGACCTCACGGAAGCAGATGAATCACTACATTGATATAGACCCTGGAAAGTAATGATGAGTTTGTCCTTATGAATGTTTTTGACTTGAAATCAGATTGGTAAGCAAAGAGTGCCGAGTCAGTACATTTGAGCACTTCAGGTTTGATGTCAACTGCACTAGCTAGAAGTGATGATCAAGTGATCTTATAAAGATTTTGACTTCGGTTTTGATGCTCCCCTAATTCAGCATCCTTTTTGTCATCTATTTGTCTTCTAGATTCTTTTTTCCTTTCTAGTTCAAGATAGAGGTGTGAGAAGCCTAACCTAGCCATGGGAGGGAAAAACAAAACTTCCAATTTTGTGAACTAGAGATAAGTTGAAGGATTTAAGAGAATGATAATTTAAATAGTTAATTAATTTTACATTTTGGTAAGCTTCTGCTTTTTATGTCCTGTTCTTACACTTTAAAATGTCTTGAAGGTTATACAGGTATTTGTAAAGATTTTTTGTGGGGTTTTTTGTTTTGGTTTTTTTTGTGTGTGTTTTTGTTGGTTTTTTGGTTGTTTGTTTGTTTTTTTTTTTGTGAGGTTAAGGGTTTTTTGGGTTTGGGTTTGTTGTTTTGTTTTTTTTTTTTTCTTGGGGGGGGAGCAGGACTGATAATGGGGAGTGTATGTGGTTGAAAACCAGGTCAAGTCTTCTGGACTGTGTAGGAAACACTGTGCAATGCTTTTCCTTCCCTACTGTTTTCTTGTGATTGAAACAAGAATTTCCTCCAGACTGTGGATAGAATATATGTCAGTATGCATTTTTGATTGTAGCCTAGCAGTGAAGAAAGTTAGTAACTGGATGTTAGTTATCCTTGGAAATTCTATACTGGAAAACGTACCCCAACATTTTGATTTTTCCATTGGAAAAATCCAGCTATTTATTTTGAAGACTGGTGTTAAATCTCTTTTCTCCCAATATATCACAGTCTCTTCTGATGTTAGTAACATTAAGGAACTTGGAAAAGGATTGAAGACTGAAAGCTGCAGTACTAATGCTTGTTACCTCAAGATAATAAAGGGCCTTATCAAGACAAGGCAGAGGCTTCGGTTTTCTCTGGTCTTATGGTACATTTGGGTTTTTTTCAGATCTCCACATGTGAAGGTGGAAGCTGGGTAGTGGGGGAGCCACAGTAGTGTTTAACTAAAATCATGGAAGAATTATACAAGCTGTCAAAGTTTTTTGTAAGGTGAGACTGGCATCTCTTCACTCCTTTAACTAAGAGGAAAATAACTAGTGAAAAGTTAGCAAAAAGAAGGAAATCCACCAGAACAGATTCACAACTTCTGAAAATAAAATTCTCTATCAAGAGTCAAGCAGATATGATGGTAATTATTTCATATCAAAACATGGCTAAGAAGAGACTCCTGGAATAGTATCTGAGAAGCCAATAATAATGCAATCCCCTTTGGGATGATATTATCTGCACAGAAAATTTTGAAAATATCTGAAGATTATGGAATGAGAAGAACAATACTAACCTGCTGCTATCCAGGAGAAATGAAAAAGCCATAATAATACACATTATGCTATCTGTGAATGGGGCACATTCCCCATTTGGTGAAATCACTTTATCCACTGATTCTTAATGGTATGTGGAAGGAAGTTATTTGTTTCTTCTAAAGAAAGAGTAAAATACACCTTTTCTTCTGATACCAATTCTTATGTTGGCAGGCAAAAATATCATCTTTTCCTTTCTGCCTTTCATCTTCCCCTGTCTGACCTAGCCCCAAAAAAACAACACTGACTTTTGTTTGGTTGACATGTCAGCTATTACTAGTTTAATTCCAGTGTCATTAGTCATATAATCAACCTCCATCTTCAAAATCTATGTCTGAAAATGAGTCAGATCTGTTACTGATTTTTCTTGCCGGTAGGGCTGCTTGAAGTAGCCCTAACACCTGCCTCTGCCTTGGTTTATATGCCTCAAACACAACGTTCAGAGCACTGCCCCTGCCATGTTAGTGGGCTGCTGTTTACCCTGTCTATAAACCTCTGAGCAGAAAAGCATTTGTCAAAGTACAGATGTCCCCTTTGCTTGGCATCCAGCTAACTCTTAATTTTCCTGAATGCATTATGGTAAGAATGTCATTCCCAGCTCATTGAGATCAAGGGGAGCTGAGCCAGGACCTTCTCAAGCCTGTGACAATGCGGTGGCTCCGTGTGACAGAGGGAGGGTTAATGATGCCATGTGGGCTTTGACGTGGCAGCAGGCAAGCCAGAAATAGCAGCTACGGAGCACTGCACCATGATATCAGCATATCAGATATCAGAGTTGTGGTCTGAAATAAGTTCAATAAAGTTGCCATTCCAATAAATAATTGTTATCTTAGTAAGCCAGATCCACTACCTTCACAAATTATGATCTCAAATGAGAGGCAGCTAAGGTTAGTGATCCAATAAGTTGGAAAAGACCAAATCCTGACACTGACCTCGCAAAGTGACCAGCTAGACCAGTAACCTTACAAAGCCCCTACCTCGATATCAGTCTAACAAGTCAAAACTAGCCATATCTGTAAAGCCTCTAATTTGAAATCCAGGTACGTTTGAGGTTTGCTTCTTAAGTAGATCCAAAAAGTGTGTTTTATGTATTATTCTGTAAATGTGATATGCCCTTCAGCTTCTGAGGCTGCTTGCCTGGGGCTTTCCAGAATATGTGCTTGTTAGGTTCACGATAACTGCAACAAATTTGCTGCTGCTGCTGGAACCACTAAGTGACATCCGAGTTAAAATGTAAAAATTTCTGGTGCCCTGAAGCATGGGGAAGTGGCATTTATCATTCACATTTCCTATTGGTAATTCTGAGGAGACCTACTGTATTTATCAGGTGAGTACCACATAGCCGTGTCAGAACAGCACAAAAGGGCATTGCATTCACTCTTTTGGTACTGTGGATTTTCATGTTTCCTTGGATCTACTGCTGCATACTCGCCAGCCTACAGTGGACTTGGGACATTTCACAGAAGTGAAAGACAGCCTCTCCATGATTAAACACTGGAGTTAGTGCCAGCTGTCTCTCAGGTCACTCAATATTCTAAGTCTGAAAAGGGTCAAATAAGTACTTTAGGAAGTTTTCCCAATGATCTCCAGCAAGTAGGTTTACTGTTCTGAGAGTTGCACGTTCTTCCAGGCACTCAGAGACACTGGCTTTAGCTACAGAGCTGGTATAAGAAGCTCCTATGTTCTTTCTCCGGTCATTTTTTCTGTCATTGTGGTTCAATTTTTCCTTCCTACATATCTTTTCAGCTGCACAAAATCTGTTCTGCGGTGGACAGAGCAGGAAACTGGATCACTGAACTCAGCTAATTAAAAGTACTTTTTCAAAAAAAAAAAAAAAAAAAAAAAAAAGAAGAGTGCAATGTGCCAAGTTCAGTTGACAGATGGCATCTGTTTTCCCTGTCCTTGCTTTTGTGTACCTTTAAGAAACCTCAGTGAGTTGAAGCCTCCAGAACAAGAGGGAAACTGGTCCTTTCTTTAGGGATCTGTTGCTGTTGCTCAAAAAGGGGTGGCTTGAGTGGCTGCAGAGTGCGGCCAGGTGCAGCTCCTTGAGACACCTTGAGACTGCAGTGAGGAGCAGAGAGGTGTCAAAGCAGACTGAGCAGAGTAGCTCTGCTTAGGAAGTCAACCAATTAAACTCTGGAAACCAAGCAAGGGGGAAATTTTTATTTCTAGCACATTTAAGCTATTCGGTTTGAGTTTCTTAATAAGGTATTGTTGTCATCTTTGTTTTAAAAATCCTGGGGCATTTAGTACTTTTTTTAAAAGCTCACTATGAGAAGAGAGACTAAGCAGGCACAGGTCTACATCCAAGCTGTAGCCAGTTCCATTACTGTGAAACCACAGCCTTATTAAGTTACCTCTAAACTATATTCATAGCCAAAATCTATAAGACATTTCCTGATATGTTGTACTCATCAAGCCTTTCCTGACAACTTTAAACCTTTTGCATGGAAGTGTTCCTCTCTCCTAAAAGATACACATGCCTGTTGGCATCCCTTTTATTCCTTCTGCTTGTCATTTGATCACATACTAGCATTTATGTTATAGGTGTCTACTTTGTTTATGTGAAAACACTTGCCTAAAATGGGCTTCAAAGAATGGTTGGCACCAATAAAAGACATACTCTCAAGCCAGGGAAATCCAAAACCAGTATTTCTAAGAAAGAAAGAAAGAAGAATTTCTGCATGATATTGATGGCTGAATTATTTTTTAGCAAAGCCACACATAGTCAATGTGGTTATAAACCCACTTCAGGAGAGGGCAGATTAGAAGATGAAGGGTGGCAGAGTCTAATGCTCACCTGGAATTTTTGTAGAGCTTCCAGAATAAGGCTGAATTGCTACTGGAAATCAGCTGACGGAACTCAAGTTTAAGTAACTACTGCATGTAGGTCTGAAGACAGCTTAAAAATTTACCCATTGAACAGTATAGAGCTAACTTCAGTCAGGCACCTCATGCTGGTAATAATGAATCCTCTCCTTATTGCTGAGGAAACTTCTACTAGAATTTTATATATTCTATTGTATTTAGTTTAGGTATCTTTAGCCCAATACATGCCTCTAAATGTATAGACTCATATCTTGAAGTGGATTCAAAATTACATAAGAAGCAAAAAAAAAAAAAAAAAAAAAGTTTTTGTTGCTGAAGAGAAGTATTGAAATAAACTGGAATTTTTAAGCGATTAAAAGACCGATACTAATACTTCATGGCTACCTGCATTACAGGAATCTGGTAGAGATGATGAAACCATGAATAACAAAGTCAGACAATCATTTGTCGGGACAAAACAGGGTCTGCTAGTAAAGTAAGGTTTCTATAAAAATACATTTTTTCCTCTTGTATTTTGCAGGTGATCTCTCCTTTTCTTCTCCCTCCTCCACCAGTCATTTTTTGCAGAGAATAGAGAAGGCATGATGTGTCACTATCCAGAGGTGCTGCTAATTATAGACCAAACCGACCCCGAAAAGAGTCCACAGGTTTGGCTAAAAATTCTTCTAAATTCACTTATGTGAATTCCACTTCCATAGGAATCTCTGGTTTGTACTTGTCTAGTCACCTACCAGTCAGCTCTTTTTAATTCCTGGGCTGATTTCTGGCAAGCATTGCTGACACTAAGCTGGTTTCATGCAGTAAGAAAGTGCTGTCTGATGGTAACTCGGGATGCAACAACAGTTCTCACCAGGGTTAGCTAGCTTGTCAAGATACAATATCCAAGCTATTTTGTGGTACTGTTACCTCCTTTCCATGGGGATTTTGTTTAATAAGAGCTTTGGGACATGTACTGGTTTTACTCTATACTTCTGCATAATACAGCGTGACAGGACTTATCAGAAGCTCCAGGAAGCACCCTGATAGAAATAATTAATAATATTACTTTGCACTAGGCAGTTCCTGCTCACAGACTTCAAACTGCTTTGCAAAAAGAAGTAGAACTGTTAGTATCCCCATTCTACTTTTCTGTCAGTAAGATGGGGATATTAACGGTTTTACTTCTTTTGAAGAACTGGA
Organism: Falco biarmicus; assembly: GCF_023638135.1. Classification (NCBI taxonomy): domain Eukaryota; kingdom Metazoa; phylum Chordata; class Aves; order Falconiformes; family Falconidae; genus Falco; species Falco biarmicus. The sequence goes on along the minus strand of NC_079289.1, from coordinate 111,326,323 downwards.
AGAAAAGTGAAGGAAAAGAGGTTTATTATGCAGTCAGACAGTGCATCAAGTGAAAGCAAGGGGCAGAATCCACACCACCTGGCTCTTTCCTGATCACCCTTGTTGGTTGCAATGCCGGTGGCATGTGGCATTTGCAGAACCTTTCCTCTCCTCTGATGCTGTGGTTAGGGCTCAGCGCATTTCCAAATGTTAGATGGGGAAGGGGAGGCTTGGAGACTCCTGCTTCTACCTGGCTATTTCCATTTCTTCTCATAATAACTCACAAAAGATTCAAGCTACAACGTATGTGAGGTAGAATATGTGGCTACGGACTACTGTAACACCCTGACCGAGAAATTGATAGGATGTCACTTGCTAGGATGTAATTTCCAATAATCGTATATCTTCTGTTTACCTCCCTCTTAGTGATTTACCGTGTAACAACTCCCTGCCATATATCTGTAGGGAGCTTCTCTACTCACCTTGGTTTCTGCCTTGCAAGATACTGCACGGCATGATGATAAGCTTCAGAGAGAAATGACTACTGTCGACAAACCCAGTCATCCATGTTGTACATTGCATTACCTAAATCCCAGAGGAGTGTCTATCTGCAGGTGAATGCTGGTGGCAGAATCCATTTAGAGAAATGGCTGGTGGTGCTCTGTTTATTTGCATACAGAAGTATCTGTAAAGCATCCTATTAATCTATTCCCATATTCTTTTCCCCACATATATTCTCTGAGGACAGAACTATAAAAATGAGTCTGAAAAAACCATGAAGTACCTTAGGAATTTTGTTTTTCTTAAAGAAAAAGAGGTTAAAATTCTATTATGTAAATAGTAATACATGAGAAGGTGAGACTAGAACTGAAACCAGGAAAAGAAAGAGAATTTAATTTTTCAGAACATTTCAATATTTTGCTTTTGGCATTTGTTCTTCATTTGGTATAAAAATATTTATTTTTAATTCTCTGAGAAAAAAAAAAAAAAAGAAATGTGGACTCTAGGAGCCTTCTGTCACTAGCTCAGAAGCAGCCCACCTGATGTTTTTCCCCAGAGCCGTGAAATACTGAAGCCTCAGGAACAGTCGATCTGTCTTCTTGGGAGCAGTTTGGCTAAATTCTCAGGGCACTGGTTACTGTCCAGCAGACTCTCTTAAGGACTGTAGCAAAGTAGAAATACTTCTGCATCTCATTTAAAGTTCAGGAAAACAGTACATTCTGGTAAAAAAAAAAAAAAAAGAAAAGAAAAAAAGAAAACAAAAAAAAGAAAAAAGGTTGTAATTGTTCAAACTTACTGCAAAGAGAAATTACTTTCTACATGTAGTTAAGTCTTAAAAACTAAGTAGTCATTGTACAGGCAGAACTGGGAGGAGGCAAAGTCTAAGGTGCATTAATGCCCCCTTTACACCAGTGTGTATCAATAGGCATTAATAGGGTCACAAACTACTTCCAGAGAAACAGCCTTAGAGCGTAAGACTGCTCTGGCTGACAAAATGTCTTGCTTAGGACCCCTAGACCAGCTCACGATGTAAAGGGTGTGTCAGGGTCAGAGTGGGTAGTAGGTGGAAGGTAATGAGTTGGGTCTGCAGTTATTTCTACTTTCTAGAGCCTGAGTTCCTGCAGGAAATATACAGAAATGTTATGAAGTTGCTTCTGTCTCTCACTGCTTGGAGCAGGGGGAAAGACTTGAGAGGTATGGGCATCATTTCCAGCAAACATACAGTTTCTGTGGTTTAGGGAGATGAAGGAAGACGTCTTCAAGTCTTTTAGGTTATTCAGGAAGAATACCCAGCTGACACGAAGCCTGCCTACCTATACACCTCATTGAAAGTCTAATTTCTACCATGTACAGAGGCAGGAATATTACAATTCCAATAAAAGCTGTAGGCTTTTTTCTTCACTTTAACTCATATATTTTAGATGCTTCTCAGTGGCATAACATTCAATTAATTAATGTCATGCAATGAGGTAAGTTAAACCTCGTTTGCCAGGCTGGGCTCTGAGCTTTATTTCCACAGTTTCTTATTCTTGAGAGCTTTAGCAGAGGCTTTGCGCATTCTGCACAGGTGTTGTTGATGTCCATTATTTGTGGTAGGTGCTTGAGAAATAGACTTCCTTTCCCAGTCATCTATGTTCTTTCTAGTGGGTCCTCTTATTCCCTGCTATTAAGCAGATAAGAGATCTTGTATTTCTAAAGAACTTACCATTTTTATTTAAAAACTCTGGATTTTTTTATTTCCATTGATGTTGTCACTGTAGGTCTGAGGAGAATGTTTGCTACATGACCCACATGCCCCAGAAAAGTATACTCAACAACAACAATATTTACCTCTCCTGTGTAAATATGGCTCTTTATTGTTGTCAGCTTTAGTTATTGGAATACCAGCTTTGAACAAAGGTTTGGACTACAGAGTAATTTATTCTGCATACTAAACATTTTGAGGTAAGTCAAAGTAGACATGAAATAGAATATGAATATAAGCTCCAAAACTTTTCCTGGATATCTTTTTTCTGAACTCTGTAAGTCCATGTGAATGCAAGATATTTTGCAAGGCAGTGAACGAATGTACTCAGTTCATGACAAAGTAGGGCTGCTATCACTGCTGGTGGGCATAGATATTCCAGTCTGAAGAGGTTTTGGCTCCTTTAAAGGTCATTTGGTTCTCTCTTGCCAGGGAAAAATAAATACTTTCGGAACTGTTTGTGAGGGAGCAGAGCTATAGAAGCTGCAGTTTCCAGGTCAAGAGTCCTTACAAGCACCAGGACAGTGCTTTGAGCCTAAGAATTAAGATTTTGCAGCCTTTTACATCCTTTGTAGTCCGAGCGTGCAGTTCCAGAGACACCCATGTGGTGAAATTGCAGCAATATTAGCAAAAACTTGTGTTACAAACTGGCATTATAGGTTAAAAAAAAAAATAAAAAAATACTAGTAACTATAAATATCAGTTTGTGGACCGATAGTAACATTACCGGGCTTACTGCTTTGTGGTTCTGGCAGCATCTTTGACTTCCACAAGTTTTTGTGCCACTCTTAACTAACAGTAGCTAACCAACAGTATTACTTGTTAACAGCATCCACTAACAGTGCCCAGTATTGCATGTGTTAACCATGTAACAGAATCACACGTAGTAAAGAACAGATGAGCTGAGCTGCAAGATTTGCTGGAGATTGAATTAATGTTTATATAATTTTATTTTCATTATTCAACCAGCTGCGTGGCCACATCCATTTAGTGAATAACTGAGATGATTTTTAACCCTTGGTCCCTAAATATGTGTGTTAGCCCAGCTTTTACCACTCTAACCAGTTAGTGCTTGCTTGCTCTTCTCACTATGCTTATAATTAATATCAGACTAAAATATGATATGAGAGAAGCAGAATTTGAATTTAGTTTCTTTTTTCTTATATTCTGAAAGTTAAAGTTTGAGGGCGAGAACATGAAATTCTGTTCCTCACTCAGCATCTAAGAGTGTAATGACATTGTCCTGCGGCAGAATAGTGGAGAATCACTTTTATAGGGGTTGCAAGTATACGTGTGAGATACTTCAGGTTTCTGAGTAAAACATGTATGTACATGGATTATACTGCAATCTGCAGAAGATACAAAACTTTGCCAGCCAAACCTCAGTAGTAAACCCAGGAGGATCTGTTGATCCAGAAAATGGTCTGGTCCGAAGGAGGTTAATTCCCAGTCAGCAGTAAAACTGTTTGAGAAGGTGCTCCCAGCTGGGAGCTAATTAGATACTGCTGAGCCTGCTGGTGTCTCCAGGTGGCAAATACGACACAGCTCATGTTACTCTCACACTTCAGCAGTCCCGTCACACGTTCCTGCACCTCGAAGGGATCTCTCACATCTGGCTGAGCTGTGGGAAGGCTGAAGGCATTTTCCTTCAGCTGTGCCTTTCAGTCTCCAGTATCAGATGTGGGCCCTGTTGCACTCATTACTGCTACCTCCTCTTTCATTGCATTCCCTGCTGGATTATGATGGCTAAGAAAGAGCTGCTCCATGGGAGGAGACATTGCTACATGGGGGTTGTATATGTGGACATGCAAGCTTACCAAGTAACACTCACGAAATGAGCAATATCTGATATAGCTAGCTGTGCCTATACTGTTGCATCCTGAGCCACAAGTGAGCTCAAATGTGATTTACACTCTGTCCACATTGCCAGTTCTAAGACATTGGTGGCAGCTTCCCCCAATAAGTTCATTGTCACTTGTGATGTTGAGGCATTCTGGAAGAAGGCTGGGCTGACATCTCTGCTGAACACTAGGAAGTGTGAAATTGCTGTGTGGCATGAGATGGATCACAACTGGCCACGTGCACTCTAAGGTGGGACGTGACAGCTGATAGGAACCGCTCAGGATAGTGCTGCCCCAGCTTTCTCTCTTGCTATCCGTGAAAGCTCAAACTAAGCCAGAAAATGTCTTGCCTGCATCTGAGCAGCCCAGCTGGTAAAGCACTCCAGACATAGTTTCAAAATGGAGTTTAGAGGAATCTTGTGAAGTTTATTGCTTTTAAAGAGGAGAGTTAAGTAGTCACAGCTAAATAGAAGCTATATAAAAAATTAATTATTTGTAGGACACGTGAACTGCACTGTGTGCTTTGAGTTTGTAAGTTAAACGGGACAAACAAAGTGAAAACTCCAGCTAAGCTGCATTCAGTTTGCAGAAACTGCTTACTCGGTCACAGTTTGGAGTTTCAGTGGACACTAATGCTGCTAACACTATCTGGAAATAAAGCTGTTTTGGTTTCAGAGCCTAACTGTGTGTTTAGAAGTATGACCTAACTTTGAAAATGCAACTCTATACAGCAGGTTGTCTTCTACATACCAATAACATCTGCGAACATTTCCAGTAATGGGTTTGAAATAGCTTTCTTCATTACCTGAGCAGCTCTGATGATAGTCAAATGGTATTCGTCAGATAAATTATTCAGGATATTCCCTGTCAAATTTCTAGTACATTCTTCATGCAATTTTTTAATTATTGAATTGTCAGCTCCAGTTATTTTGGTGGTCCAGCTTTTCTTGAGAATTGAGAGAGACAAGCTTTGTACAAACATCAGTGGCCATCGTAACCATTCAGTTTATAGCCAGTCAGACCCTGTGAAAACTGCAGATTAAAGGCAATCTGTTCTTGCATAGCTGGAACAGCAGGAATTGACTCAATAGGTGGTTGAACAGCTCTGAGTAATACTAAACTGTAATGAATTTGTTTTGATGAAGAAAGGTGAAGGCTCAGGGCTACGTCTAGACAGGACATCCGTGGAGCAGAAAGTTATGGGAATACTATTAGCTACCCAGAGTTGCAGAATAAGATTTGTGTGTATTTCCTTCTTTAGTATTCTCTTTATCACATGAAAGCAGTTATTATTTGAGCTGATTTGGGAATACTTTGGTGCCTATGCATTTTCCTTAAGTAATTTCCATGGTTTGGCTCTTGTGAAGTCTAGTTGCTTTTTGTTACTAAACCCTTTTGAACGTGCTGTGCTTTACAACTGTCTTCCTTTTTCTTGCCTTGCCCATCCACTGATTTTATATTGGGGGCTTTCCCTGGTTAGGTTTTTAAATTTTACAGCATTTTTACAAGATTATTTTTCCAACTAGCCATAAAATAGCAAATTGCACTGCAGTTTTTAAATGAGGTAAATTTGAAATTTCCGTGCACGTTATGTTCATATTTTCTTTACAATGGTACTAACTATAAACAATAGTTAAAATATAATTTTCTTTCATTCTCCTCCCCCCCTCTCCTCCCCCTCTCCTCCCCTCCCCCCCGCCCCAGTTCCTTTTCCCTTGCTTCCCTTCCCTTTTCTTTCCCTTCCTATTTTTGTGGTGGTTGTTACTCATTAGTGAGGCAAAAGTATTTCCAGCCCTTTTAAAATCCCCACTTTGGAAATGGAGAGGACAGACCACCCCTTCTGCAAGGGCTGGAGCAACAGCAGAGACAACCTGGACCCTCACCCACATGGCTTAGAGCCACCATGACCTCACCGGCGGGGCGGGTGGGAGCAACAACTGGTCCTACCATGTGCAGGCAGAGCAATGGGAAAAGAGGCTCCTGTAACCCAGTGGTGTCTTCTGCATTCCAGGTGAAAAGCGGTAAATGCTCCCACTAAAGGCAGCTAATTGATTCAAAACACCATTTGGACGTATTTTCAAGAACTTAATGGGTAAAATTATAATGAACGTGGTAAGATTTTGTCTTATAATATGATTCCTAGCAGCCTTATAACAAGCCTCATAGAAACTGTCCATGAAAAAGTCCTAAAAAAACATTATAAGAGTTAAAGAAACATTGCTCTAGATCTTAACTTAACTGAGAAATAAGCTGCTAGATTTTTTCTAATTAAAACTAATTTTCACATTTCCTTATGCAAACCACATAATCATATTCAAGCAGCTGAGACTGCCTTTCCTTAACATAAAATATTAGAAATGGAGGTATAGTAATGCTTTTACTCAGTAAGACTAAATCCCAATCCACCCATAGATTTATGTTAATAATTAGGAAATTCTAGGCATTTAACATTATTAGGGGTCTGATACAGAAAAAACATTAATATTTAAAGAATGTTTAGAAGACAAGTGACTACGATGTTCTTCCATAAATATTTTAACACTACATCGTATTTTTTTCTTACCATTAAAGTATCTCACAGAAATAAAGATAATTTGGTGGGGGGTTATATTGTACACATATATATAATGCTAGTTTTACTCACTCAGTTCAACTTATGTAATACTTGCATTATTTCATGGCTATGGCCATAAGAAAGTCTAACTAACATTTATTTTTCTGTTGGGTCTTGTTTCAATTAATTCCTTTTTACTGAGATAAAGAAAGAGTGCAGAGATAAAGTACCTCCAAAAAGCAGTCATTACAAATAGATTATGAAGCAGTAATTCAAAAATTCTTCATGATCAGGTTGTATTCAGTGCTAATCAATATGAGATTGTGTGGAAGGGGAGTTTTTAATTTCTTACATCCAGCGGACTTCATTCCTTTCTGACTATGGTGTAAATGGGAGGTTGTTGGCTTTTTTCCATTAGAATAAACAGAATCATAGGTGCAAATACACAGAGGTAAATTAGTTGTCTGTAAAACTGGTGTTGCAAAGAAGAGAAGAAACCCAATAGTTTTAGTAGATCAGTGGAAGACTTCAGAGCTCTCCATTAGGAAGCCTCCTTTAATGGTCACCATTTTTAAAACTCTTAGCAGAAGTTCAACAGAAACTAGATTATCAGCGTCTTTACTGAGCTGCTTCATTTTTGCATTGGTGACCTCAGGCTAGGAAATCAACCTGAGAAAGAACAGAAAAGCATCAAGAAGCTTTGGTCAACAATGAATGCCTTAAAGTTTTTCCCCTTAAATCTGGGGCCTCAGAGCATATACGCATATAGCACCTTTTAACAGAGTCCTCCCACTCAGCTTCCATCAGAGCTCGCAGTAACAAAACCAGAGCCCGTGACTTGAACTCTGCTGTCAGTGGGTAGTGCCTGCAGGGAACCGAGCACGAGGACAGCGTGTTCTCTGCCACCTGTGTTGCTAAGCAGATGGGTTGCTTTATTTCCTACCAGTTGGCACAAAGAATCCTTGCAGCGCAGGGTAAGGCAGCATTGCTTTCAAGCTCAGCAATGCCTACAAATAATCCTCCATTCCAGAGGAGGAAAGTAGGATCTGCAATCAATAACACCTGAAATAGGTGTTATGGTAACCAACCGTAATCTTGTTAAAATGAACGCTGAAATAAAACAAAATACTAGATGGAAGTACTGTCGCTGGAGCTACAGTGAGCTATAGTAATTCAGGTAGCTGGTGAACCATGGTGGTTTGCAGTTCATTTCCACGCACAGCAGATAATTACTTCATTTCCAAGCTTTGGTTAGAAAGCCACTGACGGAATTGATAGGGAGTCTAGTCTCCGGATAAAGTGTGTTCACCTTTAAAATGTGTTTTAAATGTAGCCACTGCAAAGTGCTTCAGTGCACAATAACGTTTTCACTGGGCGTCAAAATCAAGTGACGGAAAAGCAGGATTGGCATTGCAAAGGACAAAGATAACATTACATTACTTACATTTTTTGGCATGTGGCCATTATTTCATTTGTAGCTTTAAGGAGAGTAGAAATACCTCTTTTGCATATTTAAATGCAGAACATGTTAAAATGCAAGCTAAATAGAGAGCTACTCTATGCTTATTAAATATAACTGGGTTTTTGAAACATATTTATTATGAAATGGGAGTAAATTTATTAAAAGTACACATCTGTATGCTGTGGGTAATTCTCAATAATTATGTTGTTAATGGTCAGCTGAAATCTAGCTGGCATACGGAAGAAATTTCACACACATTTAAATTTAAAGTATATTTAAAACACATTTTGAAAATTACCCAATTTGACATACAGCTATATCTGGAAATAAATATTAAGGTTTGCTGAAATATCTAGGCTCAAGGAGATACTATCTGTTTGATAAATGCTTGATTTAAAAACAAAAGAGAAGAAAATCTATAGTGTCATCCTAGGAAAACACGGTGCTTCTGGCCACAAAAGCAGCTGAGAGAGCTTCATGATACAACCCAGTTTTAACGTACTTGAGAAAAAGACTCAGCAGCATAAAAACCAGTTAAAAAAACAGCATTACTGCGTGACTTAGGAAACTTATTCATAAAGCTTAATTCTCACTGCTTCATGAAAATGCTGGCTACTATCATGTTCAAACATCTGTACTTGGTATCAGCAGTGAAGAGAAGCAGTTTTGTTCCCTGGTTAGTTCTTTCTGATCCACGCTGCCAGCATCCAAGCAAATTGCTTAATTAGGGTAACCTTAGGACTTTGGACACTTCACCCTCTAAGAGCTTGGGATTTGCCAGGTCACTGAGATCTCCCACTCATGTGTCTTTTTGGAGAGCGCCAGCTGCTCCAGGAGCCATGAAGACAGTGATACAGGAATTGACTTGGTGACTGCCTTAGCCGCCAAGGGAGATGGATACAGTGGTTACTTTGATGGTTTTACATGACAACAGCTAACTGTTCAAAATCCACTGATCCTGGATTTGAGGTGTCAGAATCTGTTTTCTAGTGAGGGAAATTTTAAGTAGTTGGTATTTTCTTTTATATTTTGGTACTTTCTAAGTCAGGGTAGTTCTGCAATAATGTGTAGAAATGTTCAATTCTAAAAGATCTAAACACAAGACTGATTTACTGAACTATCCATTTTCCCAGCTCTGATTAAGGGAACACATCCAATTACATAAGTATATTATTAATGCTCATCTGTAGTGTAGTAGAATTAAAATCGCAATGCCTCCCAATCACAGTCTAAACCGTGCAGTAATCAAGCAGGAATTTAGCAAGTTCATTTTTCCATTATGCTGTTTTCAACACAAAGTTACCATATTAACATATGGTACCATAACATTGCAGTTCAAACCAAATGTGTGTTGGGCACGGGAAGCACGAAAGACAGCTTGCATCAAGTATAAATGGAGGTCACCTTTGAGATGCTGTGATCCATGCTTGGGACTGCACTTATCTTTAATCACTTTTAAAATGGAAGATAACAGGATGTGATTGGAAATCCCTAAACAGTAACATTCACTGAAATAAACAGTAGAAACAGCATAATTGAAAAGCTCACTATCTGAAATTTGTAATGCTGTCTCCCACGTGACTCTTGCCCCAAAAGACCATATCAAAACAGGACTAACATTACACCACTCTATCTAGTTCAAAACTACAGTGAAGTGTCTAGGAGACTAACTGCCCAATTCAAAGTTACTCTTTTAAGTATGTGCTGCTGTATTTAAAAATCAAATTAGAGAGGAGGGAGAAAAGTGAGTTTTAGTTATTTTCTCTGGGTTTCTGTGTGACAAAGAAAAAGCCTTCATAAAATGATGTGCTGTAAATAGCAAAGAGGCATAAAAGGTTTATCTTTGAAAAAAAGTAGAGTGTCCTCTGCAGTGTGCCAAGTTTAAAAATAATTACTTATCATTATATAAATTCTTTCCCCCCCCTTTTGTTCCTAACTTGATCTACCTTTTTTTTTTTTTTTTTTTTACAATCTTCTTCAGTCATTTAGATAAAAATAGGCAAAACTGTGAAAATAATCCATCCTCTGTCTGTCATTCATGATTTTATGGTATGCGTTGCATTGGTAATTGTACCTACTGTGAATTTTTTGTTTTTAGCTAAGATTAACTAGGCTTCAAAGTACTTTCAAGGCTAATAATACAGACTGTCCTTATATAAGCAATCTGCTCACTTGTGAAGATTTTTTCTTTACAATTTTATGATAATATAGGACTTTTTCTCTAAGTCACTAGCAGGCACTTGCATATGCCATCTCTTGAGAATCTTTTCCATAATGGCAACCATGCATAAAGGAGAGGAAGGAGAAGTATGGTCACAATTCAGAAGATGCACCTGTACATGAGGCAAGAAGTATTACCCCCTAATACACGCTTTGACTAAAATCCAGTACAAAAGTAAGCTTGCAGTGCTTTTTGTTTGTTTGGTTGGTTGTTTTTTTTAAAGAAAAAATGTTCAAAGAACAATGTTTACTTAAATTTCAAAAAATCTCTGGTTTTACGTCTACATTGTGCTAGTAGACCATGACTGTTCCCTTGGAGTTTACTCTCTGTCACTTGCTAATGTTGGGTTAAAAAAACCACATACAGGCAGGTGCTAAACCATCAAGTAATAAGTGAAGACATGCCAAATTGCATAACTAATGGCACTGTAAATTGAAAATAATAAGTTAGGGAATGTAGGTTTATATTTTAGGCCTTTGCAAAAGCACACTTTGACTTAATAAACACTAATGAGTACTTATAGGCTCATATATCGTTGATTATTTTTACAACCATAAATATGCATCATGCACTATATAGAAGATCTTGTGGGTATTTTATTGGAAAATAGTAGCTGGAAGTGAAAAATTCTGTAACTAAAATGAAGTAAATCATTTTTTTAGCTTTTTCTTATAATTTAACCCTCTGTAATGTTCCACATTTTCATTAGAATGAGGTGAAGTTCAGGCAAAACAAAAACTGTCCAGAGCTTTTTCATATCATTTTCTAAAATTAACTTTTTAAAGTCTTGAAGTTACTGTGTATGTGTATTTGGGTCTTTTTTTTCCAGAGGAAGCAGGGAGGAGTGTTATTCTGCTCTTGACATGCAATGGCAGTTGTTCCTCACTCTGAGTGTGAGCCTGAAACACCTTTTCTGTAGTACCAGGTTCCCCACCACCCCACTCCTGGGTGACGGGAGCAGCTGCTGCCTGAATACTCTCTAGAACTGGTAACTCTGAAAGTATCATACCTTATCTGACCTTTTTCTTACTAATCCTTATATGTCAGATGACTGTAGTAGTCATGCTGTACATAGAGATGTTGCCCTGTTTAGTACAAGATAGTCTTCACAGATTGTATCTGCAAACGTTTCCACACAGCACACACAGAGACACGGTCATTCCTACAGCTCCCTGGAGCAAGGCATCTTGGCTACTTGGTTGTACCAAGTGATGACAAAGTTTGCCATGCCATTTGCACTTTGAACTTTCATAGAAGTGATTTTTCCTCAACTTTTTGACCTTGGTATTGTTCTGTTCCCCCTGTGCAAACCTAGACTGCAAGGGACAGTCAGCAAAGGAGGAAACAACAGTGGCTAAAGCTCAGAGCAGTGTCCTTTACTCTCCTGTGTTCTGGGTGACTGCGTGAAGGACGGGAGGAGATGTTCACTGAATTATGAACTAGAAGTCCAAGCTTCTGCTGGAAAGGTATGAGCCCAAAGTACCTAAAATGTGACTTTTTATTCTATGCTAGCTGCTACTAGGTTTTAAATTGTAGAGGAGAAGGATGGGGGAAGCAGTATAAATGGGAGCTCCCCATTTACTCTATCAGTAACCACAAATTCTCTCAGGAGCATTTATCCCATGATCAGGTGGAATTTATCTAGCCAACTGCAGCTGGAAATAAGCAGTTGTATGAGTGACAGTGAAAAGTAGGACATGATGGTTGTCATTGAGGATGATACATAACTGATAACTGGAGCTATATAAAATCCTCAGTACAAGGTTGTGACTGCGGATTGTTTTAGGTTTCTTAGTAGATAAACTGAATTTTTTAAAGAGGCTTTTAGCACGTCTAAGTGATTTCGATTAAATAAATGACGAATGTAGTTAACGCCTGCTTTTTGACCCACTATGTCAGAGACTACCAAGAAAGGCTTATGTCTAGATTCAGCCATGATTAATGACCAGAAAAACAATAAAGGAGGTAGTAGGATCAGTTGCAACAAAGGCTGCAGTGAAGTATTGTCTCAGACTCCAAGGTTTGATTGCCTGAACAAGAATTTATAAATTCAGGCAAGATAGCATATCAATTACTTCTTAATTTATTTTGGGACATGATTTTGCATGTGTTCTCCCAGTTTCCTAGCATTATCTGTACACGTGGTAAGTTTCAAACTCTGCTTAACAATGCACTGATGCCTTTTTATTAATCGTTCCAGAAAACAAGAGCCCCAGCCTCCAAATGTAAGAAGTAGTGGAAGAATCAACATATCTTAATTTTTTTCCTCCTACCTTTCTGTTTTTCATGGCAGGATAACTATTTGTCTAGTATGCACAAAAAAAAAATTGTACAAAAAGTTGAATTTGTAGATGCTCACAAATGTTCATTTAACTCTGACATATGGGTGTACACATTTGCTTTGTTATGCTGATACAAAAACCTTAATGCACACTTTCCTTCAGTCCTGATAGGTACCAACAAAACCTGACTTGTCAGACTCAAAAAGTCAGGAACATATGTATTTATTCACAGACTGTGTACTGGGTACTTTTTGCTGCTGTTAGTCCCTTTGTCCCGTGGAATTATACTAATACAGTTTTCATATGGCTTTCTCCTTGAATATGAAAACTGTAAAGCCTGTCATCAACACAGATTGATTATATGATTTCATGAAGAATTCATAACAGAATAAATACATACGCATTCCAACCACAATTAAGGAACCTGGTTTTCAGTGATATAAACCATAGGTTCTCCTATGATGTGGTGTCTGCACAGGATCCACATGTTGTTTCAAGCTTGATAAAGCCTGACCAGTGAGGAAGCTAGGTTGTTTAGGGTGTTTAAATGTCCTGTAGTGCTGAATGCAAGCTTGTGGAATTTCTAATTATTTATCGTTCACTCTTTTCTCACTGATTCTTGCGCTGGAAAAAAAAAAAAAAAAAAAAAAAAAAAAAGTACTTGAAATGCTTGCTGAGTTTAGAGAAATTCATTCCTGTCCAGTGTCCGTCCTTCTTCCCAGTTTTCATCTGTTTTTTTATGGACTCAATCTTGTTTTAGCAGCATAATCTGTTTAACTGACTATACTAATTTACAAAGTCATGGACTAACTTGAAGAGATTTGACAAGAGATTAAGTCTTCAGGATAATCCAGTTTTTACATACTTTATAAAAAACAAGAGCAATTAGGGGAGAAAGTGAGTTTTCACTTTTTATTATCTTGGTTGATTTATTTTTTCTTTTTTTCAATCAAACATAGCAGTCTGCAAATTGCTACTAAAATGCTGTATGAGAGGAGAGTATATGTGTGTAAAGGTCATAGAAAGCCTTAGGATAGTTCAGGTAAATAGTCAAATAGCTAGGAGACATAAGCCTGTAGGAATCAAGCAGCCTGAATTCAAGGGCTCAGAACACTGCTTATTATTCACTTTTCATTGTTTAAGCCCAAGAATGGTCTTCACTATTAGATCCTGTGTTGTTTCAGGGTTTCACCAGGTCTCCAGCAGTGTCAAGCACATTTTAATGTTCTGCTAGAAATACTTCTCTGCTCATGCACCCCTCCTGCTAGGCAGTCCTTGTTCAGACGTGTTTCTAAAATTATTGCATGTTTTAAACTGTGAGGAAAATTCACAGGTCTCATGGGATCTCATTGTGGATTTTGTAATATTCTTTCTCTTCAGTTTATCAGTGGGCTTCATTCCAGCAATAATTCTAATCTGTTTTTTAAAATAATTACTGAATTTAACTTTTTTTTTTCCTTACTGTGATGAATTTGTATGTATATAGTTAGAAAGTTTTGTTTGACACAGGTTCCTAAACTTGAAGGTTAAAATGAATTTCATATTTTTCATCGGGAAAGATATTTAGGGATAGATTTCAGGCTGCTCCAGGATAAAAACAAGTTAGTTGCTACCGATCTTTTCACTTCTCACTCTTTTTGGAAAGGCATTCGCAAGGATCTTAGTGATAATCTCACTGATATCTATATCTGTCCTGTTCTTGCATGGGTGATAATTACAGAAGTGATGAAAAAGGAGTAGTAGACACAGATGAACAGGCATCAACTTGGATGGCACTGCTGGCAAAGGAGCGAGGCAATTTGCAGTATATGAAGAGAGAAGTGCATCTAATTAATGAGGGCCAAAATTAACCACAGCCAGGTAAGTGAAGATGAGCACAAACGCAGCAGCTAATAGCGAATTTGCAGAGATTCACCCTGTGTTTTGGGGCTTGCTCCTTACTTTTTTCTAAGTACATTCACCACGGCCCTCGGCAAGTCTAAGTGCGAATCTACTATATAATGAATGTGTGTCTCTATAATGCCCACAGTGTGCTGGGGGCTATGTAGTTAGCCCAGCAAATATGATATCTGTTTGCAGGAATTTAAGCAAAACACCAGTCGTGTGGCACACAAACTTCTGAGTGTGTGTGTGTTCTTTAGGCAGCACACGTTTTTGTATGCATTTTCTGCAAGATCGCTTTAAGATTTCTGTTCTAGCAGCACGCATAACCAGGCACAGCGAACCATACAGACCTGTGCAGAATAACTTGTTGGAGAATTTAGCTCCTGCTTTGTGACCTACTTATACTTAAAATGAGACTTAGAGATTAATGTGGGTTTTTTCCACATATACCTATGCTATGCCGAGCTACTCTTAAATATAACTTTGCTAAATGTTATGCAAATTCAGTGCATTTTACTTTCAGTCTGGAATGAAAGTGCTATGCTTTACTTTAAAGCACACATTTTGCATAACAATATTAAGTTCTGTATATTATCTTAAAATGCAAAATGTATAAATCTATTTGGCTGCAAGAGCATAAGCAGAACATATTACTCTGTTAAAAGCAAAGCATAGTCCCAGAAGGGTACAGCATCTGTATGTTAAACAAGCCCACTGGTAGCTTTGTTTCAGGAAAAAGAAGTTAACTTTAACTTTTTTTTGCTTTAATTTATGAAGTATGAGGAAAAATTAAGCAATAATGCTCTCTAGAAGACAGCATTTAATACATGAAGATATTCGCATTTTTATCATACTAGGCTAAAAGAAAAGCCATAAAATTTTCAAATTTATTATGCTGCAGCAGAGATAAACTTCTAAAATGATAATTTAGCTGTTTCTCTGTCAGTCAAAAATAGCAGTTACAGTTCAGTAATCAGATCCTAGTTCTCAATTTGCCCCTTTTAAAACATGAGAAACTCAAAGTTTTCTTCATTAAGCAGCCAAATTTCCATTAGCATAAGGAAAGCTTCAGAAAACAGAGACGTTGACCATGTACCAGCTCCTTCTGATGGCTCTATGCCGTGTGGACTCAGGCAGTGGCAGGGCCAGAGAAGACTCCTAACTGGTGTTGAGTAAAGCAGCAAAGAAATTATTTAATTAAAAATTATTTAATTAAAGGAAGAAGATTATTTCTTTTTTTTTTTTTTTTTTTTTATCCCCCTCAAAGGCAATAGGATTTGCCGAAGAAGGCAGCGGGTACTGTCATAGAGGTAGGAGTGAAGGGGGAGGCAGCAGGAGGCAGGCTGCCCTTTCCTTTTCTGGGAACCCCATGGAGAAAGGAGAAAACATGGAGCTGCTGCACAGGACACTGGGGGTGGGCTTTGGGAAACACACCATTTGTCGAAATTTCAGTCTTTTTCCCAGTGAAATGCTTATGATACACGACAATCAGTGATGATCTCTTTTTTGACTTCATTCCACAGGAAAATCAAAACAGAGTACTGGGCCAAATGCTGGGACTGCTGTGAAAAATGTGCAGAAGAAGGAAGAGAGGGGTGGCCTGAACAATTTCCGTTTGCTCAATTAAAGGTCAGGGCTCAAACCAGGTTTATTAACAATGTGTGTGAATTTACTAAGATCGAAGCAAAATTCTTTTTTCTTTCTGCTTTTCTGAATTAATTTTGGATTTCAGGAGAATGCAGACAAGATGCCAGCTACAAAAATAGTTGCTCTTACTATGTTTGGCCCCACAGGACAAATGACTCTTGTAATTTTATATAAAGCAAGAGCTGGAGGGTATATTTTACCATACTTTTTTTTTTTTTTTTTTTTTGCTAGGTTGGTTTTGAGTTATAATATTATATCTTTTGTACAATACGGAGGTTATTGTGTGGTTAATAACTGTTTTTAAGTGTCTTGGGTGAAATAAGAGATTTTGCCTTTTTTTGTTTTGTTTTTCTTTTTAACCTTAGAAGTTAAAGTACTCATAAACCAAGCTCCCTTACGTTGTGGGGCTTTGATGCACTGACTGGCCCCATGATGCTGTGTGATTCTGTTAAAATTCACTAATGAATACTGTTTCTCTATGTTCATAGCTCAAAAGCTGTATTTGCAAAGATATTGAAGCATTTAAAAACAAAATTGTTGTCAATAGTGTTTTCTGCATCATCTGTTGGCATCCATAGGGCTTGCATTGGTACTGTTAGAACAGATTTGGACAGTTCATCGATGTGCTTAACTGCATCTTCAGGTGCCTAAACACTTTGGAGAATATAATCTTAAATTACTTGTGTGCAGTAACACAAGAGTTTGTGACAGACTGCCATTATTTACCTGCACTCACAGTCATAATCTGTTCCTTACCCACCAGAACATCCTTTAAAATCTACCAAATAAATCACCTATGCTTAAATAATTACATGTCCAGGTTGTGAACCATTAAGGCCCATTGATTTATTGCAGACCTTCAGAATATGATGCTCTGGTTTTGTAAATATTCTCAGGCTTATCAAGAAGTAATGCTTCTGGCAGAGAAACAAGGAAGGGAAATGGTATTTTCATGGTTTTGTCTTATTCCAGGTTCTGCAAAGTGTATAGCCACATGAATATGTCCTATTCCTCACCAAATGAAAACTTTGTTTAGGCCTGTCGGTTACCCTAATCAGAGGAAGCATAGAAAATCAAAATTCCTCATAATAGTAGCGGGAAAAGCTGAAGTGGCTGCATTTTGCTCCCTTAAGTGGAGTCCCAGGGTGCCATAAATAGTTAAAAGTTTCTTAAACCAAATCCTAAAAACCTGTGTTAAAAGCTCACAGATTTTCCAGCTCACTGTACAGATTCTTCTCACAGAAAAGCAATTTAGTCCATACTGATTTTTTAAAGTTTTCATCAGTGCCATAAATGGTATGACTATATTTAAAGTTAATGTATGTCTTTCATGTGTGAATATTATCTTTAAAGAAGAAGGAAATGGGGGAAATAAAAATATGAAGCTTTTTTTGGAATGCCATATTAATTAACTTGAACTTTTGAGCTCCATAACACATTAGTAATGTGATATAATTTAAATTATAGTGTGTTCTGCCACTTATTTATCACTGATTTTGAAGACAACTTTTGTCATGTATTTGTAGGAAATTTGGGGTTTTACTTGTTGGTTTGCAATGTACTCACATGCATGAAGATTTAATTTTCACATGGTTTCTTAGTTGGTCTACATGTGATGTGGTAGTTATTGCATGGTTGCACATCAGAGTGAACAGACCTGCCTAGTTACTGTTTTTTTCTGGATAATAAGTATGTCATAAGCTTTACAAAAGGGGAAAAGAGAACTTAAGTCTTTATGATCACTCAGGAAATTTATTTCTAGCAAGATGGATTGAAATAACTTTTTGATAAGAGGGTGTTTCTCCCACACTGCATCTGTTCTGGGTATCAGTGCATAGATCAGTACCCAGACCAATGCTTTGGGTAGCCCTATTTTTAGTTTTGTGACTGGTACTCCAGACTAATCTGAAACCTGGACTGGTAAACTCCAACCTGAATGTCTGGTAAATCAAATGTATTACACCCCCACTTCCTGAGGATGACATAGTAAGTTAGAAATGGAACAAAATCTGTTTTGCTTTGTATTATTTATGCTACATAGTCCAGTAGAATATGTATTTTTTGTTTTGTCATTGCTCACTATGGTGGGTTAACCTTGGCAAACAGCCATTTGCCTACCCAGCTGCTCTCTCACTCCCCCTCCTCTGTTAGACAGAGAGGAAAATAAGATGAGAATGAACGGGGGGGGAGTATGGCCGGTGCACAGTGGTTTCTGTGCACTGCTCCTTCCCTCTCGCATTTTTTCCTGTCATCCAGCATGGGCTCTTTGGGGGCTGCAGGCCTTCATGGATGTATGTCTGCTCCACTGTGGTCTTTCCAGAGCCTGCAGGGGATTCCTGCTCCACACCTGGAGCACCTCCTCTCACTCCTCCCTCTCTCACCTTGATGCTCACAAGACTGTTTCTCACACTTTTTTTCCTTTCTCTGCTGTGCAACATTTGCGCTTTGTTCTATATGCTTTCTTTACCTGCACCCAATGTGTGCACCCAGACACCAGCACTACGATCTAGGGGTACTTCATGAGTATGTTGAAAAACTTAGCAAAATGTGTAGATGTATAACGCCAATGAAATTTCATGCAATGTGCTCAGGACCTTGTACAAATCGCACTGTACACCCACCAGCTAGTACTCTGTGGTATCTACTTCTCGTTAAAGACATTCCCTGAAGCCTGAATTGAAGGTTTCTCCAAAGGCTTAGGAAAAAATTATTAGATATAATTTTCACATATAGCATTTCCTTTTTAAGCCTCTGAGCCCCGTTTCTTTAGGGACAGTAAACGTGGGCAAGCAATCTAAAAACCTGTAAAGAGTGGAGTATTAGAAATGAAATGTGTATAGTATTTTTTTGTTTGTTTTGTTGCCACCAAATATGAATAAAGAAGGGAGAATATAGGACAGGGTGTAGATTTTTTTTTCCTACACTTCAGACAGAAATATGTGTCTTAGAGGTATCAGTTTGAGCATCATGATAAAGAACTAGAAATCTTCCCTTGGAGTATCTGACAGAGGAATGTGTTTAACTTACGTTGTCAAGGTAACACCAGCAGTATTTCCAGGCCCCTTGAGTAGTTTATTTTCCATTCTTTAATATTTGCCTTGTTTGGTTGGTGAGCAGATTTGCACACCCATCCGTGTTCTCAAGGGCCCATCTACCCATTAGAACCCTACACTGCTTTCAGGTGATCTTGTAGCTATTGGAGAAAACAGGTCATTTGGATATATATTTTTTTTCCAAGAATCACAGGTTTGAAAAGCTCTGTCTAAAATAATTTTTACAAAGTTTACTTGACAGAATGCACTTCAAGGAAGGAATGAGGGAGAAAGGATTAAAGCCACAAAACCAGGTTTTGTCTCTTGTTTTTTACCATGAACAGAATGCCATTATGCTGGACACCACACAGAACAACAGATTAGAGTCAGGTTTTGGAAAAAAGTAAGGGGCTCTGCATACCTATTTTTCCACCAAGGATTTGCTGATAGAGCTGTAGAAATAATGTCACAGTTCTGTTTATTCACTATAGTGCAGTAATCACAAATTGCCTCTCTGAGTCTTTACTGCACATTAAAGAGCATGTGTCCATAAATTAGTTGCAAAAATACGCTGGCAAAATAAATATCTTTCTGGACCAGTCTCTGCGTTTTTCATCAGAATGGCTGCACCCTGCATTGGCTTTCAAAGTATGGTGACTGTAGCTGCAGGAATGCTGTGGGGCTCTATTTGTGAGAAGTATGAATTGAATCCCATGGTTCTGTCTGTGGGGGGTGACTTGCAAGAAACTAGCCCTTGTATATTAAAATATTATTAAGTACATTATCAAAGGCAACTACCAAATGGTTTTCCCTTTTCACAAATAACAGCTAACCTCGCCTGCTCTCCTTGAAGGCTCAAGCCTCTTATTTAACTCCTTGACCTAACTATGATTATTTCAACAGTCATATGAGTGTGTTCTGGGACTAGTTGCCTTTTCCCCTGAATCTTTTAGAGGTTTTTTTGTCATCGGTTGTGAGAAAATATCCATTGTCAATATTTGTTAGTATATATAGCCTGGAACGTAAGCCATTGCATTTATTGAGTAAGATGGACAGGCATAGTTAACACACTTTCTTAAATACCAACGGGAACACACAGTGTGTGCCTTCACTGGCATTTTAGTTCGGATCAGAAATGTGCTTTAGCAGTGAATCTCTCAAAGTCATTTCACATGATATAGTCTTAGAGTGGATGGACTGGATTTCTGTTGGGTGAAAATATACTGGGAGATGGCTCCAGGAACATTCATAATCTTTTCTGACCTCTTGCAGTCATTCAGTCAACAGGACAAGTATAGAGTTATGAGGTTAAAAAAGTTAAATAGATAACAGTCTAGATATCAGGTGCTCAGAAGCAACTGTTTCACTCAATAGATCTGCATAAGATGGACTGAGGCAATACTAAGTCTCAGTAATATCAAAGATGCTTTGATTATTTCCCCAAATGCTGGGTGACATGACTTCATTTCCTGAACTGACCAAGAATTTGCATCTCTGAGAGGACAAATAATAATTTACAACTTTGGTTTAAACAGGTTAGCTTTTCTCTATAAAGTTCTGATGAACTCAATGTAATTGCTCTCTGTATGAAAATCAGTCTGAAATCATAGAGTCCCTTGCAGAATTCAGGTGCTTCTGGCTTGAATAATTAAAAAGCAACAACAAAAGTGTTGTATTTTGATAAATTTGCACATATTTTAGGGAGAGAATAAAATTTGAAAACCAGGTAAGATTTCTATAATTTCATAAAAACTGATTTGGCTCAGCTGGAATTATAGATGAAGGTTCTATGCATCTTCTCTTCTATTAATTCCTTTTTTTTGTGGTGTCTTCCAAAGCAAAATTCTGATGGAAGAGATACCCTGGATAAAGGGCAGTGTGCTCCAGATCACAGGCAAAATACATTACCTGGCTGACAGCTGACCTGCCATTTATAATTAATATCATAACAGCAGTAAGCCAAAATGACTATTTTTCCACCTGATATAGCTTGTCTTC
Source organism: Falco biarmicus (assembly GCF_023638135.1). Lineage (NCBI taxonomy): Eukaryota > Metazoa > Chordata > Aves > Falconiformes > Falconidae > Falco > Falco biarmicus. The sequence continues at coordinate 111,305,178 of NC_079289.1, read as the reverse complement.
TGTCTTGTCTTCTTTAAACCTCTTTCAATGTATTATATCTACTGGCATATCCTTCTAAAATCTCTTTCAGTGCTGTTTTGATCTCTTTAGCCAGTTAATCCCCTTTTCTCACAGTGTAATTTTGCTTAATTGAACAATGTTCTCTTAATTAAGAAATAATTAAAGTGGAATTTCACTTAAAATATCTAGATCTTACCTTCTTTCCTGTTTTGCTCAGGAAGACAATCTGTTGGAACAGCTGTGTGAACAATAAAACATACCTTGCATTAAGAGGCTAATCTCTTTTAACCATAATAAAAGTTATCTTAGTACTGCAGACACCCAGAAGGATCTCTTCACTCTCCTCCTTATCTCTTTTAAATCTCACAGAGAAATGAGAAATCTTTTCTTATGTTCCCCTGGATCTAATTTACATACTCTCAGCGCTCATGACTGGTCTCAGAAATTGACACATGCAAAAGAATTAAAAGAGAAATAATAAGATGAACCATTAAAGTAAGTGAGAAGGGAAAGAAATGGATATTTGTGAAGCACATGCAGAGAACATAAAGTAAAATAGACAATATGACAGTTAAGGTTCATGTATGTGTTTCTACTTTTAATATAAGTTTGTAATTATGATTACTTTGTCTGAAATCCAGTTAGATACTTAGGAAGACAATTCTGTCAAAAACTTCCCATCCTCTTATTTTTGTTCAATATGTAATATCAGTAGAGGAAAAATAGCTCAGCACAGAATCTGAGTGCCCTTGGCTACCTCATAAATATAAATAAAAATATATGCAAGTCTATATTTATATACATATTATATATTATGTATATGTACAAAAGCCTTTGGTGTACTGAGTCAGATGATATTAGTAGCAACAGCAGGCTAGTGCTAATTTAAACTTTCATTAGGTTCCTGCTAGTATCTCTTCAACTTCATCATTCCCTGACAAGCACAAGGGGAAACGATGAGCCACTTTTCATTTTCCAAATATGCTACATTTAATAATGAAAGTAATGTTTTTAAACTCTGATTCGTATGGAGGCATTTAAACTAGAACATTTTTAATAAGATGGAGGGACAAGGATCCACCTTGTGGCAGAGCTGACCTCTCAGAACTTAGGGTGAGGGAAATAAAAGGTGTGAGAATTAAGAATTGTTTTACAGGAAAAGAAACAGATCATATGGGTGTATATATATATATACACATACATGCTTGTCAGATTTCCACTGAGTGCTTCTGAAAAGCAGTAAATGCTCAGAAGTAATTGACTTTTTGGGAAAAAAAAAAAATCCAAGTTTTGAATTATATATTTGGACCATCTCTAGCAATTTCTACTTCTGCGAGTAATTATTGAAGACTGAAAAACTGTTGTTATGTGCGTATGTACTAAACTCCCCAGAGACAGCATGGCAAATATTAAACCTGCTGTATATGCCTGATCTGAACCATAAAAGCAAGTGTATAATCAAATAAAACTGGCCTATAAAGTACACTCACACTTCAAAGCTTGCTATTAAAGCTTCTTTGTTGGATTCGATGTTTATTGGGCTTCAAAGATTTCCAGCATAAATGTGCTAATTTTACTCCAGGCTTGCCCTGTCCCTTTCCAGGAGCCCAGACGACCTACCTGTGGCATGTCCCTGTGCATAGGGCAGAGGGCGGTGGCTCTCGGCCAGCACAGCATTGACAGCCCTGGGCAGCGTGATGGACCGCAGGCCCGGCGCAGGCAGTGCGGTGTTTCTCCCCATGTGAAATGAGCAGCCGACACCAGCTCCCAGTCCAGTCCGGGTGCTGGCGGTGCCCAGCTGGTGGGTGTAATGGGCAGAGACATTTTAGGGCTACAGCTACAATACACGGCACCACAATATAGGTCAGTGTCTGAATAGACACAGCATTAGCTAGGCCGTGGTAGTTGTGCAACTGTTCTCTCTTTTTTAGTTTCGTAATCACAACTGCTGCTGTTTGTACTGGTTTTGACTGGGATAAAGTTAAATTTCTTCATAGCAGCTGATATGGTGCTATATTTTGGGTTTGTGCTGAAAACAGCATTGATAACACCAGCTTCAGCTGTTGCTGAGTGGGCCCTGCACGGCCCCAAGGCCTCTCCTGCCCCTCACCCGGCCCCACCAGTGCGTGGGCTGGGGGTGAACAAGAGGCTGGGAGGGGACACAGCTGGGACAGCTGACCCCAACTGACCACAGGGATGTCTCACACTATATGGTGTCATGCTCAGCAATAAAACTGGGGTGAGGTGAAGGCTGTCCAGGGCTGCTGTTGCTTAGGACTGGCTGGACATTGGTCCAGCTGGGCATTGCTACAATCGTCAGCTGGATGCAAGCAATTATTTTTAAATCATTTGTTTTTCTTAATTTGGGCCTTTTTATTCTCTTTGTTTTCTTTTTTCTTTCTTTTTTAAAATTATTAAACTGTCTTTATCTCAGCCCATGAGTTTTCACATTTTTACACTGCTGGTTCTTTCCCTTACCTCACTGAGTGAGCGAGTTGTGTGGTGCTCAGATGCCTACCGGCATTAAACCATGGTGCTGTTGTATGTATATTAGGGTGCATATGGATGATTCCTGTGAAGTAGCTAAGATTTTATAAATCCTTTCCTTTGCTCACTTTGATATGACTTGTGTTGCCCTCCTCTAGATACACACATACACTAGCCTGTTCCTTGTGATGCCAGATGCTAGAAAGCAAATTCCACTGATAACACCCAAATATGTCACAAAGTAGAGATATTAGTATACTATTCACTTATCCTACTACGTTTCCCCTTAGGGTTTACAGCAGTGGATCTACATGGACTCACTTTTGCTGTAAACAGCATATCCCTGTATAGGAACCTAAACAATTAATCTACTGTTTGGTTTACTGGATTCTAAAAATGAGCAACTACTTAGTCCCATAAACCACAAAGAACAGCAGAAAAATACAGTTATGGAGAAAGACTGATGACGGGTTGGATGCAACACCAGATTTCTGAATGACATTGAAACATTTCATAACGGTGGGATTCTTGAGTGCAGTCAGACAGCAAAAGGGATCTTTGTATAACATGTAACTTCTATAAAATAGTCTGTGGAAAAAATGACATTAAAAAAGTCAGATGAAAAGCATAAACACAATGATTTTAAAATAATTTTGAATGTAGGCTGTATTGTGCATCATCTTTCAGTGGTTTTGACAATCATTTCCTCTTTTAAAGAAATCAGTGGAATATACCAATGTATTCGATATAGGATAAGTGTACTGTATAAGTAAGAGCAACATTCACATTTTCAGTGTATAAATACCTTTTCAAATTGGCATATTTTTATTGCATTTTGACTGTTTTTGTAAACAGTCCCGTGAAGCTCTTACATATGTAACCAATAGTAACAGTATATTAGTTTACTTCTATCTTCTAGTATAAACTTTGGAAATAAAAGAGTATTTTTGATTCTGCAGTTCTTTCTCATGCATCATCGTTTCAATCCCCCCAAACCAGGTGTGAAGTGACTGAATATTCTAGTATGGGAAATTCTCCACCTACTATGCATAATCTAAATCATTATAATGGTTATACAGATAAAATGATCTCATAAGGAAAATAGGTTAAGGGTGGGGAGGAAAAAAAAAGAAAAATAGAAGAACATTCTTCCAAAAGTGAAGCAAATGGTTGGTAAATTCAGAATAAAATAGGACTTTCCTAGTATCCTTTCTTCCAGTTATTTACCCCCAACTACTCTCTCACTCTAATTCTTAATCCTTTAAATACTGGGTGTGGGGGGGTGTGTGTGTGTGTGTGCGTGCACAGGGATTACATTGATTTAATTGTAATGAGACTAGATCTTTTTTTGTGAGGTGTTTTGAGTTCAAGTAGTTCTAGGTCAGCATTAAGATTTTTGGTTAGATCAGTATTTTTATTTCTTAAATCCAATGTGGTGTGCTTGTATTATGTACTGTTTCATTCTTATCTTCAGTACATCCTTCAAGTGCTACTAGATTTAAGTGAAAGAAAAAGGGTCTGAAGAATAGATGATAGTGCCATCTACATTAAAACAAACAAACTCAATTTTTAAAAGGCATAGTATGGAAATAATTATTTTTCTCCTCGGGTTTCACAAAAATCATTAAACTGTATTATACATTCCACTTAGTAATTATTCTTAACACTACAAAATGTATTTCATTTGTTACTAAAGAATAAATGGTCAATGACTCACATATATTAATTCAGGAACATCTGCCTGCTTACAGATAAGAGTCAGGGGAGGAAGGCAACTGTGTGGAAGCTCTTTCTTGAAAAACAATGTTTTCCCATACGGGAAAAAAAGAATGTGCAGAAGTAGTAGTTGATTAGTGGATTGACATTATTTCTCAGATGTGAAGAAATGCTCTGGTACTTGAAATACTTGCTGTGTCAGTCTCCAGTCTTGAGACTTGTTCATCTTTCAAACTGCTGATAGCCTAAACTGAAGAAGTACCTGAAGTTCTAGTCATTTGTCTCCTGGTGAAATTAAAATGACCTTTGTATTGTGTTTGGCTTTTGTTCTGTTTTGTTTTGTAAATTTTTATTTTTCTTATGATTGCACAAAACCAGCTTATTTATACTGAGCTATTGTAAGGTAAGGAGGGGGGAGGGAAATAAAGAAAAAAAAATCATAATAGAAATAGATTTTCCTTCCTACAGAAAGGAATGTTCTATATTGTAAGCTTAAGGGGGAAAAATTGTGGTTGGTTGGCTCAGGGTTTTTTGTTTAAACATAAACTACAACCCATTTTGGGCCTCATTTATGGAATCAGTAAACACTGGTGGGGTGGGGGGTTGATGTAATTATTGTACACTGTGGCAAAGGCAGTTTCACCCAAAGTGATTTAGTTAGCACAAATGGTAATGTATAATGAATGTATATTGAATGTATAATGCTCTTCCTTGCAGTACTGGTTATTGGATATAGTCAATGCCAAAATTTTATTTTCACATACAATGTGTTTTATTCTAATTACATTAAATTAATTTGACCAGGAAAAGATAACAGTGGGGGGAAGAATGTGAATGAGAGTCTACAAACATGCAGAGAGACAAAATGGAATTAGATTAGAATTTTTTTAATGGTTGTCCTTTTTAATAGCTGGGTGGGGTGGTGACTGAGACTGTATTTTCAATTACTCTTCAGGTCATTAATGTTGATTACATTCTTCTTCTAACCATAAGTCTTTATTTAATGAAAATGTATGCCACCCACTAAGCAGGCATGTAGTTAGGGAACAATACAGTGGGATTTGATTGCCCTATTAACAATAATAATCATGAGACTTTGGGAGTAATAATTTAATGACTTCTTGCACTCTTGTGCTACTTTTTGGTGGTGTTCATTTAGCATGTACTGCAATGATATCTCTAATGAAATTAAAACTTGCCAGCAAGCATTATTAGCTAGAGATAGGCAGGTATTGAAATACCAGACCTAACAGGGCTCCAGCAACTGCCGTTAAAATATCTGTGGACAAGGCAACTTAATTTGAATAAAGCAGGGTGGCCTCTCAGAAAGGTAATAAATAATTTTCAATGACTGACAGGGTTCACATGGAGGAGATTGGGGGATGGAGAGCAAGGGAAATCTTTTGTTTCTTTTTCTTTCTCCTCCTCACTATTTACAGTCATTGCCAGCCTCATGGATGAAATGTGGGGCAGGCGGCAAAGAGCTGAAACTGATGCAATCAGAGAAAATGGTGGGACAGCTGAAAGGTTCCCTTCTATGGAGCTCAGTCTTGCTTACAAGCAAGTCATCTGTAAAACCCTCACCTGGTGGGTGCAGCTCAGGTCACACTGTTCCCTAAAGAATTCCTTCTTCTGCACTCTGAATTGAACAGTGGAGATCGTTTTGCAGAAGCAAAAAATAAGCTATCACAGGAGACATTTTAGTCAGTGTTATATGAAGAAATACAGTTAGGGAAGGTAGCTGCTGGTATCGTTTGTGCCCTCAGTTCTTCTTTGTGCCAGAATAGAGAGCTCCATGTCTCAATTATCTGGTTACATATTTGCATACATTTTCTCCTTGCTCAACTATTTCTCTGAATTTTATCATATGTATTCAAGCTAAAGAATACACTCTGTAACGTTGTAATAAGCAGAGACCTACTACTGAAAAAATGCCAACCACAGAAACATGGTGTGTTCCAAGCACCCATAGAACACGGGCACATGAGAATGAGGAGTCCATTTATCATGTCCCACCAAGAAGAATAGAGGAGTGACTAAAATATGCTGATTCTTTTGGTTGGAATAAGGTATACACAATATACCTTTTATTAAAATTTATTCCATAGTCAGGCTCATTGGTAAATAATTGGGTCGCAGAAATGCTTACCACTTACCATGAGTATAAAGTTTTATGTTTTGCACTACTTACTAGAAAAAGGGAAAAGAATAAGAGGACGGGGGCGGGGAGGGAGGGAGAAAGGAAGAGAGAGAGATCACCAGTCCTGGATCCGGTGTCAGGCCTGCTAACGGGGGATGTTTCTTGTAGGAATGCTTGTCCAGAAGTCCCTTCTTCTTTTATTCTTATTCTTACTCCCCCCTAAAATGGCCCTTGCCTCCTCTTTCATTCTTATCCTTCAGTGTGGAACACCTCCTATTAAAACAGCTGCACTTGTCATGTAAATTAGCATGCATGTTCCTTCCAGGCACTGGGGCGCAAGTCTTTTTCATCTGAATTGTGTTGGTGGCTGTGATCTCCCCCTGCCACATTTACCTTTCCCCCAGTTACTGCAGAAGTTTACTGACTCCAGTGTTTCTTGGGACATTCACCTTTTGGCAAGCTGTTCCCTCTTATCAATCTTTCGTTCATGTAAAGTAACCTTACGTTTGATCTTGTGAGTATTCGAGACCTTCCTCAAGAGTTTGAGACCTTCCTCGCAGGAGCTCAGGGGATCTCCATCTGCTGCTCCCTTAATGAGCTTAATCTCCCGCTGTTGTTCACATCCTTCTGTGTGTTTCTTGGTGTTTGGTTTTTTTTTTCCAGTTGGTCTCCTACACAGTTGTTTGAGCAGTGATGTTGAGGTCAGTTGCATGCATGCCCACAAAACCCAACATAATTCTTTTCCAAAACTTTCTCCCAGTATAAAGCACACTTCTGTCAGCGTATCTAAAAAGAAAAATAATTTACTTTTTTTGAGATGTTGCTTTAGATTGTAAGTGTTTAATTATATCAGTCCATCAATTGAGACTGTCAGTGAGTGGGTGAGTGCTCCCGCTCCATTCCATTGTGAAGTTAAACTTTACTGCAGTTTGCTGACATTAATCTGTATAACACCAGACTGAAACTCTCGGGGGACTTTCACAATGCCAATAACCACATCTTGGCTTGGAGGCAGTAGCTAATAGACAAAGGGCTGTAAAGAGGTAGCTTCCTAGAGCTTCACTGGCATAACTGCTGATCAGTAAACCCAGAGTACCTCAGCATGAGATAAAAGTGTAAGTCACTTTCAGCACTGGCCAAAGGTAAGCATTCCCACTTACAGCTGAGAGATGGTTGAACAAGCTGGTTTTATTACATTCCACTAGTTGCTAACTGCCTTGAAGCCTGAAGTTCATACTTGTTTTGTCCATCAATTGGTCATATTGCACAAGTGAGGAAATTTAAGCTTTCCAGGAGGGCTTATTCACACCCAAAGAAGGCAACAGACATTTAACTTTGTGATCTTAAACAAATTAATTTTCAGCTCACACATAAATATGGGCAACCCTAATAATGTGTACATAATACAAAAAGTCAATGGAAGACTTTGTTGTCCAAAACAAGCTACAAGGAATACCTCAATTCCCAGTAAAAAGTGATTTTAGGCTACCACGAGGGCAAAATAAAATGTTTGCAATTGTCCTTTACGTATGTTAAGCTGATTGGGTATTTTTGCTTTGCTCTGTACTGGTGACAAAACCTCACACTGTATGTGCCGCAGTAATCTCATAACTAGCACAGTGTTGCAGCTTCCTTTGGCCTTACAGTTCCTAATACCGCTTTCACTTGCTAGCGTCCTTCATACTGCCTGATGCAGTTGGTAAAAGTTCAGTTTCTTGACTTGTACCTGATGATAAAGTCATAGACTATGTGGACTTTACTCTTGTTTTCCTTACACTTGAAACACACATTTCACTTATTTTTCTATTTTTATGTATAAGAGAAATTGCGCTTATGCCTCAGAGAACTTTTCACATCATCTCTTTAAACTGCTGTGGATAGGAATACTTCCAGGATGGGAAGAGTGGGAAGACTGTAAGTAGTTAAAAAGTGGTCATTGTGTTCTAGAAAAAGTAGTAAGATTGTATATATACTTTTGCTATAACTTTACAATATATGCCAGCTGCCTAAATAAAACTCTACATACATAGAAAGCATCCAATATAATTCCGTATTTAATGTAAATATAGAATTCTGTGTTTAATGTAAATACAGAAACAAAAGTAGATATCCATATGATTAAGGAATTTATATCCAGCTCTGCACCAAGGCTTGCATTAAAATTCATTCAGTGGGCAGAAGAGTGCTCTCAGCCACAACCCTTACCCCATGACCAGACCTCCTGTGCTGTGCGGCACTTATAGACCAAATACTTCCAGTAACCATCAGACTAACTGAATATGCACTCTACAGTGGTGCCAGGAAAGATGGGAGCAAGGAGCCGGTGGGTGCTACTAGAAAACTTCTGCTACCAGGGCACTCTTTCCTGAGTGGTTTGTTCCACGTGTACCTGGATGGGCACTTGCTTGCTGATGGAAGAGAATGACATTGTCTGAGTGATAAAACAAGGATCCCAGATAAAAATTTTGCCTAGATGGGAGGTTAAAAATTTACTAACATTTTTTTGGAAAAGACTTTTGGGAACTTTCCAAGCTTCAAGTGATTGCAGAGGCAGGCTTGGCACCTGTTCAAGTAACCTGTTTACCACTGTCATGTGAAAAGGGGGGGAGGAGGGTAATCCTCTCAACCCCAGGTGTTTGATCTGTCTGTTAGTGCCCCAGGAAAGCCAAGACCCTTGTGCTGACCAGTCCATCAGTGTCCTGATACAAAGACCCTTCACTGAACAGTCCCACTGGATCGGAGGCCAATTCAACTGCCTTATTCAGGGAAACACGCCAACAGCATCAGGGGGACCCCTCAGCAGGTCTTCCCACTTTATTTGAATGTGTTACTGCTGGCAACGACTAGTGCCCACAAAGGACTAACACTAACCATTTATGGAATAACACTCTTTATTAATATGAAATCGTGACAGATTAAGGTTCGTGATTGCTGGTGATAGGGACTGTCCGCAAAAACAAGCTTGAAATTATATACAACCAAACTACATACAACTAAAGTATAATGACTAATAACAGCTAGCGTAGGTTAGTTATTCAGCATGCATAAACGAAAGTTCTTACCCAGTAGGTGTCCTTATGGGGAAGAAGACGTGTTAAGCCTGTTGACTGATCCCAGAAGTTATGCTGGAGTCTTCCCTAACTTCTCCCCTCATCTGTCCACTTTTTATACTTCACAGTACATTGCATATTCATTCATCATACACAGGACTGGTTACAAGTTTCTCGCTTCTAATGCAAATTAATACACATCCTCAGACAGTAATACTGAAGTTCTCTGCTAGCTACGCATGCTCCTCAAGTGAATTTGTCGTCTTTCGGGGGGGACTATTTGAGTTGAAGTTCATGATCTCCCACTACCACAATTATCTTTGTCTTATTTTCAACTGATCTTTGGTTGATGTCAGTGGATTGCAACACCTTATCATCCTGTTTTCTCTCATAGCTAGAACTTGCCTCACTTGAAGGCTTCTTTCTGCGTAACTCAGATAATGGTGTTTTCACTACCTGTTCTTTGTTTCTCATCCTCCCCAAGGCTGACTCCCTTGATTAGAAGTCCCTTCATAATAACTTTAGAGAGTGAGTCAGCTTGACCTTGCTTTGTGAACACTGAATCAGAATTGGGTAATCAGGGAGTTTAGACAATTCCTTCCCTTTGGACTTATTTCATTCCAGGACTAGTCCATTTGCACCACAAGCAGGTGGAGCTTGAATGGTTCTAGTCATATTGTTGTTACTAACTGGTATCGTGTGCCCAGTGAGGTCTAGTAGTACCTTGGAAACAGGTAACTTTTGAGATGGAGGTGTGCATTAGTATTACAATGAGATTATTTCCTCTGAGGAAAGTAGTTTCACCACAATGGTTGGCTCAGCCATGGACATCTCATGGATTATTCATGTGACAACTGGTATGCAGCTTATCAGCTGTGTGGTGCCATCAAGTTCCTGTTCCTGCAGGGAGCCTGGCAGAGCCTGGCTGCGGTGTCTCCACTCCGCTCCATCCTCCATCACTCCTATCAGCATGTGCTGAGCTGGCAGGATGTGTTGCTTAGGGAACCGCGGTGATGTAGATTCTGTGCATGCCAACCATCCTGGAGGTGATAGCTGTATTTTACCCTAAAAAAGCTTTCTGTAATGCAATGCTTCCATTAGGACCCAATTTGCTCTAATTCCCTGCCTCAAGGTGATTTTCCCACAGTCACAAATGGTTCTTCCTGACTGAGGTGAAATCATGAACCCACTGATTTTGACAGAAACCGGAATCTAGTTCTACAGCCATGCAGGTTAAAGATTGAGTTGAAGTATCTTAAATGTCTTTTAAGGTCCAGGTTTCTGGTTTTGAATTGTTTAATTGTTGCTGCTCTCTACAATAATGTCCATTTCAGTAACTGACACCTTATCTCATTATTATTCGTAAGATCACCTAACAGAGGAATAGAACTGACCCAAATAGTCAATTAGTTAACCAATTTCTATCTGGGCAAGTAGTAGAAAGAAGTTTTATTATGGACTTTTTATGTTGCATCACAGAGCAAAAGGAAGTACCAGACTGCACAGAGCTTTCTAACAATACATGCAACAAAATTTCTGCATAATTCTCTCACAAACTGTTACTCTTAAAAATTAATAAATGTGAGTGCCAAAAAGGAGCTACTGTGCAAGCTTATAGCTTTACAAGAAGGAAAATGCGACCTGTTAAGTCTCGTGACTGTGGAGCAAGTGTCGATACATCGTTAGACAAGACCCAAAAATTGCAAAGAAAAAGAATATAAACCCATTCTAGATGCTATGTCTTCTAAGGCAGCATAAAGCATATCAGCATTGGAAGGCAGTATAAAAGGAAGTGTTATGAATATCAATCACAGAAAGTGTTTCTTTATATCCCATAAATTCACACAGTACGGTCTGACTGGCATACAATGTCAAAGTTAAAGTCAACTTTAATAGATGTAGTATTTCACCCTGGATACTCAAACCCAACCTGATGTTTTCTTCTATTTGCAAAACATCATAATTTCAGGTCAAATAGAAAGGGTGTTACTTTACAGTAATTTTCATATCCAGGAAACACGCTGATGACTCATGTGGGGTGATTCTGGTCACACAATAGAAGCTACAATGCTCCAGTGGTGTCTATTAAGATAGGCTTTTGGTCATTTCAGCAAAATTCTGTTTTATTGGTTATAGTGGGAGACAGTGTGTCCCTTACTACAAAAAACAAATGCAATAACTTCTATAAGAATACTTTGTCTTTTTTTTGCTGTAAGTGTGGTTCTACAGGATGTATTTCTAAATTGAAGCTATTATTGCATGGTTTAGCTATCTATGTAAACATTCTTTGCTTAGACTCAGAACCACAGAAGACGTCTCCTGTATTTGACGTACATTTTATCTTTATTTGTATCCAGTGAAGAGATGTCAAAAGGTATTTAATCTGCTCAAGTGTGGTGTTAGACATTTATTATGCATGATTGTATTTCAAGAGTCTTTGTCTTACTTGTTCATATGGTTGGTCTTTATTTCCTCCCATTTCAAGCAGTTCAATGCACTAATCTAAACTTTTATAGTGAAAAAAAATGTGTCCATGCATTTTTTCATTTGCTGCCACACAGAGCACACAACTTGAAAGGATACCTTTTAAATCTGGCCCTGATAATCTTTCCTAGATCTTCACTTGAGTGCTTCTTCGTCTTCCATCTGTCATATTAGGCAGAGACACATTTGTCAAGCACCAGGAACTTACCTGTATGATTTTTGTTAGATTCCTCTTTTACCCTACGTATTGGCAACCTATATTGCTTACTTGAGAGTACATTCTCAATGTCTAAGGCAGATATCAAATAGCTGTATCTAAATCTCTTCCACAGCAGAACATTGACATTAAGAAAATTAACATCTGTTTTAATCATGCAACGTTAAAACTGTTGTTTGACATTTAAAGGATTGTTTGGTGAAGATCTACTGGATTGAGGTTGGGTTGCCTTTTGAATAGTATTTGAAAGGGAAATAATATTGGCAAAAGAGTTTTAGAAGCTCCTCTTAGAAAGTGAAAACCAAAAAATTAAGTTTGTCTGAAAATTATTTACTATGAAGGCTTTGATTTTAATTCCTCATACTTCCCAGAACTTCCAAAGCACAAAAAGAAAATGAAAAGAGCTTGATAATTTGAGGTTTTAGGGTTTTAATGACAGTGATGGTAAAATGATTAAAAGTATTGGGAGGCTTGGTAGACTTAGTGATTCTATGTTATAACTGAAGAGACAAACCTGAGGAAGTGTGATATCTTTTGGACTTTAATTTTATAGAATGAACATGCTAATTTGATTTATTAATCTTGTTTTAAAACTGCCCAGACTGGGGTGGGAGGGAGTTGGGAAGCACTACCACCAACAAAAAAAGACATGGAAAAGGCAACAGAGAGTTTTTATATGACTATGAAATTAAGAGAATGTAGGTGATTTTATGGTGTTTTCCTTTTATGTTTGGAACTCTTATAGCTCACATTATTTGCTCAATTGACACTGAATGGTGATTACTGTTTTTTCCTAGAAGTATGTAAATACTGTATATTCTTTAGTTTTGCAGGTTCTCTAATTTATGTTCTATTTTGGTTGCATTTCTAATATCTCCAGAGACTTCAACACTTTTATTTCCTGTTTATGTATCACTTATTTATCATATAAGCGTGGGAATGCTTTTCTGCTGAAGCTTTTTGCTTGTAATTTCTCCCACTCATACTGCTGTTGAAATAAGGGATTTGGAGATTAATTTGTATTGGTGCATCTCTTCTGAAAAAAGTTATGATTCACAAAGGTAGTTGAGTTTCGTGAAGGTAACTAAGAGTTGGATGTCTGTTTAGAAAAGTATTGACAGAGCTGCAGGAAAACATTCTGGGCTTACAGGGGGAAGTTACTTAGCCACAACAAATGTGCTCAAGTTTAGGGTAATCATAACCTCATTTACAACTGGTTGGGAGAAGGACAGTAGAAGTAGTAGTGGCATATAGCCTTACAAAAACAGCAGACATATTGGGAAACTGTTGTTTGTTTGGGTTTTATAAATCTGAGGTAGAATATCTGAGGGAATAGGCAAGGACCGTGTGAACTTCCCAGTAGCATCAGCTATCAGAACTTTTTTTCACCCCAGGTATATCAACATAGTAACATCTACATCAATATCATACTAGTGGAGGCAGAGTAACTAAATCCTTTATAATACACGTACAGCTAATTGTTCTTCCTGAATAAGAGCAGTGTCCCCATATTTTTATGGTGTCAAGTCAGGCAGTTTCCTACAACTGCCCACACAAATGTGTGATAGTAGCAACCAGAAAAAATATTACATTAGAACATCTGTGGAAGATGAAGGTTTTGTAAAATTGTTTCAATTAATGTCAGTTATTAGCAAAGCAGTGGAACTGAAAACTAGTTATTTTCAATTAATTTGTCCATTTAGGTATTTTACCAGTAAAAAACTTGAATTTTCATGTCCATGTGTTTTTCTGTGTAAAAAACAAATTTTGTTCTCATTATGAACATTTTAAAGATTCATAGTAAAAAAAAAATCAGAATGCTTTAACTAAAATATTGCTTAGACTCCAAATTTTAAAATTTGCAACGTTGAGATACTTGAGAATTTCACAATGTGACAAAACTGACATAAGGCAAAAAAGATTTTTTTACAAAATCTCCAAATAAGTACTCTACTGATGGGGGGAAAAAAAAAAAGTTAAATAAGTTATAATGCAACTCCATCTAGTCTACCACAGAACCAAGTACCAGTGAATCAGGATCACAACTGGTTTCTTATACCCTTGTTCCCCCTGGGCCCAAACTCTATGTTATTCATTAAGGGTAATGCTTTTTTTGAACAGTTGCCAATTAGGTCTTTCTATGGCCATTTTTTTGGGCACAGCTGTTTATATTTTCAGATGTCTGTATTTACACATGAAAAATATAGATGTAGAAAGCATTTGATTTTCTAAGCACTAGGCTGTTTTTCTCTCTTGAATTCATGCTTATGTAGTCTATTGGATATAGATTATCCAGTCATCATACACGGTAATGGATGCTGACAAATTCCTGAGGAACCAAAGAACACTGAGTTTGTTTCCTTAAATAAAATACAAATCTTCACCAAAACAGTATGAAATTTTTGCGTTCTTATGATTTACAAAGATTTTAGATGCTTTGATAAGAGTATTAGAAAAACATTTTGTACACACTGTCTCCCCACAGACACAATAATCTTTGCTCTCTGATATGATCATTGTTGCCTTTAGCAGCATTAACATTAGATACAGTTAAACTGAGACTCCCAGAATAGCGAGTGCAGCTGGATCTACTGCATATCTTAGTCACGTCCCGACATACGTCCAGGTCTCATTTTAGTATATCCTGATCCTCCCCAGTCCTGGTTTCAGCTGGGATAAAAGACTGTCATGGTTTAACCCCAGCTGGCAACCCAGCCCCATGCAGCTGCTTGTTCACTCCCCCTCACCCAGAGGGATGGGGAGGAGGATCAGAAAGGGATGTAAAACTCAAGAGTTGACATAAGAGCAATTTAATAGGGAAAGCAAAAGTCGCACACGCAAGCAAAGCAAAGCAAGGGTTTCATTCACCACTTCCCATGGGCAGGCAGGTGTCCAGCCATCCCCAGGAGAGCAGGGATCCATCATGCGTAACTGTTACTCGGGAAGACAAACGTCATAATGCCAAATGTCCCCCCTTCCTTCTTCCCCCAGCTTATATACTCAGCATGACGTCATATGGTATGGAATACTTCTGTGGCCAGTTTGGGTCACCTGTCCTGGCTGTGTCCCCTCCCAATTCCCCGTGCCCCCCAGCCCTCCCACTGGCAGGGCCCAAGGAAATGAAAAGTCCTTGATTTAGTATAAACATCACCCAGCAACAACTAAAAACATCAATGTCCAATCAACCTTGTTCTTACATCAGAGTCAAAACACAGCACTGTACTAGCTACTAAGAAGAAAATTAACTCTATCCCAGCTAAAACCAGGACATCCCGAAGCACAAGTTTCTAATGGAAGAGTGGGCAGAATTTGTCATGTGTTTCAGCATGTTGCTTTAGCCTAAACAAAGTGGGAGGCCAGGGCACCACCTGTATCCATTCTGAACTTTGGGCACATCCAGTGACACGGTCAATAGTTCACCAGTGAGGTGATTCTGAAGTATGCCATGACACTTTCTAGAAAGCTTTTTTTGTCCTCTTGAGTATGGGCCCTGTTCTGTATTAAATATCTTTAAAACAAATCCATCTGAAGGTAGATGATGGGTGAGATGGTGAGAATATTGAGTTCAGGAGTTTAAAAATAAAAAGGCTTTTGAATTCTAAACAAGTTTTGATTCAATCGCAAACTATGTATATATAAGCATAAAACTAGACATTAAAAAAATAAACCTCAAAAGGCTGAACTTTCCAAAGAGAGAACCCAAGGTGAGATGGAACAGAAATAAATAGGTTTACAAATACATTTTCTCCCTACCTGCTGTGTCCTGGTAGAAGATATTCTTCTTATGGTTTTTCCTCAGCCTGGGAACAAGGTAATTATGAGCGTGACGGCAAAGTCCATGCAGTGCTCTCTGGTCCTCAGGAAATATTTCCTTTCTGTTTTCCAACCTGAGGTCTTGCTGGATCTTTCTTCGCACCAGGGGTAGCAGTGATGGCAGGATCCACGCTCCCCCAGTGTGCGCATTCACCCAGCACCCAGGGAGGTGTCTGCGCTGGCACAGCGCCTCCGCCTCGCAGCCTTGCGGTGTATATACTTCTGCTTTAAGGAAGGCTCATCCTGCTGTTTCTGCTAGGCTTTCCACCTGGCCCATGGAGCAAAAGTTAAACCAAATACCTCTAGAGGAATATAGCACAGTAAGGTATAAGGAAATGAACAGGACAGATTCAAAGATGTAATACACATTCTGTTTCTGCGTATGGATTTAGCTAGCCCATTCCCACCTGTAAAAGGAAACAAAATGCAAGAAGAATCACTTGACCAGAAACATCCAAGAAACTTATTGCAATGCTTTTGTTAGATGTTTTGATGTTAGTGCGAATGATCTTTGCATTCAGTTTAAAGGCTCATCCTCTCCTGATTACTGCTGGCTTTGATGTCATATATTGTGTAATTTAAGACTGGATGGAATTTTAGATCATAAAAAGAATATTTTGCTGGAATCACAATAGGATATGGTCTAGTAATTTGTTGTTGTTATTGTTTTTATTTCTCTGGTATTTAATGACAGTTTTGTTCCAAGCCAAGAAATTTCAGAATCAGTAAGTTTCCACTTCTCCTGGGTTTTGGGGGGGTTTGGGTGGGGTGGGTTTCTTTGTTTGGTTTTGGGTTTTTTGGGGGGTTTTAACAGATCTTACACCCTGCCTTTATTACTTCCCCTAAAGTTCTTCAGCTATTTAACGTTGTGCTACCCTATGGCTCAGAGGTGACAGTGATACCATGTTGCTGTCAAAATAATGGTGGCATTACAGAGATGAGTAAATATGCGGTGCATATTACATATATTGTCTCCTCGGCAAAGAAATGGAGCTAGAGAAACAGAATACTGTGTGTATAACCCTTAAGGAATCACTGTGGTGACTCCAGTCATTTATTTTTTTCATTATCACTGACATTTCTGAAAATGGAGCTTTGTTAAAGACTTCTAGCTTTTATCACTGGGCTAGCAAAATAAGGTTTCCCTGAGGGATAATGTGTATGAAAAAAAGGAATTATGTAAAACACTTTAATAATAATGTTGTGATGGTATCTTGCAAGATGAGACAGACCATGGAGTAATGTACTACAGAGGCTATTTAAGAGCCAGAGTCTAATGTCCTTACCCTGACTTCAGAGTGACTTGTCCATAAAGTGCTACTCTGTGAGTAATTCAACTGCCACTTAAGAGAGGAAGGATGGATTTGTAGCTAGGGTAGTTAAGGAACCTGGGCTTTGCTCCTGGCTTAGCCACCTTCTTCCTTGAAACCTTGAAAAATGGTTTGACCAATCTCACAGATAGAAAACTCACAGTATTAGCATCTCAAACTTTTCAGCATGTTTATTTTTGTACAGATTAATATCTGTTAGATGTTACCTATGCTTATGCATTCTCACTACACTGTTCTTCAATTAAATCCCATTTTTTTTCTCATATTTTAGCTCTTGGACTCCCCCCTTCTGGGGTTCTTGAATATGACTCAGCCAGGACCAAATTTTAAGGTGCCCTACATGTTGCAATCTATCAAGGTACCAACAAACACCAGTCTGGTTTTTTAACACTCTAGAGTGTAAAAAGTCCAAATTTGCCTGCAAAAGGGAGAGTCTTGGCACCCAGTCTGCAGCCTCCTAGGTTTAGCTTCTCCATGGGCAAGATACTGCTGATTTGTGAATTTTGTCAGTGACTGCTATGCAGGATCTCAGCAACCCACAACGAACTGGATAAATTTTGCTAGTAACTCAACTGTGATACTTCTTTGTAGAAGTATAAAAGGCTTAAAATAGTACATCCTTAAATTAATTTCTTTGCTGCAAATCAGTGCAACAGCCACCAGCTACAGGCATAGCCTTATGAAATAATCATAATGACAATAAAGTCTAACATATGTGGGAAAGGGTGACCTATGCATAAGTCTTTAATTCTAATTCTTTTTTTCAGTTTGTGGTAATGTATGTGTTTACTGCCAGAGACGCTAGTGGTATGGTGAAACAAAATGAAATCTATTTCTAATATATCTTCAGAATCCCAGTAGGGTAGGTTTTGAATCACAAAATAAAGAAAAGCAAAAAAACATATATAATGGCATGCTTTTTTTCCCCCCCTGTGGATGAGATTTATAGCAAGAAAACAAATGTTAGCTTACTAGAAAAAGTGACCAGCCAGCCACTGGATATCACCTTTTCAACTGAAGGGGAAATAGCTTTCCTTTTAACTAAATCTACTTCTTTTATTTGTGTTAAACATATGCATTAACTCAGTAGATTCTCTGCAGCAGGTCATAAATTAAATATGAAAATAAAAAAAATCCATGCACAATGCACACAGAGAATATAAAAAACTTTGTGCAATTACTGCTGAGCTCCTGTATTCACTGTAATATCAACTCAGATGGAACCAAAATTCCTCACTGTGCTTTTTCTTCACACGTAAATAGGGTGTGGTTTGGGAGTTTTGGTGGTGGTTGTTTATTTTCTCTCACTTTTCCATTCCTCTGTCCAAGAGATTGTTTTGTTTTCCTAAAATTCCATCTATCATTGCACCTTACCAATAAAGCAATTAATTAAAAGCTTAAGACAGGAAGTTTTGTCCAGTTCTTTGGACATAGCACCAGGGGTTTAGTTGACCTGAATTATGTTCATGAGTTGACAAGTCATGCGACACTGTCCTTAGGCCACACATCTTTTTGTCTGTTTTCTTTTGTAAAATTTCCCAGGCTCTCACTGTCTCTCTGTTTTTTTGATGCATGTCATCCATGACAGTGGAGGTGGCAGTCTTCTGGAGACTTTATCCACCACATTGCAACAAAAAAGTGTAAGTTCTAGTCCTCAAATGTAATACTTCCATAGAAAGGTTTTGATTTTAAACAATGTCTGCAAAACCACCTCCTTATTTTTAGCCTAGGAAATGGCAAAGTATCTGTATAATCCAAGATCAGTATGTTTTCTTCCACAACATTAGAGCTGCTTTAATACAGTTATTGGCAATGCAGGACATTCAGTGTGGCACAGATTTCCCTTCTTCCTTGCTCTGTAGCTGCAGACCTTGAGCTTCACTGAAACTTTCCCCAAACCAAAGGGCAGAACCCACCACACTTACGCTCCATCTTCTGTACAGTTTTGGTGACTATTAGACTGCCTTCAGCTTTGGTTATTGAACTGTGATTTTTCTGAAGCTTTGCTGTCAAAAGAAATGCAAGGATAGTAAAGGTTGTATGGCAGAACTATGGGGATAGAGGCGTATCTCCCAGGCAAAGAGTTTCGTTAATACATTCACTAACAGCTAGTCATATGCTATGACCAAGGTGACAGCATTTTAGAGAAAAAGCAATAAGATATTCCTCTTAAAACTCAAATGTTCCAGTTCAGCTTTCCATTCCAAAACTGTCTTCCGTTAACACAACTGCTTTTACATTTACAGTCTTATCAGCATATACCAATCTGTGAAAAACAGCTGAACTTGATGAACTGCTCCTTAATGTGTGCCTATGGCTGCAGAAGCCAGCATGTCCCAACTGTCATTTCATGAGCACATAGGATGAAAAGCCTTGATGGAAAAACCATGAATGAAGATGATGTTGGCAAAAGAGTCTTAGTTAGCCTACTAGCCCATCTCAACCATTGTGAATGTTGACTATTAATATAACCGGATTACGTGTGAATCTTCCAAAACTTTCAACTGTATCAAAATTCATGCTAAACATTTGCGAGGGTATGATAGAATTTGCTCAGTATTTTAGTGGGAAGTGTTGAAGTCTGTCCTCTCTTCTGGGGAGAAAGCTGTTTCACTTGATAGCTCATTGTGCACTAACTACTGAAGTAGAAATGGTCACTTTTGAGCAATATTTTCTTAAAGTAATCCTTTCCTTCCCTGGGCTGTGACAAGTTATTTTCCGTATCAGGTAAAGTATCTACAGTAATTTTACAGACTTAGAAGAGCTGGTGACAGTCATCAAAAATCTGCTAATTAAGTCTATCTTTTTGTTGATTTACATTTATCGTGAACTCTTTCAAACAAAAGATTTTGATGATAATAATAGGGGTGGGAGCAGGGAAAAATGTTTCAAAACATTTTTATTTGAGAATATTTGTCGTAGTGTAAGTAGCTGCTCAAAGACATCTAGCTTATATAGTAAAATAGCTTGGTGCTATATATTGTGTGATGTATGTGACCTTATTAACTTCCATTCTGCATCTCAGTTTCAAAAGACAGCAACTGCAGAAAGGAACTTTAGCCATAATCTCAGTGATCCAAAGGAAATTATTTATTTATAAGGCCAAATTCCCTGCCTCATCATCTGGAATTTAACTGAATACACTAAGTGTAATCAAGATTGAATTGTGTTCAAAGGAATTTTATATAGTGAGATGACTAAAAGACAGGGGGAAATTGTGGTGCAAGGGTTGAATGCAGAACTGGAGGAAACCTTCCTTGTTGAGAAGCTTGCTGAATGTAAGGCAAAGTAGGTAGAAAGTTGTTCATAGTTACTGTCACAAAGGATTTTGTTTGTTATTTTTACCACTTTTCTCCTCAGAGTTCACTCAGGAAAGTTGAGCAAGAAATGCCATGTCTAAAGACCCCTTGGAGGTTTGGTTGCAGACTCCAGAACTTGCAAGTGAGGGAACCCTTTGTTTATTAACATTTCTTCTTGACCTGTGTCTCAGAGAGCATGGCTGTGGGAAGAGCTGTGGTGCAATTCTCAAAATTCCCCTCATGGTGATTCAGTATCAGTTCCTTTTCCACAGGGCCAATGTTCCTCAAAGCAGTATATATGCTCCTCGGATTCCCTTAAAAATTAACAGCCGTGGTCAATCCCTTCTCAGACTTAGTTCATGACACTTGTTCTGCCACCTGCAGTAAAATAATTTTTTTCCTTCCCTTTCTTTATGGACAGGCTGTACTGTGGTACCCAAGGGTGTCTCTGCATTTAGATCCCAGAGAAATAAAATGGACCAGACTGAGTATAAAAAAAAGATAAAGTAAAAGAAATAAATGATATCTGAATTGTGTGTGTGCCACTGTAGGTTACACACAGACAAGGTTTGAGAGGAAAAAAAAGTTTATTTTCTTTTGAATGTAAAAGGATATCAAAGAAATTCATTCAAGTGCCAAGTAGAAGAATAAATATTTTTGAAGACTGGAAGTCTGACTACACCAAAGTTAGAATTATATTAGGTTACTTATCCTTTATTGTTTGTTCCTTTTCCAGATGAGTGTTGTTTTGTGATAGTATAGCCATTGAACTGCAATTTGTGTTGAATTAAAACAATATCATGTTGCAGGAAAAAAGTAACTGTACAATGAATTGAAAATGAACGTTATATTTTGTAGTTTTATGTTGATCAGTCATTGATTATGACAGTTTATAGTTATCATATGTTTTGGCCTTATATTAAGGGTTTTTGGCAGTTGCTAACAGGCTGAGAACTCTTAGCTGAATATTGCATATTGTAAATGCTAAATAATACTAAAAGATTAGTTGCTGGAGTAAGCCTATTTAAATTTAGAATATTATTTACATAGATTTGTAGTTGTGTTTTTCACTCCGTTATTGCACTGTTTCAGTTGCGACTCATCATGTGTTGGTGAACTCTTGTGAGTATAAAAATAAGGAAAAAAAGGAACTGACAAGTCACATTATCATGTCATATCTACGAGGCTCAGCAAGAATATAGCATAAATCATATACATAAACAGTGAGGACTTTTATTATTTACAAAGCTACTCCAGCTCCAAATTACCATTGGTAGTTGCAAGCTAAAGATTGACTAGTGGTCAATTTTTCATATTGCAACCTCTTTTGCTCACTCAATGTTTTCTGGGTTGGAATAAGTATTTTAGAATTTTGGAAGCAGAAATATATATATATATATATAAACACTAAAATATACCTGTATCTCAGCAGAGTTCATAGACTTCAGCAGAAGAGTATCATCAGAAAAGGGTGACAGGAATTAATTTACTCTGTTCTTTTTTGTAGGCTGCCACCTAGAGATGGGTGAGCCAATGAAAACAACAGTAACAATGGCATATTTCATAGGAACTGATGGTACTGAGCAACTCGAGAAATCAAACCTTGAGTCTATACCTGAAAAAAATCATAATATCTGCATGTGGCTAATCATTATTTTGTTGATTTGGGTTTGGGTTTTTTTTCTGGCAGTGCTGTTGAAGAGATTTCCTCACATGAAGTAAAAATAATACAAAGCTTTAAGTCTGATCCACCTTTTTAAAAGCACAGAATAAGAAGCCATTTGCAGTGCACGTGAAAATGTATATCAGTCTTGTGAAGCTAAGGAGTAAAGCTGTATGTTCATAAGCACCATCTATTTGCTTTTTATTTATTAGAAAACTCTGTATGTATAGATATGGAGCACTTCTGTAAAAACTGTTGTGAGAACTACTTTGGGCATGTCAGTGGTTGTGTCTTGAATTTGGTTTGCATATGCACAGAGACAGACTATGGGAAATACTGTCAGGGAACCGGTGTATCCATGTATTAAGGGTGAGTACTGGATGCCCACCACTCTGCAAGGGAGACCTTCCCTCAAGGAAACGTTTGATCAAGAAAGTCTCTGAACCCTGGTCTTACTAACAAGAGCTTAGGTTAAGTATCCTCACTCGGTTCCAGCCACAGAGATAGCTTTTCTTTGGAGGCTGACTTATTCTTAGGTAGTTTGTTCCAGATGATAGCACTGCAGGGTTGGTGGATGATTGGCCTGGAGCTGATTTCCAATGAGTATTCCCCTGCTTCAGGCACTAGGCACCCAGCACTTTGGCTACTATGTGTTCTGTCTCTTTTCCAGAATAGCTTCTAGGGAGCAGTTGTGACAGAATTTTCTCTCTTCTTCCCAAGTGATGTGTCCTGGCTTCCATCCAGTGTTGCTGGATGCCGAGCTCCTGAGGAAGAACCACCTGATCTGATATAGTCACAGAGTGGAGCATCAAAATACCTGCCTGGGCCTCAGAAACAGTATGGCCAGATTAGGGACTCAGTGGCCGTGGTCTTTTCTAGCAAGTGAAATGGGCCAGAAATGATTCTGCAGCCCTCAGAGTAGCAGAACAGCTGCTCTGTCCAAAAGGTTACATTCTCTGTTTTTCAAAACAGAGGGGCCACTTCCGAGCTGCTGAGAGAGAAGTTGCTGCTCCATGCTAGCACCTGAACTGTGACTGAGCTCTGTCCAGGAGGCTTCTTGCTGGACTTTGCCAAAAGATACAATTTAACAGTATGGGCAATCGCTTGCTGGGGTTGGGGTCCCTGCCCTGGCTACATTCAACGTACCGCCATAGGTAGAGCCTCCCTGCCTAGAGGTGGTCACGGGGTAGCTCTGGATTTAAAAACTGTGGATTAAGGCTCCTTGGAGTCTACCATAGGATATCATGTCTCTACACAAACCTCAGTGTAGAAATGCAGTTCATCACTGATACTAAACAGAAGAATCATCTGTCCAAACCTGCTCTAAAAGCTGCCAGGCCTGTGCCTGGGCTCTTTGGTGCTTATGGCCTCTTACCTTCCTACCTTGTACCAGTGAAGTATGAGCACAATATGGCAGCGTTCTGCCATGCCTCATGCGCAACCCTCCCGCCTCCTCAAGCCCACTATACCAGACTGGCAGATGAAGCATGCTCTAGCGCTTCTGGCTTTATGCTAACAGGCAGCATTATTTCCCCTGTTGGGTAATCAAATTGTGCCTTGGGCTGGAGAATAACACTGTATCTGGCTTTTTTGCTTACCCTCAATTCTTCACAGCAAGTGTCTGTGAAATAATGGAAAGTATTATGGAGCAATTTGATTTCATGATTTGTTCATACTGATGGCAAAGCGTTCCCTAATTATATAATAAACATCTGTTCTGCTTGATTAAGTACCCTCAGAACAAAACCATTTCACAGTTTTCTTTTGCTGGCTTAACCAATACAAACATCTTAATTTTTTTTTTTTTTTTTTAGTGGTCCCTGCAATGTGTGCTGACCTTCATTTGGCAAAACTAAAATGATAGCAAGGAAAATAAATTATTGAAATGAAAAAGTGGTCTGTAAAGCCTTTAAACTGTCCATTGAGCTGGAGCACAATAGCTCGGTAAGAAGATTTAGAGGCTACCATGTATTCTTATGAATTTGATTTGTATACTTCCCAGAGATCAGTAACCATAGCTAAAATGGTAGCAAGTTTTTAGCTCTAAATACCCCAAAAGGAAAAAGGGTCAATTCTTTGAGGTTTGAGCTTTCTTCTTTCAAAGACTGGAGCTGCGAAAGGAAGAAAAAAAAAAAACCACCACAGGAGCTGTTTACAACATTGCAATGCATTACACACTGTTAGATCAATGGACTGCAATGGTAAGAATCTTTTATATGGAAGCCTGAAACAGCCCTGCTAGGACAAGTTACTGATGCAGCAGGGTGGGAGTATTTATTCTTTTGTGTGACTCACCAGGAAAGTCCTAAGTGTCCTGAAAGCAAAGGGCAATCAATAACTCATCAGACATAATGTAAAATGGAACTAATGTTCAATCAATTAGGTGCCATAACCATTCCATGAAAGTACCAATTAGAAATAAAAATGTTTTAAGTAATTAAGCAACCTTTTAAAAGCACTTGAGGATGGGGACTATTCTTTTTTCACAAGTGGTACATTCTAACAGGAAACTCTTGTCAATAGCTGCCAGAGGTGCATGGATTCAGATGCTAAACTGGGTTATTTCCATAAATAGTGCCTCTGTATAACAGCTCTAGCATATTAAGTTCATTTAGATACCACTACAAAAAAATTGTCATCTTAATTGAAATATATTTTTGGGGTTCCTGAAGCTGTTTTTCACATACCTACATGTAAGAGAAACACAGTGAATACAGAAGGTATAGTAAGATTAATTTCATAAAAACAAAAATTCTTATTTTATATCTCAGGTTCAATTTCCTGTCTGCTTCACCTGTGCAATACCTATGAGAATCAAGTAAAACTTTTTGGGCACAGCTGTAGGAGGTATTAGTCCTTTTCTTTATTATTAATTTATTTCTTATATCGCAATTGAGGGATTTTAATTTAGAACTTCAAATCATTTTTGTTTGCGTTTTTTTCTTTCCCCTTTTTCTTTTAAGGAAAATTCTGCCAGAGTCTCTAGGGAACAGAGGATAGAATTTAACAGTTTTGTTTACTGTTTTAACGATTTTGTTATCTGTTGCATAATTGTGTACTTTCATTTATCATGACCTAAGTGTGAGTTAACACAGAGATTGCCTCTGTGTAATAAGAAAAAGAAAATAATATATTTATCAAAAGAGTAGGATCTGCAGGTGAAGTGTATAATTTACTGGGAGGTTATTACAGCTGGTTGAAAATTTTCTGTCCAAATACATAGCAGAAAAAAGAGCATTTTCAAAGTCTGAGGGGTTTGGATTTTTGTTTTGTTTTTCTAGTATTAACTCTCTGTGGATATATCATTGATACTTTTTTTTTTTCTTAATCAAAAAAGCACAATGATAAACCTGAATATTTGGCTTTTACTTAAAATGTTTTCATTTAGTTGAGCTGCCATAAAGACCTAGGACAGCTGTGATATGGTTTTCTTGTCTCCTTCATTTCTTATGACACAAGTTACTTACTGAACTACAAATTTTAGGAAAAAATATCCTCCCTGCCTCAGATATATCGGTTACTGTCCTCTGGTGTGAGTAAGGATACTGAAGTAGTCAGGCTAGTGTACTGAGCAGATCATGTGAATTCCAAATCCTGTCATTTGAGAAACGGAGGCTTTGCTGTTTAAAATGAGAAATTATACAGTGCAACACAGCTCCTTTGATAGTGTTGCAAACAGCAAGAACTAGATTGCATCTGCTTAGGTCAGCCAAGTCCACCATGAGTGGAAGGTTTCTATTCATTAAAAATGGAAATTGCAAGATAATATTTAAGTTTGTGATTCACTACAGCTACACTAACATTAGTTACGTTTCTGTGTACAAGAATTAGGACAAATATTCTGCTTACCAAACAGAGCTTCTTTAGAGGGGACACATCCCTGTTAGAGAGCACTATTTGAATTCTGCAATGTTCTTAAACCATTGTGAGCTGCATCTCTCTCACAGAAAGGAAGAATGAGAATTAAACTCCAGTTTAGCAGCTGAGAAGAACCTCCAAGAGTTGTGTTGGGAAGGAGTAGAACTGGGTCCCAGTCTGTAGTTATCAGAGAGCAAATGGAAGGGCAACAATAATCACTTTTAGATTTTCTCTTTCTGACTGAACAGCTATCTTTTCCATGTGGAAGCAAACCTAGAGCAGACTGGGAGCATCCTGTACCTTGGAACAGCCAGTTGCTTAGAGGCTGTCGATGGGAGATGAGTGGTAGGGGTCACTGTCCTTAGAGCAATTGGGGCTTCAGACTGTGATCTTCAACTTGTGTGGTAAATGCTTTACCAAGTAAGATATCAAGACAAACTTCAGTCCCTGTTGACACATGTAGGTGCTTCATATCTCCCTTTCTGAGGTGTCTTTTTTCTCCTGCTGTCTGCACGAGAAGCCTGTATCTTATAATATGAATCTTGGATAGCTTTCTAAAAAGTCTGCTGTTTCTTAACAAGAAAATATATTTTTGTGTGTTATGCAGTAAGGAAAATCGAATAACTGCAATGATCTTAAAAAGCACTTAAAATCTTGTATTGAAGAGGATGGAGGGTTTTTCAGAGGGGACTATCAAAATAGAAGCCTCCTTTAGATGTATTTATTACTACAGAGAAAAGGAGGTGTCAAATAGCCAGGGAGATCTAATAGCTGTGTTTTATTTTTGGAAAGCATCAGAGCTATTCTACTTTTTTTTCTTGTGGGTTTGTTTTTGGTGGTGTGGTTTTTTTTTTCCCCTGGTCTTAAAGAAAATTTGTTGCCCAGTGAACCTTCCTTTGCCAAGTTATCTTTTCCAAAATACTGCATATCCCAGAATGTAGGTTTGGATTATATTTATGTAAAAGCTGCAAGGTGTGATGTGTGGGCATATGGCTACTGTTCCATATATAGAATATTACCCTCAGCAGTATTAACGTTCCAGCTGCAGAGATCACTCATGCATATGCATAGTCCTCCAGGAACAGAAAAGGTAGGATTATTGTGTGTGTCTGAAAGTCTTAATTAACAGATTTCAGCAGGGCAAATGGTAGGTAAAAGTTATTACAAGCATCACTTTAGTGGTATGTCTGTGAAAAGGTAGGTTATGCAGGAGATGGACTGCATAATTACAATGGTCTAAAATCTTATGAAAAAATGTTATCCAGTATTTATTGGGTAGAGATATGTAATATGTATTTTTTGAGCAAATTGAATACAGAGCTGCACTGGACCAAACTGCCTGGAAGCAGAATTTGGACTTTCTTTTCTTGTTCTGATCTCCTTGAATGAATGGAGTCAACAGCAGAAAACATGAGCTTTTTTAACAGGTGAAGTGCAGGAAGGCATTTAATTAAATTAAAGCTCAGAAAATGTTAAACCTATGAAAGGAAATATTTTTTCTAGGCTCCCTGTAATTTGTTTTCATTGCTTCTGGAATGCATTTCAGATATAGGTATATGACCAAGCTACCAAATCAAACTAAATAGACATGTTTGTCATCTGTTTTGCAGCAACTTCTGACTGCAGTAAGTGCTCAAATGCTTGCAGACTCCTCGCTGGAAGATTACCTTGCCAAACTTGCAAAATTCCTACAAATTTGTATCACAAATTGAGCATTGGCAAACCCATTCCAGACATTATTGTAGAGGTCTGTGACACTACTTTGCTCCATTCCGTTTGATGGCAAGTTGTAATGGGCATCCAGAAGAGCAGGATTAGCAGAGCCCATATCACTTATTGTGATTTATTAACAGGCAGGATAAACTGGGCTGCTCAATGGGCTACTGGAGGTACAAATAAAATTCACCTCTCAGCTACCAAGGGTTGTCAGCCAAAAAGGGCCAGTTGTTATGTCCTGAAGGCTGTTTTCTCACTGCTGAGAAGACAAGTGCTTTAGTCTTATCTATTCTACAGTGTTTTGTGCAGATGATATGTCCATGGTGATAGGAAGCCAGCAGCTGTGTGAAAACACTGGATGTTTCACTGCCTTTTTCTCCCTGTGGAACTCTTTGAATTGGAGGCCTGGATTCTCTTCTCTTTTTGGTAGCTACTGATTTTTCTTTCTTTTACCTCTTTCCTTCACTCAACAATCAGAGTGTGATTTTGTAAGGAACATCCTGCAAGAACCTTTCCAAATGTCTAGTTCTGGAGGCAGGAACACTCTCTCAGTATGTTTCTTACTCACTGGTCACATTTATCATTTGACTCCTACTTCAGTGCTATGTGCAGATAATCAAAGGCATAGGAATTTGACATGAGGGTAAGACAGTGTATGTGGGACAGACCAGACCACGCCACAGATCACTGTATGTTTATAGATTCGGGGTGGTCCAAGGCATATATGAGTGTTATATGCTGGGAGGTTTTCCCACCACTTCAAGGTTTTCCAATTTAAGGTTGCACTTGCAGTTTTTCCTGCCTGAGTTCCGGCCATATCTCCCTTTGGACAGTGCAGACTCCCACGGAACAGTTTGAAGAGCACTGGCAGGGACACTGCAATAAAATATGCTTATTGAGTACACAGCTTATATGTCTTTCACCAGGTATTTTTTCACCTGACTGTATAATGGAATTCAGGTTTTTAGTGAAGGGGTCTGAAATGTTTCTCACCTTTTAAACATTTTTCCTGTTCCTTTTCCGGTGTGTTATTAGAAATCTCTACTTAGTGATGTGCTGTTTATTGCTTTGTCTTATTTTAATTAAATGGTATTACACATATGGTATTACACAGTTGATTGCTATATTTGTCTAGGCTTCAGTTTTGCAGTGGCCTGTAGATGCACTGGGAGTTCCAAGTATCATGTACGTATGAAAGCATTAGGTCAAAGCAAATTGCTTTGAAATGCTATACAAATAATGATCCTAAAACCTATATTTCACTGGGTTTATCTGTGCATGTGACAACTGTGCTAAAATAATCTGAGAGTGCTCCTCTGAGTGAAGTTACTGCTCTCAATACTCCTGACAAACAAAACAATTTCTTTCTTTAGTAGCACATATTCTTGTTTTATTGTGTCTCATTCTTGGAAGTGGGAATGGGTTTTGAGGGCATGACACCACAATAAGATCCTGTAGCATGTATGACATTGTGACAAATGGTTACGTTGCAGAGACCATGGCACTGTTCCATGGCCAACACTGCTTAAAAACAAAAACAACAAAAAAACACCCCCAAAACCCCAAAAGCAACCTTTCACTGGAAACAAACAGTAGTATAGTCTTCAGAGAGAGACCTAGAAATCTTCAGGGGGCCTCTCAGTTCTTGAAAGTCATATGAAAACAATTTCACACCATCCTACTTCTTCCCACCCAATAGGAAATCTCATTCTCTGCATAAAACATACTACTTTATGTTGGTACTTGCATATTATAAATGTAATGAAGAGGAGCATTGCTGATGAAGTTAGAAAACAAGAGCCTATGCTGACATTTGTGGAACATCATTGCCAATAGGCATATGTAAAGATTTACTGTTTATAGCAGTGGTAAGCTATGATGCTGTGCCTCTGACTCATGGGAGCTATATATTTTGTTCTTTAATGCTCATTAGTGTTGTAGGAGGCTCAGATTTTAAAAGGGTTTGCCTAGGTAGGTTGTCAGTTGGTGATGAACATAATTGGTGCAGTGAATCTTTCTGACAGCTCACAATCATAATTATTTTCAGAATATCAACAGAAGAGCTGTAATGCATGGTTTATAGCATTTAGCTGCTGATATGTGCAATGGTGAGCTTTGTTTCGCAGCTATATCTACCACACCAAAGCAATTTTCTACTCTCTCACCTTCTGTGGCATTCTCCATCTAAAATCTGTTCGTATTACATACTGCCAAAGCTATGCGATTCACTAAGATTGCATGGATGTAGCTAAAATCTACAATTTGGTGACAAAAATTGTAATTATTAATTTCATAGCTACAGTGTCTCTCTCTAGAAACCAAAAGTTTAATTACACAAAAGCAATGCTAATTAGGGAGGGAAATAGTAGGGCATCACATTAAATAAATCTAACAGGGAAAAGTTATTCAGTGTGCTGGCTATTACCAAATGCTCATGAAGATTTCCATCTTCCCTTGGTGATCTGTGATGAGAGGCACCTCCTGCTCTCAGAACCACTGCTCTGCATTGGTTTGTGCCCTAGCAGCCAGAGCCTCACTCCGCACTCATGGTGCTTGTCCTTTGTGCTTTTTCCCTGGGATATGAATGAGGTCATTGTCTGCTGTGATCTGTGAACCTCACAAACAGAGCTCTGTGTGTGAAGACCTCTTTCATATGGAGAGATCAGCAGTCTTATGGGGCAATCTCACAGCTCCTTGAACTTGGGCAGTGCTTGGACATGTGCAGCCTGCTCCTGCATCAAGCACTGGGAGAGGCTGAGCAGGCCAGATATGCAGAAGGCCAAAGACAAGACCATTTCCACATGTACTCTCTGCTTGCTGCAAAGGAGGTGGTCAAGGAGTTTCTCCTCCAAGCAGCAGCACAGCTGCCTCAGACTATCATCCAGCAGCAGCAGGCAATTCCTCCTGTACCAGCTTGCAGCTGCAGTCATCAGGAGGTGCATCACAGCTGTCTTCAAGACATGGTGGAAAAGTCTGTGCCCACCAGTATATGGCTGCAGATATCTGAGATGGAAGCTGTTGTGCCAGGCCCACCTGGCCATGTGCCTGAAGAACTGCATCCCTGCCACAGCACAGCTCTTTGGCCACTTTGTGCTGCTGGTAGTGCTGGCCTCTAACTACGTGATGGGCAGGAAGCCATCTGAGTCATCCAGCCACAACTCAAACCTCATCTCTATGGAGAAGGTTCCTTTGGAGTTATTTGTCACCTGGAGCTTGCAGGAGCAGCTGGAGGGCAGCACCATTAGCCAGCAGTGCCATGACTGAAGCATAACTTGCCAGGCTGCTTTCATCAACACCTGGAACCAGAGGTTTCTCCACTTTGAGGTAGGAGCCACTGCAGAGGGTGTGTGGGAGGCTGGACTAGTGATTTCTCCTCAGCTTGTTTTGGCAGTGGTGAAGGAAAAGCAGGACATCACCCAGCAGCTCCTCCCTTATGGACATGCACTCCAGCTGCATGTGGAGGCAGGAGTTCCTCACTGGCATCACCCTCACAGTGCCCAGCTCCAGATGGAAGGTGTGCCCAGGGAAAGGACTCAGAGGCACAAGTAGGTGGTAGAAGGTGTTGGTCTTCCAGGCACTCCACCCTTGACAGATTCATGCTTGACAAAGTTAAACTTATGTTATGATGAAACAACTGGTTTGGAAAACAAGGGGAGAGCAATGGATATTGTCTGTCTAGACTTCAGTAAGGCTTTCAGCACTGTCTCCCATATGATCCTCATAAAGAAGCTGGTGAAGTGTCGGCTGGATAGCAGGCAGTGAGGTGGACTGAAAACTGTCTGAATGGCTGAGCCCAAATAGTGGTGATCAGTGGCACAAGCTCTAGTTGGAGGCCAGTTACTAGTGCTTACTCCAGGAGTCAGTATTGGGTCCAATCCTGTGTCACATCTTCATTATTACGAGGATGATGAAGCAGAGTGTACCCTCAGCAAGTTTGTTGAAGACACAAAACTGGGAGGAGTGGTTGATATGCCAGAGAACTGTGCTGCCACCTAAAGGGACCTCTACAGGCTGGAGAAATGCACTGATGGGAACCTCATGTAGTTCAACATATGAAAGTGCGAATTCCTGCAACTGGAGGTGAACAACCACCGGCATCCGTACATGCTGGGTGCTGACTCGCTGGAAAGCAGTTTTGCAATAAAAGGACCTGAAAGGGAGTTCTAAACAAGATGCAGCCAGGTTCTTTCAGTGGTGCTAATTGACAGGGCAAGAGGCAAAGAATAAAGGTTGAAGTTCTGGGAAACACTTTTTCTCTGTAAACATGACTGAGCACTGGCACAGGTGCTCAGAGGGGTTGTGGAGTCTCCATCCTTGGAGGTATTCAAAAGCTGTCTGGACACAGTCCCAGGTTGTCAGTTCTAGGCTGTCCTGCTTATGTAAGGGGTGGGGCAGGATGACCTCCAGAGATCTCTTCCAACCTCATCCAGTCTGTGATGCTCTGAAGTTTCCTTTGGAGCCTCGACAGAGAAGCTGATGAGGGAAGCAAGGTGAGAGACTCAGCCTTTTGATTTACTGCTTTTTGTGGGTAATACACACATGGTTATCTTTCTTGAAGTAGCTCTATGCAATTTATTTATTCCTTTTTGTACCTCGCTGAATTAACATTTAGGCTCAGAGGTATTTGGGCTATATATACAGACACACATGGCTCATGAAGCAGCTATAAAGAAGAAACTTTGTTGCTTTGTCTTCAGAAGTGATTTTTTTCCCTACAATTTTTTTGCTGGAGCATCTAAGTATCTCTAGGTTGTGTCTGCTATCCCCAAAATACACTAGGAAATGGTATTTTTGTTTGGAACTTTATGTAATTTTTTGAATACTAAAAAAATCTCTTTGTTCATTACCCTTACCAGCTCTTACAGATACAGAAGTGATACCCACAGAAATACAGGTGCTTAATGCCTTGGGTGTACATTGTACTCCTGTCTTAAAGTTACAGGCCAAATGATTGCATTTTTTGCCTTTTGCTCTATTTTATGTATTAATTACATATTACTGTATATCATATATTGAACATGAAGTTTTCACTTGATGGAATACGGAAGATCTTTTACAAATACTCAAAGATAAATCTTTCGACTGCACTTGAGTACATGAACATCATAACACTTCTCCAGGAACTTCTAGGTAGGCTGCTTTCTCAAGTTTTCAAGGAAATATCAAAAAACTTAGAAAGTGAGTGCTTCACATTCAGAAAAAAACAGGTCATTTCTGGCTCTCTGTAAAATGTAGTATGGAGTGCCCATTACTGCTCTATGTCAAGTTTTTCTCTCCATCCTCAAATCTCCACATTGATCTGTTTTGCTTTTAATTTCTTAATATTTTCTAATATTTAAAAAATGCTCACACATGTGACTGCTCATACTGGCTTGATGTTATTTCCCATCTGGTAATAACACTTAAAATTTTTGTTTATGTGAACTAAAAAAGAAAAACGCTAATTTCTTGCTTTTGTTCAAGATTCATAAAGTCCAAAATATTTTTTGGACAAATGAAAACTACTTGCTTGGAGTTGGAACTCCAATTCCAATTAAAACAGCGCACACTTCTAGGTTGGCTGAACTCAGAGAACTCATCCTCTGTGCTACCCCTCTAGTTTTCATTAGTCCCAGCACCTCGTAATGTGTCTGCTTGTCCTGGATCCATGGATGTCCTCCAAACCAGCAATGACTGCTCAGCAAGCAAAATCTGTTCTTTAGGAATTGTGACCAGCTTATGAATACAGTGACCCTGAACAGCCTATTCAAAACAAAACTGACATATTTACAAAATGACAGGAACAAAGCATGACAAGAAGAGGGTGCATTGTCATAACAAAAAATCACCCTCCAACTCTCAACAGACGTACTCTTACTAAAACCAAAATAGGCCACAGAGCAAATACAAGACTCTATGAAAAAGCTGGATATATAATGAACACAAACTATTACAGACAGTTTGCAGACCCGTCACAATAATTTCATCAATTCTAGTCTGCTGGGTTTTGCTTTGATTCACAGGCTTGGTATATGACTTTTAGGACTCAATACAGCATGGTAATAAAGCAGTAACAACGCACACTGCTGACTTGAAAGGTGTTTCAGTGGGGATAGCAGATACCTGAGAGCACATTCTTAGGTGGTATAATTTCTTGTGGCTCTAATGCATGTTTAGCTCTGCTGATTTACATCTGCTGAGAATCTAGTCTATGGGAATTCCTTGATGCTCAGTGCTATCATTCTGACACCTGCCAAAATGTCAATGGGAGAACGGACCATAAAAATATCACTCCTTGATAGAAATGAATGTAACTTTAAGATCACTCATTTGTGTTAGCCATGTTCTGTTCTCATCTTAATAGAACTTTAAAATGTCTGTTTCACCACCAGGATAAATGGCTGAGCATTAACTGCTGCAAATGAATGCAGAACTATAAAACTTCAGCATGATTATATAATTTATTTCTTAATTTACCATTAATATAGACCAAATCTTCTGTTGAAGAAGACTGTGTTAACAATTGGGTGCTATATATTTGACATGGAGAAGTAAAACCTGTATTCCCAAGAAAGCAGTCTTATGATGATTTTTATCATAATTTTAAAAATACCTCACAAAGGGAAGTAATTCATTATTATCCTTATTTTATAGCTCAAGAATGGGATGTTTAGAAATGTGAAGTGCCTTTTTTTCAAGAAAGACAGTGATGGGAAATAAACTATTGTTAAAATGACAATTACATTTTCTATAAATGTCACTTTATAAAATGACAAAATTCTATTACCTTCAGGGAGGCCAAAATTTCCTTTGGCATCGTAAATATAATCCACATGTCTAGTTCAGCACCTTATTCACAAAAAAAGGTGTTCTCAATCTTTTGCCTAGCATGGAATACACCTTTTAATAATAATCTCATAAATTCCCGGAGACTGCAACCCAACAATGATTTCATTAAAAAATAGGGTTAGAATTTCAGTTTATTTTGTTAGCTGTAAGGATAGGAGGTCTATAGACCACATAACCTCAAGGCTCCATAATCAAACACTGGCTCACGGACAGCTGTTTGAGAGACCCTGTGCTGAAATTTACCGCTTTGTAGTAGCTTAATAACCTGTAGTTTAGGAATCCATAAGAATTTGTAACCAGCTCTTGTCCTTTGTACACAAATCTTTTTTTTTTTCCTAGTAAAGTGGTTGTTGACTGTGCCACATGGATCATTTCTGTGTACACTCTAACTCATAAGCATCTAAGGTCACATAAGGATGTACAAATGTGGAGCTATAGACAGTCCTAAACTCCAGTGACTATGTAAGATGAGACCTGGAAATGGTGTGACAGTATTGTCAGCATGACTGACGATGAATGCAATGTACTACAGCCAGCCCCTGTAAAATGAGGAAGGCTTTCGCGGGTAATAATGGGGAAACTTTGGAGGCATATATTTGAAGGTTATCCCCCCAAGCATTGCAGGCAGCACAAGAGGGAATGCAAGCATAACTAGCAAAAGATAGCAAATTACATGCTTGGAAGTTATTAATGTTAGCTGCTTCTTGTGGTAGTGGTTCTGAATAGAATTTTAGTCTGGTACATGTAAAACAGTGTTAGCTTGCTTACTGCAGATTGATCATCCCTTACAACATGCTTTTACTTATCTGAGTAGTATCTGACTAAGAACAGCTTCAATGGCTTCAAAAAAAAAAAAAAAAAAAACAAAAAAAACAAACCAGGAGGATTTTATTCTGAGTGTCTCAGTCTGGTATTTCAAAGCTTTAGGTTTTTTTTTCCTCGGTATAATTGTGAACAAAAAGTCCTCAACTAAAAGAAAAGAAAAAAAAGAAAAAAAATGAAAATGCCACATCCAGCCACTTTGTTAACAATCAGAACACTATTATTTCAACTGTAGAATGACACAATTGGTCAGCAAATAATCAGTTGTCTACAACCAGTCAGTGTGTATTTGTTGCACAGTGATACCCACTGATTTCCTGCAACTCACCTCCAGGTGGGTTCTGAATGTCTCCAGAGAAGGAGACTCCACAGCTCCCTGGGCAGCCTGTGCCAGGGTCTGTCACCCTCAGGGTAAAGGCATCTTTCCTCATGTTCAGATGGAGCTTCCTGGGCTGCAGTCTGTGCCCGTTGCCCCTCGGCCTGTCGCTGGGCACCACTGAAAAGAGCCTGGCCCCAGCCTCCTGACACTCGCCCCCGAGATGTTTGTGGCCATTGGTAAGATCCTCCTCAGCCTTCTCTGCCCCAGGCTGAACAGCCCCAGCTCCCCCAGCCTTTCCTCATAAGGGAGACGGGCCAGTCCCCTCATCACCTCGGTAGCCCCCGCTGGCCCCTCTCCAGCAGCTCCCCGTCTGTCTCGACCTGGGGAGCCCAGAACCAGACACCGCACTCAACCCCCAGCCCGTGCTGGTGCCTGGGGCTGCTCCTCCCCAGGGGCAGGACCCTGCGCTGGCCTGGGCTGAACTCCATGAGGTTCCTCTCCGCCCGACGCCCCGGCCTGCCCAGGTCTCCCTGAATGGCAGCGCAGCCTCCGGGGTATCGGCCGCTCCTCCCAGCCTGTCCCACCAGCAAAGGTGCTGAGGGTGCCCTCTGCCCCTCCACCCAGGTCGCTGGTGAGTAAGTGGAACAGGACTGGAGCCAGCACTGGCCCTGGGGAACCCCGCGAGCTACAGGCCTCCAGCTGGGCTCTGCGCCGCCGGTCACAGCCCCCTCAGCTCTGCCGTTCAGCCCGTTCTCAGCCCACCTCACTGTCCCCTCAGCCCACCCGCACTGCCTGGGCTGGCCTCTGGGGATGGTATGGGAGACGGTGTGAAGGGCCTTGCTGAGGTCCACGTAGACCACATCCACCACTCTCCTCTCATCTACCCAGCCAGTCATTCCATCACAGCAGGCCATCAGCTTGGCCAGGCATGGTTTGCTGTTGGTGAATGCATGTTGCCTGCTCCTGATGAGCTTCTTTTCCTGCACAGGCTTTGAGATGACCTCCAGGATGAGCTCTTCCATCACATTTCCAGGGATGGAGGTGAGGCTGACTGGCCTCTACTTTCCTGGCTCCTCCTTCTTGCCCTTTTTGAAGCCTGGAGTGACACTGGCTTTCCTCCAGGCCTTCAGGCACCTCTCCTGTGCTCCATGACCTTTCAAAGATGGAGAGTGGCTTGGCAATAACATCTGCCGGCTCGCTCTGTACTGGGGGGTGCATCCTATTGGGGCCCATGGGTTTGTGGGTGTCAGATTTGCTTAGGTGATCTCTGACTTGATCCTCCTTGACCAAGGCGAAGTTGTCCTTTCTCCAGACTCCCTCTCTTGCCTCCAGGGTCTGGGAAACTGGAGGGCTGGTCTTAGCAGTTAAGACTGAAGCAAAGACATTCATTAACTCTGTCTTCTCTGTGTCCTTCATCACCAGGGCACTCACCTCATTTAGCAGCGGATCCACATTTTCCCTCATCATCCTTTTGCCACTGATACTCTTGAAGAAGCCCTTTTTTTCCTTGTGATACCTTGCCAAATTTAATTCCAAAGGGGCCTTAGCTTTCCTCGTCACATCCCTACATACTCAGACAATTTTCCTATATTTCTCCCAAGTGGCCTGTCTCTTTTCCACCATGTTTTAAACTTCCTTCTTCTGTTTGAGGTTTGTCAGAAGGTTCTTGCTTATCCATGCAGGCCTCCTGCCCTCTTTGCTTGATTTCTTACTCACCAAGCTGCCCCAATCTTGAGCTTGGAGGAATAAATTTCCTATTAATATTTTTTTCCCCAGTGATTTTGGGGGTTTTGGCGGCTAGGTTTTTTTTTATTATTATTTTCTATAGATGGCTGGATAAATTATCTCAATAGCTACAATGTAAATTAAAAATAATTACACTGAGGTCAGTGTAACACATGGAAGGGAAGGGTAGATTTCACCATGCTATTCAACAAATAAGAAAATACAATTCTGTTGTTACCTGATGTTTTCCAACATCTTTTGCAAAAGGGAAGCTGTTTAGACTGGTTTTAATTTGATGACTATTTCATTTGTACTTGTTTGACTGATATGTATTGATTTGCTTTCACTTTGGTTTCTTCTGTTTTAAATATGTAAGCAATATAATGGGATGTCTGTTTTTCAGTGACTTGGAGTAATAAAATATATAGGTCAGAATTAGAAACCAAAATCACAAATATTTTATAAAAGCTTCACAGGCAATCTGATTACAGCATAATTCCATCCTTTTCCCATAGGACTTCTCATCAGCAATATTCATAGAATTTGTAAACACTTCACCTTAAGTAGGGAGGAAGCAATAATCCCTGGTCAATTGGTCCACAATCATCATTGCCCTATAAACAGCTGGTGGTGAATAACCATCATCCTTGCTGAGAATTCTAGCATGCACAGAACACAATGCTTGCCAACTGTTGTGTGTATCCCTTTGTTAAAATATAAAATAACCATTTTCAGTTATAGTGATGTATCTGTATGTTATAAACAGTTTCTTAAATAAAAAGGAAATAAAAATGAAAAAATGAAATGGATTAAAGGTCAGTAAATATTCTGGCAGCTCAATTTTAAAGGGAGACGTGAAATAATTATTTAAGACATGAGAAGGAATAGAAAAATCAGAAATAAGGCAATTATATCTATGGAAGTAGGAAAGTTTGAGAGAGTAAAAATAGCCAATGATACCTTTAGAATTACAAGGAAAGAAGAGGGAAAAGTGAGATTAAATTCTATCTATAAGAATAAAAATGTTAGTATTTTGTATTATAGGCAAAAAAATATAAACTTACTTGATTGTTATTATGACCAAATTACCCAACTAATTGCAAACCATTAGGGGCCCAGTTCTCCCAGGCTAAGACACCTAGTGCCATTTGAGACTGACAGAACCCTGAGTACCCTCCTAGGCTTTAAGGACTGTGACAAGCCTTGCCTGGGGCTGCCACCCACACCCCTACCTGTGGGCCTGTTTCATCTCAGGCCAGGGCCTTAGTCTTGTTCTACCTACGTTGTTCTTGTTCATGTTACTTCTTGGGTAAACCCTAACTCAGACTCTTGCCTTTGACTGGTGTTCATTGGGCTGTTAGTGCAATCTGCTACTGTCAGCCCATGGCTCTGCCCACCTTGATCACGTACTGTGCCCTGTAGAGGAGGCATTTATGTTGGTGTCACCCTTGGCTCCTGGCTTGTTCTCCCATTATCGAGCAACCCTGCTCTTGCTGCTCCCTGACAGAGATGTCCTAACTCCTGCTTGACCCATGCAGTTTTCTCAGATATGGCATCAGACCTACAAATGTTCTGTGCCCTTTCATAGTAGTAGTTGGAGGCAAGATGGGACAACTGATGGTATCTCAACTAGCACCAGATGTTAGTGTGGAAACAGCTGATTTGACTCCTAGCTGTGATGTCTTTCCAGAAACTTTTGCTTCGAGATTGCTCACTGTTGTGTTTGAATGCTTGCTATGCCCCTTAAGCAGAAATTTGGTCTTAATTTGAACACTTCTATCCATTAATAGATAATTAAGTTCATTATTTTGTGTTTATGGCTTTTTGCACATCATACTTTCTATTTGAATGGGGTTTTTTTTCTTACAATTATATCTTTGTGGGGTTTTAATTTCAGACCTAACAGAGAAGAACATGTCTTTATTTCATTGGAACACTGAAGAAGCAAAATGTAGTTAAGGACAAAATTTGCTCCTGATATCAATTATCTACTCTGGACTTGCACCACCTTCCCCCCACACCCCTCCTTTCTTAAACATTTAGTAGTCAAGCTTTTAGGGTTTTTTTCTTCTATTTGCGGGAGGGATGGGGTTTTTTATTCAAGAGGCTATATCTTCAAGGATAAAATGTTTGATTTTTAGACTAATTCAGAAGTGTCACAAAGGTGTATTTGTGATTCATTTCTAGTTTGTATGCTTCATGGACAATGAATATGATAGACCAGTCTTGGACTCTTGAGTGTTACCTTTGCTTCATTTGCTGAAACAAGTTCTGTAAAGTCACTAACTCAAGATGCGAAGTAGTTAAGATGATAATCTTTCCCCCTTGTTACAGTTCTTAGCCTTCTAGATTCATTTAGGGTATTTTAGCTAAGGTATTTATATCTTTCTTGTGGTGAAAAATAGGGATTTTTCAAGCAAGTACATGTGCAATTATATGTACATCTCTATCCCTTTCAATGAAGTGATAAAATATCTTGAAGAAACCGATATTTCCCTCTTTCTATAATTACATGACATTTAATAGGTTGCTTTTCTTAGTTGTGTGTGGTGCTGATGAGATTCAAGTGAAAATGTTTCTGTTTATTCTCTCCAGCAGTAAGATTAGCTTCAAATATGCCTTTCTAGTTCAACTTCATTTTCCTAAGAGGGGGTGGGGAGAGGCGGGAACAAAAAAGAAAAGAAAAAGCATTGGTTCTTATTGTATCACTTAGTTGGTATTTACCTTTCCCAGATTTTGTCACAGCCTCAAACATAAGTCAAACTGCTTTGAAGTCTGTTTATTGGCAGGGATTCCTCAACCATTCTAGGTAACAGTTTTGCTCGTACATGTGAAAGACTGTTTTTCTAGCAATCTATATTCTCTTGGAGGCAAAGCTCATTACTCTTTGACCAAACCTCCCTGAATCTGAAGGAAAAAATATTCACATTTTCTATAAAACATTTTACTCACTAGAACAGTGCTATCATTAATCACCTTTTCCATCCCCTGCCTGTCCCTGCAGTCATCAAGAACAGTAATACTATGGTATTCAGGAACAAACACATCTATTTTTGAACCTTTTCTAATGTTTTCTTTTAAATTTCATTACTTTTGCCTTTCTCTATTTCCCTCCTGTTTGTCTACATTTTCAAAGTATGATGCCCAAAAAATAGACAAGCTGAAGTCATAGGAAATAATGGGAATGGAATAGCAAGATTGTGCATCTTACACAAGATGAACACTTAACAGGCCACAGAATGAGATTTGCTTACTTGTTTTCAAAATTTCATGCCACACAAATGGCATAGTCTACATGTGATGCATCTGCTTTCTACTTAGAGATAAGTCTTATTATAAACTATTGACAAGCACTGAACCCAGAGCAGATCTCTGCAGAACCTTATTTGATGTCAAACTGAGAAGACTTAACAAAAAATTACCTGTGCATGATATTTTGGTTAGTGTTTTGGGCCTTCTTTTTTTCTTTTTTTTTTTAACCTAGATGTTCACACAGCATATAATAATTTCATCTTCACCATGTTTTCCTAATTTCTTTGATGTCGTGTAGAGCACTTTATGACTTCTTTCCTCTTATCCACTTAGCCTGTCAAAGACAGAAATTCTATTGGCTTAACACAGTTTGTTTCTTGTCACTTTGTTATTCTTTCAAGGCTATATAAATGGATTGTTTAATTTCTTCCAGTATCCTTCTGGATACTGAAATGAGGCTGACAGGTCTATAATTTTCTCGTACTCTTTTTTTTTCCCCCTCCTTTAAAAGTTAAAGACTAAGTTTTGTCTTCTACTGGCCTGTGATACATCATCTACATTTCAAGTCATGGGAAATAATCACTAATGACTTAGAGACTGCTTTTACCACTACACGAAATTCTTGAGGAAGCCCTGGTTACTTAGTTATTTCCATCTTCTTCAAAAATTGCTTAATCTCTCCATAAATAGGTAAATGCTGGCTATAAATAACCATGTAACTTCTATTTTCAGCACTATGAATGACAGGGATAAATTATTGAGGAAGTAGAGACAGTATTAAAAAGGCGTATGGAGGAAATAACTTAGAATTTAAGGAGTTACTAGCTCAATTAAATCTTAAGTCATGAAAGAGTTATAAGCTAAGGTCATATGCAAGTTTACTTAAAAAAGAAAAAAAACTTAGAGTCATCAGTCTGAACCTTCCTAAAAATTATACATTTGTTCTTAAATTCTTTTATAGTTATCTTAATTTCAGTGAGATTCAGTTTTGCCTCTGTCTGTATAGATTCAAGAGCTGGACTTTTACTCAAGACGTGTGTGAGCTGTAGATTTTTAAAATCACTTTGCACAGTTTGGTCTAGAAAAACATTTAGAGAATATTGTACTTAATTACCTGAGAATTAAATAACATCTTAAATTTAATATAATTTCTTTACTGTATTAAATTCTGTAGGCTTTTTCCTCTGTTCGTAATGATTTAAAATCTAAAAGGATAAGATGCTTAG
The DNA here is from genome assembly GCF_023638135.1 of Falco biarmicus. Taxonomy (NCBI): domain Eukaryota; kingdom Metazoa; phylum Chordata; class Aves; order Falconiformes; family Falconidae; genus Falco; species Falco biarmicus. The sequence goes on along the minus strand of NC_079289.1, from coordinate 111,263,232 downwards.
TTTGAACTTCTAATTAAAGGAATTCTGTATTTTATTGATTTCTTGCCAGAAGAGAACAATTTAAAGCCAAGTAATATTACACTAGGGGAAACAATATCCCCTAGCATATTTGATCATGTATTTCAACATTTGTGTTTAAGAGAGTTTTATATGATTTTACTTAATACATTATATACTTACAATTTTATCTAAGGTCTAACTCCTACCTAAATTTTAAAGTAAAAGGTGTCAAACATAGGTTTCAAACACAAAGGAAAATCTTATGCAAAGTTAAAAAACAGAATAAATGAATTAGAGATCCTACTCATCGTGATATATATTTTAAGCATGATCTTAAGATAATACTCTTAAAGGTCACACGTTATCTGAAACTGCAAGTTATCTTTCAGATAAAGTTGTTGATTATAATAAAAGTGATTGTAAAATTGGTTTAAATTATTCTTTTCTTTTCGAAGCATCTCTAGCCTTCTGGTCTTTTTTGTTAATTACTGTGTGCTAGCAGAAAAGAAGCCTCTGCTACAGTTGTGTAATAGGTGACATATAGTAGTACACTGTATAGACAATAGTAGTGAAACCACCTTTATCATGCATTTACATATACTTTGAAAATAGGTTTCATATGGCCAAATGCAGGTTTGTCTCCCTATTCTTACAATGCAACTTTTATAGATGAGACATAGGTCATCTGTAAACTGAACCTTTCAAGGATATGTCTGAAAGGACACTGATTTAGGCATCTGAAAAACCACATATGCAAAAGGCAGTCAGACACTTTTTGCATTTGCCCTAACCACAGCTAGAAAACCTATGTCCTACAAAATACATCAGAGCTTCAGGGAAGTAAACAAAGATTAGAACACTGAACTCATGGTTTGCACACTGTAGACCTATTATTACGTGATTTTAAAATTTCTGTGTATTTCATATCAGTTATTAATCACTAGCCCCTACTTTCCAACTTAAAGGAAAAATTATTAACACAAATGAGGCTTCCAAAAGTTACTTAAGGTAGGGCTGAAGACCAGAATGAAAGATCTGTAATTTGACACAGCCTAGTTTTTATTTTTCCAGCACAGAAGTACTAATGAACATTGAGATCTGGACACTGATTTTAAGTTTTCTTTAAAGCAGTTGTTTGGTTTTTTTTTTAAAAAAAAAGCTCCACTCTGAGGTAAATTTGCCAATCTGCACCTGAAATTTATTGTCCTAATTTGAAGCCTAGCTGTTTTGGACCGGATTCTTGATCTAATTAATGTTGGACTATTTCCTATTTTGACATGGGTGTTTCATGGAATATTTGAAATTATTCTGATGACATAAATTTTTGAAACAAAAAAAGAACTTTTTTTCCCTACATAATTTTCTAGAGCATTTATCTATATTATCAAAGTAATCTTCCACTATGATAAAATATGAATTAAAATATGCATTTTGTGCAAACCAACCATATTTACATGGCTTTTTTCATATGGAATTTTGTACATAGCTTCCAAATCTTTAATCTCACTATGCTAAGCACTGGAAATTTCAATGCATTTGTACTGATGTATTTCATAACTCAAATGCTTGAGGTGTAGAACCTTCCATTTTTTGCACAATCACTTAGAAGAAATACAGAGAAGAAGGGAAGAATAGATACCTTCTTTTCAAGAAAAGAAAGGTGGGGGGGAGGGAAGTGCTTCAGATACCTTATGGTAGTAGTGTTTGAACAGCTGGGTTCCACACCAAGCCAGAGCCTTTTTGCTGCACCTAGCAATCCTGGCTTCATCCTATACAGAGTTACATCCCAGCTACAGAAAAGGGATGAGGAACAGCCCATCTCTCAGTCCTAATGTCCAGGCATCCCCATTTAGGAAATGAATGAAATAAATAGTAGTTGCTGCTCCACCCTAACGTACGGGAGATTCTTGGAAGGAAAACCTGAAGCATGGAGCAATGACAAAAGCAAATGTAGTGGTATTGGAAGCCTTGCGGAAGACATTGCATTTGAGGAGTTAGTGATCTTGAATAGACACTGTTTGCTCTTTTGGGCCTTGTACTCAGGGACTGAGAAGCCATTATATTAGCATGACTAGCCACATTAAGTGAATCTTTTGGAGTGTCTCATGCTGGTCTGTACTGCACACTAGTGGATGTTATAAGAGAGATTACATTCCAGCTTGCCAGCAGAAGTGCTATGGTATAAAAAACACCAGTGCATGGGAGGAGAAAGGAAGGTCTCTGCAGACAGAATCTGTGCAGTGTGCCATGGGAAAATTCACCCAGGATCTGCCCAATATTCCACAAAAGCGGGGCTCCCAGCATCTAAAGGGACATGAGAGGTACTTGGTACATACATTCCTCTTTTCATTCTACCTTATTGAAACAAGTATTTTTTTATTTGTAAGGACTTTCTTTACAAGATCCAGAAAGAACTCTGCTCCATCTCTTTCTTTGTCCCCCACCAGTCCCTACTGAAATGGTGTCAAGGTGCAATAAGGCTATGGTTCGATATAAGGTTTTAAGACATGCTATGGAGCTTTTCTGGGCAATAGTGCAGACTCTGCTTACTTGTTGACATGGGCCAGCAATGTTAGATTAGTCCAGACTGACACTGGGAAGAAGTGACCTACTAGGTTCTTTGGAATGGATAATGTCATTGACTCCTCTCTAGATTCAGCTCTGTCCGGTCCTTCAGTAAAGCCATAGGAAACATAGTGAGCCACTGTCTGCCCCTGCCTGCAAGTTATTACCAAATCTTCCTCCTGTATAAATTCTTTGAGACATAATGTACTTATTATAGGGTCTTAGGCTAATTATATATTTGCTATGAATATACAATGTAAGAGTCTGGTGGTCTAGGGAAGGCAAATGTACACAAATCACTGGGGAGGCTCTTAGGAACGTTTTAAACTTTTGTTTTTACAAAAATACTAACACACATTTGCAGGACTGAGGCTATATTGATACTTACTTTTAGGGATTTTCTTAGACCGTGAACCAAAATTACATCATCTGGTCTACAAATAGGTATGTACACTTGCTAGTGACATCTGCATGCACCATGCTATTTTGTGGTCATACAATCCAGTTTTGCAAGAAGGATTTAGATACTCTAACTTGTACAGAATTGTGGAAAACTGAATTCGGTTCAAAGTAAGTGTTATCTCACCTAAATAACCAGATCCTGTTTCTACTAAAATGAATAGCAAAGTAGTTGTAAATACATTTAGATTTCTTATTTTGTTTAATTCCTTAGAAGAAATACATAGGAAAATGTGACAGCTAAAATGAATTACAGATGCCAAGATTTTGTTTTTATTTTACATTATTTTACATTGTATTTTTTAAATTAAGAAATCAATGAAGGATACAGCCAATATGGTGTTTCTGTTAAAAAAAACAAAAATCTCATCTGTAAAATAATTAGAATATAGATAGATGTTCCAGATGGTACACATGCAAAAAGAAGGCTAGCTGTATACCAGATGGTATTATGACCGTACATAAAACGACTGGATAATCATTGTAATATTGTGACATGTCATATCATATGAATAAATACTATGTTTTCCTGAGAAAAAGGTAAAATAATCAGTAAATTAAACCACACAAGGCAGATGTGGCACTTATCCAGGAGTTACAGTCCTAGAGAAACAGCAATATTTGAGTAGGAACTCCGAGGGTTTATTTCTTTAATTCTTTCCCCTTATGAAAAAGAGGTAATTCTAATTTGCCTAAAGTATCCTTTTCATAATTAATCTTAGCATAAGCAACTTTAAAGAATTTAGAATATTCTGTATCGCTAAAATGGACCCAATTGTTCTGCTCCCTGTAAGCATACTCAACTTTTATAAACACTTCTGTTCCTAAGAGGGTTTTTTTGTTTGTTTGGTGGGTTTTTTTAAATGCAATAGACATTTAAAAAAAACCTTTACAGTGAAACATCACAATTTCTGGTAAAGCATGACAATTCCTACTATAAGAAACAAAGTCAGTATGACAAGAAAGTTATGGATGTTGTTTATATTGATAACATATTCAACAACCTGGATATATTCCTAACTGTCAAAGTGGCCTGCACCATAACTAGAAAAAATATTCTCATACTGACACTGCAAATAATTCCCAGTGCTAATAGAAATGCCTCTTGGATTTGGTTGTTTTTTGTTTTTTTTTTTTTCAACAACACACAGATTGTTTCACAAACATCAAGTGCAGAAATATATATATATACACCATTCAAGCTCTGTGATCTGCTATAGATATTTTATCTAAAGTTTCTCTATGCAGGTGGAAGAGAATTTCATACAGGAAGAAAACCAAGCAACAGCATTTGTTCCCTTTCTCTATAGATTTATTAGAAGGAGAGAAACTTCTTCCAGGCTGTCTCCTATTTAATTTAGAAAGAGATGGTGCTCTTATACAGGAAATGTATGTCCTCTATTTCTGAGAAAGTAGACCTCTGTATTTGGCACAGTAAAGTTCCAGGTCTGTACACAGAGTCCTTACTGATGAAGTAGGATGAGAAACTGTTGAGCTGCAGGAGCAGTTCCTGGGGTACAACCCAGGCTCATAATTCCCTTCTAAACAAGAAAAGGCTCTGTTCTCTTGCCTTGTTTCTGAAAGGCAACTATTGTGCACATTTACAAAGTCTTCCTGAAGGCTACCTTCTGCCTAAGAAACCTTGCATCTCATAGGAAATCTTTAAAGCAGTATTTCCTGCTAATAATGCATTAGCCTAAAAGGTTAGACTGGCACTTCTTGTGTCTGAACTGAGCTTCTGTGCTTTATTATAGCCAAAGGTCTATGACCAGCCTTTTGGGTGTGATTTTGATGCTGTACCACAGTCTCATGAAGTCTTGATTTTGAACCAGCAAATTACTTGATACCTTTTGCCATGAAATGATGAGCCTTGACTTCTGTAATATGAATATGTATATGTTGTTGGAGGACCTGACAGCTACTGTAAGAAAACATTTCCATTTTTATTTAGACATAACATAGTGTGTAATTTGTTAATAACTCTGCAAGGAAGTAGGCTATATTTGATGCAGAGGAGCACTAGGATGAAGGCTGCTTTTGTCATTGAATCCTAGCCATACACCTGCGGGCCACCAAAAAAAAAAAAGGGGGGGGGGGGGAGTTAAAAACAAATTGACAAACAAACACAAAACAAACAAACAAACACAAACCCAAACAAAAAACTCCTGCCCCCTCCCCATACTCTCAAAACAGCTAAATCTTCAGGCTAGAAAAAACAGCTATGTTATCCAGCCTGATAGTCATGTATCACAACACTGAAGAACATTTCCATTGATAAAAGCAACTTGACTGGATAAAGCCTATGCCCCAGAATAATGTGCAGTCATGAAGACCTCACAAACCATGAGGATCCTTTGCTTTCTTAAGCAGCTTATTTTGATAAGATATTTTTTACTCATCTAGTTTAAAATAGAAAAAAAAAAGTCTGATTTCTCAGTTGAATTGTCTGTTTTCAACTCATTATTACTATACCTTTCTTCATTGCATTTGCTTTCTGTACTGTCTTTAAGGATAATTATGTGCAGTACACAAGTCACCTGTCTTTCTTTTGAAACTGAAAAGATCATTTTCTAACATTACTCACTGTTAGGAATTGTCTCCTCATCTCAAAACTTTGTTTCTAGACTCCTGATGTCTAGTTCACAAATTGATCCATCTCAATTTGCACAACTTTTTCTATCTGCAGTTCTCTTTCTCTTGGTTTCTAGAATCTACTAATGTTTTCAGGAATGATTCTTCATCCTGACTTGATGGATAATGTGGATCTAATATTGATATATGTGGAAAACTCTTAAACTGCATATGCCCTTAATATCAGGGAAAGGGTTTTTATTTCATAGTGTTTTTCCCCAGCATCTAGATCCATTGCCTTTATGACTACATCTGCTATGCTTTTCAGCAGTTACAACAGTTGCACAGATATAACTTCCAGTAATAGTTACCATGTTTTTGTACTGTCAGACCTGGTGTTAAAAAGATGAGTCTCACATAAAAAGTGGAAACAGTTCAGCCCATGTTTTAGCTTTGGTTATTTCATGCTGCTTTTGCATTCAAAATATGTTATGTACAAGGCACCTGGTACATTCAGAAGCAGTTTTCAAAGTCTACATTCGCCAAATCAAGCACAACTAATAGAATGTATAAATAGCTCTATTTTTTAATACTAACATTTCATTTGCCCAGAAAGTTAACTTCTATAATTTTCACTAGGACTACTTATTACTATGAATTTCAAACATTTACAAGGAGGAATTATACATACATTAAAATTTCAAAATGAAACAAATCTGCCTATTATCATTTTTGGGGAACCTAACCCAGTGACGTGCCTGTGGAAATGCTTGTAATATACCTGCTGATTCATTATCTGCTAGTTCAGAGTTAATGCATAGCTGTCCTACACAGGCATGTAAAATTTTGTTGAAAACTGCTGATGTTTTAAATGTTTATGATCAGGAAACATGGATCTAAAGTAGAAAAGATATGATTTGTCAACATGGATGTAAAGTAGAAAAGATATTATTTGTCAAGTACCAGAATAGATCTAAACTATAATGGGAGCCTTTTGGTATATGATTGAGACCATACTCATAAATGTACCGAGGGAGGGCTGTAGGCATGATAACAAACAGCCAGGGAATAACAATCATTCTTTTACTATTATATTTGTACCACTCTCTAGCACAGAGATCACTTACTTTGGACACATAATAAAATCTTGAATGACTACAGAAGGAAAAAGATATATCCATATAACATTTACACCTCAAGGAATTACGTTTCAGCTTTGCTGAGTTCCATGATGTAAAAAAACATATGCTGCAGCTCAACAAACAGAAGATTCAAGGAACATTCATCTGATGTCAACGCATTATTTTATGTCAGAAAAAGCATTAAAAATCACTAATTACTGAAGGCTAATGGCGAGTAGATCATGAATAGAAATAATGAATTGAGAAAAGATCAGTGGGCCTGCTGCTGAATGATGTGAGTACCCAGAGAAGACAGAGTTAATGAATGTCTTCATTGCTTCAGTCTTAACTGCTAAGACCAGCCCTCCAGTTTCCCAGACCCTGGAGGCAAGAGAGGGAGTCTGGAGAAAGGACAACTTCGCCTTGGTCAAGGAGGATCAAGTCAGAGATCACCTAAGCAAATCTGACACCCACAAACCCATGGGCCCCAATAGGATGCACCCCCCAGTACAGAGCGAGCCGGCAGATGTTATTGCCAAGCCACTCTCCATCTTTGAAAGGTCATGGAGCACAGGAGAGGTGTCTGAAGGCCTGGAGGAAAGCCAGTGTCACTCCAGGCTTCAAAAAGGGCAAGAAGGAGGAGCCAGGAAAGTAGAGGCCAGTCAGCCTCACCTCCATCCCTGGAAATGTGATGGAAGAGCTCATCCTGGAGGTCATCTCAAAGCCTGTGCAGGAAAAGAAGCTCATCAGGAGCAGGCAACATGCATTCACCAACAGCAAACCATGCCTGGCCAAGCTGATGGCCTGCTGTGATGGAATGACTGGCTGGGTAGATGAGAGGAGAGTGGTGGATGTGGTCTACGTGGACCTCAGCAAGGCCCTTCACACCGTCTCCCATACCATCCCCAGAGGCCAGCCCAGACAGTGCGGGTGGGCTGAGGGGACAGTGAGGTGGGCTGAGAACGGGCTGAACGGCAGAGCTGAGGGGGCTGTGACCGGCGGCGCAGAGCCCAGCTGGAGGCCTGTAGCTCGCGGGGTTCCCCAGGGCCAGTGCTGGCTCCAGTCCTGTTCCACTTACTCACCAGCGACCTGGGTGGAGGGGCAGAGGGCACCCTCAGCACCTTTGCTGGTGGGACAGGCTGGGAGGAGCGGCCGATACCCCAGAGGCTGCGCTGCCATTCAGGGAGACCTGGGCAGGCCGGGGCGTCGGGCGGAGAGGAACCTCATGGAGTTCAGCCCAGGCCAGCGCAGGGTCCTGCCCCTGGGGAGGAACAGTCCCAGGCACCAGCACGGGCTGGGGCTGACCTGCTGGGGGGCAGCTCTGTGGGGAAGGACCCGGGAGTGCTGGTGGGCAGCAAGTTGCCCATGGGCCAGCAGTGTGCCTACGTGGCCAGGAAGGCCAATGGGACCCTGGGGGGGCATGAGGAGGAGCATGGCCAGCAGGTCGAGGGAGGTGATCCTCCCCCTCTGCTCTGCCCTGGTGGGGCTGCATGTGGAGCGCTGGGTCCAGCTCTGGGCTCCCCAGGTCGAGAGAGACGGGGAGCTGCTGGAGAGGGGCCAGCGGGGGCTACCGAGGTGATGAGGGGACTGGCCCGTCTCCCTTATGAGGAAAGGCTGGGGGAGCTGGGGCTGTTCAGCCCGGGGCAGAGAAGGCTGAGGGGGATCTTACCAATGGCCACAAACATCTCAGGGGCGAGTGTCAGGAGGCTGGGGCCAGGCTCTTTTCAGTGGTGCCCAGCGACAGGACAAGGGCAATGGGCACAGACTGCAGCCCAGGAAATTCCATCTGAATATGAGTAAAGATGCCTTTACCCTGAGGGTGACAGACCCTGGCACAGGCTGTCCAGATAGTCTGTGGAGTCTCCTTCTCTGGAGACATTCAGAACCCACCTGGATATGATCCTGTGCAACCTGCTGTAGGTGAACCTGCTTTAGCAGGCGGTTGGACTAGATAATCTCCAGAGGTCTCTTCCAACCCTTAACATTCTGTGAATCTGTAATTTGAAAGATCAGCAATGAGAAATGATAAAAAATGAAACAAAAATCTTTATTACTAATAGATAAATATAGCATCTTAGTGCTTTGTGTACTCAGGAAAATGCCACGTCACTGTATACTTCTGCACTTTCACTGATATCCATCAGAAAAAAACAACTTTCTTTTGCATAGGTCCACAAGCAAAAACAACTCATCACCTTCAAAATTGTAGTCTCATATTGTGATTTTGTGTTTCCTTGCTTCTGTCCACTTCCTTTTGATTATGAGCACTGACAATACGCTACATTTTTTCTTGGCTCCTTTTACTTCCAGGGCATCATAAATTCTCGTGAGCAAAAGTTCAGAAGGATTTTTTTTTAGTTTAGTTTAAGTTGTTGCAACAGAGGTTTGCTCAACATATTTGTTACTGTATTTAATTCAGTTGTATGTGAATTCTTTATTCCTTTTGGACTGAAATAAAAATGGAAAGTTGATTAAGTATGTCTTCTAGCTAAATGGTTTATGTGTGTACAACTTAACTCAATGCTAATATTTCGCTAAATTTCCTTAATGGAGCTGGCTGGAAAGGATTATAAACAGTATAGAACTAAAAGAGGATTACAAAGACAGTATAGAGAAAAGATATTATTTGTCAGAAAAGTGTGTGAATTAAAGATTTAGTCTAAAATTAGGATAGTTAGCAAGAGGTTTCTCGAAGCAGTAGAAAAATAATCTATAGAAAAAGATATTTAATGATTCTTTAGAAATACATTTAATATTGGTATAATCTCTAGAGAATGACTCACAAACTGAAGTCTGGTATTGTTATTAAGTTAACAAACAAACAAACAAACAGAGTATTACCCAGAGTCAGTTATCTCTGAGCCATAGGTCAGTTGTCATTTTTTATCACAGAGAAAAATATACTGGAAATTTAGCAGAGGATGTTCAAGCTGTAATAAAGTGTTACACAGCACAGTTTAGTTTGGTTTGTTTTTTACAAAAATATTATGAAAAATATCCATCTTATGTTTTGGTTGTCCTTGCGATCTCTCCAACAATGCCACACTGGATGATTTATCCCACTTTAAATGAAGATACAGCGAATGAGAGATGATAGCCAGGAGATGCCTTTACACCATAAAATAATTAGCACTACCCCCACCCCCTCAAACCTCCTTGGTGAATACAGTTTTTCCCTTATGAGAGCAAAAGAGCAGTTAGCTGTGCCTAGGCTAGCACAGCTGGGCTTTGCAGGCCCTGGAGGGAAAGGAGCTGACTTCCAAACTGAGCAGCTGCAGATCATTCTTAAGAATAATTCAACAGTTTTCTCCTCATTTAAACCGAGCGGGCTCCAGAGTTTACTGAGACACTCAGACTGAGGACAGATATAATTTCTATGTGTATAAATACATATCAGATAATTCAGGACTCCCTCAGTTCCTAACCAAAAGTGAATCACCAGTGCCAGTTTAAGAACAGTGAGTGAAATGTACTGTTAGCATGAGATAATCAGTCAGCCACTTACTGTAACAAGTGAAGTGTGGTCTCAATGAGTAATGTAATGGGAACTACGTTATTGTACTCTACTGTAAAGGGGACAATGGAGTATAAGCCATTGGATTTTTTTCCTAATTATTTCTGTGGAAGTTTGGCTTCAACATTTTTCTTTCAGTCAAATATTACTAAATAATTGTAAAGCAAAACATTTCAGTTCCTCCTAAATAAAGCACTTGAAATAACTAGAGAAAGCACATTTCATTTCAGCTATGTAGTATTTAAATTCTTAAGGTCTTACAAAAAGAAAAAAACCACACAGAATAAGCTTGGCATTTACAAAACTTCTTGTAAATGGTTGTGAATTGAGAGACTTCTCAGGATGACTTTTTCTTTTTTTTTTTCCCATCTGAGCAGTTTATTTCACTATATTGGTCTTTTCTTATCAAACTAAAGGTTTTATTCCTTATCAACATCACGTGAATCTCAAATTGAGGTCCATGAACTATACTTGTTTTCTTAGATGTGAAATGATTGCGTTGACACTTAGGAAAAGTCCAGTTTCTAGGACCTTCTGCAGACTCTGCCACTATCACAACACACTTTTCTAGAGTGAAACAGGTAATCTGATCTTGGCCAAAGCTTTAAGTTCCTTGTTCTGTTTTTGTCACTGATTGATGTCTGATGGAGACAAGTGGAGTGTGTATCAACACATTCCATCAATCAAGACTTATAGGTATATTTTACCTGTCTTGTGAACATTCCAATCTATCGAAAGTTATTTGAAAAGAGGAAATTTTGTAGTTACTAAAAATTATATGGTATTAAGGAAAAGGTAAAATTATTGCAAGATTTACCAAACCTCATTAGCTAAATAAGATATGGAATAGACTCATTTAAATTCTCTGTGTAGACATTAAGTGAGGAGATTGCTTAAATGTGAGATGTATGAAAAAACTAAGTTAAAACTCGACTGCAAAAAGAAGTGCATTAAAAAATGCCTGATTGATTTTTTTTATTTTTTTTTCTCATTGAGAAACCATTGCACTGGAAAGTCAAAGGTGAACGTGGAAAGGTCTTGACTATTAAAGCACAGTGATTTTACATTGCCTTAAGCAAATATCTTGGGGTCATCGTGCTCGATCATAGTACAGTTCTTTGGTGGGCATAGAAATGACTGTAAGTGCAGTATGTTATTGAAGCAAAATTATCTGTTCTTGATGGTATATTATGTGTAAGCTTTAGCATATTCTACAAAGCTATGTGGTTCAGAGGTCTTTCCATACAGAACAGTACCACAATGAGAACATCTTACAAGATGTGGTAATCCTTCAGCTTGTGTGCCTGTTAGAATTGAAGGCAAGCTCCTCTTTCGTTTTGCAGTTTGTTCAGTTTTTTGTTTGTAAAGGAACACAGGAAACCTGTCACATTATTATTTTTTTTTTTTTTACTATATGTTTCTGTGTATGTGATATTGTTGACTTCTGTGAGTTATTGTTTTGACATGAGTAGCCTGAACTCACAAGAACTGTGTATGAATGTGTACAGCTTGGGGGGAGCCGGGGAAAGGGGTATAATTACTTGCTTTTAAGATGGAGGCTAATTACAGATTTTTTAGTAGCTGTTACAGTTATAAACATTTGTATGTATCCACAAGAAATATTAATTCCCCCTCTTTTGCCCAAGAATGAAAAGCTTCAATAACAGTGGCAGAAGACAATGAATGCTTGGTAACTTTAAGCATCCTGTATGTGTGTTCATGAGCATGTACAAGCATTAGATTTTGAATATGCATTTGCCATTTGTTGCCCTACAAAACAAATTGTGATGGACTGTATCCAAAAGGCCAGGTAAATAGTAATTTTCAGGTTTTTTAACAAAACACTTCTTGTTCTTTCTCTACAGCTTTAGTTCAGTAAGAGTTCAACCGAAGGCTCCTGGAGAAAGTCTTAGATGAGTGAATCATAAGGAATCAATCTCTAAAGCCTCTGGAACAACTACAAAGAAATACTGAAGCAGCATGACCCCACAAAAAATCCCTATATATGTAACAGAAAGATGTTATAGTGTTATATATCACACATATGAGCTTTATTAAGCCAATGGGGTTTTTTTAACTTTCTACAAGAACACAGAGGCAGGAAAAAAAAGCGGCCTTTTGTTTGTGGGGGATGAGAGGAATGGGAGGCGAGGAGAGAAACCATGTGGGTTTTAGGTTTTTTGTGTTTTCTTTTGTTTTAATTGCATGCAAATATTTTCCTGAACATTTGAAAAATCTCATAATGATTTATTGGGTTTTTCTGTATCCCAGACATTTTGGGTTACAATCTCTTATGAGCTATTCTTACTTTGTGTGAAGGGAGAGAAAAGGGAAAGGAATTTGAAAAACACTGGTATAAAGAAGAAAAATATTTTTTTTTGTTTCTTTTCTAATGTGGGGGAAAAAAAGTTTTCTGTGTATATCTCCCCTTTATTTTGGTCATATAATATTGAGCAGCTGAATTATTTTATTTTCTTTTTCTCTGTTGAACGTCTTAACACATGGTCCACCCAGGAAAAACTCATTAAATTCCACCTCACTGCTACTTTTTTATTACAAGGAACTAATATTTGTTTTTAAAAAAGTTTGGGTGGCCTAACTGTATTCCAACAACCAAATATAATGAACTGATTTCAGTGAGAATTTGTTCTGAGGACACAGAATCCTTTAACAACTTCAGTCTCAGGAATAACAGACCAGTCACCAACATTTTTGCCTGATACTTTTGACAAAGAAAAAATATGAAGTGTTTTGGAGGGCAAAAAAAAGAAATTCTATAGAATTATTTTATTCTTTGACATGAATCCAGCTAGTCAGAGTGGGAAGGGAGACTTTGTCTAGCTAGAATGGGTCTCCAAGGCAGAGCATTACAGCTAGTGATTCTGTTTCCTGCCACTCTCAGTGCCCTTTAGGCTAACAAAGTACAGCTTTATTTGGACACCAAAGTGGTAGGCAAGTTGTTAGAAGAGGTGGAGGAAGTAAATTTGCTGGTTTTATGCTGAATGAAAAACTGCTTTACCATCAGTATGTTATGACTGGGTTTTTTTCCACCTGTGTCATGCTATAGTTATTCAATGCTGTCATATACAGTGGTAGGGCTGGAACGGTAGTGGCTCATTCAAGTTAGCACTAACGGTGGCAGACTGCTCCTTTCCAACTCCATCCTTTCTGGTGGGAGCTGCACTACCACTGCTTGCTGTGAGGGAAGCTCTCCCTCCCACTGTGTATCAGGTCCAGACAAGAAGGTACTTTTCACGAAGACGAGAAATACCTCTTACACCATCTCTGTGGATGTCTCAAGCCAATTATTTTGATATTGTTTTAGCAGCTCACCCCTGCATAATAGTAACAAGGTTTTGTGATGAAATATGTATAAAGTCTGAAAAACAGACTGCTATGTGTGCTCACATTTTCGTAACCGTTGTTCTGATGGCTGTCTCTTAGTATTCACAATCTGTTTTCATTTACACTGATGTGAAGTCAGAGTGACTTTTCTGAGATGCATCAGGTATATACTGCTGAAACCTATGGCATGATTTATCTGAAAGATTGAAATAACAACAAAAAACTGTATATATTTGGTTAGTTGAACTATTGCATGCCTTGTTATTAGCTGATTCTCCTCTTTGGAGTGCATGTAGTGCATAATGAGGTGCAGAGGGAAGACATGGCAACTATTCTCAAGGGATTTATGTAAATAAGAAGTATTGGCACTCTTCTCAGCAATATTAAGTTTCTGAGCAAAACATTAAATAAAAAAAAAGTCCAGGAAATGGTGCATAAAATGTGCATGAATCAGGTCCTAACTCTGTAATCTAACTCTTGGGGAACAATTAAGGCATTACAAAGTCTCAAGGCATTTATCTGTCATTTTTACTGGGACAAGGGGAATTAAAAAAAAAACACCACAAACTTAATGGAAATCTTAATTATACATACCTAATTATGAAAACTTCACAGAACAGAAGTGCAGTAAAAGAAAGCTTCCTAACACTAATAATGCTGCTTATAAAATACCATAAACAAGGCTGAGAGCTTTGGAGGACCCCTGATGGAATCCTTCTCTAATCTTCTATAGGAAAAAGAAGCATAATAATAAGGGAAATTAAAACAAACCATCACAAATCTGCAAGCAGAATTTTAGTAAAATGTAAATGTTTTAACCTATTACGGAATCAGACGCAATATACATTTCTTTAATTGCAGACATTTAAAAGTGTTTGTATATGAAGTATTCATATCTGCAAGGAACAAAGAAGCAGCAAATTACAATATTTCCTTGGTACCTAGTGTAAGATCCTGCCTCAGCTGTAATCATGATCTTAAGAATTCAGAAAGGTTTTGGTTTTAACCCATCTATGTAATCCAAAAGGTCTTGGGGTTGGAACTGTGGCATCCTGAGCAGGAATGCACATCTCAAGGTCTAGGAATACTGAAAAAAAGGAAGAATATAAAAAATACTGACCGGTGGATATAAAATGAATTAAGCCACAAGGGACTAAGCGAGCAGAACATGATGGAGGAGAATTTTAAAAAAATATTTTAAACTAAAGAAGTGCCTTGCCTTGTGCTCCTAAACCCATTAAGGATGGTATTGCACGATATGCTTGTGCAAGAGCTGTACCAGGGACCGATGATGGTGTTGGGGTACTGGCACAGGAGGGCAGCTTGGAGGAGAGGGGCTGGGCAGAAGGGCAGGTGGTGATTGATGAACAGTCTCCCTGGCTGGCTGGGGCAGGGGTACCTTTGGATGTGGTTTGGGGAAAGACGTCTGGGTTTTGGCATGCTTTTTTTTTTTTTTTTTTTTCTGGGGAAGCTAGGCTAATAGAACAGACTGCTAAGCTCACCCTTGTTAAAGCTAAAAAGCATGGCTTTGAACAGCAAACAGCTGAGAAGAATAGGGTGAAATCCTGGTCTTGGTATAATGTTTCCATTTTCAGTGTAATAAAAGCTAGCTAAATACGTATATATATATAGCTATTAAAATAGCATGTGCCTTGGCAGTCCTCTGTTCATACAGGTACTACAGCTTCACTATAGGCCTCATTCCTTACTTCGTGAACGAGCAGAAATCCCAGCAGGCATAATTAACATGCACAAGTTTTACCTTTGTAAAATCTTCTGGTTTTTGTTGGTTTCAGGGTTAGAAATACAGAAGAACTGTTTCTCCAGGACTAAGCCTCTATTTATTCCACTCAATTATCGGTACTTAACTGAGGCATTCACATTAGGAATGTAACTTCCCTCTCCCTAATCGAAGGAGAGAGTGTGCCCTCCACGGATCCTGCTTCGATACCGGAGTGTCTCCGTCGGCTGTGGGCTGAGCTTAAACCAACACAGCTCACATGTTACAATGCTTCGCCCAGCCATGTTTGGTTGGGGCTGGGCATGATCAATGATCTCCTGGAGCTGGCCGTCCTGGGGTCATCAGCCCCGCTGGCCTGGGCAGGGGACACATCGCTGATGGCTGGCTGGTGGCTGTGAGGAGAGCAGGGAGGAGGGAGCAGATCAGGTTGAGAAAGCAAGGAGAAGCCCCTGGCTCACCAGGGCCACAGGGCTGGAAGCAGCTCCCATGACGAAAGCCGAGACACCTTCTGGCCTAAGCCCCACCATGGGTGGTCCATCATGGCTACTACTTCCTCAGGGAGGCTGAGGGCAGTGAGACCCAGAGACACACATGGGAGACCAAGTGTGATAGCAAAGAAAAGGGTGCTACTAGGAAAGGCCTTTTTCATTTCCAAACAGGTTTTTGCCTTTTGGTTTTTTTTGTTGGGTTTTTTTTTTTCTTTCTTTCTTCCTTTCTTTCTTTTCCCCCCCCTTAAGGATTGTAATTCTATCTTCGTTTCATTGTTTAGGCTTTTCTGTCCTGGGTCCCTCAGGAGACAAGGCCACTAAGGTACCAATTAGGAGGTCAGCAAGCCCTGGTCCTGTGGCCATGGCCATGGTGTGGACACCCAGGGACAGGCTGGGTTTTGGGGTGACTGAACAGTGGCCAGCAAGAAAGGACATCTCAATCCCAGAAATACGCAATTGTCTAAGGACCTTGTGGTTTGGTAGAAAAAAATGTTGATTACTTTGGCCATTTCTTTTGCCTGGCCCAGCAGGGTGCTGAGTAAGGTGGGTTTTTTTTAGCTCATACATGAATTTGGAGGAAAATTCAGTAGCTTGTACTTTTATTTTTTTCTTTTTGGGGGTAGGAGGGGTTGGCAGTGCAATGATTTACTACTCCTTTAGGCATGCAGACTGTGGGAGCATATGGTTCTGAATGTCTTAAAGTTAATTCACTGTGTCACCTAACCTCCATCGCTCCTATTGGGAAAAGCTATCAAGCCCTTACCTGGCAGAATTTAAATGTGAAACACGTAAAAGACATTTCAGAAAACACATAAAACACTTTTCTAGATGAACTTTAAGTCTAGTAAGATCTATTTAATATCATACATAACCAAGAACAAAAGACCTTCTGAGAAAGAACTGGTTTAAGAAACAAAATTAATACTTTTCCTAAAAGAATTGGATAAACAGTTATCCTTACTGAGGTGGTCTGTGGTATGAAACCTTTATCACATCAAACAATAATGAAAGGTGAGATTTAAACCCTCAGCCATTCTAAATAGTGACTCTGAAAGTGAAGCATTGCTGATGTCTTGGACAAGGAAAATATATGAGGTAAAAAGAGATGTATCACAGAGATAAGCTATTTATTTTTAACTGACCTCAGTCAATCTTGTCCTTGTTTTTTAAATATTTTACCAGTCAACATGTTACAGAATCTGCCATTCATTAGATCTGTCAGCAGCAGAAGCTTGGATAAATAGATGGGAAGGATTAGCAGAACTTTATGAAACATAGAAATGGTGATAATGCTGCAGAAAACAAATATTCTAATATCTAAAAATTGTCTTTTGACAGTGCGCCAGAGATATCACAGATTCCAACAGGTATGACAAATATTCTGTGAAGAGAAGAAAAAAAAAAAAAAAGGAGGAATTGTAGAAACTTTTTAATGTTTCATACTTGAAATAGGAAGTTGGTTGGGTTTGGGGGTTTGGGGTTTTTATGTAAGGTGATATATATATACATGGTAACAATATATACAAGACCAAATTAATATTTTTTAAAAATAAGATGCTTGTCCAAAAGTGTGCTCATGCAGAGGTATTAGATGAGAAGGCTCTTGTTTCAGGTTTATATTGCTGACTGTGTAATAGCTACATTTGATTCATCTTTACAAGAAACAATTAATAACTCTAAGTTCTCCATGCACCTAGCACAAAACAGTACTTGTGCTTGTTTAGATATGGTGACAGCACAAATAATTCTCACAGTAATGACAGAATCCCTTATTTTCTTACTAATTACCAAAATAAGGTTTGTTTTATTTTACCCAAAAGACTAAAGTCTCTTCAGAAGTACTTATTTATAGAACAAACTGATACCAGACCAAATTCTGGTTATTTTATTCACACAAGTATGATCTTAGTACTTGATCTGTTTCTTAATTATGCAACACACTGAAGTATGTGCTTGAGTGATCCTTATTTATTAGCATAACTAAGCTGTTTTTGTGTTGTTATGAAGGCTAACACACATTTAGAAGCCCTGAGAAACAGGAATATCATTGATGGCTTAGCACCCCAGCAAAATACTTCAAGCAGTACCTTATTCTAGATACCGTCAGAGAAACAAAAGTTCTCTGTGATCATAGAATGATAGAATGGCTTGGGTTGGAAGGAACCTTAAGGATCATTTAGTTCCAACCTCCCTGCCATGTGCAGGGACAACTTCCACTAGACCAGGTTGTGCAAACGTCCATCCAACCTGGCCTTCAACACTTCCAGGGATGGGGCACCAACAACTTATCTGGGCAACCTGTTCCAGTGTCTCACTACACTCACACTAAAGAATTTCTTCCCATTACCTAATGTAAGTCTACCCACTTCCAGTTTAAAGCCATTACCCCTTGTCTTATCACTACATGCCCTGGTAAAGGGTCTCTCTTGAGCTTTCTTGTCCGGCCCCTTTAAGTACTGGAAGGCTGCTGTAAGGTCTTCACAGACCCTTCTCTTCTCCAGGCTGAACAACCGCAACCCTCTCAGCCCATCTTCATAGAATCAGTGCTCCAGTCCTCTGATCATCTCCGTGGCTCTCCTCTGGACTCACTCCAACAGGTTTATGTCCTTCTATTGGTTGGGGCCCCCAGGGCTGAATGCAGTACTCCAAGTGGAGTCTCACAAGAGCAGAGTAAAGGGGAAGAATCACCTCCCTCAACCTGCCAGTGATGCTTCTGTTCATAACAAATTGTATGTAGTGGCACCAAGAGCACTGAGGGGGCAAAGGTGTAAAATTTCATGTTGATCACAGCTAGTGGCCACGTTAGACCTTATGCTATGGAGGTGAGAAGCCTACATCTGCCACACTTCTCAGAAAATGAAGCTTCATGGATTGCGTTAGGTTGGCATGATGTGGAGTAGAATGTCTCCATTATACAGTGTAAATTCAACAACTTTAAATATAGATCACAGAATTGTTTGGGTGGGGGCATCTTTCACTAGATCAAGTGCTCAAAGACCCATCCAACCTGGCCTGGGGGCATCCACCACTTCTCTGGGCAATCTGTTCCAGTGTCTCACCATCCTCAGAGTAAATAATTTCTTCCTGATGTCTAATCTAAATCTACCCTCTTTTAGTTCAAAACCATCACCTCTCATCCTATCACTACGTGTGTGTGTGTGTGTGTGCTCTCATCCTATCACTACATATGTGTGTGTGTGTGTACATATACACACACATATATGTGGGTATGCCAGTTATGTTTGAAATTTTGCCTCATTTATACTTTCAGATTTGTCTAGTTCATGATATCGTAGTCAGGGTATTAAATAGCTCTCATTATTCAGTACTCCTTTTCTATTGGAAAACAATTTCATATCTTTGTTCTAAATATATATTTTATAATGGAAATACTTAGGTCTACTTGTATGGGAAAGAAGAAGAAAAAAAATTGTATAAAATTCTTGTTTGTGGTAGAGTTGCATAGGTCACAGGCCTCAATAATATAAGAATTCCTGAATTTCCATGATTTTCTTTCACAGACAGATAGTTGTACAATCTATTATGACATCAAACAGCAATAATAAAACATGGGTGAAGTGAAATATGTCGATTAAAATAAATTAAGAGGTGACTGACTTGCGAATCAGAATACATTCTTGGAGAAATTAAGACACTACTGTGCAATCAAGATCATAGGATTATAAACATCTTCTGAACTAAACATGAATATATAAAGGTATTTCAAGATATTTCAAAGCCTTTCAGTGTTTTCTTAGGGTTTATCTTCTAACCTGTCTGCTTTTGAAGCTCAAACATTAGTTTATTCAATTTACCATATTTTAAATGCACCTGAAGAACACGCTAGACGAATTCTTTATCGTGAACATGCATGGCCTTTCTGGTAAGGAAAACCCAGCAGCATCATTTAAGTACATTATAAAAAGAATCCCTCAAATATTACATCTATTTACATCCATTTGTGCTCATAGGGAAAATGCAATATCAACAGGTTCCTTGATAACAGAAACATATGTTAAATTCGGCTAAATGTTTGGTCTAATTGAAAATGAGCAGTAGTAAAGAAAACTGGCAATAGGAGCAAGTTGAAATTTTAAAGCCCCAAACTGGAGTCCTCCATATAGGAAAATCATGTTACAATTCTCTATATAGGTGCAAAAAATTGGGAACTCTGTGCTACATTCAGCAACACCTTAAAAACAGAGTCCTATATTATCTGCTGCAAAACGAAAAAAGCTGTGATGCAGAAGATGTGTGGCTATGCACATTTTGCTGAGGAAAACAGAAGAAAAGCTGGTTGCTCTAGTGCCTTGCCTCACTGCTGCAGTGCTTCTAAGGTAAAATCTGGCTTACGTCTTGTTCCTCTACTACCTCCTGTTTAAGTACATACATAGGAACCTGATCTTCAATATATGATAGAGCACTTCTTTAGATTAGTGACTTTTTACTCATATTTATTTATATACTTTGTGTTTATCTACCATTGTTAATATTTACAGTGAATGCATATCAGGACCTGGAAAGATATTGACTTAAATCACCCTTTTTACTAGGCTGGAGTATAAAATTTCCATGGTCATTCAAATAGAAAGCACTCAAGCTAACCAATTGTGTTCAATATTATGCATCACGCTAACAAGCATGACTTTTTTGAATTCCTGTGATTCATCACAGATGTGAATTTGATGGTCCCAATCTAGTTCTTAACTGTGTATGGGCTAGGTTATGCTTTAACTCATTATTCTTGCCTAATACAATCCAAGAGTGAAGAAAATCTTTAAGTTGGAAACAATATATGTTAAAATATGAGTATAAAAGTTTATATAGAACTCTAGTGTACTTTTAAAGAGCATCTCCTTCATAAGCACTTGCAATGCATCCCATTTTTAAAAAAGAAAAAAATTCCTTTTCTTATTTCTTTCCCTTTTTTTTTACATTCTTTGTTATGATTACTGCTATCCCACTGTTCCATAACATTGACAGTTCTACTTGACTTACTTGACTGGTTCTTTTGTTGTGCTTGTATAAACTATGCATTTACTTTTTTTTTTTTTTTTTTTTTTAATCTTGAAAGAAAATAGTATTGGCTTGCCCTCAATCAGCTAATTGGTACTCCTACACTCAAAGCAACTCTATATAAATCTTGTTTCCCTGCAAGTTTAATATTAATGTCAAAAGTAGTTGCTGTGGGAAAGGATGTTTCTTTATCAGTCCTTTTTTAAAAAAAACACATGCATCATCAGTTAAAAAGAAAAAACACCACCAACAAAAAAACTCTCTGGAAGACAGCTCTTAGAAGACATCCTTTATACTTCAAAACTTCTGTCCCATCCTTTAGTCTCCTTTCAGTCTAAGCATGTGAAATTCTCCTTTTTTTTTTTGTTTACACTAACTCATATTTGCATTCAGCAATAGTATATGAAAAGAGAATCAGAAGTCCTATCAAATACTCAAGAATTTTGAAGTTTGTTAGATGTGTGAGAAAAGGAAAAAACAGAGATGTTCTTCTGAGCTTGCCTAAAACACCTGGATGATTTAAGAACCACCACTTAATTTTCTTCAAACTACATATTTTAGTGTTCACTTGTGATTAACATTGGACTAACTTACAGAAACATACATTTCCTTGATCTTCTTTGAATCTATTGGTGTGTTCCTCTGTACTGTAGTAAAATAATAACCTAGAAAATTATGATATTCTCCTGGCTTTGGATGATTTGTAAGAGTTCCCAGCTGATTTGAAGGTGAGAGAAACTACATATAGTCGTTTGGAAAAGTTTCAAACTATTAGTTGGGTAATTTCTCTTTTAAACTTTGCCTTTATTTCCAATTCTTGGCTTGTAGGGACTTATTTTTACAACCTGAAATAAACAGGAGCTTTGTAATTGACTTCAGTACTTGACCAAGCTAAGTTTTTGTGGTTTATTTCATTTACTTTAATGAAAATATAAATAACTTCTTGTTCATACCTCTACTAAAGCTCTAAAAGAACAGTTGCTGCCTTTCTTGCTATCAATGTGATATTTCTATATTATGGTATCACAAATAAGAATTTAATATTAATGCCTACTGTTTGGAGACTCCCATCTTGGAGTCCACACTTTTATTCTTTTTGACTTTGTGACACATGGATGCAGTGGCAATTGCCACACTATTTTTAAATAAATATATTGTAGTGTGTTGACCTTGACTGGCTGGCCGGCTTTCTGTGATGTGGCTCTCTCACTCCCTCTTTCTCAACAGGACAGGGGAAGAAGGTGAGATGGGCAAGCTCCTAGCTTGAGATAAAGGCAGTTTAATGAAAATAAACAAAGGCCACATGTTTAAGCAAAGCAAAATAAGAAGATTAATTCTGTATTTCCGATCAGCAGGCAATATGTAGCCACTGGAAAGCAGGGCCTCAGTATGTCTAGTGGTTGCTTTGGAAGACAAATGCCTTAATGAAAGTCTGTCCCCATCCCACCCTGCCTTTCCCCCAGCTTTTATTACTGAGCATGGTGTCATATGGCATGGAATATCCCTGTGGTCGGTTAAGTCAGTTGTCCCGGCTGTGTCCCCTCCCAACCACTCGCCCACCCTCAGCTTACTGGCTTTTTGGGAGGGGCAGTGGGGGTAGGGTGGGTGTGAAATAGGTGAATGGAGGGGTGGTGGCGGAGAGAAAGCCTGATGTTATGCAAGCACTGCTCAGCAATGACAAAAGCATTGGTGTATTACCAACACCATTCTAGCCACAAATGAAAAGCATGGCAATATATGGGCAGCTATGAGGAAAGTTAACTCCATCCCAGCCAGACCCAGTACAGCTGTCATCCAAAACAACTCTGATTTCTTTGCCAAGTACAGCAATGTAACAAAGATGGTTTATTATTTGCATTTATTGTCAGTGTCTTTAAAAGACCATAAAAAATTAACAGTCCAAATGTTTCTGTGGTTTGTGGGATCTATACGTGTCAGTATGAAACTGAGTCATACTATCACAATCATGATAGGTTATTGGCATTTTACAGGAAAAAAAAAAAAAAAGTATGGTTTGTTTGAACTATTTTATTTTCTCCATTTTAGTAGCATCTCCATCCTATGAGGTATTATGAATGTTTACATATATAAAAACTTCCACAAGGCAGAACTCCAGCCTTTATCAAGCACTGTATTTAATTACAGGATTGGTTTTGCTATGAACTCTAGAAAAGTATGTCCAAAGGATTACACTGTGTAAACATGTACTTCATAATTACATATCACGTTGATCTTGCTAAGTCAAATATCAAACCACTTCCTGAAGATACTTGTTTGGACCACATGGATCTGAAACCACCTAGGCACTATTTAATAATGTCTGTGGTTTTACTTCATAGGTGAAATTAAAGAAAATACTATGTTGGTTTCACATCAACTGTGGTTTTGTATGTGGTTGCCTCCTCTCTGGGAAAGGAAGGGTGGCTGAGACCTCCTTTAAAGCTTCTGACACTACTAGGATAACTTAGGTGCTGTCATTGCCTGATTTAGCAGCCACCCATTTTGTCACCATTCATTTTTTTTAACATACATAGCTTACTAATCCTTTCTGCTTCTGTTGCCTGAAAACTACAGTACTGACATCAATGGTACAGCCTTGATACTACAATCCTAAATCAAGCCTCTGGGCTGAATCTTGTTAGGCCTTGTCTGGACTTGTCTCAAAATACATAAAGCTTTCTTCATTGTTGTGTACATGGTAGTAATAAGTGAGAGTTTTTTTCTTCACAGAGCAAATATTTATGAACTTCACACAATGGAGTAGTATAGAGGAGTACAGTCATGGTGTGATAATTGAGGCTTGAAAGTGGGGACCTAGGGCAGTGCTGAGGACTGTGGGCATAACATGGTAAGAAAAGTGGCACATGAGGACACTGGAGACCCCAGGACTATAAACAACTTTCCAGTGATCACTTACTGATAATTAAAGGAAAGGAGTCATGGGAGCTGGTCAATACAGACTTTAGGGTATCAGAGAACAAGTAGCCACTATGTGTAAGATACTCCATATATAGTACATGACATAGATGTAAAGTGGAATTGCAGACCAATGAAGAAAAAGCATATTGTAAAAAATGATAAGCTATAAAGATATAAAAATAGCCCCAAATGGATCCTAGAAAAAGAAAGAATAAATCATCCTCCTGCCACCAAAGAGGGGAAAGAAACCCCTGCCATCAGCAAAATAACTTTCTCTCTGAAGGACTCAGGATGCTGACAACTTGCTGTCAGATGATTCCTGTCCCTAAAGGTTAGCCAGTAACTTTAGGACCCAGAAGAATAGTGGAAGGGTAAACCATAATAGTGGGTAATAGCTAGATACTAGGAAGCATCTGTATAGCAGTTTTAATTCTATTATTATTGTAATCTTTTTTCTCAAATAGTAATATTTTTTTTTCTTTTGTCTGTAATGATTAGGTTTGGAATTTTTTTATTAGATGGTTAGGATTTCACTTACACTATCAATAGTTGACTTTGCTCATTAGGAGTGTTTTGTTTTGCCCAAACAAGTTTCTGAGTGTATCGACACCTCCCTGACTCCTATATTATTGTTAGACCTGACCATTACATAATGGTGGTGAAATCACCATCCCTGGGGATGTTAAAAAAACACGTGAATGGAGTGTTTAGGGACATGGTTTAGTAATGGACTTGGCAGTGTTGGTTAACAGTTGACTTGATGATCTCAAAAGTCTTTTCCTACCTAAATGATTCTATGATTCTATGATGTTCGATATATGTCGTACCAAATACAAAATAGCTCCAAGTATTATTTACATATAATGACATGGTCAAGAAGTAAGTGAAATAATATATCTCTATCTTTTCAATAGCATCTGCAGCACAGACTTCACAACAAGAGTTAAGTAGAATTCCAGGTGAAATTGATTGTTTGCAAATGTCTCACCATGTGAACAAAACAAGAAACCCCCCAGTATTCATTACTAAAATCTGAATCTTCTTCAGGAGAATACATAAGGTACTCCCTTCATGTATTCAGAGTTTTTTCTGAGGACTTATTGTACCAGAGCTACATCTTGATGGATGTAGGGACACAGCCAGCAATGGCATTTAATGAATTAGTGGGTACAGGAAGCAGAAAATAGCTGTATTACACAGGGCTAACCCAGTTCAACATATCCTTTTCATTAATTTACCACAAGCTGCAGAGATATCTGTGGTAGGCAATAACAAATTGAACTCTAGACCTAGATTCCTTTTACTGTAGGGGGCAAAGGGATCTCTCAAACTTTGAAGCACAGTTTAGGAGGGATTACAGCGAAGAAGGGAAATAACGTACTGACTGAAAACATTTCTATTTAAGTGTACATAGACAAACGGTTGTCATTCTGCGGCAAAAACTACTAGTCAGTAGTTTTTGCTGCAGAATGACAACTAAAGCTTTCGCAAGCCACCTAATTAAAAAGGTACCTCAGCCTTCAGTGAAATCTACTGAATTCTCAGAGGTTGTTCTGCCAAGAACTGGAGTAACATGGATCAATCTTTATGATTCAGAAAATCAGACCCTGAACCTGATTCTTCTGGTATGTCCAGAGTGAAATTACCCCTCAGGTTTTTCATTGTTAAATCATGCCGTGAAAAATATATGTGATACAACTGGTACTGATACCTATGGGATATGTACTGGTACTGGTACCTGTGTGATATTTTAGCATGACAACAATTTCCATACATGTGTGTGTATATATATGTGACAACATGGCTGGAAAATATATGTTTATTTTGATTTTATGTTACAAATCTACTGAATGATGCAATAATGATGAGCATAATTAAAACTACTTCTTCTCTTAACTTACCAGTGGGTCAGTCTGGTTTCATCACTAACTGCAATGCATGTATCTAATATGATGTATATTATATATATTTTATATATATATATATTCTATACTCTCTTTAGTTGTGTTTCTTTTTTCTCCTGTATTATCACTGTCTCAAGTTGTTTTCTATTTAACACCTGTAACAGAAGGTATATTGTTAAACTCTAATACGAAGCTGGCACTCTACCAAGTTCAACATGCTTGTGTAGACGGAAAGATAGTTACAAAATCAAGGGTAAAGAAGACTGCTGAGTTATGGCCCATGCAGCTACTAGGACAATTTAGAATAGCATGAATTTGATTTGTATAGGTATGCCAATGGGAAAACAGATTCAGGCTGTGGGATTTTGTATTGAAGGCTATTGCATAGGTAAAATATTTTTTTCAAACAATGTCTTTAATCCTATTTTGAATTTCTTTCCACAATTTTAAAACTTCCTACCTACAAAACTTTATTTTTTCCTTAAGAAATGTTACAAAAGAAACATGTTGGAGTCCCAGGCTTGTCTTTGTGGGCCAATTATATCTGTTTGGTCATGTAACTTCAGAGTTGCTGAGAAGCTCCTGTTGCTCTGGAGAGCGAGGAAGACACCCAGTGTGTGTGTAATGGTCTAATGGAGACTGTCATTTTACTCCTCACTGTTTAAGGAGTCTTGCTCGCTAACAGGCCACATGCGTAGCTGTTGCACACAGACTGTTGGCTTTCTGCTGTGCAGTTGGCAGACTCTTGGGAGCACTGCAGAATCCATAGCACTATATCCTAGACAATTATTATGTGGCATGCTGCTACAGGCTTTTCGGATAGACCACGAGGTAATTTGTGTTAATGAATGTCAGAATTGTAGATGCTCTGCTGCTGAGCATTTTAGACCACATGTAGAGAATTCCAACAAATGGCATGCATTTGTCTCCCTTGTCAACCAACAGTGTTATATTTTAACCTATAGTTAATCCTTTTTTTTTTTTTTTTTTTTAACTCCTGCATAGGTGTGAACCACACACTGCATTTAATCAGAAATATAGCTAACAAGGGAGAGTATCTAATTCTAGTCTATGTACTGTTCTATAATATGTTTGACTTAATTAGCTGGGAATACTAATTTGATGATTCCTGGGATAAAGTATGTGTCTGTTGCCCCTCTGACAAAGTCAGACTAGGTGAAATTCAAACATGTGATGACAAATCCAACAATAATTAGTAAATAACAGAAATAATTGATATTGTTCAGACACCTTGTCTACAGAGTAATTGCAAATCAGTAACTGTCTTTTTCTAACAATTCTCTAGTGTGCCATTGAAGGGTTTGCCAGCCTTGCTCTGTATAAAGAAATCCTTTGATACAGAGGAATTTGTTAACTATTGAATTTATGAAGGTGCTTTCGCATACAGGTTTTAGTCAAATCTAATTTGTTTCTCTATGTCAACAGCTTTCAGTCTATGATCTTCAAGGGTTCATGGACTAGCTCTCATGGGTACATGAAAAGCAATTTTTCAAAAATAAGCCTGTGTTCATGAGACTTGGATTTACAATACAGCATCTGTACTATCACTTACTGGTTTAATTTGCAGACTTAAAAAAAAAAAAAAAAAAAAAAAAGGTTAAAAAAGCCTAGCTACTGCAGAGGCGTGAACATATGAGCTTCCCCACCATCCAGAAGTTTAAATAATGGAGAAGATAACCAAGTATGTAGTTAGTTAAAAACCATAAATTATGAAGAGATTACCAATTAACAACTTGAGTTACGTAACCTCAGCATACAAGAACTACAGTAGATTTACCCAATACTAAGAGCAGAAAGATGTTATTTAATTTTGTTTATATTCTAATATATTCTGTAGGACTGACAAAGAAATTTCTAATAAGTTCTCCAAAAACACATGATAGAAGACATTTTCCACTCTGAAGAACTTATGTCCCCTTTAACCATGTAGTATATGTTCATGCTTCTGTTTCCAATTTGCTTTACACAGTCTACCAACATCTGTATATTGCAGGGGTAAAGACTAATTCCAGATTAAATGGAAGTTGGAAACGTTATTTCAATTTTACACAAGGAAACCAGACAGAGGATGATTAAGTGACTTGCCAAAAATCCACACTACAGAGCAGAACGGCAAACTGAACTGCAACGAGAAGTTCTTTAAGTGCTAACTTTACAGTATGCTGTAAGTGTCCATCATCAGGTGCACCTGAAAAGCCTGAGTATTCATGATGATTGATTGCATTAAACACTGCCTGCTGTGGTCACAGTGGACTTTTCTGATTTATATCACTTTAGGATCTGCTCTAAATTCTGGAAAATGTTTAGTAGAAACATTAGGTGATAAACTTCATCACTTTTCTGGAGAAAAGCATTGTGAAAGTCGTTTAGAAAATTATTTATCCACTTCTGAATAGTGGAGTAAGGTAATTTTTTACTTCATATTTGCAGGAATATGCCAGAAATTGGAAGTCTATTGAATGGAAAATTCTGTGATTTCTGAACTAAATTCTTTCTCATTCTTGGAAAAGATAATACTAATTCAATTCAAACATTCAATTTCAACAAGTTATTATAATTATAATCATTATTATTAAAATTACAATTATTATAATAATAATTATATTATTATTATTATTGTACATTTTCTATAAAAGAGATACTCTTGAATTAAAATTACATTAAAACAAAAGTCTTAATGCTCCATGATGATATCTAAAAAGCAAGTAAGTTTTTGCTGAATTACGTTTGTCAGAATTGGTACATTCTTGCAGAATGTTTTTATTTTGGTGAGATGATGTCTTCTGACATGAAAATATTCCATTGAAAAACTTTTGACCAGCTCAGGTTGTTTCTGAGTGTACTTAGTGCAAAGCCAAGACACTGAGGAGTACTTTCTGACTTCTGTTAGTATTTGACCCAGCCAATATAAGAGAAATTATTAAATATTAAAGCAAAGCTGAAACTTGTGCTGTAGAAACATTGCCCAGTTAATATAATTATTGTGTTTTCAGTGCTACTAGTTTTGATAGCTTCTGAGACTGCAAATCAGCCTCTGTTCTTGCTGTCATGCATATCACCAGCAGATGTAGTGTTAGTGCCATAGGCGCAGGCCAGATAATCCTGAATTTGGAAAGCAAAGAATGTCATGTAATTATTTTGCAGCCTAACATAATGTGGCCTGTTTGGGGAGCCAAAAATATGCAACTACATCTTTTCTGTTGATGTTTTACAATAAAGTTGTCAGCCAGAGAGCAGTAGGGTGAGGGAGGCAGAGTGCTGTGCAGAATGTATGTGTGCTACAGTGACAACCCACAAGACAACCTACCGATATTGCACAAAAGAGCACAAAATAGCTCTTCAAAGTAGACATGTTAAGTCAATGGCATTAATGTACAATTGAAAAATGAACAATACCTTTATCCATCCTGTCAATCTTTCAACAGTATAAAGAAGGCAAAGAATTGCCTGAAGACAAAGAATGGAAGAGTCTTCTTGCTCTTAAAGGAATTCCAAGTTGGCATCAGTGGACCTGAATTCAAAAAACTTTGCAGGATGACTCCAAACACCAAATTACATATTTTCAAGCTAAGGATACTGTCTTGTTGAGTCTTGCCACCTTCTTCTTAGTCTTTGTCAGTACATTATTATCCTTTGTCTTCCATATATCGTATCACATCATATCGTATCATATACCATTACCTTCCTGTTTCTCAGCCTTCTCCCCCATCCCTTTCTGTTCTGTTTGTTTCCAAGTTTCTCTCACAAGACCCATCTCTTCACTCCACTGCTCACCTGCTATTGGAAGATTTTTCCTGAGAAGAATAATGCATCAACCAAAATATCAAAAGCGATTGACCTATGCTAAATTGCTGTGTTCCTTGTTTCTTACAGACTCACACATAGCTAATTCAGGAGTTCTTACAAGGCCAGTTTCAGGTCAAGACCACATTTAAACTGGTGCAGGAGATTTACTTTCATGGCCCACATCTTGACTCCTCATGTTTCTGCCACACTATTTCTCTGGATTTTCTCTTATCATCAAGGACAAATTTAAATACCTACTTTTCAGGGAAGATTTTTAGTCTTTTATACTGCCAGCCGCAGTTTTGATCCCTGAGTTGAATTAAATTGGGTAGCATAGTAGTTATCACGTAAGTGATGAAGAGATTGCAGTCGAATGACTGACACCTTGATTCTAAATCTTACCTGTTTTCTTTGTTTAAATTAAAAGAAACATCTATTCAGCACTTGATGACAACGTTGGCAATGGTAATGACTAACATTAGCAGTAGCCTTGTTAGCTGCCTCAGGGATATTTTGCAACCATGAGTGGGAGAGAATGATAAGGATTGGCAAGAAAATTAATTCAGGAAACAATTTTTCTAAGATGTCATCTGAGCTCTGAAAAAAATGAGGTTTTTTCCTGAGTTGCATGTATGGGTCAGACAAACTTTCTTCTTTTAAATTCTAGATTTTTCATCTCACTAACAGTAGCACAACATGACTGATTATTAGCAAACAAGTTGGCTTGTAGCAGAGCCCAGAATAGTGGCTTTTTTGAAACTAAATCTTATGAAGAATAAGACCATAAAATTATAAAAGAGAGCCTAAAAATCAATAGTACAAAAATAACAATTCTTCATCTTAATGAGATAAAGTCAATCATACATGTTGGCACAAAGTAACTTGCTACCCCACTGCTATCAAATTTTATTTTAGGTCTATGTGTCAGGAAAGAGAAGGTTTTAAAACCTACATTTTTAAAATTCAAAACTTCTCTAAAAGAAACTAATTTCTTCTCACCTGTTTGAATCACACTGTGTGAAGTGGTAGATTACACATTACAAATCAATACTAGGGTTCAGATGTTATTACAGAACCACTTGAGCTAGGCTCCTTTGGTTAATGATATCATCTGGACTCCACAATGATAAAGAACATAGTAATATATTCTTCCTCATTCATTACTTTACAAATAATAACCACATATTTGATTACATTATCAGCAATATGCTCAAACTTACCGTGTATATATATATATATATATATATATATAAAAACAACCACAGAAAGATTTTTTAAATGTAATTAAGATGTAAAAGAAGGTTTTATTTAATAAAAAAATATTTTATTCATAAGTCCTGGCATTTTTTGTCAGAAGAAAGAAAGGAAAACCAACCTCCTGCCAATAAAATGAAAAAGAGAGAGAGAGAAAAAAAAGGCTTAATATTTGATAAAGGAAAATAATACAGAAACAGATATTCTTTTTTCCGATTCATAATACCTTATTTTTCATCTTAGGACAGCACAGAAAGACATTGTACTTTCTGGAAAAATTTCTGTTAGATAGGGTAAGTAGCGTGCTGATTCACTAGTACTGTTTTGGCTTTCTCTCCCAGTGTTTTTCTCAGATGTGTCCAGATAGCTGTAGTAGTTTGTATCTGATTTTCTCTACTTGTTATGCAAATTAACAGATCTCCCATAACAGAGGAGGGAGAAAGTCCTGAGAGCTATCCATGGCCATAGCTTCTTGATAAACAATTCCCTTGGTGTTTACTCATTCAAGGCATCTGTCTCACTTTGTCTGCAATTTTCAGAGGCAATATCATGGTTCGGTGTCAAGGGAAAAACAAAAACAAAACGTAAGACTTCAAACAATAGAGAAAAAAAACCTGGAAAAAATGCTGGGAAACAGTTGAAATTCCTCAGTTGGTGTTCATATTTAAAAGGGTGTTCAGTTCTTCTCTGGATTCCTCTGCTATCTTGTGTCCAGAAGTAACAGCAACTGGTTTTATTATCTGGTCTCTCCATTTGTCATACTATTTAAACTACAAACTTCTAGAGTTTACAAGAGTAAAAAAAAATAATCTTGAAAAGATTCTCTGAAATGGAGTAGTGCTGTATTAGCTAGTATTTGTGGTGGCTGGGCAGGTAGTCGGAAGTTCGCCATTGAAGACTGAAGTTTTCTGTGGAATGGATGAGAAATAAGGCTAAGATCTACCATATTTGAATGAGATTATTGCATTAATTCAAGATCTTTCCGGTACTGCTTTTAAAAAACTGGTTTGACAAGGACTCACTGGCTATAATGATATTTTAACCTGAAAGGAACACCATAACATGCTTTTAGTAGAAAATACACATCAAACTCTAGCATCTGTCATTTGCACATCCAATATATATATATTGCATGTGTCATTATAGTACTCTGTGTGTGTTGGTAGTATATATACTATATATATAGTATGGTATAGCATCATAAACCAGATCCTTCAAATGGATTAAACAGATACTAGGAACCTTTGCAGTGGTAGAAGCCTGGTATAATGTATTTGTTCACTCCTTCTTCTGAAGAGTTAATAGTCAGGATTGCAGAATGGAATTGTTTTGTGGTTTAAAAATGCTTTCAGTTAATAAATATACAGTTACACAACACATAGCCTGCAGTAAATTTGAAAGATTGTTTATAGCTATAGGAAAATGTAGTATATTACAAACCCTACCAATTTCAATTATTTAATATATTTTCTTTGTTTGATTAGTTTTACCTGAGAGATATCTGGAGTTGTATATCAACAGCACATAATTTGGTAATTTCTTGTGAAGTCTCAGGCAAAGAGAGGTCTTAGTAGTAGAATACAATTTTTGTTGGATGACTTTTCTTTGTTTAGTGGATTGAGTGGAGACTGAGTTTCAGAGAGGAAAGCTCACTAGCATTTAAAAATAATCAGTATTATATCTTGCATTTATAGTGTTTTCCCTGGATTTCTCTACAGATCTCCCAGTTTTCATCCAGCCCCATCTCTCTGATATGCTCACTGGTATCCTCAGTTGCTGGAAATATATAAGGAGCTATGCTGCCAACCACATTTCTTAGTTTCAAAACTTTACATGTGCATATCTGAAGTCAGAGTTGTGATAGCACTGAACCCTGAAAGATCTTGTTTGTCATTGAGATGACATGCTTAGGGTGCAAAAGTTGCCTGTCATTAATTTTTGGGACTATTTCAAAGGCAATGATTGATGGCAAGCTCAGTGTTAGCCAGAACACATTATGTATGCCACATTCAGCAGTATCCTACATGGATGTCTGGGTTTTTTGCTCCAAGGTCACACTGGTAGCCAGTCTGCTTCAGCTGATGGACAGAGTTGAGCTAACAAACCATAACAGTGTTAGACAAAAAAACCTGAAGCCAGACTGGGAAGGACAAAGTTCTTTAGATACTATACATTGTTGGTAGGAGGCCAGCGTTATAATCCAAGGAGTCCAGACAATGAAAAGGTTACAGCTAGGTGGGTTGAAAGCAGGATAAACTTTTGCTTTTATTAAGAATGTCGGTATATCTATATAAGCTTTTGAGTTTTAATTTTTTGAAACAAAAATATCATGTCACAGAACAGTCTCCAAGGGCATGAATGCATGAACTGGGTTTCTGTCAGATGAAGTCATGGCAGCCAACGTACTCCAGGAATGTGCCTAGTATGTTCTAGCTGCTCATAGGCAAGTAGTTTACAAAACCAGAATACATCTGAAATAAAATCTCTTGAAGCACAAATGATTTTGATGTGTCATTGTCAGCACAGTTGTTTCACTCCTCATACCTGTTTCAATTGGGCAGTCCTACTCATTAATATAAACATAGCCAGTGGCGGTTTCTACATGTAGGATAGTAGGCAGTTTATTTCTGTGTGTGTTTACTACATATATGTTTAATAGCTGGCAGAGCTAGTTGCTAGAGGTAATTAGAAATCTGACAGGACTGCCTGCAGGGACACTGCAATAACGTTTCCCAAGGACTTTCAGAATTTTCTAGTAGTAGGATGAGTAGAGGGTTGTCTTGTAAGTGATGCAAAAAGTTCTCAGGGCTTCAGTGCTCTGGTTGTGATGGGCCCCTAGACTGCCCATACCTTTGCCTGCCCCTTTTTCCTAGAGGACTCTTTTCTTTTTCTTTGTCTAGCTGACAGCTTCTCATGAATGACTCTCTGGGTTGTGAGAAAGTCACTTCAGAGTCCTTAAGAAAATCTTTCCCTTTCTAACATACAAGACTTTGCTGTGGGCTGGTTCACAGAAAGCTCCTCATCTTTTAATACATTCACAATGCCCATGTGCTAACAACTAGTTCTCACTGCGCCTGCATTTGAGTACAACTAAGAGAATCAGCTAGCAGAGATGTAACAGTTATCACTGCAGTTTCCAGGATTCTCCTTCAGAGAATTTCTTCCATATGCTTCTTCTGCAGGGATCGTCTTCCTTGAGGAAACTTCTGGCAGCTTGCTACTGCAGGTGAGGGTTGGCTTCTAGAGGTTTTTGCTTCTATCATCTCTGACAGTCAGCTTGTATTAATAGTTCCTGGATTTGGGGCTGCCTATACTTCTTGTTTCAAACTGGCTACGCAAAGGGGTCTAGAAACTCTGCTGAAAACTCCTCGAGCCTGCTCATCTATGGTGTCAGCCTGCTACAGGGCACAGTCTCCAGCACCAGATGTTTTGGGGACATCTAAGACCTTGACCCAGAGGGAGTTCTGGGAGGAGTATGCAGGCTTCAGCTGCAGGTAGTGCCTGGTGCCTCTCCCTCAGGCTGGGTTGAGTGTGCCCTTACCTGTGGGAGGTGGCTGTCGTTGAGACACTGAATCACCAGGTGAAGGATCTGCTAGAGAAGAGGAGCAGACTGCGTGGTACCAGCGTGGATGAACAGAATATTATTAGGGTCTTTAAAGAGACATTGCAGAAACAAAAGCCCAAGCCTCATGGTGGATGGAAGGGAGGACAGTTGGTGACTGCTGGGAGAAGGACTGAATGGACTACCACAATGAGGAAGGTTGGAAACGTATGGCTTCTGGCAGCAGGAGGAAGACTGCTTCTCTGCCTGCAGAGCTGCAGTTATAGAACAGGCACAATGCCCTGGGAACAGGCAAGGAGAGGTAAGAACATTCTGGGCAGGCATCAGAGCTAGCAGAGTCTGAAAAAGGGCGTCTGCATGAAGAGGAAAAAGCACGTGATAGCAATCCAGCAGGCTTCAAAAGTGTGTTGAGGACAATTTTGTCATGTGAGTGATCAATGAGCCAAGAATGGAAGATACTGTGCTGCACGTGTCAATCACAAACAAGGGAGAGCTTTTCAAAGATGCAAAGGTCAAAGGCAGCCTTGGCAGCAGTGACTGTGAAACATCCTGAGAAGAGCTGGCAAAACAAATAGTAGAGTCACAGTGGAACAGGATTCAGCTTTCTGAGGGCTCTGTTTGGCAGGGTTCTGGAGGGCCAAGGGGCAGAGAATGCCTGGTTAATCTTCTATGACAACCTCCACAAACCACAAGCATAGTTTATTCCAGAACACATGTGTAGCAGAAGACCTGCATTGGTGAACGGGCAACTCCTGACTGAGCTTCCACATAGAAAGAGGGTATCTAGAAGGTGCAAGAGGGGGCAGACTACCCAGCAGAATTACAGGCATGTTGTCTGAGTGTAAGGAAAACACTTTCTTCTGAGGTTTAGGAAAATTAGAGCCCAGGTAGAGTTGAAATGGAAGTATATGGACGGTAACAGAAGTGTTTCTAGCAGCAAAAAGAAGGCTAAGAAAAGCAAAGCTTAATGAGGTAGTTGATCAGTTCTCAGGGCCCAATAAGCCTTAATTGCTCTGACCAGCCTTACCTGTGATATCCCACCCACATTCTTTGCTCACAGGCCCAGGAGCCCAGTCTTGCTCTGAGCTATGCTTTAGGTAGGTGTCTGTCTTCTCGTCTGGACTTGTTGGCTATATGGACCCCAGACCTGCACTAGTAGGTAGGGTTTGTTTGCTTGTTTTCCTTCCCCTCTCCTTCTTCTCAGTCTTGCTCCTGGCTCATGGGCATATTGCAGGCTTCTCTGGCTTTATTTCCTGCTGTTCCTGAGTTGTGTCCTGGGCAGTCCCTGGGTATGACTTGTTACCTTGATTTTTCAGAGTGTATTGACAGAACTTGCTGTTGCCACTAAGTGGGCCATACTCGGGTACAGTAAGATTGGATAGGTTTCCACAGGGCAAATTGTGACTGTCCAATGTATTTACCTTACATAATGAGATCATGGGCTGTGTAGGCAGGGGGAGAACAGTGGATGCTGTTTACCTTGACTTCAACCTGTTAAATGTTCATTTTATTGCAGACTTTTTCTGCAACAGTTTCTGGTTTGCTTGCTCTTTTTTGTGGTTATGCATAGTCTGTACAAGCAGATAGATATGAAAAAATATTGGTTAATTTGAATTCTTGTAGGTATCTGTTAATTCAAAATTGCATAATCGGATTACAGTAGATGAAGCTGAGTGTTGACTGGTGGTAGATACGTGCAAGAGTATGCCTTTCCCTTTTATAGGAAACTGTTCCAGTAAAAATTTTGTGTGTTGATTTATTCCGGTCCTTTCTTTTGTTTGTTTGTTGCAGAAAGGGAATTTTGTACCAATGGTGTAGGAGTATAAAGAAGACAGTAGTAAAAAAAGGCTGAGGTTATAGCAATATAGTCAACTCTATTTCTCATTGCACTCTGAAGGAAGACCTTGAGGTCAGGGACAACAATGCAACAAATAACATAATGGCCAGACTTACTTGCACCATAATTTCTGAAATAATTATAGATGGCTGTATTATGGTAAGTTAAAACTGTCAGCATTGTATTTTGCATTTGTCATCACTGAACCTTAAGTCAGTGTGATTCTTTGGAGATAATAAACAACCTTAATCTTTTGTGTTGGTTCAGGTCCCTATAAGAAACTAGTGTCTAGTTTCCCTTAAGAAACTAGGCTAGTGTCCCAAAACTCTCCTTCTGTGCGCATTAGAGTTTGTTTACTTCAATGTATTTTATATTTCAAAATATTTTATGAAACTTCTGAACTTCTAGTCAATGCTATAACTTCCCCCCCCGCCCCCCCCCAGTCTAAATTTTCTATCGGTGATCATAGATATGGATTGTCATCTTGAGTCATCTGATATATTCATGTTCTCTAATGTATCAGGCCAAATGTAAAAATAAGTGTAATACAAGAGTTATGCAGTATATTAAAAGTATTTCTATTTACATCTCTGTTATCTATGTTATTGTAGCCATGAACAGTAGTAAGTACCTATAGCCTGCTGTTTAGAGGTTGCTGATATTACCTGGTATTCTTTCTTGTCAAGTTGTGTGCATGATATGGACTATTGTAGGTACCTAACCTTAATTTCCATTTCAAGCTATTTTATAGAGAAGACAAACTCTTCGGTGGGTGTGGCAAACAATTTCAGTGGAGCAATTCTGCATTACATTAGCTAAAAGTCTTCTCTTGGTTCTGAGAATAGCATATATATGCTGGAGGCACCAAACTAAAGGCATTTAATCCATTGAGCTTGTGCTTTAGATTTAGCTCAAAAGCATCTGCGTAATTCTGTTTGTGCCATGAGGAAAAAAGGAAATTTTGTGAAGTGGTACTGATAGGAAGCTCCACATAATTCTTAAGACGATGGCTTTTATATGACCAGATTTTATTTCTGATACCTGACCTCAGGTTAGTCCCTTATTCCTGTGGCTGTTTCCCTGAGGACATGTGTTTGGAACCAGTGTTTTTCTGTTTGGTTTTCCAGCAGTACATGTCTTTCATTTGTGTGCTTTCTGACTGTGCACACAAGTGGCAGCTTACAAGGCTGTGTGGCACCAACTGCTAACCTGTTTTGCACTGTCCAGAACTGGACAGATCCAGAAAAAAAAAAAAAAAAAAACAACACTCAGGGGCTTCAAATTTTCTGCTAGCATAGTTTGCCTTTTCTGTCTTAAATATTTCAAGTAGAAGTGATTATTTGCAATTTTTAACTTCTAGGAACATTGCCCTCTGAAAAGTTACTGTGATATCTACCTTGGGCAATAACTGAGGAAGGATGGGGGGAAAGTCTTTCAAGGACTTTGTGTTATAAATCACCAAAAAAGTCTGGTGTTTGCCCTGTGAACTCCTTACTGCTCTCCCAGAGTTCTCCCTTGAATTTCAAAACATCTAATTTCTAATTAGACTTCTTTTGAAACCACAGGATAAGGACGAAAAGAAAGATTATATATTTGCTTCTTAAAACCTGTACGACAGAAAGGTAAACTGTTTTCTCATCCCTTATTCTATGATACGATATCTTGAGAAAATCATTTTGGACACTATTCTGTGGGAGTAGAAAGCCTGTGTTGGCATCTCAGGGCTGGATTTCTTTGACTGCCACGCAAATGGGAGAAACATCTGGAATTTGTCACTGACACTGAACTACCTAGTCTCTAATACCTACTAGGTTCTGAGATACCGTACACTTCATCAGCTTCCACAGTTAATGGCAGAGACTCCCATGCTGACTCATTAGAGCTCTTTTTCCTCATTTAAATCTAGGGTCATTGCTAGAAAATTAAGATTGTTCTAAGAATTTCCCATGTGCCCCTTGGCATTCTTCCTTTTAAGGTTGTCCCCACTTACTACACTAGTCAGCAGTTGGATGGAAATCTGTTGAACCTCTATGGGTAGTAACAATCAACTATTTTGTTGAAAAGACTTGGACTTTAAGCATGTCCTCCTGGATAACAGTTCCTCTACAGGAAGAGCCTGGACACAATACGAGAAAAGGGGAGGTGGGAGCTGCTAGTGGAAACTACTCACATTGGCTGCTCTCTGCCACACCAGCCTTCTGCACTCTCATTGTGAGCTGTTACTGAAGGCCACGTGCTGCTGCAGAACTTCCTGTGGAATCTCACATTTACCCACAGGAATGGAGATAATGTTGTTAGGTTTTGGTTTTGGGTTCTTCCTATCCTCCAATAAGAAAATTTTCTCCTTTTTTTTTAATCTTTTAATGCTTTCATTCAGTGATACAGACCTAGAATTGTTACCTCGTTCTGCATAGTTTTAAATCCAACTAAGAACACTTCTGGTTTTTTGGGTTTTTGTTTGTTTGTGTTTTTTGTTTTGTTTTTTTTTACTACAATTGGCAAAGGGAGTGGGGGGAAGCTCTCAGAGCTCTTTGCTTCCAGCTTGCGGATTTCCAAAATTCTTAATTAGTGCAAAGACCTATTAACACATGACTTTTGTATGTGTAGCAACGTGAATCCTCTTGAGCCGCCTTATGTTGCTGCAGAGTAGAAATGCTTTTGCAAACAGAAGTGATTTTCTGTTCAAGTCTGGTAATGCTATGCCTATCCAGATATTCAACATGAAGAATTAAAATGATGGTTACATAGGCAAGATGCCCAAGAAGTGGTAGAATGCGTGAGCATCACAGGTAATGTCAAATGTAGAAACATACATTTCTTCTCTAAAAGAAAGAAGTCTAGCCACAGAAGTGTGGCTGTAATGGAGCATCTAGAACTCTTCATACATTGCTTCTGGCCCTTCCTTTGTTCCCCCCCACAAAGAAAAAAAAAAAAAAAAGTAATCATTAGGGGGAGAATTTAAGGAATGTGTTTGTATTAGAGCAGGTAGAAACAATTAGGTACCAAAACCAGATTTAAACTGGGAAATTACAGATTTTTAGACAATCACAAATGATTTTATAAAAGAGACTTACAAACAGGGATAGGCCCTTAAATAAATAAATAGACACCACAAAAAAAAAACCACAAACAAAAACTGCTAAAAAAAAAAAAAAGGAAAAGCACCCATACCAAAACCCCAAACCCAACAAGTCACATTTGATGGACCACAGCCTTTTATTGAAGGAGTTCTATGATGTGATGCCCCTCATAACAAGGGGCTGGACTTCATGACCCAAAAAATCACTTTGCTCTGAACCTTAAAATGACCTCATGCACTGTCTTCATAAAGAGATCATGAAACTATCTTTCAGAAAGATATTTCTTATGAAAAGAAAGTTATTTTGAAAGAATGTGTGATAAATCAGGTCTCAGTCCATCTATATTTATTTAACTGCTCGAGGTTACCTCCAGCATAGGTTTAAATGATAATTAGGATCATATCATCCTAACATCACCTGACAAAGGCTCACATTTCAGTTAACTCACTTTGATTCAGTCACTGCTGGCTACTCCACAAAGAAACACAAATTGCGGATGATAACACTATGGGACTAGCACCATAACTGAAGCTGAATCATTGTAGAAAGTCTCTTGAAAGGTCCATGGCATTTTTTATTTTTTATTTCTTGAAGATGGAGTTTTTATCCATTTTCATGCTATTACATTTTTACTGGTGACTGCTCTCCTTGTTGCAGAGTACTCTTACCTTGTGGCTTATAGAGAACACTGAAAAATACAGTATTTTATTAACTACTTTATTTATTGACTTGGTTTCATGCCAGGCTGGGAGCTGTGGCTGTAACTCACAAAAGCTCTGTCTAGAATGTAACAGTGGAAGATTTAGTCTCACTAGATACTGGAGGACCATGCTTTCCAGTCCACTTGCTTTGTTTTTTCCCTTCTCTTTCCTCATAGCAATCCAATAGCTGATACATCATGATGCATAAAAAAGGAATTATTAGTTGCATTAAAACTTGCAGTATAAATAGCACAATAAAAAATAAAGAGAACTCTCCAGAGAGATTCATGTCCCCAAGCTTTCTAATTACTCTAACAATGAAGATATCGCCTTCAGCAGCTTCCACGGGCTCGAAGAGGTCATGGGGGAATTAGCTAGTGCTATTTTTAAAAGTCAGCAATTACAACCTCCATCTACATAATCATGAATTACATCATCAACATTCTACCCACTGCCTACACAAGAACATTTTCCAACCCGAGTGATATAATAGCTGGTAGTAAAAGAAACTTCAAATCAAGAAGGGTCAGAGGAGCTTAAAGCTATGGCTACATGTAACACATTAAAATCTCTGCCTCTATTGGAGACTTGCTGCATCTGGAATTCTAATTTGAGGATGTGTTAAATTACTTTTTTAACTTCAGTTTCACATGATTTAATGCCACAGTAAATATCTAGGGAAGCTGTTACCACTTGTAATTTCTGGGACTTTAAGTAGATGATTTCAAGGATTTTTAGTGAAAGTTGTATTTTTTTTTTCTCTTCTGAAATCCTCTCTGAAAGACGTATGCTTTCTAATTGGGTTTGATATTTTATTGCCAAGCATTAATTGTTCTATTGTTGGTGATTTGTGAATGTTTTACGGTTTGCTGACATGATGACTTATGAAAATACCTGTAAGGTATTCTTTCAATGTAACATGATAATATAAATGAAAGATCTCTTGGAGAGTGTTTGAGATTTATTTAAGGGTTTCATTCTGCCTTACATTTTTCCTAGTCTGATTTAAAGAAAATAATTTTTTTGTAGAAAGCAAACAAACGAGCCCCTACCTTGTATTCAAAGCCATTGTGCTGTTTTGTCTGGTTTTCTTCTCAGTGTTTTGAATATTTGTAATATGCTTAAAGTGCACAGTCTGTTTAATATTAGTATTGCTTACAGTTCACTAAACAAAAAATATACTTGTAAGATAATAATCTTGTTCTTTTAATAGCTTTGCAGGGTTCAGTTGCTTATAAGTATACAACTTGAAGTATACAGTAAAAGTTAGACAGTCTAGCATCCCCACTTAGCAAATTCTAATAGTGAAATAAATCAACAATGTAGATATGTGGACTGAATATTGAATACAAGATAAAAACCATGAACTACTTAGGGCTTCTTAAATTTTTAAGGTAAAGCTGATTTATTTTTTTTATTCCCTTCTTCTCCCCAGTAAAGTGATATTTTTCTTATCAAGAATAAACTCTGACCTGATACAGTATGTTACTCATTTAATACAGGTCTTTGTAGCTTAAAAACAAAAAAAAACAGACAACAAAAAAAAACCCAAACAAACCCAAACCAAATCCACGAACAACCTACTGACCCCCAATTCATTCAATGCCTATAAAATTATGTCTTTAGTCTTCTATATATTTTGACTCAGTCTGTAAAAGGTAAAATCAGCAATAGAATTTTTATTCTCCCCCCCCCCCCCCCCCCATGAAACCAGTGCTGTGATATAGGCTAAATTTTGCTAATGACTCTTATCTAATGCATCATTCAGAATCATTCTAGGCTTTCCCTTGTGGGATGATACACAAGTCCCTCTGCACACTCAAAAAAGCAGAAAGAAAAAAGGTTTGTAGTTTTTGTTGACATGTTTTTTGGGGTTTTTTTCCTTTACCAGCTGTAGTTTTAACTGACAGTTGATACCAATTATATATGTAAAGTGAAAGAATCTGGCTGTCTTTCATGCTTAAGAGGGCAGTAACTGAGCCTCTCCAGCCTTTCAACTGCGCAGTTGATTTCTGTGTTGCATCCTTCTACTGTGCCTAGGTTTTTTCCTAGCATCTGAGAACTTCGTGCAGTGTTCCATGCTCTTTTCTGCTACAGTGCCAAAGTACAATATTTTCCTGCTGAGGAACATCACCAAGAAGCTCTAAATGTTTTACTCATACAGTTTAAGGTTTTAGTAAAGTAGACGTATTTGAATAGTAAAAGCTGGAGAAAGAGTAATCCTTTCTGAAATTAACTTGGAAATCAGAAACTCAAAAAAATAAAAATACAGAATAGAGACTCATGTAAGTTCATGAAAACACACAAATGCTTTCCTGTTTAATATATTTGAAATTAAAAGCTGGGTACCACTCATGCACTTGGAGAGTAGGGCATTTCTACAAAGGATGGCTATAAAAGTGGATCAGAAGTCTATCCTGGAAAGTGGTAGTTTAAAATGTAACTGCTAATAAGGTGGTAGATAAGAAAATAACAGCTGAAAGCTGTGGGTTTGAACCTTCTCAGACTCAGGGGGTGGAGGTGGACACAGACTGAAACTAGGCACTATGCTTCTCTGGGGCATGTACTAACCATGAGGTAAATATATAATGCTTATCTATTATCACCATCACTCAAAAAAAGGAAGAAAAAGCCATTAATTTATTTTAGAACTTATCCATTCTGGTAAAAGCTGGGGTGCTCTGAGCAAAAGTAGTGAATGCAATCTTTCTGAAGACTAGGATGATGGTTCTGTATCTCTCGAGTGGGATGTTTTGGGATTTTGTAGTGTGGTGAGGTTTTCTGGGGTTTGGGGTTTTGTGGGTTTTTTTTTTTTTTTTTCATTGGTTTGGAATGCAAGAGACAATGCTGTATCTGTTCTTTTCAATAGACATGCTTAAGTGTTTGATCATTGGCTATGAGGCAAACTGGATTATGGCAGCACTGCTTAGGGTGAGCTTCAGCCTGTATTTATGCTATCACTTGATTCTGGGTCTCCTCTGAGTCTCAGGTGATACCTGATAGGCCTAAAACATCTCTATTACACACAAGTAAGTTTTTACTACCTTTATTTTTAGTTCACGGCACCTGATTATCATCTGGAGGTTGTATGCAACCTACCAGGGTAGTTCTGTGGCATACTGAAGATGCCACATCATCTGCAACATAGTATGATGTATATGGGAATATTTGAAGGTGGGAAACCTTCTGGAATAATAGTTATGGAACATATAAGGCTAAATGTGTCAGAACATGTGGTGGAGTATCTATATAACCTTCACAGAGTATTCCCTGGATCAAACTGTCACAAGGATCTTGTCCTAAATACAGATAAAAATAATAACTAACACTTACTCAGTCTGAATGATAAGGAACCCCGTACTGGGGAGCTCAGTGGAGAACTAAACTACCTGAGAGTGTAGATGTGCCTACAGAGCTCTGGGGAACTTCTAGCTGTGAGCAGGAACAGATTTCTAAGCACCTAAGGCATATCAAGTCTCAAAGTACGAGTGTAAGTGCCATTTATTATAATTTGGGTTTGGCCTAAAAAATAGTAAAACTGTATTTTTAGGTACTGGAATTTAGATCTACTTTTAGGTAGAACTTCACTCAAGCCTCCAGTCCGTGAACTGAAAAACTTTATGAATAAACAAAAAGAAAAAAAACCAGAAAAAAACAAGGTGTTGAAAGCTATTGGCTGGCAATAGAGATTCGAAAGAAATATTTAAAATTCTTAAATACAATTTGGCCAGCTAAAACCCTGACAATTAAAACTGGACAGTGATGTCAAGGGCAACAAAAGCTTCTATAAGTACATTGATGATAAAAGGAAGACTAGAGAAAATGTGGGCTGTCTCTGGAAGGAAATGGGTGACATGGCTACCTGGAATATGGAGAAGACGGAAATACTCAATGACTTCTTTGCCTCAGTTTTCAATAGCAAGTGCTCCAGCAACACCACCCAAGTCACAGAAGGCCAAGGCAAGGACTGGGAGAAT
Organism: Falco biarmicus; assembly: GCF_023638135.1. Classification (NCBI taxonomy): domain Eukaryota; kingdom Metazoa; phylum Chordata; class Aves; order Falconiformes; family Falconidae; genus Falco; species Falco biarmicus. Next base: position 111,219,371 of record NC_079289.1, on the reverse strand, counting down.
GAAGAACTGCCCACTGTTGGAGAAGATCAGGTTCAAGACTATCTAAGGAACCTGGAGGTACACAAGTCCATGGGACCTGATGAGGTACATCTGCAGGTCCTGAGGGAACTGGCAGATGACACGGCTAAGCCGCTTTTCATCATATGTGAGAAGTTGTGGCAGTCTGATGGAGTTCCCACTGACTGGAAAAGGGGAAATGTAACCCCCATTTTTAAAAAGGGAAACAAGGAAGACCCTGGGGAACTACAGGCCAGTCATTCTCACCTCTGTGCCCAGCAAGATCATGGAGCAGATTCTCCTGGAAACTGTGCTAAGGCACATGGAAAAGAAGGAGGTGATTGGTAACAGCCAGCATGGCTACACTAAGGACAAATCGTGCCTGACAAATATGGTGGTTTTCTATGATGGGTAACAGTGTTGGTAGATGAGGGAGGAGCAAAGGATGTCATCCATCTGGACTTGTGCAAAGCATTTGACACTGTCCTGCATGAGAGACATGGATTTCATTGATGGACCACTTGGTGGATAAGGAATTGGCTGGATGGTTGCACTCAGAGTTGTGGTCAACCGCCAATGCCATAAAAAGTAACAAAAAATAAAAGTTTTTTTACAAATACATTAGAAACAAAAGGAGGGCCAAGGAGAATCTGCATTCTTTATTGAATATGGTGGGGAATGTTGCCACAAAGGATGAAGTAAAGGCTGAGGTACCGAATGCTTTCTTTGTTTCAGTCTTTCATAGTAAGACCAGTTACCATCTGGGTACTGAGTGAGCTGGCAGAGGAGCGTGCCAAGCTACTTTCCATCACTTATCAACAGTCCTGGCTAACTGGGGAGGTCCCAGAAAACTGGAGGTTAGCCAGTGAGACATCCATCTACCAGAAGGGCAGGAAGGAGGATCTGAGGAGCTACAGGCCTGTCAGCCTGGCCTCAGTGCCAGGGAAGGTTATGGAGCAGATCCTGAGTGCCATCATGCAGCACATGTAGGACAATCAAGGGATCAGGCCCAGCCAGCATGGGTTTGTGAAAGGCAGGTTCTGTTTGATGAACCTGATTTCCTTCTATGACAATATGGCACACCTAGCAGGTGAGGGAAAGGCTGTGGATGTTGTCTACCTGGACTTTAATTAAGCCTTTTACAGTCTCCCACAGCATTCCCCTGTAGAAACTGGCTGCTCATGGCTTGGACAGGTGCACTTTATGCTGGGTAAGATGCTGGCTGGATGGCTGAGACCAAAGGGTGGTGGCGAATGGAGTTACATCCAGCTGGTGGCTGGTCACAAGTGGTGTCCCCAGGGCTCAGTGCTGGGGCCATTTCTGCTTAATATATTTGTCAGTGATTTGGACAAGGGAATAGAGTGCACCCTCAGTAAGTCTGTAGATGACATCAAGTTGTTGGGGAGTGTTGATCTGCTGGAGGGCAGGAGGCTCTGCAGGGGGATCTGGACAGGCTGGACCGATGGGCCGAGGCCAACTGTATGAGGTTCAACAAGGCTCAGTGCCGGGTCCTGCCTTTAGGTCACAAACACCCCATGCAGCGCTACAGGCTTGGAGTGGCTGGAAAGCTTCCTGGTGGGAAAGGACCTGGGGTTGCTGGTTGACAGCCAGCTTAACATGAGCCAAGAAGGCCAACAGCATCCTGGCTTGTGTCTGAAACAGTGTGGCCAGCAGGACAAGGGCAGTGTTCATTCTCCTGTACTCAATGTTGGTGAGGCCGCACCTTGAACGCTGTGTTCAGTTTTGGGCCTCTCACTACAAGAAAGAGACTGAGTGCTGGAGCGTGTCCAGAGACGGGCTACAAAGCTGGTGAAGGGTCTGAAGCACAAGTCTTGTGAAGAGTGGCTGAGGGAACTGGAGGTGTTTAGCCTGGAGAAAAGGAGACTTGGGGGGATTTTATTGCTTTCTACAACTACATGAAAGGAGGCTGTAGGCAGGTGGGGGCAGGTCTCTTCTCCCAGGTATCTAACCATAGAACAAGAGGAAACAGCCTCAAGTTATGTCAGGGGAGGTTTAGATTGGACATTAGGAAGAATTTCTTCAGTGAAATGGTGGCCAGGCATTTGAACAGACTGCTTAGGAAGGGGGTGGAATCACAACCCCTGTAGGAGTTTAAAACACGTAGATGTGCTGCTTAGGGGCATGGTTTAGTGGTGGACTTGGCAGTCTTGAGTTAACAGTTGGACTTGATCTTAAGGATCTTTTTCCAAGCTAAATGATTATATTATTCAGGAGACCTTATAGCAGTATAGGAGCCTTCCAGACCCCAAAAGGGGGCCTACAAGAGAGCTGGAGAGAGACTCTTTACAAGGGCATGTAATGATAGGACAAAGGGTAATGGCTTTAAACTGAAAGGGTGTAGATTTACATTAGACGTTAGGAATAAATTGTTCACTGTGAGGGTGGTGAGACACTGGAACAGGTTGCCCAGATAAGTTGTTGGTGCCCCATCCCTGGAAGTGTTGAAGGTCAGGCTGGATGGAGGTTTGCACAACCTGGTCTAGTGGAAGGTGTCCCTGCCCATGGCAGGGGGTTGGAACCAGATGATCTTTAAGGTCCCTTCCAAGACAAACCATCTTATGACTCTATAATTTGGCACTGTGATACAAAACATAACAAAACCCCATGTTTTTCAGTGAAAGGCAAAAATCCAATGTGTGCTCCAAATTTCAAGAGCTCAGTGCAGCACTCAAAAGGGAATGTTATCTTTTTTATATTGGAAATATCTTGTAAGGATCTTCAAGTGGAACATTCTTTCTTAGAAGAAAGACTGCTGCTTTGCTGGTAAACTGATTTGGAACATTTTGTTTGCCTAAGTCAGAAGCTACAAACAGCTGCTTGTATACAAGGTGAAAATACATCTGATGATTCTGTAGTACGGATGTGTTGCTGAGGCACTTAGGGCTGTAGATATAGAAAGACACAGATGAAGTTTCCTGGTTTTCTTCCCCCTCTCTGCCTGTAGAATTTATAAGGGAATGCTTACTATTGTACTGGTGTGGAGTACTGGGGGGAATTTAGGGGGCTTTTATTTTCTTTTTTTTCTGGGATCTTCTATATCAGAATCTGCAAAAGCAATGTAGTTCTGTCTTTTGAAGAGATTTTTGTCTTTTCTTTCTCTACTAGACTTCTGCATGACAATACTTGTGAAGTGATTGGACAAACGGCAGCTAATGCAATATCTCATGTCTGCTACATCAATGATGCAAATGTTTATCCCCTCTTGAGAAAGCATTCTTTTGTCTACTGTATTCATTCAGTATTTGCTCACTTTAATGTTATAGTTGTGGAAATAGTCTTCAAAATACACTAATTAGATCAGGTTTATTATATTAGAAGCAAAGATAGAATTTCTAACCTGAGCTGACAAATAATTCCTCCGATTACTTTTGTACTCATTTCCTCTATCTTTTCGAATAGTTTTGGAAACTTTTTATTTAAATGAATGTGTTCACCCAGAGTGATTTGCCAAATGTTTTTGTGAATATACTTCAGCTTTTGAGTATCTGTGAGTGATTCTTGATCTGATTCTTGTAATTTGCTTTGTACGTGCTATTAATGAGCATACAGCACCTAACTGTCTACTGTCTGGTTGCATTGTATCTTCTAAAATCAGGGCTTCCATCAGTCTATTCATAATTTAACATTTGAAATGCATGCCCTGTAAATTTCCCTCTCCTTAATATTCAGACAAAACTTTGTTTTGTAGAATGTCAGTGATTTTATATATTTAATTTGCTAGAATATTAATGAATAGACATATATACACATTAATATATCAACTTTCTTGTCATGGTTAGAGTAGCTTGAGAAGAGATAACAGAAAACTTTAAGAAAATAACCTGAAATTTCTGAATTACTAGATTCCTGGTTTATCAAGATGATATTCTTTTTGCTTTTTTGTTTCCTGTGGCTTTCTTCTTTTGATTAGGCTAGAAGCATTCAAGCAAGTTAATAACACATGTAACATGAAGGACGTATCATTGCTAATAAATGCTATACCAAGTCCTTATTTTTATGTAGCAGACACAGAAGATTTTAGATATTCAGCTGCAGCTGTCTGGATAACCTTATCAGCTATTTATCAGTTTAGCACAGGCATTCCTACTGAAGCCCACTAAAATAGCAAGTGGCATAGATGATGCATCCTTAGTACTACAGGAATGGACAGGCTAGCCTTCCCTGTGAATGGAGAAAACTGATTTTTTTTCACCCCTTACACTACAAACACACAGCTTCTTTAGGTTGTACTATAGATGTGTGGCAAAAATAAGTAGGACTTTATTAAGACAGAATTTAAAGTTTAGAAAGAGACAGGTTTTCTTGATTTATTCCCCTTCTCAGTGAATGACCTTCAGTGTTATTCGAGGGGGAGCATGAGTTGCTGACTCCTACTACAAAATAAAGAAATGGTAGAAACCAGACTCTTTGGTTGAAGCTCAACAGATAGTAATGCTTGAGGCAATAAAGATTTCTGAAATGGGATTATGAGAGTTAGCTGCCACATACAGCTGGACCATGTGTCTGCTTGTGCCAGATCCCGAACTTTTATTGTGTCCATAATGGACTCAATTGAACATTATCCAAGAACTGGGTTTTGGTAATTTATAAATGCCTATTGCTCATGCTTTGTCAGTTGTACAATAACTAACATGTTTTCTGCTACTCTTAGCTTGTGCTAATTATATAGAGGTAGCCTCAAAGATATTTGGTTGAAAACAAAGGGGGGTTTTGTTTAAAAAGGGGGGGGGGGGGGGGGGGGGGAAGTAAAAAGGAGTTGGGAAGAGAGCAGGAGGCGTGAACAGATGGTTCTTGGTTCTTGGCCAGTAGGTAAATCGAGAACATTTGTCTGTTTAAATAGGAATGTGGGATTTGTGGTAGGGACAAAGTAGAAGCTCTCTAATATCCTTTATTGAAATACTGGGTTTTATTCTTCCCCGCCCCCCCCCCTTATTGCTCAGATGTTATAGGCACTTACAGCTATATTGTTTCAACCAAGCATTTGCTGGAGGATGGGTTTGGGCAGCTTAAATGTTGTGAATTTCTGAAATTCTGGTAAGTATTTACAGGCCACATTCTGCTTTATGATTTGGTATCCCAGAGTAATTCTTACAAGCAAAGTGTGTAAATTCAGAGGTATTTGATGTCCTAGATGACAGACAAATTACTTCTGAACATTAGAAATCATAACTAATCACAACAAGGTATATTTTTCCTCTGGAAAACCTCCATGCAGTATATATTTCATTCTAGAATGCATGCTAGTAAACTGCCTGCTGTGTACCTTCTGACATAATAAGAGTCAAGTCTGTAGCAAAGTTGCTTTTCCTTCATTCCTTTGTTTCGAAATATGAATGTAGTAAATATCCTGAATGTGCTTTTAATGAATCAAGCATAAGTATTTATGAATTTTCCCTAATTATTTTTTTCTGTTGTGCTGTCTTCTTCCCTCATATGTTTTTTATAGAGAACATTTTTCTATAAGGGACTAGGCAAACATAGTTTTTGTAATTTCTTATTTAAGCACGTTATGGTTTTGAGACATGGACTAAAAAATAGGCTACAGAAAACCACTTCCGGATAAATTAATTACAAAGAAGTAGTTAGTCCATCACAGTTTCTTTAACCATGCTTCAGCCAGTCTCTAAAGGATACCGTGACTGTTGTTCAGGTCACTGCAATCACTCCATGTTAACATGTCAGTTCCACCTGAATAGCTGCATAATGTGTGATTTACGTAGCTGATGAAGTTTAAAGGCAGGTTTAGGAAATGGTAGCTCAAGGTATTGTAGCAGAAAACATGCAGTATCCAGTGTGTTATGACAGCAGAATATAGTCATCATGATCTAAAGGAACGCAACTGTTGGCTTGAGCATTGCATAAAAATCATGCCTTCTTTACAACTAGGGCTTTTGGTAGCTGAATGATTTCCAGTGTGTTACAATTTCAGCAAACCAACAGAGTCATCTTGTAGACTCTCCAGAAATAAAGTTCCTGGGAAATCAAAAAATATTCTGAACAATATCGAGAGAATGTTTTCCTGTTGCTCTCACAAATCCCTTATTTGATTTTGCTTGAATACCAGTGACTTGAAATAGATTAGGTAAAATGGAAAGATACTTCAGAGAAATGAGTCTATTAACTGGTCTGTTTAATAAAATTTCAAAACAAAATAAATATTAAGTGGTTCTGTAATGTATAATTTGGTAATTTTGTGAAATTATATATAATGTGTATTGACAGAAGAAATTAGGTTTTTTGAGGGGGAGAAAGCAAGCAGAAATAGTAGAGCACATAAGGTTTTTTTCACTCTGTAAGTCAGAAATGAACTTACAGATACTTGCTGCTTTTTTTTTTTTTTTTTTTTTACTCCAGTTTTTGTCAGCAACTTTTGCTTTTCCTAGTTTCCTTTCCTGTGATTGAAAAAGGATGTGGAAGGTGAACAAAAGGCTGAGAAAACTTGGAGGTAGGAAATCCCTGGGAAATATCTGTCACTGATTATAATGTCTGACTAGGAAAAATATTTCTTAGAAATTCAGGTGCCTAAAATATTGAAAACAACAACAATGCTATTTCAATTTGCAAAGGAATGGTAACCCTTGAAATTTGTGTTCAAAAGATATATTTTGGGGAAAGAGTAAATGGGAGATCTTTCATTTTGGAAGCAAGATAACTTATTTTTCCAGCTTTAAGAAAAATTAAATGAAAAAAAGTATGTGGCTGAATTTCAGTATGCAGTAAAGTCTTTGAGTTGGATCTACTTTTATTGTAATGACATGTAATGCCTCTAATGCTGGAGTTCTGTTCTGAACAGACCACTGCAGGAATTAGTTCAGCAAGATTTCAATGAAACAGTTAATGTTCAATAAAACAGTTAACATTAGATAATTTTGTTTATATTACCTGGCAAATTCTATTTTCAAATTATTCTGGAAGAAAAGAAATGCTTTTCATACAGCTTCTTGTCTTTACAGTTATAAATTCTCAATTCTAGTTACTTATTTGGTTTAGGCATTGAATACTGTTGTCTACGTTTCACTTTTTTGAAAGCCATGGTTTTGGGGTTTTGTTTGTTTTTTTTTTTAAAAAAAAAAGAGAACAGACCACTGAAGTGGTGACTAGCTGTAGCATAAAATTATGTATAAAGAAAAAACATATACAGTGTAAACATTGTATTATTTAAATGTTATATTATGGAAATTACTTCTTTTTAGGCAGTCATATAAGAGAAGACAGAACTTCAGAATTAAATTTTTAAATTATTTCTTTGGTAGAAAATAAGTAGATGACTGATTGAAATGTTACTGTTTCTGAGCAAGAGTTTAGGGCCTTTTCATTATTTAAGATAGAATGTTATGCCAATTATGACAAGTAAAACTCAATAACTATGTTCTCTCTCTCTTGCTCCCCCATCCCACCTTTATAAGAGGGAAAATTACCCAAGCTGGAGTAAGAAAGTTGTTAATATGAGAAGTTTATGTCATCAGGATCTTGCTGAAGCCTTCATCATTTTCAGTCCCATGTATGCATTCTAATATGTATTTATCTGTATGATAACAGGATCTGAGAATGAAACAAATGAACTGATGTATAACTTTTATTTTTAAAACTTCCATGTACGAGGGTGAGGTATTTGGAGCATGCAGAATCAGGCAAGATCAGAATGTGTTTTGTGTTCACCCGAAGTCAGGGACACCTACTATAAGAGCATTTTGGAACAGTGTCTTTCGGCCTGAAAATGGCTGATGACTGTAGCAGCAACCTCCTCATTTTCAAGTACAACATAATTTCAAGTATTCTCAATTTTTTTCCCTTTGACCCCATTGTCACTGACTTTAAAAAAAAACAAAACAAAGCAAAAAACCAAAACAAACCCCAAACTTGTAATACAAGTAGAAACTAGAATAAAGTCCATACTTAAACCTTAAGAGAAATGTTCTGTACTATATCTATGGTAAACTACACTTATTAAAGGGACCATGTTACATATTTAAAAATAAAAGTTGCTGCCATGTCTGAGCAGTCAAACATGCGGTTAGGGAAAAAAAAGTAGGAATATAGACGTACTAGATCAGAATGCATAGATGGAATGTTGGGACCTTCATAAGATCAGTTCTTTATGTAGTCCAGCAACCAAGGACTCTATATTCCCAGAGTTATTCTGGCATGTTATTTAATATGCAAGACACATAAGCTCATTAGCAGAGCTCAAAACTCTATCAAATTACCTTTAGTAAACAACCTCAGAAAGACTCTTTGTCTCTCATACTTTGAAGGCACATCAGAGAAGGGAGGGAAAGAACGCAAAGGTCTCAAAAGCTTTAGTTTTAATTAGTCCAAAGAGCAACCTTCCTGTTGAAATGTTATTGGCTATCATGGCAATCTTATTAAATAAATTACTTTAAGTTATTTCCCATGACAAGCTTCTGATAAAGCAGCATGTTAAATATTTGTTGCCCACTGCAACTAGTTCTGTTATGGCTTAACTGTAGAGAAAATAAAAGTCACACTTGAACTCCACATATGCAGATAGATGTAAGTCTTCTTACAAAGATTCGAAGGCACAGTGGCTCAGAACAGAAATTCCTATTTCTTATCAATCCTTAAAACACAAGCCTTTCTCTTTAATGTAGTATATAACATTATGAGATAGTATACATGTCATCATGTGAGCTCTTTACATCTTATACATAACTATTCCTCTAGAGTAGTTTGTGTAAGATGAGTGGCTGAGGGAACAGGCGTTCCTTAATCTGGAGGAAACTCAAGGGGGGACCATATTGCTCTGTACAGCTGCCTGACAGGGGCTGTAGGTGGTGGTGGGGGGGCGTCGTCGGTCTCTTCTCCCAGGTAACAAGCAATAGGACAAGAGGAAACAGCCTTAGGTTATGCTACGGGAGGTTTATATTGGATATTAGGAAAAATTTCTTCAGTGAAAGGGTGGTGAAGCATTGGATGAGGCTGCCCAAGGAACTGGTGGAATCACCATCCCTGGAACGTGTTTAAAAAAACATAGATGTGTTGCTTAGGGGCATGGTTTATTGGTGGACTTGGCAGTCCTGGGTTAATGGTTGGTCTTGACGAGCTTAAAAGTCTCTCCAAACCTAAATGAGTCCATGACCCATTTAATGCAGGCACTGGGCTTTGTTTGATTCATTGTTTCTTACAGACAAGACCCAAAGTTTTAGGTTACTCAAATGATTGACACACAGTTCTCTCTTGATCAGATATATTTTATTTGACTCCATACACTTTGGCTAATTCATACATTTAAGATGGATTTTTCAACAAGATTTGTATAGAATTTCTCTTTTTTTCAGTTGAAATTGATGTATGTGCCTGCGTTGTACAGTAGAAGTAAAGAAAATAGCTTTGTAACTCAAACTAGTACATTATATGTGTATGTATAACCAAGGCACTAAGGTTCATTGCAGACTTACCCAGTTGGACTTGGATTTGTCATAACACTTTGTGTAGGTGATTTTTTTCATTCAGTTACAACAATGTGGAATCACAAAGGAAAAACATAACAAAAAACCCACGTGCTGGTACTTAGCAGTTCTTTTGTGGTAACACTGGAGCTACTAAGGTTCTATGATGTAGCGAAACCCATGAGCTTCTAAAGGCTCAGTGTTGAGGTATCTCATTATGTTCCCCAACATAGAATTACCCCAAAACAGTTACTTAATTTCTATCTTTCTTCCTGTCAGTAAACTACTGCGTGAAAAGCTCGAGGTGCTTTACCTGTGCCAAGCATCAGCAAAGTTTTGTAGCTTACCCTTCCAGTTCCATTCAGTCTCCACTGGAGGTTCCAGGGAAGGAAAACAAGTGCAACTTGCCCCCTGCTGTCCCTCTGACAGCTTGTGGTGTGTTGCATGACTTCCCCCACAATGTACAAGGCTAAATGATTTCTACAGTGATTTCCTACAGTGACAACTTTCTGTAGGAAGGTCTGAGCTACTACTGAGGAATTTCAAACAGATTTTTCTTTTCTTCTTTCATTGTCTTATTTCTTCTCTTCCCTCAAAGCCCATAACCTTGGAGTCACATTTGATGGAATTGAGATTTGTTTTAATCAAGCAGAAAAGTTTTTATACTCTTCCAGTAATTTAAGCTACAATGTATGGGATCTAGTTGGGATGATGAGATAATTAATCATGTAAATATATTTGATTAGGAGGAGAGGTTAGAATGGCAGCAGGAATGTGGAGAGGTATTTTGAAGATCTGTTATCCTTTTCTGCAGTTATCTGCTGTCCCTGGTAAATATAAACAGGTTGCAGAATTGAACTAGTAAAATGATAACAGACCCAAGATTTCCAAGTCTGTTTTTCCATAGTTCATATTCTTGCTCTTGTGCTTATCCTGTAGGACTGTCTCAGTCTGTTCTCTGATCTGTACCATTCCTTGAGGCTCAAAAAGACTGCTGAAAGGTTTCCAGGCACTCCTGTACTATTTTAAGAACAGCTTCTTATTGTCCTTATTCATTCATAGAAATAATACTCTGTCACTTTAAATTCTTCCTGGTGGTCCTCCTTTTTTGGCTTCTTTTTAGGTATAAAGCTAATGATGATTCTTCCCTAACTCTTTATTACCTTTTAACTTCCTTTTTCTTTTTTTTATAGTTGCTTTCACTGAGAGAGATAGTAACTGTTCTAAACAAGAAAATGCTTGAAATGCAAATAGAATCTGTGAATTTGTTACTAATGTTAACTAAAGTTAGATGTCTGGGTAGATGCCTTAATTATAATAGTATTACTCTGAGAACTTGGCAGGGGAGGACAGAGATGAAAATGGGAGTGAGTGGTACAGGCTCAAGGAAAGCTATGGAAGGGCAGCAAATACAAAGGCATATATTACTAAGCAGCTAATGGAATGGGTTGATTACAGTTCAGGAGGGAAGAGAGGCAGGGACAGCTCTGCAGCAGGCAGAAGAAGTTTGAAAGTAACAATTAAGACTGTCCACCAAGGAAAGGAATTCTATATATTACACAGCCAGCTAGTTATGCCTGTTGTGGTAGGCATTTGCTTGATGGAACATGCCTTCAGACTAACTTATTCTCCATTGTAGGCTGTCACGCTTCAGTACAAAGCCAAAGGCATGTTTCTAAAGGATACTATACAGAACTTACAAATTCAACAGCTTTAACAACAGGGTTTAGTCCTTGCATTGTTCTGTTGCTGTTCTCTGATCCATTTTCCACTCGATCTGCCTTGTTTTGAAACTAGATTCAGAATTTTCCTTCTCCTCCATCTGCAAAAGCTGCAGTTCTTACTTGTCTTCTGTATTGCCCTACTGTCCTGCTTAGGCCTTGCTCTTATAAGAGCAAGGTTTACCTCCATGAAATAATACTCTTGTGAGCCTCCTTTTTTCTATTTGGGAAACTGTCAGGCTTGCATCTTGACCACTGAGACATTTAGGCTATGAAGTAATTTTAAATGTCAAGAAACCCTTCTAGTTCCATTTTTTTAAAGGAAATTAATGTTGATAGTGGGCAATGATTTGAAGCATTTGAGTAGCAGCTAGGACACTTGCTATTTCTTTACATCTATTTAAACACAGTCTTACTATTTTAAAGGTCAGAACATTTTAGGAAGCCAAATAACCTTCTAGTTACCACTTCTCCAGAAGCAGTATTGTGTCACCACCAGGTGATAATCCTGGGGGGTGGGGGTGGTCTATTTGTTTTGTGTGTTGGGTAGTTTTTTTTCAGAGTATTTCAAATACACAAACCAAGAAGTTTATAGTAGCTTTAAGTGTAGCTTGAACATGAGGGTATTAGGTCTTCCTAGATTATTCAAGAGTCTATATTCAGTTTCTCTTAAAGAAGCTTCATTTTTTTAGAGAGAAAAAGGAAAAAGCAGCAGATTGAAAGTGGTTGTAACACATAGGACTTTGTCAATCAAATTTCTTAAAAAAAAAATAAATCTATTGCTGACTTCACGTAGCAAAACACTTCAGAATCTAGTGCAGCCAAAAGAGAAAAAAAATAAGCAAGCTGACTAAAATATTACTGCTAATTCCTTCTTTTCTCTGTCATCTTCCTTGTTCTGCAAGTATATAATCATATTAAGAAAGAAATCTTTGAGTGCTGAAGATGTCAAGCTTTGTAATAATGTTTTATATGGCAAGCTTCATGCAAGATAATATGTTAGAAATGTTTGGTAAAAGAAAGTCTTTTCAATCTAATCCATCAGAAGGCTAGCACGCGCCGGTTTTGTTAGGCAACAGAACAAGGATGAACAAAGAAAAGCAGACTGAAACCCTGATTCTTCTCAGATTCAGCTCTAAAACATCTTTTTAGCAGATCAAAGCCTCACAGTTGGATTAAACCTTTAACTCCTCCACTCCAATTCTCTTTAGATCTCAGAGATCACAGGTAGATGATTACAAAGCAACAGATACCTTCACTGCACTTCTTCCACATTGAGCCACAGCATTTACTAATTTAAAAGTTGCCTTAATACTGCTGAATTTTCATATATAATGGATTTTGGAAAAGGTCTGCTAGGGTTTGCTAACTTGATGCTTTTCAGCTTTCTGGGTAACAGGCAGGTACCTGTACAGACTTTTAACATTGATATTTCTCCAATAAACTTGGCACATTTTCTTAAGCTGCAGTGTAGGCTCTTAAGTTTAAAACAAAGCTTATGGCTCTTAAGACTTTGCGTATGTACTACTGTGCTGTCAACAGCTTGAGGGAATTCAGGCTCCTACTCTGTAGTGTGTTGCTGCTGTTGGGAGAATACTGATGACTCCTGTCTGTGCAGTGAGATGTTTACAATTTCTTTTTAAACCTCTCCATAGTAAATACATGTAAGTAAGTACATGTGCACACACCCCCCATAGCTTGATCGGTGTTTCTCTCCATTTCTGTTTCATTTCTGATAACTTGTCTGTGTGCATATTGACAAGGAGGGAAGCAAAGCTTTTCTATAGGCAAATAGCAGTGTTTTGTAACTGCTTGAACTAATGAATGGCACGTGTTTAGTAATTAACTGGTTTGTAGTAACATCGGATGTTGTATTTTGGGATTCTTGCTACTTCAATTAGCAATTTTTCAGTGGCTTGAGCATCAAGCATCTTTTCTGTTCATTCTGATAATCACCTTTTTGTTGAAAGAGCACTCGACAAAACACTTTCCTTTGTAGTGAACTTGGATAAATGTTCTTTCTTCCTTCTCCTGCCCTTAATCTAGCTTTCCTGCCTTTTCCCTCAGCAGCTCAGATATTCAGCATGATGATGGGAAGTTAGGTCATATCTGTGACATACAAACAAGAGAGATGCTCTAAGCAAGTGAGAAACAAAGCTGGAGCTTCAAGGAGACAACCCCGTTTCTGCATTCCTTTAACCTGCTTGAAAGAAGGGGCAGGTTGGGTGCTCACAACAGGTTATGGCTCAGCTATGAAGGGCTGGGGGATAAGGACAGCCCTTTACTAGGTAAAGCAATTAAAAAATGGCAATTAACACTGAGTAAGTTATTGTTAGCATTTCCCAGATGTGTTAAATTAATAGAGTAGCAGCCTAATTAAAACATTTCCCGCGTCTTGCTTTTATTCCTGCATGTTTGGGACAGGTCTTCTGGGAACCACATGTGGGAAACTTGCTTGGAAACACTTCCCTTGTGATTATGTGGTGATTTGATCATAATGAGATTGTTAAAACATTGGCTCATGAAAAGACTAAATTCTGACTTGAATGCCTTCCAGTTCTGTGTTTCTGGAATGTTTCAGGTATATTGAAATTCTTAGTTGGTTTGTTTGTTTTTTGGTTTTTTTTTTCTTTGCTACCTTTTCTGCTTTAAGATTACTTATTCTGTTCCAAGCTACCCTCCTGATTTGTCTAGTTACTAAACAGTAGTGAGAGACATTTCTGGCATAATTTATAAATGAGATGAGTTTTTAATATAAAGGTAAATTCATGAAAGTTAAAGAAAGAACTTGTGGGGTTAGGGTGGTCTCATCCTTTTGGTTATTAGCACACATATACAAGTAAACCAAATGCTTATTTGCTTTGGGACTTTCACATTTAATTGTTGTCAGCAAGACCACATATCCTTAGCATATACACAAAGACTGAGGTGATGTGGCAAACACTGTCTTTTGGTTCTTACACTTACCAGTTTTGTAATACTTGAAGTAAGGCTAGAGTTTTACTTTCAGTCTTTTCTTAAACATAGACTTTTATAATACAGTGGACCTATCACTTCTTTCTCGTTCTCTGAAATATTATAGCCTGCCTTTTATTACAAGGCAGGAGAGGAGAGGCTGTTCTGATTCAGAGATGAGGGGACTGATCCCTCTCTTCTGTGATAGTCCCTTGGGTCATGTAACCTGCCCTGACACACTTTTCTTCCAGACCAGCTGGTCCTTCTGTGACTCAGTCATTTTGTCTCTGCCATTTTCATTGCTACAAGACAGAAGGAAAACGCACACAAATGTAGTAGCTGTACTGTTCTGTTCCAAAGCATTTGCCTTGAGACTTTTCTAAACTGTACTTCAATTCTGTATGGTTTTGTCTGCTTCAAGTTTTCAAAAGCTGTGAAGAAAAATATTGAAGAACAGGATTTGACTGGATCCTAGACTTTTCCTCCCTTAAAGGGGAGACTCATTTTATTAGGTGCAGTAATAGAGACTAACCTGAGTGAGGTGAGTAGTGCTAAGTCAACTTCAGTATAAATTTATTTCCTTGCCATGGGAAAGAAAATAAATTGCAACCACAGGAAAAAAATTAAGCTATGAACATTGTGCATCTGCCATTTTCAGATAGATATTTAATCTTCAACAATGGATAGAAACAATTATTTTTTTTTTCTCTCAGATTCTACCAGTTTTGCTGCAAGCTTTCACATTTTACTGGTATTTCATTTTCAGAATGCAGAATTTCTTGTGTTTAAGCTCTTAGTCTCTAAAAGAGGAAATGCAGAGGAAGGAAGGTTGTGGTGCAGCACGTTATCCTGTACTATGTAGTAAAATTTTGTGCTTTCATCTGGTGCTATAAATGGGAAACAAGAAGTTAGGAAACAAGACTGAATGACCGTTTGCTTGGTAATTGTATGTACTGCCACACTGATATTTTCCTGTCAGTTTTCTAGTGGTTAGGATTTGCTAGGTAGAGCTGATAACTTCAAGAAAAGCATACAAATTTCTGAGGGCAGGGGGGAAATAAGTAAAGACACACACAGAAATGGGTAATCTGTTCATTACCAGTGCATTACCAGTGTTCTCTGAAGAACTTCAAGCTGCTTGTGGCTGGTAGGTGACATCTTCAGTAGCTACACTTTCCACATCAGGAACATTGTCTTGGGGAAGAAAACATGAAAACAAAGTATTTTTCATGTAGACTTGTGCTAGCAAAGAATATCAGTTTTATATAACGTTGGGCATCTTAGTTCCTCTCCCTCGTTGCTTCTTCTTCCATTTGTTTTCAGTAAATAAGAACAAGTTCTATCAAAGATGTCACGTTTTGAAGGTAACCCCATTTGGAAATGAAGGAATGTGTCATACTTGGGAGACAAAAGTTTTAAAATCTTTTTTCTGTCCTATTTTTCAGACACAGTGTTTCTTAAAGAATAAGATTGGCACTTTATCTTTCACCATTTGGTGAATACTGAGCTTTATCTTTTGTCCTCTGATTTCCAATTGGTCTCAAGGGAAACAACTTGTTTTTTTGTTTGTGCACACTCAGGTGTTAATGGTGTTTTCTGTATAGTTCTGAGAACAAAGAGATTGTCTTTTTTCACTGGAAATGGTGTTGCAAAACTCCTCAGGTTAAATCAATTGTCCACACAGTTAACTGTGTATTAGACTGCAGAATGAAAAGCCATACCTTTGCTGTTCCTAACTAGCCAGTGTAGAAAACAGCTTTAGCAGTTTGCTAGACACCTACTTGTAAGAGTTTGAGCAGTCTTGTTACACCTTAATTTCTGTAGCTAGTGCTAGTGTGTATGAGTACATCTACTTATTCGTTGGTTCCATTGGTGAAAATGGATGTAAGCTTTAGGCAGGACAAAAAAAAAAAAAAACAAAAACAAAAACTAAAGCAACCCCACCTCACAGAAGTGATACATATTTCACAAAACCAGCTTTCTAGAGAAATCTGCCAACATTCTCTCCAAAAGCCAGAATGCCTCAAAATAGGGATGTTTTAATTCAAAGCGGCAGTCTGATATTTCAAATAGGTTTTATCTGGGAATTTGGGTGCATTTTCTGTCTTCAGTCTCCCATTTCTGGTGAATCAAAGTATGCTACCCAGCTCCATGAGTGGAGTTTCAGCATGGAACTATCATTGAATATAAAATCTTGTCATAGAATTTGGTTCTTGAAATAGAAAGGAAATAGGAGAATTGTGTAAGAACAGTATTTTGGAAATTAATAGTTGCATTTTAGACTCTTGATTTGTTGATGATGTAAGGCTGCTAGAAGTCTACAGACTTCTTTAAGGAAAAATATCATACTGAAAATTACTTTATACATTAAAAAAAGAACCCAAACAAAAACCCTCACCCTGTAATTCTAGATCCCAGTCCAACCTTTTTTAGGCCTAATGAAATGAGTTTCACCTTTTCTTGCAGATCCTTCCCTATTCCTCCATCAGTGTGCAAGCACTAGGAAAACTAATCATGTAAAAGAACATGAAGCCAACTACAAGCTCAGTGTTTTTCTTGTTGAATTAAGACTTCCACTTTTGAATGAAGGAGTTCATCAACCTGACTTCTTTAGCAATCTTCCTTTTTGTTGGCACTTCTACTCTGCTCAGCAAATACTTCTCAGTCTGACATGTTTAAACAAAATTTCACAGTCTTCAGGAGAGGCCAAAAAGTAGTTGGACAATCTATGTATGTTTCAACAAATTGGTCATGATGTGATCCGTTTTAGAGATGGGTGCAGTAGCATCTCTATAATTTCGAAATGCAGATGTGTATACTGCAACAATCGTTTTTGTTCTTTGGTGGCTATCCTTTTAGCTTGTTTTCCTTTTTGTTTTAATTAAATACCTGCCAGATAGGGTATAAAATGATTGGTTTTATTCCAGACATGAATTCTTCAGTCATCATCCACTAAAATAAAGAGCTTGGATCTAGTATTCACAGTCTTATCCAGCACTATGGAAATGCAGCAAATTTTCCTGTATTGAACTTGGTTGAAAAGGTCTGTACAGTGTGACCTGATGCCACAAGTAAGCTGATTTTGTTAAATGCAGCTGCATTTCTCAGGGGTAAGATGCTTGAAACTGTCAGCAT
The DNA here is from genome assembly GCF_023638135.1 of Falco biarmicus. NCBI lineage: Eukaryota > Metazoa > Chordata > Aves > Falconiformes > Falconidae > Falco > Falco biarmicus. Next base: position 111,202,132 of record NC_079289.1, on the reverse strand, counting down.
GAGATCTTGAACACTACACTATATAGCATCTTCCTTCTAGTGTTTTCGGGAACCTTAATACAGTTAGTATGCACAGCAACTTCATTTCCTTGACCAATTTCTTAAAAACCCAAACCATTAAGAAGCAGTTCTAGTTTGTCCCTAAGGTAATCAGCAGTGAATTTATTGAAGGAATTCTGATTTGTCATGTAATGATGTTTGATGTGTTAGTGCTTCACAACAGCAGTAACTTTTTTACAAATCAGGCACAACAGTTTCTTACCTTCTTGGTATATTAAGTAAACATAATTCTGTTTGTTATGGAATTCTTTCTTTTCATCATTTTCTGCTGCTTTTAAGTGCAAATTTCATAATTCAACTTGAATAGTAGCTCTGATGTAACAACAGTTTTACTTAATGTACAAAGACAGGTGGAGGCTTTTCCTACTTTTCTGTGTTCCCTTTTTCTATGGAAGCAATCTGGAGAAAGCTTTAGCAAAGTGCTCTCGGCTCTAAATTGTACAACAGGGCCATGTAAACTTTAGCACTGTTGTTAACTTTCAGATAACAGGCCTAAAAGTGGTAGGTACACAGGCAGGTATTGAACAAGTCACAGACCTACGTAAGTGTTTTTAGGCCTAACTTGTACACTGGAAAAGCTGGAACTTTTTTTCAGAGCACACATTGCAAAATTGTCTGAAGAATTATTGGTAGATTAGATTCATAAGGCAGCTTTTCACCGAAGTGACTCTGAACATTAATACTGGGTGAGCTCCCAGGCCTTTCTGTTCCGCTTCCCTTTCTCTTTCCTGCTGCTCAGGGGAGACATTGCAGCTAGGCAGGTACCCTAACTATGAGGAAGAACATATAATGGTGGTTTAGTCCATGAAAGGTTTACAAGCTCTCTGCTAGGCCTTAGTGAGAGCAGAAGGATACTGCATAGTCACAGCCTGCGGTCAGGTGTGCCATCGTTGCTTTCTCCTTGCCCTGTGGTGACAAAGCTTGCCTTTCTCATCACTCTGGCTTGCTGGCTCATGTAGTAATACTTCCTTTTGTTATAGAATAGTATTTGAAGAAGCTTTCATTTTATTTTATTTTAGTGGAGCAGCAGGCTGTTATGCAGAGGGAAGGCGGGCACACCTGAGAAGTACCTGTTCCTACAAGGTGACATGAGAAATAAAGGGCCCAAAAAGGCTTATGCAAAAGGAAAGCCACTGTTGACAGAGTTGCTTTATATACATTGCTGGGATGTGATTCTTGTTCTTCGCTTGTGTAAAAACAATGTATAACACTGTCCAAGATGCCTGTCTTTCATCAGTTGAAAGGTGTTTGTCTAACTCTCTCCTCTCTTTTTGATGTGCCTCTGTTTCTCTTCTTAAGTTGACTTCCGCTTAGGTTTTTAATTAACTGGAAAGAAAGACTAATCTGTTGCCTACCTCCTCTTATTTGGCATGAAGGGTGTGGACACAGGTCTTGTGCATCTATATTTGTGTTGGGTCTGGCTGAGTCCCACAGCAGCCCTCGCCGTGCTGTGCTTGTACCGGTACCCAGAGAGGTGGTGATAACACACCCGTGTTTTGGCTGCTGCTGGGCAGCGCTCGCACAGCACCAGGGCTGTCTCTCCAGCATCTCCCCCTGCCACCAGTGGGCTGGGGGTGGGCAGGACCCTGTGGGGGACACAGCCAGGACAGCTGACCCAAAGTGACCAAAGGGATATTCCATACCATATGACATCTTCTCAGCAATAAAGGGGGGGGGAGGGGGCGCGCGCGGCAGTGGGAGCTGGGGCGCCATTTGTTATTATGACATTTATGTTCTGGAACAACCATTACATGTACTGGAGCCCGGCTTCCTGAGAAGCAGCTGGACATCACTTACTGATGGAAAGCAGAGATTAAATCTTTCATTTTCTTTTGCTTCTGCACATGGCCTTTGCATTTGTTTCATTAAACTGTCTGTATCTTGACACATGAGGGTTTTTTCCACCTTATTTTCTCCCACCCTACCCTGCCCAGCTGAGGAGGGAGTGATGGAGCGGCTTGGTGGGCACCTGGCATCCAGCCAAGGTCAACCCACCACAATATTGTATGTCAGAATAAGAGACTCAGAGTAGCAGAAACCCCTGAACGGTCATTGTTGCTATGGTGACCAAATCAAGTAAAATAATTAAAATCCTTCTTATTCTCAGTCTGGAAAGATCAATGCTATAGCCTCATTCTTACTGAGGCTTGGAGGTGTCCCATGATTTTACACATTATCTTCCTATGAATAGGACACCTGCTCTTGATTTTGAGATGTTAAGGTGATGGATGTCTCAGATGAGACTGTATGTTCAGTAAAGCCTGGCATTTTAGGCTGTTTATGTGTCTGGTTCAGGGGACAGCTAAATAAATGCTAATTAACTTCCTCAGTCTTTCAGCTGGAAGATATCACTTTGAAATAACAAAGAAACAAAGAAAGCATTTGTTCAAAATGATAAAGGATGAGTGGACAAGATCTGCAAAGACTGTCACTCTCTACCCCCATGGAGCACTGCTGGCCTAGGAGCGCGCTGCCAACGGTACACATAGCAAGCAGGAAACAAAACACAATATTTCAAAGTAACTTCTACACTGAATTTCGCCTACTGTGTTCTATATTTAAATATGTTGATGTTAGATGCTTTTGTATGTAAACACATTTCCATACAGATAGTATAAGCATGGAATATATTGCTGTTAGGACTGGAAGGAAAGGGATTAACCTGCAGAGATAATTGCTGACAGATGTCACAGCACTGGGGTCTCCAACCTACTCAAACACAGTGTCAAAAGCCATTTGGAATATATGGTTGAAAGGCGATCTGGCGTGAATATCCATGAAACGGGCTTCCTTGGGTGGCAAAAATCAAAATGCTGTGACCCATGTCATCAAAATGATCAAATAAAATCCTTTTCATGGAAAATTTTCATTAGCTTCATGACATCTGCCATCAGTCTCTCAGCAGTATGTCTCCATGGTAGCAACCTAAATAATTGTTCTACTTGTATGAAGCCCTTAAACTGGAGTCTTAGACTGCCTTTGAGTGACAAGCTTTGAGGCCATTAGTTTCATGCTTTTCTTCAAGAGGTCTCAAGTTAGCGTACTATTTCTTGTATTCACTTGTAGAGTGAGATTTCTGGGAAAGTGACTGCTGGTCATTCCCAAGTTGTTACTGCTGTCTACACAAGTCAATACTGCTTTACAGAGTTAAAAGGAGTACCATTAAAATAAAGACATTCCTGGAAACTGATGGGGGGGGGGGGGGGGAATAAAAAAAAAAAAAAAAAAGACTAAGGAGCATGTGGTCTTACTGGTCAACAGGGCAGTAGACAATCGTGACAATACTGAAAAGGCTGAGATACTAATGTCACTGCCATGGAGCCTTCTGGTAATTGTTTGGTAACACCCATGCATTCCAAGTCTCTGAGCCTAGCTTGCAGCTCAATGGGATGCCTTCAAAGGTGCTGAGAAGCTAGCTGATGTCATTGCAAGGCTGCTCCTTGTCATTTTTGGAAGGTGATTGCAAGGGAAAGGTTCCTTGTTGCAGAAAGTAGGTAAACCTCACATTCCTCTACAAAAAAGCATCCTACAAGAGTCATATCCATGCACACAAAGGACAAGGTGTCTGGGATCATTAGGTACTAATTTACCAGCAAAGGCAAATTGCAGCTGATTGCACCAGTTGCTTTCTATGATGAGATGATTGGCTGCATGAGTAAGGAAAAAAGAACATATTGTTTACCTTTACTTCAGGGTAGCTTTTGAAATGCTTTCCTATTTCATCCTTATAGCCAAATTGCTGAGATATGGACTGTTTAAGAGGATGAGCAGGTGTCTGGAAAATTGGCTGGACCATTGGGCTCAAGGAGTTATAATCAGTAGGACGCACTGCAGCTGGCAGTTGTTTTCTAGTGGTATCTCTTGGATACATCCCAATGGCTGCTAAATGGTGTCAACCCTGTTTAGTGTTGTCATGAATGATCTGGACAATGACACAAATTGCCTAGTCAGCAAGTCTGTGGATAAGCCCCAGATGAGGGCAGCATTCAATACAGTGGAGGACAAGGCTACATCCCCACGATAGAACCAATTTTCCATGTACATAGCTGTTAGGAGAGAAGGATCAGAATACATAGAACATGGCAGAAAGACAATGTATCCTGTTCTGTCTGTCTGGGAAATAAGACAGCAGCAAGCCAGAAATGTAGATAGTTTCCACTTGTATTTTCACAAGAGTCAGGATGAGGACTAGAAGGCTTTCTTGACTCCCTAAAGACTTCACGTTAGGAATTTATGTTTTCTCAGGATCCAATGAAACCTAGTTGTGATTCTCATAAGGCTCAAAGAAAAAATCATGGTGCTTCCAAAGTTAAAAGGAAGGCCAAGGTTAAGATAGTTAGGAATAGGTTAATCAGGATAGGTAGAGAAGAGAAGAGAGGAGGCATAGAATGGAAGAGCAGAAGATGTGACAGGCCTATCCAGTAGAGGTTTACTCTGGCTCCAGAGCATCCTGTATAATTTAAATGTAAATGGTTTTCCTTTCTGCACATGTTTCTAAGTCAGAAAGGAACAATTTTTGTTGTTGTTGTTATCCATGCCCGGATTCAGTTCCAGAGATAGTTTGTCCTCCCCAGATGTATGTGAAGGGGAGCCCTCTGATTCTGCAGCAGAAATGTTTGTTTGTTTTCTCTCTCCTGTTCAGGAGCATTTTCTCAGGTGGGAGTTTTCTGCCTGCCTTCCTACCTCCTGCTCTGATTGGCAAGATATCTTTTATAGTATTACTGTCAATATGCCACTAAAAGAGAAAATTGCGTATTTGATAGAAGCACAGAATATTTTAAGGCAAAATGTACCTTCTGTTTTGGTTTTCCTGGAGAAAAATTTGCTGGAATATCATTGAACAAAGACGCTCTAACTCATTATAATTACTCTGAAAGCAACATGCTTGAGGGGGGCCCCAGGGAAAGCTGAAAGATGTACAGTACATGGATATGTCAGAAATAACAAGAAAAATGTAGTTCTGGCCACCAATTAATGCAGACTAATTGATTATGCTTTAGTTGACCTTGATTATCCATTAGAGAGTGTCAAATGGAAAGTCAATATGAATGACAAAATGTAAAAGTGCATGTTACCATAAATCAGGTACATTAGTGACATCTGTCGAGAGTTCAAAATGCTGCTCTAGAAAAATGTTCAGGATTTTAATGCTTTCCTCACTGATAACCTTTTCATCATGATGGTAGCACACAGCATAAAAAAAGTATCTCTAGCAGAGATACAGACTACATCTTAAAAGGCAATTAAAGTCAATGGGTATTTTTCTCTAAATATTTTTTGAACCTATGGGTGTGCTTTTTGGAGATAATACATCCCCCCCAATGCACAATAGCATTTTGGCGATATGTGGAAGTCTGGTCAATGACAGAGCATAGACACATGTCCATTACTGCCAAACCAAATACAAACTAAACTTTTTGGTTTGGTGTAGTTAAGTTTTGTTGACAATCTGTGAGTTCTTACACTAACAAGTGGCCCAAGAATCGATATGCAAAAGCAGGAGATTTTTTTGGGTGTAATAAAATAAACTGTGCAGAAATGCAACTTTACTGCAGGGGTATTGTTTCCCCCAAGTTGACACTTCTGGAAAAAGAGAGTTGTTGATGAAGTTGTTAGTTCAAAGTATATTAGGTGACACAAATAACAGAAAGAAGAAATACCATTTTCTGAACAGTTCACAATCAATCTGTCAGTTCTTCTCACAATCTGGATTTTTTTTTTGTTCAGGTAGTTAGCCAAATTTGTAGTGTTTACTCATTAAAGATGTATAGAATCCGTACAAAGAAAGACCAGAAACTTACAATTTGCCTGTTTTACCTTTGACCATGCTTTGTGATACTGAAAACAAACCAAGTTACAAGGAAGATGATCACAGCAGTATAACTTGCACAAAGTTGCTATTATATAAATGCATAATTATATCTGTATTAGTAGTTTTAGATAGAAGTTATCGACACTTTGGCTTTCTTCAGGAATTTTCCCAATCCTGTATTTTACCCTGAGCAAACTAGAGCTAAGGTGACAGTGACTTTCTTGTATACTAGTGTTACATTCAGACCGTAAAACCTAGATAAAAAACCTAGATAATTGTCTGTTTCTATACTAGAGGTGCCCAAAACTCGCATTTGTAAAAAGAGGTGACTGGGAAAAACAACCCTCCATGCCTCAAATATTAAGGTGAACTTTTGCCTTTCTCAAACAAACCTTAATATTTTTTTTTTACAAAAATTCATACCACATCTGTTCATCTCAGAGAAAGGTTTGAGCAGTGGCTTTAAATTAATAATATATTCCTTGCTTGTAGACTAATGAACTGGAAGTCCATACTGCTGCTATGCCTCAAAGCACTTTCACAATGTACTTGTTTTGAAATAATGTTTATATTTACAATGACTTGTGTTAGAACACCTCAGGTATTCAGGACTTGTAATGGTCTAGTAAAGCATAACATTGAACAGTTGGCTAGTTGCTTTGTCTAAGAAATGTGCAAATAAAGCAGCACACAGATCATTTTTGAAGTTTCAAAAATATTTAAAACAATTTACATGGAGTTGATTTCACGATGCTTGCACGATAAATAGATTCAACAGGTTAATATATTGCTTACATGGCAATGGCATTTTAACAGTTAAACTCACATTCAAGTAACTTGAGGATATGATATACATTTTCATATCTGGTTTGTTCAAGGTGTTTGAAATCTGTGTACAAGGGATTAAATAAAAACTGGAGGTTGGTTAAGGGTTCTTCTTGCTTCAAACATCTTTTCTAACACCGATCAATACAGAGATATCCTTCCACCTGTATCCTGGAGACAATGTCCCACACAATGAGTCAGGAAAAATCCAGCAAGCTTTACATAGGAAACACATGTCTACTTTGCTACAGCAAACCTACACATCGGTTAGAGTCCATTTTTAAAGCATGGGTAATTGATTGAGGTGGATTCCTAGTGCACCATGCCTATTCAAATAAGTGATTTACTCTGCCTTCTAGATTTTTTCTATTTATCAGAAATAAAAAAGTCTAATCAGGAAGTACTTTAGTAAATTTGTTTAATGTTCTTTTATGTTTACTTGGCAAAAAATAAAAATGATCACACACCGAGCACACATGCCACCCCACCCCCCACCCCCCAAAAAAAAAACCCCAAAAACCAAAACAACAAAAACAACCCCAAAACAGATGTGTTATAGTGGTAAATATAACTACTCATTTACCAAAATCTATAAAACAGATTGAAAAGAGTATTTATGTCCTAAACTTTAACCTTAATCTCTCTTACTCTTTTTGGCTAAATAATAAATGTTCTGCAATACCTTCATAAATCAGTATAAATCAATTGGGTAAATTACTCTAATAACACCCTGTTGACTGTTATACGATTAAATGGCTGGTTTTCTTTCAAAATGCAGATTTAATTTTTATAATTATTTTTTGTGGTTGGTAATATTAATAGAAATGAATGTTTGTTGCAGAAAGAGGCTTGAATGATAAATATTTTTGTAGGTGTTTATTATGGTATGTTTATAGTAACATAAATAAAACATAAAAATTGTGTTAAAATATTATCATCATAGCTGCTGTTACTATTGGTGTTAAAAAGACAATAATTAGCATCATTTTTTTCCCATAACACCAAAATAAATATAACACTTATAGCTAGATTTTTCTATTCTGCTTATTCTTGGAATATAAGCATATTGGAAGTCATGTTGGACTGGTAAAATAAAAGTGAATATTTGTATTTTAGAAAAACTAAAATTGTCCTCAGGAATTGAATCTAACTATAATCATGTTCTTAGCTCAAAAATATTTTTGTTCTTTGTCATGCAATGTATGTGTTACTTTAAATATGGTGTTAATGTCAAAAGATAAAAATGTCCTATGTGATGCTAAGTTTCTAAAAACATCTATCTGCTTAAAAAAAAAAATCTGCTTATAAAATGATAAACACAACACCACATTTTATTGCAATTGCTAATTCAATCTGTGTTAATATTATTATAAAACCATGGAAGATATTTGTGACGCAGGATGTTATGATGAAACTGGCTTTTGCTTTCCTTCATATTTAAAAATCACTTTAGTGTTGAAATATTTATACACATGATTTTACTACCTAGTCTACTTTTTATCTTAGTAATGAAAGCTAATTATATATATAGGGATACATATGCATGCGTATGTATGTACACACATATAGATGTTCAAAATATTTTGTTGATATTTTCCATCTCTATTGTAGTCAAAGTGCAAGGCCTCAATACCTTTAGTTTCTATGGGTTTGCTCCTTGTAGTACATAGCACTTGAAAGAAGTTGCCACAATTGCTGTTAGTATTTCCTTTTGTTTGACCGCATGTGATCCTTGGTTGGTTCAGAGGAGCTTGTGTGCTGCCTTGAGAGGACAGATAAACTGATAAGCCTTCCAGCTTTTCTGGTACAAATTATTTGTGCAAAATGCTTTGCTTTTACTTTCTATAACAAGGACATCCTCGTTCCACTGCAATCCATTTAACTTATTGTAGAGAAAGCTAAAAGGTAACTTGATCATATTGTACAAGTACCTATACAAGAAGAATGGTTTTGACAGTAGAGGGCTTTTTACTAAATTATTTTTTTTCCTGCTAGATTACTTTCCAGTACTGAAGCTGACAAAATGGAAAAGAAGGTGCAACTTGTATTATTTGTATTTTTTTAAAAAGTAAGAGCAATTAATGATTGGAGTAATTTCTTGGGTGAGGTCTTGCACTCTTCATATTGCATGAACTTTACAAGATGGTTGAGTAGCTTCCAAAAGATGTGCTATAGTTTTAACCACAAGGTTACAGGCTTGGTGCAGACATATCTGAGTGAGGTTCAATAGAAGGAGGTCAAAGTACTCGTTCTCAGTTGTTGCTTTTAGCCTACAAATATTAATTTTTCTTTCAAATTATTCTTGACAGATACTGTCATGAGCTTTTCCATGCACTTAAGCCCTGAGGCAAAACCCACAGAAGACTTTCTGACATCAATGGGCTTTGGATCTAATCCAAAGACAACTAGTTTCTTTTGGAAATTGTTGAGTGGAATGTAAGTGAAAAGTTTTATACAAGTATTACTGCAGTATATTTATAGCAGTGGCATTTTGAAGATGAGAGAATTGAAGGGACAAAACGCATACTGGAGGAAATTAATAAAGTCATCTTTACCCTATCCTGTAATCTCCTACATTCAGCAGGCAGGGTAGTCTGTGTTTTTAAACATTAAATTCAATTCTTCAAAATGCTGTAAAGGAAGAAACACATGCTTGTCTCTCAAATACCAGACCTTCACTGCATTAATCATGGCATGTTGCTTTACCCAGTTGTATTGAATATTTTGAATACCGAACTGGCAAAACCTGCAACTGAAGGTCACCATAATTGTTATATCCAAATTAGGGCTGATTTTATAGACTTGAAAGACTAGAAGATACTTATGCAGATCTTTTAGGAAGGACGAATTTCACTTTGGTTAAAAAAAAAAAATGAAAAAAAACTAATTTAGTAGTAGTCACACGAATATCCAGACTATTTTGAAATGTGTACAGTGCCACTGAGTGTGAAGAGTGCTTTGCAAGCAGACAAAGTTTCTGACCGCAGTATTACCAGATTCAAATTTGTTCTCCCAGGCCAAAAATGGAAGTTCTGTGGCTTGGGTGAGAATAGTAATGAATTTAAGTAAGCTTAGTACTTAACTTAGGAGTTAAGTTAAGGCAGGAGATAGTAATTAATGCCTGGCATCACTAGCCTGGGTTAACTTGTACTAATCGCTAGAAACTATGTGAAAGCAAATGGGAAAAAAAGACAAAATCCCTGCAGAACACCATGAACTTCTGAATCCCTGAAAAATCATATGCATTGTTCTATATAGATGAAATTAGATCATCTCCTTTCCTGCCTTTTCAGCTCTCAGAAGCTGGGTCAAAATTCTTGTGAGACTTATTTTTCTTTTCTACATTCAAAAGATAATTTCTCCCTTTTGCTTATCTGTCCGATATCTATCACGTGAAACTTTTTTTGCTATTTTTGCAACAGGTGCTAATCTTGAAGTTCAGCCTGCCTGTGTCTTTCCTCATGACTCCTTGTATTCATGGATAGTTTTTTGAAAAAGTGATTTTCTCTCTAACACTTTTCATTTACATTTTCCTTGCCACATGTCTGAAAATCTCACCATGTGTGGGATTCACCTGATCAATGCACTTACCTGGAATGTAGATGGTTGTGTGTGAGCCAGTAGGCCTTGTTTATAGCAGATAGGCTGAAGTAGATACTCCAGCAGCACCATTCATGTAATTCCAAAGTAGATGCAGAGCTTGTGCAGTGTGATACTTAACATTAGGTGCTGTTGCCCTAAGTTTTCTGATCTGCAGAAGCCTGTTACACAGGCTTGTGCCAAGGCTGATGAAACCAAACCAGCCTTGTAACACCAACATCTGCTCCCATGTCTTATGCCGGTGGGAATGTTCCTATGCACCTTAATTCTCTGAAGAAAATAGGTTTTGCATAGGTGGAAGCACTGAAGTCAGTGGCAATAGAGGTCCATTAAATGGGACCTATTTTTCTGTAACATTAATGAACACTGATAGCATGATTGAGCTCATGCTTTATATACTCTGCTGAAAGTGTAAGCTAGTTCTCACAGACAAAAGTCTTGCTGAGCTTTGTTAATATTCCAAAAGAATATGTACATCAGTCCTGTTTGTAAAGGTACTTCTTTTGTCCATGGTTTCACCATGGCCATAGATGACTTCTTCAGACTGGGTGGAGAAGGAATTCACCTCTTTATCAAGTGTTTCATTTAGGATGTTCTTGATAAAACTATAATTCTTTTGCTTGTACTGTCCTCTGATGTATGTAAAATAACAATTTTTTAATTTGAAAAACTAATCAAGTAAAATAATCTTTATAGCCTGAGAAAAAGAATCTATGATTCCCTCTTCCGATAGCTGCTGTTTTTACTGCAACAGCAGGAAGTAATATATAATCCTTTACAAAATATAATGTCCAGATAAAAACACTCTCTCTGTCTTTTTTTTTACCAACAAAAAACCAGCCCATATACCCAGATCACCCCAGTCTCACTGTGAAATAATTTTATCTTGTCCACTTGTTATCACTTGAGGTTTTCCACTGATTTCACAGCTGTATTCCTTGTATCTCCTCCCTGCATGATACCTTAAGGTTTTCTCCAATTTATTTATTTAGATTTTATGCACCAGGATAAGTTACAACTATTTGATACAAAGCATCTCATTTTCCAGGACACCCCACAGGTATTAGCAATTACACTGGAATACAAAAGCTTTTCATCCAAGCAAATAATTTCTTTTCCTGTAAAGAATACAAGATCTCACCTCTGAAAAGGGATTTTTTGTTGTTGTTTCTCTCATAACTGTGAATGACCTGAGACCCCCATCTGGTCTTTGCACACATGAGAGAAAGAAAACCCTTCAAGGGTAAAATATTATTTATTCTATGAGAAAACAATTTTAAATTAGAAAAGGAAAGTGTTTGACTTTATAACACTGCGTGTGTCTGATTTGAATCACTTGCAGCTTGTACTAATACAACCTCTCAAAATGTTATATTGCATAATATCTATGTGGAAAGTATAAAAACCTTTCTCACCAGTAAGCAATTGCATATGGTCTGAAAATTAATCCCTCACTACCAGAATACATAAGTAGAAAGCCAGATTTGTTAGTAGGCTCCAGCTGCTTTGTGCTTCTCAGACAGTGCAAAATAACCATAGACCCAGCTTAAATGTTCAGCTAAAGTGGGTTTACGGCTGCTTTCCATTACCAAAGCAGTGGAAAGCAACTGGAGGGGACTCGTGAATCTGGCCCATTCTACAACTTGACACCACAACCGATGTTGTACAACAATACTAATAGCCTAGCTAGGATGCTTCAGTACTTTCCAATTGCAAACTGCTCAGATGCCTTTGTTAGCTGAGAACCTATGATTGCACAGATGTTAGGTGGAGGAATAAAGAGGAGAAGCTTTGTAATATTAAGTGTCTAATACCTCAGTAACTTTCCACATAGCAGAAGTGTGTGTCCTAGGAAAATGTGCATAAATAATATAGTGTAGTTCAGATAATGGTCAAGGTCTACCACAAATACACACAAAACTATATTGGATTCTGGGAAATTTTGTTCATGTTTCATCAGTGTTGACTTATCCTGATCTGTTTTATGTGTTTTGAAATTGAATCAGAATTTACAAGGTCAGTTACTAGCTCACAGCTGATACACAAACATTTCTTTAATGTTTTATTTAGTTTTCATACTATGTGTGTCACTGGTACTTCTAATTCTGTTCCAAGACCAAAAAAGTGGGTTTTTTTTCCCAGTCCATTTTCCTGTAATCCCAATATTTGGTTACATATTCAAAAGAAGGAAAGAAATCCCAGTTGTCTGTGTGAACCCATCTATAAAGAATGGTAGAAGAAATCTTGACAGATGGAGCATTATTTTTCTGTAGCAGGCAGAAATTACTTTGGGATTCTTTTCCAAACCTTCCACAGTAACAACTGATGTAAAGATTATGTAGAGCTGGAGGATATCACCTACAGCAGTTTAAATTTGCATAAGAATCAAGGGTATTTAAGTTAAAAGCATTTCAGGCTGTGATGCTGATGTACCAGCAGTCAGGAAACACTGTGCCAACTGCCCAGCTAACAAGTGGCAGGCAGTCTAGTGGGCATGGTTCCTATCCAGGTCCTGAGTACAGTACCTGGATCTGCATCTTCTCCCTGCTCTTAGGGATTGGGCTGCCTGTGCTCAAGGTCAGCTCTCCTGTTATGCTGTGTAACCTTAGATGAGACTTTTGTGAAAACCAGCGAAGTTATGAGAAACCTTGTCTGGGACCTCCGTGCATTGCCTTGGGAACTACGTTTACACACCATGGGCAAGAGCTACATTGTAGTTATGCCCGTATCTTATTTTTCTGATCTTGAAATTCCTTTGCTGGCCTGACTTCCTGGATAGGCAAGAGGTCTGCACAGGACCTACAGCAGCATGTGGCAACGGTGGGTTGTGGCTGGCTCTGGCTACCAAGCCCAGTCCAGCCTGGTTTGCCTCACTGGGGGTTTGTGCTATGGGGTCTGGTCAGGGAGTGAGGGCACCATGCTGCCCCACCAGCTCCACTGCCACCCACGCTGGTGCCCAGGGCTTCATCACCACAGTCCCTGCCCACACTGCTCAGTGGTGTCCACAAGGACGTGGAAGGCATCGACATTATGAAAAATGTTATGTTGGTTGGACTATCCACTAAAAGTCAAAAGAGGCAGAACTGTAAAAAAAAATAAAAATGGTCAAGATATGGTGGTTGGAGCAGCCTACAATTACAGACCTATAGCGTCTCCTTGATGTGAGCATAATGTTACAGACTCATTCTGGTTTTGACAGCCTGTCTGGTGTGGCATGGGCTGCACAACAGTGACATAGTTTTGTTTTTACCAGCCTAAAGATTTCAGTATGCAGTAACCTAATACTGTTGACCCAAACTGTTCTTTTCTATATTTTTCCACGATGGCCTATTATGTTTAATGAATAACTGTTGATGATCTTATGGTTATTTCTGCATGACTTGGTACAGCTTTTGATGAAAGAGGATTAAGCTAAGGTGCAATACCTGGTGCTTGCCTCAGTTGGTCTAGGACATCATCTGCAGTTCCATAGTTCAGCTGATGCAGGGAACCTTGACAATCTGTCATGCTATTGAGATAGATATATCAAAGCTTCCAGGAAACAATTAATTCCAGAGTTACTGATAAAGGTACAGCATTAATACCTACATCTGTGTACATTCAGAATCTCACTTACATGACAATCTAAGGCAGCTATGAATAGTATAATACACCCAATGACTTGGATGAGAGCTTAATTTAAGAGCACAAAAAGAAAAAATATTAAATGTAGTCATGTATTCTTTTTTTATCAGTGGATCATTCCTATATATTTTAGTGTAGTTCCTAAGAGGAGAAAGAATTATAATTTTGCTCAGGGAAAGCTTGTAAAACACCTCTTTTCATGTTTTAAATATATATATATATATATGCACACACATATGTAACTGTTATATGTAATGAGCTATAATCTGCATGTAATAGGAGATTCATCATATATTATCCTTGTTCAAAATTGTTCAAATTTTTATTCTTAAAATTTAGATGATCAGAATATATGATTTTATTTTTTGGCCAATGGGTAGAAAGCCTGTAACTCCAGTAACTATTTGTTTGCAAGGGAGAGCATGATACCTGAATTGCTTAGACTACACTGCCATTTTTCTCATTTATGAATTTCTCTGAGCTAGTACATACTAAATTCTTTAGCATAGCCTGAACTGTTAGACATTTTATATAGAAGTAATTGGGGTAATTTTAGGGCTTACAGCATCCAGACTTTTGGTCCCTTTTGTTATTAAATTCTGCAAAATATAAAATTATGTTTTCCAAGAGAATTAATTAAGCAGTCAGTGAGCTCCAGTAGCCATACAACAATAAATCCACAACAGTAAGGCTAGAACCAGAATAGCCTCAATAGGCATTTTCTTTTTTCTTTTTTTTTTTCTTTATCTTCTTTTGCCCCCATGACAATACTTGCTGATGCTTCCAGCTAAGACAGCTTCATCCTGTATATATCTCTTGCCCAACTCTTCTACCTCTGCTTCAAAAGCCAGCATGGAGAATCCTTGCCTAAATTATCAATTCAATGAGGCTAATGCATTGTAAAGAATTAATAACTTCACCATTTCTCTGTTCCTGTTCAACTTACTATTATCAATATTTGAGTTTACTGGAAAAAATATGAAACTACCCCTTAGGGAAAAATGCTTATTTTTGCTCGTCTCCTTTGAGACAAGACTTGCATACTTTGTAACCCACCTGCTCTTTCAAGATGTGTTATCTGTTTTCCCTGAGGCTTGATTCTGGAACCATTTATGTCAGTTTTAAACAGAAGTATGTTCAGAAAAAAGATATATTTTTCCACCAGTAAATGAGATTAACACAAAAATCTGTATCAGTCTGCATTTCATACTTAGTGCTCAGGCTTCACATTTCTTCCATTAGCACTCCCTTTTCCTTTTCTAGAGAGACCTGCTTTTGATTTACAGTAGTAACTTTCAGTCCTGCACCAGGTTAGCCTTTGAGCTATTACTTTTTCATTTTTAACCTTGGGCCAGCTGTTTGTAACCTTCTTGTCTTGCATCAGTGGTATTCAGCCTCTTGTAGTTTAGAGCAATCATGTAGCAATGACCTTATAAACTTTCTCTACCTTTCTCCTTCTTGAGTGTTCAAATTCGCATCTAGTTCAGATACTCGCTTGGCGCTCTGCTTTCAACAGCACAAGTTCTGCTTCAGCAGCCTCTGGCCTCTGTCACTTTGGCTTCTGAAACTGTCTTGGGACCAACATTACTGAGGTAGCTCTCGAACCGGCTGTTTGCAGGCTATGCTTATCCTATTTCTATATTGAAATGTTACAGCCTTTATAGGAAACTGTCACCAGTGTTCAGGGTAATATTTTATCATCTGATTTGGGCCTTTGTGGGTTTTTTTAAGTAGGGGAAAGGTGATTATTTTTTTTAAATATATAATTATGTATTTTTAAAAAATTAAGTCTATTCATAAATTCAGTCTAAAAGGAAGTAGCAACAAACTGGCTTTGTTTTCATCTGCATTTGTTCTATACATTTTCTCTTCCACAACTTTTGCTATCACTGTATTAACTTCTGATCATACCTGGTGCAGGTTTCTCTTTTTCTAACTGATGATAAATTGATTCAAATATCAAAGAAATGCTCAGCACCTGTTGGACTGACACCATATGCTCCTGTCTTACTGATAAATGTCAGAGATGGGTTTCTTCAAAGCATGAGACACACAGCTGATCCATAGAGGACAGCCATGAAAGTGAAAATATATTGCCTGGCATTCACAGGTATAAAGACTTGCCTATTTTGTCCAAGAAATCTGTCAGGGATCCATCACACTGCTAACAGTATTGTAAATTATAAACAGCATATAAGGCTGGAAGGTCATAAACAAGATGCAAGCACCCTCTTGGCTTTACCACATTCTTAAATCTAGACCTCTGTGATACATTATAATAATAAAGGAAAGAAAGAAAAGCAATCAGTTCTTTTAGCATAGATGTTACATTAAAAAAATCATGTTTAAAATTAGGTTGGAGTTTTTATATCTATAAAATTACAAAGCAAATTACTAGATGGTTTATAAAGTCTAAACAAATCCTTGGAGTTACCTTTGTCTTAATAAATTCACTTCAAAATTATTTGTTGCGATTTAAATTAATGTGTTAATTTTCTGTTTCTGTTGGGCTTTTTGAAAGATGACCAGGATGTAATCTCAGATCTTAGAATTTTACTTTATCCTTAGTTGAAAATTCTAACTTTATTCCAAAATTCTAGAAATATGGAGAAGCTTTTAAATAAACTTGTGTCTCATGATTGTAGTTGAGCTGAAGATTTCAGGAAGTTATCTCATTAGTGTATCAGCAAGGTGACACAGATGCAGAAATCCATTATTTCCACCTGAATATAAATTTTCAGATTACTTATCTCAGTTTCTGGTTTTAAAGAACACTCACACTTTAAAAGCCCTTAACAGAATATTATTCATCTGATGCAAAATCAGTTTATAATTGTATGTAATAGATTAAAATAGATATAACTGTTGTCCTCCCTGTTTAGTAATGTTTTTACTGCAATACACTTACAGTTTGTAGAGTGAACATTTACTCTCATGAGCGCATGATGCTTGACTTCACGTTTCTTTGTTGTAATCTTTTTGCAGACTTTTTGTATTCCTCAATGTATTTTCTTAAACTGTTATGCAAAACCTACTGACACTTTGCTTCATAGTGGAAAATTGGAAGGGAGGAAGGACATAATTTTTTGTTACTGCTTTGAACAGTGTGAAATGAAAGACTGGAATTTGCTTTGCTCCTTCTTGTATGACACTCATTAACGTTTTTTGGTTTGTTTTTCTTCAGTTGTCATTCTTTGGAAAAGGCCCTTTTGTGTATTTATTGCCTGCTTTATGGTTTTTTTCAATTAGAAAAAAAAAAGTGCCACATGATGTGCATCTGTTATATTCAAACAGCTGGATTCAAGTGATTAATGAGTTTAAGTATTTCCAATGTGGAGAACTAAACTGCTGGTATCCATGGATCTGAATTTCAGGGTATGGTGAAATGTATACAGGAGAAATCAGCAGTCTGTGGCAGAAAGTTTGCAGTAATTCCTGATTAAACTATGGCTTTTTGGACTAAGCTTCAAGAGTTGGGGTAGCATATCAAAGACCCTGTGAAATTTCTGTGGGGGAAAAAAAAGAATTACACCATATATCTGCATCAAGTGTGTATGTGCATGTGTATATCTATAGTCTAATTAAATATCTTTGCAAACTCATGAAATGGCTACTATTAGGCCAATTACAGTGACACACGTTTAATACCTGTAGCATTCCTGGGAATGAACTGATGTTTTCCCATGTACTTACCCAGCCAATGTTCCTTCCATATCTTAAGATCATTGTTGCTAGTTTCCCTCAAAGTAAGTGGGGAAGGATTATGGTTAATCAGCAGCATCCTGAGTCCTTCATCAGAAGTATGATGACATTGAGGATGGAAATGACTTAATATGCATTCTAGGGTCTGCTGAGAGCTATTTTGTTTTTTCATAACTGTATACTTTGCTTTTTCTTTGTTGGTCTGCAATTCCACAAATACACAAAATTTGCCCTATATGCTGTATTTTACATTTGTTGGATATATGTTCTTCCACATCCCTATAACTGGTTTTGCCCAGCTCCCAAGGTGGCTTTCCTTTAATGACCAACAACTGACCATTTGAAGAACCTGTCTGACTGAGGGGTTCTGGCTTCATCATGTGTTGGTACTTTCAGAGCCTTTACAATTATCTAACACTGCACTTCTCTGTTCTGCGTTCTTATTCTAGGGTCATAGTTCACTCTGTACAGGAAGGTTGCTTATTATTACTACCTGCTAATTACAGATAAGTATCAAAATTACTCTAACAAGTAAGCTTTATACAACACAATTACTCAAAGCTAAGATAAAACTAAAACTAATTAGGTAATATTCACCTGGTCATTAAACAATTGCCATCACAGCTGAACAAGTTAAAACAAAAGCTTCAGGCAAGTCAAGCCAAGTGAAGCCTGACGAGTCCTAAGACCTTGGAGGCTTAATGCAGTCCCTGAATCCTATTGCTAATAGTAATAATACAATATTTACTGGACTTGCATGCTACAGTGAAGTGTGGAAAGAATGGGTGTGCTGTTGGTAATAAGAAAACTCAGAGGTGGAATCTTACGTGTAGTCTTGTCTACAACACTTTGCATGCAAGGAAGCTGTAATACATCAAAGCTGTAAGGATTTACACATGCTTAACTCAATATAGAGTCTTCTTTTTGTAATAGGGGATGCTTTTCTGTCTGAAGAAAATAATTAAGATGCCAAAAGGTCTAATAAGTAAGCTATAATATTAAATTTAAACATTTTTGTGAACTGACTTCTCTACATTGATTTAGTCTCTCAAAAACTTTTTTTAAGTTTCAACTGTATTTTTGGTATAATTATCTTAGAATTTACTGTCATTTACTTTAGGAAAAAATCACTTCTATATAGAGAAAAGTCATCATTTTAATAACTTATGACGACATTTATTCAAACTATTCTTTCTTTCTGAATACTCAGAAAATCTGAGAGAATTGGATTGTCAAAGGAAGAGCAGTAGAGCTGCAATACAATGTTGGCTTCATGTTTGGGGTGGGTGTTGGTTTTTTTTCAAAATCAGAAGTGTGTGTAATAGGAGGTTTCCCATTTTCCTTGGTCTGAATACAAATGACTTTCAAAAATGAAAATTTCAGTTGTTCATGCAGTAGATTCCACAGTCTTTAATTATATGATATATCACTCATTCTTTTATAACATAATTTGATAGATATGTATTTTATTAATTTCCTACATGTGGCGTAAGTATAGTGCTATCTCACACTTAAAAGTATTAAACATGTTATGTTAATGATCAGGGAGCAGTACATCTGTGGAAACCATATTGTATATAGCATATATGTGATATGGAATGAAATGTGAGATCCTTGTCTATTCTTTTTGAGACACTAGTAGAGTTTTGAAATCTATATATATTAGAAATTACTGTAAGTGTCATCATTCTAAAGAAACTTCTGTGAGTGTATAAGAATCATGCAATACACAAGATCTACTGTAGGAGAAATATTCAGTAATAGTAAAATCATCCTTAGATTATCATAACAGTGAAAGTCCTGTATCCTATAGAAGTTTGATTCTGCCCATGTCAGGTTTTAAAGTTTATTGTTGAGATTGTGAAGTTTATAGTTTCCCTTATCCCTGTAGTTAATTATTTAATAACTAAATGTAAGTTATCATTTATAGTAAGCCATCTGAACAAAACTGTAAGGGCAGATTTACTGATAAGGTAGGATACCTGGGTCTTATGACTTCTAGGGCAGTGTGGCCACCTGTGGTAGTCAGCACTTGGGGTGGGAGTTCAGGAGGTGATGGGTCGGAATAGAGCTGCCTGCTGAGCGGACACAGCTGGGGAAATTTCTCCTGGAGGAAAGAGCAGCAGCAGAAAGAAAAAAAAATTCAAAATTGTTGGGTTTTTTATTAACAACCTAACTATAATTTTATCAGCTAGCTCTTTTGAAGTAGATTAAGTCACACCCAGCACAAGACCATAGTTTTCCTGTTAGTTGTGCCTGGTATGATGGCTGTTCCCTACCACTTAAGGAGAGAAGAGCCTCCTGGTAGTGCCGCCTGCTGCACCTGGCTGAGATGCATCCAAGCCCTTAGTATTCACATGAAAAGAAAGAATGAATAGAGAAAGTGAGGGAGCTAGCAAGTACGTATTTTAGTGAGTTTGGAAGCATAAAAATCTTTCTCCTCATGGAGCGTTATAGTACCAATGAATGTTAATTAACCTTGAAAGGGTATTAGCAAAGGGTGTGATCCTCTATTTTAGTTTAGAGAGGAGAAATGGCCCATTTCTGTAATAACTAGAACAGTTTAAGCTTCTACATTTGGGTCTAAGTATAGTACTTATATATTGGTTTGTTCCCAAAAGGTAGTTTGGATACAGATTTTTAACTAGCAAAATACCAAAGTGGCTATCTTTTAAAACACCTGCATAACCTATACATGTTCATATTTTCTTTCTTTCTGACACACACCCTTGGCTGTTCAGTCAGACATATGTAAAATTTTTATCGACTAGATTTAATTTGTAGGATACCCAAAGGACAGGTGACTTAAAAATATTTTTTTGTCCTAATAGAGGAGATTTTAACCATGAACAATGGCTGCTAAATTCATTCACTGCACAAGAAACTGCAACAGGAATCAAATATTTACTAATTATTCCCTACACTGACACCCAATTTCTTAGGTAATCTGGATTTCTAAATCAAATCAAAACCTATCAGATCTCAAGACACATTAAAAACTAAAGGACTGTATAAGTCCATGTTAATGGGGAGACTCCAGTTAAATCTGATATTTTCTATGGGTGTATTTTATCTTTGTTATTTAAAACAGTGGGAAGATGGTTGTAAAAGAACATTTGGGGAATGAAGAATTTTTCTGCCTCAGGTAGAGCTTTCATTATGTTGCTCCAGGTGAGAGAAATTTAAATGCAGATCCTATTGCAGACTTTATCTTCATAAAGTTTGGCTCAAAGGGAAATCAATCTGTTACATAAGAATTACCAGAAATTACTTGATCAAAGGCCTCATCTAGTCAATTTTTTAATACCTCTGAAGGCAGGATTTCCCCAAGCTCTCTGTGTACCTATCCCAGCATTTGACCTCCTGCATTGTGAAAAACACTCACCAAGTAGCCAGTTGGACTTACCCTGGTTGCAACCTGATTAATTACCTCTCATTCTGCTCCTGTGTACCTCTGAGAAGAGTCTGGCTTTGGCTATTTTGTTGGCATAGTGTAGAGAAGAGGGAGAGGACGAGATCATTTTCCCTGATCCATCTCTTCGTAATGATTAACTTAACTAGATTCCTCAACCACTCCTTACGTATCATATTCTTAAGGCCCAGCTATCTTGGTGGCCCTCCACTGGTCTTGCTCTTGTCTGTTTCTATGCCTGTCATCTTACCAGAGATTCAAAACTGGTCATAGTACTTCAGATGTGGCCTCACAAGTGCTCAAGAGAGGGGAAGAATCACTTTCATAGACTCGCTGCTCGTGGCTATCTTTAGGTGGGGTTTTATTAAAGCCATCTTCTGCAGTTCAGAATTATGTTAAGATACATCAGACACCGAAAAAAAATCATGTTTATGTGTGTATACTGTATGTCACCTACATACTGTATGTCTTCCTTGGTTTTCCTTTTGTTTGTTTTGTTATCTGGATGGTTGGTTGGTTTTGTTTTTTCATGAGTAGTCCTTTCTGGGTACTCTGAAAATTGTCATTCATAACTCCATAACTACATATTCCTGTATACCCTACAGCTGTAAATACTCAAAGAAATGATCAAGTCAGATCTTGCAAACTCAAGGATCTCATAAGTTGATGTGTGGAAGGGAAGGAAGAACATGCAAAGACAACTTTGCTACAGATTGTGGTACCAATGTTCAGTACTAATCTGTATTTTTTCTGAGTTTCTATTTAGCCAGTGGTTTGCCAGTGGGATTTGATGAGGTACAGTGCTTCTGGAAGCCTTGTCTTTCAGATAAGGTTTGAAGTCATGTCACAAGTAGTGGCATTCATTGTTACTCTGGCTTCTTTTCCAAGTAGTAAGGCTATCTTTTATTTATAGCCTGCTTTCTTAAATCCTGTTTGGATATATAGCATCATGGCTTTTCAGTCACTGTTGTAAAGCTTTGTATGCCAGGAAGACTGTCAGAACGGAAGGTTCAGCACTTTTGCGAACTGAATTTAGACTGAATAGGGCATGGAAAGCATAAAGGTGATACCTGTTTCACACTGAATATGTTTACTCAAAAGACTAAATCCTAAAATAATTTTATTTCATTGTATTTGCATTTTATTACCAACATAACAAATACAGTAATTCTACTTATAACTGTATGTTGTTCAATGGCTTTTTATTCTTGAAAAAACACACATTTTAATGAGGGCTAAAATAATTTATGTGCATAGAGGAGTTTGCAAATTTATGTAGCTCTTTGAGAAAAAAATAACATAATAACATTTTTGTTTGTTTTTAATTTGGATTGTACTTACTTTGTTCAACTGGCTAGATCAACATAAGTGCTTTATTGAGTGACCCTTAGTTATTTTTATATACTGTGAAATTATTTGTGAGGTAAAGGTAACCAGTTTAACTGAAAAAAATGACAGCTTAGGATTTTTTCATTGTGAAAAGAATAACACAAGTGTTCTTTATAGTATTAATGCAATTAGCTGCATCTTAAAAGAAAAGAGAGTCTATATATTTCACCCTGAGCTGAAATAATCAAGACACATCAATTCTCAAGAACAGGATGTAGAAGTCTGAAAACAAGCTTTCAGTAAACAACTCTCTTTTTTTCCTTTTTGGTTTTTTTTTCCTCCCTTTTTTATTTTTTTGACAGGGGGAGCAGCTTTGGTTTAAAAATTACTTTTCTCAAGTAGAGCAATAAAGACATTAAGCTGTCTATGGAGATATCCCAGTTAAAGGATTGGACTGTATTAATTTGATAACCCATTAGCACTCTTATGTGGTTTGGTCCTTCAGGAAAACTTTCTTCTTCCTTGAAGAAAATGCTTTGCTTTCATTTCTTCAGGGGATATTTGATTTCATTTATCATTCTTGGTAACAAATTTCACATGCTGTTCTTGAATCTAATTTAACATATATTTTAGCTTATGTAAATTCTAAATTTGCTGTCTTTTCCTCTCCAGAATTTTCTTCCGAGAATTTATCTCCATCCAGGAAACAAATCATGTTAATTTCCTCTTTCACTGTGTACCCATGATCACACATACATTTTCACACATTTTGTTTATCTAGAACAACACACTTGTTTTTTGTTGTTGTTGTTGTGTCACTGTCTGTATACTGTAATCTGGGGCATCCTGGCTTTTCTGACTTTTCCTAAGTCTAAGAAACAATATACTCCTGAAAACATTCATCTGATGCCTGCTTTGCTGAGTAAGTCTGTGGAGCAACCATAGCTGAGAATCCAATAAACCTTTCAGGCTGGAAAAATTGCTTTTTCCCCTCATATGAGTATTTAACTTATGAAAATTGCTTGAGGCATATCCTGAAGCAGTTGCTCAAATGGAGCTGCTGTGTGTCAGTACTATACTAGCATATCTTCTCCGCTCACTTCCCACACATTTTCTAGTGTACAAGGCAGGAAAGTGACACTGACAAAAAAAAATAATCCTGATCTATTTATTGAAAATTATTAAATGCCAAGCCTAAAGATATGTAGCCCCCCGTTGTTTCATATACAAATGGGAAAAAAAACCAAACCAATTTCTAACCTTATCTCTTTAGTGACATGATGTTAACTTGCTTTTATTGCAGTTTATTCTATTTTAATTTGTTCCCTCACCTTCACCATTCTGGGAATTATTTTATATAGTGTTAGTTTCTCACTGGAACCTCTTACCTTCTTCTTTTTAAAGAAATAGGACAAAAATAGAGATTTAGGCAAATGTCAAAGTCACGGGAAACTCTTCACTTTTCAGCCTGCTGTAAACTCTTTTTATAGGTAGAAAGTGTGTTAGAATAACACTGCTCAAATATAGATAGTTTGTTGAACTGTGCATCATTCACTTGTATCTAGCTTTTCTGAGGTTTATCCTTTTATTCCCTTGTGTTTCTCTTTAAATATGTTACAGACATTTATTACATTGGGTCCTAGAAAACAAACAAAAAGACAAGGTCTGCAGGTTTTTCCATGATTATTTTTTTCTTATTATTTTCCATTTTTTAGTACATTACCCTCAAAACTGAATGTGAATGAAGATGTCTTCTTTCTCACTGGCAGTGTTTTTCTGTCCAACTTGTTCACTAATTTCAGTCATAAGCAGAAGTTGAATAATCATATATTTTGCTGCTGTCATTTTAATCCTTCTTGTTGTTACTGTCCACAGGAAAAAAAAAAAAACAAAACATAAATGAAGGAAAAAAATGTCTGAATTTTTCATGTACAGAAATATCCAACTATTGCAAGTAACATGAAAATGCTGGGACCTAGCAAGATGTTGCATACCATATAAGAAGCTATGCTGAGGGTGATGGATCACCTATCTAGATTTAAGATAATGATGTGGAAATTAATTGTTCTGAGCAAAAAGGCAAACAGAATGAATTTTCCCTACAGACATCATTTTGGTTTTGCAGTTGTTGGAAAGCTGAAACTGGTTGCCCTTTGAACCCAAAGGTATCAAATTTTGTCTCACAGTCTTCCATATCAGGTTTTGGGGTTTTGGTTTTTTCTTTCCCAGTCTTGCTTGATCCAGTTTTGGTTTTGTAGGAGTTGGGTTTTTTTTTTTTTTCTCCATTCAGTAATAGTTTCAATGGAAAGTATCCCTCTCGGCAGTTTCAGCTTCGGGGACAATAGCAGCATCCAGATATTAGAGAGACTTCTAATCTAACTTAGTATCACTAAGATGGAGATTCTTCACTGGCTTGCCTTGGCATATTTCATAACTGTTCAGATTTAGCTTGCTTTGAGCCCTACAGAGAGCAGATCTAGCATGCAGTACTCAGTCCCAGAAGTATTACACAAAAGTACAACAGGTTTAGTATTTCTAGCTACTGGCTTGAAATGAAGACATAGGCCTCCACAATGTCACTGAATCAACAGCTGGAACTGTATGGGGTTGGTCTGTGAAATAAGACTTGCTGCGTCCTCAACATGATATTGTGGTGTCAAAGCTGAGCAAAATTATTATCTTTGCTCACTGGGATTGGTTGTGCCAACGTGGAGGCACAGCAGCTTTGTTAAAAGGCTGGAGTGTCAAAGTGTGGTTGTGGCCTCAGTGGCTGAGATCCTTTCACAGAGTCATAGACAGTTTAAGGTTGTCAGGGACCTCTGGAACACAACTCATCCAACCTGTCCTGCTCAAGCAGGGCCACCTAGAACTGGTGGCCCAGGATCATGTCCAGATGGCTTTTGAATATCTCCACAACCTCTCTGGGCAACCTGTACCAGTGCTCTACCACCCTCCTAGTGAAAAATTGTCTCCTGGTGTTCAGACAAAACCTCCTGTGTTTCAGTTTGTGCCCATTGCCTCTTGTCCTGTCACTGGGCACCACTGAAAAGAGCCTGGCTCCATCATCTTCGCACCTTCCTTTCAGGTATTTATATATATAGATGAGGTCCACACACACACACACACACACACACCCCAAGACTTCTTTTCTCTAGGCTAAACAACCCTGGCGCTCTCAACCTTTCCTCCTAGGATAGACGATCCAGACCCTTCATTATCTTCTTGTTGTTTTACTGTCTCCAGTATGTCCATCACTTTCTTGCACTGAAGAGCTTAAAACTGGACCAGTACTCAAGGTGAAGCCTTGCCAGTGCTGAGTAGAGGGGAAGGATCACCTCCCTTGACCTGCTGGAAACATTCCTCTTACTGCAGCTCAGGATGCCATTGGTGGTCTTTGTGGCAAGGGCACAAGGGCACGTTGTTGGCTTATGTACAACGTGCTGTCCACCAGGACTCCAGGTCCTTTTATGCCAAGCTGCTTTACAGCTGCATGGTCCCTGGCATATATTGGTGCTTGCTTTCGTGCTGCAAGGGATCAGCTTTGCTATATACAACACAATAACTCTAGTTATTTGAATTAAAGGAAACCAAATGGGTATAGAATTTGACAAGATTTTGGATAGCATAGCATACCATTACCTCCATATGACATTATATGTGCTGTGATGAGAAATAAATTTTCTGAAGGAAAGGTGTTGGCTTAGCAACATCAAAACCTATTGAAAAGTAGAATGAACATGCACCTACAGAATTTGAGAAGCCTCCCCACCAATGTTATTTAGAAATATTTTAACTTTAAAAACTTGCAACTTAGTGTTTTAAGAGAGAGGGAGAGATGGGCCTTGAAAATGCTTGTTTAATTTCTTGTGAATTTCTTCTAGAGAAGGAGAAATGTGATATTTGTGCTCTATTTGAATATGCCAGCTCAGTCTCAATATTCAGAAAGTTTGTCACAGGCACCAGAAATGGAGACTCAACAAACTTGATATTTATCTATGTAAAAAAATCCTATTGCTTATCACTTTTTGCTTCCAAACGTGAAGCCTCAAGGTGTGTTCAGAACATATTTCAAACAAAAATCTAAGTCTCAAATCCCTGGGAGCTAGAAGAATAGTCAAGGGAAAGATGGCCACATACTCAGTGTAATGTGCTTCACTTTCCCTGATCATCAGAAGTCAAACACCCTGAGATGTGACAGCAGGCAACATGAATCCTTGGGCTGACCTAATAAAGTAATAAGGTAACGCTATTGAGACTTAACACAAAAAAACCCCAACAACAAAAAACCCTACCCCACCCCCCCTCTGAAACTACCACCAAGATAAATTGATAAATAGCATTGAACAATCACTTTTAAGGACAATATTTTCTCATTCACACTCTTTCTTATTTTCTACCAGCTTCCAAGGCAACTGAAGTAGGTTAAAAAAAAAAAAAAAAAAAAGCTGAAAGAATACTAGGAAACAAAAAACATGATTTGATAAGTCGAGTGGGGAAAAAAAATATGCATCTAAAATGGGTAATAAAATGATAATACTCTACCAGATTCAGAAATGGCCCTCCTGGGTTATCCTTCCTGAAAAGTATTCTGCTTCCCACAAACTGTGGGGAATTTTTTGTTTTTTTTTTTCTTGTGTGATTTTATGTATCAGAACTAATGGGAAGGGCTCAATATCCCAAAGGTAACTGAATGTATTTCAGCAGATAGTTTGCTTTCATGGTAAAATCAGTTTATAGGTGGTATATCTAAAACTTTTCAATGTAAGTTTTTTCATGTAATTCTTGCCTAGGTGTGCTGGTTATTGTTGCTATATTTATTAATATTTATTAGTCTTTACTGTGATTTACAGGGGAGAAAATCCTCTGGAACAGGAATTCTGGAATAGTTACTGTTGTGTCCCTGCGCAGAATCCGGACTCAAGTTAATTGGAGAAAAAAGAAAAAAATAAACAAGCCCCCTACAATCCTAATAGATTTAAATAAAACCTTTCTGATGTTGCTGGAATGCTTATTTAGAAACTTAACCTTTTAGCAAGGGATAGGGTAAAATTACTTCTGTTGAGAAGGATCGGATGTTTAATTATGTTTTGTAGGCCTTCTGTTCAGGACTGCACAGTGTCCACATCTGACATGGAAGGACTGATAGCAGTAGGTATGTCACTGCACAAAGGTCCTGGGAGGCATCAGCCTTTGCATAGTGAGTTGACTGCTGGTTTTTTGGGTTTGTTTTGTTTGTTTGTTTGTTTTTTAATTTGCTGTATGATTGGTAGAATTAGTATTGCTAAGGGCAAAACCTGCTAGTCCATGAACTGGTCACTTAAACACTGAGGTTTCCTTTTGCCTGCTCCAGGTTCCCATCTCTAAAAAGTTAACAGTGCAATGATATTAGTTTAGCTCTTAATGCCACCCGAATACTGTTACCAGTCCCAACTGGTCTATGATAGGAAAGAGAATTTGTGACCCTGTAATTTCTAGCTAGCATGAAAGCAAAGAAAATGCAAAATATTTTCAAGTGGACCACATACGTATGCCAGTTCTGTTCCAACTGAGTGGGAAGATCTGGAGAACAGTAATTGGTGAGCTTTCAGCATCCTGTTTTCCCTTCTAAAAGAAAACCAAAGTAGAAAACATTGATCTCATCATTGAATTCATTATATGTAATATTGCCCGTTTGATGTATCTGTAGCCCTCATCTCAAATGTTTGAGGGGAGAGAAAAAGAGGCCAGCACAGTTAGAAATGAACTTAAACAGATAAATTGAGCACAACTGTGATGTACTGACAACTTTAAGTGGCTGATTACAGCTTGCTTGCCTAATAAGTGTAGCAGCTGCGCTAGGATAGAAAGAGGCCATGATGATGTGCTGCTACTATTAAAATGACAGTAAATAAACTGGTTTCTCAGATGGATACTATTCTCAATTTCTACCTTATTCACCATCTGAATAACAGTTTATAGCACTTGTGTTACAACAGTGACCAAGCACACAGCTGAAAGGAGGATGCTTTAAAAAAAGTATAGACTACTTTTCAGTATTTTACAGCTTAAATAGAACTGCTAAAATAGACTGGGGGCACAGAGAACTGACATGACTTACTCAAGGTCAAACAAAAAGTCTTCAGAGAATAAGGAATTCAGCTTATATCTCTCATCCTTTGCCTTTACCATAAATATATCCAGCAATTGGCTTATCTCTAAACGCTGGATAAATTAAAGGGGCATTGTCAAGTTTGCTAGATTCCCATTTGAATTAGTTTTCTCTTATATCTATCTAAAACCTCAGTGTAATCCTTTATTAAAAATACTTCATTTTCCCCCAGATCATTATATGAATCATTATCAGCATAGAAAGGCTCATGAGGCTACTAACAATAACAAAGCCGAACATGTGGGTTATGAAAGAAACCACTCCAGAGCTCAAACAGATTTCTCTTTCAAGCTTCTCAGGAGGCATTAGAAACAATGGAAAAAATATTATAAAAGTCTTACTTTCAGAGGTTTTGAACTGCCACATCTGTTGAAGTTTAGTGGGAGTTACAGATGCTGTATGCTTCAGTACACCTAACCAATAATTTTAAATATAGTTCAATTATTGTCATCTTTAAAAGCATAACAATAAGACTAATTGTATGCTCCTTCCACTAACCAAAGAACATCATATCAGTTATGGTGCAGTGTTCAGAGGTAGCATTACTTATGGCCAGATTATCAATTTAAATGGGAGGAAAACCTCTAAATCCATACTGTTGTACAAAGGTTCAAATGCCAGGAGTGCCAGATATTCCAGAGAGAAACATAAGGCATGTGACAGCATGTATGAGCACTGGTGTTTAGACGAACTTTGATCTTTTAACACAACAACAGTTGAAACTTGGACTGTCCACCTAAACAACGTGTGATGACATTGACGCATATGTAAAAATCATGCCTGGCATGTTACAGATGGAACTGCTTTGGGGCTGGAATAGATTTTGTCTGAAATATCCTTGAAGTCTGTTGCTGAGTTCCTTTGGGATCTCTTTACCTTTTGGCAGAACCAGATAAGGGATACATCTTCAAAATCTCTCTGTTGAAAGGAGGTGGTGACTCTTCTATTGTAGCATTTCCAAAGTGCTTCACTTTGAACTCTTTTGTAGTTACTATGCAGTATTTGCTTTGCATGACTTTTTATTTTGCAGTCAGCATATTCAAGCATTGAGGGATTTCAAGAGTTTTAAAAGACAGGATTTTCTGTCACCTCTTTCTTCTTTCCTAGTAGAGTTAGATGCTTGTGTGCATGCTCTACATCTCTGTCATGGGAGCATATATTCCTATGATGCCATATCAGTTTTCATTCCTCCTCTTCTTTCCCATCCTTGTGCTATTTTTATAAGCATCAGCAAACCATTGAACCAGGCAGAACTGGCATGCGGAACAAGTTGTTACACGTAGCTCTACAGGAACAAAGGTATCCTCTTTTATCTCAGAACAGCAACTAATCAGTGAATTTATCCTCTTAAGGAGCTTCATCACAGTCCCCACCACCACTACCATAATCTTCGTGTTCTTGCTACTAGTACCTTTTTGCAGGGCAAGAGAAACGGAACATTTTCATATGTCTCGAATGACTCCCAAGTTTTCTTCTTGCAACAGACCAATTATTTTTACATTTAATGAAAAGAATAGAAAGGTTTGAGTCCATGAAAGAAGAGTGACTTAGAGCAGGAGGCCTGAGGAATCCCGTTGTAAAGGGGACCAAAGATAAAGGCTGCTGCTTTGCACACCGAGATTCTGAAAAACTATACTCTGTATAAATTCTGTTTCCTGTGTCCCTCACCTATCCTTTCTCGACTGTGCATGCTTAATTGTTCTTCTTAAATGTCTGAAAAAAGAAAAGTTGTAAAACATTATTGCAAGGAGAACAGAACATTTTCTGTTCTTGAGTTAAGAATGATCATCAGCAAAAGGCACTTGTCACAGAGTCAGGGTTAAGACCTTAGAAACCCAGTCAGTAGGAGAGTTAAAAATTAGATGGCTGCTTGAAGCAGGTCCTCTTCTTTAAGAAAGCACATTAGTCTACAAGTGCCTCTCCAGGTATAGAGAAGGTTTAGCCATTATCTCCAATTAATCTTCACTTCTGGGGTGAACCTTTTAGTTGTTCATTGTTTGACATAGAATATATAGTTTGAATTTTGTTTTCTTAATATTAAAACTTTTTTGGTTTATTAATTGTCAAATAGTCTACAAGAATCACGGAGCCTGACACTGAGAACTGGATCTGGTTTTGGAGTGTGAAATTGAGGATTTCCGTTCCGTATATCTTTGAGTAATAATTTCTTGCTACAAAAACTCTTTGAAAAGTCTCATAAGGGGAAGTTGCCACGGAGACAAAAAAAAATGTTCATTTATATTCATGAGTTATTGTAAGGGAGGGATAGGCCTAATTAAAGCTGTTTCAGCCCTATTTATCCACAAATATCTATATAAAAAGAGCTTGCCTCAAACCAAGTCCATTCCTCAAAAGCATACTGGTTTTCCCATGCACTCCAGAGAAGTATTGTGTAGTTGCCTACGACAGCAGTGAATACTAAATATTCTAAAGTAATGAGCCTATCCCTGCTGTATATTTTTGGGGAAAAAAAGTAATCACTGCTGCCGCTGTAACAGTGTTGCTGAAAACACTATTGAGAATATATACCACACAGGAGATACTAAAATAGTTCATATAAATGAAAAGAATGAGAAAAAATACAACTTCTTTTTTGTGTAAGCGTACGTGTATAAAATATCAGTCTAGGATTTATGTGACTTGTGTTTCAATTCACTGAATAATTGATGCTCCTGTCTTCTGGATTTATCTAGAGCTTGCTTAAAGCTCTGCTGTTTCTACCTGTGTAAACAGATGTTAGTTCCAGCTTTTCTCTTTATCTAGTCCGTTTCTCATATCTTTTCTCTTGGCTTTCTCCAATCCAGCATCAAAAGCATAAATATGTCAGCTCATTTTACATTGAGTAAATAATTTCTCTGTGGTTTAGTTGCTACATTGCACTATCAGACATTTCATTAAAGATATGCATTGTCCTGCTGCTGCCTGAAGATTTCGTTAAGGTTTTTTTTCACTTCAGCTTCATATTTTATTTTCACATGGGCAGCAGTATTGTGTATGTGGCCTTATTCTACCACTTGGACATGTATTCAGTTATGTTTTATTCTTCAAATAATCCTACAGCTCAGCTACAACTAAGCCTGAGGTTTCCTTTAGATTTTATAGCTCTCTGAGAAAGGAATACTAAGTGGAACAGTCAAGCCAATAGTTTCCTGGCTGTTGAGAGCTTTTGAGTGAGGCTGACAAAACTGAACATGGCAGCACAAGACATTAGGCACCTGCCCAACTCTGCCCTAAAATACATGAAATTTGGGTTTCGGAACTGGACACCACGTTAAAAAAATCTGACTTTTATTTGTTAAAATTCTTTATTTTAAAAAATATCTGTTAGCTTCCTCCCAGAATGAAATAAACAAAAATGAAATAACTAGTGTTCCTTATATTATTGTCTGCTTAGAGTTTGAGAAATTGAAAAAGACTGGTGAGGGAACACTTCTAAACATCTGGATTAATATAATTTGTATTATGAGGTCTCTTTCCTCCTTTAATAATTGTGTTCAATTTCAGTTTCTGTCTCAGCCCAGGGCTTAGACTGTATTTCATATTCTGGTGAGCTGACTTTCAGACAAAGGCATTGGTGTCTTAAGAGATATTATATCCCCTGTACTACTTCCTCTATATGTATAATGCACTCACTTTTATAAACTTATTTTCAACATAGTCATATAGTTGAGTCTAAACTGTCACGTTAATTTTCAAATAGACTCCTGACCATCTTATGAGTTAGTGTTGGTTGAGACATTGATTGCAGCTAGAGTCCAGCATCTGTGTGCAGTTTCTGTTTTCCAAACTACTGCGCAAACTCTTGAAAACTGAGTGAGATATTTGAAAAGCGTACAATGGAAATATGGGAACTTTGAGTTATTTTTATGTGTATGTTGTGAATTAGGCGAGTACTTATTTGTTCTAATTTTATTGTTATTTTTTCTTGTTAAATTCTTTAAAATTAAGGAAAAGCAAACAGGTCATTGGCACTTCCATTTTTTTGCTATAAACTATAAACTTAGTTTCACCATTCAGTCAAAACTATAAACTTAGTTTCACCATTCAGTCAAAACAAAGAACCTGGAGTGCATTTAGCTGAAATCACAGTAGTTTTCAAGCCTGTCTTCGAAGATTGTATATTCTTTGTAACATAAAAACTCTAAACATTATGATCGATGCAATTTACATTTACAAGCCTATTTTAGTACAGCTTTCAGTTTCTGCATTATTTTTTTTTGAATTGCTGTGATGATGATTTGGGAAAAAATATAATATACATTTTGACTTTTGTTCAGGAATTATTGCTGTGATTGCTATTGAGAAGAATGTGACTCATCAACAGATTAATAATTGGGGGGAATGGATGGACAACCAAACTCTTCATGAATCTGCATGGGTGTTGAAGCACCACTAACGTAACACCTAGTAATATTTACAATACCTCGTATGTAATTGTACTGCAATCATGTTCTATTATAGGTAGGGCACTTGCACATTTCTTTTTGCTCTTCTACTGTTTTTAGCTTCCATAAGCAAGATATATACTACTGCTTTTATCTAGAATTTAGCACCTAAAAATATTAAATACCAACAAGTAATTCTGGATCTTAACCTTAGTAGTTACACCCAAAATATTTCTGTATTAAGGGAAATTAAACTGGATGTAATAACTAACTTTAGAAACAGAATGTCAACCAATGTTTAGTGAGCATGTCAAATGACAGAGGGTTAGTATTTCTTGAATACCTTCTGTGATTTCAGTGAGTCTATTTGAAAAGTACACTATTGCTTAATCTGTGAACTTTTAGCAATATTTTCCTCCTCCTGGTCTTATCTGCTAACTGGAAAACTGTGGGAATCTGACTTCAGTGTGGTTCACACCAAATCCACAACAAGAAAAAATAAAGGAATTCAATTTGCAAGATTTTTTTTTTTAATTGCTACTGATGAAACATCGTTAACTAAGCCTTAAGATGAGCTTTTTTTTTTTGTAGTCTATGATTAATCTGGAATCACCCAACTGAATCAGTAAGTTTCAAAGAAAAAACAATAACTTTTTGCGCATGCCAGGTGATGTTGTAATTAATGTAGTGCTCCTTGTCTCTGCATTGCTTCTCAAGAGATAAAGGGAAGTGTACCCTGAAAGTTTTTAAGCGTTTAAGCCAAAAAACATGTGTATGTGAAGATCTTAACTCGTCTAGAAGAAAACCATCAGAACAAACATAGCCTTCCTGTCACCCAGATGAAGACTATTTTATTAATTATCCAATCATTTGTTAATTAGGTCTAAGAAAAATGAATTACATATATTAAGCAACTTACGTCTCACTTAGTTTAAACTGACACAACTCGGAGTGGACAATGCTACACTGTTGAAATCCAGTGCTAATTTAGTGTTTTATTTTTTCCTACTTCATATGAAATACCCATTGAAAAAACAGAGTCTTCAGGAAATAATTACAGTAATGTAATGCCATATAGAGAGTCACAGTTCCCCTCCATTTTCTCAAATTCTTCTCCCCATTGCTCAAATGCTCTTAATTATTGCCTCGAGCTTGCTGAGTGCCTCAAGAAACAGTGCTCTCCATACTCTTATTGGTTCTTCTCCATTTTCAATAATTTTTTCTGCTTCAGGTGAAAAGTTCCACAGTGCAATGCTTTGTAGCATTGTGATATGTTCTTTCACTTATGTGAGAAGAGTGGAAGGTTGTTCCATCTTTTGTAACACTACAGTGTGTTGAGTAGTCTCACTACCACCACCACCCCATGAATTGGGGGCTATTTTCACTCTTGCCTCGGGCACTTTATTGGAAGATGGTTAACATTTATGTCAGATGCCTAAATTCTAACACAAGCAGGTTATTATTACAACTTTAGCACAAACCACATCTTGATGGCTACCCATAGGCAAGGTAGTTAGCATAATGGTTAGATGCGGTAGAGTTGCTGAGTGATGTGCATTTGGATGTCAGCTGCATAACTTGTACAGGGCAGCCATGGCACTGGAACGTGAGGGCTGATTCGTGGCTCTCGGTAACTTTAATGCCTTCTGCCCATGCACTGAATTACATCATGGTGTACTGTGACAGTTGGTTGACTAGCACAGGGGCACTGATGCCAGAGAAACAGTTGAACCTTTGCTTAAGTAAAATATTTCACTAAAATTAATAAGACAATAACAAAAATTAGTTATAAAAATTTAAAAAAAAAAACAAAAAAACCCAAAACACCACTTAAGCAACAACAGTACCCAAAACACATGCATCTCACACATGGCCTGTTAGTTATGTGCAGCCCGTGCCACAGCTACAGCTGAGAAGTCATGCTTGCACTTGCATGATGAACCTACCTGAAAGGTAACAGACCAGGGCTCAGGTCACTAAGGATGGCACGATGTTAACCACAGTCCAAATCAGGGTTCAGTGCGTAGTTTACCTTATCCTAAGGTCCAGTGATGAGGACAAGCCCAGTGCTTCCTCCCAGGAGACCACTTCTTTCTGCACAGCAGTTGAGCTTACTGACAGTTGTTCCTCTGAGATTTTCTAAGGATCTTTCTACTGAACAGAAAGTTTTCTTTTTCATGCTGACTTGCTGTCACCAGTCCTCTCATTGGAGCACTTTCAGTGCTTTAATCACTTTCAGTGATTTAATCCAATCATTGCTTTTGTTTACTGTTGCTGATTATTTCCTACTGTTGCTGATTATTTCCTGCTGTTACTTTTGGGCACTGCTCTCCAGGCAGACTTGTTTGCCTCTTCATCTTGCTTTTGGGTCAGTAGCATCATTAATCTCCAGCTAATTCCCTCCCTTCCACTCATCATGCTCAGATCAGTCTTAATTCCCATTTCTTAGAGCCAGTAGTTATAAAGATTACTATATACAGATGGCTGGCAAGGTCACGGCAACAACAAGAGGTCGTGCATACTCCCCCTGACACAACCTGTGTATTGAATGTAAGGCTTAAAAGTCCTTTTTAAATTTCCCTTATTCACTTCACTATCTTTCACGTATTATTTGAGGTTCTGCACCTTATCTTCATCCTACTTTGTCAGATTTGCATAAATTTTCTTTAATTTGCAAAACCAAAGAAAATTGACTAAGTAAATGGAGTGATATCTTCATTCCTGCTTGTTGATGACTGGGTAACTCTTTCTGCCATTTAGATCTTTCCTGCACAGGAAAAAGCACTGGACCTAGAACTACATTTAAAGATTCTTGCTAATGGGATGGGGACGTGGGTTATTTTTTTCATTAGTTTGTTTTTTCCAGAAGCTTTCAAGACCTCATTTGGCTTATTGAATTAAGCTGTCTTCTGAGTTTAGTTGAGAGTTCTGGTTGTGTTTCTCAGTTTATTACAGCTGATCCTTAATTTATCAGGTCTGCAATATGAAATGCCAACATTTCTTTGAATTCATACTTTACCCTTGTTATTATTTTATTCAACTCACGGCAGTGTTGGGAAGACTTCAAGCTTCTCCTGAACAATACATTTCACAGTCAACATTTAGCAGAGTGGATTCATGAGAAGTAAGAGCACAGTTGCATTATCCAGCTGAAGTCGTACACCCTTCTGTTTCTGAAAGATCTCTTATTTTCCAATTTTTAAATTCAGATTACTGGCAGGGCAGCTTCAAGAAGCTTTTTAAAAAATGACTGTCTAATTTATTTTATCTCAGTTTTCCATAAAATGAAAACTAGCTTTAAAGGTCTCGGTGTTCTCTACCGCTATTTCTTGGGAGAGAACGGGACATGGGGAAGACAAAGAGTCTGTTTGCTAGTGGTCCTAGGCAGGGGAGGAGGAGAATGTTTCTATTATCTTCCAGTTGTTCTATTATCTTCCAATTGTTACAAATTGTTACATTTCAAAATATCGTGTAGAATTTAAAAGGGGTGAAGAATGATATTTTCAAAAGTGCTTTTTAAAGATCTAGGAATTCCAGTTTATTTTCAAAAGTAACAAAACCTTCTAACACTATCTTGTTGAAAACCACTGATGCTTAACTAAATCTTTTGATCGTCTGGGTTCTGAGTGACACAGATATCATCCAAGACACATATGTGGTCAATTCTTGTTGCTTTGAGCAATATACTGTGGTGGTGTGCTCCCCCACCCCCATATTTTCTCCTTAAGCAATAGCCAGCAGTCATGGTTGTGATGGCTGCGTCTGGCTTAATTTGGAATTTGGGGAGACAGATAACACGATAGGTAAGGGCCATAAATCTTGCTCAACTATTGAGGGCAAGTTGAGCATGTGCCAAGCGAAATGCAGTATGCAAATAAGACTATGTCAATCATCTTACTTTATAAATAGTGGACAGCCCAGAGCCTGTTGAGCTCTCCTCCATGGCAGCAGGCTGTCTTGTCAGGGTCTTCCCTTATGTAGAGACAACTCTCAAGGTTACTCCTGATGGTTGAAAGATTCCTTGCCACAACACATTCTTGGTAAATGATTAATAGCATGCTAAGCTTTGAAATCTTAGCTGATTGTGTGCATATAATCCTTTAAATAGAAACTATTGACTAAGTCTACAACTAAGTCTGGATCCAGCTGCACCAAAACTCCACTTTGAAAAGGAGTTTAGGAAGCAAGGGGGCTTTTCTGAACCTCATGAATCAATGGGAGGGTCTCCCTGACAGTTTTGTTTGACCCTGTCCTCTATGGAGTAATCAAGTGTACCTTGCCATGAAATCCTGTTAAACCACTGTTTCATTTACTATCAAACTTTAAGTTGTTGTTCTATATTAATAAATGCATTGTTACTTTCCTCTTACAAGTGAAGTGTATCACTCTATTCTACAACATCTAGGCATCACAACGCTCTTTCAGGCACTTCTGAAACCAAAGCAACTACAGAGTTTCTTTTGTAAAGTACTCCAAATGTACTTAACATTTAATGATAAACTTGTTTCATATTACATGTCATGCTTCATCATAACATTCTAAAAGATTACAAATTTTATCATGTTCTTTAAACATAGGGAGAGGTTCTTATACTTCATATGATGATCTGAAAGGAGCTTTCGAATAACTAACACTTTAAAATGATGACTTTAGTCCTGTAGATGCAAAGTTTGGAACAGCTAATTAGTATATACTTTACAGATTTTTTGTTTGATTTTTATATATAGTAAAAGGAAGAAGTATGGTGTGTTAATTTGACTCAAAATGCATGTGTGGCAGGCGAGAATAGCCTTGAAAATCTTCAGTTTCTTCAGTCACCTTCTGCAGATCCTCTTCCAAATTGCAGCTTGTTTTGTAAAATAAAAGCTATAGTCAAAGAGGAAAAATAAACCAGCATAAAGAAATTTACAGCTTTAACAAAGTCAGATTTCTTGTATGATGGGAATCTACTTCAGTGGCCCAAAGCCATTAACAACAGGGAAAGAGTCCCTGATTTTCTAGGTTCTTTCATAAAGGAGAAAAAAATCAGCTTGCTTTCACTGTAGCATCTGTCAAAAAAGTCAGAACTTGTGTTTGCAGTATAGTTACAGTATAGCTAGGAATACCATTAAATAGAAATCAGAAGATGTGGAAAATGCAAAAAGAATTTTTTAAAAGCTTAATCTGATAGCACCTCCTTCTGATAGGAGTGTATGAACAGTGGTTTCTTTTTATGCTAACATGAAATGGTTTTCAGGCTATGACAGATAAGAAAGCATGGAGACAAAAGTAATCTTTTACTTGGTGAATTTTTAGTTCCTTCCTATCCTTGTAAGGAGAGTATTCTCAAAGGAAAAAAAAAACAAACCCAGCACATTTTCAAAAATATATCTTAACTTGTGGTGGCTGGACTTTAGCTGGACACGAGGTGCCCACCAAGACACACTATCACTCCCATCCTCAGCAGAACAGGACAAGGAGTAAATAAGACGGGAAAAAGACCTTGTGTGTCAAGATAAAGACAGTAAAGCAACAGCAAAAGTTGCACACATGGAAGGGAAAGAAAAACAAAAGATGTTATTCCCTACTTCCCATCAGCAGGCGATGCTCAGCCACTTCCCAGGAAGCCAGACTTCAGTATGCGTAGTGGTTGTTGCAGAAGACAAACATCATAAATAACAAATTCCCCCCTTCCTCCATCTTTCTCTTAGCTTTTATTGCTGAGCAGATGTCATATGGTATGGAATATCCCTTCGGTCACTTTGGGTCAGCTGTCCTGGCTGTGTCCCCCCACAAGGTCCTGCCCACCCCCAGCCCACTGGTGGCAGGGGGGGATGCTGGAGAGACAGCCCTGGTGCTGTGCGAGCGCTGCCCAGCAGCAGCCAAAACACGGGTGTGTTATCACCACCTCTCTGGGTACCGGTACAAGCACAGCACGGCGAGGGCTGCTGTGGGGCTCAGCCAGACCCAACACATAATTAAAGAACAGTAGTACAATAACAGGATACATAGTCTGTGAATGTAAATCAAATAGATAATACGAAAATATGTCAATACATTCACAGATCAGACCTAGCATAAAAAGGACCAGGATCTATAAGCCTTTTCCCGCTTGGAGGGGAAAAAACTAAAATAAAATCAGTTTCATTTTACCGAGCATTTTGGGTGGAGAAAGTTTAACAAGGGCAGCAATGGAATTTAAATATTCAAGAAAAGATATGTTTTCAGTTGAAGCTGAAATAAGGAATATGTTGAATAATGCGTGGACCTGAAGACCCTATGCCTTGGCCATATGTTCTGATATAAATCAATCTTTAGACAGAAATGCTACTTTTTCTTTTTTTTTTCTTTTTTTTTCTTTTTTTTTCTTTTTTTTTCTTTTTTTTTCCTTTTTTTCTTTTTTTTTCTTTTTTTTTTTTTTTTAATTGTGGTGTTTATTTTTACTTCTGAAATACAAAACCAGTAAAATCTTCTGCCTATTTTTTAACTTGAGGATATCTTTTAAGGTGTTATTTTTAGATTTATTTTTTAAGCAAAATATCTGAAACTTTATGTTTGCACAATATTGGAATAAAGCATGACAATACATCAAATCTCATTCAATTTTTTGGTCATATTGAATCAATATTTTCAGGAAATGGTTTCTTTTAATTAGATTAATATAACTCTAGCCACACTGGATGTTGATTGTGTGAAGTGTAGAGGAACTTTTGGAAATAATTAAGGTTGGGGAAGAAAATGTCCTTATCAATGGTAGTGAAAATGCACAGAAAGAGGACAAAAATTTGAAATAAAGAATGGAATATGAACAGTACAATCTGTTGAGAGTTTGGAAACTAGAGCACAATCCCAATCTGGAAATTGTAAACAGAAGCTAGTGCAGCTGCTCACAGACTGAGTGATGTGATCTCGGTCATAGAGTGTTAGGGAAGCAGGATAAAAGAGTATTACAAGTACCAAATACCAAAAATGCATTTGGCTGAAAACATGTGAACTCTGTAGTGCACCCTTCTGTTGCAGGATAGGTTGCCTGCTAAATCATAAGTAGTAGCACAAACTGTAGCGATGGGTAGGATCTAATACAGTGATTCTCCAGCTACGAAACCAAACAGAAGAAATTATACAACTGGTAAAACCATAGTTAAGATTCAGGGACATTTTTGTCAGGCAGGGTGATGCAGACAACCAGATTAAAAATAAAAAGTATCTATGTACTTTCATGTTGCTAGTTCATTCCAATTTACCAGCAGACATTTGTACTGTGAATCAAAGGAGAACCGTTATACTCTTGTGGATTGGATGTATTTCAGGTACTAAGTGTTTTTAAAATGGTTGTATTCCTGTTTAAAGTAGTTTGCGTTTTCTTATGACCACTGCTACATTTCCTTTTTATTAGTGTCATCTTACTCTGCTTTATGCTTTTTTTCAGTAGATATCCACCTATTTTTACTTTGTCATGCTAGTTCTAATCTGAAATTGCAACAGAAACAAAAACATTCCACGGAATAATACACATTGTGTGCATTAGTCCCGATTTCCTTTGGAAATTTCTATATTATTTACAGTATGTATCTTTAGCTGTTGATCCAGCTGCAGTTTGAAGTAATACAAAAATCTACTAGTTCATTTTTTGTGGTGTAAGTTGAGGGGTATTTTTGTCCTCCGTTTTCCTCCTCCTCTAAATATAAATTTATTAGGAGAAACCATTATCTTCTCCCTAAGATAACCCTGTTCTGTAAGAAAACCTCTGGACTGTTAGATATCTGACTTGTTCTTTTCAGCTGCAAGGTTTTCAGTTTCTTATTAAGGATTCTTTCTCAGGAGTGCTATTATTTCTTCACAGGAGTCAGACAGAATCAGAGATAGCCAACTGTAACTTTACTCTTTGGACTATGCTCTAGCTTGTTTCCCTCATTGTAGTATTTCCTATTCTTGGTAATGCCTAGCAGGGTTTACATTCTAAACTGATTTCCAAAACATCTAACAAGGTTTTCATGGACCGTTTAACATCTTGTACATCTAGAACTTGACAAAGCAGGTTCCTAAACATGGAAAAGTAGATTGGCTTTTTTCTTACAAAACAAGCAAACAAACAAGATTGTTTTTTCAAAGAGCTCTACTTTCCTAGTGATTTTCCTAGCTTTGTGATAAAATACTATTGCATATCTATTTAAAACCATGTACTTGTAAGCAAAAAAAAAAAACCAAACCCAAACTGATGAACTTGCCTTATTTCACTGACTGCTGCCTCTTGTATTTACTCACAATGTAAAACAGTTCAGTGGAAACCGTGGAATCAGTTTAACTTCTTACATGAACAGTACAGCAGGGGAAAAAGAAAAGGTGGAGGCTTGCTGGCAGTTTATACTAATTTACCTAAGAGAGAAAATCAATTATTTCTTTTGATAGCTAGCACCCTAAGGAACAGAAAACAGTGATTAGATGTCCCATTCTCTGCTTTTATGGTGGGGGTTTGTTTGGTTTGTTTGTTTGGGGTTTTTCAATTTTATCATCTCTTGGATGCTTAATGAATCTCTGCGTTTTGCCTGAAGTGTCCTGATATATTGTAACTTATCAATGTGTGAGGTAGAGCAGAAGTCTTTTAAATAGGTAAGCTGATAGTTCTGTGCAACACAGAATTTCTTAATAGCTCTTGGACTATTTAGAAAATAGTTTACAGAGGTTTGGGGTTTAAAATATTGCCTTGACAAATTCTTCTTTTTACAGCCCAGGTTTTCATAATCTTTTATCATTCTGTGCACCATCACTTCATTTAGCAAGATGATTCCATCATCATTTCTACTAATTTAAAAAGATTTCACAGCCTCCCTCTCTGTTTCGGTTTGTTGCACTTTATTCAGTATGCTTTCCAGTTAAATGCATTGTTTTAGTAGGATCTTCTCTTGAGATGTTGGTGAATTTCAAAAAACCTGAAAAATCTTTTCAGTTGGAAGTAGTACATTAAATACAAGTACCCAGATAAATTATCTGTTACTGAAGGTTTCAGATTAAAAAAAAAAAAAATAAATAAAATAAATCTGAATGATGACTTGGACTGTAAAGCTTGAGACAATAATCTTTCCTACAGTGCATTGACATGTCTACATCTATGCCAGCAAAGACCTGAAAATACATCAGAAGAAAATCACTGAGACATTCCTCAAGAGATTTCAAGGGACTTTTGGGGTAGATGAGGGTGGTTGATTTTTGGGGTTGTTTTTGACAGGGAAGGAGAGTGAAAGATCAAGGTCAGGAAGAAGATGTAGAGTCCATCACATGATTAACTTAGAGATTACAAATATTAATTCCCTTTTTGATTGTTATGAATAAAGGCTTCAGCAGTGCTCAATGTCCAGGAACCTACCAGAAAGAAATAACTGGAAAAATAACCATTATATACAGTAAAGTTTAAGTCAACAGTAAAATAATAAGGGGTTGAGGTGTACTGCTATAGGACTATTGCAGTGGTCTCAGACTTTTTTGATTATATACCTTTATCAGTAAAAAAAAACCTAAGCATGCACCCCTAGAGTGCATATTTATATATTTAGTTATTTACAAATGATATGCATGTGCAATTGCAGTATTTACATTATAAAATGTAAATGAAAATAGAGATTGAAAAGTGATGAGATAGAGATTAATAATAAATTAAAAGTAGTATTATTAACAATGCAAAAAACCTCTTTTCTGTCACTGAAAAAAGTTATTATTAATAATTTTATGGTTGAATATGGTTAATTTTTTTTAATCTTCTTTTAACATCTTGTTATTCAGCAATTTGAAGGTCTGTTTCTAAATTCAGTTGTTTTGATACTCAGTTTTAATGGCTGTCATAACTGAAAATGATACCTCAAAGATGCATAGATCCAAATGGAATAATTGCATCTTTTTCTGTGCTTGCTAAATCATGACACTTATTTTTCAATCCCATCCACAATTACTGAAATTCTGCTGGTAAATTTCCCACCACCCCAATGTGAAACAGTTGTTCTTGCAACCTAATAGAAAGGTGTTAGGCTATAATATTTTTAACAAATGGCTTCAAAACCCACTGCTACTTCTCTATCTGAAAAATTTTAAACAAGTTAGAAAATCCTGTTTCTGGGGGGGGGGGTTAGGTATACAGATATGAGAATTTTTTTAGGTGCAACATTGTTTTCAGCAACAGAATGCCATAATGAAGAAAATATTTCCAAAACTCACTTTTCAAAATGCTCTCTCCATAGCATGAGGTTTTTTTATAAAATGGTTACTTTCTCACACCTTGTTAAGACATCACCTTTACCTTGAAGGGATACATTAAGTCTGTTTACTTTTTTGATAATACCTACCACATAATATACTGCTGATAGCCACTCCTCAACACAGAAAAGGTCAGCAAACATGGAACACATTTTTTAAAAAAAAAGAAAAATGTGTCACTTATCTTTTAAAACAAAGCTTTTAAGCACTTTGCTGTGATAACCAGAAAACCACTGTGTGGTACAAAAGGTTTTCAAGGTCAATCCCAATCTCATTACAAAGTTTTGTAAAGATCGTGCTGTTTAAATTACGTTGTAAAATTAACAGCAATGACACCTTGTAGAACTTTGTGCACTTCTGGCTACTACTTCTTTGCTGCAACAGTTTGACTATGAATGATGCAATGAAAAAATTTAATGTGTGGTGCTAGCTTTGTAACCTTTAACCTGGAATCCTTTTTTTATTCCAGTCAAAGCAGTCACTCCATCAGTGGTTGCACTTGCACAGTTTTTCCATAAAACATTGTTTTTAATAAAGAAGTCATTTAACCTTGAGAAGATATCTTCTCCAGTACCTCTTTCCTGTAATGGCTCACGAAACAGTAGTTCTGAATGTATTTCATTATTGAAACAGAATCTATCAAATACCATAAACTGTGACACGTTAGAAACACATGCGCATTCAGTCAACTGTACAGCAAACCTCCTACACTGCCTAATTTGTTCTAATACACATTTCTTCAAATCTTTGGCAATGTTTTCTGTGCCTCTTCCACCAGTGTTTGCTAACAAAGGAATGCACTTTAGTTTATTGCCATGTTGTCTTCTGTGTATTTCAGCCATTCATACCATGGCAGATTTTTGACTTTTGCTCTTAATAAACCTCAAAAGAGGCTTCTAAACATTTATCATTACATTTAGTGAAGTGCGGGTTGACTATGACGTGACTTTAAACACCACTAATTACATCTGATTAGGTTGTCATTGTTTTTACCTTATAACATGACTGACAAAAAGCTTGTACTAAGAGTAGGAGATGTCACCTCTGCTTGTTTCTTGTTGTTTGCTTGTGCTCACATTATTAGCATTATTCTCAATTTAAGCAACTTGGTTTTTTTGTGAAGTTAGTTTAGTTAAAGCTAGACAATATAA
Source organism: Falco biarmicus (assembly GCF_023638135.1). Taxonomy (NCBI): domain Eukaryota; kingdom Metazoa; phylum Chordata; class Aves; order Falconiformes; family Falconidae; genus Falco; species Falco biarmicus. The sequence goes on along the minus strand of NC_079289.1, from coordinate 111,157,860 downwards.
TCTGCAAATCCACTTAAATAAGGGCCCCATAGTCTGCAATATGTCACCATATGTTGAAAGTGAACGAACACCTGAGGGTGCCACTGTTGCCTCCTCCATATTGTGGAGCACCCACAGGTGACCGAAGGTGCCAGTGTCAAGCCATCTATTAAAAATATTAGTAAAGCTTAATTTCTTTCCTCTTTTTTCTTTCTTTAAGATAAAAAAATATATAAATTAAAGTTCTAAAAAAATCTTCCCACAGCCCAACATATCACTGTGAACCCCCTGGGGTGTGTACACCCCATTTTAGACCACTGTTGCATATTTTGAAGTTAGATGTACTTCATGTTAATTAACATTTTTGCTAGAAGTTCCAAATTGGAAAGTATATTGGATCCTTCTGTGACAAAAGGGTGAAGTGTTTTCAGTATTGTTAAATCCAAATATTCCAAAGGCACAGATCAAGTGTCAGAATAGCAGACTTAAAAATAACAACAGCTTCCCCTGTTTCATCTTTTGTCTCTGCTTCTGAGCTTTACGATTGACCTTGAGTCATGTATTTCCAAGCTTTCTTTTGTAACGATGGCCATTAGAAACATAAGAGATATATATTTATAAAAAAATTAAAGGGAGAGGAAGCATTCATAAAAGACCTGTCTGGGAACCTAAGACTTTTAAGAAAATCTACAGATACCATGAGTCTCATGTTAAAATCTTGATAGTTGACAAGATTGTGTTTTGTTTCTTTGCATCTGAGAGCACTAAGAGTCTTTTCCTCATATTAAAACTGAAAAGTTCCGTAATGTATCATGTCAAATGTAGTTATTTAAATTCTGAACTTGCTATGACTTGTGGTTTTGGCAGACCCTGTACCTGTGCAGAATCCCACTAGTGGTTTCACTCTGAAAAAGTAGATGTGAGTATGGCATTCTGCCTGAAATATCCACCTGCCTTCAGCAGTGATAGCCTGTAGACAGCCCGCAGGCAGCATGCATATGTTTTTTCTGGGAGTGCCTTGTGGCATATCAAGCTGTCTTGTGGCACAGAGGTCTGTTAGGGTGCACAGGACACCACATGCTCTGTAAAGCCCTTTCCAGTTGTACCTGAGTTGCATTTGCAGGTGCCAGTCTCTTAAGAACAGTGGGTCTGGTTTTAAAGTCAGCTTCAGAAGACTGCATAAGCTCTCTCTGAGCACAGAAAGTTGCTTATTGGAGGTCAGTGCAGAATTTAGGATCTAAAGTTAATTCAAAGCTGATTGTAAAAGTGCTGTCAAATTAAGGATACCAAATATAATGTGGACTGGCAAAGAACAACTGCAAAAATCATTCAGTGTGCAGCGAGATGTAGTTCTTTTAGTACTTTGCTAAATATTTGCTTTAGTATTTGCTAAATAAATAAAGTATTGAAAGAAATGTTATTAACTATGAATATCCTTATAAGTTTGTATATGTAGTTATAACATTTAGATTTGAATGCTTTAAAATAATTGATCTGTATCTGCATGATTTTTTGATAGAAAAGAAAAAAAAAACCCAAAAGGTTTGGGCAGTTATCAGTCTCCTGATGTAATGGTTTTGGAAAGACCAATACTATACCTGCAGACCAGTGTGATCTAGAGCTGTGGAAAATCAAGGATAGAACTTAGTAGAGGGATTCCATCACAGGGCCACCTATATGATTAAGGGACTAGAGCATCTTTCATATAAGGAGAAGCAGACAGCTGAGACACTAATGAGTCTGGAGAAGGCTCAGAGGGATCCTATCAATGTGAGTAAATACATGGCAGGAGGAAGGTCACGTGAGGGAGCCAGACTCTTCTCATTGGTACCCAGTGACAGGGCAAGAAGCAGTGGACACAAATTAAGACACATTAAGAAATTACATCTGAACACAACAAAACTCATACTTTGAGTTAGTTAAACAGTGGAACAGGTTGCCTAGAGAGGCTGTGGAGTTTCCATGCATGGAGATATTCAAAGATCAACCACATGCTGTCCCGGACAACTTGATCTATTCGACCCTGCTTGAGCAAAGGATTGTACTAGTTGATTTCAAGAGGTCCCTTCCAGTCTAAACTGTTCTGTGGTTCAGTAAATTATTCCTCCCTGCCCTAGGTGAAATTTTAGAAGACTGCTAGATATTGAAGTGTTATGTGACTAAACTTCCTAACCTCTCCCTCCGTCCTCCCGACAGGAAAAAAAAAAAACAACCCACAACTAAACAAAAAAAACAACCAAAAACCAAACCACAAATTCATTAAGAGTAATAAATTGAGAAATGTAGTATTTGCATGTTGTTGTTTGCCTGGCTCCATATCAAACATCATCATCTGCAGCAGTTACTAGCAATTGCTCATAATATGCCAGTATTTCTGTGCTTTAAATATGTAAGCTTACCACACTTCAGACCTCCTATTACACCAAATGTAGGAGACCAAGTCCTGAAGAATCTTCACCATAACATGGTGATATATGGGGACAGAAATAATTTTTTTTCATTGTTTTAATCTGAGGTCTGGAAGACTGACACACGCTACTTTATTTAGGGAAGGGGATATACCAGGAAACAGAGTAATAAACATGAGTAAAAAAATGCAAAAGGGCCCTTGAGCTGACAATATCACCTTTTTATTTTTTTTAAATACTTTGCAAATCTTTTTATCAGCATTAATGATACATTGCAGTGATGAATTTCTCCTAGGCCTATTCACATTAGAAGAAACATTGTGGTGAGAGCAGATGCTCTACTCATGACAGCACATTGAGAAATTGTCCATCAGATGGCATGACAACAAACAGCTTTCACAAACAATCCAAAATATATCTACAAAACAAAAACCATCCTACAGCCCACCTGCTCAACAGAAAAATCAGGGAAAAGCTTTCAATATTTCTTTTTAGAGATACCCTCCTAGGAAGATGTTGATGAACTGGGGAATGTCTGGAACAGATTGTTTTGTGAGGGAGGAAGATAGAAATATTGGTTGTTCCTGCCCTCCCAGAAGTGAAATTATCCCAGCTTGCAGAACAATTCAGTCTCAGTTACTTAGCAGGCTTTGAAAATGTTTTAAACTCTGTCTGTCTGTAGCTAGTGACATGGAAACCATTGAGAACCAGGCTATGTTGTCCAGGATCTTTTCATCAAACCAGAAGTTCCCTTACTCTTGTTTGTCAGTTTCCATTTTCAAGGGAACTAAAGTAATGCAGCATAAGTTCTCTCACCTGTACTACTCAGTGTGTTCACTGATTTGGTTGGAAAGTTAGTGGATTTTATTTTGCTGCTGAGTGGTAATAAAGGGGCAAAAATGCATTGGGGTAGTGGAAATGGGGGTGACAAATGGAAAACAAAATCAATAAAAATTGGGAAATGAGAAGCACTCATACTAAAACATAAAGAATGGAAGGTGTCCTGGTTTCAGCTGGGACAGAGTTAATTTTCTTCTCAGTAGCTGGTGCAGTCCTGTGTTTTGGATTTGATGTGAGAATAATATTGAATGGTTGTAGTTGTGATAAATAATATTTATACTAGCCTTTTCAGTTTCTAGGGCCCTGCCAGCGAGATGCTGGGGGGCACGGGGAATTGGAAGGGGACACAGCCAGGACAGGTGACCCCAACTGGCCAAAGGGATACTCCATACCATGGGCATCTTGCTGAGTATATAAGCTGGGGAAAGGAGGAAGAGGGGGCATTTGGAGTTACGGTGTTTGTCTTCCCAAGTGACCATTACACGTGCTGGATCCCTGCTCTCCTGGGGATGGCTGGACACCTGCCTGCCCATGGGAAGTGGGGAATGAATCCCTTGTTCTGCTTTGCTCGCATGCACGGCTTTTGCTTTTCCCTATTAAACTGCCTTTATCTCAACCCACGAGTTTTCTCACTTCTACTCTTCTGATTCTCTCCCTCATCCCACTGCAGGGGGAGTGAGCAAGCAGCTTTGTTGTGCTTTAGTTGCCAGTGCGGGTTAAATCACAACAGGAAGGGAAAGAAAAAATTCTGCCCACAAAGTATACAGACATAGAAACCAAGGAAAACAGAAGGGGTAACATACTGATGTATGAAAGGGCAAAAAATAAATGTCAAGACAGGAAAAAAAAAAAAATCAGGTAAAAGGAAAAAAAATCCAGAACTGTAAGCTTACCAGAAGGTAGATATTTTAACACCAAAAAAGAGCATTAAACACAAGGAGCCAGAGGAGTATGTGCTGTAATGACAGTGGGTCTGAGAGATACATATGCCTCTCATGACCTGAAACAACACTCTCACCTCCATTGCTTGAAGTCTGCCCCATTGTGTTTGGAACAAAAATAGTCTGAAGGTAAGCTAGGAAAATAGGTATATACTCTAAGTTTTGTTTAGTTATGTCAACAGGAGACGACGACACTATGACTATAATAGCAACTCTACCTTTCGTGTATGGTAAGTAACATGCTTGTCTGTTGAAATACAATGCAGAACCATCGCAATATCTGAACACTGTCACATTGTTGAAGCATAGCCAGAAAGCTTTCTAACAGCTCTTGAACTGTCTTTTAGAAACTAATATTTCTTGAGGCTGGGAGGCAAAGAGAATATGGAAAGAGTTTTATTTTAGAACAAAGAAACTTTCTCACACTCTAAATAAAAGAGCTTTTTTTGGTGTGAGATTTTACTTCAGATTAAAAAATGCATTCATGGGGAACTTTAAAGTCGGTACATCAGGATTTCCCACATGAATGAACTTGTGAGAATGATTTGCAAATATATATCAGATAATACTTAATGCACACCTTCAGAACTCCCTTGTTCTACCAGTCACTTTATCTCTTCACTTTCCTCTTCTTCTCCAGGTTTGTTTGTTGGGTTTTTTTAAGATAGTGCAGGCTTCAGAGATTTTTTGTGTTCCAAGTTTCTACTGCAGACACGTGCCAAAACAAGTAGGCACGCAGCATTTTCCAACTCAGCTCTGCTAGCAGCATTATGAAAGCTTAGTGAAGCTTTCTGTCTCACATTGAAAGCACTGAACCCAACCATGTCAACCAGATATTTCAGAGGGGAAAGCCCAATTAAAGCTGTATTGGGTCTGTCTGTTCATGAAAATACGCAGTTAATTTTCCCCATAGCAGCCCTCGCCGTGCTGTGCTTGTACCGGTACCCAGAGAGGTGGTGATAACACACCCGTGTTTTGGCTGCTGCTGGGCAGCGCTCGCACAGCACCAGGGCTGTCTCTCCAGCATCCCCCCCTGCCACCAGTGGGCTGGGGGTGGGCAGGACCTTGTGGGGGGACACAGCCAGGACAGCTGACCCAAAGTGACCGAAGGGATATTCCATACCATATGACATCTGCTCAGCAATAAAAGCTAAGAGAAAGATGGAGGAAGGGGGGAATTTGTTATTTATGATGTTTGTCTTCTGCAACAACCACTACGCATACTGAAGTCTGGCTTCCTGGGAAGTGGCTGGACATCACCTACTGACGTGAAGTAAAGAAATCTGTTGTTTTCCTTTGCTTCTGCACGTAACCTTTTCTTTTGTTTTATTAAACTGCTTTTATCTTGACACATGAGGGGTTTTTCCACCTTTTTTCTCCCCACCTCATCCATCTGAGGAGGGAGTGATGCAAGAGCTTGGTGGGCACCTGGCGTTCAGCTAAGGTCAACCCACCACAGTCCTTTCTGGCACACAACATGAGACATGAGAATTTTGAGATGAGGATAGTAATTGGGAGAGGTAACAGGCAAAATGTGAACACAGCTAGAGCGAAGAGCAGAATGATTGTGGAGAATTTATGTTGTAATTGTGCTGAAGGGTCGAGAGGTGTATTGTGTATAATTTGCTGACTTTTTTTCAGTGTTGTGATGATGTTATTTTGATTTTGGTGCAGGTAATTCTTTTTGCTGACGTGAGTGAACTTTGTGAAGACTGTGTGATGAATGTGGATTTTAATGATAATACTTAAATATGTGATTCATAGAGGCAAAGTGTGGAATACATTTGGTTTGTGTGGCAAGGTTTTGGTAGTGGAGGGCTACAGGGGTGGCTTCTGTGAGAAGCTGCTAGAAGCTTCCCCTATGTCAGAAGGAGCCAATGCCAGCTGGCTTCCAAGATGGACCTGCTGCTGGCCAAGGCTGAGCCCATCAGCAAGGGTGGTAGCACCTCTGGGATAATGTATTTAAGAAGGGAGAAAAAAAACTCCAACAGAAATTAGCCAGAGAAAGGAGTGAGAATATGTGAGAGCAACATCCCTGCAGACACCCAAGTCAGTGCAGAATGAGGCAGGAGGTGCTCCACGCACCAGAGCAGACTCCCATGGAGCCCATGGCAAAGAGCAGGGTGAGGCAGGCTGTCACCCCCAGTCCACGGAGGTTAACAGTGGAGGAGATACCCACCTGCAGCCTGTGGAGGAGCGGGGGATGTCCAATAGATGCTGTGACCCTGTGGGAAGCCCTTGCTAAAGCAGGCTCTCCCTGAGAAGGAAGGAGCAGCAGAAAAAATGTGTGATGAACTGACCACAACCACCATTCCTTGTCAACCTGTGCCACTGTGGGGCAGGAGACAGAAGAAATTAGGGGTGAAGTTGAGCTGGGGAAGAAAGGAGGTGGGGAAAAGGTGTTTTAAGATTAAATTTTTATTTCTCATTATCCTACTCTGATTTGATTGGTAATAAGATTCCGTGAGACTTTAATTATATTTCTCTCCCCTGCCCAGCTGAGGAGGGGAAGTGATAAAGTGGCTTTGGTGGGCATCTAGCATCCAGCCAGGGTCAGCCCACTGTAAAAGTGAACTGTAATTTGTGGGGGCCTGGAGTTGAAATGGAACTAAATTGGAACTAGACTGTGAAGTCAGAATGCTATTTTTATTTGAATCCAAATTAAAAAGTAACCATATTTGTATCCTACCTACTGAACCAGAAGTGAATAGCAGGGGAAAAAGGGTTTACTGGATAAACTAAAGGCTCAGCATTTTTATTTTCAGTACATATACATATGTGTGTGTGCATGTATAAACACACATAAAAAAAAAAAAACCAACCAAAAAAAGGGAAATCCATAACCCAGCAACAACAAAGTCCTATTGTAGCAAAATATGAAGTGCACTATAACTTCACATAGCAAACAGGAGAAAACAGTGAAGTTAGTGTTTAGGCATAGGAAAAATAAATTAGAGGACAATCGTATTAAAAATTGAAGGAGATCAGAAGGTGCTATGAATAAAAAGAATGGTCTAATTCCTCTGATTAACAGGCAAAGAAGTTACTGTTCTTCCTATAAACCCAAATTTTCAGACAAAAAAAATTGTTGGAAGAAGATACAGTTTCTGAAGATATTTGCACAATAGAAACAGCATTTATATTAAAAAAAAAAAAAAAAAAAAAAAGAGAGAGAGAGAAAGAAAGAGAAAAAACAGAACTGGTAGATTTTAGAAACTGGAAAACAACCTTTGATTACAGAGAGGATAGTTAAATTATTATTCCCCTGAGTGATGACTGCTAGGCCATGGCTTCTTCAAGTAATGTTTCTTGCCCAATGGAAGAAGAATTAAAAGCTATTAGAAGAAATTCCAGGAAGCCTAATGAAGTGACAGAAAGGTATAAGCAATGGAATAGGCTCTTATGCAACATGGACTGGCAGCAACATTGATTTGGCACTAGGAAAAAGTGTCTGTCAGTCCCATCAATATAAGTACAAGTAAAAAGGTATTTTCAAGCCCCGGACTTACCATTTCACCAGACATGCCCAATGTGAAAGAACAAATATTAGAAGGTGTTAGTCTGAGTTATTTAAGCAAATAATTCTCAACAAAATAGTAAATTTACAGAAGTATTTCTGAAAGTCATAAAATTAATCAGGAATCAAACATAAGTTTTTATTTTGAAATCTATATTTTGTTTTAATACATGTACCTTGACTAAGTCACAAAGTCAGTTTGATCCAGACTTGTGACTGCAAAAACATCCAAATGCTTATTCTTTATTTTCTATTGATAGCTTCACCAGAACTGATCTTGAGTATATTGAATGCAACTGAACTGAGATTTGAATTAAACTTATCTATATGCCTTCATATATACAGTAGGCAGGGTAGCAGTTGTGTCATCTTTCCTATATTCCTTACTATATGGTTCAGCCTTTTCCAGAATCAACTAAGTTGCCTGCAAATAAGAGCTGTGAGGAGCTATGAGGCTTTAGAAGATCTGCCATGAACACATTGGAATGGCTGTGTTACATTGAAGTTCATTTTAAGCAAGGCTCAGAGTCAGTGTTTAAGGAATTGGCCTTCAAAAGGAAATATATCCCACTGAAATTTCATTGTACTCTTAAAAAATAAGCATTTGAAACAGTGGTATAGAGCTGTAATCGGCTAGTCTGGCTTCCTGTGTAACAAAGGCTTTGAAATTTTATTAATGATTTCCTATGGTGGAAGTTGTTTTTCCTTTATCAGTACGTTATCTGTTTGGTGTTGTCGTGGTTTAACACCAGCTGGCAACTAAGTTTCACACAGCTGCTTGCTCACTTCTCCCCCACCCTGTCCCCAGAGTGATGGAGAAGAGAATTGGGAAAAACGTAAAACTCAAGGACTGAGATAACAACAATTTAATAATTGAAATAAAGTACAATAAAACCCAATAATAATAGCAATAATAATGACAACAGCAATTGTAATAAAAAGGAAGGAAAAGGGAAGAGGAATAAAATCCAAAGGGAAGGAGCAAAAAAATTGCAAGTGGTTGCGCAGCTGCTCACCACCTGCTGACTGATGCCCAGCCAGTCCCTGAGCAGTGATCAGCAGCTCCTGGCCAGCTCCCACCAGTTTATATACAGAGCATGATGTCATATGGTATGTAATATCCCTCTGGCCAGTTTGGGTCACCTGTCCTGGCTGTGTCCCCTCCCAGTTCCCCGTGCCCCCCCCCCCAGCCCTGTCCCTGGCAGGGCCTGGGAACCTGAGAAGTCCTTGACTCAGTATGAACATCACCCAGCACCAACCAACCCCACCCGTGTGCCATCAGCATTGCTCTCACACCACACCTAAAACACAGCCCTGCTCCAGCTACTGAGAAGGATGTTAACTCTGTGCCAGCTGAAACCAGGACAGGTGTCAACTCAAGTATAAGGTTTTATTAACTTTTGTTTTGAAGTTTCTGGAACTTGTAATATGATCTATTTTTTATTTCTGTTTTGTAACATTGGATTGTTTTACAGATTATTTAGTTGAATGTGTGGATTCTTTTCTGTCCATGGTAGCAGAAGTATGTTATCCAATTTAATTTTTTATAGCATTTTCATATATATATATGTGTGTGTGTGTGTATATATACATTTTAAATATTTTTAAATTTCAGGATTAGCAGAGTATAAAATCCTTAGATTAAATTTAATAACATGCTCAAGCTAACAACCACTTTGTGAAATCAATCTAGCATCTATCACTCCATTTACAAAAACAGATATATTACACACTTGGTTGTAGTAGAATTTCCTTTACACTTAACATTGAGAGCAGCGGTAGAGCACAAGAATCATTGTCAAGGAGGGAAACACAAGATACATGCGTCAAACATGGTTCATATTTTATCAGTCCATGTTATTGGAACACATGAATGCAGAAAATTCAATGTTCCCCTCTCCACAGGATACTCTGTCTCATGTTATTTGTGTGAGAACTTAGTGCCGTACCAAGTAACATGACAGAGATGCCCAGAACTCATGCCAGCTAAAGTTGATAGGGATCTTCTTGTTGACGATTAATTTTATTTGAGACCAACGGTGTGTCCTACTGGATACGGTCTATGGATGCACTGACACTCTAAGTGGAGAACTTCAGGGCTGAGAGTGGTTAAGATGGAAAGGTTCATAAAGGACATCTCAGTTCAGATATTTGTGTTGTCCTTGGTAAAAATAAAAGTCAACAGAAAAACAATCTCAGAAGAAATTGGATTTATTTTTTTTCTGAGAAAACTGATATTATTGTAGTAAATATACAGCAAAGCAGACCACAGAATAGCAAATGCAATAAATACATGAGAGAACTGCACATTCTGCAGGACAAATGATGTCCCAAACATTAACGATCAATTCAATATCATGCACGATTTATTAGTGTTGTCACAGGTGGCCTGCTCTAAGTCAGAGCTTAGGTGAACTGATTTGTTCACCTACAGCAGTACCTACTGGTCCTTTACAGCAGAAATGAATTACTGTAGCAAAAATGGATATATTGGGCAGAAAAGGCAAAAAGAAAACCCCAAAAGGCAACTTGAGAAAGGCATTTGTACTTTGCAAATTGCTGGTTAGCTGACTATAGATGAGCAGATCACTAGTCATTTGTAAACGGTGATGGTTAACATTAGCCACGGGTTTCAAATGTGCCTGGTATATCAAGTTGGTTTTATATAAGGACTACTATACCCAAAAAACCTCCAAGATATGCTGTTTTAAATTAATTTTAATTAATTTCTACTGCAGAATATAAATCTAATTCCACACATAACAGAGTTTAAAAACGTTATACAACTGAAACACAGCTTCCAGCTACCTTGAAGCATAAATTAATGCAATATCATGGAATCAGAATCATGGAATGGTTTGGGTTGGAAGGGACCTTAAAGATCACCTAGTTCCAACCTCCTTGCCATGGGCAGGGACACCTTCCACTAGACCAGATTGTGCAAACCTCCATCCAACCTGGCCTTGAACATTTCAAGGAATAGGGCATTCACAACTTCTCTGGGCAACCTATTCCAGCATCTAACCTATTTCATAGTAAATAATTTCTTTCTTATACCTAAGTCTATCCTCTTCCAGTTCAAATCCATTACCCTATCTCTTATCACTACCTGCCCTTGTAAAAAATCCCTCCACAGCTTTCTTGTAGGCCCCTTTTAGGTACTGGAAGGCTGCTATGAGGTGTCCGTAGAGCCTTCTCTTCTCCAACCTGAACAACTTTAACTCTCCTAGCCTGTTTTCATAAGAAAGGTGCTTGAGCCCTCTGATCATCTTCATGGCCCTCCTCTGGATTCACTCGAACACATTCATGTCCTTATGTTGGACACTTGGACATTGAGCTGTTGACTGCAACTCTTTAAGTGCAACCACCCATACAATTCCTTATCCACAAGCAGTCCACCAGTCAAATCCATGTCTCTCCAGTTTAGAGACAAGGATGTAGTGTGGGACATGTCAAATGCTTTGTACAAGTCCAGATGGATGACATCCTTTGCTCCTCCCTGATCTACCAACACTGTTACCCATCATAGAAAACCACCATATTTGTCAGGCACGATTTGTCCTTAGTGTAGCCATGCTGGCTGTTACCAATCACCTCCTTCTTTTCCATGTGCCTTAGCACAGTTTCCAGGAGAATCTGCTCCATGATCTTGCTGGGCACAGAGGTGAGAATGACTGGCCTGTAGTTCCCCAGGGTCTTCCTTGTTTCCCTTTTTAAAAATGGGGGTTACATTTCCCCTTTTCCAGTCAGTGGGAACTCCATCAGACTGCCACAACTTCTCACATATGATGAAAAGTGGCTTAGCCGTGTCATCTGCCAGTTCCCTCAGGACCTGCAGATGTACCTCATCAGGTCCCATGGACTTGTGCACCTCCAGGTTCCTTAGATAGTCTTGAACCTGATCTTCTCCAACAGTGGGCAGTTCTTCATTCTCCCATCCATGCCTTGGCCTTCTGTGACTTGGGTGGTTGTCATGGTTTAACCCTAGCCAGAACTAAGTATCATGAAGCTGCTCTCTCTCTCCACACCCATTGCACCCAGTGGAATGGGGAGGAGAATCAGAAAAAGTTAAAACCTGTGGGTTGAGATAAGAACAGCTTAAAAATTGAAACAAAACAATAATAATTATATTAATAATAATAACAGATGCAACAACATTAATTGTAACGAAAAGGAGAGGGAGAGAGGTATAAAACCCAAGGGAAAAACAACAAATGATGCACAACCTAGTTGCTCGCCATCCACTGACCAATGCCAGCCATTCCCCAAGCAGTGATCGGTGCCTCCTGGCCAACTCCCCTGCCCCCTGCCCCAGTTTGTTTACTGAGCATGAAGTTCTATGGTATGGAATATCCCTGTGGCTAGTATGGGTCAGCTGTCCTGGCTTTGCTTCCTCCCAGCTTCTTGTGCATCTGCTCACTGGTAGAGCACGGGAAACATGCAAAGTCCTTGATTTAGAGTAAGCTCTACTTAGCAACAGCTCAAACATCACTGTGTTATCAACATTATTCTCTGAAACTCTACCAGCTACTAAGAGGAAAGTTAACTATCCAAGCCGAAAGCAGGACAGTGGTGTGGCTGGAGCATTTGCTGGTGAAGACTGAGGCAAAAAAGTCACTGAGCACCTCAGCCTTCTCCATATCCTGGGTAACCATGTCTCCTGTTTCCTTCCTGAGAGGGCCCACATTTTCCCTAGTCTTCTTTTTATATAGCATCATCATTTTAGCAGGAACCAATTTTCTAAAGATTACATGTAGAACTGGTTTTGAATCTGGTTTATGTCATATGTAAACTGATCTTTGTTGGCATCATTCCACTCCCTATTGCATACTTATCCATAGCACAGCCCCTCTCCAGGCCCTGAACTGGACATGACTGGCAGCCTCACCACTCTAAAGTCCCAGTAATAACATAGCATAGGTATGTAGTATGTCAGCACTGAAAAAAAGTTGGCACAGATATCAGGGTAAATTTTAAAATAACTGCTGTGCTGGTAGCCATATGCTGGAAAAATTATATTACCCTTGCTCTAACAGCTATGGGAAAGTAATAGAAGGCACATACAGAACCATGAAAGATTCTCTTTGATTTCAGATTCTTAATCTCCTCCTTAATGGGCCAGTACTCCAGCAGTTCATCCACCCAGCAATAATTTTGTATCCCGGGGTGTGTACATAAAAGAATTCAGTTTCCTGGTTTGTCTGGCTGCACTTTCCTGAGCACTCAAATACAGCAAGAAAGGGTTTATTCAAGGTAAACAAAGAAAGCACTTTACTGAAAATATAAACTGGAATCTAACTCTTTCCTTTCCTTATTCGCAATTCATTCCCAGGGAAGGCAAGTGCCTTGGTGTGGGGTTTTTTTTTCCCTTCTCACTGCTACCCTAGTTTATTTATTGTATTTTATGGCTAGAAGCTATTTAAGCAGCCACCAGGACCAGCTGGTGTCCTAGGACCTGGTCAGGATAGTGCAAAATGCTGAATCAAAGCTTTTTGCTTGGCTGAATTACGTACTTCTGTCCTTACACAACAGAGTCAATCACATCCATACTGCTTTAGATAGACCTCTCAGCTGTGTTTAACGCTATTGACTGCTATTGCATCGGCTTTTGCTCTGCTGAGCTTCCTTTCAAATCACAATGTGCTTAGCCATATTGTACTGTGAACCGTGGTTCTTACCATGACAGGCTGTTAGCACAGATAATGGCAAATCCTGTTCCGTGCGGTGTAAGGCTTGGCCTTTGTTCAGTCCTGGACCCAGGTAGGAAGGGCCTGGCCCCTGACACTAGAGCTCTCCCCCAGACCTGCCTTCCAGGGTGCCACCTGTCAGGGGGTGGCCTGGTAAGGTCTACAGGGCCGCAAGGTACTGCAGTGCTCTCCCTCCGTGGCCAGAGCCATCCTGCAGCCACGAGCAAGGAGGGCCATGCTGGGCTAGGGACAGTGACTGGGCTCATCCCCACCCCAGCCGCCCCCAGGTGCTGCCACAGGTCCAGCTGAGAGGGCAGACACCGGGATGGGATCAGATTGGGTCAAGGTGGTGCCTGGCTCAAGGCCAGCCTGGGGACAGTGGTCAGGGCTGAAAGGCAGTGCCTAGAGCAAGGGGAGAAGCCCTGGCTTTGCACAGCCCTTTCCACAAATGTCTTCCTCCACCCATCACCCTGTGGTTTCCCTGCTCTGCCCACAGGGCACTGAGCTGGGGCCAGGCCACCCCTGCCTCTGAGGGGCAGCAGGGAGGGCACACTGGCCTGAGCCCCCCGCTCAGACCCCTGGGCAACAGCTGGAGAGCATGCTTGGGCCCGGGCCTGTCAGGTTCTCGCAAGTATTTTTGTTGTTTAGCTCCCACTCAGGCAACTGCTTGCCTTAGATTTAGCACTCATATTGATTTGGGCATCAGTATATATACAGCTTTGAGTATCTGGGTCTTAATTCTGGCAATAATTAATATCTCCTGTTTTTCAAAGTTGGTTATAGCTTAAGGAAGAAATTAGTCTTTTGGTCCTCTTGAAGTCATGTAACTTTCTAAATGTTTTTTGGTCCCTGTCACGCATTTGTTGAATATTCTTCTCTTCTCCAAACTCCCATTGTCATGAAAAGGATTATTATGTAGAGATACAAGATTCATTCTTTTTCTTTTATTATATCTGCACATTGGTTTCTCTCTTTAGAGTTTATCTATAAATGTTAATGTCTTTTTATGAGGGCTAATATGCTTCTGTAGATTGTGGTGCTGGCTGTTGGAAAGATGACTCTGTTTGAGTATTGTCAAGCATTATTTTTCCTAGTGGGAATGACTACTTTTACTTCACAGAAAATATTAGGCTTTTTTTACAGTAAATGAAAATGGCAATCAGGTATTATTGGACTTCAAAGACAGTCTGAGTAAATTCTGGAAGAAATTCACTTGTTTAATTACAGTTATTGGGAGCCTTCTTATTTGCCTTTGTGAGTCTGGGTTTCCTTTTTAATATTAGTAAGGCATTACTACAGCTAAAGTGGATAACACCTAAAAAAAAAAGTCATTTATATGAAATATCATGAATAGAAAACCATGGTAAACAGTAGATATATGCAGTATCATTTTCTATCCTAACTTCTAGGTGAATAAATTGATAATAGGAATAACAGTTACAATCCTGCCTACGCTAATCACAGAATAATGGCATAAAAATTATACATAACATCCTATTTTCCTGCCATAACAAATTCTGCATTCTCACCTTTCAGTTCTTTTTTTTTTCCTGTTCAAAAATTGACTCTCAGTCAAGGAAAAGAACGAAGGCAGAAAGGATTCCTCTATAGCTTCTGCTTCTTCATCTCTGCATTTGTGTAACCTTCCAAGGCCCCATCTGCTATCTTATTAATACTTTCAATTTCTAAACCATCAAATTTTTATCTTATAGTAGTAGTACTCAGACCAGCTGCCAGTGGAAAGCAGTCAGTTTCCTCTGAAAACTACCCACATCCAGAAAGTGTAAAATCCTCTGGCTCCACATTTCAAAGTACACCTGAAAAAAGAAAGTCCGGGAAGACCCAGAGTTATCCAGCTCTGCAGCTTCAGTCCAAATGGGAAGCACAAACAAAAAATTCAACAAATCCATTCTCTGTTACCAAATAAAGTTCCAGGGTGTAGAAGGGTTTAGAGTCTGGAAACAACTAAGAACTCAAAATGAAATTCTTGCAGTTCACTTATAGCAACCAATTTTCATGTCACAGATACATTTTTTTTCCACCTCCAGTTTTCGCAAGCCAGTAGTATCTGGGAAAAGATTAGGTCCTAGTGCTTTTGCACTATTTTAAAGGCAGAGGGGTTTTTTAGATGTTGTTCATAATTTCTTATTTTAACCAAGTAGACAACAGACAGTGTTCAATTTTACCCAGCAAAAAATTTCACTGAGTAAAGGGCTAGAGATAAAAACAATCCAAAAGTAGCATTCTAGTTATAAAATACTTCTCTTACGTCATTACGGTAAGCCTAGGAAGGAGAATGATTACATGTACCTCAGCTAAATATGTAAAGATACAGGCACATAAGCCACTCATTTAACACTTTGCTACCTATGTGTAACATCATGAGAATAATTGGAAAGGGAGAGAAACAGTAAAATTACTCTATGCTTAGTTAGTTCCCTTTAATTTGGAAGATGAAATACAAATCCACAGCAACTGGCTTGATGAGATTTAGAATGAGGGAAGAATACAAAGCACTGGAAATATCTTGAGATTATATATTTTCCTTATGCAAAAGCATATGAGACACACATCTCAACACTGATAGAGAGAAAGCGATAGGCCTTAACTTTGCACCTAGGCTCAAATCCTTTTCTGAAATGGCAGATAATTTCTACTTTAATATGTGTTTTGCTCTAATAGTTTGACTCTATGACATCTTTAACATTTCTCTTCCAAGTGTTGCATTTGCAGATTTTGAATATTACATTTTGTAGAACTTTAACTTCTCTTTTCAATTCATGAATCGTAAAAAAGCAGTTCCATTTGAGCTTCTGTGAACCGAGTAGAATCTCCTCTACTGGTGAAAACTGACAGAGCTGCAAGGACTTGAAACTACATGAAAATTTTCAGCTTTGGACTCTGCTTTAAAGTTACTGGGTAAATTTTGTGAATTCAGCAAAAACTGAGCTTTGCACATTCACAGACAGAATATTAATGCTTCAGGTCTATTCCTCAAACCCTTGAGAGCAACAGGAAGTCTAAACATGCCAATCTTAACTTGCATGGCTGTGCTTTTCATGCTTCTCTTTCACAGTGATATATTACACGTTACAGTTTGAAGGCCAGCTTAGATTTTTAATCTAAAGCCAACCCAGGTATAGCATAAGAAATGTAGGATACTTGTATAAACATACTCTTAAACTTTGGAGAAGTGTTTGCTCTTCCCCTAATCAAACCACTCCATGGCATGGAGGATAAGTGTTAAAGACATGAATTATGACATACCATTTACCATTGCTTTTTTTTTTTTTTTTTTTTTTTTTCCCCCCCACTTAAAATGTCCAGATTTCTTAAAGCAGTCTTTCCATTCTGAAATAGGGACTGCTGTAATTAGCAGATTCTTTTGCTATATGTGTATGTACACCCATGCACATGCACTCATATGTGTGGATGGATGTGTAAGTATATATATGCATATATATATATATATATATGTATAGCCACATAATAAGTCCACCAAATACCCTTTAGAATTAGTGGCACTGCTGCAGTGCTTTAAGGGGAACTGGAAAAGGGTCTAAGTTTGCAGGTTTTGTTTTATTTCTGTGCAGAGAGTTAGACAACTTCTTTCAATAACAATAACTTTCAGGACAAATTAAAAAGGGGGAAATGTCGGGACCACTGTAACATTTAATTTCTATTTTTTCACCCCTGTCCTTAACTTTCTGTCATATCTTTCTTTCTTTCTTTAACTGTCATGAACAGTATTTTTGCTATTTTCAAGAAGCATTCTGACTTTCAACACAGTCTCCTTCCTCTGCTTTTTTATCACAGCACAAAACCCATGATGGCGGCTAGTCTTCAAGTATCAGTCTCTTTTTTCTGGTTTTTTGGTTGTGGGTTTTTTTTATGACAAAATTATCATTCCCCTTCTTGGCTTGTCTTAGAATCCAGAGTAATGTCACTTGGGCCTCAGGGGCTGTTGAGCAGCAGCAGCAGGTAAGAGCTGAGGAAGTCAAGGTAGCATTATCAGTCGTGCCTGGCTTTATAATAGCAGCTTCCTCCTCCAGGATTTGTCAATTTTGATTTTGCAGTTCAGTCAGCAATGGCATGTGCTGTTTGCCTCCTGTCTGTTCAGCAAAATAAAGGGAATCATTTTCTCTTCCAAGTGACAAGACTGAAAAGGAAACTTCAACAGCTGCTCTCATGGCTCGATGTGCAAGTTGCATTTACCCCCCTCCCCCAGCTACAACTGTAATGACCTTTTGTGTTTAGGAATATTTGGGTTCTCTGGATAATTTAATGGGAAAATCCTCCTCCAATCTACTCTCCTTTTAAAAATTTGTGTCCTCACTGAACTTTTCTGCTCTTTTTCTTTTCACTAGCTGTGAAGGAAGGTGAAAAGAAAAGTGGGGAGAAAACAGTAGGGACAAATCTCATTTCTGACTGCAGGGGAAAGGCAGTGAAGAAGAGTGAGTTGAAGGATAAAGATGATCTTCCTGAGAGTTCTGTTCCTACTAAAGAACACTCTTGCCATAAAAGGGAAGAGAAGGAGAAAAAAAATAATAATACTGCAGTAAATTGCAAAGGCAGTGCAGGGCCAGAATGTGAAGAAAGTGGTTGATTCCTGAACCAGAGCTTGGATAGAAAACAGAACCTATTACCAAAATCTCTATTGCCCAGCTATGAATTGTAGAAGTGCTCAAGTATTTTGGCCTATTTACTGTATGCAATGACACACCAGCACAATATTGCTGTTAGACACTGCCCTTTTTTCAGAGAGTTTGCAACAAATGAACTTGGTTACTTTAGCTGTGGGATTTCGGTCAGGGTTTGTTTTGAATCCTTGGGCACACAGACTGCAAATACGTGCCAAATACTTTTGGCTGATTGGAAGGTATTTCAAAGATGTGAGTTAAGTTTCCATGAGCTATGAGTTTGATGTGGGGGTTTTTCAGGACCCATAGTACTAATTAGCTGTAAAACACTTGCCCCTGAGAATACAAATTGTAATTTTAGTTCTGGGAATATTTTCACATTTGCCATCTCACACATTGTGCAGTGACTCATCAAAATGGATTGTGTTAGTCATTTGATGCTTCAGCTAACAAATAACAGAAAACACGTATTATTTTAACAATGGTTAAATGACTGTGTGTAAGCTTTTCTGTAGAAAAAAAAGTCTTTTGCAAAGACAGAGTAAGATATTGTATCTATGACAATAGAGATATCCCTAATTATGTGGGAAAAGTGCAAAAAATTTTGAAACTCTCCCCAAAATTTATTCCATACTTGCAATATGATCCATTCATTCTTTATGCTATCTTTTTTTTTTCTTTTTTTTTTTTTCTCAAAGCTTCCTGCTGTTTATTGTTTAGATGTAATTTGTTAGGGGAAGATACTGTACTTGCCACTTTGCAGAGTATTAGCAAAAATATCAGTATAAATATTGGATATATCTTGTAACTAACAGTAAATTATTGCCACATCTTTGTCTGTCTCTTCACATCACTAGAGGAGTTTTGCATAAACTTGTAATTATCTGAAGAATACATTTGCTATTCTGTGCATACTTTCAAATTTGGGAGGGGAGAGGAGGGGGAGATAAAAACATAAGAAGACTCTTTATAAGATTAAATTTCATGGAGGAAAAACTTCAGTCCTGAGAAAAAGCCATAGCTGAGTTACAGGGTAACCTGGATGACACTATGCTTTTAGGAAACTTAAAAAGGAATTTTAATCAAACTAGTGCCTGTAGGGCTTTGGTTTTTTTTAAAAAAAAGGGTTGTATGTTATTTTTCTCAGGGCAGATTAATTTCGGTAGACCACCTGCATTTTGCTCTGTAGAGGTGTTTCAAAGATGTAAGATAATATAATCAAATTTTAATCTAAAATGCATCTGTGTAAGTCCAGATAATTGTGAAATAAATAAATGCCTTTCATTTTGGAATGACTGAAATCATGATGTGTTTTTTTAATCATAGGAATGAAACAAACCTCTTGATAAACTGATCCATCTCCAGAACAGCTCTGAATTACTCTGTAGTAAAATTAAGAATGCTGTGTTTCAAATTTTCTAAATATTGCCTGTTTCTAATACAGAAATTAGTATAGGAGATATCTGACAGGTACCAGCATAGATGTGTATTTCTGACCGAAGGATAAGTATGTTAGGGAGGTGTCCAAGGTACTGGGGAAATAATGAAAAAGTACATTTATGAAGTCCCAGAGATTTCTGTAAGGTTTACTCTTAAGACAATCATGTTGACCTGAAAGTATACGTCTAGAAAGCAAAATCTATACTGTTGCAGTACACACTATAAAAATGTAAATGCAGCTTGATGCATGCTTTATTCATGAATTTTTCAAACTACTGAGACCTTAAAGGAACAAAGCTAAAACAGTTCCCTGTTTAAAAACCTAAAAGATAAAATATGTATTTAAAATAATAAATTATACATAAATGTAATTCATAATTTATTTGCTATAAAAGCTTTATCACAGAAACAAGGAGAATGGGATATATGTAAATACAAAAATGCAAAGTAAACTCTTTCATAAGGTGGGTGCAGGGAAAAGGGTGAACTTAGATTATTATTTTTTTTAATACAGCTGTAATCTAAGTGACACGCTTATAAGAGTACCTAATAAGAATGGTAGAATGTAGGGTATCTCTTTCCAGTAGAAACAAAAGGGTTTTTTTTGTTTTGGTAGTAAACCATGATGTTCTCTGGCATGCAGTGGTGGTGTTTCTCTAATCCAATAACATTCTGTAAGGCAGACCAACATGTACATCAGCTAGAATAACCAGTTCTCAGGTTTGTTCTGTTCAGATAGCCAAGAAGTCCTGATTTCACCCTGTGATTTTTAAAACGTCTCTACCCGAGTTATACATCACAGGCTTGACAGAATTGCATATTTAATAAAAAGGCTGTGAGAATCAGAGGCCATAAATGAAGAAATGCTTCAGGTTTTCTAAACCAGCCACACTAACCTGTGAGAAAGGCTCATATACAGTCTTAGCGTCACTCAGTGCTCAGTGCCTTCCCCCACTTTAACACAGTGAAAATATGGGCTATATCTAGGTCTATTTAGATATATGTATATATGCATAATTAGGAATCTAATGGGCTGTGTTGTTCTGATTCATTCATGATTAGTCATTAACTGTAAGAAATTGGTTACAGTCATGACTCTACTACAGATCGATTTGGAAGTGGGTACAGAAAGCAAACTTAGCAAGCTTGTTAATAATGTTATCAACCACATTCCAAAAATATTCTGATTACTCTGGTTTCTGAAACTTTCCTAAGTTATGCAGCTGCCAAGGCCACAGAGAATGAAGACCATAAATAAGCTTACACATGGAAATTTTACTGTTGAGTTCATGCCTGTACAAGACCCAAAGACTGACAATTATTTTGTTCTTCCCCACTGTTCCAAGAACTTATTTTGAATCGTGTGGCGGGGTGTTTGGGGT
Organism: Falco biarmicus; assembly: GCF_023638135.1. Taxonomy (NCBI): domain Eukaryota; kingdom Metazoa; phylum Chordata; class Aves; order Falconiformes; family Falconidae; genus Falco; species Falco biarmicus. The sequence continues at coordinate 111,137,026 of NC_079289.1, read as the reverse complement.
GAATGATATGAATTACTAATAACATGCTTGGTGTCCAGACTTAGAAGTAAAGAAAACAAAAAAATCTTGCTACCTAATGATTTTATATTTAACATTTTTATGTGCATATTTTAGATCAGAGCTTAAGGGGTCGAATGGTTATCCTGCTGCATTGTAAACACTGAGGTGACCAATTTTAACAGAACAGTGAACTATTAAAAAAATAATTTGAAAGGACCATTATATTTTAATAATCTTAAAATTTAGTAGCGTTTTACATTTAGTAATGAGTTTAGTAAAGAAAAATGGATAAATGTAATAAAACAGTAGGACCTGTAGTAGTTATTTTTATGATCCCTGAAGATATTAGAGTCCATAACAAAGCAAACATCTCAATAAAATAGCCTTGAAAACAACTCAAATACTAGTAAAGAGTACTTGTCACTGGAAAAAGGGTAGATTGCAGCAACACGTAGCAGACAACTGAAATTTGAGATTGCAGAAATACTGTATTTTTAAAAAAGTAAGGGGTCTGATATAGCTTATTGTCACAACCAACCAAGGAAGATCTTTAGAAATCTTTAAGGATACATCCCTGAGAGCCTTATCTTGCATCCCTTCCTGAACAGAGCAAATTCCAGGTAGATTTTATATAGTGAGATGACGTCAGTGACTCTAATGCTTTCTTCTTTCTGTTAACCCCACTGGAATGATCTTTCTCTGTTTATCATTATTTTAATTTTTTATGTATATTTTTCTTTCTGCTGCTGACCCAGAGAAAGACTTAGTTTATGGCATGTGGAACAGCTTGATTAATGCTAAACTATCAGAAAATCAATGAGCACTTTAAATATTTTGTCCTTTTCAATTCACAATGGAACAAAAAGAAAGTCACTTAGCAACATCTAACAATGTGAAGCTAGACCACGAACATTCATTAGAATGTCTACTGTGTTTTTGTAACTTAGACAGTTCTTTATTCAGTCTAGTCTTTTTTTAACCGTCTAATACTTTCCCCATTAGTGTTGCTAAACAACCCCTTTCTCTGATGCGCTCTTCAGATGCCTGTCTTACACTGTATTTAATTTCATTCTTTCTTTGAAAGGCTGTAATCTTTTTTCTCTTTACTCTGTTACAGCTGTGTAAATTTAAATGAATTTACTTTCTTCATAGATCTATGTAGCCAAGAATAGAATTGCATCACCCCAAGATGCTCACTGTCAAATATTTGGGTATGACAGCCAAAAAAAGTTGATCAACACTAGCTAATTCTGGGAATCTGGCTATTCCATTTACACTTCTAAATGGGAGTTGAGCTGTTCGTAAAATTTGGTGATCTAGTAGTATTTCCAGTGGATAAGGTACATTTATCTTTGAAACTTTTCTACTTTAGCTGTTGCAGATAAATCTCTTTGGACACCCTGGTCCCTGAAGAAGGAGCACTAAGTACCTGAACTATAGCTTCAGTGAAACCCTCTTTGAAGTATTTCTGTTTTCCACTAAATTTTAGTGCCATCAAGACAGAAGGTTTTCCAGAATCTTTCCAATACATTTTCTTCAATGTATTATGTATTTTATTAAGGAAGACTTGTGTAAAAAGCCCAGGGTTTTTTGAATTTATTCTGAAACTTCTCACTTCCCCCAGCTAACTTTCTCATGAGGAAAGAAATGTTTAAAACTCACTTAGTCCCCTTCATACCCTAGGATTAATCCAAGATTTACTGAATCTTGACAGTTCTTTGTTGTGCAACAAATAACTCTTAATTTCAGTAGAAAAATGAGTGTGTCCTCTCTGCTGACAGTTGGTGTGTTCCTGGCTGTGGTTACCATTTGCCTATGCAATAATAGTCTAGCCTTTTGGTTGAAAGCCGTTAAATTGCTAACAGAAAAATAGAGAGGAAGGAGATTGGTTTTTCCTTTTAGAATTTATCTGTTTTAATCAGATTTAGTTTATTTGGAAGTTAATTCTTTCATAATTATTTAAAAAGTGCTAAAGCTGGAGAGTCAAGTGATCCTCATTAGTAGGTTAAGTTAGAATCATGAACTTGTTCTTGCATCTTTGATTTGGTTGTACATACACAGTAAGCTATTGTTTTTCAGGACATGGTCACGTTCACTTTTTATTATACACCATTTTCATTTAGTATTCAGTCTTATTCTACTTAATACTATATATACAAATTCTACATGAAATATAGTGTCTTATTTTTCTTGTGTCACTTCTCTAACAATCTTTGCAAAATACACAGATGCTTCAAAGATATTAATGACTGTACCTGCACTTAACACCTCTGAGCTGCATAGGAAACTGTTGCATAGACTATTTAAGGAGATGACTACTACTTGGGGCACCTAGAGTTTGTAATTTCAGGGTTCTTTGCAATTTGCATGCTGAAAACAGACAACCTGTTGGTTTCAGTTGTAGTGGCCTGTTGCAGATTGTATCAAGATGCCCCAAAGTAAGTATTCAAGTACACTATTTGTGAACACCAATGAAAAAAATTTTGATTTTAATTTACTTGCCCAGCATTGCATACACATTGTGGAGAGTTTGGAGCAGAATTTAGTATTACAGGAAAGGATTTGACTGATTTAACCATGCTACCAGCCTTTCTAACACCATCCTGCTCTTAATATAGGTGCTGCAGTGAATGATGTAGAGGACATATAGAAATCAGTTAAGTATCTTTCAACAGGTGCCTTGTTGGGGGTGGGGTGGGTGTAGGTGTGTATATACATATATATCTATAAAAACCTAAAAGCTGTATGAAAATGCCTTTTTATTTATGAAAATGCCTTTTTGGAAAGAGTAAATCAGCAATGTCATAGGTCACTTCAGTCCTTGCTTTTCCTAATCATGGATTCCTTGATGTTGCAACCATTACTTTCTCTCTATGTTATTACAGTTTATCTTTCTTTTAGGTACACTATCTTCATATATGTTTTTCCATATTTGTCTTTATTTTGCTAATTCATTGATACTTTCAAGCTGCCTTTTTCACAGATTGGTATCACTTATTGAAGCACATTTATGGCTAGATTGTTGTTGATAATATCCTAACTCTGTAGTGCATGCAGGCCTGTAATATTTGCAGAGTTTGGTTTTTTATCATAACTTTTGACTTGCCTTTCATTTCCTTGGATAATTTTCCTGTCTTCCCAATTCATTGTTTTGCCCAATAATTTCTGTCATTCCTGTCACATTTCTTTTTTTTCCTTTTTATGGAAAGGAAAGTTGTGGAGCGAACACCAAGATTTTCTCAGAGAGAGATTTTGATACACTGAGCACTAAATGAAAAATACAGGGAAGAGTTTTAACTGGATTGAGGTCTGTTAAAACAGATGTTTGAAACAAAAGGCTTTTCCCTTTTAAATTTGTGTAGTAAATATATTTATATTGAAAGCAGATTATTGGTATTTCCCGAAGGTTTTTAGTGTTTTTCCAATTTTCTTCCCAAGGTTTTTCTAATGTTTTTCATATAAATGTTCCAGTATAAATATTTTAGATTTCTAGATTATCATCTACTTCGTAAGAACCTTAACCTCCAAATCTCCAGTCAGGTGACCCATGCCATGCCATCACCTCTGTTGTAATAACCCCACTAATTTCCTTTTTCTTTTATTTTATGAGACATGATTGGATAGCTTAACCAAAATGAGTTATTTTCAGAATTAATAATGAAATTCTATATTTAGTTTACTTATAATTAAAACTACTGTACAGTATTACCCTCTCCAGTGCTGGCTGCAAGGGTCTGCTTGAAGAGCTCATCATTTTGAGTAACTTAGAGTAAAAGACTAGCTTATGATCACAAATATGCCCCACAGGAATTTTGTTACCTGTGCTGGGGCGTGTTATAAACTGTGGTTAAAGAACATACTCTTCAATGTGCACCTATTAAAGCTTATTCTTGTCTCATTCATGCTGGTATAAATCACTTTGAAATCACTAGAATTATATTGCTTTTACAGCATTGTACTGAAAGCAGAAGAAGGCTGATTAAATTCATGTTAATTGACACTAATTGGCAGTAAGGACTTGAAGAGGATAAAGTTTTTAATAAAACATTAAATAGACAGATGATCTGTCTAAACTGACCAAAGGCATTTTCTTGTTCTAAAAAAGCTGCCGCCTTATTATTCATGTCCTAAAGCTAATTTCTAAACTAAAATCAGTTTGCTAGTCTTGGAGTCTTAGGGCATCTTCATAGCTAATGCTGGTTTTGCTCTCCCATGCTCAAATGGCATTCATGTTGGTGACCTACATCTCCGCTGTCAGGGCTAATTCAACATAAAAACAGGAGCATCTCCTTCCCAGTTCTGTAACCACACTCCATTGCTCTTGAATTTGAGAATCTGAGCATCTACTGAATATTCTTCTAGTTCATATTCCTTTCTTGAACTGCAAACCTGTGTTTGAAAAACACTTATGCGCTTGCAAGAACTTTCTTGCTACTACTACTCTGTCTTAGGAACCTTCTAATTGTGATGACAAACTCTTAATAAGTTTGAAAGTCATGGCTTCATAGCTTTGTTTATAGCACACAGTCTACTGCATTTCCTTGTTCATGTAGATCATGCTGAATTGATATTCAGTATCTGTTCTGTGTGTATGTAGAGGATAAAGTGTTCCAAGGGAGACACTGTGCCCATATGTGTATAATATATGTAGATATGTGTATGAAATATAGTGACACAATATATACACAATACATGTGTAGGATGTATAGTATACTTATACGTGCACAAAATGTACATGTGTGTGTGTATATTTGGATTCCTTACTGGTACCTGGTGCTACTGGTGCAATATAGCACCGATGTTCTACAGATAGGTGGCACATGTCTTACTGCTTTGTCTGGTCAGAGAACATCAGGGCTTTCCTGTGTCCTTCATGTGGAAGATTTTAGAAACTATATATTGGGGTTCAGTGAAAATAAAAAGATTTAGTTCTTCTGAAGCAGTCCATCCCAAACCCGGTAACTGTGACTGGTCCTGATTATGCAGAGTATAGGTAGACAGCAGAGACTGTGTTGGACTGCAGCACAGAAACTGAGGTTCTCAGATTCGTGGTATAATCCCGGTATAATCTAGCCATTCTATAGAAACATGGTGCTCAGCTGCTCATTTGTCATTGTTTGAACTTTGTAAAGTTAGGTTAAATCATGAGACAGTTTTGGCTTTGTTTGGCTTTACTGATGAACTGTCTATAACTTAAGTATATGCTTTCTAGTATATGTTAATGATTTAACACTGTTACAAACATCATGATAGTCACCGGACATATTTCCACAGTATAGATGATATATAAATACCTCCCTAATTATTTAAGGTGATTTAAAATATTTACTCTCTACAGGATATGGCTAGACTAGATGCTTAGAGTAGTGAATTTACTCTTATTTTGTGTTCCAAACTGCTCAAAATATTTATGTTCAATTTAAGTTTAAATTAGAACTATGGGTTTGCAGATGTAATATTTAAGATGCAATTAATCATGGATTAAAAAATTGATTGCAATTTGCAGTAATTTAAACACCCAAATCCCTGCTCATGACCACTTATTAGGGATTTAGATGAGCATGTACCAAATTATATCCAGTTCCTTCATAATTTTTAATAGTTCGGTCTCCCCAGTGGTAGTCAATGCATGCAAACTAGTGCTTGTCAGAGTCAGTTAGTGCTCTGAACATTTTTTATACTGTATTCATTGGGTTAATAGTTGTATTATTTAGATATGTAAAACCCTGGAGATAGCAGAAGGAGGGAAAAAGAAACCACTCAGCTCTGGTTTCTTATTTATTCTTAAATATTAATATGTATCTTGTTTTTCTCAATTGTAATAAATTAAATCAATGAGTTCCTGAGTAGAAGCTTTTAGAACAAAGTTTGTCACAACTCAAATTTTTGCTTCAGTTTAATCACAAATGTGTTAATTTTAAATCCTTTAAAAGATTACTAATGAAGCCCTGGGACACACATGCATATCTTCAGTAACATGAATGTATTGCCATAATAATAAAATTCTGTAGTTTCATTACTGAGTGAACATTCATCTTTCTAATTGAATTAGTTATTCTCAGAGGACCCGTGCTAATTGTAACCACAGAAAAGGGGACCTGCAGAAAGTGTGTGTACCTTTTCGACATTCAGTTCCTGATTTCTGAATAAGTTACTATCCAGAAACACCGAAGCAATTTCTCCCTGGTGAGATTTTTAGCTTCATCCTGCGTAAAATCTATATCAAGCAGCCAGGCGGTAAGAAGTATAGTAATTTACACCACTGTTATGTGCCAAATAACGCTGTACCAAATTTAGGAAACAAAGCTCTGTAACAGAGGTGACGTAGATAGTACAGGTTTTTAAGAAAAGTTGATTCTCTTGAATCTTGTATACACATCATCTCTCTTGCTGTTTTCACTGTTGTTTCCCTATTGTCAGCCTTCCCAACCTTTCTGCACATTTTGCCTGTCATTGTTCTCCAGAAAATGCATGACGCTTAGTAGCATCCCACCTGAAACATAACTCTTCATTTTCTTCATAGACCACTTCAGGCTTCCTGCACACATTACCACATTAAAGGCAATTCCCTGGCGTATGGTCAGCTCATCAGACATTAATTTTGGAAAATCTCTGGAGAGAAAATCTGGGGGAATGCAGTTTTCTACTGCAATTCCAGGAGCACATCAACTCCATGTACCTGGCTTGAACAGGCATCCAGCACAGTGAATGAGTGAAGTCTGAGTAGTATCACCTGCAGGCTGAGGAGATGAACCAGAAATCTGGCACTCGTTCTGAAGAGTCCTTGCATACAAAAAGCTTGACATAATATTTTCCTGACTACTTCAAAATAGAGCTGTCTGCATTCATGGGCATGACCTCATTGCTTTGAAGGGTGCCTGGGCTACTGGCAGGAAAGGAGAATCTCTAGAAAAAGTCCCAGGCAGCTACTATGTCAACACAAGGGAAAAGAAAACTGTTAAATACATGAAATAAACATTAAGTGTTTCAGGATAATACCTTTGAACTTCTATACACTTTCTGGGGTCACACTCTTTTTGAGATACATTTGTAATGTTTCATGAGTTACCTTTTTCTGAAGTGATCCCAGGAATGGTCTGCTTATTATCTATTGTTTGTTTTCATGTTTGTTTATAGACTGTTATTCTATGAGTAAGCTAAACAAGTACCCCAAACAACAATGTTACATAACCTGTACCACAATTTCTCCAGCCGTGTTATGAACCTGCAGACCTTGACGTAGATCTTCACCAAAAATTATAAAAATCACAGCAATGGCCTTATTTTCATGCAGAAATAAAGTGACTGCTTTGTTGAAATTATATAAGTAGATTTCCTTCCTTTGTGCCTGATTATTTTCACTCTTTATCTAACACCTTTTCAGGTCCTTACAAATTTGGAAAGGTTCAGACATAAGACCTGAGCATTCAGAAAATGCAGATGAAAAGAAAATCAAAATGAGCAGTATTTTGATTTAATAATAAGGATGCAAAGGAAAAGCACAGAATTATGAAGATTCTATAAGCTAAGGAGGAGCCAAAGCAGCACCTTTTGTAGAGTTTTCTAGAAAAGAAAAATAACAAAGCAGAACTGGCAGCTCATGTAATCTCTAGTCATTAAGGTTTTAACAGGTTTGAAAATCTGAAAGCTTTTGTCCTGGCACAAGCACCTGTGCAAATGAAAGCCGCTGATCCAAGGACATGATCCTATAGCTCCTCTAGACTTTCTTAGGATTTTCTGATAACTCTAAAAAGTTTTAGGATTTTTCAGCTGAAAAGCAGTTGCAAGAATGAGCTAGTACTACCTGCTCAGTCCTCTCTATTTTATATTTGGTTCCACCACAAGAAGTTAAGAGGGCGAGCAACAGGAGGAACCACTGAGATTGTTAATAAGTTTGTTTTAACTGCTTTTTCCTCTGTTGTACCTAACTTAACACATAACCTAGTTTTATACTTTCAGAAGAAGATTTTTTGGTATACAGCTAGTCTGACTATTGTTGCTTTGGATACTTTAAGACACTTGTTAGTTTAAAGAACTGACATTTTTGTGTATGACTTTGGCTGTGATTCAGGTGCACAAAAAGAAGCCGTGTTTATGCAGAAAGTTTGGTTAAAGCAAGAAACTAAAAATTCATGTTCAAATCAATGTCTCATTCAGTATAAACAGAAAAACATACAGATTTATACTTTAAAACAAAAAAACCTTCAGACAGCTCCAGCAGTAGAATTAACCAGTGCAATCTTCCTCCTAAAAACTAGACAGTTTCCTATTTTGGAACTAAATAACATAGAAGGTTGTTAAAGCAGTAAAGGTATTCCCAGTCATTTACTTTTTAAATGTTTTTCAGGAGAAATGGTATGAGACCATATGGCATTTCTAATGCTTGTTTTAGATTGAGGTTACTGGAAACATGAAGTAGAAACATCAAGCAGAGCAAAAAACTCTTTTCATGATTAAGACCAAAAGGGAAAAGACTTCAATGCAGTAAAAACTAATTCTTGGAGAAGGACTTTTCTAGACAGAGAAGCAAAACCAAAGGATTGCTGAGGAAAAGGAGCTCTAGAAAAAGGGTTGTGCAAGTCCAAGGCTTTTGTTGTATATTTTTTTTTTCAAATAATATTCTAAGATGACATATTAGTGGAGCAAAAGCAACATAATTTCTGTAAGATATAGTCTTAGTAGGAGACATTTGGAGAAAATTTATTAAAGGGAATTTGATTGTATTTTCCTTTCTGCTTTCTTTCCCACAAAAATGATTTTTTTTACCAAAAAAAAAAAAAAAAAAAAAAAGGTATTTCAGTGTTCTCTAACTCATACATGCAACAGACTGTTTGGTACTGTCTCTTAAACTGACTGTTTCTTACTCAGGCAAAAAAGGTCTAGCTAACCTTTTCAAGTTCTCCTGTTATGATCTCCTCTTCCTTAGAACACATTTTCCATTGAATCAGGACTTCACCTTCACACTTGTCAGTAATCAAAACCAAAAGAGAGTAGAAACGATTCACATTTATTTTGTGAATTGAACTAGACAGCAGGCTGTCATTCAGAGCAGCTCTGAAGTCACCTCTAATCCACACAAGTTTTCTAGCAGTTTGCCTTAGAAGACCATAGAAGCCAGGCAGGACAGCGGAATGCTGTAATGCAGCAGAGATTCACTGATGCTGAAACACTAGAGATACTCATTGAAGCTCACAAGGATAGCACAGAACCAGCATCAGATATATGGGGCACATCTATATTTAGTTCTGAAATGGAATAACAAAAAAAATCTGTTGTTCTTGCTCTTACACAGGTCCTCTGGTATTGTTACCAGATAGATCCTTATTGGTATAAATAAAGTCCCTGGAGGCATGTGAAATTTTAAGGCCCATTATTTCTCTTGGACATACAGGGAAGCATCGAATAAATGTAATGTGTTGTTTGAAATGTTGTATGGAAAAAAGAAGTTATTGGTGGTGAAAGGTACCACATGTGGGACTCTGAGAGTGTTGGTGGAATACATACCTACTAACTAACCTTTCTCTCTTCTTTCCTTTTCCATGTTATGTTCTTTTTCCACACTGATGACTTTTTTTTTTTTTCCTAATGATTTTCCATTAACAGGTGTGTTGTCAAGAAAGCAGAACGTCCTTTATCAGGTGAACTGGAAATACCTTGCTTTTGTGAAAGACAAAAGCTTCTCTCTCCCATCTCCTAGTAGTTTCAAACTCAAGGGGACAGGAGTGAGGAGTTGCAGCCCTTCATGCTTATAATATGGGGAATTCAGCAGGTCCCCAGACTTCGCCCATGCAGAAGAAACTAACTGCCAAAGCTGAATTCTGGATTTTGCAAGTATCCTGAGCTGTTGCCTTTCAGAGGGGAGCTCAAAAGAAGGTGGTAGCTGGTACCAATTACTTTCACAGAAATTATTTTGCATCTTTGAGTGGTATGGGCATGAAGCTTTCCCAAGCAACCACAAGGATATCCTTGTACTTGGCAATTTTACTGGGTTTCAAATGTCAGGTGATGGCAGTTGTAGATAAAACTTCATTTCTACCTCCCTAGATTGCTTTCTTTGTAGAGGATCTCAGTAGTCCACATGAAATTGAATACAATGCTTTCAGCTCTAACAGATCTCATAAAATCCCCAGCTCCTTTCATTTTGGGGTAAAAATTTCTCTATCACAGTTTTGATTGTAATTTATTTTTTAAAAACTGTTGAATCACTCTTTTAGAGAGATTTAGGGGAAGTGGAAAAATAGATTTGTATGGAGTTGTTTCCAGGTCTGGTTTTGTTCCAGTGTTTTGGAGTGATGAGGGGTCTCACTGATAATAAACAGAATTTGCAACTGAGCCAGTATCAAAGAGTATCTTCATATACCTCATTACAAATTAGTGATGTAAAATGTGACTGTCCTATTTGTTAAGAAGGTAAATATTGCCTATTATTCCTTTAACCCCCCCAAAATATATTCAATATGAGAACGTATTAGTGCATTGTGTATACTACTGTGTATTGAAAAACTCATACAGAACTACTATTAAATTTTTGTAGCATCGTGTTTTGGAGATCATACTTTACAAACAAAACCCATGATGTTCAAAGTGAATTAGAAGAGTAAATTACACTGTGTTATGACATATAAGGAGCTCTATGGTATACACTTTTGACATGACTATGTGTGCTTGAAGTTCAAATGATCATAAGGTATATATTAATCCACATTATTTTTCCTTTCATGTCTGGCATTTAAAATGTCAAGCATTAACTTAATTCTGTTGTGCTAAGTACAGGCTTTGAGCAGCATAAATTCAAAACTCTCTAACAACAAAAGCCAGTCAGTACATAAAACCAATAATTTTCTAAAGACATAAGATCACTGATGAGTTAGGAAGTATTGACTGATTATAGAGTTTTACTTTTAGCATGATTCCTTCAATATTGCTTCTGTTCATCTTGTGCTTCCTTCTGCTACTACAATAGTATATTTATTTCTCAAAACAGATACACCATTTAAGGAAGATTTAGCTAACAGCTGGCAACAAATTGTAGAGCTACAGTGATATTTCTCTTGTCACAATATATAGATTTGTTAAGTACTTACTTTTGTAGTGGCAAACAATTAATATAGACCCTGATGTAAGGAATCTTACAGAATTTCTAAGGGAGATGAACAGAATATATCAGACATATGTTAGAAAGCTTATATACATTTCTGTATTTTCCCAAAAACTTTTTAAGAACAGTAAACAGCTATACCTATATGTAACTATACTATATTCTTTTGTGGTACTCTTGATTATTTTTTGATGTTGTATTGATTTTTATAAGCCACATGACCTACTTAAGGCAATTATGTCTGGCCATATACCTATAATTTCTGGTCTTCAGAAATGTTTAAGATGAAAGTGAAGGTGAAAATATGAAAGGTAAACCAATGTGTAGCTCCTTCAAAATTATGACCCAAAATTTTTCTTGAAAACATGAAAATGTTTTCTAGTATCAGAAAATGTATTTTTATATTACATAATATTTGAAGTATTGAGGTTATATTTTAAGATAAGTAATATTGCAGTTAATGATATGGTAAATAAAAGAGTAATATTTTGTTTAATATTAACAAAATTTTCAGCTTTCCCCAGACAAACCTATACTGTGAATGTATTCATCTTTAACAAAAAATATTTTTAGCATTGAAAGCTATTTTGATCAGCACTTCACAACATTCTGGCTGAGATTTTCAATCTCTTATTGCTTTGATATTTTGGTGATATTTTGAAACCTGCAGTTTATTTTATTTGAAAAAGGATTAAAAAAATATTTCTCTAATACAGCCCTTTGGTCCCCCCTCTAAAAATAAACCCACTAGGCCTTAGGTCCTGATTCTTATTCATTTCCATCTTTTGTAATCATGCATAAAAGAGCAATAGTCGAATCAGAAAAACAGTATTTTACACACACTTTAACCCCAACTACCTCTTTGCAAAGAAAAATTTAATGAGGTTGAAAGATACAGAAAGACTGTCAGTTCTCCTTTTACATGCTCCTCCATCTAAGACAATACATAATAATATCTCTGTTCCTGGGTGTATATCTGCTTGCTTTTTTCTCTTGCCTGATGTGTGTAATTCTTGGTTCTGTTGTTGGCCTGATATCTCACCCAGTCTTCTGAAGCTAATGAAAGCCTTTTCAAAGATTCTGATGGCTTTTGTTTTTTGTTGCTGTGAAACTTACTTTGTTATTCACATGTACATGCATCACTCTCAAGGATAAAACAGCTAAGTTCAACAGATTCAAAAGCATCAAATATATGTTTAAGCAAAGAGTGTAAATTACAGTGAACATTTTCACCCTTTTGGGATATTGTAAATTAAGAAGACACTAGAGTAGCAAAGGAAAGTATCCAGAAGTTAAGAGAACTCCAAAATTACATTGTATATGCAAGCGTTTCTCTTTCTTTTGTAAAGTTAAGAACTGAAGCCAGGACAGAGTGTTTGTAATGCATGAGGAAAAAAAAAAATTCGATTTTCCTTCTATATTTTGTAATATATAAATGTAATAAATAAAATTTATTTTTTTTAGTTTCAGCCCATTAGAAAAAAAACACAGTAAAATGATACAGATCTGCTTCTTGAGGTCAGATTCTCAGGTGAAAATTGAGTTCAGGGCATCAAGAGAAACATCTAATCCTAAATATCTTTTCCCACGTCAACTCAAAATTATAGCTTCTTCACTGAATGTAGAAAAGAATAACACTACAGATTAAAAAAAAAAGAAAAGTAGGACCAAACACAGGAGAGTTAAAGGTTTTCCTCACTGTTGGGGAACTGCAAGTGTCTGAAAGAGAAGTAATTGTTCAGCTTAGTATTTTGCCTCTTTTTCTGAGTGCCTGCCCTTCCACAGGACTTTTCATCTTCCTTACTCTTCCAGAGAAGCAGGTGTCCTCTTTTCTGATACTTAATGAATAATGTTTATGAATACCTATACTACCTTATTGGACAGTTCAAGGTTTTTCCTTCTAGATTTTTTTCCTTTGGGAAAGGTAAGACTCACACTGGAAGCACAGAAGTTGTCCCCAGTACCCAGCAGGATACTCTTATAGACCTGTTGTGTGACAGAGCTTAAGGTTTGTTAATATACATCCTCTGTGTGTATTTAATAGAGAAAATCTATAGAAAGTATGTGAAAGAGAGAAGAGATACTGAATCATTTCTGGTTTACTGTAAGCAGTTGGTGTATATATCTATTTAGATAAGTGCAACAATCTGCATTGGAAAGTTGATTCATTTTCTAGCACTTTTTGGGACCTTTCCTTTTCTAACTGATGGGTTTGATATTTTTCTAATCTTTAGGGAAAAAAAAAAAAAAGGATAAAGTACTGCCACATGAATGTGAGCACATCCTACAAAACTACAGACACTTAAACAAGCATGAGAATCTGAAAACCTCTACTATTCCATGCTCTATGTTATCAAAGTAGTAAATTCTGTTTGTACTTAACTTTCATTTTCTCTGCTAATTCTGTCTGTATATTCAGAGTTAATCCATTTTATTTTATGTGTAAACAAATCCTAGGTTACCACACATAAAGCGTTGGTCTATGCTTCAGCAATTGCAGTTCTCCATCTTTTTTTTTTTCCTTCCTCTCTCTTTCCTCTTATTAATACAGTGGGCATGATGCCTTCAAAAAAAAAAAACAAACCAAAAAACAAAAACCACAAAAAACAACCACCAAAACGAAACCCCAAAATATCTGGCTGAACATCCAGAATCCTAGTCATTAATTATTGAAATTTAGAGCAGAGCAGTTAAAATGCACCTGTGCCACACATGTGGCCTTGGTACACGAGGGTTTTTTTTAAAACAATTACAAAGTTAATTCTTAACAAAACAACAGGTACACTGAACAAGGATCATAGAAAATGCCAGACTGAAACAGACTATCTAGTCCATTATGCTATATTTGGAGGTAATCTAAACTTGTTTTTAGAGAAGCCAGACGTGATCTCTAGTGTGTTATGGCAAATGAGCCACTGCTCTGTGCCCTGCTTTTTCTAGGACTTCTGTCAGAAAATTATTTTTCACTGTGACTTACATAATAATTAGAACAATTTGAACTATGCATTTAAGAAATGTTGACTTTTTTAATACTAGTGGTTTATTTCCAAGATTCATTCCTTCCTGAAGATGTGGTAGCTGTGATGGTACGAAGATCATACTTGAGCAAACTTCATCTTATGAGTTTATCACATACTCTTCAGGCATTTTGCTTTTCATTTTAGTCATGGCTTGATTGCTTTTCCTGTGCATAATTGGGTTAAAGTACTTACAGGAACAAGAGATAGTAAAACCAAGTATCTGTACCTTTAAGTCATTGTGGAAGTAGTGTGATGCTAGGCGTGGGCAGGTACTCTGGAGACCTTGACCACAGGCAGACCTGTTCAGGCAGGGATATTAGTCAGCTATTACATAAGTCAAGCTTGAGAAAATTTCTGGAAAGAAAAGGGATTTCTTCATGCAAAATTATTGTGCTTCATTCCTTTCTTTCTCATAAATATTGATGATTAGTTTAAAAATATAAACAATTGCATAAAAAATAGAAAGGTTTTCAACATACACCATCTTCTCATATCTTTAGTAACTTCACTGATGTTAAAGAAAATGCAATTGATATATTCATTCACTTTTGACTCCCTGTGATTACATTAACAGCAATACTTTCATCCGGATTTCTTCAACTTTTCTGAAGACTTTGTAGGTGAATAATTTCCTTGCTACCTTTTTGTATCATCCTGTCTTCCATATGGCTCAATCTTTAGTAAAAGATTTCCCCTCAAGGAGTAATAATAAAGTATATTGTAAAACATAAAACGTTCTGATCCGTCTTCAGCTTGCTTTCTTCTGGTTTCAGTTTCTTGCATTAGAAAGGGATTACATTTTCCATTGGCAGAGTTTTGAAAAGACTCAGGTGTTGATTTGGTGTGCTCCTTCTATCAAGACAGAGAAGATGAAAATATTTTCCTTCAGACAGAGACACAGATTTGATTGGCCATTTCCCACTTAATGTTATAAAAGAAATATAAAGAACTAGAAACTGGAGTATTGTTTCATTCATTGATTAAAGGTTTTGAAAGGTGTAGTAAGAAAAACACTATATAATACTGATCTAATGTTATGTACAATACATTCTAAACAACAGCTAATTTTACCAGTTATCCAACATTAGACATTGTTAATCTCATTTTCTCCAAATTGCACGGTGAAATATACATGTATCTAAACATACCAACAAAATATGTGTATTGTCAAAGTCTGATTAGAGTTTTCTCTTGTTTTCAAAGTAATCAGCTGAGCTTTAGCTGTAGCAGGCAGTTTGGGGGGCTTTATAC
This sequence comes from Falco biarmicus, assembly GCF_023638135.1. Classification (NCBI taxonomy): domain Eukaryota; kingdom Metazoa; phylum Chordata; class Aves; order Falconiformes; family Falconidae; genus Falco; species Falco biarmicus. The sequence goes on along the minus strand of NC_079289.1, from coordinate 111,121,657 downwards.
AGAAGTCTGTGAAAAGGGAGAAAAAGATCATATAATGAAATAAAAGTATTAATAATGCACTACCAAATGCAGAGTACTAGTCTCATCATACCACACACATCCTTCTAGCCTACACAATACTCAACATAATGGAAATAGACCAAAGGAATATAGAACAGGAGAGAAAAACAAAATTGAAAAACAGCCTGTAGCTGGTGGCAGAAGTACCTGTGGATGGATGGAGTACAGTTCATTCACCAGCGTCATTGAAGGAAGGAGCAAAAGTGAAACTTCAGTACAGAGGTAATTGTCAAAGAAAAGGAAAAGTTTCTGTTAATGGAGAGCTAAAAATCTAGCCTCAATCTCTGAAATTGCTCTTTAATAGAAATGCAGTTAAATATGCATTGAAATCTTACTGAAATAATTTTCAGCCTCTCTTTCTGACATCTTTCCTCTCTCCATTCCCTGTGTAATTTGGTCTACAGCTATGCTGCATGTTTTGAACTGAAGCCTCCCCAAGAGTCTGATGACTTCTGCTTCCAAAAGCAAGGGCAAACTATAAAGAATGTCCTCAGATCAAATGGATTTCTTCCTTACTGCATCCGTAGATAATGGCTAGGGGATTCAATGGCCCTATGAATTTGTCCCAATCTGATAACTAAGAAACTAGGTTCTTCATTAATATTCTCCACTCTGAATACTGTTTCTTGTCCTTGGACCTCACAAAGTTCGAAAAAAATTATATTACTTGATCTTTCACTTTTTTTTTTTTTCTTCCCTACATGTCCTTTTTGATGTTGCTGATTTCTGCTGTGATATGTGTGTGTCAAGATCAGGCAATTCTGTTATCAGCCATATAATGACAACACGATTCTTTTTTCACACACAGTTTATACTAGTGAAACTCAAAACAGTTTGTTTCTCACAGCAGTTTTTGGGGCGATCACAATAATTTCTGTGTTGTTTACCCTCTTGCTGATCAATTACTTCTGAAGACTGATATGAAAAGTAAAAGTATTATTTTTCCTGTGAATGGTGCTTCTGTATTGTATTTGCTTTAAATCAGTTTCTGCATCTGGCAGCCTTATTCTGTATTCCAGTGCTGATGGTATATGTGGATAGAATTTATCTATTTGAAAATGAAGTTAATGATAGACCACTAAATTCTAGCATATTTCCCTGAATGCTGAAATCACTTACTAATGCTAACATAGAACATAAAACCAAATTCTTCCACAGTTATCAATTCCAGCTAAAATATTGTTCAAGGTATCATCTTCACCTGTTCACTGCTTGATTAATGTGCTCTAGTTTGGTATGTCTAAAGAGCTTAGAATGGCTGAGTTGGTTGAGTCATGTGAGGTCTTTGCCTTTTTAATTCCTTCAACCTCTTTCAAATTTCAGAGCATTATTATGTCGCATGCCTTTTGTTTGTTCAAATATCATTCCCTGAACAGAAATTATTGTGCAAGCCACTCAATAAAGGTCTAAGGCAGAGGCTAAAAGTCATAAAAGCTCTGTGCAATTCTTGTTTGCTAAGCACAGGAAAAAGTAACCTATTGGATGTGCACTCAAGCCACTCTATTTCACCCTCCTTTTCTTCCCTCCTTACCAGCCCATGCTCAGATCCTGTTGTATTTCTGAAGAAGCAATGTGCTTTAAAAGCATGCCAGAGATTGATGTGAAAATATACAGCATGAGCATTGTACTTCCTAGGACACTCCTTTTCCTTTTCTACCCTTTTATAGAAATGAAGGTGGTCTGAGTCTTGAGAAATGGAAAGTAAAGCTTATGCATGCCAGTGTACAAAATAGATTTTAATGACCTTTAATAACTTCAAGAAAACAAAGCAAACTCTGAGAGCACGCAAAAAATCTACTCAGTCAACCTTCAAAAAATTATGATTTGCAGCTTTAGAGCACATTCATGCCTGTCCTCATCAGAGATTTTTTTCAGTTCAAGCAAACTGTAGTTCACACTATGTATTGTTTTTCTCTTCGCAAAGAACAAAGCTTTCCACAGCAGGCACTGTGGTCGATTATCTGTTGGGGTCTTTGTCACATTCACAGATCTTGGAGTGTGTTCAGGTATCTCTAGGTTCACAAGGAATGTATATTTACCTCACTAATGAGCTGTCAACGCTTTCTGATGCTGTAATAAATATTTGGGTGCTCATCACTGCAGCATATCCCAAGGTACAGCTTAACCAATATATTCTCAAGGTTCTGTAGCAGATGTATTGCTCAATGTTTCATGCAGTAGCAGATCATGGTAGCAGATCAATTAACAAGTGATTACCTGTTTTACATGGTTCTTTTTTGGATCATTAATTTTTTGAGGAATGTTTGGGGAAAGTAATATCTCCTTCCATTTGATACTGATACAAAACTAGTCGATTAGCATGTAAATCACTCATTAGAACTAATTAGATGTTATCTTTCCAGGATTCTATTTGAGTTGCTTGATACTGGTTCTGTCTTACTAGTTGATCTTTACATAGCTCCAAATAGGTTGTACTGTGTACAACTCATCGTAAATAGTACAAATTGCTTGAAGATGTGTGATCCTGCAGTGAAATGGTACATTCACTTACATTTAATAAATGTTTTCTTATACATTAAATACCCTTTATTTAGTTTGTAAAGGAAAAGATTAGAAATTTGGGGTTTAAAATGCAATCTCCATATGTACGGGTGAGTTTCAGTAAATATCTAGATTTCAGAATCTAAATGTGGCCATACCCTTGCATTGTGTTCTCTTTGTTTTCACAAGGTTCATTTGGATATATTGATGATCTTATTTCTTTTTCTTTTTCCTTTTTTTTAATTTTTCTGTTATCCGAATTTTTTTCCCTTCATTATAAAGTCCAGACAGTGACAGATGAGTCTGAGTGATTACATTTTGGGTAGGTGACTTGAATAACTGTGTATAAATATAATCGTAATAGGCTAGGTGATCAACATGCTTAGAAAACAGGGTATTTTTAAACGCCTATGTTTGGGATATCAGAAATTAGTCTTTCACCATTAACAGTTTAAAATTAAAGGGACATGAGACTCCCTGCTTTCCTACCATTAGATAAAATCTTATGTGCTTAGACCATAGACATTTCCTGCCCAACACTTTCTTAAAAACCCAGCATAAATATCATTCTGCTATGTCTGCCAAGAAATATTACTTCTCTTGTAGTGAGTTCTGAATCTTTGTGCCCGAGACCTGATAGACATGGGGAAGAGGACCTTGCTTTCCTCTGTGCACATGTGTTTCCTTTTCAAATACTAACCACGTTATCTTTCATTTTCCACCTTAAATTCAGTTCTTTTAAAATATTCTAAATAGATTGTGGCTTCTAAAATTCTGTCAGTCTTTTTGCTTTTCCCTGGATTGTCTTCAGTGTCTCTGCTAGTTACTAGTTATTATAAATATGTTGGAAATGCTTTCGTGGTTTGGACTAGAATGAAAAGAATCTGATCTGGAAGACACATCGAAAAGTCAGGACCTCCTACTCTCCATGGTGCTGAAAAGGGGTCACGTAACAGGGATAATTTATAAGTATCCTTCTACCACAGAACTGCAGTAAATTTTGGAATTCAGAGATAGTAGTAGCTCCTATAGATACTCTGAGTGTGATATATTGCAGCACAGGCATCTGGTTTGAAACAGTTATTGGTGGGGGTACAAACTAATTCTCTCTCAGAAACTCACCATTTTGTGTCGCTTTACCATAAATTGCTCATGACCCAAAGGGACATTTTGTTCTTGTAGATTTTGCAATTTCTGTTGGCTACTAAGCTAGAATTTCAATTAGTATGAAATGCCATCTACAGCAGGAAACAACACCAAATAAAAATTTTTAATGTAATCAAAGTGTGATGGATTTTATTAAAATATTTGCTTCTGCTTCTTATTAGACAAGAATAAAACTAGATTTGTGGTTTGTTTGTGTATGGGGTTTCTATTTGGTTGTTGTTGTTTTTTAAATAAAAATACTTTGAAATAAAGGTTTGACCCAGATTTCAAAAGACCTGATTTTATTCCATGACAGATCTTTTTGTGAAACCAAGTATGTCACTTTATTCCTGTCTCTTACTTTGGATAAATGAATAAAAGGGTATTTATTAACATACCTAACAAATTTAGACCTAAACCTTTCCATTAGAGGTAAAATCTAATTCAATGTATTTTTGTTATTTGCTTTATGATTACCAGTATACTAAATCAAACACTGTTTTTACTGCTTTTCAGTTCAGATCGAATGAAAATTAATTAAGTTACCAAGTTGTGCATATTGTTTGTCCTTTAAGAAGTGCCATGTTGCGATAAATGATTGAATGAAGAGCAGAAAATATACATAGTTTGCAAATCCTATTTAGAATTCTGTCTTTAGATTATCACCTTTTATTAAAATGCCAATGAAAACACATTACTGTAAAGTGTAAATTGTTCTCTAGCAACTTGTAAAATACCAACTTAATCGTTTTCATTTACAGCACTATCTTAAATGATGGACCTCTGATAAAAGCATAGCTTAAGCAAAGCCACTAAAATACTTTGCCTTACCATGTGGTATGGTACATAAAATTAATAGCAGTGACATTACAAGGTAGAAAATCACGGCTTTAAAATACAAAATAACTCCAAACTATTGTGCAAGATAAGGACACTAAAACATTTAAGGATACAGCAATATGAATATCCTTTATAAATTATCAGTTAGACTTATTTAGCAAAGTACAGATATTTGTGTCAGCTTCTGTAGGAGCAAAATTTAATTAAATTTGTCTTGAAAGATGTGAGGTTATTTTGCATAATGTATGCCCTTTTTAGATTTGCTGATTAAATGTCCACTTTGTTATAATAAGATATAAGCTTATACATGGTTGTAAACCGTAAATTAAATATGTACCAAATTAGATAATGTCATAACTGTATATTAAGTGGTCTTGAGGCCACACATTAGGTATTTCTCTTTGAAATGTAACCTTTCTGTATTGTTGAGGTTTGGAAATTGGATATATTTCTGTTTGAAGAGCATTAAGTTTCTATTAGTTTTCTTTTGATTATGAAACAGGTTACCTTGCATTCTTAACATGTTACTTCCACATAGACTGAAACATGTAAAGAATCACAAAGACAGTAGAAAAAAACCCAACCAAACAAAAAAACCCCAACACAGTACTTTAAACAGGGGCTTGAAGTACATCTGGAGAGGAAGGGTATGTCTGTTAAGGGGGGGGCGGGGGGAGAACAAAAAAAAGAAATGAGGAAAAAAAAGAGAATTACAATAGAGGAGCTTTCTGGTCTCTGACCATTGCAAATTTTCCTACGCACTCATATAAATCACGGAGAAAGGAAGAAAGAAAAACTACAACCAAAGAAAAATCCCCATTATATCACATGCACATCTTTGCTTTTTTCCTTTTTCAAAGTAGGCTTAGAAAGAACAAAGGGCTTAGAACTGTTCAATGATATTATGCCAGGGAAGTACTGTACTTGGGGTTCCATTTTGCCACCTCAAAGAGGATTTAATTCAGCTGTCAGAGAGTGCTTTTTAGTTTGTAGACAGAGTATGAACAGGGAGAATTCTGTTTGTTCTTTAAAAATAGTCCAAAACATTCCACATTTTGTGAAAAATTCTCAGAGCTTAAATAGGAAATAAATTCAAAGTCAAATTCCCTATTAAGTTAACCATGATGCTTGTTTCTTGTTCCTCAGAGAACAGTATATCACTGTTCTACTGAGGCTAAAAATAAGCTTAATATAAAAATGAGTTCTCATTCTATAGAAGTTTTTTGATTTTACCTGAAAGTCAAACAGGTCTTAAAGTTACACAAGGTCACTTATTATTCTAATTTATTTTTTTTTACTGGTGCCATTATTTTTTGATCTAGCTTAGGCTGAAGCTACCTACTTGGGCTGTGAAAGACAGGTACAATATGAATGGGCTGACCTGATAATGCTTACTTCTTTTTAAAAACAGTGAGGTCATTATCTAAAATTAACACTTAACCAGATATTTTTGTCTTTCAGCTAATACAGAGGCATGAGATGTACTTGGCACAAGAAGTATAACCATTGGTCTTATAAAATGGCAATTTTTATGTTTTTTAATCTCATTACTTTTATCTTTACCAAGTCAGGAACAGATTATGTTTCACTCCATAAGTATGTTTTGTACTTGCATGGAATATTCTGTGGCAAAGCATATAGGGTGGGGGAAGGACTCATGAATATGCAACTGTTTACTTCCCTCATGATCTAAAAATTAAAATCTCATGCTCATTGAGATGATAATAGTACCATTAAAAATATGAGACATGTTCTCATAAATAAGTATAGCCCTTTAAAAATCATAGCTGTTAAGTGCATCTCCAGGCTAAATGTACTTCCCATGACAGAAATCTAGTGTGTGTTGGACACTGAGAAGTCTGAATGAAATGTGACCAAACCCAATGAGAACTGGAGGAGTTCCTCACTTTTTAGTGTCTGTCTTCTGTACTGATGGAACAACTTCTGAAGGACACACACTTGCTAACACCAACTCTCTGTGTCATTGTTACTTTGGGGACTTGGAAAATGACCTCTTGCGGGAGGGCAATATGAAGCCTGCTGTGCAAGTCATCAGCAGACCGTGCTTTGGGATGTCTCACCTTTTCATGCCTTATCTGTTACAAAGATCTGCCTTGGCAAGATCTGAATTTATAGATCTGAGTTGCAAAAGCATGTAATTATTTAAGATGAACATGGCTTTTTTTTTTTCTTCCATTCTTTTCTTCTTCCCCCATTCTAACTCCCCTTTTTGGCTTATGACTGTGAAACTGTTAGTATTGCAATATGGTAACACAGAGCCAAAGAGTACCAAGACAAACATCTTTTCATGAGCCTTTTCTTTTTGCTAATTTCAAGAAAGACAGTCTGTGATACTTTGCAAATAATGTCATGGTGGCCAAGAACTCTCGCTTTTTTTTTTTTTCTAGCTACACCTTGGAAGTGGTCAGGAAAAGAGAATTTTTGTATGATCCTGCTAAGAGTTGCTATTGCTAAAGCTATACAGCTACTGTATATCTGGTTTTGTAAAGAAAGACTAGATTTTAACCTTTGTCTTCCCTCTCTTCATGCTTCAAAGTTCACTGAAAACAGGCATTTCAAGGAAAAAAATATATAAGGTGGATTTCAGCTTCTGGTTTATATCAGAAAATATTTTGTTATGGTACCAGTGGAAAACCATTAAATCCTTGGATCATCAGTTTGCTTTACAGCACTTCACCATCAGTGATGACAAATTTAACTGAGTTCTCTCTATGTAAAGGTTTTTGGAAAATGTACTTTTATTGGTAAACTTGAAAATGGTACCTGTAGACTTGAGATTAGTAAAATACCGTGTATTTTCTATACATAATTTTTTATGATGTTTTGTAAGCTTTTGTTGTTGCTATCGTCAATGACACCATATGAAGTAAGCTCACTCTAACAACCTGCTTTCAGTTAAGATAAAAGTTGAGCAACTATTGACTTGCCACATTACCAAGAATTACTATTATGCACGGAAGAGTCACAGTAAATTTTGTTAAACTGCAAGATTTACATGATTTTGGGGCATTAAATACTGTATTTAGTTGTTCTCTGTAGTTTCTTGATTGTGTTTCAATTGAAAAATTGTGCACAAAATACAGACTTTGTCTTTCCATATAGGAGCTAAAGTAGACACTGAGACCATCAGTGGTGACAAGGCAGGTGCCTGTGTGGTAAGCAGCAGTACATTTATACCTTGGACTCAGCTGGATGAACATGCTAAACTAGATTCTTCATCAGTGTAAATGCAATGCGGTTCCCACTGATGCTGAAAGAAACCACACCACCTGAGGACTCCACAGCAGAATTACCTGGAATCCTGTAGGGGGGAAAATTAGCATGTGATACAGCACTTTCTTCATAATACAAGGTTAACCCTAATTCTAGGAATTTTTACTGTGCAAAGTCAGATTTGGAAATATTGACATGCTTTCTATTGTGTTTATGTGCGGGTTTAAAAAATGACAATTTATTCTTCATATTAGGGGATACACACATACAAACACACACACACTATATACATGTAGGTGTAGATGTAGATATGTATGTATGTATTATTTCAAGTCCAGTTCTAATCCTTGGCTTGAAATAATATTGGGGTAAGATTTTCATGCAATTATGTTCAAAGTTAATAGATTACTCCATTAAGTTTACACTGGCTTAACTGAGAAATCAAGGCCTCAGGCTACTAGTGTTAATGTAATCCAGAATAGCTCCTCTGATTTACACCTAATAAGAGCTTGGTTTTTTATCTTATTGTTGAATTTGCTGAGATTTCTTTTCCCTCCCAAAAGACAAAATTCTTGTTTGTTTTGGAGTGTTTTTTTTAACCTCTTGCCTGAGTGATACATTTCTGTTTATCAGCCACCTGCATCCCCTCAATGCATTCTGAGGCAAAAATCAAGGAATAAGAAAGTCCAATTTTAAATTCAATCAGTTCCCAGGTTGTTTGATGCAATGGTTTCCATTTCAACAGCTGCCTCTGTCTACTTCACCCAAACGAAGGAACAAGCTTCCTCTGGAGATCTGAAAATGTACAGTTGGCAGCTAAAATTAAATATAAGTCTGTCCAGGTACACGTTTATTGGCGCTGGTCCCAGGTCTTGCAATTGACTTTTAACCCCCTCAGAGCTTTCCATGTGTGCCTAATAGAGCTGTGTGCTGTGTGACAACTTCAGTGAAGTCCAACTGCTGCCTTTTGTTGCTCTGTGTAGCAATATATTTTGAGCTCATAAACCATCAGCTCTGCATCTCAGTGACATTTATAAAGTCTTCACCTTATTTATGCTCAAGAAAAAATAAGTGATAGATGCTATTTAAACAACTGTCAACTGCCTTCTGAAAGCTACACTGCACTAGCCACGCAGGAGAATACTACTGATTTCTTCTTGTATCACTATACTTTGTGATCCCTAATGTTCAAATTTTTTTAATTTAAAAATCCTTTCCTTACTTTAGAAACGATTTGCAGTACTTCCAGTCACTCTGATAATTGCTTACATACCTGAGCATTCAGAGTGATTCATGGGAATGAAAGGTTAAATAGCTTATCTCTTAGCAGAGGAAAGGAGTAGAAGGATTCCTTCTCTCCTTATTTTGCTCTCCTAACAGGTAACAAATTCTGATATTTGTGGACAAATGAAGTATTACAAAAAAATCCTCATGTTAGGCCTCAGCATTTTTTTCATGCCATTCAGCAAAAGAAACAGCAAATCAAATCAGATTATGAGCAAAACACTGACCTTCAAATACTCAAAATGAAACACCACAGGGCAAACAGGTTTTATATCTTTATTCCCTTGTCCTCCATCCTGTGTAGAAGAGTCCAACATAACCATGTTATTGGGTACTAGAAAGCAAGCAGTCATCAGCTAAAGGCATCTGTTAACCTTATTGGTAAGCAAAGGGGTTGGTTGGTGCATCAGCTGTGATAGTAATCTTCTATATTAAAAGGAAAAAAATTGACATACTGGAAATCTTTAATGTTAACACATGGTGTTTAGTCCAACCTTTCACAGTAGGCTGTCAGCTAGCCACAGGCAATGGAAGCAACTTAAGCTCACAAAGGTATTTAACCTGCCCAACCTATGTCTGCCTAGAGAGCTACTCCCTACGCAGTATTCTGCAATGTAGAACAAGAAGGGAATAAAGCAGCAACAGGAGAAAGTTATGACCAGTAATTATTCATCAAAGCCCTTACCTTTCTCTTATCCGTGACCTACAACTTGAGAACCGGCAGTTTTAAAGGTGGCAGAGAGGGGAAATCTACTTTCCTTGGTGATGTTCACAGGTCTTTGCCTCCTTACTTCCCACAGCATGGTACTATTGCCTGGTGATCTGAGGTATTTCATCAGATGAAAGAGAAAGGAGAACTCTGGGTAACTGAATTCCAGATCACTTGTTTTCCAAGAAAACAGTGGGCACAAATGTATAAAATATGAGTATCTGGGAACTAGTGAAATGAAAAAAGTTTTTCAGATTGTTTTTTCACTGTGAAACTAAGGCCAAAGACTGAGGCCTCAGTTTTAAGACCAGCACAATGGAGTCAGTTTGGGTAAAACACAAACATGAAGAGTTTGGACTGTGGCTCACTTTGACTGAAATGCCAACAGAATCTGATCTCACTTTTTCTTTCTCAACATTGCAAAATAATAAACTTTCTTAATTCTGTCTAGCATTGCAGAAGAAATACAAGAGTCTTTCTACGGTAATTTAATACAGCTGTTATGGGCTAGAAAGCTAAATCTGAATCTTTGGCTATCTCTGACTGATTTTCAATAGGGTTGAGAGAGTTTAAGTCAGTGTTAGAATGGGTCTGAACTTATGGTACGTGTTTAAACCAAACAACCATGTTTTCTGAGCTTTAAAAATCTTGCCTGACAGAAGTAAATGGAAGCAGAAATAGTGACCTGTTTGTTTTTAACTGAGAGACATGAAAGGGAACAGAGAACAATTAGTTACACCCTTAAGCTATTGAGAACTGGGAAGGTACATTGTATTGTCAGATGAACTATGGTGTAACTGAAACAAGGCTCAAGGATCTAGCAGAACTGGGTGCTGAGAAGCAATAAACTTCTAAGAAAAAAGGAAATGGAGACAATGAGGAGCTAGGTAAACTTTAGCTGTTTATTTAAGCAAACACCCATCTTTTGTAATGCTTGAGGTTAATTTCTTATTACTCAGGATTCAGCAAACTCTTTGTGCAATGCTTCACCACAATGTTTTCAGTCACGCATTCTGTGATTCGAAAAATTATACCCATATTTTATAACCTCAGAAATATTTTTCTCTTGTTTTGGGCTTTCCAATGTTGTAAGCATTTGCAAACATACTTCATATTTAGAAAATTACAATGGCCAGTCAAGGTTGTGACTGATAAAAACTAGATTTAGCTGAGTTCATTTGCTAAAGTTGTCCCTTAAGATAATTGAGATATGGCACCTTGAGTAGTAGGCCATATCTACTGCAACAATTTGGAAACAGAATGCTGTTTGTATCGCAGTTGCTTTTAAATAACATGTGCAATTGTCTATGAAGAGCTGCTAGATAAGTCCTGTGAGTGGCTCTTTCTGCTGGACCTTGGTTCCACTTCTTAGAATCATAAGTTTCTATGAAACTGTATTGTTTTCCATAGTGAGGGCATCTGTGTGGGTTTTTTTCAAAAGAGAAACTGGGTGTATGTGGTATACCACATTATGCACAGACTTTCTCTGGAAATTTTGTTAGGTAAAAATTACCAAATGCTTTAGTTACAACAATTTCTAATAGTATTTATAATTTCATTACTCACAGGTTCTTAACTATGGCACTGTACAGTGCAGCATAGTGAAATTTCTTGATAAAAGTGGCTCCAGTTTCCTTGAGATTATCATTGTCTTCAAAAGCAAAGACTTCAAATTGTTCTAAAACCTCAGCAGTAAATATTGTACTATTGAACTCAACTCACTGTGATTAAAGATTTAAAGAGATGACTATCATTGAGTAAAGTAGTCATCTCTCTTAAACTTTGAGTTTCACCAAAAATAATGAGAAGTCCTTGATCTCTTTGGCCCAGTAATATAGCCTACGGTAATGAACAGAGCTAACTTTTTATGTTGGGAATGGGGAACGAAGTGTATTGCTTCAGATGGAAATGAATCTAGGGTGTGGTTGGATAAGGTTTTTAGAATTTGGATATAGCTAATTGCAACACTGCCTGTAAATTCCTTGAAAATCTTGCGGTCTCAGCCTTACCTCCAGAGATATTGTGTCTGGCAGTTTGCTGGGGTTCCCTACAGAGCGACAAAACAGAAATATAATGTGCAAGAAAATACAAAGGCTGTAACACAGGCTATCACAGGCAATGTCTTCCATGTCACCTGAAGGTTTTTTAATTGTGCAAAACATTACCTGAAATAACATTTTTGGCTGCACTGAATTTCCAGAGAATATTCTTTTTTACTGAGGTTAAACTTATTTTGCACTCTAGTGAAGTATAATGGCTTGCAATTCTTCTTGCTTACCATGTCTACGGGGTATCCTGCCTCAGTGAGTCCTGTAGAAGCTTACCAGCCAGTATATGCCTCTTCAGAAGATTACCTGCATGAATATTTAAGGAAACTATTCTGTAGAGATCCGTCACATTGTTACTGTTTTAAATATTCTTTTGTAAATAACCTTATAGGCCCCAGAGGAAGGAAGAAAAGCATGCTCAATTACCTTCTAGAATGCATTTCCACTAAATGCCAGGGTGAAGGAAATGATGGTCAAGAACAGACAAGACTCTTTTTGTTATAAATTGGTCTCAGTAGAATTTAATATGATTTTTAACAGGTAAAGCATTTATGCTTGCATTCTGCATTTGAGTATTTACATTTCTGTGCAATGCATCTTCTTTACATATATTGCCTTCCCTTTCTAATGGTGACACAAACTACAATTTCAGGTTTTGGGCTTTCATGTATTTTTCATTTTTCTCCTAAAACGTTCTGTTCTGACAGTCCTGGTGCACAGTGATTCACAAATTTTTCTTATCCAATTCTCAGCTACCCATAGATATAACACGTTTAGTCTTCTCCATCATTCTTTGTTCAGTCCCATTGAAGCTGCTGTCACTGCAACATTTTACTTTCTTCTATCAAGGCAGGCATGAAACTTCCAGTGGAGCGAATGCGAATGCTAAGGCAGCTGCATGGGTCAGTAGGCAGATGGAGGGGGGGAGGGTTTGGGAAAGCTAAACAGTTTGCATCCTTCTCTAAAAGACAGCAAACCACAGGGCAGGGATCTGCAATCTGATGATTTGACAGTGCAATGCCCTTTAGTTGTTTGACTGGATTTACAAGTTCTGTTTAGCTGACAGATATTTTGGCTAATACCCTCCTCTAGTTGCTTTCCTTTTGACTATCAGAAGTTCTGTTTAAAAATTTAAGCAAGCTCTTGTTTAACAGCAAAACAAACAGATTTTTCTTACAGATAGGAAACACTCTCTATGATTTTTTTTCTGTGAATACCCCAATGAATACAAAATATTGACCTAAACAAATACAGTTTACTGAGAGTGCCAGTAAACAGTCTGGGAAGTAAATCAGAGGATGTAGCTTTATTTTGTGTGGAAAATGCTCTTCCAAGCTTACAGCACACAGTCGAATACATTTTTTTTTTCTTCTCCTCTGTGTATTTTTTGCAATTAGTCATTCTCCTGACTAAAAATCAAATCATTAGCTTTTAAAGAAGCCAAATGGCATAAAGCCACAGCTAAGTACAAAAAGTGTGGAAAGAAAAAGAAATTTGCACTAAGTGAAATTTTAATGATTAAACTAAACTCAAATGTTTTTGAGTTTCTGAGGTAACATGTTTTTAAATATATTGCTTCTAAAAGCTATATGAGAACAGGTGACTGTTTTAAATGCGTAGAGTCAATGGTCCTGGAACAGAGTTGGACAGTTGTTTGTAATGTTAATGAGTATAATCAAAGGAAAGAAAAAGGACTTTTGCTGGGATCACAGTTGACTGTTCACTTAATTATACCTTGAAATCATGTGCAAAAAATAATTCTGTTTCACTGGTCCAAGGTCTCTGCTTGAGGCATTTGAGAGTGGACTAGCAGTAGCGTGTGTTTTACCACAAGTGGCCAAGGTTGAAAAACTGAAAGGACAGACTGAATTTATTACTTTTTTTTTTACCTGTTTCTAGGGTATATCTCAGGTATCCAGTTATCTGGGGAAGTATGACTATGAATATCTGAAGCTCAAAAACACTGAACAGCAGGAAATGTGTGGGATGAACCACAGATGGATAAAATGAAACCAAGTAAAGAACACGTTAGACTGGCTGTCAAGAAGAAAACAAAATAGCAACTTTATTACATTTTGAGTGTCCTACATTCAGAGTCAGCCATCAAAAGGTTTCCTGGTATGCCTGCATTAGCGTGAGTGAGGTTTTGAAGTTTATCACCTTACTGTCCTTCCATATTGTGCATTGGTTTTCATCACGGAGCAGCCTCATGGCATGCAAATGAGATTCCTTCTGGGTTAAACTAAACCAGAAATCGTGCTCCAGGAACATGCCTATTTTGTCTAACCAGCAATGTGCACTAAGCTCCAAAACACAAGTTAGTTTGAAGTAAAACTCCCCTGTGTATATAATGCATGTATTTCCAAGTCCTTAACGGCAACATTTTTTTGCTCAACAGACCCCATGCTATTTGGGCAGACATGCCATTGATCATTGGACTGCATTTCAGCAGCAGAGGATAACTTAGACCTTCTCATGTCTAATTCCCATCTTTATAAAAAGCACTCTGAAGTCATGTAAAGCTTAGTGCAATAGAGAGGCTTCAAGGATTTAGGCTTTTGACAGGAGTTATTCAAGTTAGAGAGAGAGAGAGAGACTGAGAGGATTTGATTGCCAAAACTTTCTAGGTATCCTTGTTTTTCCTCTATTGTTGAATCTGAATACTCCTTAAGATAATGTTAGACAAAACACTGATGAAATGTGCTTAAATATGCACAGTGTAAAACACTGCTTTTGCTAGACCTGTCTGGCTTGTAGAATCCCAAGTTCTCAGCAAGGCAACTGTGCACGACAGAAGCTGCTAATAATTAATGCCTGAAATCCTCCCTAACCATGCTGCCATCCTGGGAACTCGAAAGCAGCTGCACATACACTTTCAGAAGCTGAGCACATATTCCTCCAGTGTTCATGGGGAAGAGGCTGGAAACAGAAAGAATGGTACTAGGAGCTACTGGGACTGCTCGGCTTCAAGACCTCCTACAACAGCTTTTGAACAATAGCTACTGATCACTTTCCAGAGCAGCAGCTGTAGATGCTGCAGTTTCATAAATACGTTTCAGGGTTTCGTGTGTGTGTGTGTGTGTGTACTCTCCACTGGAAAGATATTTCACTGGTTAATAAATGAATTGATAAGCCAAAGCCAATCTGTATGTGGGGAAATATCTATATATGTCACTAGTGGTAGGAGACCACAGACAGCAATGTGAGTAAGTCTGAAGTACAGCTGTAAAAAGCAAATATATGTGTGTGTGTCTGAGTCTGTGTGTGCTGATGCCCCTAACTAAAAATAACTTTAACCCTTTGCATTTTTTGTGTTCTTTACCAGTCATCAAAGAACCTGAATGATGTCTCAGCAGCTGCTGCTCTGAAGCACAGGAACACAATGAATAACAACAGTTTCAGTATTGGCAAAATGGCAGTGATAGCAATATTTGTTACCTGTGTGCAAAATTTTTCCCTGTCTATATCCATAATCCCTGCCTATCCCTATCTATCTGTAATCCATTCATACATATTTATTTTTTTTATGATAGCATATGGAACAAAGTTCACTTTCAGCTGTGAATGGATGATAACATTGATTTAAAGCTGCAAAATTCACTGTACTTTTCAGAGGAGCTGTCTGATCAAATGACAGATTAAAACTGAAATCAAAACCTAATTACTAGGCCTTCATTTTCTATTAAATATACGCTATTAGTGGCAGGTATCTCATTTAGAAAATAAGTCAAGGACATAAGCTGAGTCTTTCCTCTGTATAATTACTGTTCTACATATCAGTTCTTGATCAGTTGGTCACAAGAAAGCCTTCAAGTAATGAAACTGTCTTCCTCCTTCATACAGCAGCTTTAAGCACAATGTATTCAAAGTGCATACACTTTGAAGTTCTCTGGGCCATGGTATTGTTAAGAGTGTAGGAACTAAATGCCTTAACCTGTCATATTCCCCTGTTATGTGTGGTAGCACTTGGGAGAAATTAATAAGAATGAAAGTAAAGCAGGTCTAGTAAAAGAAATTTGTGCAATATATGTTTGTTAAAAATATATTCCTTTATTTACTGTGAGTATAAGTGCTCATCATATCCATTATATTGAGAAGTAAATTGAGGAATAAAGAATAGAAATTGGTCATGATTATAAAATTCAACTCCCTGATTTAGACATGAAAATAGCAAGGACTTTTAGTCCCTTGTTTGTGATCCAGTTATTATCATGTACTATTGCACACAAACAGCAGCATAACAGAGTTAAAATTCTGTTTATAAGTTAAAATTATGTCTACACTATCCCAGCTACCATATTTCAAAGAATACAATACTAATTACATACATTTGATATGTAATAGTTTCCATCATTAATTACATGAGTTAGCTGTTTGTTTTTGAATAAGAAAAGACAGAAGAGGTGTGGGGAATGTTAATAATTCACTTAAGTACTTAATAATTTATATGTTGTTAATTATTTTGATTCATATTGGCACATGTTACAACAACACATAAGTGAACCATCTGTTAATGGTATAAAGAAAGAAAGAACTTGCAACTGTATTAATTAAACAGATTGTGATTATGCCAGCTTAGAATCTTTATCTGTGCACAGTTTCAGCAAAGACCAGTTTTTGGATATGCTCTTGCTCAAGACCTCTTGAATGCAATGATGTGAAACTCTTCCTAGGGAAGGAAAGGGACTAGAAGATGATACTACTTGCATACACAGAAATGGTAAAGGGGAAGAGAAATAGAAAGCTATTGATTTGATGCTGGTTTATGGATTGTTGTAGCCTATTAGAGGAGTGGCCTAGGTGTTTAACATACTATTGCAGTAAGTTTTACATTAAGTACCGGTAATGACACTCACATGTATTCTGGGTTTGACAGGGTCAATGAGATTTTATGTACTCTGCAAATGATGTTACTGGTTGCTAATTGTGGCATTCTTTGCAGTACTGTGGTCTGTGTTTAAGTAATGGACTCTCATAGCTTAAGCAATTGATGTTGTCATCAAATTTCGCATGGGCAATAGAAACATCCCTCTCCTCAGTGGAACTTTTTCTCAGTGACTTTAACAAAAATGGCCAAAGAGGACTGATGGCAATATTGAAGTGTCTTTGAATAAATCTGAGTGGGAGTATAAATCCTTCTCCAGAAAGTTTCTTCCTCACATAGATCAAAAAGAATGATGAGGTGCTTTTGTGTAGGGGTGCACATGTGAATGTGACCACAGGGTCTGAAAGCAAATTTTGAGGATTTACATTCTTCCCCATGATGACATCAGAAATGAACTTGTCATTGAGTTCAAGTTAAAGTTGACAAGAGTATTTGCAGTCAACAGAGAGGTCAGAGAAGCCATTAATCTTCTATTCTATGGGGAACATTTATTTAGTGAGACAAGCAGGTGCTCTTGCTGACAAAGACAACACTGTTCTCACCTTTATTAACATCTAGCTAGTTTTGAAATGGGCTTACTTTTATACTTACTTATTCTTATATTTAATAGGTACCTTTAGTTCCATACCTGAACCAATGCTTTGATAGAGGAATTTAAGTGCAGTTTGTATTTGACCCTGTTTTCTCTTGCCATCGTCGTGCCAGATGGTTCCCACTTAGACAAAGTAAGATGTTTCCTGTAGCTAAATAGACATGTATATGTGATGTGTGAGAATGCAGTTTATGGCTCAAATGTGTTCAGTTCATCTTTCCTTTGAAAATGAAAAGAACAAACAACATAGAAGCAGTTATTTTCCTGACAGATCTTGAGCACTTATGTTTTCTTTTTTCTACATACAGACGTGAAGCCTCTGTACAACTTCGGTGCAAGCCCTTTATCAGTGTAGATACTCTTCTGATAAGTGCAGCCATATAAACCTCTGTTACTAGTGTTTCTTCAAATTTCCCATCCCCAAGCCTGAAACAAAGTGTATCCTTTCTCCCTCCTCTACCATGATTTTTTGCAGGTCTCATAATTATACAATTAGCTACAATTAAACACATTAATGAGATTGGTCACTGAGCAAAGAACTTGTATTTTAATTGCAGAAATATTCGTGAATCTAGTGCATGTTTGACGAGCGAGGGGAAGCAAGCAGCCAACTCAATGTGAGTGATAAAGCAAGCTTCGATTTATTACGGCGCGATTATGTCTTATATACAGTTCCAGTTAATTATGCCTACAAATCATCTGCTGATTGGCTAAGCTCTAAAGGATTACACTTTCATACGTCCTCCTATTTGCAGTTTCTGCGGATAGCTAACTACATATATTTTTTTTTCCTCTCTTGTCTACGTGAATTCCTCAAAGTTATTTACAACATTAGGCACAAGGTCAGCATGACCTTATCTCTCTTCCCTTATTAGCAAGCCTGGTAATTTTCCATTTTTAGCAAGCCTGGTAATTTTCCATTTCTAGCAAGTCTGGTAATTTCTCGCTGCGGCCTAGCTTGGTTCACTCCAGACTTATGTCAAAAGCTGTATCACACAGTCCTTCTATGGAACTGTGGCCGTTCTCTTTCATCCATTCTGCAACACATGTTGAAGTGCTGGTTAAGATAAATTCTCTGAAGTTTTAATGCATGTTAAATGACTAAAGTAAAACTATGTTGCCATGACTAATAACCAAATTAAAACTAAAACTGCCTTACCTTTGCTTGGACTGCATCATAGGATAGTTTACTGTAGATTTTTTTTCCCCCCCTAATTTACCAGTGGCAGCATTTGTAAGGTGATGATAAGTGCTGTGTTCCCTGGTTTGAAGGAGTTCAGTTGAAAGCATGCACTTCTTCTACATATAGTCAAGGTAAAGCACAAGGGGTTAGCCTAGGACCAATTAATTTGTTGGTAGAGTTGAACTGGTGCTGGTAGTCAGAATAAATTATTTAGGTGTGTTCACTGTATCTTTACAGTGGTGCAAAGACTCCTAAGTTAATTGGAAAGCATTAAAAAGTAGGATTGTATTTACAGTAAGTGCAGAGTTCGTCAGCACAGTTACAGATGACAGCAGTGTCACTGTTGTGCTTGATAAATTGTCATCTCCTAAGATTCAAAATAAACTGACTCAAAACCTGCCTCAGTCACAAAGCACAACAACTCTGCATCTGTGGATTTCAGTACAGATGAAAGGCTTATAAAAACAAATATTTTATTTTTTCTGATCTTCAAAGAAGTAATATATTCAAAAAAGGCACAAAAATTGCATCCTATAATAAAAGTAAACTGAACTTTAAAGGAATTTAAACACCTACTCAGAACAGAAATATTTCTCTCCAGATTAGATAGTGTTATTTGCTAGTCTTGTTTGCTGTTGAGCAAGTTGTAGGAAAACTGTCAGTCATAGCAGTCCTTTATTATTTATATAAAATCAGGAAGGAAATCATTATACTCTAGTACCATTGCAACAGAAATTTCTATTGCCTACTTACCGATAAACCTTTTTCAGTACATTTAGAAAAGAGAAACACCTTCCCATGTGTTTGAATGATTATTTAAAATACTATATATCTCCAAGATTTGGAATAAAATTTATATAGGTTTCTCTTTTCAATTTTCTCAATCTCATTTTCTCCCCATTCTACTCTTTCATTTTATGAATCAGTCTATTATTTAAGTTGCCAAAAAATTTTTAAGGAAAGTTTGACTAAGTTGTGCAGAATTGGTGGACTTGTGTGTGTGTGTGTGTGTGCATGTCTTTGTGTACAAATTTCATGCTCCTTAAAGGATCTAACCCTATCTGAAAATCTTCAGAGCTGTTAATTCCTGTGGGAGTTTCATACAATAAGCTCTTGACATTTTAGTGGTTTTCTTAATTCATTCTGGTCATAGGACCACAGAGTCATTACAAAACATGATAGCATTGACACGTTGTTTTGTTCAGGTAGCTCCATTTTAGAATACAAATAGAAATTTCTATGTATTTCAGCTAAAACTAAAAAAACTATAAAAGGGTTAGCTCACTGAATTCTTAACAAAAGCTGAAATTAATGAAAGTATGCCTGGGGAGATAGCTTTTTGTGTAATTTCTTGTCTCTGGGTGCTTCAACTTACTACAAAAAAATATTTCAGGTTTTCCTTACTTTTGTAGGTTTGTGCTCTAAGACACACACAGATAGAGCATTTGCTGTTTTATAAGAAATGGATTTTTGATGGGTGAGAGAGAATCTGGCTTTTCCATACTGAACATTAGTATTTTTTCTCATCTCTTGTTGGCTGTTGCTTTTCTTATTCCAAAAATTAGTGTAGAATTTTCTCTTTCCACTATGGGATGTTGTATAAGTCAGCCAATCAGTCGTCTACAGTTGACCAAGCCAGCCATCTTTCAACGTGAAATAAAAAATTATATCAAAACGTTTATTCAGTATGCACGTATCAGAATTTTCTTTAACCAAAATAATCAAAGGAGAGTCTGTAACATTAGCATTATTGCAAACAATACTGTGGACATAATTCAGTTTTATACTTGAATAATTAAAGTCAATGCATACATAAGAAAATAATAAAGCATTAATTATATTTTCCCTTCCAATTTAAAAATAAAAATGTAAAGTGCATCCCTGTTTCATTTGCAGTATGCTGATTCTGTGCGCAATTACACCAAATTTTGTTGCTCACGGAACTGTTCAAACTTGTAGAAGATGGATTTTACCTGGCTGGTACTTCTGTTCTGACCTATTGTAAAAGGCAAGGTTTGAGGGGTTGTTTGAGGATCCCCCCTGCCCACCTGTGTCAGCTATGAAGGACTGGCTGGAATTGCTGCAGACGTGTGAAATAGCCAGCATGTCCCACCTGTGTTTAATTGCCTAATAGATCATACATGTCCAAGCAAGGCGGAGTGTGGAATGGGACAGATATTTACACTGTTGTGATATAACTGTGGCAGCTACAAATATCTCAACAGCAAAAACATTGAAATCAAGATAAATTTGTTTTTAATAGAATAGGGTTCTGCAGGTTTGCACAAAATTTCCTCTGTGTGGGACCTCATGTGTTGATTTTATTTCTTAGTCTTAACTACTGTAATTCTGTTAACTATAGAAATCCTTTATCTGAAGAAGGGCATAAAACAGTGGGCATTTTGATGGCCCTGATCCAGACTGAGAAGTACTTAATCACCACAGAGTTAACATTCTGAAAAAAATAAATCTGATTCCTACAATGACAGGATATCGTTACAGCATCGGTAATATACTATTCTATATTCACCAAGGGCTGCTAACATCTGATATGGTTGTGGCCTTGTAAGACTGTACATCACACTCCTGATTGCCGGTCTGTGGCAACACAGACACCGCTAATTGCATCCAAGTAGTGCAGGGTGGCTTAAATCCCCACTTCTCAGTCATAGCAGTTAAGAGCAGATTGCATCCATTCTACATAGTAAGTCAGCTTTAGGCTGAGTGTGTCTTTTGCTTTTTATTTATGTATTTATTTATGTATTTTTGAAATGTATGACACAATACATCGTGCTGCAGCTCAGCAGAATGTTGTTTGATAGCTTGAAACTGAGCATGTCATATGTACTAAAGGGTGGTATGATGGCAAGTGGAAGCACCTGAAATTGTAAAACTTGATCAGACAGTTTTTTGAGGATTATGTGTGCTTGAGAGAGCCAAACCCGAGCAGTTGCATCATGTTGTCCATTTGGCAGCCCCTAGACTGAGGAATCTGGGATACATGTTTGGATTTTGCTGACAAGTCGTCTGGTTTATGGCAAAACGAATTGTATACGAGGGAACTAACATGTGGTGTGGGTGATGAGGGACTGGGACCCAGGAGTGAACTAGACATCAGCTTCGGAACCGCTGAGGGTCAGCTTGTTCTTTTCATTCCTCCTGCATCCTTATTTTCAAATGATTTTCAGTTGTTAACTACTCTCGTACTTTCTGCAACAGCTACTCTAAGCAACCCAAATTTCAAAAGCTACTGGTCAAGTGGAAGTGTAAAAGTGTATAAATTTCATTAACATTCTTGAAAGGCTCTGTTGTGTTAAGTGGCCCTTTGCTCTGTTTAGAATTAAGAAATCATCTCTTTCTTTTTTGGCTTGAATAGTTTGTGTCAGGATCTGGTCTGAGAGCTATGGTGATACTTTTTCTATTTTGTTGCAAGGAAATTTGACTTAATTTTTTCCAGAAGACTATTCTTCTCATACTAGAGCATGCTGGATGCTGAAGAGATTGTCATTGGCATTTTTTTCTCTAGCTAGATGTAAGGCTTCATGTAGAAGTTTTCAAGATTACAGGAAAAGTTACCAGGACTATGGTATGCAAACAGTTTCTAGAGTTTGTCTTTTAGTTTCTTTGTTTTGTAGTATGGAAACATTCAAGCAGAATAAAATGTACTCTGCCTGTCTAATTGAGATTTGGATACACAATGCTGGTTTCTGTATTTCCTCTCTATAAATATGAAATAAATATAAATATTTAAGGAGATGCCTTAGCTTTTACAATGGAATGGTAGTTACTTTACATTGGGACACACACCCTACAATCCTGACTTTCAAATGATAAGCTCCTGCTGCTAATACTGCCTGCATCTGCAGTGTAGTATCATTGCATTCCATCTTATAGAACAGTCCAGGAATTTTGATCTAGGAAATTCTAGCAATATTATTGAAGCAAAACCTGTATGGCGGGAGAAATTTGATTCTGTTGTTAAGAAATAGTATTTTTTTCAAAAACATGGTCACTTGGAAAAGCATCAGAGATTTTAGACTGCCCTGAAAACTCAGTCATGTCAACAGGAATCTTTCTACTAAATTCAGCCTGGTCAGAAGCAGTGATTTCATGGTGAGATTTCAAAGTGTAGTTGATTGCAAAAGACTATTAAGAATTATTATTATGAAATTACTTATTGCTTTGAAAATAATTTGTTTGCAAATGTTTTGAATGTGTTTGTTTTTTGAAAGTGTTGCCATTTTTCAAGATTTCAGTGGTACCAACTCTGTTGCCAGATTTCTGCAGAGAGAATTGCCAAAAGAGAAGATTTCAAAAGAAAAGGTCTGGAACAGATAACAGTCCTTGAGATTTACAACCCAGCCATTGGAAAGGCTTTTCTTAGTTTTGCTATCTTTCAGACTTTTAAAGAGGATTAATCCCTGATTAAGAATGAAGTTCAGTAGATGGAAAGAGGACCAGGAACTTTGCATTATAACATCTAAGAATGAATCTCTGTCATTTATCAAACTCAGGTAGTGATAGGGAATATTTCCTTCTGCTCTTACCAGTGGAAAGATGGTTGTATGCATCCTTTTTCCATATTGCTGTCAATCTTCAGTTTCAACAGATTGTATGCCTCTACTGAGAAAAATATAGCTAAATTAATACTTCTATCAGCTGTAGATCTTATACATTTATGTATACACATATCATTGTTAAATTTAACTGAAAATTGAAGGTAGCCATTGTCCTCTATTCTTAGGGCTTTTCTAAGTAGAATAGAAAACTTCTTGTAACCAAAATTGCAAAACATTTATTTATGTCTTCTTTTCTAAATTATATAATTCTGCCTACAGACTGACTTTCATTTACAGAGGAAGATTAAGAACAAAACTAAAACCTTTCTTGGATATTTTCCCCCCTAAAACTAAAAATAATCATAAGTATTTTAACACCATTTTCTAGAATACTAGATGGAAAAGCTAAAAAGGCTGAAGTCAGTATATTCTTATTGATGTTAACAGAATCGGGAATCTAATGAGAAACAAGATAACCAAGAGAACTCATAAATTTCAAAATGTATATCAGGCCTCTTTAGAACTTAGCAGAAATCAATTAACAATGCTAACAAAACAAAAACAAAAACAAAACAAAACAAAAACACAACAAAAAAAACCCCAAACGTTTAAGTACTGTTCTTATAGTATTATAAGTATTTTTTGATGACACATTTACCACCACAAACTCAAATTTCAATATGTGAAAATCTGAGAGACTAGAACATTATTTGAAGGAAAGGTTTGTTGAGACAGTATAGCTATATATATGAAGTACATAAGTAGGAACATTTTAGCCTTTCAATATATAAAAGGGGATTATAAGAAAGAAAGAGACTTTCTACCAAGTCTGTAGTGACAGGACAAAGCACAATGTTTTTAAGCTGAAAGAGAGCAGGTTTAGATTGGATATTAGGAAGAAATGTTTTATGATGAGCATGGTGAGGCATTGGCACAGGTTGTCCAGAGAAGTTGTGGATGCCCCATCATTAGAAGTGTTTGAGGGCAGATTGAATGGGGCTTTGAGCAACCTAGTGATCTAGTGAAAAATAACCCTGTCCATGGCAGGAAGGCTGGACTAGATGATTCTTGAAGATGCCCTTTCAATACCAATCATTCTATGATTTTTCTCCTCCCTGGATAATTACTTATGTTTAAGATGCATGGTTAAAGCAACATGATCTCCAGTTAGCACAGAGGTTAAGAGATCATGAGAAAAATTGCTGGGCTTTTTAGTGTAAAACATTTCCTAGTACTGCTGTTCTTCGTCCTCCTGTCTTGTTAAGGCAACTGGTCCTTTTTCTTCACTATTAATCAAGTTACATTCATCCTGGTATACCATCTTTTGGCCTAGCATTACTTCACATGTCTTTGTCATTTTCATAGCTGTGAGTTCTGTAACCAAAAGCCATGCCTACTTAAACTTCTACATTTTCCTCACTATTGCTAACTAGGTCTGGATCTTTTTCAATCTGTTTGAACATTCATCAGATGAGATTCTGGCATTTCAACAATACCCCAAAACTCTAGGGAAACAGAGAGTTAACATGGTAATAAGCCCTTCTGACTCTGTGCTGCTCTCAGTTTTATGTGCCCTCAGGTATCATCTAGTTTCCTAAGGGTGGACATACAATACAGTTACAGATAATGCCCGTGAACTGTAGCCCACCTCTGAATCTGCTCCCAGCATCCCATCTAGGCCAACATTCCTGGATAGCTGTTTTACTTCCAGTTCTCTACCATGGAACATTTTGCATGTTTGAGTATAGGGTTTGCGTACATTCTTTATGATTCATTTGTTCTTATACCAAACGTTACATGGACCACAGCATCACTAAGGGTTTTATTCAATGTATGTGCATGACTTTAATCAGATTTATTCAATCAGTGAGCTGAAGTGATCATTACACTGCTGTTATACTAAAATATCTTTACCATGTTGTAAGCTGGGTGAACACATCAGGTGTTACTGTGACTCAGTCTCCCCATTACGGTCAGTGAATAACCTCAAAAGTTAGTGGAATGACAGAGACAGCGAAAGTAAGGGAAACCTAAAAGTGGAAGAAGATATAAGATATGAAGATGGAAGATACTTTTTGGTCTGGAACAGAGAAATGGCATTCCTACTACACTTCATCTTTGCACGTGTTTTGAGTGGTAACAAATTTTCATTTCCTTTATTCACATGGCTGGGGTCAGTGTGAGTCTTCTGTCTCTCTGGAATAGGATTCCTTCCTTGGCTTATGAAATTGTGCCACACTTCCAGAATGATTGAATACAATAGTTTTTTTCTGGGTTGTCTGTGGTGCCTAGATCTTGCCCCAAAAGATTCTCCTCTTCTGACACTTCCCACCCAAGTATTTTTTAATACACACATGGGATCATGCTGTTCTTAGAGGTGCAACATATAAATCAGCCAACAAATTGTTACTTCTTTCTCCCAGGCTTTACACTCCATGTATTCACTATATTTTTCTTAAAGTGAATACAATATTTTCTTGCCAGACACAAAAGCAACAAAACCATGATGATCTAAGTTATTACACTTAATGCAAACAAATTCTATTTATTTTGCCTTCCCAGTTTCGTTTTCCACAGCTTTTACTCTACCTCTCATTTACCAGTTCATCTACTTCTGTCTTCAAGTCACCTTTTTCAGTAATCTTCTTGGTGAATTTGCTCCCCTTTGGGAGGCAACTTCTTGGTACCATCAGTTCTTAATTTTGTAGACTGTGTTTGCCTTAATTTTTTTTTTCTGCTTTTTGTTTTCAATTAAGGAAAATGTGGATTAAATCTGTTTATTTAATCTTTTTCAAAATTCAAAACCTTTAATTGGTGTAATAATTCCCACTTGTGTCATGGAATTCCTTACAGAATGCCATAGCTGTGCTTAGATAGGAAGAAATGTCGCTATTATTAGGAAGTAGGAACTTGCATGTTTTCAGTGTGGGGGTTGGTAAAAATATTTCACAGCTGGGAATGGACCTTTGACTTAAAACTTGGCTAATCTAATTAAACCATTAAAGTTTAGACAAAGCATCTTGCTCTTTCTAAATGTCTCATGAGAACCGGTTCCTCTCAGGAGATTCCCAGCACATTCAGAAGTGTGACACATACATTTCTCATCTCTCAACTTGCTGCTGCACAAAGAGCACCTATGAAAGATAACAAGGAGAAAAAGGAACTATGTGTCTTGAGACAAAGTTGGCTTGGATTTTGACTGAAAATATCAGCTGCTTTCCATATAGTCATCATTTTTGCCTGGTAATAATCCATGACTATAAAGATGTCATTTAAACATTGCAACCACATGTTCAGTGCTTTTCTGTAAGATCGCTGGTTATTTTTCTTCGTGGAAGAGCAGGCTTCTCTCATTCCTCATTGAACCCACAGGATTTGGATTTTTAGGAGCAAAATCCAAGCAAACATTGATAAAATTTCCTAAATGCCAATTGCACTGCTCTCTTGCTAGTCATGATTATCACCTTATTGCAGCTTGCTGATATGTAATATAAAGTAGGGGGATATTTTATTATTTGTAGTTCTCTAGTAACAAAAGAACTTGGGATTTTTTGTTTGTTTGCTTGTTAGTTAGTTTGTTTCTGATCTTTTTTCTTCAGGGGAAAAGGCCAATTTTTATTTTTTTTTAAAAAAAATGTTACTATTAAAGGTTATATTCTGCCACTTGTAACTTACTTTGCCAGAAACTCCATTGACATTGGTTGAAACCTTCATAAAGTTTATCATCTTACATAACATGAGTTTTTCTTTAACTGACTTCATCGGTAGTCCTACTGCTGCCATTTATGATCATGACTTAAGATCTATTAAAAATAAATAGCTTTATCATTGTTTAGCATTATGATTACAGCAGTTATCAGAGTGTGAACAAACAACTGACCATTAAATTATTTCTTAATGCGTGCTCAGCTTGTTTAAAAATATGAAACTAGGGCTAGATTTTAATGAGTCTCTTGCCCAGCTTCTCTGAAAGAATGGAACAGTTCTAACTGGTAAAGTGATAAACTAAACTAACTAAAATGATAAACTAATGTAGTTCTACTAAGTTTCCTACTAGCAGAGGAAACAACTCTTGCATTTGTAGCTTCTTTGTTTAAAGCAACGTTTTATGTTTGATATTACCTTTTAAATATGGGACCTCTTCAAATGATGTTTGGTTTTGATATGTTAAATAATTTTCTAGACATTCAGTTTCTCTCTATTTAAAAATAAACCACAACAAAATCAATCAAAATAGTTTAAAAAGTCCTTTCTTTTGGTTTCCTGCTGCTGAATTAGGCTTAGCTTGAACAGAAAATATACAGATGTGCTTTTAAATAATACTGTAAAAAATCCTCTCTGGCACCAGCTAATTCAGTCTCTGGTCTTTTCTTCTGTTGCAAACTCATGCTTTACATTTGTAGTCATAAACTTTAAACTAACCTCGTTACACAATGCTTTGTCTACCATGAGCTTGCAAACCATCTTTGATGCTGACTACATTATTCACAATTGCTGTTTCTTTCAATTCCCAGATTCTTTCTTCTGTTAAACGAACAATAAAAGCTAATGCCTACCACTTATCTTTTACACCTGAGTAGTATGTCACCTAAAGCTGTAAATGGAATCACCACTTTGAATTTCTACTTGTTCTTTTTCTTCCTTTTTGTCAGTTTTCAATCTCTACACCAAAATTGCCGTTCATCTCCAAATTCAATTTTGTAGATATTTATCACTAATGTGGAACATCACAGATGATGTTTAAGGATGGTATAAGTAACAGTCATGTCCATATCTTTCTTCTTTTTAACTATAGCTATAATAACATTAACAATTTCCAGTAACTGGGGGGTGGGGATGGGAGTGGGACAGATAAGGGCATGATTGGCATTTCTTCAAATTGCATTACATATTTCTGTCTTAATACAGTAGTAAGTTATCCAGCCCTTTAGGTACAACATAACTTAATCCATTATACAAGTATTTTCTGGTAGCAGTTTCTACATACAGAGGATATATCTCACCAAAGATGCCATTTACTACATTAGGGGACTCAGGTTTTTAATTGCTTGATGAGTCAGTAATGCTTGGGACATTTGGATCACTGGCAGGATCTAGAAATATGATCTGCATTTTTTCAAGCTGAAGGACTCAGATCTGGCTTCAGTTAAAAATAGCTGCTTCTAATGAAGGACTGGATGTATAAAAAAATATTTTTGCCCCCAAAGCTTAAATTCTTTGACATGTTTATCCAAAACAAAAAATTAAATGGCAAGTGTTACCCTTGTTCCTCCAATGACTTGAAATGTAATTAGCCTATCCCCCTCTTTATATCAGTTCTCACAATGCTGGTTCCCTTTCATTCAAGGTCTTCCTTCACCAAATGGAAACATTACTGTGTTTCATGGAAAAGGCGGTCCAAGCAGGGAAAGAACGGGAAGGCAAACTGAATCATGTCTCCTGGCAAGCATGACTTGCTAAATAGACTTGCTAAATATTGCTATTTTAAACATGAAATATTTTTTATTATTTTCAAAGGAAAAACATGCTTAGCAAGCTTTTCCTGGAGATGACATTTCAATCCCATTAGTAAACCTTTACAAGGCAGACTGCAACATCTTTTTGTGTTGTGCATTGAGTTACTGTTAGGCAGAGCTGAGCATTTGGCACCAAGGCACTAAATGAAGTTGACATTTTTGACTTGGCTCTGAGAATGTCCGGAAGTTGATACCTGAAAGAATCATATAGGTTTTGTTCCTGCTACTATTCAACATGTACGACTGAAAAGTCCCTTACCTGTTAAACAAGTAAGTGTGTATAATACAAAGCAAAACTATTGTTCCAGTCTACAAGTATGTGTAAAATGGTAGACCGCATGTAAATTGTCAGCAAAAACTGATGATGTGTACTCAGTTTTATCCTTTCCATAATTACCTTTTCCATTTTTTTATTTGTAATCTTTCCATCATCTCCAATTATTGGCAAAGTTTGTGAGACTTCTTATTCATCTTGAAGTTGTTTCTCCATCTGGGTTGATATTCACTTGAAATATATGTTTGAACTGTCCCAAAATTTTAGGTGTCAAGAAATCAAGTGAGCGCAATCTATGGATCGGGAAGAATTTCATCACACAGCGTGCAAAAAATAGCTGGTAGACCCACAATTTCAAGAGCTTCTTCAACTGTCCACAAGAACACATCACTGTAATTGATGATGGCAGCATCAGTCCCCACATCCTATCTCACTTTCTTCCATTCTCTGTCTATAGCTTAACAACTGACAACGGAACTATTTGATCGTTAATGTAGAATAAAAGCAATAACAATACTCATAAAAGAGCGACAGTTGAATAATGATGGCTAGAGGGGCATGGAAATATACAGAGAAATCCTGTCCTGACAAGATATAAAAAGGCTGTGGATTGAAGGCAAGAAGAAACACAGACTCCACGATGTCAGCCAGAACCCTAGGATTAAACTGTGGGGGACCAGAGGGCACACTCGGCACAGCTGTAAGGGACAGCAGGCAGGACACCATGTCTGGGAAAACAGAGGCACAGGATGTTCCTGCAATGAGGGAGGTTGTGAGGAACTGCAATGAGAGGAGACAAAGAGAGAAACACAGAGAAAGTGTGCGTGGGAAGGCTGTACTGCAAAGCACTGCAGCATCTTTATCCTGGAATTGCCATGTAAAAGCCTGAAAGTTGCAGAGCACCTAAAAATAAATGTGTTAAAATAAATGCTAATCTAAGGAAATCATAGCCATAATACGAGTACCCTCTTAATTAGCATCACAGATTAGCTGCCTACTCCCACTGGAAGTATGTCACTTCCCAGGGGAAATTTTTCTGTCTGAAGTTCCTGTTACTGAAGTTGTGCATTCCTACACAGGAGATGCAGATGTTAGGGCTGGTCCAGCAGTTTAGGCAAATATAAATGTATTTCAGTCTCTCTGAAGACGTTCAGAGAAGACCATTTCCACCCAAACTGAGCAGTCAGGACAGCACATTTGATTCGAAATTTTTATAGTATGAAGTGCAAAGCTTTGAGCAGAAATTAGGGATCATTGGCAGTCTACTTTCCAGTGATGGGAAGTACCTCTTCCCAGCAGTGTCATAGTTTGCATCACAGTTATACAATTTTAATATTGATGCGCAAAGTAGGAAGTCATGGAAGATGTCAGTTTTACATTCCTCCTCTCCTTTAAAGCATATTTACTATTTTACTTAACATTATAATAATGTATATTTTTGCTCTTATACACTACTTTCACATCAGGATTTCTACCAATTTACTCCTCTTCCTACTTCCCAGGTATTTCTAGTGCCTAAAAGTAGCAGGTAAAAAATATTCCTCGGGAGAAAAAAAAAACAAAAACAAAAACCAAAAAACACAAGTCAAACCAAAACAACAACAAAAAAAACCCAAAACAAAAACAAAACAAAAAAACCCCCAAAACATTAAAACTGCAGAATCCCTTCATTTTCAGTGTGGTTTGCATTTCTCCTTCTTACAGATAATCTGTAAAACCAGTGCTAGATTCCTTGTTGTTGAGCTATAAAATTGTTCATGGCAGAGCAGTGCAAAATGTTTTACAAAACATGTGAGTGGTATTGCCTACACCAGCCTCTCTGCCTGCAAGTTTTTTCTTCCATCTGATTAATCCAAATCCAGTTGCTTGAATCTTCTGGCTTCTCTGAAAGATACAAAGATTTCTGATGTTGCTTTCCTTTCCTTTCATCAAACATCTGCAATGCCCTTCTGTGGTTTGTACAAATTTCTAGCTTCATCAGTTAAGTTTATAACCCTAGTGTGACTGTAAAGCTACTAACACTAAGTGCAGCATTTCCCATGAGACCCAGACACCCTTTTTGTTAGAGCTTTTCAACTACAGGGGGAAATGGACAACAGCTCCTATACTAGCTCCTGTTTCTGAAGGTTCAGGAGCATGTTTTCATGGTAAATTAATACTAATTGTTCACAGCAAATCTCTACACTCTAATAGTAATTAGACATGATTTACACAGATGCACAGTCTCTGTATTCCAATATTGGGAGGTTGGCCTCATTTGCCTCATAGTCATTTATACATATTTATAGCCTTATCAAGATTTTTTTCCAGATATTGTTAATGAGGTTTATGAAGGGTTTACTATATTTAAAATTTGAGAATCGAGCAAGATAATATACAGTAATTTAAAAAACAGCAAAACACGGCCACTTAAACATTAGAAAGATAAATACCTGAGGCACCACTTCAACAGTATTTATACAATCAGTTTATTTTAAAGCACAGGAACACCCAGGCATAATGGTGATTACAGCCTTAATGGATTATTTTGATTGTTTATTTGAGAAAGCTCCCTGTTTTACATTAAATTCTCCAAAACTATTTAAATATTGATTGAAGTCTCTCAAATGGATGCATGGTAATCCCATTCTTTATTGTCTTCATTGGTTTCTAATGACACATTGTTTACAAAATCAAAAAGACCAGGTTTATCTCTATTTATTCCTTACATCTCTCTACTAAATATGCATTCTTAGCTTGACTCATTTCTGTTGCTGTCTCATGTTGCAAGTCAGTGTTTTAAGGATTGGGTTTTAAAAGGAAAAAATATCCCATTGAAATTTCATTGCCTCAGAACATATGTTCAGACATTTCTAACAGCCTTCAAACCAAAGAAAAAATGTCCTTAAAGGAGGCACATCTCTTCAAAGTGATCATCCTGATGCTACAACTTGCCTCTGTTTTAGAGCACCATGTTTATTTTACACGCTTGTGGTCTCTTTGTTACCCATTGTGACCTCTGAAATGATAATATACGAATCATTTACTATTGTATTTTTAGCTGTTACTACACCCACAAGACTTTTTATTATCAGCAGGAGTGGAGGTATTAAAAAGATTTGTGGGCCTCAGAAGGCTCAGAGCACAGTAGGGATGAAATTACAAAATTATATTGTTATAAAATGTATTTCTAAAACTGTGTACAAAGGCCCAGTGTTAATGAAAGTAATTGATAGCAAATACTGATTTCTTTTTACATCACCAACAAAACACTTTTTCTGAGTAATAATGAGCCTCTTTTTAGTAACAATAGGAAAAAAATGAGTCTCATGAATCATTTATGTGGCCTCATTCATTGCTATTATTACTTCTGCCATCAAATATTTTGGGAATTCAGCCCCTTTTTCTCTCTGTCTTTACATCTCACGTAATGGTCTTTCTTGTGCTTTTCAGAAAGAAAATTGAACTTTCTTCTTTTTTAATGTACAGAAAAGTACCAGATCTTCCATTCTGATTCTGAATAAATGTTCCTGTTGCTGAGGCTTTTAGCTGGAGGAAGCCATAAAAGATGAATAATTGCTAAAGGAGAAACAAGATCAGGGAAGTAAAAACCCAATGTGCAGAAGGAATCCATTTTCAAAAGGTCAACACCTTCAGCACAGGATTTGCCTAAATTGGCCAATTCCATAATATTTTAGCTGTCAGTAATTCCACTATACTGAAAAGACTAAGAAAGTGCACTGAAAGTGTCATGCTCACGTAGCTAGTTTAATTACAAGCAGCGTTGCATAATGCTTAGAGCACGACAATGAATGCCAAAAGACTTTGTTTCTTTTGGACTTTGTCTAAACTTATTGAGACAAGTAGTTTAACCTTTACTAGTTAAAAGTAATCGTCTGTGCATCACCTCTTGATAGATTATTCATGTGTTCTGCAGGAGTCTGGATGTAGGGACTTTCAGAAACTGTCTACAACAGGTATCATACACTCTCTTTCATTGACTTTAAGAAATGAGGATTTCTCAGTGAATTGTTCTCTTCTCCTCTAACTCTGTCAATGATGTCCCTTGTCCTCACTATATTCCAATTTAATGTGGAACCGCTGTTCTCACATCCAGGTTTTATTTCTGGTTTATATCTTTCTAACACAATTTTTAACCTTTATTTTAGATATTAATCTCTTCAAAAACAACTAATGTGCTCATGATCTAGAGTCAACTGAGGTGCATTTTTCATCAACAAATACAGTTTCAAATGTAAGGCATCTTGAAAGATGCATTTTTTTTAAATGAGAGGTGCTGAGCTCATTACAGTACCACAGACTCCCAAAACATAATGCATATTACAAATACAAAGTCTGTACTCAGAATTACTCTAATATTATGACATATGAAGCTGGTTCAGTTTTAGCTTCATTTTGATGAGGTTACACTATGGCAATTCCATCTTTTTAATTTTTTTAAATACACTTGGAGAAAAATGTGTATTCATTGAAAAATACTTAGTATAACCTCCCTATGCTGCAACTCCTTCTTTTACAAAATTTTTATGATCATTTTTACATCATTATTATAGTTCAGAGATTTGTGGATGAGTGGTGTTATACTACCGCCAAGTAGCATTCTGACAGTTAAGTATTTTGCATAAAATTTTTAGCTGTGAAAACTAGATCCTCACTCCTCTCATGAAAAAGTGGCATCTTTCAGAAGAAATGCACTTCAGTGTCAGCTTTCCGTCATTCTCATCAGTATTTTAAAAATTAATAATTATTTTAAACTTTAAAAATCAGTGGGTTTTTTCTAATATAAGAGTGATAGTGACAAGAGACATCATGCTTTCATGAGTGAAATATGACAACAAAGTCAGAACATTGTCTACTCTAAGGAGAGCCACACAGCAAGCTGTTTCTAAGATACGGCCTCATTATAAGTAAATAAAGTTTATGCAAACAGACATAAACACTAAATACCACCAAATAAGAATTTCTTCTGTGTAACCAAATGAGTGGTTCAATTGTGTTGATCAAACATCACTGGGAACAGTTTCACGACTGTAAGTCCACGCTGCCTTTGTGAGCAGGGTCCTCACTCTTCCCATTATGATGATTTGCCATTTAAGCAACTAGCATGCTTGGTCATAAAGCGATGGTCTAGCTTAAAACTAATCCAGCTACAAAAAGTCCAGTGAAACTTTTCCAAGTGAATCAGTACCATGACCTGGTTTCTCATGCAACTGTAGAAAAGTTGGGTGCTGGCACAAAAGCATACATGGGAGTGCATTGTTGGAGACGTGGAGGATAAACAACAGAATTTCCCCTCGGTGCTTGACATCTGCATCGATTCCTTTAAATATATCGTGTGACCACATCTTTAGCAGGTAATGAGGGAGCCAGATTGCTAGAAGCTGCTTCTTACCTATGTGGTCATTGTGCAGAGGGAGAAAAGGGGTCTGCATATCGAGGAGGGGGAAAGTGAGTGAAAGAAAAGGGGTCTGCATATCGAGGAGGGGGAAAGTGAGTGAAGAGCTCCAGAACTAAAACAAAATTTCTGTTCAGAACCTAAGATCACATTTTGTGCTGGTGCTTTTTTTTATTATTATTTTTTATTCCCTCCCCCCCCCCCCCCCCCCGCCCCCCGCCTGTTTCAGAGCTCATTTCTTCCATTAGAAGGGTGTTAAGCACAAGATTAGTAATAACTGAAAACACTACGTGGAAGCTGTCTCCAGATATAGCAGGGAACTCTTTACCTCATAGTGTTTCACTGATGATTTTTCTTAGAAACCATCATAAAATATGCACTTTTAATCTATGATCTATTATTGAAGTGCTTTCCTAGTGGACTTATCTGAAGGAATTAACATCTCTCATATATTAAATTTATTTTTTTTTCTACATAATATATGCTATGTTCAAAGTCACATGTTTCATAACAGAAGTATGACCTGAACTAAGTAAAAAAATAACCATCGCAGATTAGTGAATGAAAACTATGTAAGTCTATAAAAATGCAGAAGTGATGCAATTACCATTTCTTTCTTTCCTGACCAATCTTCTAAAAAGAAGGATCTGCTCTATTCTTTTAAAATATAATTCCAATGCTAAATCAAGCTCAGAAAATTTAAAATACAGTTCACACACCTATTATCTCTGTGTTTAAAAATCTACATACTGAAACGTCCAATCAGTCAAATCTGTATTGTACATAGTCCCCATGTCCGTCCGTCCCCTTTTTTTTTTATTATTATTATTCTTTCTTGGTCAGCTGTTGAGGCTAGAGACCATGTATTAAGTTACTGGATTTTCATGCTCTGGAAAGCTGCCGCGTAACTCTGTTCTAAAGCATGATTCCTGTCTCCAAGCAAGAAACAAACAGAGAAAGAGATGACCTTTGCAGCTGCCATTTTGAAAAAAAAAAAAAAAAACTCTTCAAAGCTTGTTAAGAGAGGAGCCAGAAACCTGGGACGATGAAATAGAAGAAAATGAAAACCTTTTGTGCTGCAGGGAGAAGTATTTTGCCAAAATAATGTGGCACCATATCCTCTGCTGGGTTTGTGTGGGCTCTCTGGGCACAAGGAGCAGTAGCAACAGAAGGTCCTGCTGAGCTTGCTTGTGATGCTGGACGACTCATTGGAGAGCAGAAGAATGATTTTAAGGCAACACATTCCAGCATCTTAATCTTCCCACCAGTCTCCCAAAGACTCCTGTTGCCTTCAACACCGTGCAGAAACACAGTTAGCTCTGGGGCTCTGATTTCCTTTTCAAAAAAAGGCCCTCCCAGCAACTCAGCAGTTAGTTGTTAAGAATTTAGAGAATGAGCTTTAAATTGCCTGGAAGACATCTGCTGCAAAAGAGATGAAATGACCATGGCTGTGGGAGCCAGAATGTGCCTGGACAGGTGGGATACCCCTGACAGGCTGCAGCACCCCACACATTGCCCCAGCTTAATAGTCTAGGACACAAAAAACACCCCAGGAGTGGGTTAAAAAAAAAATAAAAAATACCAACAACAAAAAAAACAGGACTCAGAAAAAAGAAAAGGCTTCTTCAGACAGATATTCTCAAACTGCCAACACTTAAAATAGCAATCCTAGAAACCTGAGCAAGAATGATTCCATTTTATTAAGGTCAGATGGAAAAGCAAAAGCCCCTATTAGAAGTGATGAGACATTCAAAGGGAATAGTATTGGAAAAGTAACAATAGAAGCAAACAGCCAATATCCAAGCCATCCAGACTTTCCTAGCACAGACTGGGGCTGGACTTGCTAGCAGTTAACTGTAGGTTCAGTACATTTCTTCCTGGAATTTTTTCTGCAACAAAAAACAGAAGCCCACACACCTCAGTGCTCTTATAATTTTCTTATAGTGCAGGGCCAGGTGATCTTGTAGTATTAACAATTCTCTCTCCTTTTGGAGATGCTGCCTCAGCTATACAGTACGTAAAGTTCTCAAGAACATACAACAGCTTGTCCTTTCATGTGTGAAGAATCACAAGAATTAATTCTGGTTGCAATGGCCAGACTACCTAGGGATACTTGAAGTTATTGTTATTCAAAACATATGTTCTATGCTGTGCCAGAGTCACCAAAGATAAATTTGCATTTCATTGATATCAGGATTTGTTGTCTCTGGCTATGAAATAGTCAGTAGTCTTTCCCAGGGGACAGAGGGCTCCAGGACAGCAGAAAGTACTTCCCTAGAAGGTTTTGAGTACTATAACACATTTCTTTTTTGATGTAGAAGAAATTGAACCCAGATAAATTTAAAAGCATACTAGAGTATAAATATCTGTTGTTTCAAATTACCATTGTTTTATCCAAAAATAAGAACATGCAAAGCAATTAAAAAAAAAGAACCCAAAAGGAAAAAGGAGTCTCAGAATCCTCAGAATCTGTTTTATCCAAAAATAAGAACATGCAAAGCAATTAAAAAAAAGAACCCAAAAGGAAAAAGGAGTCTCAGAATACCTGCTAACTGCTGAGCCACCCAAACACCTACTTATATGAGTGTGATCTGTTGTCATAAAAATGGTTTGCACCTCTGTTCAGCACCTCATGCAAGCATTTGAATGTGGCCCTCAAAATAAATCTAGTTGCAAAGAAAGAGTATTGATTCACAGTTATGAAAGATAGATAAATTAAGAAGTCCTACAGGTAAAAGACATCTGTTCATTCTGCAGTTATACATATTTCTTTATGGAGTACTCCGTCAGCCTTTAAACAGAGCTGGTAATGTAGAGGTAAGACTGAAAGTGCATCGAGAAGTTTGACTGGTGAAATTCACTATGTAAAGGTGGTACTCAGTATTCAGCCATGAGTTTCCAATAAATATAGGAGCTGCAATGCGGTCTCTAATGTCTGCAGGTCAGTGCCGCAGTTTTATTCTTGACCTTACCTAAAAGCACATGAGTTTATTTCAGGGTGGGGTATGACTGTCTCCTTAATCTGGGAAATGCGCAGCATCCACAGAATCATCCTGAGGTTTAAAGACACAAGGAGTAATAGGTCCATAAGAGATGTCTTGTTCCAGAACTCCTGACACCTGACGGCTTCAGCAGCCTCGTCCTCTTCCTCCAGCTCTGCCACTTTGCACAACACGAGAATGCAGCAGAGGGCATCCTGCAAGGGTTCCAGGGAAACTGAACCTTGATATATAATATCATATAGATACTTGATGTTACAGCCAAGGAAGAGTAAGAGCAAAAGGTGCAATTGCAAGTATGACTAAGCAGGCAGATTCATACTGAAGAGAAAACTTGAGAAAAGAAAAAGTTGGGATGGGAGCTTAGACAGAATTAAGAACAGTTAAGTGCTCCAAAAGTGTAGTATTAACAATCTCTAGCAGCAGCAGCAGTATTCATGTGCCAGAAACTCAGCTTCCTGTTATAGGACCCAGTTGCTATAGAAACTTACAACTGGGAGCTAAATAAAGTAATTTCTATGCTAGTGTTGGTGTCTGTAACTTCAGCACCTGATGCTAACCAAATTGTGCTCAATAAACAAATTTAAACTCTAAAAGCCTGCAATGAGTTCACAATGGTTTCTATACAATTGATTAATCCCAATTGATCTTGGCTTAGAACACAAGAGCATGAGAAATCATAGAAACAGAGAAAAGATGGCTCGGACAAATATGCCTCCCGCTTCTTTCTTTCTTACCTGATTTCCTCCTTCTCCTATATGCCTCTTTATTCTGTCTTAATATTTTTATTGTTATTTTGAAAATATCTTTTTCATGGCTAACCTCATAGCTGAGCCTGGCATCTCTGATCCTCTTTAGACAAATTAATGCTGCATTAACCTGCAGTTGCTCTTGCATTCTTTTCATATATCATTAAGCATTTACTTCAGGTGAAAAATGTGAGAAGCAATGTTAACAGCTCAGTGCAAATCCTTTTTCCTAAATCTCGGTGCAGGGTCTCAGGGACGAGGCACAAGGGGCAAGTTTGAAGAAGTCTGCACAGGCAGTTCATACTGTGGGAACTTCAAGAAACGTTTGCCTCCCGGGGAGCTTGAGCACAGGTAAAGTGCTGAACCTGGATGCCTGGGCATCTAGGGTTAGAAGCATCCTCTCTTTAGAAAGGAGGATTTGGTTTTCTTATTACTGTAGCAGGTTAGCTCTTTCCTGTACTGATTAGGAAACAAATTATCAACCCAAGTGTTTAAAAATGCAGACTCTACTTCTGCTTGACATTAAATGCAAGTCCAGCTTATTAAAATAAATAACACTAGTGCTATGAGTAGTCATGTAGGACAATTTAAAACCCTTTAAAATTGCTTTGTCACTGTTATAGAGGATGCTTGGATATTTCTGCAAATATCTGGCGAGACAGCAAGAGCTGAAGGTACGAAGGGTGTCACAGAGCCATAGAGGTGAAAGCCCTCCCTTTGGCAGCTTGGTCAAAATCTCTCCACACTCAAAGTGCCCAAAGCAGTACATAAATAATGCATGTGGAGGAACAGGTTAACCATGGGGTACATGGCACTGCTGAGGAAACAAAGCAGAAGGAGATTGCAGCAGTGGTGGGAGAGAGAGATTTTCATCATTCCTAGCAAAGGTGAGCAGCAACAGACTGTCTTATCCCTGAAAGACTGAGGAGAATGACTGGGCAAACCCGAGGATCATCCTCCTCTAATCCAGCATGCAGAGTGAAAACAAAGAGCAGGGAGAGGTGAGCAGGAACAACTCAGCAGCTGCTGCAGAAGAAGGGGCAGGTAGTGGAGCTGCTTGGAAGAGACCAGGGCTGCCACACAACAGTGCCCAGCAGCCACTGGCATCTGCTGGGATACGGGCAGCAGTGGCTGCTGGCGCAGGGTCATCTGAAGCCTCAGGGACAGGCTGAAGCATGAGCAGGGCTTGGCCAAGCTTTGGTAGAGGAGGTTCTGGGAAGCCAGATCTTATGGCACCTCTCTGTTGCACGGTGGGTCTCTGGGCTCAGTCAAGTGGTGGCAGGCAGCCGGGACGCCTGTGCCAGGTGGCTGATGGCACTCAGATCCCTCACAGGCTTTGGCAGGTGGCACAGGCAGCTGCCAAGCTTGAGCTGCCCAATGCCTCCCAGGCAGCAGCAGGCAGGCAGCCAGGCTGCCAGCCAAGTCCAAGGATGGTGGGCTCTTGGCCACGACAGGAGAGCAAAGCCTAGATGCTAGAGCTACTTGAAGGTCTACAACAACACCTTGCTTGAGAAGATTTGGCCAGCAAAGTAGAGAAAGTGTATGCTTTATCAGTGTTCATATAAACCGGGGCATTAGGCATGAGGCCAAAGTGTTTGGAACAAACTTGGTGAATTAGGCTAGACTTTGAAACACGTTTGTCATTATTTTGTTCATCCAAGTCAGTCCGATGACATCTTAGTATAAAATTCTATGGGCCTTTGGAAGAAGAGCTATACTGCTTGTATCTTGTCGCAAACAATGTGTGGGGTGGTCATGTATATCCATCCCAAATATATATATACACACACATATATATATGCATGTATATACATACGCATATATGC
This sequence comes from Falco biarmicus, assembly GCF_023638135.1. Taxonomy (NCBI): domain Eukaryota; kingdom Metazoa; phylum Chordata; class Aves; order Falconiformes; family Falconidae; genus Falco; species Falco biarmicus. The sequence goes on along the minus strand of NC_079289.1, from coordinate 111,081,856 downwards.
ATATATATGTAAACCCCCATTCAACATAACACAGTAGCAGCTGCTCAGAAATTAACTGAGCCCTGCTGCTCACAGCAAGGCCAGGCATTAAGGAGATCGTGCTGAAGTAAATGCAGTCCAGCAAGACACTTGCTTGAAGTAAAAGCTGTGTTTGCAACCCATTGACTTCAGGAGAACTAACCACCAAGCTGAAGTGTCCAGGTATGCTTGAATGCTGTGTTGAATAAGAATGAGCTGAAATTCACACATGAAATTAGACTGAGTTTAACTCCTGCCACATGTAGGAGGTACTTCCAAGCCCTTGGATAACAAAGGAGCCCATAAGGAGAAGACAGGGAAGTATTATTAACTGTTTACTTCCCGTAGGGAGGGACTTGCCTTGGAGAGACAAATATGACAGGAAGGTCAGGGTCCTGACATGGGGAGGCCAGGCTTTTTCAGCACTATATGTTAATGATGAGGTGTAAGCATCTCTAGAGGGAGGCTAATAGAAGGGAAGAAACTGTGGGGGTAATCTGGAATGCCCCTATCACTGGAGGCTGTTGGGAAGCCTGGGGACCGGTTGTGCAAAACCAGGGAATACAACGCCACCCTCTTCCTTGGTTAAACAGAGGCAGTTTGCATTCGCTCTAAATTGTAAACAAGCTGAAAATCAAGAAGATTTCTTGGGTTTTTTTGTTTGGTGTTTTGGGTTGGCTTTTTTTTGTCTTGTTGGAGTGTACGGAAGACATTCTTGAGTCCTCAAGAAAGCTTTGAGACTCTTGCTTTAAATAAAGAATAATTCTGAAAATACTTTTAATTTCAGGAATTGGCACTCAATTCTGATATCTGTTAGTCTTTTATACTGTCTAGTCTGTTTGCACAAGCTTTTAAAAGACCTTAATAGGTATTTAAGTACAATGTACTGTTGCAAAGCTATGCGTAACTGTTTTCATAGAAGTGTTACTTTTTACCTTGCTACTTCAAGACAAACAAGTCCTTGTACAGTCAACATACATAGTGAGCCGCAGCTGAACTTCCACACTTTTTTTTGTTTTTTGTTATATGCTTTGCAAATAAGAATAGAAAAGTCAAAAGGGCTATACTTCAATGCCTTGCAAAACTGGAAAGCAAAGTTTGTAACCGTCTTGCATTGCTTCTCTTCCCTTCCTTTTTGTCCTTTGTTGTCTTACTTTGTCTCTCCAGTCACCGTGATATCCCTCAGTGAGTGGGGAACAATATTGGTTTTTTCTTCTTTCCAAAAGCTTCTGGGAAATTTTGCTTTTATTCTTTGCCACTTACTTCTTCTTTATAATGCCATTTCATGTTACCTAAGAGCTGATATAGAGAATATATATTTTAATATGCATTGCTGATGTGTAAGTTCTTTTTTTCCTAGCAGAGCTGCTCATGATGTGTGGGGGTGACCGACTATCCCTAGGCAACTGCCCCAACATGGATGGGCTTTCATCTACATAATTTTCTTCGCCCTCAGCTCCTGTAGTCTCATTTGTATGGGTGTACCTGAGAAGGTGAAGTAGGCTGGGGGGTGATTTACCTGCTGTCACAGGCAGGGACCTGTTTCCATTCCTTCCCATCCCTTAGGACCCCTCCATGTGCCTGGTGGCAAGTAGGCAGGGGAGCCTCCACTTCTTGTGATGTGTCCATGTGGTGCACTTGTCTCAGTGATAGCAGAGGGTGTCTCCAACAGTCTATCTCCCTGTCACGCTCCCTGATACTGCTTAACATTTCTGCTTCTTCTTAAGCTATGCCACCAGGCTGATCAGATGGTCCACCTGGTCATGCCTCACACAGGTGTTATCTCTGCTGCCCTCCAGCAGCAGTGACAGGCTCAGGTACTCCCTGCAGCCCATGACCTGGACAGCTGCATGTTTACATGGGATCTCAGTCAGGTTTGCCACATGCCTTCTGGCACTGGCTTTTGGCCAAGAGGAAACCACAGCTAGGTTTCCTCTGGGAGGGATAAGCACTAGTGGAGCTGGCCTCTGGAGCCATCAGGAGGATGGTGCCCACCTTGCATGCCCTCCTTGCACCCCAACTGCCGCACCAACAGCCACGCCAATGGCCGGACCACCCCCTGGCTGCCCACTCTGGTCACCATGCTTCCAGTCACTTGTATTCCCTAGGAGCTGCTTTAGTACACGTGGGGGTTTGGTCACATCATTTTAGCCATGATGACCACTTATTTTTATAAATGAACAAAAAAATTAATATTTACCCACACGTTGCAGAAAGAGGCAGGCCAGAACTGATGGCTCATGTTATCTGTTCTTGTCTCTCATTTCTCCAAGTTTCACAAAGACCTGTCTTATTGTTCTTGGGTACTAGTCTAAACAAAGTGAGTAAAAAAGAAATTGCATGATAAAATAAACTGTGGCCTAAACTTTCTAGGATATACATGCCCACTTAATTTTATATGCACTAAGGGTCATTACAATGATTACTTACAGCACGTTAAATTTAGCATGTGCATAATTGTTTCCAGGTTCAGTGCATAACAGGTCATCTTTCAATACACAGGAAATTTAATGAGGGATCAAAATTTAAAATCCTAGATCTGAATTACTCTGAAATGTGGGTCTTCAAAACATAAATCTAAGGGTTTGCGGTTGCCAATAATATTTGCCCTCTAAATTTCAACAGAAAAGTCTAGCTAGCATTTTAATATGTTGGTTTACTCAGCATTACTTTTCACAATAATGTAGTATACCTAAACATATTTTAGTTTAGAGAAGCAATTGATGACTATAAGGACAAAATGGTATTTTGAGGACATAAAATCTATTTATAAAACATGTTTAGACTCTTAAGTGGGAAGATGGTAGGAAATTGTGGGAAGAATTTCTCTGCTTCTTGTTACATCATTTTCGGTTATTTTTCCATCTCAGTCCTACTTTCAAAGAAAAAAAAAAAAAAGAAAAAGTGAAGACCTAGAGGAACAGTATCAACTTTCTGTCTGTTCATGAAAGAAACACCAGTGCTTTGTTCATTTCTTTTATACATTTGACCATGTATGATTTTTCTTTTTTTAAATCCTGTGCGCCATTTTAACTTTTCCTGAAAAATAATAGTGAGAAAATAATTGCTTACAGAGGACTTTATAAATCTCTAAGGGGCAAAGCGAGCTGATACTTTCAATTCCTCACATGCTTGTGATGAGATAACTGGCAGCAGCTGTTGAAGTGGGAAGGGTGTACCAGAGTCTGCTTCCTTCTGAGCAGCTGGGTTTCATCTGCTGCCTGGGATGCAGCAGGGTCCCATAGCTCTGGGCATTTGGAGTGGGTTGGCAGCTGGCTGGGTCAGGAACCCTGCAAGTAGGAGGAGGTAAGGTTGTCTGGGTTTGTTTTCTTGAGTTATGTTATTAGTGAGTTATCTTCTTTTTTTTTTTTCTCCTGATGATTATCTCTGCAGAGGTGCACTTATAGCCCATAACTTTGATTTTTAAAGAGGTTCATGAATACATTCCCTATGGAAAGGGAGTCTTTTTTTTTTTTCTTGAATTATTCATGAGTATGATTTTTGTGGGTTTTTTTACTGTAAGGGTAACTTATCCGCTCAACTATTTCCTTCTTGACTTGTGTTTTGACAGACTTCTAAATCTCTCCCCGCACACCCATTCCCTTTTCTCCTGCATTTTGATGGCATATGGGGTTTGGGGATTTGGGGGAAAGGGGAGAATAAGAAAGAGGTGAGAGAGGTTACCTTTAGCGTGGAAATGTCTTCATTCTAGAAAATGATGGTGTATGCTTTAAAACACCTAATTCTTTTGGTACAAAAATGCAGTAACAGTCTCATAAAGAAATAAACAGGTAAAATTACTTTTCTAGGGCTTTATAGAGGTAACTATTGGAACCTGCATTTGAATTCATGAGCACTGAACCAGAAACTATTCCAGCTCTACCTAGCTCTAAAAATAAAGTTTACCTTGCTGAAAGTCAGTGTCCCCTTCCTGCATTGACAAAGGCTACAGTATTACAATGATTTAATGCAACTGAATATCACTCTAGGAAATTCAGAGCTGTCTGAAACCTAGCAAAGGCCTCTCTGCCCATGTTTTGATGCAGAACCATAGTATCTATGTTATGGACATAACCTGCTTTCTTCAAAGTAAGTGTCTAGGGTTTAAATACGTATGTATTTAACTGAATGCAAATTAATGTAATACATGCAGGTAACAGTAAGAGCCTCCTTATGAAAGGTCTTTAGGTAAAGCTAATGGTCTGGAGGCTATTGCAGCTGGGGGAGGTGGAAGAAAAAGAGATCAAGAAGCTGTAAAGGTGGTGGCAAAGGTGAAAACACTGATAACAAATTCACTTAGAATAAAGAAAGTATGGGGGTAGAGAGGGTTTTGAGGCAATTATCCTATAAATTTACACAGGAACCTCATCTGAGACAGCTGAATGGGCAACTGGGAGAAAGGAGATAATTGTCCTAGCATTTGATTACACGGTCAGAAGTACCTATGGGAAGGAGTGGCTGGATTTAGAAGGCAACTATCTACAAGATTGCCCAGGAGGTAAAGACTTCAGTGGAACAACAAGGATAGAACTGGAAGATAATAATCTATGATATGATGTGATGGTAATTGTGATGTAGAGAATATTTCACGTGGTTGATTCAATGAGCTAAGAAACGTGAGACTAGAATTACTTCAGTCTAGGTTACTTTCATATGGAAGGTTGGTAGTGGGGGACGTATGTCAACAGCAAAAGAGAGCAAAATGAGGAATTAAGTGACACCCTGACTTGCACCGGGATGCAATTGCCAAGTCTTATCAAGGAACTGTTGGGAAAAATCCACGTTGTCTGAAGGATCTAAATCAGCTAAAAATTACAGTATGTGGGGCAACTTATATAGTAAAGGCAGGACGTCAGTTAGATCTAAGCCTGATGAAGGATACCATGCTTATGGCTACTTAATGCGAATGAAGCAGTACTGAACATACCTGGTTACTGGACCATTTGAATGCTTAAAGTTTTTAGTAAGCAAGTGTATCACAGGTCTGTGAAGCATAACAATTACTCAGCATACTTATTAATACAGTGAATAAGACAGGCAAAAGGGGGAATTATAAATTTAGTAACTCTAAAAAAATATTTCCTAAAATCCTCGTATAAAATGGAAAGTTAAAAACAGGTTTTAAAAACCTAGGAGAGTGAAGACCTATGTTCAGTCAGGTGCGGTAATTTTGCTGAAGGCCTGACTGGTACTTGAAGGGTGGTATTTTACTCAGCGTGGTAACTTTTGCATGTGCCCATATGTGGTTTCTGTTCATAGGAAAGAGATACCTGGTATTGAAAAGCACACTACTCTTACAAAATCCCTACAGACAGCCTCTCTGAGATGTTAATTTTCCTTTCAAGAGCCCTGGGCTTGTCATTGACATTAAGGGAGTGCTGGAGTGCAACAGCAAGCATTCAGACAGGGCGCTCGGATGATCTGCTTTGCTAACCAAAATACAAAGAGACAGAACAACAATTTTTAGTGTGTGTGTTATCACTACTTGTAAGGGTTATTACAAAGCAACAAAAGAGTGACAGAGAATAGAATGCGTACAGTTGCTTGCAAAAAAAAACAAGACGTGACATAAATGTGCTTAAGGAATATGAAACCAGTGCTCATATTGCAGCAGCTCCAGCTGGGACCTCAAACATGAAGCATGCTAAGTGCTCACAAACATACTAAGAGAGGTTGTCCAATTCCCATGCGCTGCAGATGCTGACAGACAGCACAGTATATCCAAGCTCTGACTTAAAAAGTCACTTTCTCCTAGATGGATGTTACTTGATTTTTGACAGAGCTGGCAATGTTCTTTCTCCTCTTACACACTTATAAGCCCTGTATGGGTTGTCAAGCCAATAAAGTCTCACTGAACTGAAACTGCTTTCTAATTATGGCATATGACAATACCTGTGGAAACTCATTGCCTTCAATAAAATTGCAGAGGTGGAACTGATTGGGAGTTAGTGAGGGATCTGCTAAACAATGCTCAAGAAAGAATAGAATTCAGCATCCTAGCTCTTAGTTCAGTTGTTTGCACAGAGCTAATGAGAACAAAATCTAGTAAAACATTGTGTGATATGAATGATGATGCAATCCTGCCGAATATAAAGATGCCATTGCCACAAAGCGAACTTTCAGCACAAAGTATGCGTTTGTACAATCAAAACAGCCTCAACACTTCTCTAAGAATGTTTGTCTTTTTTCCTTTTTTCTTCCTCTCTTAACCATAGCTTTTAATTCTGTCATGCTGCTCCAATAGCACGGCAGGTGAAGCTTCAATCCATGCAAGATGGAAGTCATTACTTCCTACCTCTTTTGCATATTCATTTGACTTCTTATTTGCTGTATTTATTTTTTTTTTCTTCTCCACATTCTTATATCGTTAGTCCCTGATGAATGCATTCCATTTTTCTACTAAAGGTGCAGCATGTTTGATGGCAGATTTTGTGTGAAGAGTAACATGTCAGGGTATCGTATAGAGTGATAGATAACAGCATATCAACAAATTTATCAAGTTTATCTGAATGCATATTTAAAAATGCCAAATGTGCTTTCAACTCAGTTCTGAAGAGTCTTTTGAATCTCATTACAATGCAACCTTGAGGGAGTTTGGAGATCTGAAACAGAAGTAATTAGCGCTTTCTTTAAAGGAAATTTGCCCTTGCTGACAAAATATGAGCCAAGATCATTATGATTCTTGCAGTGTTTAGTACATAAACTACTGCAATTCTAATAGGAGGTCTCCCTTCAGGTGCATTTGAAAAGGTTCAAAATCAAAAAATGATTATTTGCTCCTGATGTAATGACATAACCTTTTTCACTTATTGGTGTTTTGTCAGTGCAAAATTAATATAAGCCATATTTGCTACTTGATATTCATATCAGTTTTGCATACTCATCTAGGGGAGCTGGAATTTGCTGTTGGCTATAGACAGCTCCCTTTTTCTTGAAATTTGCCTCTAAATAGATGCTGAACTGGGATCAGGGAGTAGTATGGGGTGTTCTGGGTGCTTCATTGTAAATGGTCATTGCCACACAGAAACAAGCTAGCTGAAAAAAATCTGATCCCAGGACTCTGAACCTCCCCAAGACTGCATTTCTGATGGCTCAATCTGAAGCTTCCCACAGAAGCTGCAAATTCTCAGCCCAGCAGGAGTAAATAGGGTATCACACAACAGGTGTCAACCAACATACACTGATCTATGCTGTTGTAACTGAGGAGTGTATGGCACAATCTGATCAGTCTGTACATTTAGTATTTTCCCTGCATCACTTACAGAAAATCTTGGGGGGGGGTTTACTGCTTTAGCATTCTTCATTGCTATTCTGTCCCTCGCTTGCCTCAATAGATGCACTGTTAATACTTTCAATCCTTAAATAGTAGTGTTTGATCTAACTTGGTAGGTTGGCTTTTTTTTAGAAACCTTTTTGAAGCAAGGCAGTACACATGTATGCGTACCACGTTAAATGTTTCACAGTGACTAAAACTGCATAAAGCAACATCTGATCAGGTGACAAAACAAAACCAGTTTTGGACCAACTGAAAATAAGCATTCATAGATTTTTATTTTTGCCATGCCAGCTTGAGAGTGGTGCAACTGATGGTTGTTCTTCCCTTCCCATGGTTCGGTAAAGTTTCTAACACTTCTCAGAGGTGCACTGAAAAACCCATGTGGATAAAACAAAATTGCTTTATTTGTACATAAACAATATTCCTCATTTTTTTTATTAACTGCTAGTGTGCCCTTTTACTATCAGCCTGAGTTTGTTTGCCACTACCTTTTGAAAAAGTCTACTAAAATACAAGGGTTTAAAATCCTAATAAAGTCTTAAAACAGATTTGGAAGTGTACTGAGCAACCGCAATGGCAATATGCATTTTGTGACTGCACATGTGAGAAAAAAGTAACATTTCTGCAGTTCTCCTCTTAAAATTATACATGGTTATCTTGCCATTTGTTCTTATGACACTGATTAATTGTATGTTGACTAAAACTGCTACTGTCACTGAAAAAGTGAGTAAAGTGATTCTGTTGGTGACTGGTCATAACAGAGGAAGCAGATTATACAACTGTAAGAGATCATAGTCTCTTAAAAATACTTCAACAAACCTTCTCATGTTTTTTTTTATTCACTCTGGTCAGATTCCTACTTTTCCCACCCCACTCCCACCCCCCTTCTCTCTGCTCTGTCTGCAGTTGTTGTCTCCTGCTGAACATTATTTTTATAAAAGCATCACTCTGAGTGATGTTACCATAGAAGCCCTTTATCTTCCATTCGTGTTGATCTTGTAACTTCATAAATCTAGGATAACTGTGGTCTTTGGTGGGATTGTCTGTTTCTGTAATGTGAATCCTTAATCACTGGTTAAACGAATGTTGGTATCAATATAGTTAATAGCACCTAATTCAAAGGAATTTGAGTCACAGGCCTGTCACAAGGGTTTTTTTCCTGTTAGTCATTTCCTAAAACAATAGCTCCTTCTTTCACAATATTTTAGTTTATTCTAGTGATATCTCATGCAGTCTGATATTTTGCTATGATTTAATTATATTTATGTATATAAAGGGTAACACCTTGACAAATCACATTTTCTGAAGGGCTTATAGTGCTTTTACAATGCATATGCCAAAGAACTGCAAAAGAAGTCTTGGGCTAGTTCCAAGGGTTTGGTGCATGTGTATGCCCACACCCTTACATACACATAGCTGTAACTGATGGTACCCAGGAGTATGTGGCAATACCCACTCCAGTCCAGAAAGCACAGTAACCATGTTAGCATGGCATTGCACCCAACCCAATAAGCTCTATCTCTGAGAAGGGAATACTGTTGGGATTGGAAGCAGGATCTCAGCCACAGGCAATTTCAGCATCATACTGTACCCTATGAGCACTCAAACGCACAGTCCGTGCGTGATGGCATGGTTGTGCCTTTGCACTCTGAGGATCCTGCATCCAAAACCCCAGGCTGCTTCTGGAAATATGCTACACCATGGAAGTCGTGATCATGGGGGTACGCTGGCAGTCACTGCATGTAACCAAAGAAGCCAATGACAGAAAATGCCAGAGAGCACAATGTCTTTGCAGGCAAATACAGTGGAGCATAAGTGCAAAGTTCTTTCTGAGGTTGTGCTAGCAGGGAGGAAAGCAGCGTGGTTGTCCTATTTTAAGCCTGTTTGTCTCCAAATTGTAATCATTCCTGCACAAAGTCACGAGGACAAGTTGCATTGATAGAAATAAGAGCAATCAGAGAAAATTTGCTGGACTTGACAGAAGTCTAGGGCGTATCATAATCATCGCCTCATGAATGCAAAGCCCTTTGAAGTAATTTCTGTCCATTTCATTTAGAAGTGCTGTTTCCTTCACTTTTTGTATTAGAAATGCTCAGGATTTAAGTATTGTGAAGACGTTTTTTTCCAAAATGTCTGTCAAAATTTCATGCAACAATTGCTGCTTTACTGCATTTTGAGTTTTGGAAGGGAAACTATTTTCACAAGCTTCCAATTCTCAAAGATTAACTTGATATTTAAATGAGTACTGGGAGCAAATGTAGCTGGTTCAGTTCAGATGTGTCATAAAAGAAGGAAGGAGGTCTGATGCTCTGTTTTGAAGTGTTGGGCAGGGCATAAATGGGTGATACATTCAATAATATAGATGGGAAGGACCTTTGGATTTCATCTGGACTAATCCCACACTCAAAGCAGAGCCAGTGTAGATAGATGGTTGACCAAGATATCATATATCCATTATAAATTCTCAAACTTAAACTGACTTAATTTTTCAGAAGCTGGAACAGTACTTGAACTGGATTTTCATCATTGCAGTTTGCAACTCCTTGACTGTATTTCAGTGAATGGTGACTTGGGGACTGTATGCTCTGTGGTGGGTTGGCTGATGGGGATATCCATTACTGGACATGCCACAGTCTTTCTATTTAAATCTTGGAAGAGGAGTTTGGGAGCAAAGATATTGCAATGGACTCTACTACTGAATAGGACTACTGCTTTGCATCATCATACAGATGGTGGGATTCTCCTTGGACCCTATACTCTTGCTCTTTGCTTCTTAAATTACTTGAAAGGAACTCGAATCTGTGATTCCTGCCTGCTTCCATGTATGCATGCTGACTTCTGGAAGCTAATGCTGGCATCCAGCTCCTCGTTTCCTAGAACAGGAGAAATATGGTAGATAACAGCCCTTTCTTTCTGATCTTCACTGACTCTGTTGTGGCTACATTATTGCCAAACTGTGACTTTATGTCTATGTATTTTATGTGGATGATGTGGTGATTGGTAGCAGTATTAAATTCCTCTGAAGCCTTGACCTCTATTGACATTTTTAATCAAGTGTCTCATTCTTCACCTTCCCCCCCCCCCCCTTGTTCTCATAGCTTTGATGTGCCACTGTGTGTATTAGATATTAATGCACTATATTAGAATGAAATGTTTCAAATACAAAAGTATTAGCTATATAAAACCTGACTTGCTCCAACTTGTTAGGGAGGTGGTTCTATCTATCGTCTTACTTTTGCAGTGTGACGTTCAATTTACTGAAGCAACTGTTTAAACCACCTAATGGTATAGTACATTTAACTTGATATGCTATTCGTCTTGCTGTTAATGAATCTTTGATCGGGTTACACCTAGTTCACAGTTTTGTCTGTGTTTCACTGTCCGCAGGGGAAAAGAAAAAAAAAAAAAAGGGCTTAATTTAGAAAGGTCATAATAGTAAACAGATTTAAAAGGGTCAATGTACTTCAGAGTGTAAAACAATGTCAGATTGCGGAAGGATTGCTTTGATCCTAATTCTCTGCGTCACATAAAGGTGTCGGTCCTTCTTAGACTTCCTTGATGCTAACAAAGCCAGACAAGAGCTGACTTGTGAGACCAGGCTTTGCTGTTTTAGACTACTACTTTTTCCATCAGAGTATTTCAGTGTGTCACAGTATATAAATAGCCCTTACACAGCAACAGCACACAGTTGTATTACTTGCTATATGCACAGCAGAGCCAATTAGAAGTGATGAGTCTATTTGGTGGATTTGATTTGGCAAGATGTGTTTTTTGGGTTGGGTGGTTTGTCTTTGTTGGTTGGGGTTTTTTTCCTCACCATCTGTACCCTGCAGTACACACATACTTGCCATGTGAATGGCAGAACTGTTAATGTCAGAAAACTATTGTGTGTACCACGGACTAAGGAGTGTGCTTTTAGCTGCAGTTCTGGGGTCCAGTTGGACAGGTCCATTGTAAGCAATGACAAATTAGATTTTCAAAGAATTTGGTTTGGAAGATGGGGGATGGGAGTTTGTTTCTAAAAATAAAAACAGTTTCCTTGGAGAAAAAGCTCCCAGATCTGTGCTTTCAGCTAGCTCTATAATCACAAGCATTGCTGAAATGTTTTTGGCCAACAAACAAATCCCAAATCCCATGGTGATTTCAAGGCAGGGTCAATTAAAATAAATAAATGTTTTTGCTTTCTAGGGAAGCTTTTTGTGTCAGAAATTAAACAAATTATGATTTACTTTAAAATATAAACAAACAGAGACTACTAACAGTTTTCATTTGGGAACAAGTAACTCTTGGAATGGTGTGGAAATGTACGGTTTATATGCAATTCTTGTATTACTACTGCTCTACAACTAGTGCTAGTAGTCCCATTAGCTTAATTACTCTTGAATTCAGTGAATCTGATCATCTGTAGAGCCCCCATTTAGTGTAAAGTGGGCCTATAGCAATGAACTCAAACACGGATTAAGAGCCATAAAAGAGAAGATTGTGGTTGGCTTTTATACATTTTGCAGTGGGTACTTTACAGCCTAATCTACTACAACAGTGACAAGTTTTGCAGCGTGTTGTCCTTTTTTGCTGTGTAACCATGTGGTTTAAGTTGGAACATATTGCTTTCTTGGCACGATGGGCCCTGAGGGAAAGAAAGAAAGAAAGTTTCCCCTGCAGTTCTCTAAAGCCATTAATAAATACTCTCAGGATTAGTTAAATAATTTTGTTAAACTGTATCTGTCAGGGACACATATTTGGGGAATCATACTAGTGATGTGACTTTAAAAAGGCAGAAGTCTTTCCGGGTGGAGCAGCCTGCAAGGTTAAGGTCCAAACAGCCACCTCTATACAATAAATTGTCTTTTCTTCTGTCTGTCTTCTATCACCCATGTGTGTTTTTAACCACTGCTATATTTTAATGGGATTATGAGCTTGTCCATGGAGTGGCCCTACATGCTGATGTTGCTCATAAGGGATCGCTGGTGGAATATCAGTGAATAAATTGTTAATATTAAAGGCTTCTGCCTCTCTAACTCATAGTTGGCTTACTAACAGCACTATTCCTACTATTTTCAGTAAAGACAGGAGTAACTGATGTGCTGTCAAAATGTGTCATTAAACTCGGTAAGAGGAGAGTGACGGCAATGGGGAGGGTATTTGGGGAAAGGTTTCTTCTGAGGCAATGTGGGTGAAAACGGTGCCCTTACTAAGGGACGCAGCCAGCGGCTTCTCAGCTGGCAGGGCAGAGCAGAGGGTGGCCAGGCACCTGTGCTGCTGCTCTAACAGGAATGGGGTCTGTGACTACAGCGCTGGTGGTGGAACAAATAATATGTACCCTGAAAGAACAGAGCAAATGTATTTGACGTGGTGTGGGGAACTTCAATCTGCAGAAAGCAAAGCAGGGTTTTCATCTGTCTTAAGCAGTAATTATGCACAACTTTTTTTCCTCATTTTAATACATATATTAGTATGTGCAAGGTATTGTGAAGCTAATGTGTAACTTGGGGGTCCTGCTCAGCATCTGATGGGATGAGTGTGTGTGCAATTTCTTAGGAAAAAAGATTTGGGCCAAGGGGAGCAGAGAGCCAGGCTAATACATCCAAAACCCTTAAAAAAATGTGGAAGGCTAAATAGCCAACAACCTTGCCAGAATAAACAGCAGGCAACCTTATTGATAATTACCAATGGAGCAAAGATGGCAGCAGTATATGAAAATAAACACAGGCATTATGAATGTTAGGTATGAATATGTGTATTACTGGGGAAAAAATTGTCACTTTGTGTTCTACAGATGTTTCTGTAGCTATAAACAATTGGGGGGTAGGGCAAGCAGGCAGGGATAGTATTAATAGGTTTTCCTTTTTCTTATCTCCAATACATCAGTACAAAATATAGCATGACTCTGTGTGCTTTTGCACCATGATGATACTTTCAAGGCTGTGAAGAGAAAGCTGCTAATAATCCTGTCTAGAGCTTTTCTTTGTCATGTTGTTTGTTTGCTGATTTATTGCATCCACCTCCTGTTTTCCTGACTTCCCTTATCAACTCTCACTCTGCAGATTTGTGCCCCTTTGCATGACCTAATGGAAGGAATGTAAGAGCTCACCTGAAGCTCGCAGCCCCAGAAGCTTTGCTTTGGGTCAGGTCTTATTTGGAAACAGAAGTATAAATAAAGAGGAGAGGAGCTGCTCGTGTATCTGTGGAACATGTACTAGAACTGGGGTACACAAACATTTGCAAGAATATAATATAAATCTTCAAAATGGCCTTTAGAAACATTAAATATAATCAACTTTTTGAGAAATGAAACTTAGCAACTTGGCTTGCAAAATCTTTTGGAGACTAAGATGAAAATGATAAGTGCATGATGTGAGATGTCACACATGTACAACACACTGAGATTATTTCTTCAGTTCCTGTCAGGTAAAGTGTGTTAGATACTGGTTTGTCCATATGTTTTGCTTATTTTGTGGTTGATGTGAACCAGTCACCTGCACAAGAAAATTAAAAGGCTGGTTTAGCTAACTCTATCCACTCCCTTCTGCAAGCCTACCCAAGAGCAAAGCTATACTCTCCTGTCTTCTGTGCAGTTGCAGTGAAGTATTTGTTAGTGTCCAAGCAAGCTAGCTGCTTATAATCTTTAGGTAGTCCTAGGTAGTCCTTAGTATGTTACAGTGCCTTCTCTGGTGACAGAGTGATACATTCAGCTGATTGTATATCTGCTTTTACTGCAAACTTGTCAAGTGTTGAATGAACTGGTAATCTTGTGGGCAAAGGGAGAAGGAAGGACAGAATGTCTGATAAGAATCGATGTTTACTGCATTTTTTTTACGCTCTTTGCAAAATCTGCTGCTAGTTTGAGTTTCTAGGATAATGGAATCTGCATACTTCCTACCAAATCTGCAACTGGTGTTAGAGAAGTACTATATCTAACTGAAATAAAATCACATCAAAACTGAGGTTCTCAATTGGAGTGGGAAAAAAAACCCATAAGATTCATCCATAATTTGTAGGGAGAGAAAATCCATATATAAAAGATTTGCTGGAAACTCATGATTCTTTGAGAGGTTACTGTCATAAAGACAGAAACATTTTACTGTGCTTTGAAGAGCCCCAGAGCACAGATCATTGTAATGGTCCATCTCATACACCAGTTGAACGGAGACCAAATCAGCCAAAGGCAAGGGAAACTCTGGAAGAAAATAAGACACTTTAGTTTTGCATGATATAATCAATATAATTAGATGGAACACAGCAAATGTTTAAACAGCATGCTTTGTAGTTACCACTTTTCTCCAAAAAGAGAAGAGGTCATTTAAGGACTTCACACGTGATTTTTAAAGCTGTGAACATGGGCATTATTTTGGGGATAGCCTTAAAAACACAAAAGGCTTTTGGAATGCTGCCTCATCAGTGCACCTAGAGCAGAGGAGAGAATTTGTAACCTTGGAGTAGCATTTCCATGAGAAAACACTGTGACATCATTTGATTTTGAGGTACCTTACCAAGAGAATGTAATACTTCACCTTAGTAAGAGAATGTAAGAAAACAACAGATTTTTAAATCCATAGATATTTTTGTTTTAGTAGTTAAAATGTAATAAAAGATATTTTGTTTTGTTTTTAATTTGGGTGCACTGGTGCAGTCAACAAAATCATTGTAGCCAAGGGGCTGCCTGTTTTGCACAGCTCCTGCTCTGAAGCAGTGCACCATTTTTATATTTTCTTGATGCCACAGCTCCTCTGGGCACAGCATTTAAGTCTCCCATGCCCCTAGAGCCACTGAGGAAAAAGAGGCTTCCAGTCCCCCTGTTGGAGGGATTAGAAGTGGTCAACTCAAACGCAAAGATGTCCCCTTCCTTCACCATTGCTTTCCTAATACAGAGAGCAACTTCTGTACTTGCTCTTTGTATTCCTCCTCATTCTGATCCTGCCTGTTAGCTTTCTTCTCCTTTCCAGGTGCTGTTGCTGTTCTGTTCCTTCTCTGTTTTGTCTCTCACACCTTTTCTTGCTACCTTTGGTGTCTTCCATGTTTTCCTTTTGTTTCAGCAAAATAATTCTTGATAATTTTTTGAAGTTTTCTTTAGTCAGTAAACACACGCTACTCAAAACAATTAAAAAAAAAAGGTTGTTTTCTATAACAGGTGTGATCAGTGTAAATGTGTAACATGGAATTCTAATGAGTGTTATAATCTGAACAAACACAACAAACCTCTTCCAGCTCAGTTTATCTCCACTCGGCATGTTGCTAACTTTGAAATTGTTGGTGTTTTCCAGAGCAGAAAAGTTGTGCTGGATGTCCCAATGCTTTATATCTTACCGTTTCCTATAGCAAGGCCAGCTATATACCATTCTGTTTTGAAAATACTTTGCAGCGGTTTTGCACAAGATTATCTAAGCAGACAAGGTAAATAAGAACTATAACATCTGTCCTTGAAACTTCAGACACAGCTATGGCAGTGTATATGCATAGCTAATTAGGCAAAACATGTGAATTGTAGAATAATGGTCAGATCGTGAATGTTGTTGTATGTGTACAGGTGATGTAACGGAAAGTTCCCTTACACTCTGCAGCCTTAACACGAGTATGAAAGCTCTCTAATGCCCTTCTGTAACATATGTTTTTAACAGCACAAGACACACACAATCAGATTGAGCAGTTTCTATTCTAGTTCACAGAGCAGTTTGATCAGCTGACTTCCTAATTGTAACTGATGTGCACAACAAGACTTCAACAGCACACCTTTGTGTCTGAGAATTTGGCTCTGCTTTCGTTTTTCTTCTGTGGAGCCCTTATTTATACTATAAAGGCTTTACATGAGAGCTTTTTCCAAAATGGTCACTGAAATGGAGACACTGTGCTACTCTGTCATTTCTGTTTGTATTTCTGCAGCGACTGCTATTGCTTGATGCTAGTGGACTTCTGCACAATTAACAGAGCATTCAGTATTTATTTTTTTTTTTATTGTTTGAAACAAAGCTCTAGATCGTTAAGCAGCAAAACAGGAAAAGCCTGTGATGCCTTTCTGAGAAGTGTATTATGTCAATTACGCAAATCTTCTATCAGAAATGTACATACCAATCTAATGTAATTTCAGGACATAAATACATGGTGAGCTTTCTCTGAGACCTATCCAGATTCTTCAGTAGATGTAGGTCTCCTCAAAAGTTCACATGGGGATATTAGCAGTAGAAATAATTTCTGGGTGCTGTTATGTCAAAAGACCAAGGCAGAGTGACATTGACTTTCTGTCGTATACCTGAAAAGATGAAAGATCCATAAAGTGAGTAAGGGCAATAGGCTATCTCTTGATACAGCAATACAGAGTGTTGCAATGTAGAAGATTAGCGACTGAATCTTTGACTTCTGTAATGGAGATTGAATTTACAGTGCAAGTAGAAGATTATACTACTGCAAAAGAAGCAATTGAAACCAATTGTGCCAAGCAGTGTACAAATCCAGAATAAGTGTCTGATCTGGTCCCAAAGAGTTTTAAGTTAGGTGAGAGAGGAATGACAAAGAGGCAGGGTGTGTAGGAGCAAAGTGAACAATTAATTTCAGGTTCTAACAGTATTTTTATAGTTGGATGTTCTTGTACTTTTTCTGTGGAATGTGTTTAATTGAAAGACAAAGGGAGCATATGTTAGAAGAGAATGCTAAAGTAAAAGATTGGGAAAGTAAATCTAACTGAAGTAAAGACTTGCATAATTTTTGCATTCTAGAGATGTATGAAACAAACCACAAAGCACTGCTTTGGGAAACATATTTTCTCCAAAAAGTAGCAAAGGTGTTATTTCAGTCTAAGATTCAAATGATTTATGACTCAGGCCAAGGAATAAATGCTACATCAGGATTTCCTTGTTTCTCCATTGAATTTGGTTCTTTATCTTGTCTCTTGGTGTTCCATTTGTGTTCTCAATGGCCAAAACCATAATTTATCCCTGAAATTTTTAGTTAAATCTTGCAGTCTCAATCCGATGCATAGTTAGCCTTTTCTCTAATTCCCTGATGGCTGCTAACATTGTTTCTTGCTCAGTCTTACTCTGCAGCATCTGTTGAAACTGGTATAGGTTCCAGTTCACTAGTTATGCTGTCAGAGTGCAAAGGGGATGAAGATGGGCAAAAATGAAGCCCTTCACCGAGAGCAAAACTCCATAGTGCACTGTTCTGATGACAGCAGGAGCAGCAGACTTTGAGATGGTCTGACCCTGTCATGTCAAATTGGGGACAAAACCAGAACTCCAGACTATGCCTTGCAGATGGTTCTTAAAAACTTATTTTGCTTAGCAGGAGGTAGATTTCCCTCACGCCCCCATTTCTGTGCCTTCTCTTCTTAAGACCGAATGCTTGAATTTGAAAGTCACGATTCCTCTAGCTCAACATTTCACTGCATCAAACTTCTTTTTCAAATCTAGACAAAAGACAATAGGCAGACCACCCCCTTAGGTGTCCAATGTACATCTTGCAAGTGCCCTGATATGGCACTTCAGCAGCGTTATTCTGAAGACTTTCTAATTGACATTGCCCATCACATTGCCCAGGTCTGGGTGCTTGCATAATCTTGGAAGAGGTTCTTGAATCAGATACTGGTCCACCTTGAGCCCTAAATCAGAAGGCTTTGAGATGGGCGCAAAGGGAAAAAATACAATGGTTGCAACGTAATGTTGTAAATACGTTAGTACATTGAGTTATGCTAGTTCTTGCTTCATGTGTGCCTTCAAGATAATATTGACTGCTTTTAATGGACAGGAATGATAGAGGTTGTGATTAATTAGCTGAAGAACAGGCTGCAATTAAGGAAACCGGTAAATTTTTAAGTTGCTATCTGAAACTTCCCCTGCAAAATGTGGACAAATTTTTTTTCTATGTGTATAAAATATGCATTTGTATTTACAAAAAAGGTAATTAGTGCATTTGTCTATTCTATGCACAAATTTACTTTGTGTATGTTGAGTTTTACAGGGACATTCTGTGAGATCAACTTAAATTCTAATTTAGAAAATACGGCCTGGAGTTTATTGCAAGGTTCCATGCAATGTAAAAAGATTCATCGTGAAGAACAGTTTGTTTAAGCAATACAAAATCATGGCTTAAAAATATCAAATTACTTGGAAGTCCATCTGGATGTCAATTTTTTGTGCCTTACACATGAGAGGATACTGAAATATAAAGACAAATCAAAATTAGATAGACTTGTGGAATAATTTACTGACAGGAAAAATTGTTGTGTCTCAGAGCACTGTTAGTTCTCATCAAGTACGCACACATCCAGACCTGTTGTGAGGTTTTGGATTCATTATACTTATCTGTAAGTGCAGTATTCATTACTTTCTTTTAAGCATATTAGCAGTGCATAATGGGACACAGATTTATGTTTGAACCTGACCCAAGTAGACAAATTGACTCAATAAATGAAGTAGTGTTTCAAAGCTACGGGCAAACCAACATTTAGGTGAGAGTAAAGGATGCATCCCACGTAGAAGGGAAATTAAATCTATTCTCTGCAGATACTCAGGATTTTTTTTATTTTTATTTATTTATTTTGCTTGTGTCTTTTCTGGATGTTTGAATTATTTCCAAATGCAAAGATTCTTGGACTGGGTCAGAGGTTTGATTTACACACCCTGTTTTTTGCACTCTCACAATGAAATAGATGATGGGGAGCTCAGGAGAAAACCATAGGATGATAGAATCATTTAGGTTGAAAAAGACCCTCAAGGTCATTAAGTCCAACCATTAACCTAACACTGCCAATTCCACCACTAAATCATGTCCAGAAGCACCACTTCAACATGTCTTTTAAATACCTCCACGGATGGTGACTCAACCACTTTCCTGTTCCAATGCTTCACCACCCTTTCAGTGAAAATGTTATTCATAATGTTCAGTCTAAACCTCCCCTGGTGCAACTTGAGGCTCTTTCCTCTCATCCTACCACTTGTTACCTGGGAGAAGAGACCGACCCCCCCTGCCTACAGCCCCTGTCAGGCAGCTGCAGAGAGCAATAAGGTCCCCCCTGAGCCTGCTCCTCTCCAGGCTGAGCACCCCCAGTTTCTTCAGTTGCTCTAGAAAATCTAGGCCCTTTACCAGCTTGCACAGAATATGCTCATCGCTGTCTTCTGGTTGAATTGGAGAAGGTTCCAAAATATGTTGGTTGATTTAGTTTCTAGTCTTTAAGCTTTTTACAACATGAGATGCACCGAAGACTGCTACTTCTGTATCATATAAATCATGAAAATAATTAATAGGTGATTCCTGCTACCAGTATGGGCATGCCAATATGACTAAACTGGCTCCTCTTTCACTCCAGATGCTTGCAGAAATATGTGTTTGTGTGTACAAAACCACATGCTCTATCCTCCTACCTTCTGGAGGAATTTATCACTGTCCTGAAGATGCCCTTTGATTTTCCAACTTGGAAAAGGTAACTTTGGGCTGTGTCTTTCCCTTCTCTTCCCTCTCTTCCCTACCTGTATTCAAAAACACAGTTGAATATATGGTATGCAATGAGAAGCCAGGGCTGAGAGAAAGGGGGGAATTAGGGGAGCACATTATTTGTTCATATGAGTGCATCTCACTTTTGCCATGAGATACTTAGATTCCCAGACAACACTTGTTATTTCCACAGTTTGAGGCACAAGATAAATACATGCATATTAGATCCCTTATGAACAATATTTTTCTGGAACATATTTTTTAACTTAAATGATCCTTAGAGATATGTGTGCATTTGTGTGTGTAATGCATATGTATAGATACATTTACAGGCAAGAATATGATAGTAATATAAAAATAACTGGGCTCTGCTTCAGATAAGTGTGCTCTTTCCTTCTCTTTGTGAAGTCTTACACAAACTGATTCATCAAATCTTTTCCATCTGTGAAATAGTTTTCATACTCATCTTTAAGCAATTTTAATCTCTGCTTAAGCGTCACTATCTGGAAGTCCTGTTATTAATTAGATGGGTGCAAGTTCTTGCTGGGCATAATGGCAGCCATATAGGCATGAATGGCTTATCAGGTATTTTTGGCTGCGTGGAAAATAGAAAAGCTTACAGCTGCTTTGCGTTTTGGCAGTTACTTCACAGTCTCAGTAACATTGCAGAAAGCTTGGGCTTTCCAAACAATAATCCAAAGCAGTGACCACCAAACACTTTCTCCTTCATTCCTCAAATTTAATGTATGGGACCAATGACTGCATCCTGGGAATCATGTTATTGGTTAGGACAAAATGGTGATTTTTAGCAAGTATTGCTATAGTCATTTGTAAAAATACTGTGAGACAAAGAACTTATAGAAAAGTGTATTTGGAATCATGAATGTTAAAGCTGCTAATAATCTTGCGTTAATTGGAGAAGCCATATCTTTCTGAGAAGAGTAAGTCTAGATGAGTATTGAATCAACTATAGCAGAGCTCTAACATTAATAATAATGTACTTTAGGGTACTTAAATTAGTGTAAATGGTTTGCTGATAATGCAGTTTTCAGTTTTAAAATGGCTTTTGAATGTGTAATGCTCTGCTCTAAATCTGCCCACCACTGCTGACATCGAACATGCTGCTTACTCAAGTCCAGGTGTTTCTTGAAAGTAGCTTTAAGTGCCAATAACGAAGTACCTTAGAGGTTCCATGTCTCAGCACAGATGCATGTATTTTTAAAGCCTGAAATCTCTTGTGGGCTCAAATTCAGATATTTTTTTTATTTTTTTTAATCAAGGAAAATAGCTTCCTTTGTCTAATATTAGCTCTTTTTCCCTCGCCTTTTGTAAAATCTTTGAGTTCTTTCTAGAAGAAAGAGATCCTGTTTTCTATGCATTATGCTACCTTCAGGAAGATGTGTGAATCTCGGCAGCTTTTATTCTCATTATGCTATAGAGGAAAGGCCTGGGAAATAATAAATCCCTTGGTGAAGCAGACTGGAAGATTTTCATCTCGAGATGTGTCAGAGTGCCTTGTAATCATCAAACAGCTGTACTGTCAGATCCTTTAGGTGCAATTTGGTCCTGAGTGCTGAAGAGGAGCCAGTGAGTAGCAGGGGCATCTGTCCTGGAGCTGTGGGGCTGGCTACGTGAAACAGCAGGGACAAAGATAAACTCGAGTGGCAAGCACATTTTCTGACCTTTTGATATCCTTGGAATATTGATTTGTTTGGGTGTTTTGAACATTCATTTTAAATGAAATTTTTGAGTCAGAAACATTATTGTGCTCTGTTGCATGAAAAGAATTATTATTTTTCCTTCACCAGATGTTTGCTGACAAAAGTGTCATCAATGCCGTTTGTTATTTTGAGATGAAGTACTGTGTAATGGGCATAGTACATAATCAACTATAGACGCATAAATAAGAGCAAATTAGGATTCAAAATAGGAAGTATTCTTGAAAGAACACACACTAATTAGTAGAGTGAAATAGCTGGGCTCTATAAGTGTGGGATTTTCTGGAGTTCCTAGGGCCCAATGTTTTTCAGACATGTTCTCAGTTTGCAAGTGCTTAATGTGGCTAAAATTTGGCACTTGGCTTCTCCTGTAATACCCGTTTGGTTTTCAAAGTTAACTTCCATTAGTTTCTAGGAGTTTTACTATGTGTACTTCATGTACGGAAATGGGATAATCTGGGAACATACCTTCTGATTCAAGTCACAGATTTTAAAAAACAAAACTTGCAATGGTGTTAGGCCATAACATTCTGTAGTAGGGACTGTGGAAAGGCTTGTATAAGGGAGAGAGGTATTAGAAAGAAAAAAAAGCATGCTATTGCAGAAAAAATGTCATATAAAATAATTTGCTTTTCCTTGTGATTTCTTTCCTTTTGTATTTGCTTTCTGCAAATAATCTGCCACCCACAGCTGAATACTTACACAGTGAAATGTTATCTAACAAAAACAAGTTTGCAAAAGAGTATGATTTCTAAATACTGTGACTACAGGTTTTGTGCTTAACCTCAAGCAACAAAAACCTAATTTTTAAAATGTTAACTGCAGCTTGTATTGTACTCCTACCTATACACGTGTGTTGCAATAGCACCTGAGAGCTGTGATGGCAGAGCATGTTCCTGCTGAAGTAGATGCAGTGGTTCTTCCTAGCATTTATACAATATAGGGCTGTTTGCACATATATGAATGAGTTTACCCACATCAATCCAGCCTGTACGAGGGTAGAGGTTCCCTGGAGGAGCATAAGTGCAGGCTTGTAGTCCTCTAAGACAGATAGGGCTTTCTGGGAACAGACAACGTTATAAAAGTGCCAGTGGGAGGAAGAGCTGAAAGCGCAATTGGTACCAATGCCTAATTATGCAGAAGAACAGGGATTGCAACTAGGACAGATCTTTCTGAAACTCATCAAAGGCTCACTAATGATACATCATAGGAAAAAAAATAAGCTCAGGTGGCCTAGGGGACGATTTCATCAACATAACTGAAAAAACCAAGGCCCAACAATGTCGTCAGCCACCCATTGCAACCCCCAAGCCTGCTTTCCATCTTTGTATTAATTTTTCCCTTCCACAGTAACCATACTTAAAAGTACCTTAGTCCCTGCACAAAATTGGCAGCCGTAAAATAAATGTATTTTATATTTTATATGTATTTTATATATTATATTATATATATAATATATAATATTATATATATTTATATAAATATATATATGAATGTATTTTATATGTACAAAAATACAGTATTAATTATGGATTGAGTGTGCCACATCATATATTCCCTGCAGCTGATACCTACAGGCTGTCTGAATGCTTCAGCTTGCACCCACTCAAGCTTCAAGATGGTCTTCAAAAGCAGACTTATACAAATGCACCTCTTCTTATTCTTTGGGATTTAGCAGAGCCACAGATGACGAGCAAGGCACAGAGCTGAGGAAGGCAATCAGCTATCTTTTTGTTTGAAGATAGTGGGAAGGCTTTGTCCATAATTGCAATGTGCACCTGGGCTCCAAATTGCCTTTCAGCTAGAGCTCTTTGACAAGGACAGGCGCTGCCAGGGTGGAGTGTGATGGCATCTCCTGTGAACCATGTATTTACACAAATAGACCAACTCTGATGTCTTCATCCGGAATAAGGTCCTGATCAGCTATTTTTTCCAATTAACCAGACAAATGCCCACTAACTTTCAAAGAGATTTCCATGAATAAGGCAGGCAATAGTATGTCATTCAAGGTTTATTCATATTTTATGAAGCATTTAAGAATCCTTCAGAAGGAATTGTATTATGCATATATAATATCGGTTACATATAAGACTGCTCAATTCAACAATGAACAAATAAAAGGGCAATTTTATCCTTTATTGCCCCTCCCCCCGCCCTTTTTCAGTTTGCTGTCTGGAATAAAATTAATAATACCACTATTTCTAGCATGTCTGAATGTCTATTGAAATAATAAATGAAGCTTCCAAAGCACAAGTGTGATTTTAAAAATACATAAACATTAATGAGCTTCATTTTTCTCAGCTTTGTCTTTTGTTTCTCACTTTGATAGCATATCAAACCATTCTTAATAAATCAGATATCCAAGTTAAATTGTATACTGCATGTAGAACAGTTTATACCATGCAGACACATAAATGGGTTTGGCAACTACTTTGAAATATAAAGAGATTCGTAAATGAAATATTCACCCCAAAAAACTACGGTTCAAAACATATCCAATTAGAATTCAGAAAGCAGATGAGTTTTTAAATGCAATCTTAGACTTAGAAGGAGAATCTATCAGGAGATAATTGATTCCACCAAACAGAAACAATCACTGAAAATGTTCCGCCACCGGAGGATCCTGGGGACTATAGAAACGGTAATAACTCTATACTTTTCCCTATGATATTTCTGACAGATTTCTACAAGCCATTGTCCTAGCTCACTGAGCAGGCATCCCCTCTTTGTCACGCTACATTGCTCTGCTTTTGTCCTATTTCTCTCCTGGATGATGAAGGCAGCCCTGTTTTCACCTCCTTTTCTCCTCCAGTGGAACTTGGGGAGAGCTGTGCATCCAGGGGGCTGCGGGGGCCATCCCTCTGCCTTGGCAAATGTGTCAGCTGCACAGCCCAGGGCAGCATCACCTTGGGCTTCTGGCATTGCTGGCAGTGACGAAAAGGACTGGTGCTCAGGGAAGGAGGAGGGACAGGGCTTTCACCTTTCTTACCCTAACGTGGCTGCAGTGATAGAAGGAGCAAAGAGCCTGATGGTTAGAGAGTGTTCTCCTGATTTCTGCTCCCCTTCTGCTCTTTTCCCCTAAGTCTTCCCTTCTTGTGCTGGAAGGGTCCTGTCCCAAGCCTGAGTTGCACCCCTTGGGTGCACACACACAGTAAAAATCAATTTTGTCTGTACATTTGGGAGGCCCTGAGCTGCCTTATGAGCCAACATTCATTTGGGCCTGGGGGAGGGACCATCGGTGTGTCTTTATTCCAGAGATAATTTTTATGGAAGTCATTCAAAATGAATTAATATATTCAGACGTTGTGCCTTTTCCTTCCTTTCAGGCACAAATTGAACGGATCTTGGGTTTATAGTTCCTAACGTTCATTATTTCCAAAACTGCAATGAAAGACATTTGCCAGATGTGCTCAAGTAAACAGGTATAATAGAAGGATCGTGTGGTTAACTGATTACTTTTGCTAGGCTTATCCAATGGACAAATGGAATCACAAATCCCCCCTGCCCCCAGAGTTGGTGATATGTGCTTTAATTTAGTATTCTGTTTTTCTTTCCCTCTACCTGTGCAAAGAATGTGCTTAGACAAGCCTAAAAGGATTCTATGGAATAAGTACTCTGGCCAATATGTAAATAAGTCATATTTTATCTCTTGCTGATGCTCAGCAATTTTGCTGCTTTTTGTTTTTGCTCTGCCCTCTTTTCCATCAATGATTTTATTTATTTAGAGCATTTTTAATAGAAAATGTTTGCTCTGTGAAAGAGGATGATTCATAGTAGGGGTATGTTGTTTGTGTATACATATAAAACTTCTGCTTCTCCTTTAGCAAGGTTTTTTGTTAAACTAGAGTTATGCTGATGATTTTGTACAGTCATAATTTTACTTAGAACTGCACTAGTAGCACAAGAGCATAGTTCTCCTTTAAAATTATGAAAAGTTATACAGCCTGTGTTTGTTTATTCTTAATGTTTCCTACGAGGAAAAATGAGCTAGGGCTCGGGGGTTTAAAATATGATTTTTCCAAATAGGCAGCAATAGAAACACCTTGTTCCTATGCAGAAGTGATAGCAAGCATTGCTATGGTATGGCAGCAGGTGACATGGAAACCTCTCAGAATGACACACTAGACAAATTGGGACCTGCTTCTATTTTATAAGATGTTATTCTATGCGTGAGGAAACTAAAAAAACCATCACTTTTTGTGGTTCCACGTCTTCTGTGCTCTCTCCAACAACAGTAATCTCAGCCCCCGCCTGTGTCTCCTATACTGTTGTCTCTCTAATCCCTGATTTCTGCAGCCTTAAAGCTACAGAGCAGCTTGTGCTCCCTCCTGTATTTTCCAGCTACAGACCAGGCAAGAAATACCAGGCATTGCAGATGGTGCTGAGCTACACAAGTGCTGGGCAGCAGCTGATAGAACCAAACAGAGCGGCTGAGTGTTGAGGGGATACTGCAGCCTTGTGTTCTAATTTATATGTCTAATCTACAGACCATTGGAGATGTCTACTTTTCTGTCTATTTGGTTGATATTGATTGATTTCTATTTATTTATTTATTTTTAAGAACTGATAAATGGGCAGAGAGAGGCCAAGATCATATGTACTTTGTTTCTTTAAGCTATGGAGAATTAGTGAGAAGCAGCGAAGCCATGGAAGGTTATAAATGTCACTCTGTACTGGAACAGTGAAACATATGATACGTAGATAATTTTTCCTTTTAATTTTCAAATATTCACATTGAGTTGTTCTGGTCTTTCATTGCACGGTTCCGTGATCCATAAAACCCCAAGTTTCTTGATGTGGCATCCCCTGCCCTGTCAGTCTTTCCTGAGAGAACAAGCCCTTAGAGGCACCCTGGGTTTCTTTGTTTTCATCTAGAATCAACCTGAGCATACATGTACACATGTGTGGCGGATTCGTGGAATCCTTTAATGAGCCTTTGCTTAGAGAAGAAAAAACATTGCCATTGCTATGGTTTAAGTATATGGGCTGTGGTCTTAGTCTCACAAAAATTAAAGATGTCATTTCAGGATTAAGATACTAAAATCTAGCTGCTGGTGGAATGGGTGGATAGGGAGAGAGAACTTCCAAAAGTAGGAGTTAGAGGAGCTGCTGCTAATTTAAGCCCCAGAGACACTCCTGCTTTGAGGTGTAGTAAAGATAAAATGCATTTTCTGTCCTCCTTACGAGGCATATTTAAAACACAACACTGCAATTAACTTCCTGTATTTTGTTTCCTCTCTTCTGTTCACTCTGTCGTCCTTTTGCTCTCCTCGGTTCTTCCAAGCAGCTTTACCATTGGGTTAATGTAAATATTGATAATTAGACTGTTTCTGCATTTGTCTTTCCCAAAATGAAAGCAAAATATTGCTTCCAACTTATCTGGCTCAGTGAAGAGATTCTGGATGATGTCTAATGTCTTCTTTAAGAGATAAAATGCTAAAGTAATAGTTATAAATAGATGGGTAAAATCATACTGGTGAATCTCAGAAGCACTGCACTCAAGGAGAGCAATGCAATTGACAAGCAATTTAAGCCAGAGTGTGAAAGGATGCAGAAATAACAAGATTTGCATGAAAAATATTGAGATCATGAGAACATCAAATTTAAACGAAAAACTCATGTGCCTCATGATTAAATCATGAGGCTGACATTACTGTTATAACATTCAATATCCTTGGCTTTTGAAAATAGTTTTATAATGAGGGTGGAGTGTATCTATCTGTACAGAAAATGAGCGTTGTTTGTACCTAGCTAGCTCATTATTATGAGAATCAGGCATACAAGGCTCTTAAATCTTAATACAGGTGAGAAGTTCTCAAATGCCTGCAGCTACGGCTGAGCCCCAGTTGTCAGGAAGATAGCCCAAAGCAAAGAGATAAACTGACCCTGCTCTTAAATTGGTCAGTCAGTCAAATCAGTCAATCAGTGATTAAACAGTAACACACACAAAAGCAACAACAACAACAACAACAAAAAAAAAGGGAATTTCAATCATGTAGTTGAATTATCAGTGACAATAATTTATCTTGGGATGGAATAGTTACATCAGTAATGATGGCGCTATGTCTAAAGAAGGGTCATTGTGCAGCCATCAGGCTTTACTCTTGCATGACTTACAACCACCATGACAGATTTCTTTCATTTTCTTCTGTTGCTGTTGTGCTTTCTGATACACTTCACAGTCAGGAAAAAGCCGATATGCTCTTTATCTAAGTGAAAAAATGGACTTCCTAAATTAGTTTGTTTCCATAATTGCATATGTGAGTGGTGTTTTCATGGGTTTCTTGTTTGATTCCATGAATGAGAAAGTTGTCATACATGAAGGTGCTTCAGGTGCATTAATGTTTGCTAAATACTTCCCCAAAATTGAAGGGTTAAAAAAAAAAAAAAAAAGTGTTGGCTTTGGAATTCGTTAAATTCTACTTTTGCTTTAGTGGTGCTCACTGAGATTTCTTTAATACTTTGTATTTTAAGTATTTTAAATACACCTGTAAGATGCCCATGTGTTTTCTTCTGTTTGTTTTTAGAATAGGTATTGTTCTCATGATAATGAGCAGCAGCATTTAAATGGAGGATATTTTTTTTTCCTTTTAACTGAATAGAAAACTGACCTTTCCCCCACCCACACCAATTTCAACTTTACAAGTTATGAATTCTTGGGCTTCACACAACTATATTTCTAATTAAAAGCAGTTGAGTCAAGTCACTCGTCACTGTGCCGCTGTCCCCGGCAGCCATGTCCCTTTTGTGATGTCACATTTCTTCATATGTTATTTCAATAGTTGACACTTCATCACAGGAATGCTTTTGCCTTGCTAAATAAAAAATGCAATTAAATATCCCAAAAGCTGCAAAATTTAGACCCGTTTATTCCAGGTATTCACTTGCAAAGCAAAAACTCATCCTTGTTATAGGTACAGCAGAAAATAAACATGGGTCCCTCATCAAAAATACCTGATTATTTTATTAGGTCCTGGTTTTATCTCTTCGAGTTTGTATCTTAGAAGTACATTAATGGCTGTATTGTGTTGGGCATCAACAGGCCTTCTGTGTGTTTGTTTAACATAGGCTTAAAGTGTTGTGACAATGCTGTGTCCAGCATTACAAGAATTATGCTAATAAAGCTGCGGCACAGTAGCACTAAGATGAACTGTGTGGGAGGACAACTGGGTATTGATGGGCCATTTCACGCTGTTCAACATGACTCTCACAATTAGCAGTAAACATGAGATTATTTTACCTGTAAAAGGAATCTCCCTGCAAACAGTGCATTTTACTAGTCTCATCAGCATTGTGAAATTTCATGTGTAGGAAATGCCTCAGTAAGAGCAGATAACGTGGAGCCTGGATCTTTCTTCTTCTTCAAAATCTTTTCTTCCTGTTGGCCATGAGGAAGAAGAGAGAAGAAAATTGCTTTTGCTTTTTACCCTTCTGCCTCCATCCACCTGCTGATTAAATGTGCATCCAGCTGAGCAACTCATCCTTTGGGACAGCATCATGTTCCCTTGCAGGTGCAGGCAGGGAGCAGCTGCAACTGATGGCAAGGGTGAAGGCAGGCTGGTGACTAATGGACCCTCCCTTGCAAAAGCTCATATATCTCCAAAGGTCCCTGGCTGCTTGTCTGGTCATGTCAGTCTCACGTGAGGCAATAGCATTTATTTTCTAGATAGTCCGCCAAGTCCAGAAGGGATTAGGAGTGTGAAATGCTTAAACCCTGAAAGAGCAAAAAATTTGCTAGTTTGGGTGTTTTGTTTGTTTATTTGTTCAGGGGGGGGTGTGTGTGTGTTGTTTTTTTCTAAAATATGTCAGAAGCAGCTAATCTTTGAAATGACTTAGCCAAAAGAAGAAATTGCTCCATGCTGGGAGCAGCACACTTGGAGCAGCCAGATCTCAGCAGCAGCTGAGATAGGAAGCGCAGCCTGGGAGCAAGCTGCACATCAGGAAAGTCAGGTGCCTGCAGTGGGCAAAGCAGGAGTTATCCACCGAGGGAGAAAGCAGACTAGAGAGGAAAACCATGCACTAGAGCTATTATTCCCAAAATATGCTGCAGAGATACTACGAAGTAAGGATATTTCATACTCCAACTGAAAAATAGTTTGACATTTGAGGTGTATGTTTGTTTCTCGTAGGAAATTCTGATGTTTGCTGAGGAACAGAGAGAGCAGAAGCCAAATTTCAGTCAAAAATTTAAATGTTGGTCAAAAGTGAGGTTTTTTGGAAGGTTTCAAACTCATTTCTTAGGGACAAGTAACTCTATTGGATTACCACTGTAATACAAACTTCAGGAAAAACAAACAAACAAGAAAAACCCCAACAAAAAACCCCACTGCCCTGCTGGATACCTTCCTCGCCAAATCTTTGAAGTATCATAGAACGACAGTAATGATTTTCTGCTTCCAGGCTGTACATAACTCAGAACACCCCTGTTCTTTTGTCAGGTCTTTTCTTTGCATCTAATATTGCGTATACTTTAAATATCAGTGCCTGCAATTGGCTAGGTTTATCTTGAATATGCAATTAGGAGTGAGGCAGAAGTATAAAAATTGTTCCAATCAAAGACCGATTTGCCATTGGTCTTTTGTCCACCTTACAGAACTGAGTGTTTTTAACAAAGTGTAGTCTGGGGAAAAATCCAATTGTGGAGAATCAAAAACTTACCTACAATTTACTTCCCCAGTTATGGAAATACAAAAATGGAAGAGAAAAAATCTTGTAGAAGCTTTAAAGCAGTTTAGTTCTGAAGTTTTCTTGGAGGTAAAGTCATTTTGGAAGTGGACTGGAGAGGTCGTTTTTGTTTTTTGTTTTTCCTCTTGCTTTTATGCAATGTCTTTCATGTTAGAATGACCGCTAAAGGTCAAGAAGTATATAATCATTTATTCATTGGTAACTGCAGGTCAAAGTTCATTATTATTCTTTATTTTGTTAGAAAACAGGTACTTTTACAAAACTTTTCACTGCAAGCAGTTTCTTTCCCTCTCCTCACTTTTTTTTCCTGGATCTGCTTTTCTGGAAACAAGCTGGAAATACCCACCCGGTTCTTTTGACACCACCCTTGCCGCTGCACTCTTCTGTTGCTGGACTTCACACATTAAGCAATGTGACTAAATGGCTGTCAGGTGCTGTTTGTTCTCTCGTTGTCTCCTCAGAGGGAGAAGTATGGATGGTGAAATGTTTTGTTTTGATAGGGATTTAGGTTTTCTAAATTACACATGTTCTGTATTTATATTCTTGTCTCAGGGCCCAAGATAATTGTTTTCAGCGTAGGTCAGGTTGGCTGATCCAGCAGAGCCTGACTGCCAACCATTGATTTGCACCCTGGAATTGGAGGTAATTTTTCACACCTTAGGCCATTAAATGTGCAGAGGTATTATCCTTCTCCTCATCTCAGTTCCTTCTCATGTAGAGAGTCGAAGAGAGATTTTAGTATGTCTGTTCATTAGTCAGTGGTACTGGGAAGATGAACTACAGCGTTCAGCAGCAGTTAGAGATTCTCAAGAGGTGATTTTTAAAATAAATTTAAAAAAAAAAAACCAAACACACACACCTACACATTGGTTTAATGTAACCAAAAATTTCTGATGAAACAAAACAGAGATCAAATTTTATTTTTTCTTTCATCAAAGTGGGATCTAGACTACTCTATGGAAGGAAATAGTATCTAATAAAGACATCACTATTCAAAAAATTTAGTTTCACTGAGAAATCCAAATTTGTTTCTGAAGTATAGGATAAACTGAGGAAATGAAGCATAACATCCATCATGTGAGTGTGTCTCTTGCTACAAGCTTTCCAGAGCTCTACCCTTCACCTGCTAAAAGTCATCTTTGTCTGCTGAGATTCGGTGTCAGCATTACCCAGCTACTGAGCACCTGTGGGCTCACTCTTCCAGCCTCTCTGCCGTCCTCATGGAAGTTAAGTGATCATGTGCCAAGGAGAATATACCTAACCTTTGTATATTGTGAGTCATTGTATGGCTGGTTTAACTAGTCATTGTCTGTAGATGTTGAAAAACAATGTCAAATTAGGATTAACTGTGAAATTTTCAGTGCAAACAACAATTCTGCCTTTTGTGATAGAGATTCAGTTTATCACTTGGCACACTTTGCCTGCATTCTGTTGGGAAGGAGTCAAACCACAGACATATATTAATCTCAACATTTTACTTTTTTTTTCTTTTTTCTTTTTTTTTTTTTTTGCATTACAGTAATATGGTACAGGAGAGGCTCTAGAGTGTCCAGGCATAAGAAGTTTAGGAAGATGTCTGAATATCTTCCCAAACTGTGACTAATACCAGTACTGAGTTGAAAAGGCTGTACTCCCAAGGCTCAGTGAAATTACTTTCTCTTAAGTTGCTTGAAATATATCAGTTAATTCTGTTAGCTAGTTGTCTTGATTGCCTATTTGGATGCTAGAGAGAAGCAGACTCTGATTAGTTTGATTTATGTTAGATGCCTACCCTAAGTCAAGGTCAATCACATCCCTTGTTCTTGCAATTTCCTTCAAAGAAATTCCAGGTGAAGAGCTCAAATACAGATACCCAAAGTCTGGGAAAAGTGAAGTTTTTATTCATCTGCAGAAAAAGATTTGTATGTATCTTACTTGTGGCATAGGCTGTCATTACATTTCTATTAGTCATCATAGGGTATATTGTCATTTGATTTATTTTTTTCAGAAAACTTCAGCCAATGTGTAACTGGGGGGAAAAAAAAAAACCACAAAAAAAAAAAAAAAAAAAAACAAACCCCACAAAAACAAACAGTCTGGAAGGCTACCATCGATTTGTAAGAAAATGCCAAAGCATCTATCTGAATTGCTTTCTATGCTCTTAAAGAGAAAAATACTTTTTTCTAGCAAGAGTTATTTCTTTGAAAGCCTTATATCAATTTGAGGTGCAATGACAACAGGCCTAAACCTTGGGAACTCAATCTTATTTCAGTATTTTGCTCACTACATTGATAGACATGTTGATGCTTTTCACTTATCTTTTTGCTTAATCTTAGTTCACAAGGAAGAAGGTTAGGGCGATGTGTCTCCACTGCTGCATGAAACAAGAGTACGATGATTCAACTGATGAAAGCACAATTATACATCTGCAACAAAATCAACCGCAAACAGAAAAGCAGAATTTTCAGAGTCAGGAAAAAATGTCTTGTCATAAAATATAGGCATTATAAATAGTAGATATTTGCACTACCATAATGAAATGTGGTTTTCCTTTCAAAATGAGAAACAGTGATAGAGAAGAAAAACCCACATGTGTTACAAGTGTAATTATAAGTATTTCTGTTAGGAATCCTTCCTCCGCTGACATTGCTTAAACTTGTGGCATTGATCCAAATAGGCAGCAGAGTCAGCTACTTAAATTTAATAATGAATATGTTATTATCAGCATAGCTTTGTGATGTCATGCTGTTAAGAAATATATAGTGGGCATTTGCAAAAGGTTATCGCAGACCCTTCACTGTCACACACGTTATCATTCCTGTTAATGACAAGTAGGAGAAGATCAGGTTTATCTTGAAAACGACCTTGCAGCTTTCCTAACTCAGTCCAGTAGAGACAAAGAAATGTCACAAACCTCTTAGCAGCTGTAATGGTGTCAGGTTTTCTTACGATGGGTCTTGTTACAAGAAAAAAGTCAGAGAAACAAGGATGAAAAGGACAGGTAGCAAACCAAAGACCTCTCCAATGAGAGTTTCTTGGATCATTCAGTACAAACTTCTATTCCCACTCCTATTTGTAATGGTGTTTGTTTGGATTTTTTCAGGACATGCCCTTATATATGCCTGTGAGTGGGAGGAGGGCATCTGTCACAACTGTTTGAGGTGATCTTGTATCGTTGTTAAAGCTGATG
Organism: Falco biarmicus; assembly: GCF_023638135.1. Classification (NCBI taxonomy): domain Eukaryota; kingdom Metazoa; phylum Chordata; class Aves; order Falconiformes; family Falconidae; genus Falco; species Falco biarmicus. Next base: position 111,048,570 of record NC_079289.1, on the reverse strand, counting down.
GAGATTTTGGCAGTGATTTCAACCGAGCTGGCATCTCTCTCTCCAGTGTCCTCTACTGGTTACACACCGCAGGCAAAAGGAGCCTGAAAAGAGTTATAGTGCAAAGTCAGAAAAGAAGTAAATTTAAAAAAAAAAAAAACAAACCAACACTTGCAGTAAATGTTGCATGTTAAAGTAACATGCAAAAAAAAATTTAGTGATTATTTTTTCAACAGTTCAAGAGTTTAATATTAAATGAGACAGCATAGCAACCAAGACATCAGAAATTCAAAGTCTGACTTTTAAAATAGTTGTGCTTTCTAAAAATGAAAATAGGGGATTGGTACCAAAGGAATTCTGTTTAGACAGGAGGAAATGTTATTTTCAGCTATGCTTGCAGTGAAGAAAGTATAATAAACCAGTCATGCTTTCCTAAGCTTTTTTAAAGAGAAAAAAAGAAAAGGATGGAGAATATGCTTTCAAAAATCATTCATACCAGAATACAAAGTTTACCATTTAGAAATCTTAAATGTTTCTTACACTAGTGAAACATCTTTAAGTTGCTGATTTCTTTTTTAAGCAAGCTGTGTTACAGTGTGTCAAGTTATACTTGATGCACCTGAAACGTTTAAGATGCTCTGGAATACCCATTGCAAAAACCATCAGATACACACCCTCACAGAGTCAGTCTTGTCCCACTTATTGTATCAACAAGTAGAAAAGAAATTAACTGGAGTAGAAATGATACAGAGCGCTGTGAAGCAAGGAAACATGACTTGATGTTCTGCTTAGTTGACAGAGAACCAAATGCTTGACAGCAGTCACAGCAGTAAATGTTGCTGTTAAAGTTTCACAGGATTACCTGCTAGAAGCAGAAAGACCCCTCTAAATCTATTCTGAGGCACACACACAACATATACAAAATACACACCAAAATGTGAAAAAGTAGTCTTTCATCTTTCCCAGTCTAAATACTGTCTTGTCTTTGGTTGTTTTCTGAATTATTCTGGCAGTATGGATGAATGTAAATGGCTGGAAAAAGTAGGGTGTGAATGCCAGGTCTTCTTGTCCTCAGAACATCCTACTGTCTGATGAGCTTATGGAAACAAAAGCATGCTGAGAAATTTTTCCAAAATAAGTGAAACTGCATGTCACAACTATGGAAATGCAAACTAATTATGTGGGTTTATGAGATGGATTGCTATTTAAAGGCTATGTGCCAAAAAAAAGAGTGCTGTTTCAAATATAGGCCACCGTTTTGCAGTCCATGCAGCCATTCTGTTGTTACAGCGTCAATACTGAAAAAAACTTAAGAAGTGTGAGGTATATGTTCTGTGAGACCGATTGATATAAATACTTCCAGAAGACGCTGCAAGCCTTAGACTGAGGTACAGTTTGGAAAGAAACAATTTCTCTGTGACTGTTGAAGAATAGATCCTATGTGATAAGCTATGGAGCTGAATCTGCTTTTTAGTGATCATTTGCTGATTTGTGTTATTTTTCTGCTTCAGAAAGCATCTTGGAATTCAATAGTAATATATCAAATGCATTGATGCTTGGGTGATAGGTTATCACTCATCAAGGTAATCTGAAGTGATTATTCCAGATCAATTAGAAAGAAAAAAAAAAAAAAAACAGTAGGGAAGATAACAGTGCAAAGATTTTCATTTCTACAGAAATGTAAAAGCTGACTTAAAAAAAACCAAACAAACTCATAGGTAAATTATGAAGTATATACTGCCTTAAAGAACACTATGTAGTTCTTCTCTGTGTTGTGCCTTGAACTTTATTTTTCTTTTTCTTAATTCCATAGTACTGCTGTGCATTGATTTGAGCAGTTGTGTGTGGTAACTCCTCTACTGAGATTGTTTGTCTTTTCAAGACTTCACAGGGAAGGTACCTTGTTTTATCCTTGCTTCTGGTATTTGAATCCACCAAAAGGATATTCCCAAAATGCCTCTGTTTCTTCATTGAGATGGAAGAGGGGTGGATTGGAAAGCTGATGAGTCAAGGTAAACTGAAGTGGGAAGGAATAAATATCAACAGCTGCTCCTTGATTCCTTCTTTTTGTAGTGCACTATTGTTAGGGAAAGACATCCCTTCAGAAGGTTGGCGCAAGAGGGGAAGGATGTGCATGAGGGATGTGCAGCAACATCTGTAGCCTAGAGAGGTAAAGGGCACTGGCAAGAAAACCAACCATCAGAGAAAAATGGTTGTGAACCAAGAGTTAAAACAGAAAACTGCGGGGGGTGAACGAGCCCTTGCGCTGTAAGGTGCTGGCACTGCTGCCCTCAGCCAGCTGCTGTCTCTGTGTGAACATCCAGGTTGTGCCACCACTGCACGACATGATCATGGTCCAGTCCGCACTTCTGCAGCTCCACTGGCCCTTGTGTGTAACACCTGTGCAGCTGCTTTCTCTGATCATTCCTATCAGGTGTCTATCATGCTCCCAGGGTGCAGTGACCCGGCCATGCAAGCGTCGGACACCTACCAACATTCAGTTCCTTCAGAGTGAGATATGCAGTCACAGAAGGTGTTCATTCAATGGTTAGGTCATCTAATGTCTGGATGTATAGCGTTGCATGGTGAAGAGAGATGTGCTACAGTGTGTACTCAACCCTCAATACAAAACAGACTCAAAATAATGTACAAATTCATAGAGAACATAGCTAGCAATCAGGTGGTAGTCCTGGGACAAGCTCTACCTCCCTTCAGCCTCCAAATCCACCTGGACAAAAGCTCCACGACAGAAAAGGAAGAACTAAGGTGGTGGACACAAGCATATATATTTTATTATGTAAAAGACATGGAGTATGCAGCAGCACTAAGGAGGACCAGACCGCTGTCCCTACAGCTGAAGCAACATTGCCAAGTTAGTAGAAATTCTGTAGGTGATGTGGTCCCGTTTTTTTTGTTTTTTTTTCCAGGTCCACTTTGGGGAGCAGAGAAAATGGGAGAGGAGTGCAGTAGTTCTCAGGAACAACCAGCAGATAGTGGAAGCAAGGTTTGTGGTCAACATGTAACCCTGGTCCTGGGGAATGTGTGATTTCTTCAGATTTTTCTAGAGGTGGTGTTCCTCTCTGGTGTGTGGCTTACCAGAGAAGTAAGGTTCAGTCAGTTCTCAAAGTCTTTTCATCATCAGTGTTATTTCATATCTACAGTAATGTGATAGCGGCTGTAGCCTGCTCAGCTAGAACTCTCTGGTGTAGCATTAGCAACACTTGAGATTTCTTATAAAATCTAAAAGTATTCTTAGTTTTTTCTTAAAACTTCACTTGTCACATCAAATGACTGCACGAGGAACCCTCATGGCCATTTGAGAAATTACATAGTTTGAGTTGTCATTGCTTGTTCAGAACCTCTGAAATGATCCAAGGAAGTGTTCTAAAATACCAATATAAAATTGCCACCCTCTTTATTTTTTTTAATCTTATCAATCTAATTGATTGTTGGAGGACAGCGATAAAGAGACAGGGAAGATGATGTTAACCTGTGTTACTTTAAAAATATATATGGTGGGAAGTTCTGTTGGCGTACTGTTCCTTGTTTATTTATTAAGGTGAGATAATTCCTACAGGTTTGTTGTGTGTATAGTAAAAGGTATGGTGCTCTTTGCTGTTCCATGTAGATTTCTGGGGAAGGTAGCACATACTGATATGACACATCATCTGGTAGGTCTAGGCTTTGCTAGCCCTCAAACAAACTGAGGAGAGAAGAGCACGAGTTTACAGACACATATACAACACATAAAAATCATATTAAATACACATGTATATTTAAAATCACACATGAAATGTATTTAATGTCACAAGATGGGGATAAGACATAACACATGAATGTATTTAGACTGGTGCAAGGTGAAGAACTTTAACTAGCAGTGAAGTGTGAAGCTGTTGTCAACTCCATGTTCAGAGGTTGGGGTCATATTGGTTAGGGTTCCTGCCGGTTTGCAGTCTTTTTACATAGCTAGCCATGAGCTTCCTGCTCTGTTCCTTCATCCACAAACCATAATAATGTTAACTGGACTTTTAAGGCTTGTATAGCACTTTTTGATCAGTGTTTTGAGTGAAAGTTGCTGCATGTTTACAAGGTACTGACTTGTTACCGTGAAATGGCTCTGGGGCACCTGAGTACAACCATGGAGATATATCGGAACAAGGAAAAGCAGAATTTGGTCTGAGGGCACTAGCTGCTATTTTAACAACCCCAGTGACCTGTAGAGAACATCAATTAGCTTCCTACTGCACTCGCTGCACAATAACTGGGTTTGGTGACACATTATTATTAAGATATTCTGGGACTTAGTTGTTCTTGTGGTTCTAAAAATCAGAAGAGTGAGTATTTAGTAGTAGCAGGTGTTAGCAAACTATCATTACTCAGCTCTTCCAGAAACAATTTATGATCTGTTTTATAGATCCTGCTATGCTTATGGATCTAGGCTTCACTCTTGATGCAATTGATCAAACTAAGCCTTGTGAAGGCAGTAACAAGGCAGAGGAAGGGGATGTTTTTTAGAAGAAAGATTCTTTAATCAAGTGAGAAAATAGGGAGAAAGAAACAGGATGACACTATACTGGTGTTAGTAAACCCTGCTGATCATTAACCTTACTATTAGAAAAGGTTAAAATTTCCCACTCCAGGAGGTTTTTGTACAAAACCCATTATAAATGGGCAAGAGTAAAAACTGGAGCTTGTGGGTATGCATAAGGGAAACAGACACAGTGTTTGGGATTTCGGGCCATTCATTATTTAGAAAACGCTTGTGGCTGGTGATGTTAATTACTTGACATCTAAAGAAACTGGAGGGGTTGTTTTGTTTTTCAGTTTAGAAAAAGCTTTTTACTATGCAGCATTATTTACGTGCTTGCAAGGATGCGAACTCATCGGTTGATCTCCTTATTTTATTTAAAAGCTGAAATCATTACAAGTTGATGAAGCAGGTGAATAACAGATAAGAAGCATTCTAAAGCCCTGCCAGAGCCACACTTGCCACTGAAAGGAACTGAGGGAGCCTGCTGATCCCATGGCGAGTGTGTGTCGCACCATGGGGCAACGAGCTGGCAACTATCAGACGTGGCTTCTGCTGAAGCCTGCACAAATAGAAGTGGGGGAAAAACAGAGAAAGAATGTGTTGCAGTTGTTTGACAGCAGCTGGTAAATTACGCCTCTTACCTGTAAAATCTCTAAATCCCCTTTCAGCATCTCACAAAGAACAATAATTGTTTATTGATCTAAACGTTAACAATGTATCGCTTGCTCTTCAATAAGGTCTAGAAATGTAACTCAAGGGCAATAACTGCTTTGGATAAACAACAGGCTTGATGGATGTGTGGCGCTTCCCCCCCCCCCCCCCCCCCCCCCTTTTCCAAACTATAAGCATATAGTTGTTATCCTGAGGTAAACATTGTACACACGTGTACCTGTATGGGCTCATGTCTATCTTCCAAAGAGTCATTCTTCTCAACAGCATTTAATGCTTCCCCATAAACGCCTACTTCTAAAGCCCAGCAAAATGCAGAATTGTGTTTCAAATCCTTCTTTTTACCTTCTTGCAACATCTGTGCTTTGTCAGCCACTCAGATGTTATATGCAAAAATAAAAAGCAAGGTGATGCAAGATAAAACACATGGCAGCATAAATACCAGTGGAGAAATTTGCCATACGCTACCAGCATTTTGTGTTTACTAGGTGGGCACATAGAAACAAGGGAATACATTTCTTTGGATAACAACCAGTCACACTTAAAGAGGAAGGTAATAATAGAGCTGCATGTTTGTTTATATTTAGTGGATTTTTTAAATGACTCGGTTCTGTTTCACTCCAAGATAGAAGTGATAAGTTTAAAATGAAAGTAATTTCTGCCTAGCAGAACAGCTGGCAGGTGATCATCGTGGTCTTAGATAGTGACACTGACAGCAACAGGCCATAACCAAGTTGTAACAAAAAACTGCCTTTCATGCAGAATGAGTATGAAAAAGTTTCCAAGTGTAGGGCTTTTTCCAACTTGGTAGATCTGGACAGCTGATAAACCCTCAGATATCACAGTGACAATTAGTTACTTATCTTTCAGTCCTGAAAACAGAGGTTGAAAGTTAAATAGCAACATAAAGTTAAATACCTCTGCGACAGGTCTCCAGTCCGAGCTAGGCAGAAATGACAGAAAATCATTGAGAACAGAAGACATTAAAAGGTCAGAAATAAATTGTGATCAAGCCCTGTTTGACCATTTTATCAGTTGGTATTTTTCTCTCCTTTTAAAAATGAAACGACATTTTCCCTTCTCTGAAGCTCTTTGTAAGGATTTACCTACCATCTAAATATGCCATCTTATTTAGGTGTGTTTCATACCAAGGAGGGTCATGTTATTAGGGGAAACTTTGATTCAGGAAAACTTTTAGTGGAAATGTCACTAACACTGTAAGAAATTAGAGGCAGGGAACTGAGAAGATGTGTATCCCTGACTCGGATGTGCTACATCTGTCCATGATGGAGGTTCCTCCTTATAAGCCTTCTGAGTTAAATTGTGGCCTTGAACAAACCAAAGGTAAGCTCTCCTTGATTTCAGTGGGATCTGAGGACTTTATCCTATATAATTTCTATCCCAGAGATAGAAATGCAGAGATAATAGTGTTAATCTATTAAAGAATGTAAATTACATGGTTGAAAACAACAAAATGCAAGTATTATATATTTTGTGGGTATATCTTTGAACTCATTCATAGACATACCTTTATCTTTCTGGGTAAATTCAGTCATTAAAATATTTCCTCTGCCCTCATCTACCCTACATGTATTTACAGTTTCTCAGAGATCAGCCCTGGAAGTGTGGGATTTTCCTAGAAATGTTCCTATAAATTTGGACCATTCATATGAACCTGGATATATAATTTCCCATGCTGCTGTAGCCCATGAGATTCTTGGTGTTGCAGAACTTTTTATGAAGTCATTAGGGGCATCGGAGCACGTGCCTCAATGTAACCATGTTTGCTTTCATATCCCCATCATGGTCTGTGATCCTTGGCTCCCCTTAGTTCCCACTTTCAAGGACCAACAAGGAATTACTCACTAGCTTATTCTGCTTACCCTGTCATGCTGACGGTCCGCTGTAACACGTGGCACACTCCAAGTACCTTGTCAACCAGTCTGCTCCAGGGCCAGGTCCTTGATTTTGCTTTTCTCCAGTGTATTCATGTTAGGGAAGACTTAACTCAAGATTTTAGCACTGATCAAATATTTCAGTGTTGTTTTAACTGGCTCTGAAGATAAGCTGTGGCTGTCCATTATTTCAGAGATTCTTACCAGAAAAGTTCAGTCTGTCTTCTCAGGCAAAGCCTTTTTTTTTTTTTTTTTTTCTTTTCATTTCCAGTTGCCTCAGTTTCATTAGGTGCATTGATATTGACACAGCAGCTGTATATACACTAAAGTGAAAAGGACTTTTTTATTATTATTTCTTGTATTCTAACTATTTCTTACACTTCCCTATTTAATGTGTTTTTCTTCATGAGGCTGGAAAGTGCTTTCAGCTGCGTATCTTGTCTCAATTCAGACAGTGTTTTGTTCTTCACAACTGTAGTACTTGGACAAGTGTTCTAACAAGAAACTTCCTTCTATGTTAATTCATTAAACTTCAAGATTATGTTTCCCTGGAAATTCTTGGACTGAATATGAATTAAAAAGAAAGAAAAGGAAAAAAAACCCCACAAACCAAAACGTAAGGAGTGGTTTCGTTGAACGTAGTGGAAGTGTTCCTGGAGATCCTATGCGTGTTCCACAAGATACCAGCCTTTCTTGTAAGTGAACAATTGTCTGATCTGTGCCAGCTGGAATGATTCGTTGTATTTGACTGGCAAAGCAATTGATAGGAAAACCAAGCTTAAGGTGGAAAGAACAGCAAGATAAATGGCAAAAATCAATTGACTCGTTCTTCGGTTCTTATTGGGTTTAATTACTGTACTCTTGCTTCTTTAAAATTCTTAACACCATTATCTAAATATATGGCGTCTTTCCTACTGAATGATATTTCATAACCAGTAATTCTGGGGTTTGCTTTTGTTAATAGATAACTGTACAGATTAAGAGATATGCCATTATTTCTCCAGATGCTCTGAAGCAACAACAGCCTACGTATTTAACATGCATAGCAATACATAGTTTTGTGAGATATGCAGGCAGGCTACTGTTTGAAGCACTTCGGATCTATTCTCTTTTTTTATTTTTTATTTTTTTTACTCCCTGAAATACATACTGTGCTCTCTTTCAAATCCTCTCCAGGAAATATATTGAGACATTAACTATGTTGGTGTATGTCATGTGGAACTCAAAGTGATTTAGAGGGCAAGTTCTACTTTTTAGGTAGAAACTTGTAATTTGAACTCACCTACAGATAGCTGTGGTAAAGGGGACTAACATTTAGATACATAGTTACTCATTGCTTTTCTTTCAGTAGTGTGCATGAGAACTTTACTACGATTCTTGTGGAATTTTTTTTTTTTTTTTTTTTTTTTTTTTAAGCCAGGTAGCACTAAAACTGCAAACTCGTATGCATCCAACCATCGCTCTCTCTCATCTATATTATTGCCTTGTAAACACAAAGGAAATGCGTGGACTTGTTTCCAAGGGTGAAAATACTGAATGTGCTGTGGTTCTTTGTCTCCTTACAGCTTGTCAGTGGGATCGACTGCTGAATCAGAACCTCTTGCTAGTTTTGGTCTATTAAGAAATTCAGCGCTAGCTAGAAACCAGCATGGGCCAAAATCTTTAAGTACTTAGGACTGAAATATCCTTAGTGGTAAATGTTTTGTAGGTATTCAGAGGAGAATTTGTGAAAGCTTAGTTGATTTTTTTGTTTTGCTTTAGGGTTTGTTTTTCCCTTTTTTTGGTGGTAGTGGTTTTTTTAAATCCCTGTGTGTTTTATGTAGATTTGAGCATTATATTTGCATGTTGGCTTGGCAATATTTTATGCTTTTATATTTAATGTTTAGATAACTTTGTTGTAAACAAGCTGCAACCAATTGTTGATGATTCCGCTTTTACACTTGAAGTGAATATAGGATTGTTTTTCCTGTACTGGATCTTACTCTGTAGAGCTAGGTCTCATCTGAAATTCATATTGATTTATCCAAGCATACACTTAAATGCCCAAAGGTGTGAACTGATTGCATACAGTGAATATGCAAAAATAATTATTTAATGACTGCAAATACCTTTTACCTCCTTAATTCTGATGTGAAGACATTGAGAGAACTCTTTAAGTTTGCGTGATTATTTTATGTCGGGGGAGGGAAATGATTTTTATATTGTCTTCCATTGCTATATGCTTAGAAAATGGTATCGTTCCCTTGTCTGTGTTTCTAGTGTCCCTGCTCTCACTTTTGAGACTGTTAGCAAAGGACTTATCATATCTAAGAGGATTAATTTCAGGGAACATCTCTGAGCGGTATCTAATGCTGGAGGTTATTTAGATTCTAACAAGTTGCTACTGTACACATGTAAACTTAAATTCTCGGAAGCCTTTAACTTAGTGGAATAGCAAGATGTTCAGTTGGAGATCAACTTGAATATTTTCATATCAAAATGATCCCTTTAGCAAAAATTAGTTTATTTCTCAGATGAAGTAGAAATGTGTTAAATGACATTTAAAAAAAAAAAAAAAAGTTCAGCTTTGGGACAAAGGATATAATTATTATCAACTAATCAACTGAAGAGAGAGTCCTGCCATGGAAAGTGGCTACTGGCCTCTACTTATAGCTGTTGTGAGCTCTGCTTACAATACGTGGAATACTTGAATGAAAACTTATTTTTTGAACATTTTAGTAGTACTTCATGCTTTTTAAAACCTGAACATACTTCTAGGCTGAAATTTACAAAGGAAAGGGAGAATTTCAGGCATGTGTCCTGCAATACCTTTGGCACATGCATTATTTTATGATAGAAGTTTACAAGCGAAATGAAGAATATGCTATCACTATTTTTGAGTAGCATTAACAACTTGTTCCTGCTGTCTTTCTGCAAGGTTATTACGTTGTTATTAATTTTTTTTCTTTTTCCTTTTCTTTTTTTTCTCCCCTCTAACTACATTTGCTGTGATCCTGTTCCTCAGACTCGGTTGATCATTTGTGCACAGGTCTTTGTGGTACCAATTGATTTTATGGTTTACTGCAGTGAAGCTGGTTGGAGGGAAATGTTAAATAAAAGGAAATGCAAAGTTCTGCACCTCGTAAAGAATAACGTCAGGCAGTGGTGCAGGCTGAGGGCTGACTGGCTGACAAGCAGCTGGCCAGAAAAGCACCTGTGGTCTCTGGTGGACACCAAGTTGACCACAGCCTGCCAATGCACTCTCGCAGCAAGTAAGGCAAACAGCTTCCTGGCCTGCATTAGGCAAAGCATTGTTAAAAGGTTGAGAGAGGTGATCCTTTCCCTGTCGGCAAACACCACAAACCATGTGGTAGGTGCAGACATCCAGGTCTTTAGCAGAACTCCAACACGTGTCTTTGCTGCTCAGCTCACTGTAGTTGGATGGATCAGGTTGCTTGTATTCACACCTGCATAGGCCTGTGTTTAACTAAATCTGTTCTAAAACAGATGGTATGCCCAAGTTCTCACCATCCAAGCACAACAAACTCACTCCATAATACTTTTGTCAAAGATTGAACAGTACAGTCACACAATCTATTGTGAAAAGTAGGGGTTTATTTCTTCTTTTTCATCTTGTTCATGTAGCAACCTGCTAGTCCCTACTACAGAGAGTGGAGGTATTCGGTTTTGTGTATCAGTTAGGATACATAACAGGACCTCTTACAGCAGAAGTTTTCTTTTCAGCTGAACTTTTTCTTAGCTGTGTGTGATAAATGGCTGTCAGCACTAACTGCATTGGTCTTAAGCTATTCAAATGCTAAGTGCAGCTTCCAGAAATAAGGAAGTTGGTCCTTACCAGTCTGAGATTCAAGAAACTGAAATGCAGGCTCTGGAGCTATATTGGTCAGTTGATGTAAACCTATGAAAAGCAGAAAAGGCAACAGCTGTGGGGTGGGAGCTGTCTGCATACATTGTGACATGCATCCTAGTGCTCTGAATTCAAAGATTTATGATACGTCCTTCCTTTATAAATAATTTTGTGCCTATGAACAGACAGAAAGAAATGCATAGTATGTGTAAATACGTCCAAAGGCACAAGTAGGAATAACTTGTTTAACTTCATTTGTTCATAGACAGACAGGTTTTTTAAGAAAAAATAGCTTATTTTAAGGAGCTATGTAGTTTTTGAAAAAAAGAATTGCATAAAAACTAGCTATATTATTGCTGTTGATTGTTCTGCTGAGAAAAAAAAAAGAAAAAAAAAGAAAAAAGAAAAAAAAAAAAAAGGATGGTGGGATTCCTGGGTTTTCAAGAGGTCAAACTATCCTGCCAGTTGTACAGCATTGTTGTTAATTCTATGCTTTGTTGTAAGGTACCTGTGGAGAATCTGGCTCCACATACTAAAGCATGCTTTTTTTTTTCTTGTTGTATCACCTTTTCGTAAAAATTCACTCCCCAAATGCTTTTCTTATACATATAATATACTTATGGAGATAATCTGGCTCCACATACTAAAGCATGCTCTTTTTTTTTCTTGTTGTATCACCTTTTCGTAAAAATTCATTCCCCAAATGCTTTTCTTATACATATAATATACTTATGGAGATAATCGCAATGGCAAAAAATGGGTTAGGAACATGAAGGATAAGTTGAGATTTCACGAGATGTAATGGTAAAATGGACAAGAAAGCAGTGGAGTCTTTAAGAACAGAAGTGAAATAGCTGGCCTTATTTCTACTGTATGTTTAAGAAGTAGAAAAAGGTTGGTTTTGTTTAAGGACTGTAAAATATCATAAAGGTTTGCTATAATTAAGGTGAAAAAAGATTTTTGTATATCTTTTTTTTACCCCTATCTCTGATATATCTTTCCCTTGGTAATGAAGAAATAACTGTTGTAAATAGTAGAGATGGAATATGAGGGAGGGTTGGGTTTACAAAATCATGGGTTCAAATTCAAGCAAATATCAATCCACACCTGGAATAATTTTTTTCATATCTTTTAAAATTTGCAATTCTGATCTACCGTATCTCTATTCATCAGTTTTGAAATTACATTTTTACTGTATACTGTAATGCCAGCTATATCTAAAGGTATATTAACTTGCATTATATTGTTCAGCCACCAGCTGTCCCTCAATATCCTGTGTGCTTGGTAGCTTTTCACATGGTTCATGTGGTTCATACTAAAAAAAAAAGAGATTCAGTTGGATTGCAGAAGGTGGAGTCCTGATTATGTGATTTTTTTCTGAGGAAGTTCCTTCTGTTTAAAATGGGTCATATTCAATGAACTATAACATGGAGCTGGGTGTTAACATTTGATTTTTCAATATTTGACAACAGGCCATTGCAAATTATAAGCCTTTACCTGTGTGTGTATGTATCTATATATAGAGATATAGATATGCAAACAATGCTAATCATAAGGTTACACAGAATATAAACAAAATTGATGAATTCATCATGCAACTTGCAGCCTATGTGGGATCCCATGGGCTTCCTCGGAATTCTCTTTGGATACACATATTCAGCTGTGCAGATCAAACTGACTGGGGTTATTTAATGAGATGACACAGTTCTTTAAATAATGTTATCTTTAGATAAAAACAAGAAATAAAAAAACCCCAAGTCTTCTGTTTTAGTCTCTTAAATATATGATGATGACTTCAGTTTTTCACTTTACATTTGAAATCTCATTAATATCTTTTCAATTTTTTGGTCACATATGCTGCTTTCTTCGTGCCCTTTCTTGCAGTGACCACATCTGTGCACTAACTGCATAAGCAGCACTCATTATTTGCTTATTCAAGTATAGCAGGATATTCAATTTCAGATTTTTGAATTAAAGAGATGGAAGATGCCTCCCAGTTCTCCAGGTGACACTTAAAAGAGCTCAGAATTTTATAGTTCACTAGTTAAGATATCTTTCTGAGGTTAAACTAATGACTTTTTTTATACCTTGTTAGCTATCTGACGGTGCACTAACAAAAATATATTGAACTTAAAAAAAAAAAGATAACCAATGCAATCGCATAAAACATCACTTAATACTGAAAGCCCCAAGCAGTATTGCAGAGCTACAGTGTACATTTAAATGTAATATATAATGAAAAAATAGAATATTTATGATTCATTTTTCCTGATGTTCTTACACTCTTTTTTTTTTTCTTTATTCTAACTGTTGTATAATAAATAGGTTAAAAAGCAGAATATGTCTTCCCAGCCATGACTCCTTGTCCTCAACAAGGAAATCATATATACAGGGCAGGGACCTCAAAGAATTAAACCTAGGAGCAACAGAATAAATGATCCAAGGATTGTCTTGCAGGATCCATCTGTGATGATCTACATTAGTCTGACCGCCCCGTTTCCCTAACAGAAGTTCAATGTGCTGCAAATATACCTGTTCTCTTGGTTAGAGATGGCTGTTTATCTTGTAGTAGAATCTAAGGATCCAAGCTTTACAGCTGCATTGTGCTCTTTATAACTGTCATACAAAAGTAGAGAAAGTATTTTCTGTCCCGTAGAGCTTCCAATCTAGGTACAATGAGAGGTAACTGATATGTCAAAGTAAGTAATGAAGAATAAGGTGGGAGTGAAATAATTCTGTTAAAAGTATTTTAGGCCACAGTAATAGCATTATAAACAGTCTTATACCTGTGGGGTTTTCATAGGTCTGATGAGGCAAAAGAGCAAAGATCTGCTGCCTCACCAGCAGATGCATCTTGATTCTGAACAAAATAAAAGCAGGAATTCTGACTATGGTTGTATGCATTGGAAAATGACTCCACTCTTCTCCTTGGTATTATTCAAGTCGTCACTGTTACCATCCTACCTTCAGCAGCACTAGCACTGGTGATAGCAGGTATAAAATGGCTAACCCATAAAATGTCTTATACTCAGGAAGAACTTTGTGGAAATGAACGAGGGAGGTGGTGCCAGGAATACATGAGCCAGAACAGTTATTTTGGCAGAAGAATTTGAACAGATAGAAGTGAAGACATATGGTATTTAGGCCAGAGGGGTGGAAACTGCAGTAGCTGAGGCACAGCAGAATGAAGACTTGGATGAAAACCTGCTTCTCCTCTCATTCCAGACAGCTCAAGTTCTTAAATATCTTGTGCCTGAGGAACCTTCAAGATCTGGATGATATGGTGTGGGATTATGCAGACGGACAATACTCTAAAATGATTACAAGTTGTGTAACTGGGTGGGAGGAAAGTTAGGGTTGTCCTGAATCTGGGACTAAGCTAACAGAAAGGTATTTAGGGAAGGAAAAGAGGGAGAGCTCTGTTTTAATTGTGCCAACTAGGGAATAACAAGAAAACATTAGAAAATAAGGCCAGGACAGGTATAGAGAAAGGAAGGAATTAATAGTCATCTGGACTTTCCTTTAGGAAATATTGCATTAATAATATATAAAGCGTGTGTTTACTCCATAGTTAGAACATTTTCCCAAATGTCCCTGGTTGCCATGGAGATGAGAGCCTAAGGACTGAAAAAATAGTTTGTTTAAATGTAAAAATCTACTCCACAAAACCAAACGCAGTTCTTGCCTTCAGTATGGAGACTCCGGCTCAGAGGAAGAGCAGTCTTTGCTCCCAGAAAGAGTTTGGTAGCGTCGGGAAAAGTTTTTTTTCACTAGTAGTTATAAACAGCTAAACTCACTGAAGGTCTTCTTTACTTCTTCCCTGGAGGAGAAATGATCTGAATGGGAGTTGAGTTGGTGTGGTTCACCTTTTCTCCAACTGAAACGCTCTGGCACACGGAGCAGTTCAAGCTAAGTAGGATAAAACACTTCAGTCTAATGACTACAGCAAAATGCTCCCTCATCTGTGTGTAGCAAGGCAACAGGGATCTATTCCCTCTGTGTGTTAATTATATAATCCTGCTCATCGCGTGACTATGAGGGATGGAATAAAGAGTATTGCCGAGTAATTACACAACACAGGTGTCACATTTGTATGACTAACACAGATGGGGAAAACTTGTTTCTGAAGCTATGCATATGAATCCTCTGCTGTGTTCTACAATATGCCCAGAAAGCTTATTGCATTGAAAGCAGAGTGCAGCTCAGGAAATTTCTAAAGGGGAAAAAAATGCTCTTGCATTTGTTATTCCTCTTCTGTTTCCTTCATCTTCTCAATATATTACTGAAAATTGAAGAGAAGCTTATGTGTACATCAGAAGAAAACTTTCCCTATGATGAATGATAGCCAGACAAGGTCAACAGCAGAAGTGATTTAAGCATTTACTAAGATCTGTTGTAGTATTCCACTGTAAAGTTTGCAAGGCAAGAACAAACTGAAGCTAATAAATACCAAGCCAGATTCTTCCGCTTCTGTCTCTCCATTCATAAAAAAATCTAACATTTACTGAAAATTCCAAATTTTAACTTCCTGCCATGATGTCAGTTGGCTATGATTTCATGTTTGCTTGCAAGATGTTTACTTGCAAAATACTTACACTTATTTGGGAGTATAACCAAACCATTCTGACTAGCACTCTTGAAACAGAATAAAACGTAGATTATTAGAGATCAGAAAAATGCCAATGATAGCTGCTGATGATTGCTGTATCATATTATCTTAATACTTGTATTTTAAAAATTGGATATATTTTTTTCATTGTTTTCAAAACAGATAACCCTTGAGTTGAATCAAGTAGTTCACATTAAATGATTGGCTGAAAATACTGATAGCAACAGTAACAAACAATACTCCTTTTGGGATAGTATCACTCCCACCAAGAGATATAAAAACATGTTAGGAAGGAAGGGATGATGGAAAGAATAAAGAAAAAGACGCATAAAAACAGATTTACACATTTGGAAACTATAGCTACTTCCTCAAATGGAGTAATGAGTGAGAGGTGCTATGAACAAAATTTTCTTCACGAAAGATTATTGTCAGGACGAATCTTCACGTAACACAAGCTCCCTACAGTGTACACTTTTTATTCTACAGTCTGCTAACTATAGCATTGTGTTTGTAATAATTGCACTATTTTTTTTATTTTTTTTTTTTTCCCTGGAGTGACTAAGTGTGTCTTTGCAGGAATGAGGTAGGCAGGTGTGCTCAGGTGGAACTGCCTGTTACCCTTTCCATGTCCCCGTGGCACTGGTCTGTCGGTCTGGGAGGAACTCCCTATGGACTGTTAATTTCCTAGTAATCAAATCTGCCAATTTAGGACTTCTTTGCCCTATTGTTTCAAGAATTCAAAAATTATTGTACCACTGTGAAACTATTTTAATAAAGATTTTATCAATATTTAATGCATATTAGACCTTAAATAGAAAATATTTATAAGGAATAAATGGTGTTAAATTAAGAAGCATAATTTCCAGTAACTTCTCTTTTTTTATTAATATTTAAATAATTTCTTCTCTAATGCTTTTTAACAGATTATTCTACTTGGGACTGCATTTTCAGTAGTGCTCCATTCTTGGCCTTGTCATTTAAGTTCCTCATTTAATTTATATATAAAAAATTCAATAGGCTTAACGTTCTAGTTTCTCATTGTTCTAATTAAAATGGAAAAATGTGTCCCTTTGTATACCACTTCATGTCCTGAATATCTGAGCCATTTAAGGCAGCTTTAAAGAACTCTTTTTGTAAAATTTTGTTTTTCTGTGTTGTTCCTTAAGATCAAGTGGACAGGACAGGTCAGGTGATAAACTTTCTTGAACTGAATGTGGAATCTATTGGAATTGTAATGACCAATAACAAACACATTTTGCTTTACCAAAGTACCTCTAGTTTTTTATTTCCCCTAAATTAACCCGGACCACTGATTTCAGCAGAATTTTTGATCAGATCTCCAGATTTCCTTGCATATTTTATAGCACAGATTGATGAGTTTAAAAGGTCTTTGCATTCCGCAGTTGTTGCTAATGCTGTTGAGTTATGGGAAACCCCCTGTTTCTGGCAGTGGGAGTTTTGTGTCTTCACAGTGCCTGCTGCCTCCAAGTGGGAAGCCTTGGTTTACATCCAGTAAAACCAAAGGAAAGAGGGGTGTTAACTCTGGAGACTCGGGTCAGAACCTGTGAGACCAGCAAATCTGTTTGCTCACAGAGTGCTCAGAAAGCCCCGTCACAGAGGCTGGTTGCAGTTTTTACTTTCTTTCCATTCAAAGCCTTAACAAATCAAGTCTGAACAGCAGAAACTACTTCCCATTCAAAGAACTCCTGGAATGATCAGCTTCAGTCAGGTAATCTAGCACTAGATCTAACCTCCCCAGGGGAATATTTACATTTTGCCAGTTTACTCAGAGGAACAGCTGTAGGGATCTGGAGACATGCTATGCATATATATTTTTAATATTTAAAAATAAAAAACTGAAGGAAACACTCATGCCAGTGCTGAAGCTAGTGATTTAATCATAGGATTGCTAAAGGCTACAGTACCCTATCTGCTCAGAAATCAATATCTATGCTTTCAGTTATATTAGAGAAACGTTTACTTCTTCACCTGACCAAGATATTAATTTGTATGTGCTGTATTGTCTGATTTTTTTTTTAAGTTAATGATTTGTAGGGAGAGTAGCCTAATTTATTTTGAAATCCTTTAATGCTGCACAATTTTCCTGTTATTGACTGATTGTTTTGTGTGTGTATATATAGCACCATTCACATGCATCGAGATGCTTTACAATGGATTTGAAATGCTCTGTGTGTAGGAAGCAATGCACTTTGCTAAAACACAGCCATCAGCAGGGCAGCGTGTAGTAGCAACCTTTGTGTGGCTGGTGCTACCGATTTCAGCTCAAGAGGTGAACAGGAGTATTCAGCTGGTGCATCAGGGGAATTTAAGCAGGTGAAATGCAATTACCCACGTTGGAATATGATCAGGATAGTGGTGTTAAACCCCGGTCTGGCGAAAAGCGCTGTGGGATTTTTAATGACCACGAGTCAGATAACGTTTTATTTCTCATCCCGAGGACAAAACCTCTATTAGCAGAGTGCCTCCTGCCACTTGCTGCAATGTTCGTTTAATACAGACCCACAGGGAAGAGCATCACCTCCCGCGACGAGTGGCCATCGCCACATCTGCTGCCTGCTCAGAGGAGGGTGAAGCGGAGGTGGGAGGGAGGCGTGGGGATGTGCTGGCTGTCACAGGGAATTCTGTGGCAGGACATGGGGCTGGGTGGGATGGCAGGAGCTGCTGCGGTGCAGCTTCCTCAATGGCTGGACATATTCCCTGGTGGGAATCTACTACTGCATCCAGCTGTCCCCAGAGGTCTCCACTCCACAGACTGACCCGCCTCTGCTTCATTTGCCTAATGAGAACTGATGAGATCGCAGCTCAAGGTGGTTGGCTACGAAAAGCACATCAGACGTGTCAGTGCAGGAGGTTCTCCCGCTATATAAATTGACAGCAAAGGATTAGCTGGTTGGGAATCTATTAACATTTGAAGCAGTTTGCTTGAATTAGAAGTCTTGATAGAATTACAATTACTCTCCTTCTCCTCTGTGAGCCCTGTTGCTATCTTTGTGTACTTTGTAATGAGAAGACTTCTAAACGAAGAAAGATGTTTTCCAAAATCTAATGAGGAGCCATATTCCTCTTTTAGATTGACAGGTCTGTGTAGGTAAAAGAGAAGCAGCAAATGGAGGAAGAAAAGATAAGCAGAAACCCACTGGCTTTTTGAGTTTGACAGCATATGCTGATGCATGGAAGGTGCTAACTGGGAGACGTAAAGGCCTTGGGAACTGACACGCACTGGGCAAGCAACGTCATCTAGTGGAAAGTGTCCCTGCCCACAGCAGGAAGGTTGGCACTAGATGATCTTTAAGGTCCCTTCCGACCCAAACCATTCTATTACTGAGCTGCACAGGACAAGGGAAGGAGAATTTCGTTTCCTATACACTTAGTGCAGGGTGGTGAAGGTAGAATAACAAGAAAAAACATCATCTTAATCATGGAGCTGGATGCACATTAACCTTTTCTGACTGGGATTCTGCATCCTTCTGGGTGCAAGCTGGCAGTCAGGCATGAACAATGTGTGCTAGTGCCACAGGTTGAGGATATGCAACTTTTTCTTCATAACTGCATCTAAAATGTTAGGAACCCACAATCTGCCCCACTCCCCTGGTAAGTGACTCCTAGACAGCCTTATAATATAAGGATAAAGAATTACTACTAGCAGTTTTAACACTATGTTTGTGGACTGGTACCAGAATTAGTGCAGTGTAAGAGGAGGTGAAGGCAGAAAACCAGGAGGTGGGCAAGTGAAGCCACCTGGATGGTGACTTTAGGACAGAAACCTGGGAGGCAGTTGTGAAATAAGTACGGGTTGGCAGGAGCCTCCGAGCAGCCACAGAAAGGCAAAATAGAAGGGGGAAAATTATGACTAACATCACCTGGGGAAAAAGTGAGTGGTCTATCAAGGAAGTAACCCTTGCGCCTTCCAGCCCAAGGAGAGAAGGATGTAGAGGAGGTGATGTGGGGATCTGTGGATGAAGTGTGAGCAGAGAGGAAATCAGAAGGAACTGAGAACTGGTCTCAGGAGTCTGACCTAGAAACAGTGAAGTGAGATACAGACTATGGAAAAATCTTGGCTGCTGTATGGAAGCAGATGTGTCATTGTGTATTTCTTCCCAGATCAAAGGTGGCTCTAAATTAATGAGGTCAGAAGAGAGCCGACCATCCCATGTGAGCTGCAAGAAAGAGGAGCAGCATTAAGTGATTATGCATTATTTATAAAAAAAAAACTTGTTTCTCATACTGTATATCAGGTCATTTATAGGAACTCAGAAACATCTTGGATTTAATTTTCATCAGCCCTACTATTTATTTTTTAACTTCAGGATGCTTTAGCTCAAACTGTAATGCTATTCTTTTCAGAATTTGATCTGTGTGTGCCCCAAGTAATTCTTCTTCAGTCTTAGTTTAAATCTTGATCCTTATGCCAGTACAGTACCCATGTACTCTGATGAGTCCCTCTTTTGAATAATCTGTGTATGTCTTCTGCTGGTGGAACATTCGGAAATATCCCGAATTATTTTTGTCTTGTATGTCTTGATCTTTATCTATGAACATTAAAATATCACTTAACAATATGTACTGTTACTGTGTACTTAACATAATGTATTTTAGTGCTTCCCCTGGCATAGCTGTCTTCGAATCATGCCAGCAAAAAAATCATCCTGAAACTAAATACAAAAAATCATCAGTGAGCCCATTCTCATTAGGGGTCTTTGTAGGCTCTGGTCAGTTTGTGGACCTTATTTCTGGCAGACAGTGAGACACTTCTGCTGGTCTTCACCCTCTTCTCCAGCAAGGTCGAGGTTGCCTGTATTTCCTATTCCTTTAGCTCCTTCAGTTAGCACTTACTGCTTAAAAGCTTCTATCAGGTACTCATTCAGGGGTCTTACATATATGTCATATCTGAATTCAGTTATTTTGGTTCATAATTCTTCTCTCTAAGTAACAGTCAATCTGCTTATATTGTTAACAGTTTTAAAGCTCTTGCAGTTCATTGCTTCAGGGCTATATTTCCTTTAGTTAGCGAAGAAGAAAAAGCATCAATGAAATCAAAATATAGGATTAACATTTACTGAATATAGCACAGGTATGACAAAAGAGAATTTTTAAAGTTTGGAAGTTCAAATGTATCCTGCTTGTGAGGGGGAGAAATCTAATTACCATTGTCAATAACCTATCCAAAGTGCTCAGGGAACCAATATTTACTAATCACTAACAATTTGCTTTTCCATATATGATAGGTTTTGATTTTTCTCATCCATCAATAACTTGACTTTGACATTATTAAAAATATCAATGGTAATTCAGTCCTGAAAGCACTTCTTTTAATTAAAAGCAATAATCTTATTACATTATGAATAGTTACCAAATTTACATTGATCCTTTAATATACATTTTAATCCATATAAGAAATAAAAAGATTTGACATTAATTTATGCAATCTACTGTTAGACATTAAAAATAAAGCCTGTAGTACCACAAAGGTCGTATTGTCAAAAATCCTGTAATGTGTTTGATGGTACCTTCTTAAAAGCCCAAACAAACAGAAAACCAGTTATGAACCAGGAGTAGTTCACAGAGAGGCACTTCCTAAAATCTGTAATGCTAAGTCTACTGCTAATTCTAACAATCCAGGACTTTTGAGGAAACATGGGAAGGAATTATGTTTAAGTTTAAAATAAAATCCAGAGCAGAATGGAAATGTCAAACACACATCACCTTTCTAAGTAAGAAACTCTTGTGAACAAGTCAATATTCACATTACAAAATAGAAATATCAAAATGGAGTTAACAATCACCTTCATGCACAGGTCTGGGGAGATAAATGTCTCCAAATGTGAATCAAAGGAAATACTACTCCTTGATTTTGATCATGAATAAGCTTGGAAACTAGCTGTATCTATTTAAACAAATGTTCCTTATAGTATCACTTTTTAGTATAAAACTGATATGAGTTTGCTTTTTTTTGGTTGGCTTTTTTTTTTTTTTTTAAGAAATTAGTACAGTTGTTTTAATATTGTAAGTAAAAATGCCTTAATAATATCAGATGAACCAAGATGAATAGCATTCTGAGACACCTCTGTGGTATATATAGAGAGGCTATAAATAGATAGACTGTTTCCAAGCATGGATGAATGGGACAAATGATTTATCAACTAGGTCAGTATCACTTGTTGTATCCAAAAACAGAAACACATGATGAGAAAACAATATTTTCAGGCAATATTCTTTTTTGTTTCTTTATTTTGTTTTTCCTAAGCTTGCCTATAGTACACCTTGCAGTCCTATAATACTGCTGTATGCCAGAAAGGTCCTCTGTTCACCTGACCAACGGGCAGGCAATTTTCAAGCCATTTTCTATCTATGATTTATCTTCACACCTACAAAAGAGAGATCCCCCCAGAACATGATAAGTCATATAGACTCTGCTTTATGCAGCTATACTCACATAAAGAGGAAGATACACCAATGTCCTGGTGAAGTCACCTGTAATAACTGGATAACTCTCATAAAAGTAGAAGAATGTGGCTGGAGAACATCAGCCCTCAGATGATGCTCTGGGCAGGGAGGGGGTGTGTGTCTATATAATCTATTTTCTTTCTCATTTGAACTTTTTAATAACAGAATGCAAGAGATAGTCTACAGCATTTTGCAGCCCTTCTCACTTTCCTCTAATGGGTAAGTCACTCTTTCTCATCTTTTGGTAGCCCTTTGACCTTTAAATTCCTTGATCAGTCAAAATCATTCTACTAATCAGTCTTCATTTATGATGGATAGTCAGAAGGGGAAAGGACCCTATTTGAATTAATGAGGTTGCCAAAGACCAAGCAACACAGAGGCAGCAGAAAAGGAATTTATTCAGTTCCAGGCATTATATTTGCGGTGTGAAAGCAGGTGTCTGTTTTAGGATATTCAGAACTACTCAGTGCAGCTCTTTGGTCAAATGCCAGGCTATACTGGCACTGAAGAATGTGGCTCAAATTTTAACTTCCGTTGCAATCTGTGCTTGCCTCAGGGAAATTGCATTTGTTAGTTCCCTTCTGGACAGCATGAAGCATCTTGACTTTCTGGCCCTGGGAGTGGAATACTTTTCACTACACAATCACAATGAGGGATTCCATCTCCCCAACAACAAGATGAGCTAAGGAGGCCTTGTGTTACAAACATTTAAC
This sequence comes from Falco biarmicus, assembly GCF_023638135.1. Lineage (NCBI taxonomy): Eukaryota > Metazoa > Chordata > Aves > Falconiformes > Falconidae > Falco > Falco biarmicus. The sequence goes on along the minus strand of NC_079289.1, from coordinate 111,025,862 downwards.
CCAACTTCTTCCTGAGGTTTGGGCTGAAGAAGCAAGAATTATTTTTTCCTTTCCCCCCGCTGAAGTCTTGGAGAGCATGACAAATTCAGTCATCTGTCAGGCTACTCAGGAACAACCTTGTATCTAAAGATCAGGAAGGAGTGAGAAAATCATGACCAGAACTGACAGAGAAAACACCTTAATATATAAAAAGCAGTTTCTAATTCCTGGAGGCTGTAACTGTATACATATAATTGTATACATATAGTTATATACATATAGCATGTACAATGTAAGTACATACATGTATGAATACACGCTACATAAAAAATTATTTACATTTATATAGATAAGCTATATTATATATTGCATACATATAGTTATGTATATATTAGAGAAATAAAGACTATATATTATAGAAATAAGATTTTACATTTTGTGGTACTTACCATGATTTATGCCAAAGTGACATTCAGAATGTGTTACACAATATCTAACCACAAAGGGTCAAATTCCTTTCCTGATAATTACGTGCTCTAAACTGAGCCACATCTTCAAACTAATTTTTGCCTAGAGCTAGGGAAATTCTGTTATTCTTTCATGTCAGTGGAAAAATTCCCACTTCAGTGGGATCAAGGTTTGATCCTTTTGACCAGAGTAGCAAACATGAAAAGAAATGAAATGGCTAATCAGTAAGCAACATGTAGACCATTGCGGATTTCAATATATATGAACCTTTGGCTTCAAAAAGGCATAAGCTTCTCCACTGCAATGAACATGGTCTGTATGTCTGTATGTCTGTAGTCCAGAGTATGTAGAAGACCAGAAGTATACAGACCATGTAGAAGAATGGTCTGTAGTCCAGAGACCTGGACAAATGGGTGATATGGTCATTCTTGCTTGTCATCCTCTTGAAATACTTGCATAGTAAGAGTTTTCCTTCTTATGAACCTCTATATAGCCTTATATATAAGGCTTATAACTTCTATGTGTTCAGGTTGAATTTTTCCATCCTGGCTGGAGCTGAATGCACATGCAATGGTTATGCCAAAATGCAATGTGGTGCATGCCTTCTGCCTGGTGAGACTAGGGCAGGAGCTGTGACACATTAGTCACTTTTCTCTCTTCAAACAATACAAATATAACCTTATAGCACGTCATCTTCAGGCTGAGGGTTTTGCAAGTAAGGAAACATGGAGATTTCAGCCTTCTTGAGCATGTGATTGGAGAAAAAATGCCGTGGTTTTTCCTCACTCTAAGAATTGAACAAGTACATAACCTCCATGTTTTTAAACGTGCAATCCACCTTTGCTGGAGAGGAGGATTTGAAGAGTTATACCTGATATGCAGTGCTTATTGACTCTGGAAAATCAGGTTGGTTTCTAAATGGTTAGAAAACCATCTGCAAAATGGTTGGTTTTGCCAAATTAATGAGACTTTGCAGCTCTGTTTCCAGATTTTGAAGCCATATAGTTGATGAGCTACTACTCTGCTTCAGTCATTTTTCTCTGCAATCCCAGCTCTAGGCTGTTGATAGGTGTCTGACCAGACAATCAAACCAAGGAAGGAAAATGTCCTTCCTGTGTTTTTAATTCCTTCCTTAACTTTATACAGTACTGACAGCTCCCAGGAGAGATGCTAACTGGTCTGAATGCTTTAAGGGTAACAGCTGAAGGATAGAGGACCAAGATTTTGGGAAGCTGACTAGAAAGAAAAGAAAAACTTGTGGGTGTGAGGAAGGCTACAGATCTCTAGGTAAGAAGACTGATATTACCAGCAGGCAAAAGAAATTGTGGGGGCACCAACAGCAGGTGAGGAGACAGAGGAACGGGAAACTCATTTTGACTTGTGCTTTAGGTGGTAAATGGATATGGTATGATGGGAGACCTGGGTTTAGGTAAACAAAATAACTGTGCTCAGAAACCACTTGACAGTTCGTTTTGCCCTTTTCCATCTTTTGCTCGTTGCACAAATGATTGTGTTCTTGTTTGCTTCCCACCACTCACCCTCCATCTTTCAGAGACTAAAATGTGGAATTCTTTGTTCTGGAAATAAACTAGCTTTTGAAGGAAAGGTTATATATAGGGAGAGGATTATGTATTCCAGCGTCGTTTATGTGGATAATTTGGAACATGTATTGTGTAAAGGTTTGTATTTGCAGGACTCACATTCTGAAGCAATTGAATGGTGCCAGGGAGAATGCACTTTCCTTTCTCCCTCTCTCACAGAGTCCTTGTGTGATGCTAATCAGAGCAGATTTAGAGAGTGCATAGTAAATAAAGCCTGAACAAAGGGACATATCCTGAGGAGAGGTAAAGAAAGTATTGACTAGTTGTTATGAAAGGTAAAGTGTCTATTGTGTACTTTGAATGGCACCAGTATTGTAGGGAAAAGGAAATCATAGGATTAAAACCAGCCTGTAAGCGAAGGCATAGCATGCCGATTTAAAGTTTCTGGGACAACTGCAAATGGTGTTTTCCTAGAGTTTTTGAAAGCTTGATTTTGAGATGTTCATATTCTCTAACCAGGAGATTTTTGTTTTCACTCCATATAATAGCGTCTATGCTGATTCATAAGTACACCTCTCTGATGATAACATCTCACCTTCCAGATCTTTGGAAGAAAACTCTCTTGGTAAAGAGACCTAAGGTTAATGCCTGGTATGAAGCTGTTATTCCCAGCTTCACAGTACACAAAAAACTACTGACCTGCCTGAATAAGAAATTAATATTTTACCACTGGTTGATTTGCTGGCATGATAGATCTCTTTAGCTTGAGACCTTTCTGTTTAAGTAATCTTCGAGCAATTTATTTTACTGCTAGCTAAGCCTTAACAGTAAATGTACAGGATAAAATATTTGTGCAGAGAAACTAAACATTGGAAATGTTACGGTGCATCAAAGATGGCTATATTTCCTAAATTACAGGAGGCCAGGGGTTATCTAGCAAAGTTACAAACGGTGAGAGATACTGAAAAAAAAAGTTTAGTTATAAGTGTTGAAATACTATGTCAATGAAAATTACACAACGATCGTGTTTACTACAGCAATTCAGCTTCATTCTCAGCTGGTGTTTAAGTACAATAACAATGTTATATGTTATTTGGTTAAATATATTGACAAAGAAGATGGTTGTTTTTCCCTGACATTATAAGAAGATAAAGAAGGAACAGATGACCTGGAGTAGGCATCGTAATGATAAAGGATATGGAAAGACTCCTTGCTTTCTTTGACTCAGTCTTTACTGTGGCAAGGTTGGCTTTTAGGTGCCTGACATATCCTGTGTCCGGTGTCAGTTTCTGGGAATTAACGCTACTAATGGCAAAGGAAGACCAAGCAAACAGGAGAAGCATAAGCCTATGCAACTGGCTATGCTCAAGGATGCTGAGGGAACAGTCTGAAGTCATTGCAAGGCTGCTTTCTGTCATCGTCAAGAGGCTGTGGCCATTCAAGAATCTCTGCGATGACTAGAAAACAGCAAATCAATCTGCATTCATTAGAGGTATGGAGAAGGATTCAGAAAACTATAGGCCCCTCAGTCTACCTTTGGCCCTGAATAAGGTTATGGAGCAAATTCTACTGATTTGCCATTTAGAGGGACACAAAACCCATGGTGACTGTCAACAGCTACTTTGCATTCACTAAGGGAAAATAGTGTCTGACCAACCCCTAATTGCCTTCAAGGATGAGATGAGTGGCTTGGTGGATGAGAGCAGGGGATATTGTTTACTCTCACTGTTACAGAGCCTTGGACATAGTCGCTCATAGGTACTGTTTTTGCAGCCAAAGTGGTAAAAATAGGCTGGACAGCTGGAAAACTTGCTTGGCTGCCAAACTATTATGATCAGTGGTGTGAAGTCCAACTGGCAGGTGATTACTAGTGGCATTCCTCAGCAGCTGATACGGGGCAAATACTGATTAATGTCTCTATTAATGAGCTGTGTGGTGGGAATGATGATAAATCCTCATCAAGTTTACAGATGACACCAATGCAGGGACCAATCAATACACTGGAGGGAAGGACTGTCATTCAGAGAGATTGCAGTAACGTAGAGAAATGCGCTGACAGAAATGTCATGGAGCTCAATAGCAGCAGGCTGGAGAACATAAAGCTAGGGGGAGATCTAAATGTTACTTTCAGCTTCTTAAAAGGGATTTATAGAGAAGATGGAGCTAGACTTTTGTCAGAGGTTCACAGCAAAAGGGCAAGAGGTAATGAACAGAGGTTGCAGCAAGGGAAACTGTCATTAGATCTAAGAAAAAAAAAAAAAAATCTTCACTATAAGGATGGTTAAACACTGGACCAGGCTGCCCAGAAAGTTTTGGATTCTTCATTTCCAGAGATAGCTACATATAAATTCCTACCGCATTGAAATGAGATTTGGATACAGATGGCTCCAGAATTCCTTCCAACCGGACATATTTAACGATATTGTAAAGAAGAAATTGGTGATCACAGAATTCTGGGACCCAAGTTTATAATGGTAAAAAGGCCTGTTAAATGGTCAAATCAATCATTTCCCGAGAAGAAAAAGAGATTATTGCTTTATGCATACACAGAGGAGGTCTCAGGCAGATTTTCCTGTTTGTGGGAATGTAGGCCATGCTCCACCACAGTTACTGCTCTCCACAAAGCCTTGCAGACAGTCTTTTGACCTTTGCAAGACAAATTGTTTCAGAGCAGCAAACCACACACATAGCTTTATTTGCAGCATAACTGAGAATGTAGCCCATCCTACTCTATCTCCTGCTGATAAAACAGAATCTGGACCTTTGGAAGGACTTGGGTAGAAAGTATTAGTAACTAATTTACTGGCTGAAAAGTGCATGAGTTTATGACTGTGTTCTGTCTTGGAATATTATCAAATGTTTTACAATACATTCTTTTAAGGGTTGCAGTAATCCCTAAAGATGCATTAGAGCACTTCTTGTTCTATGTAGCAGTTTAACCAATATGCAGTCATACTGACTCAGACCAGATGTAACTGGTTTCTTACCTTTGACCAAGTCTATTTTAGTTTTGACTATTGCATGGATGGTAATCTTCCGAACATCTTAATGCCCATCTCCCATATGTGATTTGTATCATTAATACAGAAGGTTTTGTTGTCATAGACAGGTATAGGAAAGCCAGAGTCTTAAAACCTATTTGAGGTGTTAGTAAAACTATGTTAATCCTAAGAAAAGAGGAAAGACTTCAATAATTTTAAAGAATTTAGGGTGTATTTGTGAGCATGTTGAAAAGTTTTTTTCATGCTGTGACATACTCTCTAAGGATCCTGTGATTTTGGCATGCTTCGCAGCACCTTACTGCATGTGAGAGTGCTTATGGTTATCACAGTCACCAAACTTCTTCCTCTTTTAGCTGTTGCAATGCCAGTTCTCAAACTAATCCATGTAGCTGAAATGTACATGTAGATACTCGGGAGAATGTTCTGGCAGATGAGCCAGAACATCTGCTCCTTCTCCAGGAGCCCAAATATCCAAGTATCCTCATCCCGTGCTGAGGAGCCATTTGTGGTTTGGTACCTTGCTTACTTTGCTAGCATCCTGGCTTCCTGTACTCGATATGAACACGCAAATGCCATTTTGACAGGCCAAAGGTTACCTCCTGCACTTAATATGGTTAAACCCTTGACTCCCTGAAGCCTGAAACTGCCCTGATGATTAATGGTAGTGTGCACTTGGTCGTATGCAGCTGGTTTTTATATAAGTGTACATTAAGAAACAAAGACGATACTGCTGTCCACTTAGGGTAAACTTATGCAGCTTTTTACGGGCTCTGAAGCAAAACCAGACTGTGGATAACTGGCTAGCTGAAAAGGGTCACATAGACATAGTCCAGCTGGCTGGACAAAAATGTGCATCGCTCTCAGCTTATCTGAAGTAAAGCAAAATACACTGTCTTTGGCTGTCCTTGTTACACAGTAACAGGAAGATTTTCGTGGGAAAAGAATGTTGCAGGTGGGAACAGAAAACTACAGAAGAGAAACAAGGGGCGGGCTTGGTATTTAGGCAACTAACCAATAATGAGTTTAACTTTTGTAATATGTATGAGCTAATTATAAGAAGGCATAAAAGGTGACTGTAAGGTACAATAAACGAAGTCTGCTGATCACTCATATTGAGCGACTGTGTCTTCCCTCCGTCGCAACACCAGACAAAGATAACAGATGACAATTTTGCAGTAATAAGCATGGTGACTTGTCCACCAGTATCACTCTTCAAAGTATGCCATAAGATATAAATATCAAGGTGCACTTGCAAAATAAGTTGATTTAAAAGTCATTATTTTAATAAAAATGTCTTTCTGTGCTAATACTATAGTATTATAGGTCAGTATTGCATAAAATCATTGTCTGTCCATACATTAATTTGCACTATAAAATGAAGTTAAAGTTAAAATATACTCTTTTTAATTTCTTTCCTTCAAGAAATAGAAAAATATTTCTTTGAATAGTTTCCCAGAAAATTCAGCACATGATGCAAACATCTGTGTCCATTTTCTTGCTGATAGTAGGGCCATAAGCTTGAGGAATTCACAGATGACTTCTTTTAAAAAATTGTGTCTGCCATGTCTAGCTTTGATTCTACTCACTTTGCATAGATGGAAACCATTGCTCTAAACCTTTTTTTGATGTTTTATTTTTTTAAGAAGTGATGTTTAAACTGTGATAATAAAAAAAAAATACTGAAGAAGGAGGATTATGTTCAAAGTTTCTTTTAAAAAGTCAATCATGACTGCAGGAAACTTAATTAATTGTTCAGTCCACACACGTTAGGTGGGGATTGAAAGGAGAATCTTAATTCTCTAACATTTTGTTAGGAACATTGAGATCTATTCTTTCCAAGATGAATGCAGGACACTACATAGCTCATGAAACTGGTAATGCAACACCGACCCTATTATTACACAATTCACAGCCTCAAATTCAGACATGGTGATGACTAAAAGTCGTTACCATCTGACAACTGCTCTATAAATCTACGTCAAAGGGAATGATGATTCCAGTCCAGTTTGTTAAGGGCATCTATCTGCTTAATAAAATCATCTCGATTATTGGGTTAGATTTCAAAGACCAATCAGCAATAGAAAACAACCATTCAGGCAAAGACTCGATAGTGCAGCAGGGTTGTGCAAGTAAATACTCACTTCCCTCATGCCTCCTGGGAGCTTTCTGGAATCCTTAATTGATTCACCGACCTCGGCCGCTCTTGAACGCTAAACAAACTAAATGCAGTTTGCTTAGCTGTTTTCCTTGAGAGAGTCCATGATATTTTCTCACAAATATAAAGATGTTGCATTCAGTCACCGATGCTGCTTGTGGGGCTGTGATGGGGATTGGTGTCTCCCAAAAGCAATAATTTTCTGACCTAGAACTTAAACATTTTCTGAATCTCATGAGAAAGTTTTTCCAGCTCGCATTTACAATGTTGCAGTATAATGTTTATAGGATTAAATCTTCAGTGTGAGGCAGTGATTAGTTCTCTGTTTCAGGGGAAAACAGAACATCTGACAAGCTGTCAACACCATATCTTTTAGTATGTCTTGTGTTCTTTTGTTCTTTGAACAAGCAGAAGAAATGTGGTGATAGTATAGATGTAGGTATATAAATAACTATTTCATGCAACTATGTTAAAAATAAGTATGAATTTAGGTCAGGTGACTGTAATTCCATACCTGGAAAATTATCTTGTTTATGTTAGTGGAAAATAAATAAACCAAAAAAAGATGCTTTTTTTTTTTTTTCTACCAATCATATGTGTGAATGTATGTGTATTTCATGAAGTTGTTTTTGGGTTTGGGTTTTTTTTTTGGCAAATAACATGAAGAATTTTTTTATTGTCAAATCAGGCTTGGGTGGGGCTTTTTTCCCATTTTTTCCTTCGCACTGCATTTCCAAATGAGATTAATCATCTTATAACATAAACTGACTGTATTCAAAAGTCGCTTCACATAGCAGTTACAGGCCAATGACAATTCAGCATTTATTTCAACAATCCTGACAGGTGTGCAGATGGTGGCTGTCCTACTAAGTTGAGTCTCCTTCAGTTAGTTCCTTTGCTGGTGTAAAATGCTGTTGCTCTATGAAATGCAAAGGGTATGTCTGAATTCAGCTACAGAAGCATTAGATCAGAACAGTGCATTCTGAGTATGTGTCCTAGGCATATCCAGACCACGTAACCAAAAGCTGAGGCAAGAGCTAAATACAAAAGCTACAGTCTGGCATCTTCTTAAGTGAGGAAGGAAATGCAGAATTCAAAAATGTATATTGTGGTTTTGGGATACCTCAGTGTGAGTGTAGCAAAAATGAATTTTTAAGTACATGATCTTCCTTGCCCTTCTCCTCTTCTGTCCCCATTTTCCTGTTGCCATGCACACAAACATCCTCAGTTTTGTCAGGATGCTTGTTTATAAGGCCATTCTTTCAACCCAATCAAGGAATTGATTTGGTCTAAAAAGGCAGTCATGGAAAGCTTTTTTCCATTTTGAAGAGTGAATCCTAATCAGAGCTGTAGCACAGGCTAGCAAATGACTGTGCCAGCACAGCAGAAAGCAAAGTGCACTATAAGACAGGGGAAGGAATAGTTTAAGCTGCTATTGCCACTAAACACTTTGCACTTGAAACGATAGTTTTAGAGCAGTTCCAATAAACATGTAAGTACCACTGTGTGTTTTCAACAAGATACTAACAGCTGCCCACCAAAGATTCCAACAAGTTTAAAAGGAAAAAACAAGTGGGTTTACTTATTGGAGATTCAAATTAAGTGAGAAAACTGGGCTGATAGCAGCTGTGTGCCTTCACTTAGAAACCAGCTACATGATATTTCAGAGATGCTGTTTCTAAGTTTCATTGTGTGAGTCAAGAAATTTGACTCATAACCTGACACAAAATAAAAAGCAAAGGATATGAGGAACTGGGAGACCAGAGGGATCAGATTCGCTGGCTGTTACCTTGATAGCTTTTTTGGCAGGCAATAAAGGTGACCTCTGATTTTTAACAGCCAAGGAGATGCACCAACTGAACTAGGGTCAATATCACAGGAAGAAATAAAAGACATGCTCTGCCCCAGAGTATAAGACATAAAATTGAATAAGCTGTCAGCTGTATGTAATTATTTAGGGTGGAAATTAGTGGTTACCTTAGCAACACAAGTATCACCTGAGACACAGCCATGCTGACTCTGATTTACATGGATGCATTTACTTTGACAATGTATTAAGTAACCTTTCTGAACGTTTCACTGTGTGTTTTATGATGAATGAGATGTATTGCAGCCAAGAAAAGTGGTTTCTCGAGATCTCAAAACACTACGTGCTGGTCAGACCCTTACCTGGCATACATCCAGCAGACTTCGTTGCCAATGAAGTAGTGTGGATCTATTACAACAGAAGAACCAGCTCATCATTTTGAGCAGCACTGTGGTTTGTTGCCAGCCTTCCCTTTTACTTGTCAGGTGTGAAGGGGTTTGATTTCCTTCCCATAGTATTGGTAATATTATGTTCATGAAAATGAGATTGGTTAATGAAATATGCCCTTAGCACTAAATTCAAAGTTGGCTGAGGTTCTTTTCCATCACAGAATGCTTCAAATATTAAGGACACAACAACAAAGTTATTACTGAAAGCCCAGCTTCTATTGGGAAAGTCCTGAACTTGGCCCTATGATATCACGTGGTTCACATTACATACTAGTTAAATTATTTAATTCAATGAAGTTACCACCAGTCCAAGTATACCACACAGCCATCTTCAAAAGATACAACAAACTATATTGAATCCTATTTTAAATGCTTCAAGCAAAAGCAAGTCTGCCATCTTCCAGGCTAAACTGTTATTAGCTCTCAATAAGTGGAAACTGCACCTTATTTGGGTGCCGAGTTTATTGAATTTTTAGCTATTTCAGCTCATGTATTGCCGATGAATTTTGATACTGGAGATATTCAGATTCAGGGTACTTTAAAATATAGGTACTCTGCATGCACTGGGGAGGTTTATCCATATTCTTCTCCATAGTACACTAAACAGATGAATATATGGCATGCCTTTCTCTGTCATTTTGGGGACCTTTCTTAGAAGTCTAGTAAAAACTCTTCATGCAACACAGGCACCAAACGGTGGGACATGGTAACCTTCTACCACCTGTAGACATCTTTTGCCCTTAAGGGCAAAAAGACTTTCCTAATTTTCTTTCATTTTCTTATGCCTCCTGGGTCTACAGTTTACTGTGTGCAAGGAGGCTAACATATTGCTTTTTAATTTGTTTCTCAAGTTATATATTCTTTCCCTATTTGGAAATTTTGTCCTGGAAAATTCTGAGAACTTGTTCTTCATCCAGGATTTCCAGGCATGTGTCAGCCCTGTTCTAAATGGAGGGTTTCAACCATACTGTAAACAGGCCATAAGGTACTTGCAGAAAGCCGTAACAGCATGAACATACCACATGTTCAAAAATTTGAAGCATACACAGCATGAGCATGTTGTGGATGGAAAAAAGATGCAAAGTAACCCCATTGCTTTCTGACAATATATGAATTCTGTGTACAGGCTAAAAAGAGACAAGGCACACTTATAAATATTGGTGTACTATGAAGTTTCCAAAAAGTGCTGGACTCACTGTGCATGCAGCAGGCAATTCCAAAACAATACATATGCACTGCAGTTTTCCAAGAAATTCCATATTAGCATAATGTGTGTATCCCTATTTTATATAACCAAGGAGCAACTAATTCATCCAACTGCATCATTGACACCAGAGCTTATGTCCAATTGTCCCCTGCAATGACTCAATAGGCTTTCCTTGATTGATGTGTTCTGGAGCAAATTCTACTACCCTGCAGGGTAAAATCTTCATTTTTTAATACTGAGTGCATTTCCTCCTGTTTTGCCATACCAATGCACACTGTTGCTCTGACAACATCCTAAACAGTCAATTCACAACTTCCCACAGCAGAAAACTGGTTTTATTTTTACTTTCTATACTGTAATCTTCATGCTACCTGCAGACATCACTAGGCATCACCTAGACTAGTGATAAAATTACTGAATAAAATTACAGATTGATCCCTACTGGACCTTGCTGATGGTGCATTTATGCCCTATAACCAAATATGATTTTTAGAGATCTGTCAGTGATTCAGCTCATTCTGTCTATTGTGCCCTGTTAATTTTTTTTGTTAAAAATCTGGCCAAAATGAAAGCAGAAAGAAGTTAAATGCTTTTAAGAAATGCTGGTATAGTGCATTGATGGTATTGCCATATGAACTAGGCGTGGCCAGAAAGAGATAACAGAACTGTATCTTTTAAAGACCGACTTCTCCTGACTAGCATCACTTATATTTTTAATTTGAACTTCTGTTGTTGATGCTATAGAATCTTGAGTGAACTGCTTTTGTATTTTTGTGTAAGTTTGAATCAAGACAGTGTTTGTTTAGTACCCTGAGGAATCTCTTTATCAGGACTCTTTTCTAATCATCAAAACTTGATCTTGACTTTTTTTAACCCTTTAAAACTTTCTCCGACTGATTCAGACCTTTGACTCAAGCTGAGGTCCCTTGTTTGTGGGGATGAACTCTCCAGCTATTTCCTTGAAAACGTATACTCCAGTCATGTCAAAACATATTATTTTAGAGGGTTAGCAGATTCTTCTACTGCATCATATTCTCCATTATGCTAATCATAAATAATTTTTTTTATCACTGTATTAAACTTCCTGTTCTATTCATAACATTTTATTACATGTAGAAACCTCCTCTTGCTTTGTTCCAGTTTTTCTTGCAATTCTCAGGTGAATGTTTATTTGTCACTACTTCTGATTTTTCGAACTATGGTTAATAAAGGCCTGGTCTCTCATCTAATATTCTTTTCTCTCCTAATATACAAAAGATGTATTTTTTTCCTTCTTTCATGTTGGTTACAGAGTTTTGTTTTGGTTTGTTATGGTGGTGTTTTTTGTTTGCTTTTTTTTTACCTAGGGCAGTAATCTTAATTATTGTCGTCTTCTAAAATTAAGGTTTTAAAATTAACTTTATGTTACAGTAGGAAAAAATGTGAAATACATTTTCAAATGAATCGATTCATCTGTGGCCAACATATTTTTATCAAATATGAAGATTGATGAAATATTTAATGTCTGTGTTTTCAGTGGGAATTAGAGGTTTTAACTAATTAAAATTTTAATGGAATTAATCTGTCCAGTTTCAGGCAGGGAAGGGTGTTAGTCATTTCGAGGTTTTGAGTGTTTTTTTGGTGTAGGAAAAGTTTCTGTCTCAAAATTCCATTTCTTCTTTCTTACTGGTTTATACCTGCCTGTTATTTTTCTTCATACCCTTTTCAGCTGATTTTGCATATGCTGTCATCATTTGAGGTAAGATCATGTTTGTTTAGCTTTTATTTATTCTTCATATTTCTATTCATTGAGAATAGCTTGAAATACTGGGGTCCTTGGTGCTGTATGGAACTTCCATGATTTGTGTTTTTCAATAATGTTCAAAAGATTACTAATGATACAGTGTAACTCTGGAGAAATGGTTGCATCAGGTGAATATCCATCCCTTTCTTTTGATAAACAAATGGAAGACAAGATCATTTAAAGGTGCCTGCTTGGGAGCTGGCTCCCTGTGCTAAGGATCTGGCTGGTATTCCTCTCATCAGAAGCTATTTGAAGTGCTTGTGAAATGCATGGAGCGGATTAATTCCTGGGTACGTTACCATACCACTGAAAAGTGTATGACTGAGATATCTGGTACTGGTGTTTGTGACTTTCCTTTAGCTCACCACTTTTTCTCTTCTGGGTAAGTATAATAATGTTCTTCACCTCTAATTTCTGGATCAAATTAACCCTGGACCATTTACCCAATATTTTTCTTGTACTTTTCATGATTTCTACAGCACTTGGAGGCTGATCCCACAAACGAGCTCTGGCATCCCTTAGACTACAAGGTGATACAGTGCAGTGCAGGACTGAGTACTTCTCTTCTTCAAACAGATCATAGTAAAGGCCACTTATTTGTTTAATTTTCAGTAAATTTAGTGTGCAGAAGTCTAAAGAGCTGCACAGAGAGCAGAAGCTCTCTTTTTCTGAACTGTTTCAACTGTAGAATCAGTTTTCAGAGCGGACAACTGAACATGGTGCCCTTGAGCCATGTTTGCCACTTGGCAGCACCCAGCCACCTTGCTGAACAGCTTGGGTGCAAAGACTGGACACTTTCACTCTCAGGTTTTCATGGCTGGAGTTACTAAAATTATCTTTTCTAGCAAGCTATACTACGAAGCAGCTATCATGGATTAAAGTTGTCAGGAGTTAAGAAATGACTTTCTAAAAAGTCAGTGAGCTTGCAAGCAAATGTTGGGGGAGAAAAGGTTCAGTTAAAGTGACAGATGAAACATTTTTAATTGCCTTGAGAGCTGCAGAAGTGTCTAGAGAATGGATGATCATGTGAGTTCTGGTGGGCCTAGCCCTGCAGTGTTGCTTGGGCACGATACTAGTGCATGAAATAAGGAAGATAATGGGTAAAATAGAGATGTATAACAGCTCTAGAAAAGTAAGAAATCAGAATTATATTTTTTTTAATTGTAAACACATGGATAACAGTAACAGTTCCACATCTGCAAGTAAAGGTTAAAATCAACTCCTTGGGTGCAGACAAAGAAAAGTAAACACTTTTTGCATACATTATTTGATCCTGTGGGTTTCTCCCATAACAGTTCCCTTGGAATTGCTTCTTTCCTGATAGGAGGAACTAATCTTTATGTACAGGAGCGGTGCCTGAAGAAATCATTAGGGCAATGAATATTTCAGAAAGAGCATGGGGAGCACTTCAGGGAGAAAGGCATATCAGCAGAAAACCTGTTCTGAGGAAGTTTATGGCATTTTAAATCATTTCCTGGCCTCTTTTTTGCATGCTAGAAGATCATTATATTGGCAACATACATGCATCACAGTTTTGAAAGCTAAATTTGTCCCTACTGCAAGAGAAGAGGGTTACTGATAGCTGTGCAAGAAATGTATTATATTTTTTATCATATTTGCTGCAATAGTGCTTGGATTTTTCTTTTGTTTTTGTGATGAGGGTGATGAATGCCCAAAGTGTAGGCAGAAAAAGCTAGACTTTGCCAATCTAGAGATATGTGGGGTGTGAATATGCTGCTGAAAACAACAACAGGTGGAAGTTGATATCTTGCTGCTGATCACATGTTTGTCCTCTTTGCAGTGACGTGCTTCTGGACAGGACACCAGCTCCTTCTCTGCCTGAGTTCCCATAGTAGTGAAATGAGCTGCTTTCACCAGAACAAATATGCGTGTTGTCTCCATGCAGGGTAGGGGCTTAGAGTTCTGGCTGCTTATTCCTTTTTCCCATGGGAGCAAGCCCAAGTAGGGACTCCAGTTTGTGAAGCTACCAGTGGGGTATCATCTGTTTCCTTCTGCAAGCCTCAGCACCCCACTGATGGGAACCAGCTGTGGCCACAACGTCCTTTGACATTGGGCCTCTCAAGGCCCCACAGAGTTCAACATCCAGGTCCTCTTCAGCGTGTGTGCCTAAACTGCAGGAATCCATGTTCTTGGGTCCCCCACGCTTTTAAGCCCAGACAGGCTGAGATGAAGAGGACCATACTTTTTTTTTTTTTTTCCTTCTGGCCTTTCCTAGTCAGTAGGAAAACAAAAGGGAAGGAGAAGTAAGATTTCTTGTTAGTCACAGTTTTCTTGTCTGAGGGCTGTCTACTCCATGCCACCATCAATAGCAGGTTTTGTTCCAGCTCAGTCAGCCCTGAGTGCTGTGCCTGTTGTGGACAGTCCTCATCAACAGACCTCCAAGTCTCATGTGACCGACACTGACAATGAAGAGAGTGCTTATTTGATGTTTTGTGTTGAATTGTACTATAGCCAAGCTTTCGTTCCTCATGATTTGTGAGCGATAATTCCCAGTGGAGTTCTCAGTCTGACTGAGGTTGGGCTTTTATAGTCCAGTCAGCAGCTCTGCCCTGCCTGTCTACAGCTCATTCGTGCACCATTGCACATGGCTCTCTGTTCTGCGACTTTGTGCCTCGGTAGTAACGAAGATGGTTAAAGGAAGGAGGAAATAACCCAGCCAATCCTAAAGCCTGCTGGAATATCTTGGATGACTCTGGATAAGCTTTTGTGAGTCAAGTCTGGTGCAAAGGTATCCCTGGCTTTAGCCTTTTGGGGCAGAATTTAAGTATGAACCTTCTTCATGCTGAAATGTCCTCACAAAGATGGACAACTGTGGTGGTTTGACCTTGGCTGGCTGCCAGGCACCCACCCAGCTTCTCTCTCATTCCCCCTGCTCAACAGGATAGGGAAGAAAATAGTGGGGGGAAAAAGAATCTCGTGGGATGAGATAAAGACATGGAGATCACTTACCAATTACTGTCACAGGCAAAACAGACTTGACTTTGATTAATTGGGAAATACTATTTAATGGGGCAAATTAATTTATTGACAGTTAAATTAGAGTTTGATAGTGAGAAACAAAGACAAAAGCTAGAACATCTTCCCTCCGCCCATCCCTTCTTCCCAGGCTCAGCTTCTCTCCTTCATCCCCCACTCCTCTATCTCCTCCCCCTTCCAAGCAGTGTAGGGGCTTGTGTGGTTGTGATCAATCCATAACAGCTCCTTTCCACTGCTTCTTCCTCTTAATAACACTTTTCCCCTGCTCCAGCATGGGTCCCTCCCATGGCTGCAGTCCTTCAGGATAATCTTGTTCCAGCATGGGCCCTCCATGGGCCACGGTTCCTTCAGGAAATATCCATCACTCTAGCATGGGGTCTTCCACAGGCTGCAGCATGAACACCTATCTGTTCCCTCATGATCTCTCCAAGGGCTGTAGAGGAAGCTTTGCTCCAGCACCTGGAGCACCTCCTCCTTCTTTTCTCACCTTGGTCCTCACAGAGTTGTTTCTCACACTTCATTTTGTTCCTTCTTTGTACTTTTTTTCTGGCCTTCCTGAACTATACTTTCCTTGAAATGCCACCAGCTTGGCTGACAGGCTCAGCTGTGTGCTGTGCCAGGTCAGTTGTGGAGCTGGCTGTGTCCCACACAGGGCAGCCCCTGACCTCGTCTGACACCTGGGAGCTGCTGGCTTTTACAAAAGAGTACCATGCCTAGTTGGGATGGAGTTAACTTTCTCCATAGCAGTCTCTGTGGTACTTTACTTGTGAAACTGTCGTTATCTCAACATATGGGTTTTCAGCATTTTTTTTAATTATTATTTTTTCTCCCATCCCACTGGAGGGATGGAGGGGGAATGAGTGACTGACTGGTTGGGGACTTAGCTGTCGGCCACGGTCAACCCACCATAAAAAGTCAGGTTTTAGCCAAAGAGGTGGCCCCGGGAAGACAGCAGCGCCAAGCTTATGCTGAGTAAGAAACCTCTGCTTCATGTATAGATAATATACTTGTCACAGCTCAAGGCAGCTTGTGTCACAGATCAGGAGCTCCACAGCAGAAGGAGCCTCTCATTACAGGGGAGGGGGAGAGAAACTGTCATGAGATGAAACCTCACTAAAAAGGTTTTAAAACAAATTTAAAGAGTGAATAGAAATAAATTGCCAGGACCAGATGTCATTCACCCATGAATATGAAACTGTTGAACTGCTAACTGTGGTTTGCAATATATTCTTTGTATCATCCTCAGTACCCAAGGAAAGAGAAGTGGCAAGTATGACAAAAACTTTTAAAAAAAGCTTCAGAGCAATCCTGGTTAATATAAACAAGTAAATCAGATTTCCATGAGAATAAAATTGGTAGGAGCTATGAAATGAAGAGAATTAATTAGCAGACCCATGAATAAATATGATACAGCAAATGAAAGTCGATAGTTGTTTGGGTTTTGGGTTTTTTTTGGTTTTTTGGTTTTGGATTTTTTGGGGGTTTTTTTGTAAGAGGAAGCCATTTCTCCCTCTGTGTGACAGAAACAGGTGATACAGTCCATGTCATTTATCTAGTTATGTGTAAAAGCCCTGAAAGACACGGCTTCCTGAAAAACAGGAAATTATCATTAGGAGGTGTCTTTATTGGCTGATAAATAATGAAGAGGTTAGGTTTTATAACAGAAAGTCATTATCAATGAAGCCCTACATCCTGTGTTTGGGACTTACAGCACTTAACGCACAAGCCAGTTTTGGACTTGGAGAAAAGGATGAATTGTGAAATTAAAGATGATAACACCAAGCTGGCTGTAAAGATGCATTCTGTTCTGAGCAATTAAATAGCACAGTGGTAGGAAACAGTGTCAATACATGCTAAGTAGTAGATATTCCCACTTTCATGTGTGTTTATATGTATGCATATGTGCATACACTTGCAGCCCTGATGAACTTTAAACAAGGTATCATGGAGGAGAGACCTTAGGTTACTATGAAAATGAGAAGTCAAAAAGCCTCAGGTTACACCACTACGTACGTTTCCAGTACACCAAGGTTTGAATACTGTGTGATATTGCACTTACCCATCTCAGAAAGGGTCAGCTCAAACCAGGACACGGAGGACAGCAGGGGTAATATGGCTTCTGCGTGAGAACAGGTGAAAAAGACTAGGATTCTTTAACATGGAAAATGTGACTGGAGTGGAGGTATGACCTAAAAAGTCATTGATTGATAGAGGGAAAAGGGTATAGGTAGCAGTGCCTGGTTGTTTATACGAGAAGTAGAGGACATACGTTGAAATTATTTGAGACTAAGATTAAAGCAAGTGAAAACCTTTTTCACTAAGCATAAATTGTGGCTAACATTGCCACACATTTCTGCGGATGTTTGCATATAAATGAGTTCAAAAAGGACAGGGGCAAAGATGACTGTTAAACTTTGGGGTCTGCATTCACCTGTTGTCTTAGAAAATCCATATGGCATAGTCTGCCAGATCTGGGTAAATGTATCAGCATAAGGATCACAAAGATCAATTTAAAGCTATCTTACCTAAACATTTCTTCTGAATCTATCATCTTATAGTCCCTGGCATGATGGAGATATTTAGCTTTTCACATTAATTATTTATTTCTATTTAACATCTATTTCCATTATTTTAGAGCAAATAAATACAAATGCCACCTGCCCCCCACCATACACAATGGAACCCATCCTAGAGTCATGCCAAACTTAGTGGAGAGATGGGGAGGGAGGGAAAGAAATAAAATTTGAAACATGGGGCTTTTAAAACTTGTTCTAATATAAATATTTCAATCTTTCATTCTTAGTCATTTTTAAACTATTTTTTTCAAACTAATTGTTTAAATGTTTAAAAATTAATTACCAGATTAACAAAAAACATTAATTTTCAATGAAACAATATTAGTTCTAAAACCAGAAAAAATGAGCACTACAAAAACCTTTGCTCTTGGTATTTATGGAATGTTAGATCAGCAGGCAGTAATGAGTACTAAAACTCAGATGGTCAGAGAGCTACATTTGTCATGTCTACATGCGTCTCCGGATTGGCGGCTGGGAACACTGAGATACAGGAAAACACATTTTGACATTTCCTTTAGCTGTAACTATCTCTGCGAGAAAAGGAAGGTTTGTCTTGAAACGTTCTGCCATAAGGTGTATATAATAACCCTAATGATACCTAGTATTAATATTATTATGTATGTATTATATATTATTTTATTATATCATATATAATATTTTTAATTATTTTAAACAAGGAATTCGCTTTACTTAATGGTACGTGTGTATATATTCATCTTGGGAGGAAAAGTGGGAAGAGAAAGGGTGAATGTTTCCAAAGTTATACAGAAAAGGACAAGGTTTCTCACCTGCAAGAAGAAATAAAGGCCAAGACTTGCTAAAAAAGCAACCTGAAGAGGAGCTCCCTAGGCTGTAATTAGGCATCTGTCTGCGTTGCTGTGGTGCCAGGCACCTACAAGAAATCATGTTGAGAGGCTGGTTGCTCAGCACTCTTCAGAGCAAACAAGTGCCTAAATATGGCCTTTGGGAACCCAGACTGAGGCAGCTATATCCAAGATTCTCATCCAAAATGCAGCACCCTTTGTAAGAAGTTTCTGACAACATTTGGTCATGGTGATGTCTTTCATGATTTTGATTGGGAAAAAAAAAAGTTACGTTTTGAGACTTCTGAAAATTAAAAGTTTATTTTTTCTAAAAAATCTCATTTGCAAAATTGTCAGTCCTAGAAACACATCTCAACCTTTAAAGGACAAGCGCCTCTACCTTGTGAAAGTGTACTTTCAGTGTTGGTTTTCAAAGTTCAGATCAAGCAATGCTGCCAAGATATACCCTTCTGCCACAAATAATTCACAGATTCCAACTCACTGGAGAATCCAAAAGCTTTGTCTTATGCCAGTGTCACTTCAGCAGTATGTTCCTGGACTGAGGATTAAGTTTGCTAAAGCAAAAAAAATGCCGATCAGCCTGATCTACTGCAGTGGTACCACCAGACATAAAGATGATTCATCAGTGTTCCTTCTCTAATAGTAACTATCTCAAGTGGGCAGTAAAGAATGACCAAACTGACTATCAGATGGGAAAGCGCAGAAGTTGGAACGGTATTTGCCTTGCTCACTCTGTACTTGACTCTGTGTCCATGTGTTCTTGCCTAGAGTTGCAGGGGTTGCTCGAGCATTTAATTACTTGAATCCCAATGAGCTGGAACTGCTTGGTTCAGGAGATAGCATAATAAAAGTATTCTCCTGAGGTGGCTATATCATTTTTTTTAAGCTTTACTGACGAGCTAGAAATAGTCACAGATTTTAAGTGTTGCCAATGATTATATTCAAAAAACATGGAAAACACGAGCCTACATTTTCTGCTACACCCATGTTCCTCTGAGAACAGCAAAGGAAGGGAGTGTGGGCTTCCCAGAGAGCTGCTTAATTATCTGGCTGACTACACACCAGCTTTGGCTTTGTCATGGCCACTGTTATAAGCTGCACCAGTTGATAAGGTCCCAAAAGGGGACAGCCTGGGACTAAGCCCTCCCATTCCTGTATCACTGCATAATTAGGTCAAGAAATGGGAAGACTGGCTTCACATTAGCTGACATTGTTGAATGCCTGAAGTAAGTACACAGACTGTACGTGTCTTGCCAATATCAAGGTGGCAAGAAGGACTAGAGTAGCCAAGAAACTCAGGGAAGAAGGAAATGTAAAAATAGTATGCACTTGGATTGTGTATTTCCCACATATTTGAGGAAAATGGATGTCTTCCAGCTTTGTGTATGAATGGTGTCACTGGGGTATCTGGTATCCAACTAAGCATGCAGCTACCATGTGTCAGTAACTATAAATGACATAATTCTCTCTCAACTTTGCTACTTCACAGTGTTTGTGTGGGTTTTTCAGTTCTTTGTTGCTTTTATTTTTAAACTAGTTTCTCCCCTGTAATTTGCATGAGATGGTAAAGGTTTTCCATGCGATAGAAGTGCATGGACTTTGGATACAAATCCAACTAGAGAAAAACATCACCAAAGAAATCTGGATAGTCAGTGACTCATGTAAATTACAGCTTGACATTTGAGCATGCAAGATGATTCGTGGGATGTGGCTTAAAAAAAATCCCAATTTTCTATGTCTCTTTATAGAGAAGGCTGTCAAGTCTGGAATAGAATATATGATTTATTTTTATTTCAGGGTAGAAATAGCCTTTTTGATTTTCAGTATGCAATGGATGAGCACTCGCCAGTGCATATTTACACAAAGCCAAAAAAAGAGAACATACTTGAGCCAAACAGGAGCAGAACTCCAGTTACAGGCCCTCATTTTTCTCTGCAGCATGATTTATATTGATACGTTCATTTTGCTAAATGGCAAAACTTTGTATTTTTGCACTAGTTTAAGTAAGGAAAGGTCGAACTGTTGGAACCCGTATATTCTGACTTAGGGAAGTAGAATGGGAATAAGAATTCTCCCCTTATATATGAATAATTATCTTCAGTTTTCTACTTAATTATACATTATGAACTATGTAAATATGACCCTTTTTGCCAACTGGGAGATCATCTGAGCTGTGGCTTGA
This sequence comes from Falco biarmicus, assembly GCF_023638135.1. Lineage (NCBI taxonomy): Eukaryota > Metazoa > Chordata > Aves > Falconiformes > Falconidae > Falco > Falco biarmicus. The sequence continues at coordinate 111,004,892 of NC_079289.1, read as the reverse complement.
CAAGCCTTATTTATAGCATGGTATTCTTTTACTTTAACTGTTCAGTTTTCTGGGATTACCTTCTGCTTGAGATCAAGTATGTTCTCACTGGGTTTGCACCTGAAAAGGAGGTGCATGATAATCAGTGCTAAGTTTGAAGACTGGCAAAAAATAACAAAATAAGCTCTCAATGTTCCTCATATTGCTTTCATCTCTCCTGGGGAGGGAAGGTGGGTAGGAGAAGGCATAATAAGCCCTTGAAGATTTGACCGATACTTAATCACACGATTAAATATCATAATCACACACAAGTGTACTCTTATTCAAGCCATGAGACACATTACATCCAGCTTGTGTGAGAGGCACTTTTAGTACCTCTCTCCTTTTTCTGTTCCTTGACTTTAGCTCTAATCAGGATAGGATCAAGCAGAAACTAGAGGTTCTCCTTTGCATCCATTCACAAATTGGACAACCCTCTGTATGTTACATTGGCTCCACTGAAGGATGTATGTACACATATCAATACCCTCAGGAGCACTGTTTGCAATGTGCAGGTTTTAGACCAAGAGTAGCTATTCTAGGTACCATAGCTCAAGGAGGCCACCTATTGCCCCTAACTAGTCTCAGATTGGTCGCACCTGTCATCTTTTTCACCAGCTTTAAATGCAAATGTATCGAAGAAGTACCAAAAAGTGAGATTATATCCCTCGTGCTTCTGAACTGATTATTCAGAGCTGTATGGTTATCCGCTCCTTTTCTGAAGAAGATACATGGAGTTCTTGGGTAGAACTTGGCTCAAACCTTGTGTTACAGCACATACAAACCAATCCATAGGGTTTTGCACAAGCGTGTAGTAAATTACTGTCAGAAGCAGAGAGAAATAGAGGAAAAATGGTGATAAGCCTCACACGTTCTTGTTATAATCGCCTCCTAGAGTTACTCCTCTGCTGATAAGGTTTATGTGCTGCTTCTCCCTCCAAGCTCTGCTTAAATTCCTAGCTTAACCATATGTGCCTTTTTTTTTTGGTTAACAGTGTGATTTGATGCTGCTAGTAGCATTATTTTACTGTCATAGAAGTCTACATGGAGAGTGGGAGGTGATAATGCTGTGCAGCGCAACCTTGCAGAGCAAAGTTTCCTTAATATATTCACTTTCACTTCTAATACTGTTTTGGAAAGACAAATATCATAATCCAGGGATAATTAAGAGGCTAGACTAATTCTGTCATGTCAGTGTTTTCTTAATCTGCCCCTAATAAGATTAAACACCTTAATTTAGAGGTTATTGATGTTGCAGGTTGCAGAACTCCAAGGGAGCTGTTACAGCCTATCATATCATAGGGGTTGTTGTGATATTAATGGCTGTTTATAACTTCAAATATTTTGCCAAGAGTAGAGAGAGTATTTTGGGAATGAAGGAATCCAAAAGTATGTTTTAGCAGAAAGAAAAATTAAAGCACCTGGTTGTCAGGATATTATCTATACTGGCTCACTTATCTTTTGGGGATCGAGGTCACTAAAAGTGTTTTCTTAAAGTTTGCTGATAAAATTTTGACTACTGTAATGCCTGTTTGTGTGTGTGTGCATATATATATACACACAGACAATATCTATACGCTCTGCTACTTATGCTTAAAATGCGAGAACAATTTTCTTAAGAAATTTATGCAACTTAGTGACATACAACGAGTTGCACTGCAAATATTAGTAAAAACAGAAAGTAATTTAATTAGAGAACCCACTTGCTGTTTGCTTTTTATTTCAAAATCAGTTATACTCACAATTCTTTTGGTATAGTTATTGGCAACAGCTAGTGTCTAGGAGGACTATTTTAAACTTGGAATTTATGTTTTGTAGCCAATCCTGACTCACAAAACATAGTTTGCACCATACTTTGATCACAGGCTAATTGTGTGTTGCTAATGGGTTTTTATGAAATAAAACCACAAATGATACCTCAGGATGTGTCAGGAAAAACCTTCTAGTGAAGATGAAAAACTAGAAAACTGCATCAGCAAGTAGGGCCAAGTTTTATTTTTATCTCTGCCCCAAAATACATTGGAATAATTATCAGTAGCTTTAAAAGATGTTCTAATTTCGTGATTTTGTTAATTCTCTTCCACCAATTTATTTTTTCTCTTGAACAGAACAATATGTTTTTAAGGCACTTCATTTGTGAGTGTTTACTTCTGATAATGCCAGTCAGTTTTGAGCACCTTGGCTATGGAAGGTTATGTGCTTAGTCGTTGCTTACAGCATCAGCAATTGGCACACCACAGGTAGTTCTCTCCTGAATCTGCTTTGGCAAAAGAGGTCGTCACAAAGCATCTGTATTCTTACTTGGCATATTTTGTCAAGAGCTGTATTAAATTTTTAAGTTAAAGTAATTCTTGCTCTCATCTTAAGATATAAGGCTGAATTTATCCTGAGTGAAATGCCTATTAAATTTGTTTTATTGTGGATAAGTTTATTTCCTTGTGTCAGGTTTCAGCCTAAAGCAATTGCTTCTGAAAGTTTGTGATGTCTTATATGTGTTTGCAGAAACAGCTGTTGTACAACACATATGGTACAATACCTTTAAAATGTAGGGTCTGTGATATTGATCTATCAATGGACAATTGGTGATAGAGAAGTGGAAATGATTAATTTAGCTCAAAGAATATAATGCTATTCTTCATGGCTCTCAGACTCACACAAAGTACTGAATCAGATTTTTCCATTATGAACACTTTAAACTTTATGCTGTTATCTGCACAAAATGTTCTTATACAATATGCATCAATCACAGATGTTGTAATCTGAGAAATAATAGTTTTAACTTGTTTTGGAGAAAAAGCTGTGTTCTTTAATGTCATTTAAGAACTTGGGATGTTTTTACCCTTTAGGTTTTGTTATTGAGCTGTTAACGGGGTCGGGGGTGGGGGGCGGTGGTAAAGAAATGAAGAGGACAGGAGGAAGAAAAGACAGAAATCATTCTACTCATATCAAATCTAGGCTAAGAAAATCTCTCAGCTAATTGTAAGATGGACTGGCTACAGAGTTGCAAACTAATTAGAATATAAATCGTACCATGTGACAGGATACTTATTACAAAAAAGTGTATCTAGCCTTTATTACCAAATGCATTCTGCACTACAGATCAAAACTAACATTTAAATTCGGCCTGCTGACTCCCCTGCCAAAAGCCCGATTCTGTTTCCATAACTTTGCACATTCTTATTAAAATTAGAGTTTTTAACACTATAATTTTTCTCCCTTGCTTGCTTTCACTTTCATGAATGTCAGAAGTGTTTCTCTTTCATTTAGATGCCGATTACTGTTCTCCTGTTGGTTTAGATGGGATGCAGATAGAACCCTAGTATCAAGCATCCGCTGATTCTTCATGAACACCTTTTAACCTGCACGTTATCCATTCCATTATTTTTTTCACATTGTGCATTCCTCTTATAGCTTATATGTAAGTTGTCCATCAAAGTTGTCCATCACACACCAAAGCCCTTCTGCAGTTAAGTTTGTATGCAGACACGACACTGGGATGATTCCTGTCCTGAGAAGCTTACCCTTATTTACTGGAAGCTGATACCTGAATGAAGCAGGTGGTGTATACGCTCGTAGCCTGGTACTGCTATAGCAGGGGGCACCCACAGCACGGCTGTGATATAGGAAGAAGGTAAGTCAGGTAGCCCATATGGAAGACACGAAACAGTAAATTAATAATACTGAGGTAGAAACAATGAAGTGATACTAGTCAAAATAATACTTGGTTGTTTCTTAAAAATTAGTTATGAGATTTAATTGTTAAAATGTAGATACCCAGTGCCGATTGAGATGCCACAGGTGTGCCTGGACACCACCTGTAGCTTGTAGAGTCAGCTTGGAGGGAGTGATTCAGCTGAAAATGTGAACCAGGAAAACAGCATCTAGGATGAGACATAGAAATTACTCAAAGATGTTTTCCTGGCTGTAACTCTAGTGACAAGGATGCTGGTCTTGCACTGTGTTGACACTAAGGAACCATTCATATTGAGGATATATTCACCTTCAAAAGGGCCAGAATGGCGCCTTAAGTCTCATGCCATGAAAGACCCTGTACATGTACCTTTGAAATCTCTTACAACATCAGAGTGTACCAAAGGACCATCCTGAGCTTAGGTTTTGTAACATGTTAGGGTGGCTAAGCTTCACTAGTTTTTGAATGCTGCCAGTTTTTATAGCCAGTGGCCTGGAAAAAAAAAGTGCTGTTGGACTATTGCCATGTCCCACTCAATTCTGACTCTTCAATAAGCAGGTAAGCATTAGAATTTGGATTTGTAGACACAGCCTAGCAAGTTGGCTGTCTCAACTGTATAAAAAAACTAATAGAGTTGACATTTTCACTTCTTGTTTTAAAGTTTTTTTGGGAGAGGACAAAGTAGTGAAGAGACTTCTAAACGAAGCAAATTTTTAAAAAGTCCATTTAACCCAAAGGTTATACAAAGTACTGTATCTGAAACATGATAGTTGTCATGGCAACATTTGTTTTATTATTGATTGCTTGACTAAATAGCCTCCAAGTTCCTGTTGACAATTTCAGACTGCAAAATAAACTGGTTTAGTGTGCAGGTTTTTTATTACATGCATTCAATTATATTGCTTAGTAATTAAGGAACTATCACTCTTTATTTGTGATATTAGAGGTGCTGTTAATTTTTAATCTCTATTCTTGCTCACAATGCGAGGGGAGATCAACGTTCAGAAGTAAAAATGTAATTCACACTGGAGTGATCTCTTTTTATCCTGGTGAAAACAGAAATGCATGCAGTGCCTTCGATGTGTCTGTCTTTGCCTTGTGCTCTCTCAAAATTATCCACCACATGTCACTGGGTATTCCGGGCTTAGATTAATTAGACTTTTGATCCTCCTAGTGGTGATGAAGTCTTTTTGCTTACTATTCTATCTATGATTTCAGCAAGCCTCGCTATTATTTTCTTTTTAGTCTGAGGCTGTTGTGGAAGTTGTCATCTAAACGTGTTCATGTTTCCTATCTGATGTGTTCAGTTTGTTCACACTCCTTAGACTTCCAGAAGATAGAGTGCGTTCTCTCCAATTTATTTTACAGACCTTCCTGATAAGAACAATGAATTCTAGAAAAGTTCCTCACTGTTGTGGTGTTCCAGAAATATCTCTAAAGAAGGAGAGGAGGTATTGGAAATTATTATTGTGTCAGTGCTGGTCATGAGTCCGTGGCTGAAAATACTTCAAGTCTCTGAAGGCTGTTTGTTGTTAAAGGCCATCTTTATGCTTTATGTCATTATTGTGGCATCTCTCGTTTTCTGGATAAGTAAAAAGACTTAATATTTCTAACAATATTCCTGGAATATTAACAGGCACGCATTTCTTTTGCCTTTTTTTAATAAAACCATATAGTTCTTTTGCTGATTAATGTCATCAGTGAAGTAAAGGTCATTTAAATGGGTTTGCCAGTGAAATGTCTAGTTGCCATTTATTATCATCTTCCTCTTGATTCAGACAACAATGCAAAGAGTAGCAGGGCATAACACAGCCTTGCTTTACTCTTTAGCTTCCTTTGCTAATTTGTAAATGCTGATCATCACCTCTGTTTAATCAGTGTTATCATAAAGGACTTGGAGCGTTTTGATTATGTTGTTCTAGCACTTCCTATTTTGGGGGCAGGGTGGTGGTGGTGGTTTGGTTTTGGTTTTTTGGGGGGGTTGATTGTTTTTGTTTGTGTGTGTGTGTGTGTGTGTGTGTGTGTGTGTGTGGTTATTGTTTTCTTTTGGGTTTTTTTTCTTCCAAAAAGCTATTTCTCAAAAGCTGTTTTGGATGGCAATACCTTCTGTCATAAAAGTTATTTATCATCCTGCCGTTTACACAGGGATTTAATATGTATCCTGGGGATGGGGGTGTATTTTTCCAGCCTTCAAAACTCAGATTATTTTTGTTTTACTGAGCAAAAATGTATAAACAAATAATCCACATTTATGTATCATATATTTGGAAAGATAAATTATACAAACATTTAATTACTAAATATTTGTAAAATGGAGAAGAGGCCTCTACAGTAAGTTGAATTATCAGTTTATTAAGTATAAGTGAATATTGCTGGAAATTTTCCCCCAAACATCTGCATGTAGACAGCTATAATTTCTGTTCTCCAGTCTGCTATCATTGCCATTGTCAGAGTCACAAAACGCATACAACATCTCCAGCAATGTCATACCCCTGGCCTACATGTGCTGCAGCGTTTGACTTTGTTCTCTTCAGGATACCTGTCATCTACAAAGCAGACAGCCCGCAGCTTTCACAATCTGGCCATTTTTGGATCCTGTCAGAACACTGTGAGAGCAACTTACTCACAGGGGCTACTTGTCATCATACCAGCATTTATTTTTTTGTACTTTCTGAGTATCGTGAGTAAGAACAGAAGGCATTATTTGATAATTTGAAATAGACATTAAGGTACATTTTGTTTGGAGGTGCTTCACACAGCTTCTTCTGCATCTGGAAAAAAAAAATAATTCAGCTGACTTCTAGCTCTACTTTCCTCTTCAACTTTCCTAGAGATTTGCTCTTTAAACCTCTAGCATCAATTTTTGTAGCTAGTACAAAAGAAAATACTTTCAAACTTTAAGCAAGTCAAATCCAATTGTAAAATGCAGGTTAATGCTACAAAAAAACCAGAATTTACTAGTAATTTTCACAGAAGCCAACACTACTATCATTTGAACAAAATATTGAAAACTTACAAATGCTAGTCCTTTTGGAAAATATCTTGCAATTTCATAATTAATTTCTCATGGAGACGTGATACACTACTACAATGTACTTATGTCTAATGCATAGTTTATATTGTAATAATATCATTGTCAACGCTTAAAATATAATTAGTGCATTTGATAAGGTAGTATCAGGCACTTAGGATGTATTGGGAAACATGGTTCAACAAGTCACAAATATACATGTAAAGTCAAATAGCTCTGATTTTTTTTCTCTGTGTAAAAGTCTTCATGATATAAGGATGTAACAAAACTACAAAACAGAATTTGGTTCACTGATCTGGAATGAAAAGGAAAAGTATATATATTTTTTATATAAGGTATATTTTATACACATGATACATAGGAAAAAATATCATCTTCTCATTCTGGTTTTCTAAATGTTTATTAAAAAGCAAGGATCTTGACTATGGCTTCAGTAATATAAACGGGAAACCTGCTCAGTGGAATGTATACAGATAATTTTTTCTTTTTGTTCAACAGTTGTCCTTTTTATAGTTTCGTCTTTACTCTGTAACGATAACAAAAAAACTTGAAAAAGTTGGGGGTTATCTTTCTGACAGAGTAAAATGTGTTTAATCACTATTTTTTCCTGAATGATTTAGAAATGTTTATGAAAATATCATATTCCTCTTAAACAGTATACCTTTTAGCATTTACCCTTTATCATTATGCAACATTCTGTCACATCGTTGTAACAGAATCATAGAATGCTTTGAGGTGGGAGAGACTTCAAAGGTCACCTCCTCCAACCACCCTGCAATAATCAGGGACATCTTCAACTAGATCAGGTTGCTCAGAACCCCGTCCAACCTGACCTTGAATGTTTCCAGGGATGAAGCATCTATCACGTCTGTCTGCACCCTTTTCCAGTGTCTCACCACCCACATTATAGAAAATTTCTTGCTTATGTCTATTCTGAATCTACGTTCTTTTAGCTTAAAACTATTATGCCTCGTCCTATCACTACAGGCCCTACTAAAAAAGTCTGGGATGCATCTTGTCAGGTCCCATAGGTTCCTCAGGCAATCTCGAACCCAATCTCTCACAGTGGGAGGGACTTTGCTCCCCCGGTCCCTGCCTTGAGGTCCATCCACTTGAGAGGTGTGGGAAGAATAGGATTGCCAGTGAAGACTGAAGCAAAAGCATTGTTGAGTACCTCAGCCTTCTCCTTGTCCGTTGTTACCAGTTTGCCAGTTGTGTTCATCAGGGGTGTATGCTCTCTTTGACCTTCCTTTTCTGGCTGATAAACCCATAGAAGCCCTTATTATTCTTTGTGTCCCTTGCCAAGTTCATCACCAGCTGCACCTTGGCCTTCCTGACCTCATCACTCCAAAACTGGGCAACGTCCTTATACTCTTCTCAGGATAGCAGTCCCTGCTTCCACTGCCTCTGTGTTTCCTTCTTGCCCTTTAAGTTGGCCAGCAGGTCTTGACTCTTCCATGGCAGTCTCTGCCTTCCTTTCCTGATTTCTTACACAGAGGGATTAAGAGCTCTTGCGCTTTATGGAAAGCATCCTTAAAGATCTGCCACTGCTGTTGTTTCCTTGTGTCTGAGGGAAGTTTCCCTGGGGGTCCTATTGACTAACTCTTCGAACAGCTGGTAGTTTGTTTTCCTAAAATTCAGGATCCTGACTTTATGCTTTTCATGAGTCAGATTTCTCAGGACTGAACTCCAGCAGTACACGATTGCTGCAACCCAGACTGTGATTCTAGTCTTGAGGTCACTAATTAGCTCACTTGCATCGGTGACCAAGAGGTCCAGTAACCCGTCCCCTCTGCTAGAGCTGTTGCCTGGGATAAGAAGTTATTCTCAATGCACTTCCAGGAGTCTCCCGTATCGCCTACAGCTCACCATGCTACTTCTCCAGCAGATGCCAGGGTGGCTGAAGTCCTCCAGCAGGACTAGAACCTATGAGTACGATGCCTTTTGTACCTGGAGTAAGAAGGCTTCGTCAATATGCTCCCCTTCATGGGCAGCCTGTAGTAAATACCAACCACAAGGTTCCCTTTGTTGCCTCAGTCTCTAATTCTTACCCACAAGCTTTCAACCTGCTCGTGGCTCTTCTTCAGCGTCAGCTCATCTATTTCTTGACGTAGAGGGCAACCCCTCTGCCCCTCCATCCTCACCTGTCCCTTCTGAACAGCTCGTAGCCGTTGATAGCCACACTCAGTGACAGCACTACTTTAAAATATGTATAGGTCCTATGTGCAGCTTTGACTTCATATAATGCCTTTTCTGAGCAAATGAATTCCAAAGTATGTAAAATACGTGTCAGTTTAAGGCATGTTTTCAGGCTTATCTCAGCGCTGAAGTTCCAACTTAAAACCCTGTGAGTCCAAAATTAGAGCAAGTTAATCACAGGTGGAATTAATGCTGCTTAACGCTAAAGTATGAACAGTTTTCAAATACAAAACCTTTCAGGTTTTGTACATGAGGTTGTTACGTGTTTTTTTAAACCACTGGCTTATGCGTAGCCCATTTGTGGGCAAAGTTGTATCATTAGGAATATGCCTAATACCAGTACAGTTATTTCCCTGCCAGTGTGGAAATGAGCTTTACTAGTGCAAGCTTCTTTGTAACGATTTCACAGCAACAAGGAAGTTGAAAAACCATTTTAATAATACTGGAGATTTGAAAGGCATTGCTTTTGCCAAGCATGCTTATGAGAAGAGCAACTTTAATCAGAAAACTGCACTGAGACTTTTCCTATACATCAAATCAGCCATATATAGATGTCTGTAGAAAGAATTATCGGGATTCCCTAAGGAATTTAAGCATCTAATGATTCTGATGAACACCAGCTGAGATTTTCAAGGATCTCTAACAAGTCAGGTACTTATCTCCCATTGGCTTTATCTATTTAGTCACTCTCGGTGTGAGGGAAACTATTAGACTATACAGAGCAGATTTAGCTGCTCAGACACTCATTGAATTATTTTCCTTACTTACAGTTAGTAATTGTTTTGTGTTTTAAAGACATTAAAAAATCTATTAAATTGCTGTTAATGACTACACTAATGCAGTATTTTTTCTAGAAAAATATTTTTTTCTAAATAAATAAATAAATAAAAAGAAGTAATCTAAACTACAGCTCACAAACGATTAATTTATATGGTTTAAAGACTATATTGGAATTATGTAATCATATATGCATTTAATAATGTAAGTAATCAAAATATGCAATTAAAAAAACTTACAGAAGGTGTCATAAAAGGCAGGGGCTAGCCTCTGAAACTTGGACTGGAATTTTCTATGCTACTGAACAAAACAAACCAGCCTGAATGTGATACTTTTACCTATAGTACAGAGACTTTGAAAGTAAAAAATGTTTATTTCACAGAGTGATTTAGCTCAGTTCAAAGACCCACACATTTAGGCTTCTTGCAGAGCTCTACTGCAACCAGAGACTGACAGATTAAACGAGTCTTTTCATTTGTGTTTTATTACCTGCCATAGTAGTCAGTTATACCTGATCATGTAAAAACATACCATAATTTTTATTAAAGCCCATAATTTAATGTCAAGATGTTAACCTTTCCCCATATTATTTCCTTCTTTTAGTTTTCTGAGCATACGATTCTTAACTGTACCAGCTAAAACCCTCTTGTTTTGACTGCAGTTGCCCAGAATAAAATTGACATTTCTTATAAAGATTACATTCATTTTACCTTTTTGAAAAGCTTCTTGAACTTTAGAACTGCCCTCAGCTTTCTGCAATAAATGATTGGTTTCACCTATTTTTAAACTTTTCATTTTTAAGTTTCAAGGCTACAATTAAAAGTCACTTTGTTTAACTTTTTACCAGTCAGAAGCAAACAGGTAACTCACAACAGATGTGGAGTCAAATGTATTTATAAACTGTGCAAAAAGCCTGGTATTTTCATTCTATAGAGGAAGCTCAAGATTTTGATAGACTGGCAGAAAGAATTACAGGTACTCTTTCTGTTGTTAGGCTTTGCGAAAGAGCTATAAATGTTAAAGAGAAGGTTAAACCGAAGGTGAAAATTTGAGAACATTTTTCAGCATGCTTTGTTTAAATTTGACAAAAATAATTTCTGCAGACTATATTTGGCTTTCACTTATAACAGTGAGAATCCATTCACTACTTTCACTGAAGGCAATGAAGACAGAAAATCAAGACAAAATTACGTATTATATTAAGAACCGATTTGTAAACATCAAACCATCTACATAGGTTCTTTCTTGTCAGTCCTTTTATCTGTAATTTACTCTTCATTCATACTTTTGGTATACTGTGTATCTTCCACTTTCAATTAGCAGAGCTTTTCAATTTAACTACTTAAATTAAACTTTCAGTTTAACAACTTACTGCAATAAATCTTGTTACACATAAGAAAAGCAGTTTGCTTGACCAAAAGCTCTAACTGTTAAGAAAATGAGAAACTGCTGATACTTTATGATACTTGCTCGAATTCGATAGCTACTTATATGGAATATAGTCAAGCCTGTTACATGATACTTTCAGTATTTTTCTTATACATACACTCATAATCATGAATGCTATCTGCACATAAGCCTCACTGGGTAGTGATAATCTCCTCTAAATAAGACAAGATGATACCTTAAAACCCATAAAGAATTGTATTTAACATTTTTATCCTCCCAGGGCTATGCTGAGAACAGAAATTAGTGCATGCTCTCAGACAAATTGCATTAAACCAAATGGGATCTTGAATAAAAATAATATTATTTAAGTTATAAAATGTTCTACTTGAAAATGTTTAATCCAAATTACTTATTTTTAGCACTGCCAAGAGCAATACACAGTATATCTACAACTGCACTACCGAATTTCTATTTAAAGCTGAATAAAATGCATCTGCACTACTGCTTTGATACAGATTACATGTACATGTGTGGACATATATATGTGAGCATATGTGTATCTGTATGGTATTCTCAATGTGATGCACAGAAGTTCATAAGCTTAAAAAGCATGGCCAAGTAGGACTTACACCAGCAGTTAAGAAGATGAGAATATGCCAGTTATTTCCAGCAGAAGGTAATAGACCGACATGAGAGATGTGATTGATAGCTGATACATAGGATCTGTGGCATGGAGCACGCCACATGTGCCAGCCACATGGCACAACGAGCACTCTGAGAGCTACAGCTCTCACCACACCACACTTACAACAATAAAGGCATCTCTTAATACTAAAAAGATAAATGTATTTAGTTCTGTGGATGCTGTTGTATAGCAAAACTTTGAATGGCTTCTTTGTACGAGTTGAAATATACATTTATGAGTAGTAAAATTATATTTAACTGACATCTTTTTTACAACTGAGAAGTCTATTAAGAAAATGTCAGGGTATACAAACCAAACATATATAAGAGAGAATGACTGCTCTCTCTTAGCGTGTGCAGGAGACGTCAAAAACAGGCAGCTGTATCTTAATTTCCATTATGCTAAGACCCTTCTACGGTCTGTCTCAAAGTGAGGGAACTTTTGCCATGGCCTAGAAAAACCTCTTTGTGCGATAAACTTCCCACTCAGCGAAGTGTATAATTATGGCATTTTTTTTCCTGAGATTCCTCCTCTTCCCCATCTGATGTCCTAGGAGAGACTGGGGTGCTAGATAGTGTGTACCCCAGAACGGCTACTCTGTTTTCCCAAGCTTGAAAAGCCAAGGAAGCATAAGAGCTAGACATGGCATGAAAACCCATATGGAAATGCTCCAATATAAGCACTAGAGAAGATTCTGTATGACTCAGTGCATGTGAAATATTGAAATTTTTGAAGTCAGCTTAAGCCCTTTTTTTAGGGGTAGAATAAAGTACAAATAACATTGACCACAACAGTATTTTTTTCCCCTTAACGAAAATATAGGATTTTTTTCCCATACTACCCATGGGGGGTTTTTTCAAGATTTTATTTCAGGTTTTCACTGAAAAATAAAAAGTTGGCTTTTTTTAGCAATTTAGAAGACTTCTTTTCCAGTAATAACAAAAGAAATAGCATAGGTACAGAGAATGTAACAGTTTGGGGTTTTTTTTCCAGTAAGACGTGTGAAGCAAAAGAGCTAAAGCTCTGCTTTTGCCTCCTTGACATGGATAAACTTTCACAAATACAAAATAATATAGGGTTAAACCAAAGAAGAGTATAGAGTGAACAGAGGCAAGGCCAGTTCAAGGTTGAAGAAGGGTTATCTCACAAGTTTGATCCAAAAACATTTTAACTTAGTGGCATCATTTTTATGGAGTTGTATATTTAATAAATTAAATAGCATTACAAAAGTAATCATTATTGAAGGGCAGTGAAAAAGGAAAGAACAAAATACAAGACACTTGTAATCGGTATATTTAGTGTACTGCATATACATATTCTGTCCCATGTAATACTATTGAATGCAAACCAGTGCATGATGTTGTTCTCTGGTTACATTTTCTGGAAATTAGAGCTCTGTTGAGGTCAGTTTATATACAGTAAATTTTTTGCAGTGTGTAGCCTTCTAACCTCGCAAGATCCCAGCTGACACTTAATAAATGAATATCCGAATATCTTTTCCTGAGCTGCTTCACAGAATAATTTCAGCATCATTCTGAATTGTGCATATTACCCCAAATAGTTCTGGAAATAGATGGTGATCACTTGAGAAAAGTGGTTTTTAACTGCTAACAATAGTAAGGCAATTTCAATTGCTGAATTACATCAAATGATGCCATACATTCACTTCTATATAATTCTTTTTAATTTTTTATCACCAGTCATCTCAGTCATTTTCCAGAAAAAAGTATTTTCTTAGATTACATATTTAAAGCTTTGCAAAGAATCATGGCAAATATCCGCAACATAAATAACTTAATGGTCAGAAGTTTTATAATTAGATTAACTTTTTTTCCCCTCTTCATTGTGTTCCTGTTCAGGCATGTGAACCATTTTTAGGATGTTAATATATTCATAGATTGGTTCATGTTGTGTTGCTTTAGCGTTCATTTTAATTTTATCACTCATTTGAGATAGGATAAAAAAAGGCAAGGGGAAAGTGGCTGCACGAGACATTGGTTGCTTGCTTTCCAATTTGTCTCTATTTTTCCAAAGGCTTATGAGAAAGTATATGCAAAATCTTCATATGGTTTTCCAGCCCAGAAATTCTATTCAGCAATTAAATTGTCTTTACTGGTTTCTACAAGTTATTTATTGTTCTGGTACTGTTTTAAATGACTTAATACACAAAATGTCTGGAGGGGTCAAGTTTTTTGGCTTTAAGCAAGCTAGGTGTCATAGCAGGACAGGGTACCTTTACATACCAAGAAGTCACTTGGGTAGCACGGATAGCTTGTCTCCTTGCTAGTCTGACAAGTCAGAGGTCAAAATGGGAACAATTTTAAGTGAGGATCTGGATTATTAATGCAAGATAAATTGAAAACCAACTTCAATATTTTCCTTAAAATGCTACTTTTTTTTTTTTTTTTTTTTTTTTTTTTTTTTTTTTTTAACAAAACAGAAATGTCTCGAGGATAAATGAAAGATTGATACTGGAAGCAATTACTGTGACTGGTGAGCATCATGTAAATTTATTACTCATAAGAACAATTGATGTAGAAAATGATATGGTTTTACCTTTATTTTATTTAGTCAGGTAACCAATATTTGATGCCTTTTTATTTCGATTAGGAAAATGCAGTATGGATCAGTTACGTTCTTGTATAATCAACTGTAATTTATAAAACTGCAGAGAAAGCTGAACCCAGTAGAAATTAAATTCAGACTTTTCCATTGAATTGTCTGTTCCAGAAACAACTCACTTTTTTCTTTCCCCTTCTCTTTTTTCCAGCTGCTTGTCTCAGTTTCTGCTATATGTTTTCCTTATTTCTGGTGGCTTCATACAGTTGGTGATGCAGTCACAGTATTGGTATGTTGACTTCTCTATGTGTAGACTATGCTAAACAAGTTTTTTGGTACTTACTCCTACCTTCTAACAAACTTTCAGCCTCATATGGTAACCTTCTGTTCTTAAAGTTACTGTTACAAAAACTGGAAGTACCTAAGGTTGAACAAAATGATATAGCACGCTTATTGAATTAAAGTAAACATGTGATGAAACAAATACATACATGGAAGGAAAAACAAGGAGAAAAGTCTCAATAGCATGGAAGTATTCTTGGAATGAAATTGTCATGTGGTTTTCTTCAAAATGACTATTGCAGAAGCTTGTTTTCCATTTTTCAGAACAAATGGTATAAGGGTTAAACCATAGAATCCATCAGTTTTGAAGTAATGACAAAATTTAAACTGAATCATGGAACAGCTTGCTTTAATGAGTAATTTTGAACTTAGAGTGGCAATTTATAAATTATGCCAAAGGTCATATTGTCAGAACCCTCCTGCCTTTTCCACAGTTCCACAAATGTCTTTCTCTCTTGACAATATCATCTTGAGAAGACTTAGTCTTGCTTTATTACCTTTTTCTCTTGGCATCCCAAATTCAACCCAATCATGACTTAGAATCTGTTAATGGCCAAAGAGGGATCTCATCAAGTAAATCTTGAAAAATCTGGATAGAAGGGAAATTAGATTATCTTTGTAATAATAATTCTAAGAACTCCTGCCTTTTTTTCATGAGCACCCTTACTTGATCCTACAGGTATCAGTGTTTGGATTAATGCTGTTTCTGTGTATTCACATTCAGAATTTATGCAGATCTTCCAGGACTTTACTCAGGATCAGTTCTAAAACTTAGTTGTCTATTGTGGTGGGTTGACCTTGCCTAAAGGCCAGACACCTGGACAGCCACTCTCTCATTCTGCCTCCTCAACAGGACAGGGGGAGAAGATAAAACGGAAAAGCTCATGGGTCAAGGTAAGGACCAGGAGATCACTCACCAATTAGTCACAGGCAAAACAGACTCAACTTGGGGAATATTATTTTTTTTTTTCCGTTTAAATTGGAGTTGGATGGTGAGAAATAAGAACAAAAATGCTTTCCCCTTACCCCAGCCCTTCTTCTCAGGCTCAGCTTCACTCCTTCCTTCCCCCCTCCTCCACCTCCTGCTGATGAGCGGTGAAGGGGGCATGGGGAACAGGGGCTGTGGTCAGTCCATAACGGCTCCTCTCTGCAGTTCCTTCCTCCTCACACTTTTCCCCTGCTCCAGCGTGGGTCCTTCCCACAGACTGCAGTCCTTCAGGATGAACCTGCTCCTGCGTGGGCCACAGTTTTTTCAGGGCATATTCACCTACTCTACTGTGCGGTTTTCCATGGATGAAGTTTGGATATCTCCTTCAGTGTGGTGCTTTCCATAGGCTGCTCTTCCCCTTCCTTCTTCTCTCACCTTGGCGTTCACAGCGTGGTTTGCTATGCTATTTTTGTTCCTTTTTTCTCTCTGTCCAGCTTTTTCTTCCCTTCCTTAACTATGTTTTGCCAGAGGTGCCACCAGTTTGGCTGATGGGCTCAGCTGTGTCTTGTGGTGGGTCCATTGTGGAGCTGGCTATGTCCAGGAAAGAGCAGCCCCTGGACTTTTCTTACAGAGGCTACACCTGCAGCCCTGCTGCTGCCAACACGTTGACACTGACACCCCAAACACCTATACATCATCCCTCTTTTCTTGTAGCAATTTTAAGGTTTTAAAAATAGGGCTAGCTTCCCCTCTTCAAGGCTCATTTTTATTTGCAATCCATCAATAACTTAATTTAAAGTTGAATCTCAGTGATTAAGCTGGAAATGTGCTCTCTGAAGCTCATAGTTGTGGGAGGCGTGGGATTTGCTTCACGTGTGACAAGCTGTATGAGCTGCATAATACCATTTGCTATCCCTAAATGGTAGAGTAAGTCCTTATTTTCCTTACTCTGGAGAAAAAAAACCACACATTTGTAAGCATTGTTATGCCCAGCACTCATTGCCATTATTTTAAAAGTAATGAGACTTTTTTTTTTTTTTTATAAACCCAGCACCAATTGACTCAACCACTGATACCCATGAACTCTTATGCCGGACAGACAGGAATGGAAATTACATTGTCTTTGAGGATGCTTCATGTCATGCTCTGCTTATTGCTTTCATTCAGCTACCATTTAATAAGTAGGTAGGGATAATAAATATTATTTACTTCTTCATCCTAATCCATCAGATACTTATCAAACTGAACTGTGTGTTGTGAGAATTAACTCCGTGATCTTGTCTCGTTATTTATTTAATACTCTGATGACCAAGAGTGATGCTGTTCTTCCCTGCTGCAGGCCACGTGGCACCCCCTGGTACAGGCAGCCCCACCACACTCAGTGGGGTTCCTCAGTGAGTATGGGGTTGCACAGGGAGGGAGGGACTTTAAAAATAGTATTTCATTGCTGTGCACCCCGTGAATAAAGCTTAATGAGAGTTACAGCAGAGTAACATCACCTCTTGTACAGGTTTCAAGGAAGAACTTTGCCTCAACTTGGGGTTCAGAGCTGCCCCTGCCTCAAAAGTTAGGAGGATGCACCCTGTCTCTTAAATGGTGAAGGAAGCGGTGTCTCAGTTTAGTGCAGCATATCTGTTTTGTTTGGAAATAGGTAATGAAAATCTCCATTTTACAGGTGGGATTTTGAGTCACAGTGAGAGTAATTGATTTGTACAAATTCACATAGCTGAAACAAGGAGTTGCATCTAGATTTTGAAAACTTAAGCCAAAACCTTTTTCTGTGATCTGTTTAAAAACAAAACAGAACAAACAGAACCAAAACTAAAAATATATTGATATTGCAAATGAGTATGACTATAACAAACCTATCCATTTTTGGACATCACTTCCATGGTTATTAAAATGCCCTAAGATAGGTTTGGACAGTCCTTCAAATGTATATTTTTATTTGGATTTGTGTTTAAGCAAGATAAAGTTCAGTAGTGTTTGTTCCCTGTACTTGGACTTGTTTCTAATTTACGAACCCTAATATTTTAGCAATTTAAAAGCTAATGTTGTTTATATATGTTGGATGCTAATAATTCTGTTCTATTGTATAAATATATATTTACAGTGGGAAATGCTTATGAAGCTGAATTAAAGGCAAATGTAAACATCGGGGTTAATTTTTGCACATTTTCAAGCACATATCAGAAGAGAAGAGTAAAATTGGTCATTATGAGTACATAGTGATGAAAAATGGCTAGACACAATAAAGGATAATTTCTTTGGTTTCCAGAGCATAATGGAGTATGAATCATATTTAAAATTAATGGCTGAGAAGACAGATCATGATTTGAATGTCATCAGTAGCTATTTTACTCCTCCCTAGAGCAGCAACAAGCCTTTTATGAGGGATGAGTTCCTGCAAACAAGCCCTTCTAAGCCATCTGAAAGCTCCTCATTTATAACAGAGCTTTAGAAAATGTTTTATTTTTACTTCTTCCAGTGCTTGGAGTAAGGGAGACATACTGGGAACACCACCTCACTGTCCAGCAAGTAATATGCAGTTATATGTTTGCAAGTCATTTTTTTAATGCCACTTTTTTGGGGGTGACATTGGCAGCATATGTCCTTATTTTCAGATGGTGTGTGGTCCTCCTTCATCCTTTTATACTTCTGAAATAAACCCAAAATTAATTCAGTGGCAGCCGGCATTTTCACTTTTGGGCAGTGCTGCATCCCTCAGCCTTCATTTGAAGCACCACACTGAGATTGATGTTCAGCACCCTTGAAGACTGCTGGCACATTCCCACCCTTTGCCGAAGTGCCCGCCTGTGCCCATGCATCAGGCAGCTGCAGCCTTTCTGCCCGGACACGTCTTGTCTCACCTGTGAGAGCTGCTGTCGGACACATGCCTTGCTGCCTGCTCTGCCGGGCTGCCTCTTGCCAACCAGCCAAACCTGACTGATGCGCAGGGCACACTCCCTATAAAGCCTTTGACCAACAATACACCAATGCCTAATGTGAGTGCTTATTAATACACCACTCTGATAAGCATTTCTTAATCTGCTTATTCTTGCACACAGAGAATGTGTTACCGCACCACAAAAATAGCACATTTGGCAAGGGTGGGTTCTGGCCGTTAGCGGGAAAGGAAAAGGAGAGGGAAAAGGCAATGTACAGTATCTGTCTGTGGAAAAAATTGTGCTTGCCCTCAGCATTTTACTCACAAATTAAATGGACCTCAGAGTATGTGCCAGTACTTGTTTTAGTCTTTGGAGAAATAGCACAGTGGAGGGGGGCATGCTATTGTTTCTATTTAAATGAACCTTTAGATTCTGCTATTATATACATGTGGTAGGCAATAAGTAATGATAACTAGTCAATGATAAGTCTTTATCCAGAATGATAGTCAAAGATATTGAGCAACAATGAAACAGAAAAGTCTGGGGATTTATGTGTACATAAAGTAATTAATGCTTTTTGATTTTCAGCATCAGCAAGTCCTGTATTGAAAGCTGAAGTCTGCTGTTGGAGATCAAACCTTTAATAAAAGATGAAGTATGCCTTTTGTTTTAAAGGACTGTAGGTAAGACCTTTCCTGACATTCAAACTTTGTATTTACTAAAGCTGTTATGGGCTTTCAGTTCACAGGCTGTCCTTAAACTGGTGCAGCTATTATAGTGGTGTATTACCTTCCATCCTTCCCACCAAATCTCTCATGGCTCATTTGCCGCACACGATGATATTCTGTGAGATTGTTTTCATTTTTCAGTAATTTATATTACAGAGTATCCCAAATTTAGCCATAACGCTGTTTCACTGGCAGGCTCCTCTCTCCTCTTCATTTTGGAATTGCCCCTTGAAGGGAGCACTCATAAAACCCAGTCAGTCAGGATCCCAGTTTAAAGGACCTGCCATATTATACTCGTTCAAATCGGCACGAAGGCAGGATTATAGGCTGAAAGCAGGCATTGGAATGGTTCGTTCTTACAAGCAGAGATAGACCAGAAGGGATACTTTCATGTATAATACCTAAAATAATCGCCTGACTTCTGGTTTAAGGCATCATTCTTCACAATGCACTGTCTTGTAATGTCAGAAAAACACTTTCTATTGTATTTAGATTCTTCTTGGCATCTTTTGTATTTAGATTCGTCTTTGGCAATACCTAGAAAGATACAGAAGCTACTACTGCTAAAGGTACCTGATATTTTGTTGAAAAATGTTTCCCTTCGTGTCAGTACAGTATATTGTTTTGTAGGAGCTGAAATGGGTGCAGTGAAAGTTAAGGACTCTGAATAATCTGTAGCCTGGTAACTACAGCAGCGTACATATGCATTTACATATATATATAAAAATACCACAACAACAAAGTAAAATTATCTCTCTGCATGCTACTTTTGTACATCCTAGGACATGGTATCCTGACCACCATTCGGCAGGATTCTGTCCTCTTAGTGAATACTTTCTAAAACAAAAAAGAGAATATTTGAATACACATCCCCATGTTTTGTATAATTTCCTTATTGCAAAGACACTCGATATGCTTATTTTTTATTTCATTGTGATGAAAAGCTAAATGTGAAAACACTGGAATTTCAGAATGTCTCTTGATCCATTCGCTTTACCAGATAGGTTTGTGAACTAGGTAACTCTGATTCTGATGACCCCTTAGTTATCAAAGCACAAGGACTACAGGAAAGTACTTCTCTTTCTCATATAGGGAAGATTGGAAGGGATGGTAAGTAGGAAGTTCATGGGGACATGAATAAATGGAAGGCATCCCCTGGTATGGGAGGAAAACTAATGCAAGTTTTAACCTAAGCAGTCTAAACTGCTACTTCTAAAAATAGCCGTCTCTAGGCATTTCTGTGTTGCACTTCTCATTTTGTATATGACATACCTGGTGCAGCATTGTGCTATGTAGGAGTGGATCTGATGGTTTAGAAAGGCAACCCAAATGAAATATGAACAGCTAGTTTCAGTGCTCATAGAAATACATTAGAAAAACACTACACGGAAGCAATAATTTGAGATCCCAAACACGTTTTCCCCCCATTAACGATATTTTAAAATGCAGAAAGCACCTCTGTGAAGCATGAAGGATGGTCAGGGTTAGCTAATGAGGCTGATAGGTACAATTGCTGCATGCTTGATCTGTCTTGGATCCTAATGCTCATTTGGACATGTCTTATTATTGTGTGGGTGTTAAGTCTGTCCAAGCTCATAATCAATAGATATATGGCCATTCACAGTGTTTATGCCTCTATCTTAGAAAGCTGGAACAAAGTGATAAGGATGTAGTTTGGTACGTTCATACAGAAAATTTCTCATAGAAAATCTGAGCAAACTAATTGCTGGCATTAACTTGGGAGTCATATGAGCTGTGATAATGATACAGATAATGAAACCCATGCCTTTGGCCATCAGTTTATCACCTATGGGGTCAGCAAAGAATTTATTCAACCCTGAGCTGCATTTTATAATTGGCTATTTGTATCTGGGAAGATTTTGGTTCTGTACTGTAGCTTCAGATATCATTCATTGACTGTAAAATGGCCTAAGTGCATCAGAAGAAAGAATGGTGGGGACACACTGTCAAAGCGTGTTGGAAAACAGTCAAAACCCCATCATTTTCAGTTTTAAACATATCGATCTTTGAGATTTAGAGGGAATAGCTTGAACTGGCAGCTTAGCAATAACTTAGCAGATTTATAAAAACTGTGTATCTGCCGAATTATGATGACATGATGTTGCGTGAACATACTGAACCAAGTGGAGCAGTGCTTTGCTAAATGTAGTTTTGTTTTGGTCATGTGACTGCTCAATCTCACAGAAGAGTGGGAATTTCCCATCTTTAATTCTGCACTGGGTATCATGGCACATCACATTAATGAAAGTCCCCCTAATAACAAGATGCTAAATAGTCAAGGACTCTTGAATGCCTGAAGGTTAACAGTGGGATATTTTTCAGTTATTTGCTACAAGTTGAATTCAACATGAGATGTAGCCACAATTCATTCAGCCTGTGTCTAGGTGCCTAGTTGAGAACAAAATTTGGGAACCCAGTTTTCTGAATGGTAACATACGCGGTGAGAGCAGCTCATACTTGACATCCCTCCAGAAAGCAATTCAGCCTGTGTTTCTTTCTCTGCTAGCTGTATAAAAAGCCCAGGGAGAGTGTGCATTTAATTTAAGCTGGTTTTGCAAAGACTGTTTGACTTGGTCTTAGGTATTCTGAGTTTATTGTCCCAGGCATGTGGGTATAGCTGTCTGACAGTATCGGTAACTTAAAATGACACCCACAGCAAAGAGCTTGGCAAGTGTCTCCAGTCTCCACTGCAAATTCTGCTTACTGCTTAGTAAGACACAAGCCCCTCTTCCAAGAAAGAGAAGCAGAAGAGCTCTTGTGCAGTGGACTGTAGCCTCTAGAGCTGACCAGGGGTCCTCTCCCCTGCCATTTCACAGCTGAGACAAAAGACCACACAGAAGCGCCAGTTCTCCATTCACAAAAGCGTATGTCAACTGTAAAAGGAGAAAAAAAAAAAAAAATAATAGCCAAGAGGTGACCAGGAAGTTTCTTAAAGTATCCCTTATCCCGCGCTTGTTCATGGCTGACTACCAGCCTAAAGAGCTACCAGATTTCCACTAAGGCACTTCAGTAGTTCAGGTTAGATGCCTAACTGTGGGAGAATTACTTGGAACAGAGATGAGTTTTGATCATCTAGGTCTAAAATGTGATCCCAAATCCCCTGCTCACTGGTTGCCTATGGTGACATGTCTTTTACTTGCAGATTCTTCAGGCATCAGTTCTGCTCCTGGGCTTACTCCTGTTTGGAACAGCTATTTTAGTAGTTTTAATTAAACTCTGATCAAGATCCAGGTGATAATCACTTTGGTAAAAAACTCTGGATGCTCAGCACACACCCACAAGATTAGATGGCTGTGCTTTTTTTCTATGCTATTTCTATGCATCTTTGCTATCGTATTTTCCCTGGACACAGGAGAATGATGAGATTTTTCATCTTTCAGGAAAGTTTCATAGTGAAAGGACATACCAGCTTAGGTACAGAAGCAGTAAATCCAATCATTTTTAAACTATTCCAAATGTTTTTCCTATGTTAATTACAACAAACAAACAAAGAAAAAAACAAGCCAGTAAAATAAAAACCCAAACCCTCAACAGCAGAAAAGAAGAGCAAATAAAAATCATAAATAAAAAATTACCTTCATTTAAATTTTACGTTTCAAATTATTTCTGGATCCAAAATCACTTCACAAGTAAAATTTGTTGAAGCAGATTTGTGTTTTTCATGTAAATAGTGAAAAAACGTAGCAATTTTTTTCCACCAAGCTTCCTGAATCAGAGGTTTCCAAATGTTTCTTAACATAATAACTTGCGAAGCATTCACTTACTCTGTTTTTAATCTAGCTAGCTATATATTACTGATCTGAAGGGGTTCACTCCAACTACACATTATTTTATTATGAAGGTCTCACAAACACTGTAAATTTTAAAATAAGTCTGAGAGTTTGGTTTTATAAAAATAAGATTTTACAAAATCAAAGTGAAACAACTCTAACTTTTTAGGATTTAATATTGTTTCAAAATATGCTATTGGCAATAAATCCTCAATTCAAAAATTGCAGCTACAGCATAACCTAGCAGAGGCGTATTTCAGTCATGACCACATTATGCCAGGAGACAGGTGGATCACATCTGAAGATCTCAGTGAAGGTTAGTTATATGGTGGATCTGGGCCATAACTTTGCTAGGACCTTGCCAAACTACACATGCTGTGCTTTTTTACATTCCTACAAGACATCCCATGCATATTGTTGTTTTTTTTTTTTTTTTTTTTCTAGTTTCCCCAGGAGCAGCTGCACCGTCCCACTAAGTTCTTAACTAGGAAAACATGATCCAGCACTGTCTGTCCTGGCAGAGAGCTGCAGCCTACTCACTGCCTCCTCCTGGGCAGATTTTAGGACAAGGACACAGCATTACTGTATGTGTTAAAGGATTTGCTGTAAGCTGGGAGTGATACTCCTAGGGGCTGGAAATAAATGTAAACTCAATGACCAGGTGTTCTGGCAGAAAAAAAAGAAAAAAAAAAAAGAAAATGTTTCTGCAGATCTGTCCTATCTGCATACTGTCAGACCTTGTGAGAATTTTGGATTAATTTTGCTCCCTGAATATTTGCTAGTAACCGGAGGGTGACTGCTGTGCTGAAATATTAAAGATTTTTTTTCCCCCCTGTATTTCTGACCTGCAAGACAGGAAACTCCATGTTCGGGGAATTAAAGCAGCAATGAAGTTTAGGTTTCAGTTGTGAGAAAAGGAGAATTCTTGATAAGACAGTTGCTGGATTAAGTATCTGTTTAAAACTGAAAACAACTCATGAGTAACATAGGCAGCTAAATTGCACCATCTGGAGCAAGAGGCAGATGTTAGCATCTTTATTTAAGAATCAGCTTATAAATAATAAGAAAAGATGTATGGAATTAATTTACTCTTTTTCTGCAGGTAGCAAAATTTATGGGACATAGCTTTGTTAGTTCAGAGTATATCTACATAGCACATGAAGATTTGTGTAGACATCTGGAATAGATATTTCTTAATAATTTTAAATAATAAATCCAGAATAACTGCTAAGGATTAATAGGCAACATTGCTTAAAGACTTCAGGCTACCTGTCAGCCCGGACAGAACACAGGCAGATGCTTTAGAAAGGCTGTAAGGAAGCCTAAGAATAATAAGCAAAGCAGGGAAGTGAACTTTTATTGTGGCAAGTAATGAAAGTGTTATCATATACCTCAACACCATACACTGCATGAATTAGACGGATCCACTGACCGCATCTAGATAACTTTGTTTTCCAGCTGGTATTCTGGGCCTTTCAGCTTTAAGGCGGGCATTCAGAAACTGAGGCATATAAAAGTATCAGTCATCTTCTAAATTTTATAGAGAAAGTGGTACTTTCATAAGAATACAGTAATTTTGTTTTCACAATACAGATTTGTTGTTAATGATTAATGAAAGGGTAATTGCCTTTTTTTTAACTAAAAATTACAGGGCTTGATTGACAAAATGACTGTTATTCAATATTTACAGATGGAAGGAAAGGAGCATTCAAAAAACAATGTATATGTGATCCTCAAA
This sequence comes from Falco biarmicus, assembly GCF_023638135.1. Lineage (NCBI taxonomy): Eukaryota > Metazoa > Chordata > Aves > Falconiformes > Falconidae > Falco > Falco biarmicus. Next base: position 110,980,128 of record NC_079289.1, on the reverse strand, counting down.
ACCTTTTTAAGTTTCATCTAAGTTCATTCAAAGTGAATATATAAATATAAAGATAAAATAAGGAAGTAATCTATGTATATTCAGGCAGTAAAATATTAAGATTTAGAGTCTCTTAGGATAAAAAATAATGAATGAAAAAGACTGCTTTATTGAAACTTAATGTTAAGTTGTGCACTTTTAAAAAGGTCCATCTAATTCTGTGCAACTTATTTCCAGATGGAAGACATGCATAAGAAAGATTATACTCACAGAAAAAAGAAAAAAAAATGTTAGTGAGACCAAGGCAACCATTAGTAAAGCAACTATTGGGATGTTTACAGAGCATTGACAAGGGAAGATCTATGAAAAGAGGATGTCTTAAAAAAGCTGCCCACCAAAGAAACAGAAAAGTTTAGATTTTGAATATATGGCTATTTTCCCATGCCAAGAACTCTGATTTAGTTCCAAAGATATTTTATGCTCTGTACAATTAAAACGTGAATAAATAGAAATGTACATTATACTGCCTTTTCAAAGAAATCTACCAGCTTAATTCTTGTGACATGAGCTAACATACCAAGAAAGGACAAAATTATTTGCTCTTCAGTGGATCTTTGTCTCTAGTGAACAGATAGTCAGCATCAGGAAGCAGGATTTATCACCATCTTAAAATCAGGCCCTGGTAATTCTGCTTGGTGAAATTTAATTTAGATTTAATTAGAGATGGACTGGAGTCAGGGTACATGACTTCAATAAGCTGCTGTTAATACTGAAGGGGTAAAAGTTACCTTTGTTTTATTGGACCTCCCAGTTGATTACAACCCATGAAAATTTGCCTTTTGGGTTCGCTGGCTGTGGCCACCACAGGCTCTCAAACCAGTGCCTGGGGCAGAATTAGTGCCCCTATCAGCAGGGTGACAGGTGTATGCGTGAGAAACAGGGGCTGGTGATCTACCAGTGCTAACATTGCTTATAAAAACCCTGTCCTTGGGTTTATCTCTCACAGGTGGGGATGAAACTGCAGGCGAATAGCATCCCGCTTGCTCACAGCTCTCACTCAGCTCTTCTCTTTAGTGGTCCACGTGCTCCTGGCCACGTGGCCTCCCCACCCCCATGGCTCCATTTCTAACTCTTCCTTGTCATGGTGCCCCGGGCTCAGGGTACTGCCTGGCCATGGCTGCCCTCTGCATCGCCCCCGGCGTGTCTGAGGTCTGTGTCCTGCAACGCACTACTTAGGAGTGGACTCCCACATTCTTGGACAGATATTTTTAGGTATCAGTGACACGTCTACCTTGAAGACAGGGTTCTATGCATATAGAGCTGCTTTCAGGACTAGCACCTCTATCTAACTTTAGGAATTAAAGGTTCAGCACCAGTGCTGAGCAGCTAGAACCTATCCCTCTGGACCTGTTTCTAAACTTGATTTGTTACCTAATCCAGCCATATTTCACATGGATTTGTGGTAAGTATCTTCACATGTCTGAAGACAGAACCTGACTAATGTCGTCTTCTACTGCTGATTACCACTAATACTTTTATTTTTCTTTTCTAATGATTATTTTTCATTAAATTATCATTCTCTAAAAAGTATCTGTGTATTTCCCTATTGGCAGGAAAAAAACCTAAAAATCCCATCATGAATTGAAACAAAACCAATCAAAATCTGGGGGAAAGAAGAGCTAATAGGCAGATTGAAGAAAGTGGCTTAATATTCTCAAAGTATTTTCAGAATATTTACTTTTAAACTAGTATTTTTGAAAACATAAAGTTTTCAGTACAGCATAGCAATAATTTGAAACTGTCTTCTCAGTTCAAAAAAAACAAGTTAGAAATTGATCTTTTTCCTACGCACTGACACAGCATTGTCTGGTGATCTGAGAATCCTGTAATGTCACTGTGCGGCTCAGGAATGACTGAAGAGCACCTCCAAGATCAACAATTTTTTCCTAGCAGTGATGCTAGAAGTTTTAAAAGGATTGCTCTTGCAATATAGTTTCTTTCAATAGTGTTGTGTGGAACTTGAATATCTGTCGGCTGCTGGTCAACAGTTTCTTTCTTGTTTGTGATTATACCTTTTTCATTACATTTAAGAGCTTTGCTACAGATGAGTGGCATATGGTATTGGCTACGGAAATGAGACTTTAATGAGATATAGAACACACCAACAAAATGCATGCTAAATTGCAATGACACGCTTGTGTTGGTAGCATGTGATGCTGTGAAATTAAATTCCCACCAAGACAATACAAACAAATGCACTGCAGCAAGCATGCAGTCACCAAACTTGTTCTCAAGTTGGTCCAAGAGAAAGGGCAAGTGGCGGGCTGCTGGGAGGGAGGAGGGATTTGGCTCTTTCCTCATTCTCCTACTGATTTGCTGTGCAATTTTGTAAAAGTAATTTCACCTTTTTTCTCACATTTTGCACATAGACATAATGAGGCATGGTATTACTTACTTGAAGACGTAGGGATAAAGTGGTAAGTATGACTGCTGATGCAGAATGGTCTTCTGAAAATTGTTGCATTTATCTTACAGGCAATTTCAAACAGATAGCTAAACAATAACAATTACAGTCAACAGCACTAGACTGTAAGTGATAGGTGACTTGCCGTAACCTGGAGCCATGCACACTATTTAATTAGCACCACTGAAAATTTTCCGTTGGGGAATACAAGAGCCAGTCTTCTGTTCAGCTCAAGGAGTTACTATTGAGCCTGCAGAAGGAAATAGCAGTACCTCTGACACTTTGGCTTTTGTGCTTGGACTCCCAGATCACCCATTTTTTGCAAACAGGAGAAAAGTAATAACGCTAATAATATTGTTGTGAGTAGTTCACAGGGTTTGGAAAGGTTTGGTAACATCATTAGTCTGTCTTGGGAGAGATTAGAGAAATTAAATGTTAGATTCCTAGCCAAGGAATACAGATCCAACAGATATAATCTCGGCTGGCACCATTTGGAGGATCAAATGAAGCTATAACTGTTCCATTAAGACTGCTCCACTTGGGTCCTTCTACTACTCTCTAAGCTTCCTCTTGCCCTTCCCCCGATTCAGAGAAATAAATGTCAGAAAAGTAAAGTATGTAAACATCTTCTCCTACCATGCTTACGCAGAAACAGGAGCTAATTAAAGATAGCAGCTTTCCCCCACGCAGCCTTCCCAAGGCATCCTGACTCTGGTGGGAAAAATGTATTTTTAAGGAAAAAATTATGGTTTATCTCTTTATGAAGAATTTATTCATGTCTGTTTCACCTTAACAAAGTTTGGAAAGCTAAAAGTAAAGAAAGCTTGCAGTGCAAGTTATCAAGAAATTGCATTTTTCAGGCACAAGAATTTCCTAGGAATACCACTAGATTTGAACTAGAAATAGTCTCAGACCAAAAGATTCAATCATCTGTGAACTTTAAGAGAATCCAGATGTCTCTCTGAACTTTGTGAGTTGTCTTTTATATCTGTTGTAGAATTTAAACTAAAATCTAATCCTGGATGCAATTTAGAACAGGTCTGAACCAGAGCTGATCAATACAATCCCAGTTTTAGTATACCTGAGGGGAAAAAAAAATAATTAAAAAAAATAAATCTGATGAACAGCAATTGCATCATCCATAATGTATCTTTAAGATGTATGAACTGCAGGTCAGTGCAGATGCTCTTAAGATAGCTTTAAAGTGGGTAACTGGCAATTTAGCTTCAGCTAAACTTTAGCTAGCAATGTTAGCTAGGTCTGGTTATCAAACCAGATGCCAAGGTGAGTTTGGCACCATGCAGATTTTCATGACACCTTTAGCAGTCAGGCAGCAGTAGCCACAGGAGGTAATTTAAAGGTATCTTCAATATAGCAACATGGTTGCCATGCACACGTAATTGTGGACCATGCTCTGTCTTTTACTACTGATGTAGCCTGTTAGCTGGTTTGTGAAAGACGGAAATCTCTGTCTTAATGCTACTAGCAGAAAGCATTTTCTTGTACTTTGCAGAGCCAAAGGGCAAGGACAACAGCTTCTTACAACAGTCACAGAGCAGAAGGAAAAACCTGTTTAATTTGCAGTGAGGATTTTCAAGGTACGCTTTGGTTTACTTGTGGTTTTATTGAGAACAGCAAGCTGGGTGCACATGGGATGGGCAGCCTGTGGCTCCTGAGTGACGTGCACTTACCAAGCAATCTGAGTGCGCCTGGCACTGGCATGCCAAGGCTCCACCACGGTTGTGTTGCCATGGGAAGGCCCGGTAAGAAGTAGGGTAAGTAATCTGAGTCCGGGGGGCTGTTGAATTGAGATTACCCCTAACCCAGCTCACATTTTCTTCTAGCAGAGGAATATGTGTAAGTCATTTTAAGAACAACTTCGGACTTCCAGTGCGTATGGTACATGCATTTGATTTTGGTGGGGAGCTCTTAGGATCTATAAAGATTTGTGGAGACTTACCATTTTTATGCCAGCTAGTTTCTACAAGATAATATTTTTCCTTCTTAAGGAAGATAAATAAAAGGGTCTTTGAAATCATTCAGACAGAGACCAAGGATGTGAGCTGTGGCCTGTGTGGATCTGACAGTGTGGGAAGGTGATTGGAGAGGGAGCTGAAATAACCAGCCTGGCCTTTTTATTCGTACTTGCTCCCTCGTACTCTGTATTCATGCTTCTCTCCCTGATGGCACATCCTTATTTATCTCTTACCTTGAGCCAAATATATTGTGCTATTCTGAGAGATATTTTCCAAAGGAGATGCAGCACCTCCTTGGGATGATGGCTTCTGGTAAAAAGATTCTTTTGTTCACTTGGTTATGCACAAAGCATCGTATGTTTCCTCTTAACAGGTTTTCCTTCTAGGTAGAAGTCTTTTAACAATTGGAATTAGAAAGAAATTATATTCATCTATTCAGACCTTGCAAAGAAAGAAGTAAGATTGTCAGCCTTATGCCTTTGTAGTTTTCCCTGTTTGAAAGGTGGGCTGATGTACAAATGCTGCACTGTGCCCACTGCTCTCAAGAGTACCTGAATAATATTTATATACATGTATATTCTATATATATTTTAAAATAAATACTGTAATCTGTAGAATATATATATCATGTTTGCAAATGTTCCAGTTATATCAAGACAGTAAAGTATACGGTAACAGGTCTTTTCAGTCCATTTAGCCATTGCATTGCATGAAGGGAAAGATTATATACCTAGGTGATTTTTTTCAACAGTGAATAGTAGCTCTTCAATTATATTCTCACTGTCTTTATCGGCGCTATTATAATCAGTAAAAATCCTCATGTTTTTGCAGGATGGGGATTATGCATCTGTACTATGAAAACCATGAGTGTGGTACCTGGACAACTGTGTGCTCCGAAATTAATTTTGCTTTTTATTACTGAGAAAGACAAAGAACAAAATGTCGGAAGGAGAGTTTCCCTTATTAAATATTTACCATTCCAGCTCCAGAGTCAGGAAAGGTAAGCTCTGAGTCATTACTTTTTATTTTTAGTTTCCAATCTACTTGGAAATGAATGGAATGCAATAACCTTCAAATCCCTTTAGAAATTGTGAGTTACATGAAATAATTTATTTGAAAAGCACCGTGAGATAATGGAGGGTGTACTGGGTCTGGGTGGCAAGGTGCTGGTGCGGGGCTGCAGGGGCGGCCCCTGTGAGAAGCTGCCAGCAGCTGCCCCCATGTCCCACAGGGCCCGTGGCAGCGGCTCTGGGACGGACCCGCCGCTGGCCGAGGCCGAGCCCGGCAGCCGCGGGGGCAGCGCCTCGGGGGGGGTTTAAGGGGGGGGGACCCCAAAACCCAGAGCGAGAGCAGCCAGAGAGGCCTGAGAGCGTGCGAGAGCCCCAGCCCCGCAGCCCCCCAGGCCGGGGCAGGAGGAGGCCGGGGGGCTCCAGGCGCCGCAGCAGAGACCCCCCGGCAGCCCCTGGAGAAGCCCCCGGCCAGGCGGGCCGTGCCCCCAGCCCATGGAGCCCCCGGGGGAGCAGCTCCCCCCCGCAGCCCGGGCAGGACCCCCCCGGGGCAGGGGGTGCCCGCAGGGGGCTGTGACCCGCGGGCAGCGGCGCTGGGGCAGCTCCTGGCAGGGCCCGTGGCCCCGCGGGGAGAGGAGCCCGGGCTGGGGACCCCGCGGGGACCCCCCTGGGGCCGGCTGGGCCTGGGGGGCTGCGCCCTGGCAGGGCCCCGGGCTGGGGCAGGGGCAGGGGGCGAGGAGCCTCCCCATGGGGGGCAGGGGCGGCAGGGACAGCTGTGAGGGACTGACCCCAGCCCCGGCCCGGCCCGGCGCTGCTGGGGGGGCCGGAGGTAGAGACACCGGGAGTGGAGCTGAGCCGGGGAGAAGGGACGGGCGGGGGGAAGGGGGTTTAAGTTTTGGCTTTATTTGTCATTACCCTACTCTGATTTGATTGGCAATAATTTAAACTAATTTTCCCAAAGTCAAGTCTATTTTGCCCATGACTGTAACTGCTAAGCAATCTCCCTGTCGTTATCTGGACCATTGTATTTTCTCTCCCCCGCCCAGCTGAGGAGGGCAGTGACAGAGCAGCTTTGGTGGGCACCTGGTGTCCAGCCAGGGTCACCCCACCACAGAGGGGTTGGTTGTGAAACACAAGCCACCTTCCTGCAAATACCCATGTCCTGACTCCACTTTTTCCATATTTAAAATTGGAACACTGGAGATAAGAATATGATGGATTTTTTGAAATTGTTTTGTGTTGTGTTAATTTAAAATGATCACCTAATGCAGTAGTAATGATCACAGAGGATTGTTCTTTTGAAACAAAGATAACGTATCATTGATCTGATGCTGCAATCATAAGCTTCAAAATACATCAGAGATTTTTTTCAGGCCACAAGGGAGTGTTTTGATCAGCCAGCCTGACTTACTGCAAATGAGAAGCAAAGAGAATTTCACCCATAGCTCCTGCACAAACTGTTTTTCTGGACAAATACAAATACTGCTGTTTGTAAGGGCTTCTGAAAGTAAAAATAAAGCTTTTACTGCATCAGACTGTATGTTCACTAGGTAATTTTAACTTCTTTTGGAAGCAGAGCTGAATATTTAATTTCATTTACATGCTCTGACTTGAAATATTTATTAAAATCATGAGTGGATTCTGGAAGTGAATGAGAGAGATGAGTTATCAGTGAACACTGAGTAAGAAAACCGAGCCAAAAAAAAAAGATAAAATGCTCAAGTATCATCGACCCAGTACAGTTTTAAGAAGCTAGGTCTTAGAAATAAATGCAAAGAAAGGAAAAATGGCTGAAGTCTTAATCCTGTGAAATACTAAAGCATGCCTGTGACTCATGATGTGAGAAGTTTCATCAGAGGCAATGAGACTGTTAAAAAGTTTCAGAAGATGGGCATAGGCATGCTTCTCAGTCCTTCAGTAGATTGGAATCCAAGTGCCTAGTCAAAATCATTAATTTATTTTAGTGAGGAGGTAGTACAGAGTTTGAGAAGCAAATTACAACACAGAAAAAACTATAAGAAAACTTCTTTTCAACAGTCACGTTCGTCATATTACCTAAGGGTCAACCACAACTGAGGTTTCCACAGTGCAGTATAACACACCTCAGAAAACACTAGATGCTACTTGCTCCACAGAACGTGCAAGCTAAAGAGAAGAAAACATGTCATTTTCCTGCAAACACTATCTACCATTAGTTTATTGTCCTTCTTATTACTTACTCTTGGTTTATTCTTGATTATATGTTCAGTTATGTTGGGTTTCTCCCAACGCAGAAGCCTTTGGTTTACATTTCTTAGCACCCAAAACTACCACTCAATACAATTAGGGCTTATCCCAAATACTGCAGCAGTCCTGCAGGTGAGACGTACCACAATATCAGAGACTGAAGTGCCTTTTTTTTTTTTTTTTTTAAGAAGCCAGAGTGCATAATTGAACAGAGCTGCCATCACTAAAACACAATTAAGGTTGTGAAGCCCTTGAGCATCTTAAGTTGTGGCGTGATACAATATTTATCAGGCTTCAGAACACATAATCACATCTATGGCCATCCAGCCATGTTTTGCTTTTTCACTAGGTGAGATTAATCCTCTATCACAGCTTAATGCAGCTAAACTTACCCCTGCTGTATATGACACCTTAATAATTCTGTGATGGAAGAGTAAAGACTAGCATTGTACAGAAGACCGAGCCAATGGAATGCCAAGAAAACACACATGGTTAAGTGTTCATTTAGAAAGATGCTTTATTTTTTTTTGTTGCGTTAACGAATAATGAAAATAATACTCTGACAGGCATAAACCTATTAATTCTGATACTGCAATCTACAGGTGACTTACAAACAATAAACTGAATGATGTTAGTTTTATGCAAGAAATAATCTTTTAAAAGCCAGAAAAAAAGGCAAATGTACAGTTCATATGGCTAATAATATCTGCAGTATTTTCAAGGTAAGTTCACAAGTTTCCTGTGTCTACATGTGCGTGGGTTTAAAAAAACATAATACAAATGACCTTCAGTTAAAAACTTGGCAACTATTTCAAATTCTACTTCTAAATTTAACTTTGTCATGTATGCTTATTAAGAATATAATTCATTGCCTGGGAGTCTGGTTTGAAATACCAGTATCTATCATAAATGCTGGACAATTTTTCAATGTATCTGCTTTCAGACATTGGCACAGTATCAGCTTCAATGACTAGGTCAAATTCAGGTGTTGGCAAATGACACTGCAGGCTTCAATGACAGATTTGTGAATCTGCTGATGAACTGTACTACTGCAGTTCAAAAGATTTACGATTATTTTGATTTTCTGTCACATTTAGAAGTTGAGTCAGAAAGATCTTGTGAACTGTACCTAAATCAGAAAAAAAAACCATTGCCACCCTTACACATGGATTGCCTTAATTAGCTATTACAAGTGCTGTCTTGAGTTTCTGGTGTTTTTTTTTTTTTTCCAGGAAGGGAAATAGAAAGCATTAATTCTTCCAGACTTGTTCTGGAGGGGAAAATACAGCCACCATCATATTTTTCCTTAGAAATAACTACTTTTAAACAGAGCAGGTTTTTAACATTAGATACACAATTATGTTTAACAGGTTTTTGTGTGCTATGATGTTACTTGTTGTACTTTCATTTCTCATACATAGCACACGCATGCAGTAACGTCTGTGTTGCTCATCGGTCAGGAGATGAACACAGACACAATCTGTCTAAACCAGACAATGGAGACCAAATCCAAAATTCCTTCTAAATTTAAAAACAGGAGCTTTAAAACGGAGCATTTACCCAATAGCTCAACAGATTGAGGACTAGAGATGCAACTGGATTTTACAGCTGAAGACTCAACTTCCAGAGTTCTAGTTCCAGCAACTACCACAAGTTCCAAACAGTAGCTACAGCAGCAATAGAAAAGAGAATGCTACCTTTTGTATATAACCTAAAAATTGAAAATTTTGTTTAGCTGGAGAAGCAAAAAAAATTCTCTTAAAGTGGTGGAAATTCTTCCTATTTTCTTCCTAATCCTGCCCCTGCTGCTTCCTAAAATCATTGCTCATTTTCATGTTGCCCTTCAGAGAACAGCATGAGCTACTCTTCCTTCCCTCACCCGCTGCCTCCACAAGCCCAGCCACCCATGTGGGAGTTCCACAGGTTCTCCAGTCAGTGCTTTCCAGCCCTTGGATTGAAACCAGGAGGCGGATAGAAAAAACTTCCCATGTTAGAGACAATACTGGGAACCATTTCCAGCCATCATCAAGGAGCAGCTTAACAGGTGGACAAAGCATACAGGCACTAGGGGGTGTGAAGCAGGTAAATGCTATCTAGGCTACCCATCTGAGAAGTGATTGCTTTTTTCCAAGGGGGGTGGACTTGATAATAAGATCACTTTTTTCTGTGGCTGCAATGCAGAATTTTCTCTGTGCTAATCCTGGCACTGACATTGAAATTGATGTGTGCCCTTTAGGTAAGTCACTTAATCAATGTGTTTGTAAAATGAGGATAATAACGTTTCTTTGCCTACCTCTGAAAAGGATGTGGTAAGGACAAACTAGTTAATGCTGTAAAATGCTATTTACTAGTAATTGCAAGTATTATTATATTGCAGACTTAAACTCCTCCTTGACTGGTAATTGAAAGAGCTGAAGAACCAAAGAGAAGCCTGAAATGTAAAGGTTATAGAGGTCTCAGCTAAAGTGGAGGTGGTTAATCCCCTCCTTTCTCATGGAGCTAATTATGCTTTAACTAAGGCAATAAATATCAAAACAGTCTCGAGCATATATCTGCTCTTACTTAGAAAGAGAATGAGAAGAAATATCGTGGGACTCACATCTGATTCACTGTGTAATGTGCCACTAATAATGGGTCAAGGGAGGAGCTGGGTGCAACACAGAAAAATACATGTTCAGGCCTCTGCTCTGGGATCCAGGTGCACTCAGGTATCCTAAGAGCATGAAGAACACCGCAGATAAGACAGAATTAGATGCCCAATTAACATCGTTGGTCTTCAGGATTAAATAAGTGCTGTAACTTACCTTTAGGTATGGCAGGTTAAAAAAAAAGAAAAGTAAGTCCCGAGGGTGAGAAGGATGAATGTAATACTGTAGAGTGGCATGAAGTAGATTAGGAAACTACAGTAAACTGGTTTATCTGTGAGCTGTACCTTGAGAACTCTTCTGAGGCCTCAGATTGCCACCACTTCTACCACAGATGTGTCTCTGAGAAGGAAGGAACATAAGCTGGCTGCCTGGGGTGGCTAAAGGATCAGGTCCTCCAAAAATAATTCTTTTGCCATTTGTAATGCTACCAAGAATCATTCATTAAAACCAATCATGTTTAGTTAATGTAGTAGTTAAAATAAACAGCCTTAGGTTTCTCTAACAACTGTAGTGAAAGTTCATAATTTGATCTTTCCTTATGCTGAGCGAAAGCTAACCAGCAGCATAAATGCCTCTGGCTTTATTGGAACTTGGGGTGATATCTGCTTCATGAATATTACATATATCTCAGTTTAACTGCTTGATATTTTTCTGATGAATTTGCTTGAAATTAATCAAAGAATCAAGGAAGCAGAGAACCAGACTATGACTAGCGATATTTCCAAGAATATATCAAGAATTACGAAAAGAGAAATGGTGGAATTATTAACTGTGGAATGACCTACTTTGCCTATCTCCAGGTTATGGCCCTGCTTTCCCATTTTTAAGTTTTACAATCAAAACTCAGGGCAAACCCAGCCCTGGAAGCAGGTAGGTGCCTAGCATCTCTAGAGCAGCAAAGACTCAAACATACTGAAATCCAGCCATTTAAGGGATGCGCTTCTGAGACGGAGATTTAAATGCAGAAATAAAGAAAATGGGATGCTGTAGGCTCATCAGGTTTAAAGGAGAGCATCTCAGGGGAGTTCTGCTACAGCAATACGCAGGCAGAGCCCTGTCAGTCAGAAAGACTGTGCACTGAAGAGATTAGGTAGAGGCAAGGTCCAGCAACTGTTCTTGTCCCGTGGGAAACAGTACTACTGGATATAAAGGCACTGCTATCTGTCGCTCACTGAATGCTTAAATTTTTTTCTGGGAATATCTGGTCAAATTGGTAAAAGAACATGCTCAGTAATTTACTGTTCCTTTTGGGTTTTGATGGTCACACATTTACAGAACCAACAAATTTTAAATGGCCGTCACAAAAATCACTCAAAACAGCAATTGAACTAGCCATGCTGTAACATCTAGCACCAGCAATGTGCGAAGTGTCCACAGCTAACAGGAATATCATGCAAGTTCGGTCAAAACAAGCCAAAGGAACTCAGATTTCCAAATATGAATGCTAGTCCCAGATTGTGGGCTACTACAGACCAAAACCAATGCACAGACAAGATTTTGAACTCATAGAAAAGATTTGAAACAACTGGAGGAAAAGTTTCTGGAAGAATTAATGCTTTGTATTTCCCTTCAACACCAGAGCCAGCCACAGTTAAGTAGCTAAATAACTGTGTCATGGTTTTGCTTAGGTTTTTGTTGAAAAATTGGCCAAGTTCCAGTAAGATACTGTGACTTTTTATTAAAAGCATGAAAATAAAGCATTCTAAATTATACATGTTTTTTTTTTAACTTTTCTTCACCTCTGCAGCACCAGTGGTATATTTTCTTTGCATAACAGCCTCTTTAGCTAATCTTCTCCCTAATTATGCTGAGATTGTTTATTTAGCATTTCCCCCCCCAGTACCGTGTGCTTTTGTCCTGGTTTCAGCTGGGACTGGGATAGAGTTAATGTTCTTCTTAGTAGCTGGTGCTGTGCTGTGTGAGAGCAATGTTGATGGCACACAGATGTCGAGGGCTTCTCAGGCCCTGCCAACGAGAGGGCTGGAGGGGCATGAGGAATTGGGAGGGGACACAGCCACAACAGGTGACCCAAACAAGCCAAAGGGATATTCCATACCATAGGATATCATGCCGAGTATATAAGCTGGGGGAAGAAGGAAGGGGGGGGGGGGGGGGGGGAAGGGACATTTGGTGCTATGGCATTTGTCTTCCCAAGTAAGTGTTACGTGTGATGGAGCCCTGCTCTCCGGGGGATGGCTGGACACCTGCCTGCCCAGGAAAAGTCAAGTAAGGCTGCACATATTACTAATTTCTTAGGAATATGTCCTACTTACAGTGTGCCACACACTGGGAGGTAGGTCAAAAAAGTGTTTCAGATTGAACAGAAGTAGGTAGGCATTGCAGCATACATCTTAAACTGTGGTTACACAGTGATTCCCTCTGTGCTGGGGCGGAGAATACAGGAAAGGGTAAGTGATACATATTCTCTAGTCCTTCTTCCTTACCAACAATTTTCCACGTGTATTGTATGAGGAAAGAAGTGTTTTACCTCTGCCTTCAGGCTGCAGATGTCCCTGGCACTGCTCACCTCAAGCACGTTGGTAAGTTTTCTTACTGATGTGTTTTCTGCCATCAGTGATGTTGCTGCAAAGTCAGTAATGCAGCGGAGGGTCATATGAGGTTCACAACAACAGTGGAACAGATCATCTGAGCTTACTGACTCGAAAGTCCTGTGTTCAATTCAAATTCTCTCTAAAAAGAAATAGGTGCTGTTTTGCTTAGAACAGAACCATGTATTTTTACGAAATCTTTCTCCACTGTCCATGTTTTTACTTCATTGGATCTAGTTATTCCAGGCAAGTGACAGTTTTAATCAACAGGAAACTCAGTTTTCATTGATACAGCAGAAAGGTATATCATTGCGCCAGCAAAGATAAATTCACTGAGTGTTATGGTAATTAATAGGTACATTGGAAAAGGACACTTACCATCCACCTTTAATGAGCTATTCTTAGCACTAAAAGTATTTCCTAACCCGTGATAGGAGAAGGAGATTTAACCTTACCCTGTCAAACTTAACAGCTAAATTAAAAGTGTTACAAGATGGGGAATTCCAAGTCATCTCAATTATACTGCACCACATGAAATAATTATATTTGGTTACCCTTTAAAAGGATATGTTCTTGAGGGATAACTTCTATGTACTGCTCCTCCAAACATGACTACATTCTGAATGCACTGCTTTTGATTTTTAAATAGCTCACACAGCTATAACCTCTGCATATTATAACTGTGGATGACAGTATTATATTTACATTCAGATACCATATTTTTGGAGGATTTTTTTTTTTCTTAACTATCCAGGCTTACAATGTAAGACAAAAGAAATTAAAGGCTTTGTTGAATCTTCTCTAATGTAACAGAAAGTTATCAGAGAAGACTTTATACTTTTTACTAATAGAGCTAATATACAATGCAAAAGACTTTTTTGAAAAGAATGAAGAGAATAAAGCTAATCAAACCTCTTTCAGTTAATATGCAAACTTGCACTCAAAGCAGTACGTAAAATATATTAACCTGAAAGGCACAAAGTACCTGATTCAAATTTGTAATAAAGACTTGTTTTCATGTTTCTCAGTATTGAACAGGTTATAAAATGAGTGTAATTCACTACAGAAATAAACAGAACGTACCTCAGTTCCCCACTATTGTGTTAGTGTTGAAAGAGGTCTTGCTGTTTATGAAAAATTGGTCCCCAACATACAAATCAAATCATGTGAACAAACAGGACAGATGCTAAAAGCTGAAATACTTCAGTTTATTCTAAACATGAAAAACTAGGCAAGACACCTGACTAATGTTTTAAGTCGAATCTGCAAAACATTTCTAGATTTAAGAAAAACAGTAGACAACTGGTGATAGTTGTTTTTTTTTTTTTTTAATAGGAATATGTATACTTCATTCTATAGAAAGGAAAATAGAAAAACAAGAAACAACATACAAGCATTATTTTCCTGTTGTTGGTAGTGTTGGGTTTTTTTACAGTTATGAATACCCATGCTTCATTTTACAGAGAAGGAATGAGTCCTTGTGCAACTCCTTACAAAACCAGGGAAATATTTTGATGACACTTGTATCTCGTATTCCACAGTCCTGTCCCTTTACCAACATGCAATGAGATCATGGAGAAACCATAAAGCCTGTCTCATCCATCAGCATGGGGCTCAATTTTCTTCTGTGTAACTTTAAATTCCTTTATGGATATCAATGCCACATGACTTACTGTAAAAAAAAAAAAACAAAAAAACCCCCCAAAACAACACAACCCCCACAAGAAAAAAAAACAAAACAAAAAAAAAACCTACAGAAAAAAATCATATTAAAACAAAAAAAAAGCTGGACAAGTGATAAGAGAAGATAAACATGAAAGCAAATAAAGCAAGAGAAAAAACTAAAAAAGTATTAATTTTGGCAATTACAAATTTAATGAAGGCAGTAGTTATAAAAACAGAGCGGGCATAAAAATTGCTAACACATGAAAATAACACTGGCAAAATTAGCCGAAACGTTTTTTTTCAAGCAATGTATTACAAGTGAAACATGGAGCTCTGGAGAAGTCTTCATGTAAATCTTATTCAGAGCTGCAAATGACCCAGCATTTTAGACATAAATAGGAAAAATCATAGTGTTAATAACTTGTAGTAGTGCTAGAGTGGTTTCAACATACCAGAGTATATATTTTTGGCAAGCACAGAGATTAAAAGCAAGTCTGTTCATTTAAAAATACAAAAAATATAGATGGTATTTCATAGTGTTAAGAAAAAGATAAGAAGCAAACACTTGGTCTTGCTTTTTCCTCACTTTCAGGTTGTCTAATATATGCCCTCATTAGTTAGCCCTTTTAAATGTTAGGTATATTGGATGACTTAAGACAGATTGATATTCACTGTGAGTGTCTTTTAATGGTATGATTGGAGAAAATATTTTATTGTAGAGGAGGTTATGTTCCTTGAGAACTCGAGGTTTCCTGGATGACAGGAACATACTAATAGTTCACAGAAATTAGATGTACATACAAAAATCAAGCCATTAAAGATGTAAGTATATTTTGAAATGACAACTGATTAAAAAATAAAGGAATAAACAGAACACAGAACTAAGAAGGATAAAGACATTTTTGGCATTATGTAACCTATATGATATGAATACAGAGAAAATTTTAGTGGATACTGCTAAATTATGTGCTTTTCAGTCAGACACGCAAGTAATTTAAAGTAAGAGAAGCTAAAACATCCTATGTAAAATCACATAGGTAATACTTGCCCTTAAGTTCTGCAGAGGAAGATTATTTGTTCACAGGATGATGATCCTGATTTAGAGAATGACTCAGCTCCCAGGATGGAAACCTTTGTGGGTTTTTCTTGTGCATGTGTTGAAACAGATGACAACATAGGAGTTACTCAGGAGACAGCTGAAGGAGCGCATAGGTCAAGAAGCAACAGATAATTCATGAACTGTAAGAGCAATTCAGTATTTTAACTGTGTGCAGCTAAACCAGTGGAAGGAGGAGATAGAACAAATAATTCTAATAATTCAGACAATGTTCTCATGAATGAAGAAATATCTTCATTTAAATAAATAAATGTCTTTACTGCAACTGGTATAAGAGCCAGGTAATGACCATCAGAAAAAATGTCAGGGGAGGCCTTAGTGTGGTTTGTCAGACTAAGTTTTAATGGGGGTAATACATGAAAGACTTTTGAAAGTATTCCTTCATTATAGTGTACTAATACAGTTGGTATTTGACTACTGCTCACCTGACTAACCAGAGAAAGTGAACTGTACCACTGATAAAAAAAAAAAAAAAAGTTAAATTTATAGAAGGTTGATATTAAGGCACAAATATATAACACTAATTTTGCCTAGAATACTGTGTTACTAGAGTCAGTGATGACACAAAGTAAATGGCAGATGTGTTCCAGGGACTCAGTATACCCACTAGTCCACATATTGTCATCTATCCTACTACAATAATTCATATTTCAGATTCTTTGAGGAAAAAAACTTGGAATTAAACAAGACATAAAATTATTTGTAATTTTTCACCACAACAGAGCATTTTGAATACTTAAGTATTTCTACAGCATATTTATCTAAGAACAGTTGGTTAATGTTAAAAGAATAGCATACAATCAGCTGATTTGCAAATGGCCCCAACAGTCATGGATATAAGGCTTTTCATAGCCTGTGTCAGAATTGTAACATTAATTTTGGCAAATCCTGAAAAACAGAACAAATTGGAAGAGATACTGGACTCAAGTTTTTTATATTGTATATTGACAAATTACTAAATTGCAGGCAGACTGCAAAATGGGCCTTTGTACTGCAACATTATAAATGTTCATGATGTCTTCCATTTATAGATGCTTTCCTTCAGTAGCTAAATGACAAATTTGAACTTAATGATGCAATGACCTCCAGTTTATACAGCTTTGCTGACTATGTATTTCAGCAAAACTACTATGAATTTGAAAAATCAACCACTGCTCTCTAACCTGTCTTCTGGATTTTCCACTAAGGAATCACAGTTTTATATTGCTGAAACTACTGATTTTAGTAGAGTTAATGTTTGTATAATAGTGGAATAAAATTGCAGAGGATGGCAGATACCTGCTGAGAGCCCTGGAGTAAAGATATTGTGCAAAATTCAAACTAGCTGGGAATCAATGAGTGGGAAGCAGATGGTGTAGGGAAAAGGTTTAAAATATAACACTAAATGTACCCAAGCCTGAGGACTTGGAGCCCTCCAACATGACCATCGTTGCTGTTCTTGTGAAGACCTCAGGGGCTGATGACTGGTCACAAAGCAAGCCCTCTCCCTCTGCACCAGGAATACTTAAACTGCCAACCTCAGGGCCTAGAGGCACACTGGAAAGGTGACCATAATGTAAGAAAAGTTAGGCTTTTCTACATTAAACAGATAATTTTGACTGTTAGAATATTTACTGGACTAATTCTTAGTGCTATGTATATGGTATAGTACATAACATTTTCAGTGTAGCAAATCAGTAGAGAAGGTGGACAACCCCTTCTGTGAAGCCTTCCAGTATGTTAGTGAGCAACTAACCCTCTGCAAAACCTTTTGTAGGTGGAAGCCTATAGTCATCTCAGAAGACCAGGAATGCAGCAGGTGTGAATTCCTGTGTCCTGGCAGGTATCTTATTTACAGTAAAATCAATGAGTTTTGGTCAGCTCAGGTGATTCAGGATCACTAATGGTCTGATGAAAGCAGAGAAACAGTAATTACATTGCTCTGTGATCTGGTTGCGACTCACTCCAGGCAAGCCTTGCCTGGGTAAATGGCAGTCTCTGTGATGCAGTTTGAAAATCTGAAAGAAAGAGGAGAAAATAGATGGCAGTCAGAGAAAGCTGGTGATAGGTGGACACTGGATGGAAGCCCAAAGTTTGTTGGTACTTGTTTTAAAAACCACTGATCATATTCCTTGGTGATCAGAGATCTCTGTCTCTGCTTCTTTCTTTTGACCCGAGTACAGGCTTTGCTTTTATTACGGCTTATCTGTATAGGACAAAATGAGGTACACCTACAGGGGAATAAAGGAAGAAGAAAACCACATTCAACCCCTTGCTAGACATGCCCACTCTACTCCTAGAAACATCCATCCTCCTCTCCTTTCTGGAAGAAATTGCTGAGCTGAGGGAATGGCATACTAATCAGGGACTAAGTCTTTGAGGTTCAGATTCTTGCAAATCTGTCAGCTCCTGCAGTAGCAACTGCCTACTATTAGTGGATGTGTAACACTGAGCTTTAAAAGGAAGACCAGAATTTGAAAGATTGTATCATCTGGATGATCACAAGCCAGAAGAAAGCAGAGATGTATTAGAAGCAGAAAAAAGTTGTCAGGCTTCTGTTCAAAAGTATTGTACACAGTAGAGATGCACAAGCTTTGAATTAAGACCAGGGTACATTTAAAGAGCTGTAGAGGATGTCCAGGACACAAAAATGCATTTAGCTTTACAGCCTATAGATACTGGCACAGTATGGAATGAGCTAGCAACCTGTATGAAAGAAGAAGTGATCTAGGGAACACTAAATAACAATGAACAAGAAAAACAAACAAAAAAATCTATGAGAGTGTATGACTTAGCAACTGTAAAAACTTATTTTTGTCAGCATTTACTCTCAAATATTCTTCTTTGGTAAAAGTGGAAAAAGGGAGGTGACAAAAAGAGGCAGAAAAGTAGTCCATACATGTATACAGTGGTAGGAAATAGTGTAGTAAGGGAACAGTCAGACCCAGCACAAACACACACATGGAAATGTGAGAAAACTGGGGAAGAGATGTAGTACTAGGACAGTATTTCCAACTACCCCCTACCAGATCACTAACTGAAGACTGGCATATGAAAAAAGGCAATTAATTGCTTACACCTCACATTTACAAACAACAAAGTACAACCTGATCATTGGGGATGGCCTGCTGTCCTGGTGGAACTATAGGACAAGCGGAAAATGAAGAGCCTGGATGTTGCCTGAGAAGATAATATAATGCAAAAAGATTGAATACCTGGCACGGGTTGTGATCTGTGCGGTTCAGAAGGCTATTCTGAATAAGCAGGCAGAGGAAGCAAATGAAGTGCTTAACAAAGAAGCTGAATGATCAACCAGGAGAAACCAGAACCACTCTGAGAAGCGTTGACTTCTGGTGCACAATGCCCTGCTGCAGGAGCTGATCACACAAATGTGAGAAATACCTGCACTGAGTGTCTGGTTAAATCAGACGGGGCAGTGATATCAACCATTTCTTGAGTAGGATTCGGTGACTGAATCCAACATCCAGGGAGAATTTTGAGACATAAACAAAAGGCTCAAAGAGACATCAGAAAGGAAGAGTGTTTGAAACTGAGGAATGCTGACTGAGTGCCATCAGCCCTTAAACCTCTCTAATGGAACTGGGATCACATTAACTTAGAAACCCAAAAGTTATCCGCATATTGCAATTA
Source organism: Falco biarmicus (assembly GCF_023638135.1). NCBI lineage: Eukaryota > Metazoa > Chordata > Aves > Falconiformes > Falconidae > Falco > Falco biarmicus. The sequence continues at coordinate 110,960,867 of NC_079289.1, read as the reverse complement.
ATATCTTAAGATGAAAAATTGCATATAATTGTAAAGATTGCTATTTGAATTAAACTATAAATGTTTAGCTCTTTTTTACAAAGAAGAGATGGAATCAAAGCAAAACAAAAACAGACAGGGGAATTACTAAAGTTATCTAATAATAGGAGGTAAACTTTCTTACTAGATAGTTTACCATTAGATAGATACCATTACTATGTACTTCAACTTAAAGTAATCAGGAAACAGAAATGCAGCTAATTATCCTGGATATCCTCACAAACTCATACAGAGGGAGGTGCTGTAGCCTGAATAACTAACATAACTATTAATAATAATATTTGCTTATTTTATCTTCCACAGATAGCACAGTATAAGCAATCCCTTCCAAATGTATGCATTGTAAGCTGCATATTGCTTCGTTTACTGCATATTTTTATTATGATACATGCATATAGGAAAAGTGAAAGTCATATTACTTTTATTTTAACTCAAATGCCATGGCTAAGTTTAAAAACAAGAGCAAAATACAAACCTAGGTAATAAGAGACAAAGGATCCAACCTAAAGGATTCATCTCCAAGCAAGAGAAAATCTGTTTCTCTGTGTGAAGACAGACGTACTTCTTGCTAACCTATGAATATCTATATTCCTAACAAAAATGTGTCTCTGTGCATGGATGCACATTTATCTTGTATGAAGCTTTCTATCTCTACAAAATAGAGAATTTTGAGTGCTCTAGGAAGAAAAGGTGAATCATCAAGGTATAAAAATATTTCCTATGGAAAACTGTGTTGCGTTCAATACAATACCTACAGCAATGAATTGCCTATCTGTAAGTGTAGCTCTGTATCATTGGGACTGTGAAGACTGCGCCTTCACTTACTGAACTGGGGATATTTTAAAGACATGTAGAAAATGGTGGAAATCAGGAGTCCCTAAGCTGACCGGGTAACAAAATGTTACTTATGTTTATAATACAAAACTGTACATAATTATTCAACTAGAGCTAATCAGGTAACTTTGGAGATCTATTACTATAGCATTTCTGAGATCAGAGGTGTGCACATATGAAGATGGATTATTGAACATGATAGATGTTCTTCATAGTATCTTTAGGCATATTCCAGAAAAACAACACCTCAAGACATGCATTACATATGTAAGGATATTAGTTTTCAATGTTTTGACAATTGCTTAGATCAGAATATGACCAAGATGTGATTATGAAATTGCTCCAGTCACTGTGTCATTGTAGGATTTGCTTATGTTCAATATACATCCAGAAATGATAGTGAACTATCTCACTGTGCAACACACCCAGTGACAGGCACACATGCAATGTAAAGATACAAATTACATCATTACCTTGAAAGTAAGACCATGGTTTCCAACATCTACAGAAACCTGAATTTAGCTTTACACCCTACAGTTGTAATTTTAGTTGTTTATACCAGCTTTGGTGTTTTTACAATGGTTATATATCATTATATGCTTAAGACCCTTAAGTGTTACCATCACACAAGACCACACAGGAAAAAATGGTCATTTTCAAGAGCCACCATTCAGCCCTGTTAAAAAGCTTTGAGTCATCACAGAGTTTGCAACATTTCTGCTGGACTCACGTAATGACTAGCCTGTGTTAAGCAGACCATCTACCAAAAAGGGTAATTTTACCCCTGTACATGTGATTTTTTTGCCATTGTCATTGCTTGCCTAGCGCCCAAGTGACTATTGCTAAACCCATGTGAGCTTGTGTCTGTGAGTACCACTGGGAGAAAGGATCTGACAGGCCTGGGCAGTCCCTGCATGACCAACAGCATCCTTAACGTCAACTACATCTGGGAAAGCCTGTTGTGTGGTTGTCAGATTTCAGCTGAGAACCTAAAAACTGAGGAGTGAACATCAGGCTGTGTGTGGCAGATTGTCGTTAACACATATGCCCCCATCTGCCCAAGGAAGACTTTGTCAGCCTTAGGACCCAGAGGCATACCAGGAAGGGGGGGCATGACAGTAAAAGAAAATGCATAGGTGCTAGAAAGCTTTCTTTATAACAAGTTAAATTGCACTATTAATGAGGGTGGGGTTTTTCCCATATTAATCAGATAATTTCAACAATTATACTGTTAAAATATTTACTGGATTCACAGTAAATTCCTAGTTCTATATATGGCGTTCTCTTCTGCCTACAGCAAGATTTTGAACATAGCACTAAGGATCTTGTCCCTGTCTTTCTGTTCATTCAAAACACTACTGGTCACACCTGAGAACTGATTCGGGCAATTCCCACCGACTGCCATCAAAAACTAAACCACAATTAATACTGCCAGGACCTAAAAGACTGTCTGCGGAAACCATTTTGGACTTCCAAAAGCTCTGCATTTCACACATGATTTGCACTGGATTCATCTGCTTTTACTGTGGTGAACCCAGTGCACACTAAAATTCATGAATGTGACTTAGGTACTATGCTGCTTTTTGAAAACTAAAATAGTCCTACACATACTAATGGATTTATATTGACAGAGCTGTCAGAGCATTAGCAATATGCATCTCCTCCTTTCTTCTCACCTCACTTGACCTCCCCCCGGATTAGATGTGTTACCCTCCAAACCAATACCTGGCAACCTCACTTTCTTTTCTGAGTAAAAGGCCAGACAGCCTAAATGCCCACAGTGTTTCAGGGAGGAATGTGAGACCACGCAACCAGCCTTGAAGAAACCTCCTAGGTAAGATAATTTCTCAGAGATTTTAGGAAAGACCTGCCAACGAACAAGAAAGCAAAACTGCTGCTGAAGCGGTGGTGGTTAATTCTTAATTTGAAGTGTATTGGATATAAACCATACAATATTTGGCTAGTATTAATCAGCTGTTTAATACCAACAGATTGTTACAGAAGCCCACTGCAGTAATTGTGGGCACGTTCCTCTGGGACAACTATTCTGGAGAGCTCAAGCTACTTATTTGCTAAGTGTTAGAGAGAAACACACATTGGTAAGACAGTGGTGAGTTACCAACTATTGTGGGTATGGCATTAAGGAGAGAATCCCAAATGTCTTATGTTCTTCCCCCAAGACATAAACACGTATGTAAATACCAGGAATCAGCAGTATTGGCAGCTGCAGAAGGTTGGTACTATTGGCAGTAATCACTTTTGAGCAATACATATACAAGGCACAAATACAACAGAGTATATACATCCAAAAATATTACAATATTCCTAAAGCTTTTCTGTATTTTGTGTCTGTAAAGTGCTTCACAAATTCTTACTTGAAACTAAAGAGTTTCTGCTAAATTAAATCCTTTTTTTAGTGAGGCTCAGTCATTTTCACAACAAATACTGTTCTACATCTGCTGATATTTAATTGGTATCACACTTTGAAGTGTCTTGATTACTGTGTAAATAACTGAAAGATATTTACATGTTTTTGATACTCTGTTATACAAAATAAGGACACCAAATCATAATAATACTGCAATATTGTGAACACAAGAAGCAGCCATTATCTAGGGCATTCAGGTTGTTGGAATGTGTTTTCGTTTTGGTCTGAATGGTAAGTGCAAATGGCATTCCCATCAGCTGCCCTTACTGGAATTTGACAACCCTGAAACTGGCTTTTTAGTATTTCAGATAGTACACTAATTTTGATTTTTAAAGATGTGTTGTTATTTAAAGCTCCTGATACCATGCCAGGGCAGAGGTAAGACCTTAGAAGACAGCCTCAGTGAACAGCCTCCATTTCTTAAAAGACTCAAATCAAAAAATGAAACCCCCAAACCTATAAACTAATTAACAGATGTACTAATGGATTCTTGGAATGTTTGCTGCAGTTTTTAAGGATATGTGCTTTGTTCTTCATATGTAATCACATAATTGAATCCTTGCTGGAAGTGCAGTTTTAATTATGGAACTGTTACATGCTGCTGAGGTCTAGCTCTGGCAGCAGCTGTGCAACACTGACCATTTTTTTTCTCCTATGTATCTCACCTTGGAGAATCCAAAGATAGGGATAAGTAGCTTGTTTAATCTCCATTCCCCATGTTTGACCTGTCTCAGAAGACTACCAAGATAAACGATTTTTTTTTTTTTAAGGGGGGCATTTGTATTGGATCTGGATGACAACTATGCAACTAGTTCCTTATGGATTCTTGAACAAATAATAGGGGTAAGTGTGGCTGGCCAATGTGGCAAGATAAACTAGTTTTCCTTCAAATTTCGAGCTCCATTGTGTGTTACGTGTTTAACTTGCAGTAATCAGTCCAAAGGTGGGAAGCTGCAAAGTGTACTGTAACATGCTCAGATGTCTGACATCTTTATAAAGGACATAGGGAATACTTCAAGAATCCATTCTTCTGGAATAATGATACACAGTTTTTTTTGAACAGCCACCTCTGTCCACAGGAACACCTTTTCTTGATAGTGCCCACTGTGGGATCCAGTACAAGTACAGGGGAAACCTTGTGTTCCTGTGTGTCTCAGTCCTTGGTTGTGGACTGCTTCTCATCTTTGACATCAAAAGGTGCAATGGCAATAAAAAATGCATACATCTTCTCACATGTAAGCAAGCAAAGTGGGCCAACCACACCTAGATCTAAGAAGGCTTTCAGGAAAAGGAACTGGGAGGAGTTGGGAACATACAAAGGACATGCCTTGTGCCTTGTCACTTTGAGAAATTGGTAATTCTTACATGTTCTCAGCAGCAGAGTTAAAAATATTTTGCTGTCTTTGGTACCTGCTGTGTCTTCTCAGATGGATGAAACTAAGAGTCTATGGACTGCCCTCAGCTAAAATGGAGCACAGCTGATGAAATAGGTTAATGAGTACTTTGTGGTATTTGGGACCACACTGTAGTGTCCAGGGATGGATGTTTGTGATGCCCCATTTACGCCTATATTGGAATAAAAACTGGGCATACATCACCCTTGTCCATTGGACTCTTTCTCTCCCTGTAGGCTCGAAGATAACTCCAGAAAACCCTCACCATATACTGGGCAATCCCAGAACCGGTATGGCAGGAACCACACTGTAACTCATGTATGAACTAGCTATTTATCTCACACCTGTGGGATTGGGTCAGCCTAGAAAGTAGCAGTAGTGCGTAACAGCTGTAGTGCAGAATCCTGTACCCCAAAGATGACTGACAGGTCTGGAAGTGTCTTACAGAGCCAGGTCAGGACCAGGGTCCAGGTCTGCTCTGAGCCACTTGGTTTAGAAGCACCTGGAGCTCAGGAACTGGCTCTGCAAGAGCCACAGACCACGTAGATCCATTCTAGCTGAGACAGAAATCGTCACTGTTGATAGGGGAGAATATGAACCAGTGCCTTAAAGAAAAAAAAAAAATTCCTAACCCAGGTCCTACAGTTTAGCATCTCTGTTATCTTTTGCAAAATAAATGCAAAATATTAGTGAATCAAAATGGAGGCACTGCATGACAAGAGTAGCCATTTTTCTCCTTATTCAATGCCTTCCAGATCTTGAATGTTCTTTAATGCAAAACTTTTATTTCTATTTGAACTTTGCATATTAAAAAAACCCTAAATTGATATTATAATAATTGTAACTAAACAGTTCCTGCTCAGCATTTCTATGCAACATTTTAAAATATACATAACTTAAGCATGAGCATCCTTTGAAAACCTGGAGCGGATTGATACACTTCAGCCTCAGTGGTAACTGAGCGCCAGACACACGGCTTAGACTTCACTCCTATATGATCCACTGCTGTCCCGCAGAAGAGCAGTTACTGCAGTCCTCCTCTTCCTACTTCTGCTGGCAGCAGCAGCTGCCAGCTTTGTATCGATCTCTGACAAATGCACAAAGATGCATTCAGCTGTTGGGACAATATTCATTGTTTGAACTGCCATTTTTGCCTCCAGGTAGAGGACTAAATGGCAGTCTCCTGAAAGCCAGTCTCGGCTTTTGAGTCTCAGCTAGATCATGGTGTAACGGATGATCACAACAATATATGCCTTAGTATCTTTGAGTTACTGGTGACAAAGCAGGCAAATAAAATCATGCTCAAGTTGTAAACTGGAACATGAGTAGATAAAAATGATGTGGTTATCAATTTCCCAGTTCACAGAGTGTTAAATGTAGCATTTGGGCTTTTTCTATTATAGGGACAGGGCCTGTTTGCAGAGTTTAACTTCCTGAAGTTCAAGGTTGCTTGGATGTGAGGCTGAATACTATGTCATTTCAACTGGAAATCTCCCAAAGGTTAAAAAGGAGTCCCTGTCTTTCGGAACCCAAAAGTCACAGATATATTCCTACTGTTTACACAATTGCTAATGCTGATTTATAAATCTCTCTACTTTGTTTATGCCAAACAGGTAAAAATGATGCTGCAAACTTGCTTGAGCTTCCTGACAACGAAGACAACCAAAGAGACTGTGCTATGAGTGAAGCTCTTGTTTCCTAGGTTTGTGAATCACAGTGAATTGCTCTCCTACCTCCACTTCAACAGCGGGCGAACTCTCCAGTACCAAATACCTGGAAGCCCCAAAGTAGCAGCACAGGTAACACGTAACTATTGTAAAACCCCAATTTCCTGGCTCTTGATAAGCAGCTGGAATTTCTCCCCTTTTAGTTTGCCAGATTAGTTAACTGTGAGAATGAGTGACACATTCGCAAAAGAACATGATACACACAGTTTGCAATTAGCAAGAATAAGATGGCAAGAGTTGTTAAATTTTGGTTTAGCACAGGCACTGAAAGCACTGCCATGCAGGAAGTTTTGAGAAGCACCTGTAATTTTAAAAACAGGTTCTCAGTCTCAAGTGAGCCTGAAGAAATGGTAGACACTGGGGAAAAAAATAATCCTGATCTATCGCAGCTTTCAATAAGGAAGCAAAAACCACTTGGGGCTCCTGCTGTGGCAACTGCTATAGCAAACACTATGAGCATTGCCCTACACATTCTTCGGACTGGGAATACTTGTTGCACTCCATAAGGAAAAAAAAGGACAAAAGTACTTGGATTTTTGTATGCGTAGTTAGAAACTGCTTGAAGGAAGGAAATAGTTAAACATATATTGTTGATGAAACAAATAATTATGGAAAATCTCACGTAGCCAGTGTTGAATAAAGTAATAAATGAATTGCTGGTGTTCATTACATGCTGTGCTGTTAGTTATCTGGCAGACAGGAAGGCAAAGCAGTGCTAAAATTCAGAGGAAGCTAAGATAGGGGAGATGAGCTACAAACTGAGGATAAAAATTTAAGAGACGGTTGTGGAAACGAGGAAAAGTATCTAGGAGCTAAAAAGTTTATAAACCCTGGCTGAAAAGCATTCAAAAGAGGCCTCTAAATAAACGTTCTCACTACATGTCTAAACAAAGCAAAATTGCTGGACCTTAAATAAAAGTGCTTAAATGCTGGCCTAGAGGCATGGTCAGGCTAGTGATTAGTTGCCTTGGATATTTGGTGGCCTATCCAAAAACCAGACATGCTGATATTAGGTCAAAAACTTCCACAGCAATCTACCTGTGCTATTCAGCATTTAGAGCTACATCAGGATCAGCTGAATTAATCTTACTTTGTTTAGGATTCGTTATGTGTCCGGTACAGCGACATTTTGCTGTTCGGACACGGTGTTTATGAGAACTCATGGATGCCCCCGGAGTCTTGTTTTGCTGAGCTCGTCTGTGAGCACGCCAGCACCCTACGAAACAGTCCAGAAATTTATTCCAGCACTCATGATGACACCAAATCTGGCGGGAGGGGCGGGGGGAGGGGAAGGGGGGGTGGGGGGGGGTGATGTGTTTTTTTGTTATTTTTGCGTGTGTGTGCGTGTGGGAACGCAGAGTTCCCCCGGCAGCAGACACACTGACAAAAGACATCAAAGTGGCACTAAGAAAACAAACCGGGGACCGCCGAGCGGCGGCAGACACCCCCTCCTGCCGGCCCTTGCCCTGCCCAGCCCGGGGGCTCGGCTCCCACCGCCACCTCCTCCCCGCCGTACCGCCGGCGCGCAGCTCGCCCCTCACCCCCGCCCAGCCTCTCAGCCCCGCACTCCGGGCCGCCGCCCGGGGCCCCGCGGCGAAGGCCCCGGCGCTCCCTCCCTCCCCCCAGGGGCGGCTCCGCCAGCGCCGCGGCTCCGGCCCGGCCCGCCCGCGCCGGCACCCCGCGCCGTTCGGAGAAGGGCTTTTTTACCACCCCCCTGCGCGCTACCAACCCCTGCGGGCAAAGCCGGGGCAGCGACACCAAATCGCTCGCTCGTCCGCGCCGAGGGGAGGCAGCGTGCCCCCGATCCGCTCGCCCCTCGGCTCCCGCAGCCCCCTCGGCACACCGACACCGCCGCCACGGGTGCTGCGGGGGGGGGGTGGGGGTGGCGGGGGCACCGCGGCGCGGCCCGGGCGGCTGGCACGGCGGGCGGGGAGGGGCGGTGGAGGCGGCCGCCTCCCGGCCCCGGCGGGCTGCCCCGGCCGGTGGGCGGCGCCGGGCGGTGAGAGGCAGGGGGCGCCTCGCCCGCCCTCCCCGGCCCCCCTCCCCGAGTGTATATAGCGGCGGCGCGGCACGGCGCGGATCCCGCGGCGGGCAAGATGGCGGCCGCCACCTGCACGCAGTCCCCGCAGCCGGTGAAGCTGCCGCAGCTGCTGGAGCGGGACCCCTACCTGGCCCCCTTCGAGTCGGACTTCCAGCGCAGGTACCGCCCCGCCCCGGCCCGCCCGCCGGCGGCCTAGGCCTGTGCCGCGGGGAGGGGAGCGCCTCCTCGGCAGGGCGAGGGGCGGCGGGCGAGCAGGCGGCGACCGCCCGCCTCTGGGGGCGCCGGGGCGGGCGGGGGGAGCGGCGGGGCGGGCGGTGTCCCCTCCCCCTCCCTCCTCTCCCCTCCCCGTCGCGGCGGGGGCCGTCCCTCAGCCAGCGCCGGGGCGGCTCCGCTTCCCGCCCCGGTGGCGGCGGGGGGGACGGACCCGGAGCGGGGTTTCGTGCCGGCACTTCCGACGGAGGCGCCTCCACCGCGGGCGGAGCCGCCGTCGGGACGCGGCGGGGCCTCCAGAGCCGCGTAGGGCGGGCCGCTGCGAGGAGGCCTCCGCCGCGGGCCTCTCCGCTGGCGTCGCCGGTGGTGGCGGTGACTGGGCCGTCCCGGCCCCCGTGGCCTCTCTGGCGCTTCGGGCGTCTTCGTTGCCCCCCTGGGGCCCGCCTAACAGCGGCATGGCTTCGTTACGGCTGGGGGGGGTGGGCTGGCTCACGGGGAGCCTGGCCCTGCCAGCGCAGGCAGGTGCGCCGCGGCGGCGAGCGCCGGGGGCCGCTGATGAGGGTGTTTTAGCCGAACCGCTGTCGCTAGTAAAAACGGTTTTAAATCCAGCTGCCAGAACCTGTAAATAAACTGCTCCTGAACCACCTCTTTCTGGAGAATTTTCCTTTAGGTGCGTTTTTGGAGAGATCCCTAAATCCCTAACTCAGCTGTTCGCAGACCTCCAACCGATGACAGTGTGCGTTAGGGTGGTTTCAGGTTGCCAGTGTGAACATTTTTTTTTTTTTTCATTTTTTTTTTTCCCTCTCGCCGGCAGCTGCGACACCAACCCTCTGACCAGGACGGGCAGCAGGCCTGGGCGAGAGCCTGCCAGCAGCAGCTCGGGCAGAGGCGACCTGCGTCCTGCCCAGCAGAACTGCCGGCCTTGAGAAACTGCTAAAGCCTCACCGGCCGTTTGAAAACCGTAATTGGGAGCTTTTATGGTGCAACTTTCTATGTTGTGTTTCACTACCGGTCCCCTGATAATCAAAACTCTAGTACTGACCAGTGCCCTGTATCCCAGAAGTCTGGAAAAGTCTGTGTATGTGGGAGAGAAGCAAAAGGGATTTTGATTTTTTTTTTTTTTTTTTCCTTTACTGTATTACACAGTGCTTTTGGTTTCATGTTACCAGGTGTCCTGTTTGGTTCTGGCAGAGAATAGTGGTAAGGCTAGATCATGTAAAATGGGATTAAGGATTTGGTAAACTACTAGATTTACACAGCATTTTCTGAAATGTAATCTCTTAATGATAGAATAGTGTAGTGGTTTAAACAATGATTCCTGGCAAGCGTGGGTAATGTATGCAGTGCTGTAAAACACTTAATTCTTCCAGTGAGGTGCCTGAGCGTAGGAAGGAATAAGTGGGTGGCTCTGGCTCTTAATAAAGCCATTTATTAGAGTATTTGGGCTTTCCAAATGTGCTTGCCATATAAATGGTCACATTGATGATAGAATCATAGATTTTTTTTTTTTTAGGTTGGAAAAGACCTTTAAGATCATTAAGTCCAACTGCTAACTGAGGACTGCCAAGTCTATCACTAAACTATGTCCCTAAGCACCACATCTATGTGTTTCTTAAACACCTTCAGGGATGGTGATTCTACTGCCTCCCTGGGCAGCTGTTCCAATGCTTGACTACCCTTTCAGTGAAGAAATTTTTCTTAATATCCAATGTAGACCTCCCCTGGCATAACTTGAGGCTGTTTCCTCTTCTCCTGTCACTTTTTATTTGAGAGAAGAGACCTACCCCCAGCTGCCTACAGCCTCCTTTTAGGTAGTTGTAGAGCATAATAAGGTCCCCCCTGAGCCTCCCTTTTCTCCAGGCTAAACTCCAGTTCCCCTAGCCACTTGTCCTAAGACTTGTAATCTAGATCCTTCACCAGAACCTGCAAAGCATTCTTGGGACATGCTCCAGCACTTCTACATCCCTCTTCTAGTGAGGGGCCCAAAACTGAACACAGTGTTCAAGGTGCAGCCTCACCAGTGCTGAGTGCAGGGGAGTAATAATTTCCTTTGTCCTGCTGGCCACAATGTTTCAGATAAAAGCCAGGGTGCTGTTGGCCTTCTTGGCCACCTGGGCACACTGCTGGCTTATGTTCAGCCAGCATTCCCAGGTCCTTTTCCTCCAGGCAGCTTTCCAGCTGCTCTGCCCAAAGCTCATAGCATTGGGTAGGGTGATTATGACCCAGGTGCAGGACCCAGCACTGAGCCTTGTTGAACCTCATACAGTTGGCCTCGGCCCATCAGTCCAGCCTGTCCAGATCCCTCTGCAGAGCCTCCTGCCCTCAAGGATATCAACACTGCACCACCAAACTTTGAGTGCACCCTCAGTTTGCAGATGACACCATCTCCTTGTCCAGATCATCAATAGAGATATTAAACAGAACTGGCCCCAGCTCTGAGCCCTGGGGGTGCTACTTATGACTGGCCACCAGCTGGATGTAACTCCATTCACCACCGCTCTTTGGACTTGGCCATCCAGCCAGCTTTTTACCCAGTGTGGAGTACACCCATCCAAGCCCTGAGCAGACGGTTTATTCAGGAGAATGTTGTGGGAGACCATGTCAAAGGCTTTACTGAAGTCCAGGTAGAAAAGCATCCACAGCCTTTCCTTTGCCCACTGGGTGGGTCGTCTTTTTGCAGAAGGAGATCATGTTTGTCAAGCAGGACTTGCCTTTCATAAACCCATGCTGGCTGGGCCTGATATGATGGCACTCAGGGTAATCGGTTCCATAACTTTTCCTGGCACTTAGGTCAGGCTGACAGGCCTGTAGTTTCCCGAATCCTCCTCCTTGTAGATGCACTTCCCATTGGCTAACCTCCAGTCTGCTGGGACCTCCCCAGTTAGCCAGGACTGTTGATAAATGATGGGGAGTGGCTTGGTGAGCTCCTTCACCAGCTCCCTCGGTACCCTCGTGTGGATCCCATCTGGTCCTGTAGACTTGTGAGTGTCCAAGTGGAGCAGCAGGCCACTAACTGTTTCCTTCTGGAATATGGGGACTTCATTCTGCTCCTTGTCTCAGACTTCCAGCTCAGGGGGCTGAGTACCCTGAGGGTACTGGATGATGGTGTTTGTATTTCTGAGGATAGTACAGCTGTGCTGAACACAGTGAGTTTGCAAAACTTTTGTGTACTTATGAGGTTCATCCATCTTGACCACAGAAGTTCAGATGATCCTGTTTGTATCTTGTCCCTTCCTGGCTTCTGAACCTCAAACTGGTTAATTAACATAGAATACTGTGGAACCGTGTATACTGTTAGGTAGTTTGAAGGAAAACTTTTGTGACAACCTGTGATAAACTGAATGTCTTATTCTACGCCCAAACAACAAGCCTGTCCTGTCTTTTATCCTGTGGATGGTAGAGAGTGCCAAGGAGGAGGAGTATAAGCATAGGGAAATACCTGTTGGTGTATCCATGCAGTGCTCATCCTAGCTTCCATGAATTGTGATTCAATCTGTATTTAATAGCTTGAGGTGCATTTTTGTCTAGAGGTCTTGCATCAGGAGTGCCCAGGAGAAAGGAGTTTTGCAGCCTCGTTGCTGCATGTGTGAAGAGCCAGTTCTCTGGGGTCTCTAGTATATGGGTTTTGCTTATTTTTTTTTTAATTCTTGTACTGGAGGAGGCGGTCAGCAGCCCTGCACAACTTTGTTCACTGTGTCTGTGAAATCCTGAGCAGTGTGGAGCTAGGTGATCTTTGTCCTAGGCTGAAGGATCATGATGTGTTTAACTGGTCATTGTATGAATGTGGTCCACTTGTCTGATCCTCTGTTGTGTGTCTTTCCTGGCCCCTTTTTGAGATGGTAGTTAAAAATGAAAGCAGTCTGAGTTGAATGCTATGTGGATATGGTTGGATTTGCTCTTAGGTCTTTTCCAGCTTAAACAATTCCATGATTAATACAGTTACATAATGATATGACACTTGCATAACTAATCCTTGAAGAAAAAGTACAAAGCAGAAAAACCTGGCAAGCTGTCTAGAAGCAGAAATACATGTAAATATATTTACCTTTGGAGCTTCAAGTGTATGTACAGAGTGAAGTTGCAGCTACTAATCTTAAATCCTACTGGCAGTAAACTCGTATGCCTCTAGAAAGGTAATAATTATTGTAAATGCATGAACTTGATCATGCATTTGTGGGGCCTGTCATTAAGTAACCCAATGGATCAGGTGTATCCCACATATAGTGTAGGAAAGGCTGTGATGAAGGAACCAGGAATATGTGCTGTTAAGCAAACCTGTGTATTAGCTGTCAACTGTTTGCCATGGCCTTATCATGGGCAGGGCAGAAGGACTAATTCTTAATACATACTTAGTATTAGCAATTCATTTACTCTTGTAGAGTAGGAAAACTGGATAGAAGTGATGCCACTCAAGTGCTGAACAAGTAATCTCTTCTGATACCACTGGCTGGTTTTCTGTATCTAACGTTGTTCCTGATACGCCTGTCCAGTGGCATTTTTTGCCATTTGGATAGTTTAAACAACAAAGATACAGGTGGTCTGTCAGTTCAGAAGGTTGAGGTGTTCCTGGTGAAGGGGACACGAGGCAGCTGTTGTGCCTGGCACCCTGTAGCATCAAAAGTGTTTTACTTGCTTGGATTAGGAAGCTTTGGGAAAGGAGTAAAACAAACTTAATCAAATACAGTGTGTATGGGTACTTTTTCGGTAGTAGTCTAAATTCCTTCTTAATAATGTGCAGTGATCTTTACCTTCCTTTAATATTAAAGAAAATATTTAAGGACTGATAGGAATTTTGTAGCTTATAGCTATCATACCATGTATTGCCTAGAGAAATAAAAATCGGGGATTTTGACCAGAGGATTAAGAATGCTTGAGAAACAAAGCTTTTTAAACATTTGTCTGTTGACATCATTATACTGTGCCTTGTGCAGAAACATAAAATTAGTCCTTCCTTTGTCTTGCTTAGTAACGGTATGTTCTTCTATAAAAGGGAGGGGGAATGAAAGATTTAGGGTCTGTTCTTGGCAGTGACATCGGCATGTTGTTAACTCACCCTTTGAGCTTGAGCCTGGCTGCAGTTTTATCCATAGCACTGTGTTAGTACAGCCAGATTATTGCTAGTGGAAAATTTTATGGCTGTTTATACATGACTCTTGTAGGATGCACAGTCAACTTGATTACGATGGATTCTCACACTCAAAGCAGGGCCATTTCTGGTGTTGGATTGAGTTGCCCAGGGGTTTGTTGGGTTGTGCTAGGTCTCTGAGAATGCGCTTCCACAGCCTCCTTTGGCAGTTTCTCCCTGGTTTGGCTACTATCATGGTGCAAATTTCTTTTTTAATACTATAACTGCCCTTGCTGCAACTTCATCTGTTACTTCTGCTCTTTTTTTGCCGTGTGCCTTGGAGGAGAGCCTGGCTCATTCTTTGCTCTGGGCACTGTCCCTCCATTACCTGTCTCTTTAGATAGCTTAAGACTGTAAGTGGAGATCAACAACCCATGCCCCCTCGTGTTAGCTTTTTCATCTCTAGTCCCCAGAAACTCAGCTTTCTCTGACCCTACCTTATGTGCCAGAGGTAGTAGAAGACAGACCAGGAACAAGAAGCTGGCTTTCTACAGAGGCTTTAGCTTGTCCTTACTTGCCTCTGCCTTGAGCAGGTGCAGGCCTACCTCGCTGAAGTTCACACCCACCTCTCCTACCCTGTGCTGTGCCACTTCACCCCAGGGACAGTGACCATGTCTACATGGCAGAATGCCTAATACTGAGATCTTTGCACATTCTTTTATTTTTCTTTATTTTGGCCAGAGGGGGATGTTAAACATCAGCCTGGGTTCTCCAGTGTAGTGTAATTACTGTGATTCAATTTAAGAATTACCAGATTAATGATGGAATGAATCATGATGTTGCCTCAAGTTCTAAAAATTTTCCTTTTGGTTTCAAAGACTGTCTCCTTTAACATCTTGTGAAGTTTGAGCTTCCTGCTTTACACAGTTCACTTTCTTCCATTGTTTTTTTTTTTTTTTCTTTTTTTTTTAATCTTTGAGAAACACTGAATGGGTGCTCTGGTGGGAACAAAGTGTTTCTCTAAAGAAGTCATGCCTAAAATTAAATGGCAGGACCTAGTTAAGTTCTAAGCATGGAGTATGGACTACCATAGTTAAATGCGTGACAAGTGGGAAGAAGGAGATGTCTGGTCACATTCCCTCTTCCGTTCTTTGTCATGCATAGGCATATTGTTGCAAATGGTATTCATGGGGAAAACAGAAATTGGTATTTTTTTTCTTTCTCTGAATACCTCAATTTGACCCTGAGTGTCTGTGTGGTATTTTCTTTGGTGAGGGGCTACATCCTTCCAGTGTATATATAGTGAACCATTCAGCCTTGACCCAAACACACACTATTCAGAGCTTAAAATAAGAATCTACTTCAAACAAACAAAGAAAAAAACCCACAAGTGATGAGTGTTTGCATAGGGTATCACTGTGCTACACTGTTTGACCATCTGTGATAACGTTTTCGCGCAAGTATTTTGTTAACTCCCAAGTGTTATTTAGGCTAAAGACTTTGTATAATTTAGTATGTATTTTTAGTCTTTTACCTCTTAGAACATAATTGGTTCAATTAAAACCATTAATGCCTGCGGTGTAATTGCATTTTATGGAGTTACAAACTGGTGTTAGAAAGTGCTGCCCATTAGAATTTTCTGCTATAACAACATGCGTGGCTTATTATATTTTACCAGCCTCTGCAACTGCCTCTGTAATGTACTGACTACACAATACTCAGTGAAAGCTTTTCTTTTTTACCCGTTCAATTTATAGAGTAAATAGGTGAAAATGTACCAGTGCACAGCTTCAGTCTTTATCTTGATTAAACCTTCAAACAGGACACTGATTTGTTCAGCTAGGCAGAATACTGGCCATAGTTCTTGGTTGTCGGTATGGGTTGAGGGAGAGAGAGGATGTCCCATTTCTTCTGAAGTTTTGGTGAGTTTTTGGTTGAGAAGACAGGAACATCTACTCTGTAGCTTTTGTAGCTAGATCAATTAAAAAGATGTCTGTCAGTTATTTCATAGGTTCCTGGTAGTGTTCTTAGACCCCTCCACTCTTACAAAAGGGAAGTACTTGCCATTTTTCTGTTCGTGTCTACGTAATACCACATTACTGCAGCTTTTTGCTTTTTGATGGTTCTGCTTTTTTTTTTTTTCCCCCTCTTCTTATTTTAAGAGGTGCACAGTTGTGGGTACTTGACTGAGGTATTGAAAATGAAAAGGTGTTGAGTTGGGTTCAGTAAGACTAAGTAGGAAGGCAGCTATTGGGGTCTGGCAAGTTTGGGAATGAAAGTTGAAGAGTGACCCAGGTGGAATCCCAGTTTTAGATGATGACAGGAAGTGGGAAAGGCTGGAGTAAGATCTGTCACAGAATTAACACAACTACTGTGTGTCATCTGTGTAGGGAGCCATGATTCTAACGTAGAAAAACGGGATTTTCCTTTTCTGCCTCATACAGGCTGCTGTATTGGGCATGTGAAACTGAATGTTCACGAAAAACAATGTCATACACTGCTGTATTTTTCTTTTTTTTCCTTTTTTTTTTTTTTTTTTGATGGCATTGACTTCTGCTGGACTACTCAGAATGATTTTAAGAGCCCTATAGAAACCAATACCTATCAGTTTAATGGGATATATGCTTCTGCATTATAGTTGTCTGGTGTGCTCTTGTGCATTGGGATTAGTAACCCTGACAAGCACAGCTGACTGCATCACTGATAACTTTAAGTCTGTGAGGAAGTAGTTACATAGGACAGTGTGCATGTAGTATATGTGTATCTGGTCATAGTCCTCATTGAAAGATTCAAGTTGGCAATTGTCTTAATAGCTGCTAGCTTTACAAAAAGGCAGGGAAGTATTAGGATGCAGGTAATTGCTTTTTGTTAGCCAGGCAGTTGCCTCTGTATGTATTCATGCTAAGTACTCTTTGAAAAGCTGAGTGGAGGCCCCCTCAGCTCTATTACACAGTGTTAGCATGTCTGAGAATGTTGAATGGGCTCTGAGAATTTGCCCAGAATTTTTAAAAAATAGATTATGTGACCAGGAATCTAATTACTGTCTCACTATAATAGTGAGGAAAAGCCTTGTCTTGCTGCATACTTTAAATTCAAGTAATTGTGTGTGTTTCTTTAATACTTCTAAGCTGTAAAGAAGGTGTTCTTGTTGTGGAGGATTGTCTTAAGTCAGCATCCTATTGCATGAAGATGCTTTTCTTCCCCTGTTCAGTTTCACTATTTATGTATACACACTACTCTTGCCTCTCAGTCTCCCTGTTACCTTCTATTAACTCCCACTATGCCTTCTAATTGTAGCTGCTCCTTCATCTTCTGGCTTCTACAAAAGAAGCTCCTTTTCACTTGTGCAGTGTCAGAGATCTAAAACCTCTCATTCATGCTTCAGTTTACTTTGTAGTTCTGAAACTCTGCTTCATTAACTTAAAAAGAATATAATGTCTTAAGGCAGTGTGTCAAGTGCGACAAGATCAAATTTTTGTATTTAAAATGTTTAAAATATGAGTTTTCCTCTGGAAGAAAACATTATTCTGCAAAAAAGAAAAAGGTTTTAGCTATAGTATGGTTGCTTCTTCCCCAAGTACCTGACAATTTATTTGACATTCTTAGAGCACCTCATGTTAACACGTTGAAGGCCGGTTATTAGTGGCGATTCCTGGCTGTGCTGTGAAGAACAGGCCTCCAAGCTGCACAGAACAGTCTGTTTTGCCTCATGTTGCTGTTGGAAGCACCTTACCAATGAGCGTTACCTGGGCAGCTGTTGTGATTCAATTCTAGTGTAGGCCCTTGAGCTCTTGGAGTAGATATCTGAAGATCTGTCTAATGACCCAGGCAAAGCAGTTCACTTATGTGAACATCTTGAAACTGTTCTGTTAATCTGGATATTTCTAATGCTACATTTACTTTAACCTATCTCTTGGTATACTTATAACCCCCCCCCAAAAAAAAAAAAAAAAAAAAACCAAAACAAAAAACAAAAAACCACCCCAAACAGAACCACCAAAACTCAAAACCAAAACCAAGCCTTACTGACAGTTTCTTTAATCATGCAGCTCTGATTCTGTTGACTGATATTACTTGAAGGTAGTGGTAGCTCTAATGCTTTCTATTTGACGCCCTCCTTTTTTCTTTGGAGCTGTTGCCCAGGCATAATATGATTGTGGTTCCTTCATATCCTTGCTGTTCTGTTTTTTTGTGTTGCCTGGCTTTGTGCTAGCATGTCCACCCTTGAGCTTAGTGATAGGGAGAGAAAATAATTTCAGTGGGGCATGACATTCCAGTAAGGGTGGACCTACTCTCTGCAATGTAGGGGTACCACTGCTAAAAGGTTATGCTAAGTTAAAAGAAACAAGTAGCCTAGATCTGCAAAAGGAATTGAGTGATGCTGGGTCACACAAAATTAACTTCTAAGTGTATAGTTCATGGCATAGAAAATGTGAGTTTCAGCCCTGGTTACTTGAACTAGTCTTGTGTTCATTAAGTGATTTGTCTCCATTTGTGTGTTCCACAGTTCTTAAAGGGAGGTTGGACCTCTGGGTCCTCTCACTTCCAGGTGATGCTGGTATGAGACACTGAAGTAAGGATGATGTCCTTTATGGTAGGAGTAGAAAAGTGGAGAAATCCTACTAAAGTATTACCTCATGAGAGTGTGGACTTCAATTTGATGAGTGTTTCTTCTTTAATTCCTCCCACTCAAAACCAAACAACCCCCTACCTTTTTGGTCAAGAAAAGGCTTATAGAAATGTGGGTAAGCTAACATACACAGACAGACTTTGCTGATCTCAAAGCGTAGTTAAATAACATTGCAAAGATTTGCGACTGGAGGAGATTTATTTTGCTGTTATTGGGCAATGTTTAGTGTCTGACCTTCATTTGCACTCATCCTTTTCAAGAGGGAGCTGATAGAGAAGGCCCTTTAGGAGGCATTGTATTGGGACAAGTGGACAATAAACTTCTAGTGCTGATCACAAATAGATGTAGGTAGTTTTATTACAGTTTGTGTGGAGATTTTTTTTGACAAAACAATGCATTATATGGTTGCTGAACTCTATGCCAGCAGTGTGTGTGGAGTCAGACTTATGCTTTGAGGGCACTCTTTTTTTCTAGTGTGACACTGATAGGCAGGGTACATGCATGTGCAGGATGTGTGCCTCCAGGTATTCCCTATGGTCACATGTGAGTGTGATGACATCATGAGATCTAAGCTATTGGATGTATAAACATTTGATAAGATGCTTTGGAGGAAAGGTGGGAGGGCCAAGGGGGAATAATCTGAAAGACTCCTCTTAAAATCATGCTGAGTTACTCTGTGTTTTAAATGAAAACACACTGCACTACCACAGCTGTTTGGAAATAGCCCATCTAGAATGAGTTCGTTGCATAAACATAGGAGTCAGCAGCTCATTTTAGCAGCTTTAGGGGGCAACCTGATTGTACTGTACCTGCTATCCCAGCAAAAAAAAAAAAAAAAAAAAAAGTAGTTTATTAAATTCTGTTATATGTGCTAGGCTTAAGCAGATAATTTGGGTATTTTACACTGTCTAAAATGCCCTTGGACATCCCTGTTTATGCAGGCAAGTCTTACTGTTAACATAATTGTTTGATACCTGCTGTGGTAAATACCCACAGTATAAATGTTTCTGGTTTGACAGGGGTTGGTAAGCCGTAAGTTAATTAGTTCTTTCCATTCCAAGACTTATGCAGCTCATTTTGAAATTATGAATCTTTGATCACTTTCAGCAAGATTTAATTTGTCCTACATAAACAGTTCTTCCTGCCAAATGCCACTCCTCTAGGAAATTGTTAAAGTGTAATAGAAATATGAAGTGCTGCATACTGCTTTGGTGTGCCAACTTTTCAGAGAAAATTTGGGTAGCATGCCGGTTGTAAATACTTGCACAATAGCTTTGTATTGTTACGCAAACAGTAGCAATGACTCCACATAGAAGCATTTGTGAAATAGTAGATGCAGTGGGTTGGGACAGGAGCTGGTGAAGGGACTTTCCAAAGGTTAAAGCTAAAATCCACCTTTTTTGAGAAGCAAAAATTAGGAAGAACTGATGGAAATATCACAGTCTGTATACTTTGTACATAAAGGTAAGAACTTAATGCAAATAAAAGCTTTTTTTCTCAGTTCCTAGATACTTCCTCGGTTCGTATTTTGCTTGGACTTACCATCTGATGTTACATCATCTTAGTCCCACCCTTCTGCAGTTGCCACCCTCCACTGCCTTACTGTCCCTAGAAAAAATATGAGAGAAATGGGGGAAAACCCTGGCTTTGGAAGAAAGGAGGGAACATAGCTGAAAAAAAAAAAAAAAAAAAGACATGCTTTACAACTTCAGGGTCTGTTTAGACTGCATCTTTTTTTTTTTGTTGTTGTTTTTTTTTATGAAAATGTTAAAGTAGTGGAGAACAGGGTAAAACTGGCATGCTGAATGAGCCAGGTGACTCAAATCTACTGTCTGAACAAGCATCCTCTCTCTCAGTTGCCATGTACTCCCAAACTTTTACTTGATCTTTGGAAAGCTCATGGATTATCTTATCTTTCAAGTTCAATAGATGGAGTAAATAGTATGTGTCCAGTACTGTCATATTACCAGTGGCATGGACTCTATGAACATGTATATGAAGTTTTCCAGTGAAGCATAGTCAGTTGGGAAAGGTGTTTCATTTCCCTTTCTTTCAGTAGGGATCAGATGTGTTCTGTAAATTTTTCATTCTCACTTGAAGAGGAAGTGGTTTAGAAAAATATAGCTTAAAAAAATAACCAGTGTAGCAATAATTTTGAATTTTTCATCTTGCAAGTAGTATGATGGCTGTACTATCTTGTCCCTTTTGTCTGGTCTTTAGGAAGCTAAATAGTCATATCTGCTTGCCCCTGTTTTTTTTCAGTTAGGGTGCTAGCCTCTTTGCCCCTGTGCTTCCTTCTTTGTTCAGCTCTGGGCTACTTTCTTGCCACTGGCTAGCAGTTGTTTTGAACAACAGCAGGTACTTGTGAGATACTGAACTAATTTCAGCATGTAGCACCAGTAGAAAAATAATGTTTTCATTGGCAAACTCCAAAGGGATGGGAGAGAGACAGCAGACTAGCAAAACAGCATTTAGCTATGAACTGTTGTTCAAGTGGCTTTTTCCCTTTCTTGAAGAAAGCAAATTGAAACAGGCATTGCTGCCTTAAGGTAGCGTTTTCATACAGGTGACAGTATCAGAAAGGGTTGTGGTTTTTTCCCCTCCCCCTTAGCCCCCTCCATCCCCAATAAAAAGAAGGGGGGGGGGGGAGGGGCAGGGGGAAGAAGAGGGGATCCCTGAAGATTTTTAAAGAAAGGCTTGTACCTGGGCTGTGTGGAGATGATGTCACTTGATGAACATTAGGTAGCTGTTTCTTTGTGCAAAATTCAAGGTAGGTAGTTGCATCTTAGCTTTCAGTGGTGTAAAAGTTTTTGATTTGAGTGTGAAATCTAGCTTCTCCTTTGCTGTACAGCTTCCTTTATAGCTTTTGGGGAAAATACATAAAATATCTTTATTAATTGCACTTTATGTACTTAATGCACAAGTGTATATACACACAGAGTTTTTTTCGGAGGTCTTTCTAGGTAGCATGTGTATGTACAGCCTCCATTGAGGTTCATTCGCAAGTTTAACTGGCTTATGCAACTCATTGACTTAGTCTATGGCATATTTGATATGAGTTTTCTAATAAGAGCAAGTTCCTTGATGCTTAATTTTATAAACACTTTAAAGCTTTTTTTAAATAATTGCTGCTTTATTTTAGTCCTGTTTACAACAATTGGAAAGTATTTAAGAAAAAAACCCCAAAGAAACAGGCTCCTAACAGTCTTTTTTTTTAAAAGAGCAGCAAACAGATTTTTTAATAGTAATGCTATTGTGATGTAATTTGAATGTGATTACAGCGATTGGTTCTTTCAGACAGAAAATTCTAAACAGTTGTTAGCATTTAGATTTGCTTGCTAAACTTCTTTGGGTTTCCTTTGTATCATCAAAAAATTCTGGACAGAAAATCTTTTTCTAGCTAATTCTTGTTATCCTAAAATAAATGTATGACTTCATAAATCTGATTATTTATTATTAATCTTAATAAACTTAAACATTGTAAATTAATGTAAATAAAACCACCTCAAAATTGTAGACAACCTCTTCATCTTCCTCCCCTGCCCTCACAGTTTTAGGTGCCACATGATCTTGATGGTAGGTGTATGCAGAGCTTTCCTCGGAAGTTCAGGGTTAGCTGCCATGAGGTTGTGGGTTTTGTTGTTTTGTTTTTTTTTTTTTTTTAGAAAAGGGGCCTTGGATTATAAAGTCAGTGTATAAAAGAGTAATTTATGATTGTGTATTTTTTTCCTGTTCCTAAGGTAGATCATGGATAAAAAGCTGAAGTTTGCAGAATGAGGGCAAGAACTGGGGGAGGTTGGAGATGTTACCTACCAGACAATCTATAGAGTGATAATACTGTAGTTTCACATAAATTTTGTCCTTACAGACTGGCATGGGACACTCTAGCTGGTTCCTGTGCAGTGTCTGGCTACTGATGCTAACGTTCAGGCTTCTCAGGCCAAAAGTATGAGGCCCAACAGAGCAGATAAGGGTCTGTTCAATGCCACCAGCTCCTCAAATACAATGTTTCTGCAAGGCTTCCAGTGTAATTTGTTTCAACAGGTTTCATGCATGTATTGTTTAAACTTAAACTGCTTATCTTAACTTTTTTTGATTGCATGATAAAAATACAAGTTCCTTCATGCTTATAAAGTTCTTAACAGCACCAGAAGACTCAATCTATAGGTCTGATTGTTCAAAAATGCACTTTTTCTGAAGAAAGCAGTATGCTGCTTTTTCCATGGACTGATAACAGATGAAAAGATAGTGCTCATAGTACAGAAGTTAACCTAGTCCTTGACACCTTTAACTGGTAGAAGTTGTCTGTAGGTTCCACAGCTGGTAAAACCAAGAAGAGCACAGTCAATTTGTGTATGGAGATATATGTATTTCAGCTACAACTTGAGAATTGTGAGAATGACGTGAAAAGCTTTACTAAAAGGTTAGGTACCTGAATAGACCTAATGATTATTCTCTCTTGAAAATTTAGCAAATTTGGACCTAAACAGCGCTTGAATGTCAACTGTTTTAGCACAGCCAGTAAACCAGGAATGTTGTTACTGCACAATAACAATGACTGGATTAAAGTATCTTTGCCTTCTGAATAGGATCTCTTTTGGACCATGAAGTTATGGACTGAGTATTATAAGATAACGATTGATGTCTTTGAGTGTGACTATCAGCCATTGTGTATTTTGGCCAAGCTATTTGGGTTTTTGCTTAACAGTAAATAGTAGAAACAATTACAGAAACAAAACCCACACTTTCTTTAATAGCAGAAGCAAAAACTTCATCTGAGATGTGGGCTTTGAACTGCAGAACAAGATGTAAGGCATCACCTTCCCTAATATCATAAATAATGTATTGTCATCAAAGTAGGCATCAGACTGAGCTTTCAGCCACAGCGATGGTTGGCTTTGAGTGGTTTCCAACTTAAAATGGAGGTAACTGTAAGTGGCAATTATGTCCATTAAGTGTCCTTGTAGAACACCTTGACCATAATGACTTTTGACAGAAACATCTCCCAGGCCCTGCAGAGCTAGGAAATGCCAAGTCGGTCAAGATCTGATTCTTTTCCAGATATGCCTTTGAACAGCTTGTTTGTCTTTACGTAGCGGGATCAGTATAGTTTGCTGCAAATCCTGTACCTGTCAGTTAAAGTTGTTCAATTATAACTGTTTTCTCAAAAATGCTTGGTCAGTTCTGGGGTGTAGGTTGGCTGATCTTTGCATTGCTTGGCAGGGAAACCAAAAAACAGAGGTATTGAAGTAGAAAGTCCACAGAAAGACATTGTCAGTATAGCATACAATGTTGGAGAAGTGATTGTACAGTAAATACAGTTTATAGGTGCAGGAGCATGCTTTTGATAATACAGGTTGGTGGTGGTGCCCACTCCAACCCAAAAAAACCTTGTAGTTATGAATTCCTTGGTCTAATGGCATCTGCACTAAGGACTTTTGCAGTAAAAAGGATATTGCTAGAGAGCAGCATTTGCTAATACATTAACAAGCACTTCTAATGTAAACCTGGTTTTATAACACTAAACTTCACATTTTGTAAAGTCAGAGACAGCTTCTAGGTACACCTGTGTAGGTCCTTTAGATGTTACTGTCACTGACTGAAGTACAAATTTTGACACCACACTTCTACAACTTGTGGACTTCACTGAAAGGAAACATATTGGACTTTGGGTATTTGGCTCTACGAGTTACTGTGGGTCATTTGTTGCAAAGGCTGCTCTTGGTATTGTTAACCCTTGTTCAGCAGCATATACGTAACTAAAAATGCCGCTGAGATTCCTTCACAGATAGGTTTTCTTAAAATGCTTGATGAGGCTTGTCTAATAGAAACAACAACATTTAGTCTGTGCTGAGGACAGCAGTAAACTGCAGTGGTTTTTGTATCTTTTTGATGTTTTCCAAACTGTTTTATCTGTCCAGTCCTTGTGTGTTCAAAACAACAGATGTTCTGACAAAGTCAAGATTCTTTGTTGTATTGTTGCCTTATTCTGTTTCCTAAGTTTTTCATGTTCATCTTTCCAGGCTGTGTGGGTTGGCTGCCAGGAACTGTAAGAAGTCCAGGGATTTGTCAGAGGGGAGAAGGCTTTCAGACTCTGGAACCTTTTCTGGCACTCATTCTGTCAATATTACTCTAGGATAGGTATCAGACAACATGCTGCTTACCATCATGTCTGTTACAGTATTTAATACAAGCACAAAACATACATATTGTTGAGTTGAACAGGTATATGTTTTAGCCTTTGGTGTTCCATAAATCAAGTGCCATCATGATGATTAGTTGAGAAGAAACAGGAAAATAAAGACCTGAAATTGCTTGTACTGTGTTTTGATGTTTGTGTTTTGGTTTGTGGTTTGGTGGTTTTTTTTTTTCTGTCTGTGCGTTGTTATGTGTTTGTTTTTTGTTTTTGTGGTTGTTGTTTTTTTTTTTTTTTTTAGTAGCATTACTTTTGGTATCTCTGTGAGTGCTGCTAGTTGGAGCAGGATGGTAAAACAGAACTGTGTCAGAGAAACAATGGCATAAAACCTTAAAATTACTAAATCAACTTGTTTACCACGTTGTTGGAGTGGTTGAAAGCTGACATCTGTTTCCTTATGGCAAAAACAAATATAATTTTCTTATGATGGCTCCAAACCCTAGCTTTGATGTTCCTGATCATGCAAAAGCATAAGTGATGATTAGGAGCAAAAAAGAGGATAAGCTGCTTGTTGTTGTTGTTGTGTTGAGGCACCAACAGTTCTTGTGGCAGAGAAACTGTGTAACAGAAGAGTAGGAATAAACAGTGATTTGTGGCTGGTTTTGTAATGTATTTCATAGTTTGTAGTGGTATATATCAGTAATTTTTTTCATATGTCTGAGTGTTTTTATTTATTTTAAACCAGAAAGGTTTATTTGTGGAGGTATTGGGTGTTGCGGTTTTTAATATCTGTCTCTAGTGGATTAGCTTCCTGAATCTGTTTTGCTGAAGTTTTTGATTCTCAAATGTCCATGCAAAGAAGGTCTTCAATCCCCTGCAGCTTGTAAATGACTTTACTGGCTTTTTATAAAGCTTTGTCCAGAATAGGCTAACCAAGACTGAGACTTCATGAATAGGTCTATCCAAGTAGAAAGGAAGGACATGAAAAACATTTAAAGTCAAGAGTGTTCTGGGTGTCGCTCCACTTCATCAGTGTGATATTCCTGCTGTGGTTTGCTTTCCCCTACAGAAGAGAAGAGGTATTGTAGAAACCTCAAAAATCAGTAGGGTATGAGCTTTCACCTAGTAGTATAAAAATCTAATAGCCTGTAAGCTGTAAACAGGCATCTAGAAAACAGTAGAGATGGCACTAGTGTTGTACATGCATTTTGGCAATGCATGCATCATTTGTTACATTAGAAGCTTTGGCTTAAGATTTTCTTTTCTCCTTTTATTTCTATTGATACTCTTTCATCAACTGATCCACTTGTAAACTATGAAAGAAACTAAGGAAACTGAAGTAAAGAGAAAATTGTGGTCTTGACAGGTAAACTTGGGAAAGGTCCCTTTGTGATATGGAATAAAGTGGGAAGTATAGCTGGGGGATGTGTCATTGTTTTTGTTCATGCCGTATGAGACACTATGGACTGTATGTGTGTGTGTGTGGGGGTTAAAATGAAGCTTTGAGGGCTTATTTAGCTATAAATAAGTGTCTGTAACTCAGCTGCTTACCAAGTGTTTGCCAGGTTGTGCAGATGTCTTTTTTTTTTCCTCCCTCCCCGAGCACATTTAGAAAACTTGCTAGCTGGTGAAAAAACTGTGCTCTCTTACAGTACTTCTTGATATGTGTGCATTGTACTATATAAGTACAATGTTTTTTGTTGGCTTTATTGTTGCTTCCTCTATTCTTTACTTCAGGTATCAAGATTATGAAAATTGAATTTTTTAGGGGTTTTAAAAAGATACAGGTATGACCTTATTTGAATGACAGATACATATTAAAAGATGCTAAAATATCCCTAGCAAACAAGCTGGTCTGCAGTGTAGGATGTCAGATTTCAAATCTAATGTTTCAAAAATTACTGACTTGGAAGCCTGGATAGATGGTGGCCTGTTGAGGGTAACTGTTGCGTATGCTACCACAAGATTCTAATATACTTTGCTGCTTCTACTTTTCATAATCCAGCCAAAGCAAATTTTGTTAGAAGCCAGTGGAATTTCCTACACATACACATGCAGTGCCTATTCTAATATGGATTTAAATTCTTGTTAAGTAACTTTTTTTTGAGACTTTAAAAAAACAACATTGCCTCAACAAGAAGAAAAAGGGTGGATGGGAGCGAGAGCCAAGAAAAAGGGAGACCTTGAGAGCAGAGGGAAAGGGAAACATGGAGTGAAGATTTGCAGACCACCTCTAGAGGTTGTGACAAAACCTTGGATTACATCTTTTTCTGGGAAGTGTCAGCCTTTTCCTGTTTTCTGTTCTATTTTCCAGCTATGAAGGGGAAGTGTGTGGTGTGGGGGTTGTTTGTGGTTAGTTTTTTTAATAATAGTTAGGGTGGTTATAAGATGAGTGGAACAAACAGGTTGTAATTGCAACCTGTAGTGTTACTTTTCATGATGGTTATTGCAGTGACACTATAATTGCAGATCACACAGAATCTCAATAACGTTTGTGGTAGAGTATTGCTTCTGCTGGCTCATTCCTTTGTGCTCTGCTGTGATAGCTGATGAGAGCTGGTCAAATGCGGGGAGCTTAAATAATTGTGTCATTGTATCATGTGCATGTAAGCAGGATGACTATCAACCTTCAGGTAGAATAACAGTGTGTTTCAGTGTGACTCTTCACAAATTCTTACTGTTATGATATCCTGATTAGGTATTGCTAAGGAATTTCTATTAGTAGGTGGAATCAAGTAACTGCTATTTGTTATATTCCTGGAAATACAGGTAACTGTCAAATCTTAAAAGGATAGTTTATTCACTTTCATGATGTGCTTTTTATTGGGTATGATCATGTCAGGACTCCAGTGGATGCCCTATATTATGGAAAATGTTTATACCTTACCAAAACTCAGCCAAACAAAAAAGGTGTTACGGCAAATTTTTGATAGTACAAAACCCCCACGATTATTTCAAGAGGAATCTTACATTAACTAAATAGTATGAAAGGGTAAAATATACAAACTTTTTTTTTGTGTTTTCAGCTCTTAGGAAATACTCTGTATTGCATCTTGGGTTTGCTGTTCACATTAATTCCCTTATTCTTGCTTCCTCCTGCCACCAGAACCATTTTTCATCTTCCTTGTAAGGATTTGTTGTGTATTTTTTACACAGGGAACAATCCATAGCACGTATTGTGGGTGTGCAAGCTGGCACTTCATAGTCTTCAGGGAGTTTTGGGATTCTGAGGCTGATAGCAAATCTCTCTTTTGCCAACTGCAGCACGTCAGCTTATAAGGTACTGGAGGAAATTCCCTCCGGAGCATTAATTACAAAGGAAGAAAAAGATCTCAGAAAGATGGAAATTATAATCAAAGACCTATGTACTTGGTAGTAATCTAGAACTGGTTTTTTTGAGTGGTTTCTGTAACCTGTAATGTCTATGGCACATCCGGCTTGTGTCTTTAAATTTTCAGAACAAAAATATTTCTGGAGCAAATTATATCATACCAATTGCTGATTGTGTATCATTGATATAACTTAATATTTCAGTTTTATTACAATACATTAATCAGAACATGCTGCATACTGCTGAAACTTAAAGAGAACTGTTGGGGGTGAGGGAGTAGAGGATGTTGGCAGTTTGTAGGGAGCTGCTGGGATTGGAACATACAGGTCACAAATAACGGAGATTACAAACACAAACTAAAATTATGGCAGCATTTGTTCTTCAGTCTTCAATGTTGTTAATGCAATTAAATGAATTTGGCTCTTCAGTTGTGTCCAAGGTATGCTATTCATGGATTTCATGGGGAGGGGCACTGTTTGTGTGCATGTGCATTGTGACTTTTTTGGGGAATGGGTTTATCTGAATTTCTCTCTTTGAATCTCTCTGTGAACTGTCCAAGCAGTGAGGATTTTTTTGACTCTTTATGTTGGCAATCTTTGCAGTTCACTGAATGGTCTTCAGAATAGCTGTCCTGGGTGCAAATTAAATTTACTTCTAATAGTATTTCTGTTTCTGAGAGAACAAACCGAAAAGGAAATTAATAATTAAGCAAGCTGGGTTAGTTTCTGTTGCTTTCACCACCCCCACCCCACCACCACCCTCCACCCCCACCCCACCACCACCCTCCACCCCCCAAAAAAACCCCACCAACAAACCAAAGCCACACCCAAACAGACCCAGAACACTAACAACTAGTTGCTACTCTGAATTTATTCTTAAGGCAAATATGGAGGTTGCCTGGTGCTGAAATTTTATCTAGAAAGAGCAAGTTGACCACTAATGTGACAAGATTTAGTTTTAAAAGCGTAAGCCTTGCATTCTGTTTGTTTTAATAAAAAGTTGCATGTCATGTTCACTGCCAATCATGTTAATAGGCATCTGCCTTTGCCAAAATACTTATTTTGGAACTGCTTACCTGTTTTGCCTAATAACTTAATATGTAAATAATGAGTGAATGAGAGAACAGCCTTTACCTTCATGCTACCTTAAAGTTTTAACAGAATGGATTTCATTTAGGTTTTTTGGGGTTTTTTTTGGTGGTTGTTTTGGTTTTGTTTGTTTCTAATCTTGGTTATGTGTAAGCTGTTTGGTGAGATTCATAGAATTATGTATCATGGACACTTGTGCTTGTTTTGAGAACTATATGGAGAAAAGTAACCCTGTTGCTTGGGGAGTTTAAAGCCTGTCTTTGCTCCAAACTGAGGTGAAGAAGGGGAGGGGAAAGGTCGTGCTAAAAGGGAAGGTTGTGGGCAAAGAGCAAGTGAGGTCCCGGCTGTGGGCCTGTGCTTGGCACTTGCTCTGGAGCTAGGAAGTGCCAGGGGCCTGTGCTGCAGAAGAGCTGAACGGGAGGGCTGGTGGGGAAGTAGACTCTGCTGGCTGGGTCCTGTATGCTGTTAAAGGGTCTTAACAGAACAGTGTTATACAATGTATGGAAGTTGAAATCCTACTGTGTTGGCTTATAGATGCGAGCTCCCTAAAATGAAAGTGTAATGTAAATGCAGTGCAATTCTAGCAGCTCTTTAGTACTACAGAAGAGTGATGAATTACCAATTTGAGTTCTTTAATACTGTCCAAATCAGTCTTTGTTCATGCTGTTTGTTACATATACTGATGTGCCTTCAACATTTTGTTTTAATTGCAGATTCTTCTCAGTAAGCAATCTGAAACGTTATACTTAATTAGGAACAATTGATAATCTTACAAAGTTTCTCTCAAGAAGTCATGTGGCAAGTGGAATTTTTTTTTTTATTCAGCTGTATGTACACTGCATATAAGGGGAAAGAAGAACGTATGTTCAGTTTAGACCTGAAACTTGCTTATTATTCTTCTCCTCACACTTAGATGATACAGCACCTCTAACTCATGTGTTGGTAAGCTTGAATGAGCTTTTCTTGCTACTGTGACTCCATGTGGGACGTGAAACTTAACTGTGCCAGCTGTGTGATTTTTTGGGTTTGAGAAAGAGGCCATGGTTCTGGCCTGCATTTATGTATCTGACATCTGCTAAAGGACTGGTAGTGAGAAGGGACTTTCTATGGGAATCTCTTACCTCTCTGGTCTGTTGCTGAAAGCTTTTTGTCGTAACCAAATGCAAGTGTATTGTGTGACATAATGCATTGGAACGGCACACCAGGGCTTTCTGAACAAAGGTATCTGTAAACTTTGTCAAACGGTGCACCTGCTGATGGTCTATGGCTTAACATTTGAAATATAGTTCATTTAGCACGCACATTCTTAAAGGCACTAAATGCTCATCTTAGAAAAATGTGATAATAATTAAGATTTTTTTCTTGGAGTAAATGAATGATGGACTATAAGAATCCAGGCTTCTTTCAAGAGATCTTAAAATGAGGGAGATGCATAGTTGCAGCCCTTTGCTGCATGAGAGACTGTGTAATACGTGGGCATTAAAATAATTGTAGCCATCACACTGCAGTGAGTCAGACTGTCCTCCGGTTCCCTCCCTGGTGGTGTAGAAGTATGCTGTTCTGTCTTAAGGGAGGCCTGCGAAAGAAGACAAACATGTTGAACGGAACTGCCCCAAACAGTAATGAATACCTTTTCAAAAGCCTCAAAGAACATTGTGGCTGACTTAAAAAGTTAGAATTAAGTTATTTTCTATCCTGAAGACTTGTTGTCCTTTGTAAAGGACTTCCCCTCTGCCCCATTGATTATTCAGGATTTTAAAGCACTGATTTTCAAGTTTTAAGGCTGATGAACTTGATTTAAAGTTACCAAAATCTGGCTGAAGTGTAGGGTAAGGTCCTAGGTTTTGTAAGTCATATATTGCCACAATTTTATGTTAGAAATCCCATTGGTAGCATAAAAGAGAGGCTGACAGTTGCAATTACAGGGGGATTGCTCATCATCATCATCAAGGTACATAAGATGTGGTAGCTTTGCATTCCTGCTGATTTTGGTGAGATAGAAAATAAGGCATCCCTTTTCCGTAGAGATAAAACACTGTTGAACAGCAGTTCTATGCTTAAGTTCAGGAAGGAGACATGGTAGCATTACCTTTCCTGAAGGTTTGGCCCCCTCTATTGCAGAATACTCAGGGATATGGATTGTCTTTTGTTCTCGTTAATTACCTGGGAAGAAAGACTCAAAAATTGCACCATGTGGTTAAAAAGGTTCAGAAAGAAGAAGAAAAAAAATAATCTATATTATTGGATAATGTCCGGTATGAATACAAACTTGCATCCATAATCCCCCACCCAAAATGTTTTATACTTTGGTGCTAGGAACTCTGGATTTCATGTGCATATTAAATTGGTTCACATTTCCAGAATGCTTTGAAACACTACCATAGCTATAGATCTATAAAGTAAACATTGTATGTGTATACACACAAATACATATATAGTGTTTACTATGCAATTATAGAACTTGTATGTAAGGAACGAAAATAGACATAACTAGGTCTTCCTTGTGAATATGTGGTTATTGTAACATTTTACAGGTAAATGTAACAAAATGTAACAATGTAATATGTAATGTAAAAATGTAACAAAAACAGATAAAAGTTCAGCTTACACATGTCAGTAGCTACTTTAACTCATTTTAAATTTACATGGCAAAAACTTACATGTGAATAAGGTATTTAAGGAAAAATTGCCTAACAGCAATAGCAAAACTTGTTTCAAGGTAGCAGCTGGGCTGCGTTGTCCATGTTTTTTGTCTGTTCTAGCACTGTGGAATTCCTTTATCTATGTGCATAGATATACAAAGAAAACTTAATGCAAGCTTAGGGGAGGTGTATGTGATTGCCAGTAATCTAAGTTATGTTAGAATGCTTTGGCATTTGCTTGTAGTGTTTCTGTCATTATCTGCATTGTTTTTATATATCTTGCCATGTTCTTTGTTTTTTCTTAAGCAGAACTGGATAGCTTCAGTAAGTGTAAAGTGCTAAATATTCACAGAGCAGTTCTGGTTGGGGGGACCTCTGAATGCTCTGTGACCCAGCCTCCTGCTTAGAACCAGGTCGGTGTTGAATTGGGACTGGATTGTTCAGGATTTTGCTCTCTTGGGTGTCAAACCTACAGAGAAGATTCTGCACCCTCTCTGGGGTGCTGGTCCTAAGCAAATTTTTTTTTTTTTCTTCTATCTAATTGGCACCCCCTCTGTCAATTTTTGCATATGTTTTACACTGAAATCTTTCATCTTGTACTAATTCAGATGACAACTGAAAAAGGCTTTTAACTGGCAGCATGCAGACTGTGTGTGTTAGGAGGGAAAGAACAGGAGATTACACCTATAGATGCTAATGTACGTGTAGCCTTGTAGAAGCTGAACATGAGTTCAGGCTCTCGAGAAGAAGTTGTTAAAATATGGAATGTTGGAGGCAATATATACAATTCACAGATTATAGATTTATTTATGGACTAATAAATATCCAAGCTACTCTGATGTAATGAATATATTGTGATGAAAAAAATAAACACGTTAATTTGTTACATACCTAACTATTTTTTTCTTCCATGATGCCTCAGAAGTCTTTGCCAGCTTTATTCTTGATGCATAGTTCATAAATGAAGAGGTTAATTTCCTGACAGACTGTGAATTCCTAAAGTTGTTGGCTCATGGTTTTCCTTTGTTATTCCCTTGTGTTGGTGTGTATCAAGTTGACCTCAAATAAGGAGGCTGTGCCGACGGAGGCTTTGGGACTAACCTGTTGTCCTGCTTGGCTTCAGTTTGTAGGCTTTACTTTGGCAGCTCTCCAGGCTGACAATTGGAGCTAGCAGTGTTTTTCTAGGCTTAGTTCCAATAAAAGACATTATTACTTTTATGTTCTGTTGTATGTGTTTCAGGTGGGAGAGAGGAGAAAGAAGGATGGTATATACCTAATGTAAACATCCAGATTTGTAGATAATCTGGTATGTATTTACATTTTTTTTCAGTCAAGAGTATACTACACTCCTTTTTCTATTTTGTACTTTAAAAAGAGAGAGGTACTTTAAAATACAAATTTTCAAGCAGGTCAGCAAGTGTAAATTGTCTAAATTCTTCTATAAAGAGGAAAAAAACATGCTAAATAGTCATAGGAATGTCCTAGCGAGGGTGGCAATTCATGAAAAAGGGAAATCCTATCCAATATAGCTTGACCTTTTTGCTGTTTTAAATTTATCCATCTGAAGCAAATGAATGCCTGGTAGTATTAATTTTGTATACAAAAGGTTCTGTGTAAATAAAGTTTATGTGAAAATCTGGTATGGGAGACTTCTCTTAACTTTAGTAGTTGTTTTAGAGGGTGCATATAGAGTCTTAAGCAGGCCAGATGAATCTGAATTGGTAAAACCAGGATTTTCTCTACCTAGTAGATAGCTTGTTCTTCTTGTATTTCTTACCTCCTGGTAGTAGCCAGATGCTAGTATTCCATGATCTCTGAAGCTTTCCCAATAGTATTTTATAAGAGGAAGACTATGATTGCACTCGGGTGTGCAGCATATCGGGATGACTAAAGCTGGCAATACCAGGCTTTCTGTTTGTGGGATTTTGCTTCCACCTTCTACATAATCCCCTGAATTGTGGCGAGTGGCTTTCTGTGGTGTCTCAGGTTACCTCACCACTTCATATATTTAACATTCTGATGTACACCTCACTGTCTCACCAAGTCTTGAGTCATTTATGGTAGGTGACCTATGAGTCCTACATAGTAATGCAGTGTAAGATAATACTCCCCCCTCTCTTTTGTTTACAATGTTCTTTAGGCATATCAATTCAAACCTTGAATCATAAGCTTTCTAATGTGACAGATGAGTCTTATTATAGATAACAGATTAACATGCTTGGAAGCTGCAAAGTAATGGTGACTTGCATGATTATTGGGTTTCCTCGCTAACAGCAAATACAGCTACAATCCCATCGGAAGGCAGGTGTCTTGGAAGCTTTGTCATACGTGTTTATGAGCTTAAATCGTATGAGGTGGGTATGTGGTTGAGGTGAATCCAACAACTGCCAAGTAGTGCTCTTTCTGCAGTTAAGTGCTTAATATGTTTTTGGCATGCAGCAATTAATACAGTTTTAGTCAGATTAAAGATCTGTAGATACAGTAGCTTAATGTTTCAGAAGAACGGCTGAGCTATGTAAATCTGAAATCTTCTGTTTTCTAAAGACACTTGAATATTCAAAATAATTACTGAGAGATTGAAGATCATGCTTCTCTTTTCTGGATTATGGTACAAATTGATTAATAACTCGTATTTCTTAACTTTATACTCACTCTTACTGAAGTCTGGAAAGAGAGCAGCTTTTAGACGGCACCTTGAAAATGTTTGGCCGTTAAGTGAAGTAAGCTGTTGTATACAGCTATTCACAGCAGCAGGCAACAGCAGTGCATGATTTTTGCTTGCTCGTCTTCTGTGGGAATAGACTTGATTGCCTGGGACTATTTGAGCAGACATTTGTTAAGGACACAAATTCTAATTATACTTCTAGTATGTTGATACTAAATTATAAACGCTTTGCATTGTGGACTGTATAAATGTTTAAGAGTGGTTGGCTTTCCTTGTTGGTCCTGTCTGCAGTGAAAGCAGTTAAGAATTAAATTTAGATAAGCTTGTGCTGTGAAGCCAATGCGGTGCTTCTGCTAAGGCATCTGAAGCTGGTATGATAATGTAGAAGGAAAAGTAGCTCAGTGGTGTTCCTGCTGCCACCCTCAAATCCCTCCAGATCCTGTTTTCCACTCCCCGGAGGTAAGATTTTCTTCCTTAAAACTGTCTTCTAAAAGGGCTGCTTTTCTTCTTTGGCATTACAGGGAACCCAGCTAGCAGACCAGGTGTGCTTGGTGAGTTGAATGTGTGGTCTGTGTGAATAGCTCCATACATCTACTGAGCCTAAATAGAAAACAAAACACTCCCTGATCAAACCAGTGAAGATTGGTCAAAACTGGCACAGTGGTCAGCAGCAAAAGCGAAAGTATACCTTTCTTTCCCATCCTGTGTTTAGTACTGGTTTTTCTATCTATTCTTTATATGTAGAAACTTCACACATGCTTTTCTCTCTTGAACCACTATGGGACCACTATGAAATTGTCTTTGTTCTCAGTAAAATAACAGAGATGTAATCCAAAATTGGTGACAAGTACTTGAAGACCAGGAAGAAACCTACATTGGGAGTATTATTTGTGTGCAAAATAGGGAAAACCAACCACCTTTTTTTAAATAGTGTATGAATACATGCACATCCTAAAATTGAGGCTAAACTAATAGGAATTAAGGAGTTATTTAATTGGGTGGAATACTGTAGGTTTTGAGTCACACTAGGGTGAGAGGAATACTGTTACAGGGAGCAAGGTCTGATGGGGTAGTAAAGCAGCCGGGTGTTGCTGTGGGTACTTCTCTAGCCAACTTTTTGGCAGCCTCTTAAGATGGCTATCCATTTAATTCTGTTCAGATTTGACAAGGAAGCAGCCTTGTAGCAAGGGGGATTTTTGTTAGTTTGATGGTTATCAGGGGATGACAAGATTTTATTTAACTTTCCAATGTAACTTTCAAATAGCGAACTGCTTGAATATATAAGCTATTGATCTGATCCATTAAATCAAGACTTTGTTTTTAATTTCTGGAACATATTTTAAGGGGAGGTAAAGTAGGAGTTGTGGAAATTAACATGAAGTTGTGCCTAGAGCAGCTGTGCGGTTTTCTGTTAGGAAATTCAAATAACAATTCAATAATAACTATGTAATGTGCCTGCTAAAGTGGGTTGGGTGGCAAAGGGTAGGGAGGAATATATGGTGTTTTATTTGAAATAATCAGAAGTGGCTTCTGAATTAAAAGCTTTTTCCCGTTTGGTAGACAACTAAACTTTTGATTCTTAACTTCTTGGGTGTTTATTTAGAAAGGTAAGTCTTTCTTGGCATTGTGTTGAGCTTCATTTACGCCAGTTAATGTTACTTGCAACATTACTAAGAACATGGAAGCCAAACTCATGCAGTAGACTTGAAATCCAAATTTGAAAAGAAAGAGATGACTGCTTATGTTTACTGCTGTGGCAGGCTACTAAAAACACCTCACCATCCACAGAATTCAAATCAGATTTATTTAAACAACTGAAACAAAATTTATTAGTTACTTAAGTCCACACTATCTTGTCACTAGGTCAGAGCTTTTACAACCCATAGGAAGTGTGCGGACTTGCATCTCACCACACAGATAATTGCTATAGAAATGATACTGACTGACACTTCCAGGTTAGAAGACCTGCAAGAGATAATAACATTTCCCCACCAAAAGGCATGTCACAATTCTTTTTAAGAAATTCTGTGGGTTTTTTTCCCCTGAAGGCTCTTCGTAGCCACTGCTTTTAGTTTGTGTTTCAATTCCAGCTTTGTACTGGTGCTGTGGGAACCATTGACTTTCCTCCAACTAGACCTTGATATCTATTAATACAAAGATAGTCTGTTAGAAATAGTTGGCCGTGGAATCAAATGGGAATTGATATGCTTTTATTTGGAGCTTCATTAAAAATAATTCTGATAAATAAAACATTTGAGTGAATTGTTTCCAGGTTAAGGTGTTTTGAAGTGTATGTTAATATGAGTAGAAACTGTTTTGGAAGGTTCCACTAATAACTGCATGCTTCTAAGAGGAAAAATAAACTGCTTTTCATACAGGGGGGAAATCTACCTTACAGTTTCCTGTTAAATAGTACTGCATAACAAGAAAAATTTGTGTACTTAAAGTAAAAATGGACTAGTAAACCAGATGAAATTTTGACTCTATTGTCGCTATTGCAAACAAATTAATAATGATACTGTTCCTGTGGCTTACCTGAGAATGTGATTAATGTTCAGTATTATATATTCTAGTGTGTTTTGGCAGTATGAAAACCTGAATGTTTAACGAGAACACAATTTCAAATTAAAGTAATAAATCAGAGTTACTGAAGTAAGGCCTGCAGTATGCCACGCTCCTCAACGGGCATTGAGAGTGGTATTTTGTCCCACATACTTTTGGCAGCAAAAGCCTCTTTATCAGCTACTGTCTTTCCAGTCACGCTTGTGTTCATGTCTTTGCTACATGCTCCGCTGATTACCTTGGAAAAGGGCAATGCTGTAACTGTTCAACTGACCTTTCAGTTTATTTTCTCTTGTGTAATATGAAACATGAGCTAACGCAGTCTTAGTCTACTGATTCCAAGAAAAAAAAAATCTCTACGCTTCTGCAGCTTTCTGCTCAAATATGATGGAGTTTCTCTGTAGTTACGTTAATTCAAAAAGAACTCCATCAACTTGCTTTGGATATCATCACAACTGAGAAGGAAATTACTGTAGGTAGAAGAGAGTTTATAGTGTACAATTCATGCCTAATTAAGACTACTTAGCAGAGGGATAGTGACACAATGACTATTCAATGAAGAAATCTCAGCTGTAAAGTGTTTATCTGATAAATGTTCAGTGTGTAGAACTAAATAAATGACATGATACTGGTATGTACTGGTATGCTATGCTACTTTGTTTCCTTATATACAGGGAAAAACATATAGAACTCCCATTATTTTGAAATTGGTGTTTTATTTGACTGTTCCCTCATGACATGGAAGCTGTCTTGAGTGCTTTGGCAGGTACAGAATATACATAGCTGTGCTCTTTGGGGCGGTTGTAACATAGCTTGGTATCATACAGTTTTTTGGGGCAGCCGTGTTTTTATTTGAGGGTGTCTTTTAGTTTAGGGTAAAAGTGACTATATACCTTTTATCTCAGTAGTGGGTAAAAGATAAAATGGCTTTCTTGTAGCAAGTGTTAATACTTAGGTATACACTTCTCTGTCTTCCCTCTCACTTGAATTGATGTCTCTAAATAGTTTACTAGGCTTCTGATGGAAAATAAATTGCCTCTTGGTCCTTTTAAACACTAGTAATTTGTTACACTTATACTGTGGGGTGCATCCATGTGTTTCTAATAAACTGAAGGGGGTGATAGATGAACAAACATGTGGAGTGGGTAAGAGCTGCTAAATATTGTGGGGAAGGGTTTTCTTAGGAGTGGGATTGGCTTAGATAGGTCAGTGGAGCAATTATTGCTGAATGATTGCATTAAGTTTGCATTTGATACATCTTGTAATCACTCCTGCATTTGGGTCCAAATTGAGCACCGTGCATGTTTATTACAAAGCTGATGGCAAAAACACTACAGCTGTCAAATGCTGGTGAAGCCACTAAATTATGCTAATGTTTAAAGCAGGGAAGAGGCTTGCTTCTAGTCCCCTGCATTGTGCAGAAAGCACAGTGCCAGAACTGAAGTCAGCAAATAATCTTCTTAAAATACTACTGAAAGGTATTTATCTTTATTAGACTTCGTAGCTTACAGGTCTTTACCTCTCTGTTAGAAACAGCAACTGCTGGTAAGATGTCAAGAAAAACTCTGTAGTTTCCCTTTGTTTTCTGGCAGTTTTTATGTTTTGTTGCGTTCCTACGTACCAGACTGCCTGTTGTTGTTGGGGCTTGACTTGCATATCACTGTACTTTAAATTGCATTAGAAAAAGTTGGTGCTGAATTGGTCACTTGACCTGTATGAATAACTTCAAGAAAAGCAAGTGATTATTTATTAATTATCCACAAGCAAATATTTAATTTTTAAGATACTGCATTTAGTTGGAGACACAAAGCTGTGTTACCTCTCCATACTGAAATCATGGAACATCCAAGGAGAGTTTGGATTTATTTACTATCTGCGGAGTAGAGAAATTGGAAAAGTTGCTTTTGATGTTTTTGCTTCTCTTGCTGGATTTTGAGTTCTCTGCCTCATGGAGTCTTTAGTAACTAATAACAGATTATTTCTTTGGTAGGTATTGTAACAGAAATGGTTTAACTGTGTAAGTTCCTTATTGGAATAACTGGATCCCCAAATTATTTGGGTAAGAGTTAATTTTATTATACCTGAGAGGAACTAAATATTATTGGACAACCTGAAGAATCCTTAGTTTTCAGCTGAAAATGTATGTTAAATTGCCTCTGACTTTGGAGAAAAGCAAAATACTTGTGTAGTGAATATTTTTAATAGAGCAACTAGAACCTCTGGGAAATTCAGTTTTAGCCTCACACAGACTTCTTAAGATCGTGATTTCAGAAACATGTAAGATCTTTACTTTTAACCTGCAGAAAAGCAAAATTATATTATCATCTCTTTCTGGATCTCTTAACATTAGCCAATGCTATCCCATAGAACATATCTCTCAGAATTCTTCTAACACTTCAAAAGTTGCATGTGTTCAGGGGTTGCTTAATCTATTTAAATGCATATTAAAAAGATTACCTGAATGAGACAGGACTTCTCTATACAGAAAGTGCAAGTCTGTAATCTAAAACTATAAAGTTGATTTGTGTTAAAATACAGTAAATCTGCTGTTCTGAAGTAGTCATACCTACCTGAGATTTACTGTGCCTTTACTATTTTCCTTAAGTGTGATTACTTTGTGTAATCCTCTGAATAATGTAGTGAAAAGTGAGGAAAGGGAGGTGGAGAAAAGAATGAAATAAAATTCAAGGCTTCTGTTTTGATACACTTTCACTAGTGACAAATGAAGTTGAAGAAGCAACTGCAAACAGGAATTCGCTTCTGCCATGTAATTCTAGTGCAGCACGG
This sequence comes from Falco biarmicus, assembly GCF_023638135.1. Taxonomy (NCBI): domain Eukaryota; kingdom Metazoa; phylum Chordata; class Aves; order Falconiformes; family Falconidae; genus Falco; species Falco biarmicus. Next base: position 110,921,288 of record NC_079289.1, on the reverse strand, counting down.
TCTGATGCATTTGATTTGTTGGGCTGCAGAAAGTTGCTTTAGGAAGAGCTTGATCCATCCTATTGCTGTCTTCCTTCAATCCTTTCCCTTCTAAGCAGCTGAATGATGACAGTTTGTGGAAATAATCAACACAGAGTAAAGGAGAAGATGAGAATCAGGGACTCTTAATCTGAGCAGGGACTTTGCATTGGCTTTGGTGTCAATGAAAGTGTTTGTAAGTGCATCTTCAAAGTAATAGCAGCAATATTAGAAAAGGTAATTTGTGAATGGCCTTATACTCTTTATTTTGAAATATTCAGAGTCGTTGCATCTACATTTTAAACCTCTATTTTCATCTTTTCATTTTCTTTTCTTTTTTTCTTTGAAGTGGTAGGGATCACAGCAGGAATAGAAATGGGTATTATTAGTGATGATTGTTTCAGGATTGTCCAGTTTCATATTCCTGTGTGCTCTTCCTTTGACTGCCTTGAAAGAAATTAATTCTACTCTGGCTTTCCAGGAAAACTCAATGAGAGTACAGCACAGTCTTTATCAGAGACCTTACAGCTGGCATCGTGAAGTGGCAATTACCACTTCTGTGATTTACTAATGGTGGTTAAAGATACCTGTTGCACACAGTGGACTGCAAGGTGGAGATCAAAAAGCTGGTGCCCCTCATCCAGTGAGCCTGGACCATGTGGCTCTGTATAGATGCATCGGATCAAAGTTGCAGGCAGGAATTCCTATTGTATAGGCAGGCTCTATGAAATGTTGCTTTTTGAATTTGACTGGTTACCCTGAGGGCTGTGGCAGGCCACAGGGGATTCTGATTTGATAACAGTTTTCTGAGCAAACTTTACTGCTGGAGATGAACTTTTTTGACTGGATGCATAGTGCTAAAAGCTGCTTAAGTAGAGAAGTTTGACCTAAGTGTTAACATCACATCTTCAGATTCAAACGGTTCCTCTTCTGTAGCTATCAAGGTTTTTTCAGGGAAGCAGTTGCTGTTTACACATTTGGTGTAGGGCCTTAGATGATACCCATCATTGCTAGCTGATGACAGCATTCCAAGATTTTGGACATCATTCTCCAAAGAATGGGCTGCCTGTGATATCAGAAGGAGAACTGCAGCCTCTCAGCCTTTCTTGGTATACAATTCAGAACTAGCTTTTAATCCTTTCTTATGTTCCTACAGTAGACTATCAGAACTAAAATGGGCAATTTTGGTTAGTTATTTGCCAGATTTCAAAGTGTGGCTTTATTTGAGAAATACATTATTTGACTAATACATTATTGTAGGAAAATAAACCTTTAAAAATTGTTGCAGTTTATTCCTTCTCCTATGGAGGTATTATGCTGGTGAAAGTGTGGCGCATCTATACTGTGATTTGGATTTTTTGTTAGTTTTTTGACCCTTTTGATTGTCCACAGGGATCACGAGATAAGAGTGGATCTATACCAAAACAGGGAATGGTCCACATAAAGTGGGTTTACCACCTCAGTGGGTGAATATGAGTTTCACACTGCCTGACTTCTTTTCCACACCACTGGCCCCAGTCTTCCTGCACTATTGTAGTGAGCTTCATTTACCAACTCGGAACCCAGCGTGCTATCTCAGTATTGTTCCAGAGCTGTGATGGGTTGCATTCTTGTTTACAAGACTTATGAATCCTTTAAAATAATAAAAAAAACCAACAAACAACCACACCCTAACATAAATCCCCAGAGAATCAACAGAGCCCTATTCTTGACGCTGTGGTACTGTGACTGGAAAGCTGCAGGAGAATTTCAGGTCAGTGTAACTTTGGAGCAGAGGGTGATGGTATGTTAGCTGCTAAACAGAGCTGCTGTGTAGGGATTTTGGGAAGAACCTATGATTTCAGCAGAGCACTATAGCAGTTTTCCAGTCATAGTAATAAGTGTGGGAAGACCCAAGGCAGTTTTGAAAATGGAGTTCAGAAATCTTAGTAACTTTATGAATAGTGTTGTTCATGATACATCAGTGATGATGCAGGACAGGATTTGATGGCCTCTTTGCTTTCCTATTCCCTGCTTTACTGTAATGCTGATACAGCTTCTTCTGCGGCAGGGAAGAGTGGAAGGTTGAAAATAAGAGGCAGCATTCCCCTAAGAGGCTTCAGGATTGAGCTGATAAATAGGATAAGTGGTATCATGAAATCTGAAACATTTCTTAACGTTTTTTGTTTAACTGAGGAGGAAAAGGGGAAAACAAACCATTTTTCCCTTTCTGCTTTTGATATTTTAGTCCTTCCAACACCTGCCTTGGAAGAAATGTGAAGAAATACAACAAATTTAAGTAGCGGAGTGTTTTCTTTTCTTTTGGACTGTAGCTTTGTTTTTAACACTGGTATTACTGTAAATGTTGTATTTATTGGAAAATGGGAGGATTTGGCTACGCAGAGCACCTTACTGGGCATTTTCTTTCATATCCTTTTCCTTCTGGTATCTGCAGAATTGGGCTTTCCATATGGACACCAGATACCATTACCAAAGTCTCTCCTATTTTTTCATGTTTTGTATAAATTAGCATTAATTAATGGACCAATATTGTAGAAATAAATCATGACATAAAAGCTGGTGTGGAAAAAATGAATCTAAAACATGAATAGCTACTAAGATCAGCACCAAAAGCAGAAGAGGGACCACAGTGATTCATTTCAGTGTTGATACCACAGGTTTTAAAATAAGCTGATTGACTGTTCTATAAACTCCAGTAACTACAACTTTAGAAAAACATGAGAATGGGCATAAAAATGCCTTGAAGCTTTGCAGCTGTCTTGGAGTTCAGCACCAGACTGATTAGATGAGGGTATCATGTATGCTGCTAAGGAATTTTTTGTTTATACTAGTTTCAGTTTAGATTAATAAACAGAACTTTTGGATTTAACCAGATTAGCTTTAGTTTCTAAAGTTTAAGATATTGGAATACCTTTCCGTCATTTTACAAGGTGGTCAGGAAGGAGTTAGTACGTGTGGTTGCTTGGATGAATAAAGACCTGAAAGCTTTATGTGGAGCCTTAATTCAGTATTCTGATTTACCATGAGACTTCCATGGTCTGCCAAAAGTGTTATTTCACTAAGGCAGTTGACTTTGGGAAGGAAGGGGCAGGCTTAGCTTTTTTATTCTTATGCTTCATACTGAAGCTACTAATTTTAACATATGCCTGAGAGTTTTAATGGGATCAATAGCTGAATGAAGTCAGGGGTGATAGGAACTTACAGCATCAGGAGAGTTTTGTATATCATGGTTAGCAAATAAATAGAACACTGTTGCTTTTGATAAGAACTGTATAGCTTTTCATTGAACTGAAAGTTTTCATGCCATCTTTTCCTCTGATCTTCTTCTCTGATAACTGTATAACTTGACTTGTATAACTTATAGATTTCCAGGTATCCATAAGACAAAATGTTTGAGGGTGTTTTTCACCTGAAATCTAAGACCTTGGAGTAGCTAGTGAGTTGGTATTGTCTTTACTCCTTCACTGTGAAGGTTATTTTATTGGCAAGATGCTTGCTTTCTGGGTAGCCATTATACTAATTCATGTTTGATGTTTTAATCCTGCTTTGATGAAAAGTCAGCCAATTCCTACACTTCTATTGTAAGGCTTTAAACAAAGCTGCATATAAAGCGTGGGATTTAAAGCAATGCTGTGTTACAAATTATGAATGTAACAATAGGAAAAGACTGTTGTGACCCTGTTTCAAATGATGTTTACGATTACCAGTATTTCACAGTGAAACAGTGGTAGAGAAGTGGAAAAAATGCTGGTGTAAAAGTAGCATTCTGTTACCAAATGCCTTGTTTCAAGCTGGGTTTATGTGTGCTTGGGAAAATGTGAAGACTGTGAAGTCTTTCTTTCCAGTAACTCTGAAGAAAACACCTAGCTTTGGTATTTTAGTTTTAAAACCCATTGTTGTTTTGTAAGAACTTCAGGAGCAAGGAATACACTGAAAGCAGCCCTCTTCTGCTGTCTTCTGCACTTGTTAGATGTGTTGTGTTGTACTTGGCTGTAGTAAGGGACTTATTGTACAACTTTTTCCATTTACTTCAGACTCCTCTATACCTGAAGTTCTGTGGATCCTGTTGTTGCTCCATTTGGTTTTTTTTGTCCCAGAGTTAAAGGTTGTACTTTTCAAGGCATATTTAGTACACTTTTTACCTTGTAATCCTCTTCAGTGTCAATTTCAATGCAGGGAAACAGAAAAATCTTAAAAGACTTTGCAGTCATTAAACTGTGAATTGAGAAGTATGAAGGCAGAGGTCAGCCTTTTGTCCTGACTTGTAGCTCTGGATGCTGCTGTTGACTCTGTTCGTATGTCCAGAATCTTACAGGATTGTTTCACCTTTGAAATGCGTCCCATGTGTCCAGAGTCTGTCTGACTACATATATATGTGTCATATGAGTATATAGGCATAACTGAACGTGACATGACTTTCAGTGTTAAGAGGGGATCACGAAATACAGTTTTACCAATCTAATGTCTAGCTCTCCTCTTTTAGCACTTGTATGTTATTAGTGAACAATATAGATCTTTGGACCCAGTTGAACAAAAAAATGTTTTCCTGTCATCTTCTGTGTGTAATCTTGGGATTTCAGTTTGGAAGATAAAAAAGTTTAACAAGCCTCGGTAATGTAGAAATCAAAGCTGAAATTTCTGTGAAAGCAAAACCTTGTGTTTCCTAAATCCAGATCATGAAGCACACACTTAACTCCATCCTTTAAAGCAGCAACAGGATGCAGAGCTATGCTTCTGCTGTTTTACAGGACCTTCTGTGATGGGTAACCCAGATGTCTCATGTCCTGAGATGGGTTTTTGGAATAGTTCACAGCACAAGGAATTGATACATTTCAAAAGCTGTTGGGTTTTTTTGTGAACTTAGAGCAAACTAAAGTTCTATATTTGCTAATTTCAGGAGGTGGTTAAAAATAATAAAACCTGAATGCTTTCAATATTATAATTTAAAAACAATTCTGAAGAGCATTAGCTGTTTCAAAAATCATGATTTCTGCAGTGATGGTGTACCAGTAACACCTGAATTTACTTGCTCTGACACAAGCAATATGCTTTGAATATTGAAGGAGCATTGTTACTGAGTGTACATGATGCTGTATTACTTGTACAAAATCTGTCCTATATAAAAAGCTATTATTGCAGTAATATTTTAAATCCTTGGTCAACAACTTTTCTAATCTGCTCCCTTCCTTGACCCCTGAACCCGTCCCCCAAAATACATGATTTTTATTGAGCACATGATATTGTTTACCACTATTGCAAAGTGAGCCAAAAGAGCAGTCTTTTACAGTAATACTCATGATCATTTCACTTATTAAGTGTCATGGTCTCTTTGGGCCACGATCTCTTTGATCGCTTAAACTTTGGATTTACTTAAAGACAAAAGCTGAAATGGTGGATGTGCTCTTACTGCTTCTGTAACAAGAATCCAGAGCTTACAATGTGTGTATTACTGTCAGTGATTTTCCCCCAAAGACATAAATCACATAATTGCTTTGTGAAAGTCCGTTTTCATCCCAGCCAACCCATAAACTCACTCTCAAATTCAAAATTTGTTTGCTGCTTATTTCCTCAGAATGAGATGAATGGGCTTGATTCTTCTTTGCTAGGGAGGACTCACCGAGGAGCAGCAGTAAGCCATCAGTGTGTGTGCACCTCTAGGTTATATGAAGTGTTATCATAGCGGTTTTCTTTTCTGCACAGATATTTCAGTCCTTCTGACCTGCTGTTCTTCTGTGTTAATAAATGTATCATTTCCTTCCTCTCCAGCTTTCTAAGTTATGTACTACTGACTTAGAGTTCAAGGTGAAGCTTGCCACTTACTCTGCTTCTTTCTGAATGTGGGAAATACCACATCCAGCCAAAGGTGTTCTTAAAGCTGTGAAAATGTATTTGTACCAAGTATGGGGAGAAAAGGATTAATTTTGAGTAGATAACCTATTCCAAAACACCTTTTCTATTTTAAGTCTGTCAAACTTATTGCTGCACTAAGATCTTTTTTGGAGTTACAACAGCTGTCTATAGCATATAGAGAAAGGTTCCTGCTTCAGCTGCAGTGGAAATAGTTAAAAATAATATATTTGACAGACAGCAATTTTGAAACAGCTTATGTATGGCTGAGAATTAGGAATTTGCAGATAACACTGTTGTCTCGTAGAATATAACAGATATGTTTTAAAGGAAGGCCTAAAACTTTAAAGCTATACAGATGAAAATACGTCCCACCCCCTACCCCGTGCCGGGAGACCCCTTCAATAATGGAGTAATTTTGCCTTTACCAAACATCCTGTGTTGAACTTCTGAGGCTGTTTGTGACTTGTTCTGTTTTTCTGTATTTAAACTTTATTTATATTATTTTTTTTCTGTGATTGCAGTTTATTAAAACTTGTGAGTCAGCTGGGTTTGTGCATGTATGTAATACAATTATACTTGGGAATCTGACAAAATATTCTACCTCAAGCGCTATAAATGAAATTGATCACCACCACAGTAGTAGTTAGTAATGCACTTACCAGGATTATACCCAGGAGCAAATTTGAAAGGAATGGTGCAGGTGGATGGGCAAAAATGTGTAAGTGTTTTTGCTGTAGTGTATCCTGAGACATGTTCAAATCTTACTGTCTTTAAAGGTGAGCATTAGTCCTCATAATAAAAACTTGCTGGGAGATTAACCTTGAAAGTCGTCATAGTGCTCAAAATTAATATAGGTAATGTTATTTTACCTTAACCAATAAATAGACATCGCAAACAGGCTACCTTTCTTCTTCTTTTTCTTCTTTTTTTTTTTAAACCAAAAGGGTGTTAACCCATAGGGCTGTTCTGCCTCTTTATTTCCTTTTCCAAAATACAGTAATGAGGCAGACAAGTTGTTCTTGCTGGTATTATTATTTTATTATTTTTTATACATTTCAGGAGACTCCTTTCCATTTGTGGAGAACACAAACACATTTCTAATTACAGTGGCGATGTCTTATTTAAAACAAAAAAAACCCCCTTTAAATGTTATGTTTGGGTTTTTTTCGGTTTTGTGGTTTTTTTGTTTTTTTGTTTTTTTTTTTTTTTTTTTTAAGAGGTAGCCTATTTGCAGTGTCAGGACTTAATGCTCTGATTTGTTTCAAAGTTTCATTTTAGAATTGGCCTTTAATTACTCCAAAGTAGAGGATTAATGTCTATTTACTGGTTAAGTTAAAATAACATTACCTTTATTAATTAAATGCTCAACTGAAGCTTTAAGCTGCGGTTCTTCACATAATAGCTCACGTTTTAGGAGTCAGAGTTGACCCTCTTGTTTATATGGTATACCTGGTGTGTGTTTCTTGTTACGGGAACTTCTTGGAGAAAAACAGCAAAATATGTCAAAAATCTCCAAGCTGTTGCTAGCAAACTTCTTCATTAGAGGTTTAAGGCATTTTAAGTCCTACTGGTATAAGTAGGGTATGATCCAAACAATTACTTTTGCGAAGTGGTAATTTTGTTTTCCAAATCACTGAAGTGTCAGGGGTCTGCAGAGTGATGCTGACGGTTGCTGTAAAGAGGTTGCCCAAGGAGCTGCTTTCTTTAAGTGCCAGACTAGTTTATCCATACTTACATGCTATACTGCAAACTTTTCAGTGTCCTGAAATTGCCTATTAAAACTGACTGTGAGAGATGTAGCAGGCCTATACAATTCTCCCTAGGAGGCCTGTGTCCAATATTAATAAGATGGGGGGAAAAAGTGCTGGGCTGTTCAGAGTGTGAAGTTCTCCTGTTGTGTAGTAATACTATGATTTCTTGGTTGCCAATCAGGAGTTGTAGTCTTGGATTTACAGTGCAAACCATTCCCGTAAAGTAGAGAAAATACAGACAAATACGAAGACTACAACTTTGCACTGTGTAACAACCAGGGAAAAAATTGTATGGCTTGTATTTGGTATTTTTTTCTATTTCTGTAGGGAACAGCGCATCTGATATTGTAGTCTTAGGACATAGTGTGACAGTGTGTCTCATGTAATTTTTTTTTTTTTTAGTGTTCTTACACTTGTTTATGTAAGAAAGGCACTTTCTAAAAGATCTTATCTGTTTTCATTGAAAGGTATTCTCTGTTTTATAACCGCTTGAAGAACATTGAAGAAAGTGAAGGCGGCCTTGATAAATTTTCAAAAAGTTACAAAACCTTTGGAGTTAATCAGTTTGTGGATGGCGGAATATATTGCAAAGAGTGGGCACCAGGAGCAGAAGCAGTGTTTCTCGCAGGTGACTTCAGTAAGTATTTTAGGAATATTTCTTCTTTTCTGCACTATGTTTTAGATCATTACCTTCTTTGCTTAAAGACAATTTTTAATCAATGAGGAAATTCTGATAGTGAAAACGTGTATCGTGGCTGAAACTAATACTGGTTTTACTCTACATTGTAGTAGCCTTAGAATGTACATGTTTCAGTTGTATGGTCAGTATTGTGTGTATTTTTTTTTTCTTCTAATACCCGTTAGATGATGACTTGTGTAAAGGATCTAGCCCAATTACACTTCATCTGTAGACTGTGTCTAAATTACCTGAGGTTCTTCCTAAAGCTCTACAGTTAAGCTTCTATAAAACTGTATGCAGAGAAATAAAAGTGTAATAATTGGCTTTATGTTATTTTACTAATCTAAAAACAGTGTTGTCCAAGGCCCAAGGCCCTTCAGAATTCCCACTCGTCATGAGAGTGTAGACAAAAGTCATGCTGGAAAAGGGTAATCTAAAATCAAACATATTTATGAAAGAGTAGTTGATGTGCTGGTTTGAGGGGAGGAGAAGGAGGGATATTAGCAGAAGAGGAAGGTGACAGGATTACATGGAGAAATTGTGTTGCTTACTCAAGAACCAGGAAGATGATTCACTTACTTTGAACCTGAGACAAAAATATAAATTTGCTCCTCATTTGGAAGGTTAGCTACATTCAAATCGTTCTGAAAATTCTTAAATGGAGGTGACATGCATTTTTATTTTTGCTTTTAAATCCTGCAATACTAATGCTGTGCTCTTTTTTTTTTTTCTTTTTTTTTTTTTTTTTTCCCTTGTGGGTTGCGGGGGTGGAGTTGTTTTAACCTTTCAGCTCTCTATCCCTTCTTCAGGGTGTTAGGTATTAGTCCATCAAGGTATAGGAGTTTCGTTGCTGGTTCTTACTGAACTGGAACTTCTATTTGTGAAATGCTTTTGTTTATTGAACTGCATTTCAGACACACACAGTGTTACTTACCCAACTTTTGGTTTGTGGAAATACTGATCTGGTCAACTCAGTGTGTGTATTTGCATTACAAAAGAGTACATGAATTGCCAATTTGAGGCAGTTAACTACTGCTTAAACAAAAAGTTAAATATTGAGTTTTCCTTCTTCCTTACCTGTGTTTGAAGAAACTATTAAAAGGACAAACTCTGTATTTGAGGAAGTTAGGAACCTGAAATCACATGTGCTTATATAATTTAACAATGATAAGACTTATTACATATGCCATTAGTTGTAGTATCTGGTGGTGCTTTCTAAGGTACTGTGGTTATCTTCTGCAAAAATGTGGGCAGTAATAAAGAAAGAAGTGGACTATCCTAGCAGTGTTTTTCAGATGCATTGTTAAGGTTTTTTCAATGCTTCATAGCAATCTGGTTTAGTACTGTTTTTCCATAGTCCCAAGATCGACACACTTACAAATAGAATAAGCAAATTGTTTAAATATTCATGTCATGCTTCAGTTTCCCAACAAAGTAATAAAATGCGTCTATTTTAATTTTCAGAACTTTGCATTTTTTCTTTTAATTTTAAGAACTCAATAGGAGGGTCTGTCTACAAACAATGATTATTTTTAAAAAAATCTTTTGATTTTGATGCAGAATGCAAACAGAAAACTGTTTTCAGCCATGATCCTGTTTGATATGGTTAACGTAGTGAATGATAGTTTCCTTGAAAACACTCCTTGTCTTTTTATTGGAATAGACATTGATAAAATAGTAGTAGTACTTGAGTTTTAATATGGGAATCAGATATGCCCTCTGATTCAAAACTGAATAACGAATCATGAGTATAGTTCACCTGCTGCTAGATAGCAGTGATTTCAGCTATCAGTACTGACTGCAAGACAGCTAGATGAGGCTATTTTTGACAGCTCAACTTTGCATGTATAGACACACAGAATATTCTCCTCTTTACCCCTCTTCTATTTGCTGCAATCCCACCCATTGTTCAAGGTTTTTGTGATGAGATGGGTATGATAGTCTTTAAGTTAAATTTGTCAACATGGTTGGAGACTAGAATTCATTTGTTTTAATTATGTATTTTAATAGATGGCCATTTTAAAAACAAGCTTTCAATGAAATTAGTATCTAAAATTAGTTTTTAAAGAGAATATAACTTGTAAATTGGCATGGTAGGTTAGGAGGAGAAGTACGTGTATACCTGAATACAGTTGCTAAAAACTGGAACGGTTTTCTAAACTCTACTTCATTTAAAATATTTCATGTAATACATCATATGAAGCAGAAATTTAGGACTAATACAGAGTGGTTGTATATAGATGCTAATGAAATGTGGCAATAAGGAGTGAAGAAACTAAAAAGAAATTCACTTTTAACATGGAAGAACTGTTCGTTCTATGTATCATATTCATCAGTCATGGTAAAGTATTCATTCCCAAAAGGGAAGATAATGTACTCTGAAAGCCTAGAGGAATGGATGATTGTCATTCAGTGTAATAATATTCTGATGCGAATTTGGGTTGCAGAACCCTAAGATTTAGATTCAGGTTGCTACGGATATGTTTAATTAAAACTGAATCCCTTTAACCTTTCTTTAAGTTTTCAAGCAGGTTAAAGTCTCAAATGAAATTTATGATTATATTGTATTTAAATTGAATATCAGGATTGCTTTTGATAAGATTTTTTTTATAAAAAAGCTTTATAAAGAGAACTGTAATTGAACCATGCGGGGGGAAGCTGGATATCTTATACAAAGCAACAAACATGGAACTTAAATGACAATAGCTCTTTAGGTTTTAAACTGAAATATGATGGTATATAATATAAAACCCTGTCAGTTCATGCTTTCTTTTTTTAGTTCTCTTGTAAGGATATGGATAGCAGTGTTTTCTCTGTGAATCTCTCAGATGTTTGTTGGAAAGATGCAAAAAAAGAAACAAAATGCCCTTGCTATTTAATCTGCTAAGTTTTTGAGGATCGAAACCTTGTAAAAATTATAGCAAGGTCAGGTTGTGTTACAGAAAACATAAAATTCTTTCAGAATTTATAATTAAACTGAGCTTAAGATAAACATGAATAATTTGTTTCTGTAATGATATACATGTGAAGCCTCAGTCCTGCAAAGGTCAAGTTTTTTGTGAATGGATTTTATGCCTTATAGCAGACAATAAAAGCTTTAATAATAAGGTATTTTGCCCCAAATTATGGTATTTTTGTACCTCATTCTGAGACACTTGTAATGAGTGAGACAGCTCCTATTTCTAGAATAATTCTTAGTATTGCTGTCTCTTCTGGAAAACAGGTAAAATTTAGTAGTAGCACTCAAATTGGTAATTGAATTGGAGAATGGAAAACATAAATTCAAGAAAATACCAATACTTTCAGTGTTCTTTGTCTGTTCTTTAAAACTCCATAATTGGAGAGAAAACAGTATTATGACTGTTGGTATTCTGGTATGATGCTTATCTGAAATAGTACTAAATGAACATCCAAAACCATTAAGATTTGTCAAGTAGTACTTTTAGCATCTCAGTAAATCAAATGCGTGAGGCAATTAGCTGAATTTCTGATACTAGAGGTAGTATCAATGTTATAGCTACCTTAAAAACTTGCAGTGATAACACACTGAATATTTTATTTGCATGCTATATTGCTGAGGAACTTGGTGACTACTGGCCATTTATTGTTACTTTACAATTGACTATTTCAAAGTCAGCCAGTGACCATCAAGTTTTAAGGGTAACCCAAAGAATTTGTTTGGGAATTAAAACACACAAAATTGTATTTGGCCATGCAGAGACTCAGTAGGTTATCTGTAAACAATATTTGAATTTAAAAAAAATTAAAAGTTACTGGCTTTAAGAACCTTGAAAGGGTAAGAATGTATATGCTAATTTGGAAGTCATGCTTGTGATTTCTGTTCTTTAGTTCCCTTTTTACTTTTCTCTGTCTTCCTTTCCCTCCCTCCCAGCTATCATTAGGTCTGAAATGTTGATCACTCTGGAATGTGTTTGATTCCATTTCTGTTTCCTTTTTCTTGCACTAGTGGGGAAGGCTTCTCCTGGTGGTAGAGGGAGGATGGGCTGGCCAGTTTTGGAAGAAGGTTTATTTATTACTTGAACTCTGACAGGCTTCCTTCAGAGTGAAGAAAGAGGAGCTTAAGCTACCAGCCCTCAAAATTTGGGTATCTGACAGCTGACTGGAAACTTTTCTTACTTTAGAATGATTTATTTTTTTCCCCACAGACTTGACTGAAACATTTACTGAAATGCAGACTAGGTATTACAATGATATTATACCCAACTTTACTTTCTTCAAAGCTTTTTATAGAAAAACACCTAGATTTCATGAGTAAAGTCAAATAGTTCTACACTTCTGTGGCTGCAGACAACTGAAAGCACTAAGTAGACTGAAGTATAACCTGTTATTATTATCCAGGGAGACATCCTATGTGAGAAGTAATGACATTTGTTTTTATGTCAGTGTTTGAGCTGTTTAATCACTTTTTAAGCAGATAATGTTAATGACCCTGCTATTGAGCTGTTGGAAATCAGGCAGTGTAGAAGGAGGAAGATCTAACTGGCCACTATGTAGAACAGTATAGTGTCCTTAGAGAATCTCTCCATTTATGTTCTGATTTCATATTCCAAGCAAATGATATAAAGGTATCTTGTGGGATAGTGGGATTTTGATGCCACTTCCCTTGTCTGAACTGCTGTTTGTCTGATATCTTTTCCTCAAGGAAGCTGTGTGAATGCTTGCTGGTCTCTGTATTCTCTTTGAGCATCTTTCAGTTGATCAGAAGTATGTAGAATGTGCAAATACAATTGAGGTGAGTTTATTGCACTTGAGAGTTCAACCTCAGTTTATGAAGTTTTTTCACTTTTGAAAAAATAGTTACGTTGCACTGATGTATCAGCTCTTACATTGGAACAAGCAAATGATTTGGTCAATATGCAACAAGTACTTTTTTCCCCTATGAGAAGCAAGAGGAAGGTTAATTTCTGATATGAAACTCCAAGTGAAGCCATGAGCCTCAGAGCTGTATGGCTATATACTTGTCGACGTGAAAACAAAATCAGGAGATGGAAGAAGTCACTTAAATTTATGATTTAGTCAGAAGTATTGCATTTAATTTTTTTTAATGATAGAAGGTAGAATCCAAGCTATTAGAGCTTTGAATTCAGTTCTAGATTAATGCTCAGTTCATGATTCTTTAGCATGTGAAGTGTGCTGTTCTGAGCAAGAAGTTCCCTCATGCCTCGTGTTGCTGAGGTAGGATGTAATATTTAAATAATTGGCTGGTTTCGCAAGATCTACTCACAGAGATGAGAGAAACTAAAAGTACCAGACTAATCAAGGTGTCTTCCGTGTTTGATTAAGAGATATCTGGGGCCTGAACTTTTGAATAGAAGGTCTTGTTGTGTATGTCTTACGGGTTCTCTGTGGTGTCATTTTTTCCTAAAACCTATTCAAGCTGATTATTTGAAATTCTGCTGGTAATCTTCTCAGGCTTTTTCTGTTTGTAGCTATTGACAGAGTCTTCAAAGTCCCTGTTCTCAAGCTATTTCTTTTGTCTTTATATTTTCAACTTCTGAATAGTCTTCTATTCAGTTTTTGGTTGGTTAGGCTTCTCCGCCCACCCTCCTGCCCCAAGGCATTTTTGGCTATGTTTTGCTGAAAAATATGAAAACTAAGCAGCAAAACTGAGAGAAGCCTGAGGTGCTGGTTCTTTGAAGGCAGCCTTCAGTTTTCAGGGTGTTTGAACTTTTCGTATCTCTTTCCTTAAAACAAAGCAGTACTTGCTGTTATAACCTTCCTAAATGAGTTCCTCTCCAGGGGTAACTAGTAAACAGTGGTTTTAAGTAGGATTGTGTGGGACAGATGGGTATTGCTTTGCAGTTGTTCTTAAATCATGAACCGTGGGCAGCCAGTACTGAAGGAGTGTGGCTGAGAAGAGGAAGGATTAACAGGAGCACCTGGTGTTGGTAGCAGGTGGAGAGAAAGGTGTAAGCAGCTTGGGCAGAATTGTTAAAGCTGCCTGTGGAGAGCAGAGATGCTTAAATGGGTGGAGAGATGCAACCATTTTCCCTTCTAAAGGAGGAAAGAGAGGTGGTTTTAACAGAGGTCATAAGAATTTTTTTGGGGGTAATGTAAGAATGCAGCAGGTTTGGTATATGTAATGAACTCAACTTCAGGCAATTTTCCCAAGTGAGTTTTCTAGAGACTGGGCCTAGAGGCCTTTGCTGTAACTTTTTATTTTGCTCAGTATTAGCAAGTCATCACTTGGCTTATTTGGTTCACTTCATGTGCTGCAATCAAGAGATATCGCTCAGTAGGAAAGAGATTCATGAAAAGCAATGAAGATGATCAGATATCTCGAGGGCAGGAGGAGAAGAAAGAGTTGGTGGTAATTCCCATAAGAAGGTGTTGACTATCAGAAATCCTGACAGGAACAGGTTCCTTAAAGCAGTCTTCTTGCAACTGAAGATGTTTGTTACTTTTTCATCTTTCTTCTGTTTTCCGATTTTTGCCTGAATTGTTTATTTCAGACAGTTTAGATGTTTGCAATTTAAAAGAAAATATCAGTTTTAACTCTGCCCCACCCCGCGCCCCCCACCCCCCCCCAGCCCCAAAATTCTGGTGTTGTATATTCTACATCTTTTTATGATTCCCTGAAATAAATATATGTATTACGGTGTATATAACCACTGTATATATTGTTTGCAGTTTTGGCTTTTTTTTTTAAGGAGTATTGCTTTGTTGGGAAGGTGTTGTTTGGTCAATATTGGTCTTAGTAGCCTTAGTAGATGGTACTGTTTGTTTCTTTATTTCTTGTACTTTAGAGTAAAACCAAGGGGGAAGACCCATCTAAATCTTACTAACATACAAGCCATTCTGCTGTTAAGCAATAGTTTAGTAAATACTTTCCTTCTGCTAATTTGTGTATTTTGTCTGCACTATCCAAATACCTTATTTGTGATAAAAGCTATCATCTAAGTAGAGTACCAAGTTAATTGTATTTCTGTGTTCGAGCATGGTAAATGTTCTGTTAGAATAATCTCTTCACTGGTTTTGACACTGTTCATTTTACAGTAGCGAACAGGTACTAGAATATTTGCTGTACATGGTTATTTTTGTCACATTGTCTAGCCCATTTGATTTGTGCCTTTCAGCTTTGTTCCTTGAAGACTGACAGGTCTCAGGTTTAAACAGTTGTCTAAGAGCAACTAGCAACTTACTTTGGAGTTTCACAGCAAATAATATTTTTGATTACTGATGTTTAGGAAAATATGTATGTTGATGAATGTAACTTTTTCACTTTTCTGCCTCCCCTGTTGTGATTTTGATGGTGCCAAAGGCGATGATCCTGCTCCAGTGGCACGTCCAGTTTTTTTATTGAATTGCTGTTAACCATGACTACCATACTTAGCAGCAATATTGATTTACACTAGCTTAAACTAGTCAGGGAACTACAGTTTAGGGTGTGAACAGCTTGTTAGCTGTTACAGAGTACCTGCTTAAGATCATGCACTGTACCTCCTGTAAATAGGAGATCATGGAAGGCTGCTTATTCTTCTTTCATTGAGGTGTGTTTGGGTTTTTGGTATTTACATGACAGGAGATGGCATGCAAATAGATTAGCATGAAGGGAGATTAGCATGTCTTGCTTTAATGTAGAAGAATGAAGCTGGGTTAATTAGCATTGATAATATACAGCCGTGGGTTGGCCTCAGGGGTGACAGGTTGTAGATAAGGTGCAGCTGTGGCTGGTTCTGTTAAGGGGTTGAGAGCCAGTGAAGAGAGAGGGAAGAGGGAACACATGTCCTGGGTGAGGAGAGAGGAGGAGAAGGCATCAGAGGGACTAGCATGAAGAGTATGCTGGTATGAGGTAGTAAAAGACCTTGTTGCAGCTGGCTAGTTTGGGGAGTGCTGTGACACTTCAGTGTCTTGCAATTCAATTTTCTTTGTTGATAGGTTTCTTGTGAGCTTAGGAGTCTCTGTTGCCTTGAACTATGTGAGACAGGTGGGTTTTGAGGCAAAACAAACAAACAAACAAAAAAAGTAATTCTCAAACTTGGCTTGCCACTTCCTTCTAGTCTAGAAATAATTACATTGCCTAGGTCTGTCATTTCAGAAGCTTTTTATTCAGTCTCATTCATACCAGTTAACCTGGAACATGCATACAGACACACAAGACCTTCTTGGAAGGTGTCTGTTCAGTTGGGCATGTCATAATGACCAATCTTGCATGTTTCCAGTGCTCAGTAAATCCAAAGAGGACAAAGAACCTTGAATTACGGAATCTAAGCTAAGTTACTAAGTCCAGTAAACTTTTTTAAATGAAAAAGGAGTCTTCTTCAAGACTTGCTTAATTAGAACTGCATCATTTCAGGCCAGATTTCCTGGCTGCAGTGTCACTGTCTGATATTGTGTGGTTTCTTAGCCATTACTATCAAATTTGTCTGCTGTTTCCCCTTTATTTTTCCTATATTATACACTTAATGAGTGTTATTAATAGGATATCAACTTGTCAAAATAGAGGGAGTGAGCAGCGTGTGTGTCCAAACCTGGTTTGAGTGTTCAGTTTCTGGAGGTGGTTTTGGTTACATTTTGTCTGCTTCCCCTCTCTATAATCAACAGCAGCTCTGATTAGTTTTTTTTCCATAGTATTGTAACAAATATTTCTACTGGCTTGTTTAGGATGTGAAGGTTTTTTTAATGTTTATTTTTTTTTAAAGTTTTAAATCTACATTAAACATTACTTTTAATCCATTAATTTTCATACCACTGTGATATTGTGGTATTAAAATCAATATTTTTGGGGGGGGAGTAGGAGGTTATTTTGACTTTCATCAGAGAGGTGAAGTAGAAATAATTTATTCATTGTCAAATTAGAATTGGAGTATAGTTCCCTAGTGAAAATATTAGCCATTTTATTGAGCCTCTTTTTGAATGTTTATGGTAGTACCAGATAAAAAAAGTCTGCTGTCACTGAGGTTAATTCTGAAAAAGGTGGAACAAGCTGTTATACCTTTGAATTGTAATTGGACACATTTGAAGATAAATACACTTAGTATTATTTCTTACATTGCAGATGGCTGGAATCCATTTTCTCATCCATATAAGAAGATGGAATATGGGAAGTGGGAGTTGTTCATCCCACCTGGACAAGATGGTTATCCTCCTGTGGCCCACGGATCAAAGCTAAAGGTGTTGATTCTAGAATTACTCTGTCCAATTCTTGTAACCCTTCTTACTCAATTGTCCTTTTTGTTTTCTTTTAAATAACTTTATCTTCATTAAATTGTTTTTAGAAGCAGAATCAGTTTATCCTTATACAATGTTACCTCAGTGAGTGAAACATCAACATCTCTCTTCATGACTCTTAGGAACAGGCATATGGGGCTGAAATATGGACATAGTGTATTGTATCACATTACGAGATGAAAACAGTTTTTAAATTTTGATAATTTGAAAAATAAGAAGTAATATATAAACATCTTTCTGTATTTGATGCAGCTTCTTAAGATTTAAGATCCTATTCAAATCTCAATACCTTTGTCATGTTTGTGATGTTTTTAATCATGGCTTTTCAGGTGATCTTTTTGTGTTGCTTTAATGGTATGTGTAACTTTGTAAAACTGCCTGTCCTTTAGGAATTAATGGTATTGAGCAGTAGGCTTAAGTAAGTTAAACTAAATACAGGTGCAGGGAAAACTTAGTTGTATTTTGTGGGTATCCATGAGCATAAAATCCATTCTTCCAGGAATCAATGGAAAGTTTCTTTGAACTCTCAAATGCCACAGTTTTACACAGTGTAGATATACATAATGACAACTAACCATCAGTATTGTTTCTTATTCCTGGGTGAATAATTTTCAGAGTTGTACTTCTGAGGTTTTTAAATTGTTGCAGTCAGAGCTTGAGTTGCAGAGGTATCAGATGCTAACAGAGGACAGTGATGACTAGTTAAGAAATATACTGAAATAATTTATAGACTAGGAAAATTAAGAAACTGGAACATTTGTATAATACTGCTGTATTTTCAGGGCTTCCACCCACAAAAAAAACCACATTGGAAAAATCCTAATTTTTCTGCTGAAAATCAGCTTAGGTAAACAAGAAATGTGCTGAAACAAAGATATGCATAAAAATGTTCTGAAAATGCTTACTTGATGTGTGTGCTTATCTTTATGCCTTTTGTTATGGCCTTGAAATTATCCCAGTAATAAATATGGATAAATTGAAATTTAGGAATAATCATTCAAGGATGAAAAAGCTGTTTTTATTTTACAGAGTAGGAAAGAAACAGCCATCTGAAACGTGGAAATACAGTGATTATGCAATAATGTATGAGACTGCAGAATGGTTACTTAGTATTTTCCACAGTTTTGAGATGTAAGTAGGTTAGATTTTTTCGGTTGTTACTAAATTTACCTTTTCCATTCTGTCTACAAAACTGTTGAGCTCACCTACTGTAGAATATTATGCTCTCACTGTAGAGGTGAGAGGTGTGAATGATGAAGAGCGCTGACCATTATTAACAAAATAGCAAAAAGCATATATTCTTGAACATGTTTGGAAAAATTAAAGATTTTTTTTCTTGTCTGTCAACCTATATAAGCACCGGTCGTATCTCCTGTTTTTGAGGCAGACATCTTTATAGTACTTTTTCTGTGTCCATTCATCATTTTCTTTGGCATATGAACTCCATAAAGCAAAGATTGCATTATGCATAATTTGGTTAGCATGCAGAATTTTTGACTACTGATTACTCTTGGTACTGATGTACTAGTAAGATGTGCTGTAGTTCTGTATTTGTTCTGAGTCTCCTGAAAAGCCATGAGGCTCCTGCTGGCAGAGCAGAATGTGAGTTTTATTTTCCTCTTGGAAGAGGCTCGTGAGGCTGTACTGTTCTGTCTGCCTGTGACATAGGTTTGCTTTTTATTGTGCATATTCTTGTCTTAATAAAAAAAAAAAAGTGAAGATTTAGAAACTTGATACACAAGTGTACATAATCATAATTGATGACTTCATCCATATGGAACTGCTCCCAGCCTCATCTGTAACTTTGCTAATAATCTTTCATGACACTTTGTTTTTGTTCCATGGTGTCGACACAACTGAATCTTAACACATCATGACGTGTACTTTCAATGTATTTGGATGGTATAATTAACGTGGAAAAATGTCTCCAGTTAAGGTAGTTCTAAAATGATTTATCCGTTACAAAAGCTGGAAGGAGATTGGAATATTCCACACGTTAGACATGTATCCTACCCTTATGCTATGGCTGATCTTTTTATCCTCTCTCATTCCACTAATGGGTTCAGAAGACTGCTGCTGTTCTGTAAGTTTTCTTTGAACTACACGGTTCTGTTAGATTATGATTGTTCATAAGTTTATTTTAGGGAACACAGGCATTCATGTGGTAGAGCATAGTTTTGCAGTTCATTGTTCATGTAGAAGCTGAGAATATTGAGTTGTCTGTAAATGGAAATTACTATGCAGATTGCAGAGCCAAAGGCACTGTTGCCTGCGTGCACTAGACTAGGCAACAACAGTATTTCTTTTTGGTAGTGAAGGTAGTCCCTTTTTTGATTTACTAAAGCAGCATAAGGGAATCACAGGCTTTGAAGTTTCTTCTATAAATATTATTCTTAAATATTTAAGTTAAAGTAGTCAACTTTAGATATTTTTGCAAAGATTTGATTAATCTCCTAGGGGGAAAAAGTCTCCTCCAGAAGGTCCTTATCTTTAGCTTCTGTCTACACTGTTTTCATCTTTAGTTCTATGCAAGCGAATGCCAAGTTCTGAAATGGTGACAAGGTCACTCCTTTTAAATAAGTAATTTCTAAGCCAGAATGGGAAATGGATGGAGTTTAGCTGGTGACACTAATTTAGATCAGGTCACAAAATATTTTTGTAGGAAAATAAATGAGGAGCAGAGGTCAAACGTTTGCCTGTTATCAATAGTAGTAGACTGTCTGCTGTAGCTCTTCAGGCAGTCTTCTCATAAGTAAATACAAACATTGAAGAAGGTGAGTAATTAAAAAACCTGCTATAGATCTTCTGATACGTTTCTGTGTGAAGGGATGGATGCTTATGACTCCCTTGTGGGTAATGACATCCATCTGAAAACTAAGGTTGCCTGCTAGAAAAAGGTAATTTTTTTTATCTGTGGATCAGTTGGGAGCTTAGAGTTAGTTAAGTGAACAAACAGAGTTGCTGTTGTGGATGTGTGGTGTTTGCTCCCCCCCCCCTTAAACTTCTGACAGATTTCATAAGCTGAGCTGAGCACAGATTAAAAAACAAACTTCGTGCTTTAATAGATCAAGCCTTTTTACCTCTCTTTCTTTATTCTGCTGAGGATAGTTTGAAAGATAGTCTGGGACAACCAGAGTTTCTTTAAATGTTAACGTGTTTGTCATTCTAACAGTGATGGCAGTTGGGGGCAAATGTGCTTATCTTCTTTCATGGTTCAAAATGACTGAATTCTTCCTTCATTGTCAGAGTATTCTTGATTATGTTTTCACAGTATACAGCAAGCTTTTAGAAAAATTAACACAGATAGGCTTCTTTAGCAAGTCATATGTTGTCATATGCATGCAGGAGTTTAATCTGTTCCGCTTTGTTCTATTACTGTTTATTTATGAATGAGTTTTTCAACTGCTTAAAAATACCTGTAAATTAAGTTTTCACTGTAGACCATAAGATCCTAATTTTGAAGTAGTGACAGTGGAGTTTAGGGATGGGGACAGTACCAGTAAAAATTGAGATCTTAGTATCTGCAGTGGAGAACTCGTTTAATATTCTTTATAGGAATGCCAGGAAACAACACAGAAACTGCAGAACAATTGGCAAATAGAAGCCAATGAAAATTCAAACAGATGAGTATAATTTCCAAATTCATGGCTAATGATTAACTTTTAAAATATTTTCACACAGCTAAATAAGAAAAGATAGTGAGATCAGTACTTCTACTACAGTCCTACTACATATTGGCAATTATGATTGAGTTACCTGCTGCCCGTGAACATTGAATAGGATGAGATCTGTGTAGCAGAACCACCATATTTTCTTCTGTGAACTGGAGAGGATATACTAAAATAGTAGTAATTGTTCAACTTTCTAGTAATGATAGTAGACCTGTGATTTCTGAAATGATTTGGCAGAACAATAGTTTTATATATTAATATATTTATCTGACAATATGCTGGGTAGGTGCATGAAATTAAAACACTGTATACAACTAAATATCACTTGTATATTCACAAAATCTAGTGTAATGTAAATAATTCTGGCTTGCTTCTCTGGTGTTATGAAGGCAAGGTTCAGGATGGCTGACATGCCTCCATAATGCAGCTTTTACCAAGAGTGAGGTAAGCATTAGCATTAGGAAGCTGTCGGTAAAATATCAATGGCTAAATCTGTTGGTTTCTTATTACATTTTTGAAGCCATGAGTTAATTACAAATAGGTAGCTTTCTCAGATAGCGTTTATATAATTGAGTGTAGATAGGTGAAAGTAAAAAAAAAAAAACCCACAAACAACACAACAAATCCCCAACAATAAAGGAAACCCTTTTCTATAGTTCATTTTAATTGGGTTTTAACAATCATTTCTGGAAACCATAGCAGCCTTCATAATTTCTCTGTGTATGCTGACAGAAGTAATCATAAACAGCTCAGGGAACAAATAACACAAGTATTGCCAGGAAAGGTCACCTCAGAAAACAGTAGAAACTTCAAAAACTCTGCATGCCATTATTTGCTAAATATATATCCTTTCTTCCTTCACACACATATATGTGTTTATGTGTGTATATATATATTTCTTCTAATGGTAAACTTTATAGTTTTTCGAGGGGGTATTTTTTATTGTGATGAGGTGATTAGATTTGGTATCTTGTGCGCTTGTTAACACAATATTTTTCTGTTGATATTCCAGTCTTGCGTGTTTGTGTACTTTCAGTGATGGCTGAACAGTAGTTACAGGTGCCAAGTTGAATACAAAATTGGTGCTGGCGTGAGGAACAGTGTCACAATTTTTTTTTAATCAGTTTGTACAAAATGTTTTAAAAGTTCACTACTATTGGGTTTGAGTGGTTTTCCTGTCCAAATGTGTAAACCTTTTTAATATTAAAGTGTGCGAAGGAGGGACTACTTTGAGTCAGAACACTTAACAGATTAATCGTGGTTAGAGTATCTTAAAGTACATTTGTATCCATGAGTTGCTGGGGAGAGGGAAGTTAGTTGCAAAGAATATTCTTAGAACTTAATCCTTACAATTTTCCCTGCTGTGTCCTATACTTTGTAGTAGATCTGCATGCTCTGTGTTTAACTTGTAAACCTTGAAAAGGAATCAAATATGGTGAGCCGGTAGGTTAATCAGTGTCAGGGAACCACCGTTCGTAAAATTCATCAAGTGTAATTACTGTCACTGATGAAGTAGATGGTGCTGCAGCTGACCCTGCTGATCGGGAAGTCCAGCAGCATAGTATCAGGCTGGCTCTGAGTTCAGGTCTCATGTGCTTCAAGTAGTCTGCAGTCAAAACGTGAAGGCGTTTTTTAATGAGAGTGTGAAAATCCAGGAAGCTTTTTAATAATGGAAAACAGGTGGGTGATTAGGATGGTAGGTATAGAAATATTAAAGTTGCGGTGAGCATTCTGTAGCATAAGATGTAAATAGAATCATAGAATAGCAGGTTGGAAGGGACCACAAGGATCACTTGGTCCAACCTTTCTTGGCAAAACCACAGTGTGGCCCGGCACCCTGTCCAGCTGAATCTTGAAAGTGTCCTCTGCTGGGCAGTCCACCTCTTCCCTGGGACATGATTCCTGTGGCTGATTGTTCTTTCTCATTGTGAAATCAGTTATGTGCAGTCAGACAGCCTTTACAGAGGGAGTTCTAGGTAACCCTAGCAGAGATACGAAACCTGATTTCAACAGGAAGCTTCTTGAGGAAGTATTCAGTGTTTTCTAACGTATACAAATATAAACACTTCTAATGTTTCTTCTTTTCACCTTAGCTGGCAGCGGGGGGTGGGGGGGAGGGCCAGGGAAGCAGGGAATATCATTGATCATAGTTTAAGTTCCATGTCACATAAATTTCATGTCTTAAATGGTGCGTAGGATGGAAAAACATAAAAATCATCAGGTCTGCAAAGTTGAACAGTGAATGAAACAAGTGTTCTGCAGCATCGTGGTATGTAACCTATGTGCAAGAAGGAGCAGATGTGGCATTCCTGGTATTTCTGGTATTTTAAACTGTAGAGAACAGGACTTACGTCATCTAATATGTACATTTCTTGGCATCAGTGCTGCTGAATGGAAAGTAAAGCATTAGTTAAATCTGTGGCAATACCCTTCATGTTTCATTGCTTGATTGTGAGCCATGACCCTTAAGCAAGTTATTGTAGACCTCTCTGGGTTACAGATTAGGTTTACTGGCAGGAAGAGTTGTTATCTCATTGGGAGGTAAATGGTCTCCTGACTTGGCCTGTTTGGGTTTGGTAAACAATGTGCAACTTATGGGCTCATAGGACAGTGGTAGCAGCAATGAAGCATTGTAATGCAGTGGACTGTTGCTCTTTGGAGCCTTTTTTTCCGACCAAGCTCAGCACTTCAGAATTTTCTTGTTGAGTTATTTTGGCAGGCTTAGTTCTCCTGTGACTTGAAGACTGCACAATTCTTTGGTAGGAAGTTTTGCTATTTAAAAAGACTTGCCTTTTAGTCTATCCATACAGAACACTTAACTGTTTCAATTGATATTAGCTGCGTGTTAAAGCAAAATGTGAAGGTTTTTTGGAGGAAAAGAGATTTTAAAGAGAAGGGGGGTGTTGAAGTGGAATCTGAAACCTGGGAGTCTATATTAAGTATATATAAACATGCCTGTTTTTTTAGGAGAATTGTTTTTGTTTTGAAGATAGGGCCGCTAATTAGGTAAAGCTTCTCAGACTCTCTTCAGCATGACTTACTGGTACATACTTCCCCAGCTGTATTTGTTAAGAGAAGATTATGGGTCAAGGAGAAAATGGAAGGTAAACTTTGGTATTCTAATGGACTTACTTCACATCTTGGATGCCCAAGTCTTGTCAGATGGAATCTGTACTGGCAATACAGCCAGCACCAGAGTTGCATGAGTACTCTTCTGAGACATTATGATAAAGTATGTATGGTATGCCACTTCGGAATATCAGAAAGTAGTTGAATTAATGCACTTAATGTGTGGAGAGGATCAGGTGAGCTCATCCATGGCAGAAGACCTCAGAACAGAGGGAACAGATCACAATACTCTGCATCTTTTACTGTAACAATAATAATACTGATATTGTTATTATTACTATTATTATTATTGACTATTACTATTTTTATTATTATTATTATCCATCAAAGAGAGAGTGACCTAAGGTGTTCGGGACTTGAGCTGTCAGAGATGACAGCAATGGGAGGGAGAGGACAGTGGAAGGACCATTTGGGGCTGTAGGCTACCCCAGTTGTAAGACACCTCGGGGGTATGTAGCAGGAAGTGGAGGTGTTGAACATAACCTGCCCCATCCCCAACAGAAGTTTCACTGTCACTTTGAACCAGCCGTGAATGGGAGCATCAAAAAGCAAGCATGCTGTGCCACAGCCACCCAACCGCAAGGTGCATTATGCAGCAGTTGTCCTTTATACAAATGCTTTACTGTTGAGGATAAGTAATACTTAATGCTTGGGTGCCCCTATTACATACTTCAGCAGCTTCTTTTCTACTTGACATGGCTTGAAACAACTCTAATAAGTTACACTTATTGTGTGTAATGTGCTTTATTATGGCTGCTTTTCAAACCATGCTTTCATACCCCGAGCCTCTCAGTTATACAATACATATACGAATGCTTTTATATTATGCATACAAATTTTTATAGTCTTTGACCTACATCACTGTTGTTATAGTAACTTGATTCTGGATAAGTCCCAGTGAGGAAAAAAATATTTCTTGAACTTTCTATTTGAGGTTCCACTTACTTGATTTTGAAAACCTTTTTCAAAATCTGGAATCTAGACTGAAAGAAAAGTTTGAATGCTGTCCTGCAGCATAGATACATGTGGTGTTTTTTGGAGGGTTTTTTTGTTGGTTTTTTTAATAAACTGGCTGTTCCTCAATACCTAATAATGCCATCTTTGTGTAGCTAACAGTTATAAAGCCTATCGTTTCATCTTATAGAAATCCGTGTATTTTTAGGATAGTACAAGATGATTAAGTGAAGTACTCTGTCTACACTTGTGCCTGTTGAAATCTATTGGGAATGTTTCCATGTGATACTGCTTTTACTTTTAAGAACTCTCCTATGTTTTCTTGGATTTTAAGAGTTTGGTTTTCCTATGGTATTTTTATCTCTTATCTGCATAGATATTTTTATAATACTAGGCTACTGTCTCCATCTTTTGATTTTTTTTTTTTTATATTCAAATAGAGGATATAGTATTTTCTGTATCATTTGTTAGTATTTACTAATTTATCTTAGTTTTCTAAGAAAAGCATGGCAATAAAAAAGCAAAAGCTTTCTTTTAAAATCTGATCTAGTAAACTAGTTAAACATGTTATTTGATTCTTCACTGCAATTGAAATACTTAATTCAAAAGTGGAGCTATATCTCCCTCTTTTGGAAAATCAAGGCATGACTTCATGACTTGGCTTTGAAGATAGACTTTTGCTTCTTTCAAATCGATTATTTTTAGTTTTAAAAAAAATTATTTACTTTCCCCAGGGGAGAAGGGAAGGGGAAAGAAGGGGGAATTGTGAACAAATATTTAATATCCCTAATAAGTTTAGAGTCTAGTAGCTGATGTGATGATATATTTACAGAAAAATAATCTGTACAGCAAATAGATCCCGCTTCCAATGGCTTCTGAACCATGTAGACTCCTCTGCAGAACTTAATTAAACATGTAAACCACCTGAGAAGTATTACTATGTGTCTGATAGCTAAGGAGGTTTTTGGGGTTTTTTTCAATATTTCATTTAAATACTTGTCCTTTCAGTAGATTTCTTTGCCAGAAAATTGCTTGGAAGTAAAAAAAACCAACAAACCAACCAGACAGCTTTGTCTCCACTGGCTTAATTTTGACAGTAATCTGAAATTGATAAGGAAAAAAACATTGGAGAAAGGGATACTTGTAGTAAAGTGACTAGAGTGTTTGCTTACTTTTTCTTTCTAGTGTGACTGTTTTGCAAGGTAGGAAGAACAGCCTGGCAGAAGCAATGTGCTGTCCGTTCTTTCCAAAACTTCTTTTCAAGGTTTATATTCAATTTGCATGTTAGGAAATAATTTCGTTGACTGCAAGCACCTTGACATATACACTTGATTTTGTGTTTATTTGGAGCAGCAGGAATAGAGTATGGTAAAGTTTTTCAGCAGAAGGTGAGTTCTGGGAAGATAGCCCACTGCCCATGCCTCCTCCCCCACCGGTTGGGGAGCAGGGTCCGTTTGGGAAGGGACTCCTGGATAGGGGAAGCTGAAGTGTTGAACAGCTTCTGATCCCTTTTCCTCCTTGCTGCCTCTCCTGAGCCTTGTTAGGCAGGGCTGTGCAGCAGCAAGTAGAGTAAGGCACTAGTGCAGCCGCTGTGTTCACTTCTTCATTCCTTGCCTATTTCTGACACTATTAAAGAGGCAAATGTTCTATCTGGTCTCTACAATCTGTTGGGTTGAATGAGGTGATTCCAGAATAAAGCTCTTAACAGTCCTGTTCTATCCCAAATTTTTGTCAGAATTTTGTATTTTTATCTAAATCTTTTTTAAAGCAAACTGTGTCATGCAAGGAACTGGGTTCTGCAGCAGTTTGCATTACCTTACTGGGAAGTGTTCTGCTGTATTAAAAAACATGTATCGTTATTTATCATGCCATGTATTAAAAAACAGGCATGCAAGAACATTGCCTCTAGACTCCAGTGCTTCTCTCACAAACCAGTATGACCTGTAGAAAGAGAATGGTAATACTTGCCCTGGGGTTTCCTCTTTGTGCGTGCAGAAGGCAGGGATGGCGATGTGATTTTACTTATTTACGTAAATGAGCTCAATTTACATAATCTGCTAGCAAAAGATCATCAGAGCTGTCTATCCTGTCTTGGGTGCTAAATTTAGGATTGGATATGCTTCGTGGAAGAAAGGTACACAGCTAACGTGTACAGGGAAAGGTATTTTCAGCTGATAGTAAAGCTTCACCTCTGTTTCTGTAGCAGCTTGAAGGGGCTGAGAAAAAAATGAACAATTAAAAAAAAAAGGAAATATGATCTTGTAGCAGGATATTATCAGTGACTTGAATGAAGGAACTGTCTTTGAAACTGAACTGCATTTATGGACTAAAATCTAAGACCAGGTTTTCTTAAAGCAGCAGTGTCCTAGGTATGTAGTTTTGGAGAGAATAATTCTAATTGGTTCAGATTCTTTTGTATTCCTGTAAATTTGTAGTGCTTTCTCTTGGTTACTGTATTTTTGCAAAAGTAAAAAAGTAAACTTTTCTTTGTCTACAGTGTATATTATACTAAAAAATATCTTAGTGTACAAGCAGTTGTTTTCCTTCTTCATATACTCCTAGAACAGCTTGAGGGGTGGAAATACCTGGATGTTTCGTTTCTAATAAATTTCATATCATGGAAAAACCTGTTTATGTTATTGCAGCATCTGACATAAACTTCCTAGAGAATCTTGAAGACATAATTGTGTCATGCTTTTAGGTTTTGGTTTGAACTTTCAAATCAGGTGCATGTTATTGAGATGAGGTGCTGTTTCCACCTGTGTTCTTGCAGCTTTTACATTGGAATAATCTTGTCAGAAATTTATAAATAACAAGCTAATGAAATGCTGTAAATTGTAAAATATTGGAATATTGGCTTATTGCCCTTGTAGAAATAAGACACTGATTTTTCTATATTTCTCTTAAACCTGGTTCACTCTCAATATATTAGCTATTGTTGGTTTGATGGCCAATTTAATTTCATTATTGTATTAAAAGCCGCATATACCAACAATCATTCTGAGTGCTTTCAAGCTATTAAAGTAATGAAATAATAATACAATGTTTCAGAGCCTTTTATTGGCTTGCATATATTAATCAGTTATCTAGTTGTCACCACTTCATCTTCTTCTCTGCAACAAGTATAAATGGCAAACCGCTGTATAACAAATTTCCCGAACTGCAAAAGTATCAGTGTTAATTCTTTATTCTTTTTATAAAAAATGTTCAGCAGATTCTAGTATTAAATGAAAATAAATATTTGAAAAATAAGGAGTTATCAAGACAGCATGGCTTATTTTTATTTCTGATGTTTGATCCTGTGTCATCATCAGTGAAAACAGAAGCAGACAACGGGGACGCATCATAGTTAAATGCAATGCTCTCACATGGAATTGGTCTGCCTTAGATGCGGGAACTGAAAGCTAAAGGAGTGGACGTTTAGCAGAGAAATTGTCTGATCCCCTATGTAACTGTCACTTGAGTTATTCTCCCACACTGTTCTGAAGAACTGTGTATGTGTACACTGGAAGACAAGGTAGCCAAATGAAGCTGATGTGAAGAGAATATGAAGGTAGGCAAACACGAAAAGAAAGAAAGAAAGGGGATATTCATAAAAATGGATTTTAAAGGTGGTGTTTTGTGGCCTGTGACTGCACAGTTTCATCTGTCATATCAATAGCACAACCATATTAAGTGCCATTTTATACATGGGTTTACATTTTATCTAAATTTGCATTTCTGGCTAAACTGTTGAAGTTGTTAGACTTACAAAGCTTTCAGACTTTTTATTGTTACAGATAATTTAAGAAAAAAAAAGTTTGGCTTCTGTTCATAAAAAGTCAACAAATTTCACCGAGTCACAGCGAGTTGGAAGTTGCCTGAACATCAGTGCTGAGTTTTCCTGTAAATTCCCTGAGACATCCAGAGTGGGTTGGCAGATGTGCTGTAGGTGATATGAAAGACTCATGCTATTTTGGCAAGGCAGAACAGTGGGATATGCGAGTCTCAAAAATTTTCAATGTCTCTGAAAATCAAGGGCCCTGAATCTTACTTGTCCTGCATTGGAAGCACCATTAAATTAGATGAAACCTATTTTAGCTTCTGAATTGTTCCGGTGTGTTATTGCTTTTTCTATATGTCTCCAGACTGCCCTCAGAGTGATGGTTTCTCCTTAACTGCTTTTGAGAGTTTTAAACATCATCAAAATGGACCCGTAAACAACTGTACTTAATTTTGTCCTATGTCTTATTCCCCATTTCATAATTTGCCTATAATCTAGTGGGACAGACGTGGAGCACATTGTCATTGTGAGATTTTGGTCCTGCTTTGTGTTCCAGCAATCCAGCATCTTGCAAATTGAAATGCACCTTTGCACACGAGTTTTTACATAGCTTAAAAGCCAGCCATTGTTGGCTATATGTTTGCTTTTATTGCAGCCATACGTTGCAGTTTTTTCTAGTGATTTTTATTCAGATCTGAATAAAATACTTCAAAATTAATCACTTCAGCAGCATTGATGCCTTAAACCTCAGGTTACCAGAGCATGTTCTCCCTACCTTGGGTGTACTCATCTGTGAAATCCGCTGCGCTAATTACAGCAGTTTTGGATGCTAAACTTTTGAGTGAGCTTAACATAAATAGGCAGAAGTGTTGAAAATACACTCAAAGTCCCTGTAATGGAAATGCAAACAAACCCACATATTTTTAACCTTTACATACAAAGGATGAGAAGCTTAGGTTAAGCTCTTTTGTTGTTTTATGATTGTGCTTATATTAATTGTGTATCTGTGCCCTGTCCATTTTTAGACCAAACTGATGTTTTAATGTCAAATTATGAAGGATGTTTTCACTCTGTCTTTCTGACACTTATTTATGTGAGGGCATTTATTTACATGTATTTACACTGATATTTTGACTGGAAGCCAGAATCATGTGACATTCAAAAGTTATCAAGGATTTTGAGTTTTTATATATTATTGTGTGAATGTTTTTACTGCTAGAGGAGGGGAAAAAACTCCCAAACTGTGCAGATGAGCTATATCTAGTGTTAATATAGGCAATTTCTGCATGACTAACTTCAAATTTTCCAAAGTCTTGTTAGAAATTTCCAATGGGTAAGCCAACTTGGAGACTTTGGGGAAGCAGGGAAAAAAGACTTTAGTACAGAGTTCTAAACAGATTAGCTGTTGCAAGGGTCTTCCCCCTCTTCACAATGACAACAACAAAATTGTTGCCTGTGTATTAAGCAGTTTGATAATCAAATAGTCCTCTTCTTACGTTTCAGACAAGGAGATGTTTAATGAAGATGGTGTAAGTTCTCTTCATCTGTTTTCTGTCCTAAATTTGGGCAGTGTAAATGTAACTCTTGATATGTAGATTTCTTCTTAACTTAGTTTTGACTATTTTAACAGCTTAAACACACAGACTGAAGAGAGTATATTATTTTGCCTAGGAAACTTGAATATCCTTTTTCCCTCTGCACTTGTCCTCTTGTTGGAGTGTTTTCTATAGTGACCAACATTTCTTCTCTTCCCTGACAATTTTACATAGCTCATATTCGTAAGCATTTAAAAGGTGACTAAAATCTGAAGAAAGCCAAGGATAAGCCATAATGCAGGTAGATAACTGGATTATTTATTGTATGTGTCAGCTAGGTTTAACAGTGATTTTTTTTTTTCTAGCAACTGTATCTGTATTCTCTATAATGTTCTTAAAAGCCAGCAAGATGTATGCTCTGTTACATATTTTTAGAAGCCAGAAAAAGTGAAAAAAATACAGTGACTGTTTACCTGGATTTTCTTTAACTAAAGCTTAAATAAGTGGAAAACAAACAGGTTAGTTGTAATTAGAGGTTAAACTTTTTCCAGTTTCCTTGGTCCACTTAACAAATGCATTTCATTCTGTACTAGTGTGCATTTTTAAAGCTTTATTTAATAGGAGCTGTAGTGTTTGTATCAAATGGTATAATGTGCCTCCTCATATACCTTAAGGAAACAGCAGGGGTACACCTCTTAAAAATGAAGTAAGTAAATCCCAAGGCCAGTTGAGGAAGCTGGTTTAATGAACATCATAATTTTATATATGTTCTTTAGAGAAGATTGTTGAGCTAATTAGAAAATGTAAACTCATCTATAACATGTTGATGAACTAAGTGGTAGCTAGCTTAGGCTATGCATCATAAGTTTTAAGAATTAGTTTGAGATGAGTACAATAAGCAAATTTGGAGCAAAAGTACAGTATCTGCTAAATAGACTCATAGGCACTTTGCCAAAAGGTCTCTGTAATGAATATTTTCAGTATTCTTTATACATATATATAATCTGTAGCAGAAGGTTCAGATTTTACATGGCAGCTACCTTTTATATCTGAATGGACCACAAGTAGTAGTGTGGGGTGAGTGAAGCAAGATTTTTTTATCTGTCTTTAAGTTTTAAGTGTGTGTTTTATATTTACCTGTTTTATGACAACCTTTTTTTTTTTTTTTTTTGGAGTTAAAACTGGCTACTCACAGCTTGCATGGGTGTACTCTGTGGGGTAAGACACTGGCTGGACGGCTCAGCCCAAAGGGTGGTGGCGAATGGAGTTACATCCAGCTGGTGGCCGGTCACAAGTGGTGTCCCCAGGGCTCAGTGCTGGGGCCAGTTCTGCTTAATATCTTTGTCAGTGATTTGGACAAGGGGATTGGGTGCACCCTCAGTAAGTCTGTAGATGACATCAACTTTGGCGGTGGAGTGTTGATCTGCTGGAGGGCAGGAGGCTCTGCAGAGGGATCTGGACAGGCTGGACTGATGGGCTGAGGCCAACTGTATGAGGTTCAACAAGACTCAGTGCCGGGTCCTGCCCTTGGGTCACAACCACCCCACCAGCGCTGCAGGCTGGGGCAGAGCAGCTGGGAAGCTGCCTGGTGGGAAAGGACCTGGGAGTGTGGCTGGTGGCCAGCTGAACACGAGCCAGCAGTGTGCCCAGGTAGCCAAGGAGGCCAACAGCATCCTGGCATGTACCCAAAATAGTGTGGCCAGCAGGACAAGGGCAGTGATCGTCCCCCTATAGTTGGCACTGGTGAGGCTGCACCTCAAACACTGTGTTTGGTTTTGGGCCCCTCACTACAAGCGAGATGTAGAGGTGCTGGAGCGTGTCCAGAGAAGGGCAGTGAAGCTGGAGAAGGGTCTGGAGCACAAGTCTCATGAGAAGCGGCTGGGGGAACTGGGGTTGTTTAGCCTGGAGAAAAGGAGGCTCAAGGGGAACCTTGTCACTCTGAAGCTGCCTGAAAGGAGCCAGGTGGGGGTAGGTCTCTTCTCCTGGATAACAAATGATTGTACAAAAGGAAGCATCTTCAAGTTGTGTCAGGGGAGGTTTAGATTGGATATTAGGAAAAGATTCTTCACTGAAAAGGTGGTCAGGTGAAGCTGCCCAGGGAGATGATGGAATCACCATCCCTGGAAGCATTTAAAAAATGTGTAAATGTGGTGTTTAAGGAGGTGGTTTAGTGATTGACTTGGGTTATCAGTTATCCTGGGTTAACACTTGGGCTTGATGATCTTAAAGGTCTTTTCCAACCTAAATTATTTTGATTAATTATTTCAAGAAACGCCAAAGCAAATATGCAAGTGAAGGTTCTTGGATTGTTTCCATTAGAGTTATTTTTATCAGTCTTGGGCTGAATTGCTATTAATTTTAGTGTACCATTCAACTTTTGCAGTTGTTATTTTTTTTGTCATGCCACAGCTAAGCCTGATGGTGTGGGAGTTGTGTCTCAAGAAACTTTAGAAAGTATTATCTGAAGTCTTTCTACTTTAACCTATTAATCAACTTTCTACAGTATCAGGAGAGAGGATTAAGAAGTTGATTGAGTATAGAGCTTTGTAATTAAGGAAAGGAAAGATGCAGTAAATGGGATTCACATAAAATTAAAAAAAGGGTTGAGCAAGCATAGGAAAGAAGCAGTAAAAGTGTTGGGGATTGCTTGATAGAGGTCTAAGGAAACTATGTTGATTATGGTCTCATAAACCAGAGAAGATTCAGCTTTACCAGCTTCAGAGTTGTGACAATTCCTGTTCTGGGTTAGCTGTGTTCCCCTTGACTGTGTTTTCTCTGTACACAACTCATGATGTTAAAAAATGACAGCCGCCCCTGAGCAAAATTTGAGGTTTCTGCCTTTATGGTGAGGTTCATCCAGATACAACCATGACTGGATATATTTACTACATATTCTTTAAGAAGGCCTACACTGTGAAAAAAGCCTGATGTGAAAATTTTCTGAATACTTGTTTAGAATAAGTATTCCCCCCCGCTGTTTTAGAGATTTTTCTGACGTTTGCGTGGTTGAGTTATATGACTTCTGTTGTTGGATAAATGTATCCTTTTCTTTAGAACTTTGGACATTTCTTACGTTTTTGCATAACAAAACTGAAGTTTTAAAGTTCTGAAATAGAGATGAAACACAAAAATTCAGATTGTGAACCTTACAATAGAGCAGGCTCGTAAGTCTGTTAGGACCGTTAAGTGTGTAAACTCAACCCTTGTGGAATGTGGTACATTAGCACCACCTGTTTATGGCTCTACATTGTTACTATCACAATATATGACAAATACACTGAAGCCTCTGCTTCTAGGAAGTTTGTTGTAGCTATTAAAATTCTGGCTGTGGAAGTTGGTAGGAACTTGTACAAGTTACTATGACTCTCTCAGTTCCTGAAAAGTCTAACCATTAAACTTGATCTGACAGATGCTTTGAATAAAAGGTAAACTAGTACTAAAACAAAATGACTTCTGCAAAACTGGTAAATCAAGTACACTGAGGTGTCAGAAATGAGGGAAAATATGGTCAGTTTGAGTTGTGTGACTACAGAACAACAAAAGTTCTCACATGATGTCAGAAGGGTGGGATGCAGAGATACGGTTAATTAACATGTGCAGCATAACTGTAGAAGTGTGGGTTAAAGGGAAATAAGGGGTTGCTCATTTCCGTGTGTTTCTGTTCTCTGTTTTTCTTAAGTGTTTTTCATTGCTTAAAGGACTATATTAAAGAGTATGTATGACTGGTTTTAGTATCTCATAATAAATAAACTTTTTCCCCCTCCAGTATCACTTTTGTATTAAACTAGTACTGCATCTAATGTTCTGAATTTACATTAATTATTCCATATTTCTTAAAGTGTGCCCACCCCTCATAAATCTGTCTATTATAAATTACATTAGAATGTTAGAGAAAAAGTAACATGATAACATGATAACTCATGATAACATGAGTAGCTAGGTATGGTTATTATATGCAGTAATTATCTTATTTCTGTGATGGGTAAATTGGGACAAATTAAGAAAATGAGGAATAGCACCATCAGAAGTGTGATATCAGAAAGTGGAGATAATTCTTATTATTTTAAGAGTAACTTGCAAATTTTCAGTGCAGTCAGCTAGGAGGATCTTCACAGTGTTGATATAATTTGCAGAAATACCCTTTTGGCGAGCTTTTCTAGCATAGTTAACAGAAGAAATTTTTGATGCACCTGTACAGTGTTTTCACTAACCTCTTCTTGTCTTTTGCTGTTTAGGTGGTTAGTCTCAATTACTACTTCTTATAAAACCTGTTCCAAGTTGTCAGTTATAGTAATATACACTGAGACACAGCAATCATACCTCCTTGCTTTATCAACTTCCATTAACCTACTGTGTATACATATTTTCATTTGATTTTCTCCTGTGGTTGGGTTAAGGATACAGATAACCTATCAAAATGAGACACTTGCCACAGGTGAAAAGGCAATTCTTCGATAGTTTTCTTCCAGGCTGCTTGTTAGGAATTGAGAACAAAGAGAAGTCACGTTTTAGATAAAAAAGTAACGTGGGGGGGGGGGGGGGGGGAAGCTCAGCTCACCCCCCACCCCCCTTTCCATCTGAGGCTTCTTATGATGTTCATAGCTCTCTCCCTACAAAAAAAAGGAGTCTGCCCAAACCAACAACCAAACCAGAAAAAAGCAACCTTCAACTTCGTAACAAAATTGGAATGCTGAATTTCAGGACTTCACTTGCTTGTACATTTCTGGGTTTCAAATTGGCAAACCTCCTGTGTTACCATTTTGATGGCAGCCAGAATACCAAGCAAAACCAGAGTGCTGCTGTTCCTTCTGCACAGAGGAAAGGGGGAGGTGTGGTGGGAGAGATGAAGCAGGGTTCTTTCTGCATCTCAAGAGGAAAGGCCTGACAGCAGTTGGCTTCAGTCGGGTACAGCTTCGATGAGACAGAGTAAGAGGGGGAATACTGACAGTGAGCAAGTCACCTGCAAAAGCTGGGCAACCTGTGTTACTGTGGCATCATACGGTGCCTTGGCAGATTTTTTCTCATGGCATGCTGTGTGGAGCAGATCCTGTTCTTGGAGAGGAGCTCTCCCTTTTGGTCATTCCAGCTAGTATATAATTTCCATACAGGAAAACAACTCTTCTCCTGAGCGTGTTCCCATGAGAATTTCTTGCTGTACTTTTAGGCAAAGGCAAGGCCATGCAGGTGGCGTAGTTGCCGGTACCAAGGGGCAGGTGCCTCCAGGCCCCTGTGTTCCACTGGGGTGGCTGAGGTTGTCCTGCAGCCAAGGGACATGTGCAGCACAGCATGGACCCGTTGTCCCTAGCTCCTAAATGTGCAACGCTTTCTTAGTCAGCAACGCGGCCTTCCACCCCTTCATTCTCATACCCTTTCCCAAGGGTATTTTATAAGGTACAGATTACATTAATTACTCAATAAAGCAGAGATGACCTGTTCAAATTTTCCAACTCCTCAGACAGATTGTCTTCTGCAAAGTCCCAGGACAATGTTATCCTAGTAATTATTTGAATTTTGCTTTTGTTGTGTAAAATTATGGAACTCCTAGGTTTGTTGTGTTTGGTCACTTTTTCTGGTGAAGTTTTATGAGCTTTTTGAAGGAATTGATAATAATTGTCATTTTTCATCTCTCATTATAAAATAGAGAAGGTAAACCATTTGGTAATATTTTGTTTTGCCATTAGAATGGTGGAGTCATCCAGAGAAACTGAAAGGCAGCAAAAGAAAACCAGCCATTTAAATTATACTCTTTTTCCCTCTTCTTGACCTGAAAGCTGTCCTGTGCTTCTTGTGTTAACCTATATGATATTGGTCAAGACTCACAGAGCATAGAAAAGAGGAAGGAATCAAGATATTAAAATTGGCTTACTAGATTGTTTGCCAAGTAAACAAATCTCAGTACTCATCTTGATGGCATTACACTGTATGTCTATTTAAATTTATAGGAACATGGCAGGGAAATAGCAATGACAGTGGAAATTAGGGAACCTAACACTAATCCATTTTGTAGGGCTCTGTCTCCCATAACTTATGTGAAGCTTATATATATATATCTCCTCACCTTTCAGCTCCCGCTCGTGAACATCAGTCCTGTGTCTGACATGCTTGGTTTGCTATTCTTTTGTAAATCATCTCTGTGAACAGGGTCATTCTTCCTTGTCTTGACATGCATTGTATATTTGTATGTTCTTGAAATTAAATTTCTGTGTAGTGTACTGTTTCATTCTCTGCTATGGTTTACATAGGAGCTGTTATATGAATTATATGTGACTGCATGCATATGTTGCGTTTTTTTTATAGGTGGTGATCCGTGCTCAAAATGGCGAACTCCTCTATCGTATTTCACCTTGGGCAAGATATGTAGTCCGTGATGAAGACAAAGTGAATTACGATTGGGTACACTGGAATCCACCAGAGTCATATATAGTAAGGTTTAAATATTACTTTCAAAAGGTGCATAAACCCATGTATTGTGTCATCTTTGTATAACTGCTTGGGGAGGGGAGGAAAAAAAAAGGAAAAATTGTTCTGCACAAAGAGGGTAGTGAGCTACTTAAAGTAGCTACCTGAGAAGTGAAGGGGATTTATTCATGGGTC
This sequence comes from Falco biarmicus, assembly GCF_023638135.1. Taxonomy (NCBI): domain Eukaryota; kingdom Metazoa; phylum Chordata; class Aves; order Falconiformes; family Falconidae; genus Falco; species Falco biarmicus. The sequence goes on along the minus strand of NC_079289.1, from coordinate 110,884,152 downwards.
TGACAGAAAAAAGTGACTTCAGTGACGGATGTTCTTGAGCTACTTCTTCAGTCTCTCATAGACTATATAAATAGTAGTTGCCCATTAAAGTGGTATTTTAAATTTGGCTTCCCACGTGCTAGACAAGCTCAATAACTATTCCAGGACTGGGCAGCCCTTCCTGGTATAGAAGAGAACAGGGAGTTATCAGAACTGGGTTTAAGAGTTACCTGCACAAAGTTCAGTACTCCACAAAAAAGTCAATGCCATATGAAGTCAGAAGAAGCTTTCCAAAGTAAGGTGCTCGCACTCCAGTCAAATCCTAGTTTCTTCATGTCAGGAAAATCCATTTATCAATTTTTAAAGCCCTGTTCTTGTTCACTGCAATAAGGGGGACAAATCTTTACAGGATATATGAAAAATATCCTGGGAGAATGTTCCAAAACTTCAGACTGAGTGATATTTCATATGATATACTTTCTGGAGCTTTCCCTAAAAAAAAGATACACAGGATTCTGTATTAGAGGTACTGCAGTCTCTGGGTCGAGTTAAATTGTAGTGCCCACCTCAAATTATGAAGTATCTGCTTGACAGAGAAAGGGTAACTCACCTGGAAAGTCTCATTTAAAAAAAAAAAGGAAAAACCAAACAACCAACCAAAACCATAATCCACTAACTTTATTATTTATATGTATAGTTTGTATGAATTTAGAGACCTGCTCTCTACCGATGATGCTGTGTGACACCTAGATCCTCTACAAGAAGAGGAATGGGGAGGTAATTGGAAACACAGTCATTTGTATGACCTAGAGTGGAAAGGAAGCGAGAACATTTAGGGTGTGGATAAGGCCTTACTGCGTTAAGGCAGAAAAAAGATATTTAAGTTCTTTCATGAATAGAGAGTTGCCCAGTGGAGGTAAAATACAGGGGACAAATGTCAATCTGAACTTCTTATTCTTCACATTGTCCCTTTAATTTCTGTTCGTGTACATGTACGTTTTTTACTGGGTTTGTTCTAACTTTTCAAAATTTCACTTGAATATTAAACAAACAAATAAAATATAAAACTAACTTTTTTTTAATTGGGAGAGGGAGGAAAAGAGAAAACTTCTGGGGAAAAAACCAGGTTTTAATCAGTAGTTTTCCTAAGTTTCTTCAGACAAGGCTTTTATTTTAACAAATGAAATCCAATCAAGTGTAAACTGTTCTTCAAGTTTAAGGACGAGGTTTTGTGAGGAACTTCGGTTGCCTCTGTATTCTTTAAATATTTTCACCGATCAAGAAATACTGTGTACTCACCTACAGATGGGATTTTATGTTAGTTTATTTTTTTAATCCTACATAATTGGAATATAGATGATTCTGTGCTGTGGAACTGTGTTCTTTAGGACTAAAAATATTCATAAATTTTAGTTTAGAGAAGGCAGAACAGCTTCAAATACCTGCACAAAGCAGGTATGCTTAAAAAAAAACCCACATGTTTTTCTATTGTCATCTTTTATTTTCAAATAAACTTCATAGCATTTCAGAAGAACTTTATAGTACAATGACTGCTCTGAGTTTGTACACTTAAATGTAATTTAAAAAGGCTATAAGAAAAGTGTTGAATCATGGATGTCCGGTTTCTTGTTCATGAAGAATGTTAATTTGAAATGGACACTTGTTCTAACAGTTTAGAAGGCTTAATTATCTCTAAAACATTTGTGCTCTTAGAGGAAGAACAAAACAAAACTACTCTTAAATTGTTTTTTGCCCTGTGCAGATTACTAGGTTGTGATGACGCTTCCAAGCTGTTCCTAATGACAACTTTTTTTTTCCTTATAGCATAAGCATCCTTCCCCCAAGAGATTAAAAAGCCTAAGAATCTATGAATCTCATGTGGGGATTGCTTCCCCAGAAGGGAAAGTAGCTTCTTACAAAAACTTCACATACAATGTACTACCTAGAATAAAGGATCTTGGTAAGTAATAACAGAGATACTTGCAGAGATAAAAATTTTATGGGCCCGTGCTCTTATTAGAAAAGAGAATTATCAAGTCTGTACTTTTTCCTGTTTTCCAATTATATGTACTACAAAAATAGAATCGTAGGGCAGCACAAAATTATGAACAAGTGAAATCTACAAAGAAGAAACAAAGACTGAAGTAGGATATGTGCATCAAAATTCATTCCACAGATTTTTTTTTAAGTAAATTGTGATTGCAAAAGCCTAGATAAATGTTATGGGGCAGTTTGCTTTTGGCATGGTTTGCTTTTTAACTTAAAAAAGGACCTGTTTTTGTGAGATTTGTCTTCAGAAAATATTGTGCTCTCAATTGGTTCTACTAATGTAAATTTTGATTCGAAGGAAAGACAAGTATCTGGATAGAAAGGATTGTCCTTTCTGTTTGCCAGAATAAGTATGCTAACTTTTTTGACCCCGAACAGTTGCTATGAAGTATCAGAATATGGAAACTTCAAACGCAGAGTAATGCTCTTTTGGAAAGGAACTGCTACTATATTGGAGGGGGTGTATGAAACAGCTGGCATGATTATCTTGGGCAGCACAGCAAAACTGTTCACCTCAGTTTCTGTTTGTTGGTTATTTTTTTCCTGTGGTGTCTTTGCATTTTTTCTGTAATGGACAATATTAGAACTTGCTGGCCCTTACTGCTTGGTAAATAACTGCTTGTTACACTCCACTGTAAAATAATTGTGACATCCATAGCTGAGACCTCTGAGTTTAGTGGCTGTGCTTGTGTTGTTTGGTTTTAAAATTATTTATCAGAGTGTCTGAAGAGGCCATAGTAGGCTTGTAGGTTTACTTGTTGAGTAAGTGTGTCACAGAATGTGGCTTTTGCTTTGTGGATGAAGTTGAGCTTGCAGGTGAGATGAGAAGAGTTTGCATGCCTGGAGGCCCTGAAGAAAAAGTTAATTAGGATTCCACATTAGGTACCTGTGACTTCCTTTCTGCCAAAGAATTTCAGTTGTTCCAGGAGGTTAATATGTTTAACAGAATTATGAAAGCTTTCTGCTTTACCTACAGATTTTCCCTCGGGGAGGAGAAATGTCATGAAAGGGTTGATATACTACAAAATAAAAGCAATATCAAATTTAGTTGCTGTATACAGAAATTATAATGTTTGTTCTTATTTACAGTAAGCAAGCACTGTGGGAATTAAGCCTTTTTTTTTTTAATGTATATTTAAGGGTCATTAGATTCGATTTTGGAATGTCTTTCTTGTTAGGACAAGCTTAAAGACATCAGTATTTAAGAATGCTAAGATTTTAATAGTTTGTAGGAGTACGTGCATGAAAAATAGCAAAATAGATAGCAAGCAAATCAAATGAGATTTATTTGATGCTATGTTGCTGTTTATATATAAAAAAAGCTGTAAATAAAAATAAGTGCAATGAGCCTATATTATAAAACAGCAATGAAAGACAAATTGCTGGGCTCATGCCAGCTATCTCCTAATAACTCTTCTATAGCTGCAGAATTCAGAAACAAAGCCAAGAACAATAAAAAAGAAACTGGTGTCTTGTCTAAAGAAAATAGTTAAGTGAAGATTTTGCTTAAACAAATAAAGGGAAGTGGCAGGTAGTGGTGAGAGTCTTGACAGACTCAACACAGGTGCAGGTTATCTTTTGCTGATAGTCCTCACTTGCTAGCTATCTGGGGTACTTACTGCTAATAAAGATAGCTTTAGTTAAGATATGTGGCAAGTATTGTGGCTTCACCATTAGTATATTGTTTTGCCTTCAGGTTTCTCTCCCTTAATATTGTACTGAACTATCTTGGGTGATACACGCGTGTCCCTGACCCTGCTGTACTGCCTTTGTTAAACTCAAACCAAAACCACATTACTTCAGTGTTTTCTCTTTTCTGAAAGACTCTTGTAGAGGGGAAATGTAATCATTAAAGTGCGAAAAAGTGTTTTTGAAGTGGTAAAAAAAAAAAGCTTCCATGGGGTATAAGGTATAGTACGTTGTAGCCAGTGACTACCCCCACACCCCCTCACTGCGAGTGTCAGTGAAGTGGAAGTTCAGGACGTGCAGATTGGCATAGTCAGTATTCTGAAGTTAAATTGAAATTATTTTTACCTATCACTTACTGCTTTCTAAATCTGAGAGATCCAGTAAACCTAGTTATATGTAGATCACGTAACAAATTGACCATTCCATTTGTTGTGGAAAATCGTGTAAGTGTAAACTATTAGATAGAATTCTGTATTGAAAGAGACTGGATCTTTAGTTGTTAATCATTAATGTTAGAAGCAGCTAAAATGAGAGAATACTGGAATGGATATATCACAGGTGTTGAAGCCTCTTTTAACTATCCTTAAGGGAATGGGTTGGTTTGTTTAATTTCTTCTATTTTTCTAGGATATAACTGTGTCCAGCTGATGGCTATTATGGAACATGCATACTATGCCAGTTTTGGTTATCAGGTCACAAGCTTCTTTGCAGCATCAAGGTAGGTTTAAGTACTTCAGCATTTTCTCTGTTGTTTTATCTTACTTCTTATCCATTGAAATCAATATCCTTGTATGTGTATGTTTGCCAGTGTTTAATGGGAAGATAAAAGTAATGGCTTAGATATTTGCTGTAGCTTCCTCTTAAATCTGAAATCAATTTGCCATAGTGATCAGCTGTTCTGTGGAATACTTCTTATAGGATACAAACAAAAAGGATATAAGTAACTTCAGCTGTCATAGCATATTCCAGCTAATCTACCTTCAGCAGTCAATGCGTGCATGGGTTTTGTGTTGTGGAATTCTTGGCAGTAACAAACATGATAAACAGAACCGTACGCTACTTGTTCATAATACACTTGATTAAAATCATGGCTCTGTGTTGTGCGGGAACTTTTTCCCCACACTTGTAAATGACTGTACTTTGAGGCCTAGGGTGAAAATAGGTGGAAAATTTATTCAGGTAATTGTTAAGAAAATTATGATAAACCTCAATGTTGTGTGTTTGTGGTGAGTATTTCTGGTTTGTTTGTTTTCTTTTTTTCTTTTTTTAATATCTTATTGCAACTCAAGTGACAACCAGGATCCATTTAGATAGCCAGTTAAAATTTCCTTTCTTATTTGAAAGAAAGGTGTGCCAGATATAGGAGATAAAAATCCTTAGTTATAAACAAGTTGTGAAATAATATAGTACATAAAACAAAATAACTAAGCAGGACAACAGCAGATGGTATATTTTGGGGACTTTCATGAGTGTACATTTACTTTTGTAATCACTATGGATTAGTTCATTTCAGTAATGTAAATATATTGAAGAGGAAGTGTTCAATTTTAAATAAAAGCTTTAAGTTGTATCAGTTATCTTTTATGCTGAATTTGATGTATTAACAGATAAAAAGGGAAGAATAAAACTTTGAAACTTCCCGCAGAACATTGCACGCATACGTCATGTAATTTTTGTATTCAAAAAATTGTTTCAATTGTCAGTTTTTAATCAATACCTACTACATAAGAGGCTGAAAAAATAACCTGTATACAACTGGAAACTAGGTGATGAAGAACTGCTGACTTTGATGTAGTTTTTATGAGTAATGTTTAGTACTGTCAGCTTAAGTTCAGATTGCACCATTCATAACACATTACATTTTCATACCGATAGCCGTTATGGAACTCCAGACGACCTGAAAGAAATGATTGACGTTGCTCACTCAATGGGCATCACTGTCCTGCTGGACGTTGTGCACAGCCATGCATCAAAAAACTCTGAAGACGGTCTCAACAAATTTGATGGTACAGATTCTTGTTTCTTCCATTCTGGTCCTAAAGGAACTCATCAGCTCTGGGACAGCAGGCTCTTTGACTATGCAAAGTAAGTACAAAATGTCGCTTCAGTTGTGTTAGTGGTTATTATTTCTTAGCAGTTCTATTAAAACTACAGTATTCACCAAACTGGAAAAGTCATTTGGGTTGTTCAGCAGTTCCAATATGCTGAGTCAAAATCTTTTACTTTGCTGAACACTTAAAATCTAACACTAAATAAGAGTATTTAGGTTTTGTTATTCTTCCGTCATCTATGGCTACATATATATGTATTATATACCATGTGCGCTGTATGTATTATATAATCATATTATGTAGTTACTTTTTTTTAAATAGATTTCAGTATTTTTATTTATAGATACCTATTGAAATATTCTATAGGTGTATATTTATATACTTGACTATAAAAATAGATTTGTATTTTCATATTATATATTTATAGATTATATATATTTTTATATAGAAAAATAAATAAGAGAGTAAGAAAAGCAGAAGAAAACTTGTAAGCTTTGGAAATGTGTTGTCAAACTGTCAGATTATTGAAATGTAGCAAAAAATTTTTGGAACAAAAAAATGTTCCAAAGAGCTTCCAGAGGCTGATCAATAGAGATAATACATGGGTCATTTGCAGTAGGCAGTTCTAGGGAGCCAGCCTGGGCGCATTTAATTAACTAGTGTAAATATAGTGCATTAAAACACATGTTAGTGCTAGTTGATGATTAACGTTTAATATTATTTACACTGTATTCTCTGAGGTATTGGAGGTGAGGGGGTGTCGTGGTTTAACCCTGGCTGGCAACCAAACCACACAGCCACTTGCTCGCTCACCCTGCAGCTGAAACATGGATGGGGGTTTATCTTGTATGCTAAATATTTCAGTAGCTTAAATGAATAAACAGACACAGGCAGCCAGTTAATTTCAGTCTCTCCCAATTTTCCCATGTTTGTTCGTTCCTTGAACCACCTTGATTCCTTCCTTTCCTTATCTTTGACTCTTCCCCTAAGCATCACACAACGTTTTTGTGCAACCCCACAATCTCCTTAAACCACTTTTTAAGCAATTCTATACAGTGTCGCTCAGCTCTTATTATTGTGATAAATTTGCCTTTCCCCTGCTCCTTGAGATGTATGATAACCTTTTTTTGCCTGTCTTATCAATTAAAGTTCAGTTTTAACCGTTTCAGGGTCACGCTTGAGTGGTCCCTTCGGTGGCTTGTCACTCAGCAACTGTAGAGTTCTGGTCTGTTGTTACCTGTTAGGTTTTGTGTGTTGCAAGTTCAGTTTACTGTATTTTCCCTTGGTTTTTTCCCTCACTTGCATTGAATTGCCATTAACTGGATATGCTTATGTTGCAGATGTCCTTAAACCTTGGTTCACAATGATGTATGTTCAGTTTGTTGCCAAAAAAGATTTTTCTTCTTGTACTCATTAGGCTATACTCTTGAGCTGACAGTTTCATGATTTATAGGGGTTGTAACTGTTTAAGGTGGTCACTGTCTCAGAGGTAATGTTACATAGCATAGGTGAAGTGTTTAATGGAAACTCTTGCACAGTACCTCACAATTTCAATTAAACCAAGTGGTAAGTGTAATAAGTGACTTACACACTATGTTACTTAATAGGATGAGCTGTTTATTATTATTTGGGAAAATTTAACTGATTAATTCAGGGGGCCTTTTTGAATTGTGATTAATTATTATAAAAATAGTATGTCTAATAATAATTTCCTGTTTGAGTTTCTTCCTGTTGATCTTTAAACCAATACCCAAACACTATTTCAGATAATCTCAAAGATTTAATGTCAATACAATGTTATTTTGCACTTTATTTCATTTTATCCTTATGTATAATCAACAAGTGTGTGGTACCGACTTCTCCCGTGAGAAAATAAATTGAATGCAATTATGGACCTTTCTCTGTTCCAAGCAGAGGCAGCTTCTTCCTATTGGAAAAGAAAGTGATGCTGGTATTGAGTGTTTTGGAAGAATCTGTAAACGAAAGAAACAAAAAGCTGCTTTCTAGATACCACTTAGCAATGTTAAGCTTTTATTCAGAACTGAAGCATTTTCTACATGGGTCCATTCAGTCTGTGGAATGTGCCTGTACTTTTTGGGAGGGACACTGCTGCAGTTATTTTCATCCTATTTGATTTGAATAGATGCCAGACTGAACACTGGAAAGGAGGAGTGGAAAGAGCTGTGAAGAGGAAAGAAGAGATTAGGAAATAACAGAGACCAGAGAAATTGAATCTATGCTCTAAACTGAGTAAAAAAAAAAAAAAAAAAAAAAATGCTCTGGAACACTAAGGCTCTCTTGTGCGTTGTTGCTTATGCCCTGACCTCTAGTGAAATGCAATGTGTTTGGATTTCCTTTTCTAAACTTCTGGGGAAATGCCTCTTCCCTTTCAAGCACAGGAGGCTATGCAGTGAACTGGTTTTGGTCATTTAGGGCTTCTTTAGTCCTAATATCTGAAACACTAAATATTCTATGTGTGTTTATAGCCAGATTTTAAGATTTAAAGGATATAAAAACATGTTTATTTTAAGTTGCTCAGAACTGATTAAAAAATGTTTTGAATTTTTTTTCCATCTTATTTGTGGGTACAGGACCCAAACAAAATTGGGAAAGAATCAGAACAGATGTTTCATTTAAAATGTTCCTTATTTTTCCATTTAGGCTTTATTGGTGTGCCTGCTAAATTTCATACCAGCAAGTGAGCAGCTCTAGTCTGAAAGAGGGGAGTATAAAAATCTATGAGAGACTCTCAAGTTGCTTGCAGATGTCCAAAGTTTGCTGAAAATAAATGACAGCAAACACAATCTACTGAATGGTATACAGAAACGTTTGCTTTCTGAGACAAATCTCTTCAGCTCATACAGTGCTGGTACTAAATCCTGTTCCTTCTGTAGTGGGAAGAACTGTTAATTCTACAGGTACTTAAACATCAAATACAAAGAATGCTCGATTTACTTAGGAATCGAGAGAAACTAATTCTCTGCCATGAAAGAGATTAAGAAACAATTGCTTTATCAGTTTAGTCTGTTTACATTTTCTTTGAAAGCCAAGATGTAAGTAAATTTGTCTCCCGGCATTTGCAAGATTATTCAGTTGTTTGGGAAGGGGACTGTGAATACTTGCCATAACAGAAGGTGGCGAAAGATCTATATCCACACACAAAAAAGACTATATCCATGGTGTGTTTTAAATACTGTTTTTTTAATATTGTTCATGTAAGTAGAGAGTAGCTTCGAGAAAACCATCAGCAAAACTATTAAAAGGACAACCTGGATGTTGTGTCTTGCACCACAGTGCAATTTAAGAAGATGAAGACATGTTGTATTGTGGACTTTGAGACAAGACTTAAAGAGCAGTAGCATTATTTATTTTTGTTTTTCAAAATCTGTGTTTATACAAGTGTACAAACACTGAACTTTTTGGTAAATTGTAAACAGCAGGTTAAATGATGCTGTTCAAGGTGGTGTCACAGGAGAATAAAACCTCAGTTGCAGTAAAGTGAGAATTTGAAGGTAATATTCTGGCTTAATTGTAAAAAATAACTGGCTAAGTAAAAGAACATTTTCAGTTTAACTTTTTTCAAGACAAGTATTATGAATTCTGCTATAGAAAACCAGCAAAAATGGATTCACAAGTAAACTTCCACTGTCATAATTTTGGCATGTCTTCCCAGTTTTTTTCTAAAACCTGGAACTGGGCGTTTTTTTTCCTCAAATGTGTGTTTGATCAGTTTTCCTCTCACTGATCTTCATCCCCTCCTGGTTCTGTCCATGCCCATCCCCGCCCCCCCCCCCCCCCCCCCCCAGCAGCCAAACCAAACCCACAAAGCCTGAGTGAGGATTGAAACTTTCATATCTTTTGTCTTGGTTCCTATTGAAAATGTGGCTTTCCTGCCTGTAAATTCATGAAAGGGAAATGCTGTAAGGCAAAAGGGATGCCAGAAACTCTGGACCTGCAGTCTAGCTGGCACTGTCTAATTAATTTTGTGGCAAATTAAGTGCCTTGTCTCTGTTGTGATCCTTTTTAAGATAGCTCACTCGAAATACATGTAAACACCGTCCCATCTTTAATAAATATTCTGCTTGTAATTAATTTAGCACAAGGTAAGTATAACAATTTCTCCTTCCTAAAATCATATTTGAAGATTATTCAGCTGCCGAGTTCATTAGAAGTGATGCTGTAGACCCAGGAGACCAGGTGGGATCACAAGTAGATTGGTTGATTGTTTTGATTTAAATTCATTTCTCTGTACAGCAATGTGTCTAAAATACTAATCAGGCAAAACAACTTAAAAAGAATTGACAACAAGGTATTACCTAGCAAAGATAAGTTTTTGGTTGTGGGTTTGGTTTTTCTTTGTGTGGTTGTTTTTTTTTTTTTCCAAACACTACGTAATTAAAATGTGTAAGTGATGCTGCCTTTCTAGGCTTATTGAGATTAGAGAGTACTGTTTTGATTTTTAAGGCTCTGTATTCCTCTTTTCTGATTAGACTTTGTTAGTTTCTACACTTTTAAAATCCAATTCTAAGGGATAATATGCGTACTGGTACATTTCTGTGAGCCTTTAGAAATAATGGTAGAAGTAAAACTCGGCAGAGATCATGTGATGCCCTAGGTTTTGTGTTTGGTTTATGGGGTTTTTTTGTGTGTGGTGTTTTTTTGTGGGGTTTTTTTTGGTGTTTTTTTTTTTTTTTTTTAATACTGTGACCCTTTTCAGCTGAGCACTTTGCCAAAATTTTAAGTTCTTGCTCAATCTAGAAGAATTGGGTATAGAAGTCAGAGGTTGAATTACATTCTGGTTTTAATTACAGTCTGTCCTAGAATGCATCAGTACAATCAGCAAGAGATGATGTTAGTCAGAAGGTTCTGGCGCCAGCAGACATCCCTGCCATCTTTTTTCAGGCCCTGTTTTCAGTGCTTTTTTTTTTAGACTGGATTTTATGTGTCCATGCTTTGCTTCTTCTGTGAAGGCACCAAATCACAACTAGTGGGAATCCTTTGGCCTGTCCACATACAGGTGCTGTTCGTATTTGTTGACGATATTCTCTGTTTTGGGAATTAAGGCTTGTAAGTGCTGTAGAGGAAATGAAATCTACTTAAGTCATGTAATGGGAAAAATCTGTTCTTTTCTTTAGTCTTTTCTTTCTCCTTCGATTTTATGAAGTCTCAAGTGACATCCATACCAAATGTGCTTTGAAATGCTCCAGGTAGATAAGAGTTCAGAGAATAAACACTGTGTCCCACGAGCCAGTTTACATCAGGGCAATAGATGACATGCTGGTCCCCTGCTGCCTAACCAGATGTTTTCTCCAGCTTGGTCTTCTGAACTGTTGGTGGAGCAGCTGATCGTGGCTCAGTGTGCTGCTACTCTTTTTTTCAGTTCTTCTTAAAGTGGGTTATAAACTAGTGTAGTTTGAAACTGCATTTAGCCCTGCTGTCAGTGCGGCAGAAATAGGGCAGCTGTCAGGTACCAAAGCATGTGGTTTAGTTCTGGTTTAGGTGGCCTGTCCTCCAGTTTGGCCCTCCAGAGCAGTGCGGGTCACCTGAAGCTTCTCTTCCCGATCCTGTGGTCCAGCCTCTCTGCTTATCTCCGGTGCTTTCTTGCATCTGAGATGGCACTGCACACCCGTGTTTGAATGCTGAGACAGTGGCCTCTTCTGCCACCCAGTGCTTAAATCCTGCGTGGACTTCATGGTGTATTTTGTGGGGGAAAAAGGTACGCTGATGTCAATAGATAGCAATTTACTTCATCTTAGGATCTGACTCCTTAAAGACATGTTGATCTTTTGACATGTTGATCTTCTAACATCTTTAGCAGCATCTGTTAAGGTCAGCGTTTAATTTTTTTCCTTCAATAGCTGTTCTTTACCTTTCTTCTGATTGCCAACTTCCCCAATCCTTGGCTGCCACTGGTGTAAAATACATCTCTTAGATTAGTGCTTGGTTAGTAGGGCTACCTTTATGGGCTCATAATTCTCTTAACATAGCTAATAGAGACTTTTTTTTTAAGTAGCCTACAGTCAAATGAGCTCTCCTAAATATCTGTGGAAGTAAGAACTTGTTGCCTTATGTGAGAGCATCACCAATGGTTTGTGACAGTTGGTTTTCAGGAAGAAATGGATATGCTGCTACTCTACAACACTTGCACATTTAGCATTTTAAATTGACATAATTTATTTTTGTGATATATTTCTATATAAAATATAAAATTTATTTATAATTACAGAATAAACAATATTATAATTGATGCTTTGTGAAGTACAATGGTGTTAAAGATTATGGTTCCTTGCCTAATGCACTAAAGGGAAGTCAGCATATCGACATGAGTTACAAAATGCAGATACCATGGTATGTGTGTTCTTACCATCCATCTCAGAGTTGCTTTATTCATGCATTTTCTGCGAACTATTGCTTATTAGTTAACACCCACAAAGGATAGGTATGACATAAAAACTGCTAGTACACTCATAGCTTCCAATAAGACACCAGGAGAGTCCCTGCTGGCCAGGCAGGCATCAGTCAGATGGGAGAAAGGAGGCTGCTACTACTTGTAACAGTTCCTTGATGGTGCTGGGTTATCCTCTTCAGGCTCCGTATGATTTTCTTTTACAGTTTTGCACCTTTCTGTGTTTTTCCCTTTGAATCTTTGAGCTACTAACAAACCTGTCTTTGTTTGTAACTTTACCTTTCTTTGCATAGCTTGCATCGAAAGACTTTTTTGCAGCTTTCCCTCAACTAAGTAATTTCCTTAGAAGTTTAAACTATACAACTTCTGGGACACAGTTGATCCCCCAGTCGGGAGGTAGGGGAGAGGGAAATATACCAGCGGAAAGTTACAAAAGAATTAATGTGTCACACAAAAGAGCTGACTTTCTGGAGTGTAAGTGTAGTCACTGAAGTGTTTTCTGCAGATTCTGAGGATTTAGTCAGGTACAGATGACGTTCTTCCAGATGCATTTATGAAGTAGTAATGACATCCAGTGGTATGTCATGTTTGTCACAGATATGTATTCGTTGGAGAGATACCTTGGCTGTAATTCCAACTAGTTTAAGGGTAATGCCGTGATAGTTGTCAATGAGCTAGATTATCAGTCATGTGATGGATTTTTTGGTATATTATTGATTCTAGGGTAATTACAGTAAGAACAGGGATACAAATTGTGTTTCATGATGAAAAAACCTTCAGCTATGCTCATTTTAATTCATTTCCTGCCAGTCTTCCTTCACTAAATTAGTTTAAGAAAGCTCTGTATTTAGAGATCCCCATAAATGCATTGGAATTGGATTTGGTTGGCAAAGATTGTTTTTTAATGACTTTTTTAAGGAAGCACTGCTTGTGGTGTAATAGTGAGTGAAATATTTTTTTTTTTCCCCCCAGAGTTCATAAATGTAATTATTTTGATTACAGACTGACTTTTAAAAACCTGCCTGCATATGTTCCTATCATTCTGCTTCTAACAGACTGGCTTTAGAGGGTGACTGTAAAGGCACAAAAGTATTTTATAAAACTTAAACCTTAAGACTTTCCATGTATTTCAAAATCTTTGTTTGTTTGTATTTCCTTTTATTAGTAATCATTGTGTACGTTAACAAATAAGTACTTTCAAGTATGGGGACATTGCAGTTAATAAATTGCCTTTCTTGAAGGGAATGAATACCGAAGCATTGACAGAAGGGATGATACATCGGAACTTACTGCAAATATAATCAGAACATCTAAAATAATAGCACAAAAAAAGTACTATCCATGAGCTTATGATTTATGGTATATGCAGTCTAGACCTGTTGTAGAATTGCTTTATATTTTTAATTAAACATTCATCTAGAAGCTTAATTGTTTTACTACGCTGTGCTTAGATTGAGATCACATTCTGGGAGGCTTTAAATCCACAGATGCTCTGAAACAGAGCTTCACTTAAGAATATATGTAATTTTCTTTGAAGTGCCTCATGTTAACCTATAACATAGAAACCAGAGCTTTGTGTGCAGGTTCTGAAATTTAGCTGCACAAAAAGTGGTATAGTAATGAAGCAATATATTGATAAGTGAAGAAAAGGCATACTGAGAAATTGCAGTCAATTGTTCTAAATTTTGTCAGGTAGTGTATTTTGCAATATAGAGGTCACCGCTTATAGCCAATTAAATTCAATCATATCTTGAATAGACTCAGTCACTCTTTCTTGAGGTTGATTATGATATTTCAATAAAGATCTAAAATTAGACAAGATTCAACACACTGCCGAGAATCATTCTTCATCAGTCTAAATGCAATAATGATCTTGCATTTAGTAGTCCACATGTAAATTGACAGCTTTTACAGCATTCTTGGGTGATTGCTGCAGCAGGTTACGTGAGCATATCTGTCGTGAATGGAAGATTGTCTGGGAAAAATGGTGATGGTTGTATAAATTTGAGATGAGGGACAGGTCGTAAAGAAAATCTCCAAATGAAATGGAGAATGTTGACTTTCTTATAGTAGGGTTTCATCCAAAGAAGTTCTAGGCTGGAGGAAGATTAAGCATAATACTGCTCATGGCAGGGAAAGAAGATGGGATCATTAGGACTATTGTCCTTTCTTTACTTGCCTTTCTTTTTTGTTTATAATTCTAATGTATATATGTTGTATAACGTACAGATCCACTTGAAGTCCATTTTTAAAAGCTCATTGGAGAAAGTTGATAACGGGATAAAACAACTACTACATCTACAAAGTAGAAAACAACTATCAAAATGTTGTATGCATTTCTGAAAGTCAGTAGTGCATTTATGGCCAACAGATCAGAAATGATCTGCAAATAACTGTGTCAATCTGTTATATTACTTTCAGTTCTGAAAGGGCTGCCATGTTTGTGTGAGGAGTGCCATTTCATGGACTAGCATAAAGACTGAGTTCCCATCCCTAGAAGTTGATTGAAATGGAAAATGGGTGTCAACGTATCCAACAGAGCTGGGCAGCCTGCCACTTCAGGTGGTACCGCTGCTCTGTACTACCAAATTGCTTCCTAGCTGTAGCCACTGGCAGAGATCAGTTTTGGATGGGACTATGTTGGTGATTCTGTGCACAAATTGAAGGAGGATTTATATGGACTCATTCCACTTTACATGGATGTTCTCTTTAGGATTATTTAAATGCCAAAATGACTTTGATTTTGGAACTAATGTGTTACTGAGATAAATTTTATTAGACTTCATACATACAAAATTATTGGTGAAATTTTAATGAAGCTACATTAACTGGTTCAGCTGTGATCACATTGCAATAGTAATGAATGGACTGAGAGTAGCTTTTGCTGATTTTTCTTTTAGGTTCTGTTCTGGCTGATATGGTTATATTGCAATTCTGAAGAACTGAAATAGTGTATCATGTCAAATATGTCCTAATGAATAAGGAAAATGTTGTATGAAAAGCTTTATCCCTGGGAACAGAGCAAATTGTTGTAAACCAGGTTTGGAAAAAGACTTCAACTTTTTTTTTTTCTCCAAAAAAAAAAGCATATTCCACTAAACTTGCTTGGCTACCTTTTTTCCTGTGCATTTGATTTAGGCAGTTCCTTGTAAAAAGGTAGCTTCCTAGAATTCTCTGGTTCGCCATGAGATTTGCAATCAGACATCTATTTGTCCTGGTTCTTCCCTGTATCTCCTCTATGATAAGGAGGCTAATTCTTTACCCAATATTTTTATATATCTGTGGGACAGTTCCTTAAAATCTTTTAAATATTGGTATAAAATTACTTAGAAACAAAAGAAATTCATAGTTGTAGAAGTGATTTTTACAAGTTCAGATAGTTGACACAGAAGGGTTTTTTAAGTTATTCTACTACAATTAATGAGTTTGGTTGGGAGTGAGGAAAGTGTACAAGTAATACTCTGTAGACTTCTTGATTTCTTCAATCTAATTATTATGCAGCAAGTCCTGTCAAATGTAGTTATAGGTATAGATACATATGAACAAATAAACACAAGAATGAAAATGTACATACATATAAGAAGTCACTGCTATGTGCTCTACTGCTTGTCTTCTGTAGGAGAAAAGTTATTCTGGTTGAGACAGTCTCATCTGTTCAAACAAAGAGTTGAGAGTGGAGTTCTCTGGATAACTACTAAGTGGAAGTGTGGGGGGGTTGTATATATAAGATATTTAGGCATTGTGGAAGGCTGTTGAAGAGAGTGTATATATCAGAGGGCTCCACCATGAAAGGGGGAATGCCCTTGGCTTTCTTTATTCTTATTCTGTCTTTATTATCTTTTCCTTTAATATATGTAATGAAAGTAAAGTAATGACTGTTGTCATTTTCCCAATTAAATAAGCACATTAGAGAACCCCTTCTTGGCTGGAGGGATTTATGTAAGCA
Organism: Falco biarmicus; assembly: GCF_023638135.1. Lineage (NCBI taxonomy): Eukaryota > Metazoa > Chordata > Aves > Falconiformes > Falconidae > Falco > Falco biarmicus. The sequence goes on along the minus strand of NC_079289.1, from coordinate 110,868,032 downwards.
CCGTAGAATTTGTCACCTCATGATGTTGAGTAAAGCCGTATTCCTTTCACCCTGTCACAATGCGCGTCCTGCACAGCTAGACACTGGGGCTTGTATTTTCAACCCACAAAGCTTCAGAGATTGACATTATCATTTACCATTTCCTTCAGTGTTTTACAGTGATCAGCTTTCCCCCCCTTCTGTTATTCAGTAACGTTTTATTAACACTGTAGCATGCCTTTAATTTGGGGGTGAGGTTTTAGAACACATTTTAGCACAGGCTTAGTAGCAGTAGTATACCTAAGTATAAAAGAAATATAAAGAAAATAATAATAAAAAACTAAAAAGAAATATAAAAGTCACCAAGAAATTTGTGTGTTTTGAGGAAAGAATCCATTCATTATTAGGCTATAATTGGAAATAAAATTATGCCTATGAGGACTATTCAGTTGGGACATTTGTTTTGGTCAGTGTTACATTTCCATACCCTGACATTTTGCAAGCAAGTGGAGACAGTGCTAAATTCCCCCTTGGCTTCCCTTCCCTTCCCTCCCCTCCTTTCTCTCATGAAGGAAAAAAAAAAAAAAAAAGGGAAAAACAATTAAGTTTTTGTTTCATTTATGATGACACCACATTAGTCAGAATGGTAAATAATTAGAATAATAAATAACAAGTAGAAATGTTCACGCCAAGGACATTTTTACAAATACTTCATTGCTTCATGTACCAAGGTTGTCTAAAATAATGACTATTTTTGCAGATCTAAAAGTAGTTGCAGCTACAAGCCAAAACCACTTCTTATTCTGAATTATGTAATTTAGAATTGATGAGTTTCTTTTTAAATTTATTTCGTTTGAAATGGTTTAAGCTTAGACTTTCAGAAACAAGTACTTAAAGCTGGTGTTTAAGGAAATGAATAGCATTAGTTTTCAAATTGCTAAACATACAGTTGGTCTTGCAGACAACAAAGATAGGTGAAATTGTTGAAATTTAGCTCGATGTTGAATTGCCTACATACTTTCTATGTTCTTAGAACTGGTGAATCTGAGTAATCAGTCAGCCAAACAGTGGAGAAAAATAAAATTCAGTGATTTTTCTCCCCTTGTCTTCTGGTTTGAGTGGTTTTATTGCATATTAATCCAGATTTTTAGGCTTTTTTCACTGTGGCATCTCTGTGGGTGGATAAGGACTTGGGGACAGTACTGGTGGGTGAAAAATTAGACATGAACTGGCAATGTGTGCTTGCAGCCCAGAAAGCCAGTGACACCCCAGGTTGCATAAAAGGAAGCATGGCCAGTAGGTTGAGGGAGATGATTCCACCCACCTACTCTGCTCTCACAAGGCCCTGCCTGGAGTACTGCATGCAGTTCTGGGGCCCTCAGCACAAGACAGATGTGAACATATTGGATTGGGCCCAGAAGAGGGCTACAAAGATGATCAGAGGGCTAGACTACCTCTCCTGTGAAGAAAGGCTGAAAGAGTTGGGATTGTTTAGCCTTGAGAAGAGGAGGCTCGGGGGAGACCTTACCATGGCCCTTCAGAACTTAAAGGGGGCTTTTAAGGAAGACAGACATTTTACCAACGCCTGTGGTGGCTGGAGAAGGGGCAACCTTCTTAAACTGTAAGAAGGTAGATTTAAATTGGACATAAGGAGGAAACTTTCTATGATAGATTTGGCGAGACGCTGGAACAGGTTTCCCAGATAAGTTGTGGATGCTCCATCCCTGGAAATGTTCAAGATCAGGTTGGATGGGGCTTTGAGCGACCTGGTCTAGCTGAAGATGACCCTGCCTGTTGGCAGGGGGGTTGGACTAGATGGTCTTTAAGGTCCCTTCCAACCCAAACCATTCTGTGGTTAATACACAAGTTCTAGTGCACTAATCGGACATCTTTCAGCAATGTAAGTTAATTTTAAAGTGATCAAAAGATACTGTTGCATTGCCTTGTGACTTTCCAATTCTGTGTTGACTTGAAAATGTAGATACAGTACTCAAAGATTTTTGAGGTGTGGAGGAGTGTTTTGTTTTTAAAAAGTTTTCCAAATAAGCTGTAAATAGTGGTTTATGCTTTTTGTAATTTATATCTAATTTAAGGACACTGATTATCCTAAATCTGAATATCTTCAAGATATTATTTGGGATTTCCATTGTCACAATTTAATATCAGAGGATTAGTGCGAGTACAGCTGAATACATTTTTGAACAGTATCTTTCCCATGTCTTTGGTGGAACTTAAAATTTGGTGGCTATAGAAAGAGTGGGTATGTTAAAACATATGTTCAGATCGCAAAAGGTTTTAAAACAGGTGCTTAATTCTTTAAAAAGAGAATCATAGATAAAGTATAGCTGTGAGTCAATAAAAAAATTGTTGTAGCTATTTTTGCCAGAGACAATTCAAATAATATCTTGCTACATATTATATACTAAAGTTACTGTAACAATGTTATAAATGTGCTTATTGTTCTTGTATTAATCTTCATGAAGTGCAAATTATGTAGCTGAAATGATAGTTTCTAGTAAGAAATCAAGATAAATCCTGTCTTTGAATACAAACCCATTTTTCCGTTCTCTTACGTGGAAAAGTATTTATGAAGCATGCAGAAAGCAGTACATTTGCAAGCTCTCAATTCTATTGGCACAGCTTAAGATGAGCTGATATCTTTCTTTAATTACATTCCTGAAGCATTTAAATAGTGCAGCAAATTGAGAAATACTGCTGTGCACTTAAGAGCGGATTCGTATTTAATAGGAACCCTCTACTTCTGATCTTGTGTGCTGTTTTGTGCAAATGCAACAGCTTTGCATTTTGTGCTTGCTGAAAGATAATAGGGGCTGATGCACGTGTAAGTGTTTTGCCAGATGGCTGCTTACCTCCACAGTCATTTCCTGAATCTCCTGCTAGGGATGGAATGGGACAGTCTTCAGGCTCACAGAGCCTTCCACTGGAACTCTTCTTTTTCTTTGAAGGTTTCGTTGTACAAACTTTTCTGCCCTTTATGCCAAAGTCTGTCATGCAACTGAGCAGTCTTGTCCCATGGCGCTGGAAAGAACATTTTGGACTATATCCAGAACAATTGTTTATGCTGAGGATAAAATCTACAGGTTTTAGAGGAAGTAATCTGAGCTTTCTGTTAGCTAATATTAGTTTGGAGAGTGAACTTCCCTTACCTCCTGCTTCCCCCAGGGAGGAAGTCTGTAAATTACCATTCAGGACTTGGAGTCAGTATCTTAGAAGCCTCCTGTAATGTCTGTATTTTAATGACAATTGATAATTAACACTTTGACCTGTCTTAAGATTTTCTCGTTCTTTTACAGATTTAGCATTGCTACCAGCTGTCCAGTTGGGAGGAAGGGCAGGGTAGACCTTTGGTCAGCAAAATACAGACAGGCAACTGATACTTCAGGGGTCCAATATGCCAATGTCTGAGAGACTAAAGTGAAAAGGATATTCAGATAGTATTTTCTTCTAAGTAGGTCTCCTGGGATGGTAAAATGCAAGTGACCCCCTTTTCAGGCTTCTGTATGTAATGATAATTATTCCTTATGAGACTGGGTTTGCTATGTTAACGTAAGAAGTAGCTGACACAGTTCATTGCTTGAGGATTAATGTTTTGATTTTTGATTTTCAAGGTAATTACCTGTTTTCAAAAAAGTAATCTGTAATAGCATATGAACACTGAATGGCAGATTGATACGGTTTTGTTACTGTATTCGTGGTATATATGAATTGAGTCTTTGTGTTACCATTGTAGCGACTATAGTTCACTGTCATCTGCATACAGAAAAGACTTCTCAATCATCAATGCAATTAATCTTTGGAAAACTAGATATTTGGTGATATATTTATATTAATATTGAATTTTTTTCAAGGGCAGAGCTCTGGTGATCTGGCTTCACTTCAATGCTTTTGTTTAGGCGTTTTGGTCTCTTCTATGAAGAAATTTATGTCTTTGCTTCTTAAACTCCTGTTGCTATTCATCGTCATTAGTAACACCAAAACTTCCACCTGAATTCAAATGAAAACAGTCTGTATTTTCATTTGGAAATGGCATAATACCAATACTTTAAATATTTTGTGTGTGCCTGCGTGTTTGTTTTCAGGCTGGCATTCTTACACATCATGTTTACCACCGGCAAAGAGAGGGGCTGGTACTTTGTCAGCTCTAACTTTGGTTTCTGCGTGTTTGAAGGAGGCAGCATGCTCAAAATCTTACCTTGGCTTGGGTGGAGGTCGCAGCAGCATTTCTCAGCTGTGGTTAAACTGCATGATTGCAGGAGACAGCCATGCTTCTGCTTACTACTTCAGGCAGAAGGCTGGGAGCAGGTGGTCAGGTAGGAAATGCTGAGGGGAGGGTGGTGAACCAGATGCTGTCCTCAGTGTCCCCTTGAAGTCAGTTGTGGGAGTGTTGGTTTGGGAACCAGTACTTTAAAGTAATAAATGAGATTAGGTTTATAAAAAACATTGTTTCATACATTAAATAAGATGGTTTTGAGTAATTAGAGCTTAAAAATATTAACAATTTGCCACGTTTGGTATTTTGTTACTGGTAATGGTATGAATTGAGTATAGTTTTGCCTTTCTGTTTAGGGAATATAGAAAGTCAAGGATGATTGTTTTCTATTTTTATACGTGTGTATAATAGCATAGTATTTCAGGGGAGAAAAACACCTCACAACAAAGAAGTTAAATCTCTCTGGACATTTGATTCTTCACAAGTCCCTTTTTTACCTCTGGTGCTGTTTTCTGAACTATGGTTCCAGCTGTATCCTGCTGTTCAGGGTAACGGTCTCTTTAAGATTGTGAGTCACCTGATATGTAATAGTTTGTTGGCTATTCCTACACTACATTTAGATTTAATTTGAAAGCGATCCCAGTGCTGAACAGTAAAATACTTCAAAATGTTTTGAAATCTTTGTTCAATTCTGGAAGTTGTGAGTTGCATTAAACTGTGTGCAAAATCCTGATGGTACATTTGAAAAGTTGTGATTTAGTTGCAAGTTGCAGAAGAACAGGTTTTGTTGGTTAATATGCTGGGTTGATTATGTGACTAAAGAAATGTAGTATTCGCTAAGAAGTTTATTTTGGATGAAAATAATCTTAAGTGTTCTTAAATATTTTTATTAGTGTATAATTTACTTGGTTAGAACATGAGTGGTACTGTCCTAATTTTATCCAAATTGTAGCTGGAATCTATATAGGCTTTATCAGCACTCTAAAGGGTTTTTAAATTTTAAAATGTGTGTGTTGTGTGTTGTGGAGGCTCTGTTGAAACTGCAGGTAATTGTCTTCAGTACTTTTTTCTTTCCCCCCTATTTATTTTAGGAAGCACTCTGAGCAAAAACCATGAAGAATATTGAATTTCATTACAATAACTACCTATCTGTTTTGCCTCCAAGGCTGTTCTTATATTCACATTTTGCAGGACATAACTTTCACTGAGTAATACTTGAATTATTGCTTCCATTTTTATGGCAAATAACTGAATGCTTTATTTACTATTATTTAGTTTACTCTTACTGGTGTAGATAGAACTAGCTTGAAAAATTTGTCTAGGACACTGCTGCTTATTAGATATAATAAACCTATATATATATAGGTCCATAGTTCGTCTGAGGGGAAAATTTGTCTTTTTGTGCAAATGGCATTTCAGTAAAGTTGTGAATATTCATAAGTCTGTTTAATTCATTGACAAAATACAATAGAGCTAGTCTATGCAGAATCAACCTGCTGAATTAAGATGATGGATCTTTCCAAAACATTGATCAAACGTCTCAGCACTTCAAAATTAAGTCAGAGTAGTAAGTCGCTTCCTGACCATATCATCAGAATCTTGCTCCTTTCTGGGTTGAGCCCACACCCGATATTCAGCAAAGAAAGCTTGCTTTTTTTATGTGCAAATCATCTTACGTTTTCAGATACCTGTAACATTCTTGGTGTGTGCACATGTCTGTGTGTATGGTAGGAATAGCGCTTCTGATCTGGAATTGGATGAGCAGATGATCAGCGTTCAGCACTTGGAGTAGAGTTCACACAGTGCAAGGCTGGGGCTGCTCTTACCTTGCTAGTGCTTGAGAGGAGTCAGCTGCCGAGGACGCACAGCACTGTGTCCCCAGGGCCAGTTATAATGACTTTGGGAGAACGTGCAAGCAGAAATACATACTCTCATTTTATTCTTTCCCTTTTTTTTTTTGTTTGTTTGTTTGTTTTGGTTGGTTGGTTTTTTACCCCTCCCCCCTGGACAAAATGTTAGGCTATCTATCACTGTTTACCTGGCACATGTTCAGTCACCCTAACTGACCTCTCTATTGTATCATCTGTGCCACTAGCTCCTGAAGGACCTTACTGTATAGTGCTGCTTTGTGCCAACAGATGAAATAGCATTGGGGGGAAAAAAGAAGTAAACATGTTCTTGGAGAATTTAAAACTACTGCTTGTATTTGAATAAAGGATGTGTCTATTTCTAAGAAATATTTTTCCCAAAGTAATTGCTGAATATGAATCAAGGCTAATAAATGCATATTGCTATTACATTGTTTACAGCATAGTGCATGAAAGTCTTTCTCCCCGCATAACACTGGATTTGTGGGGATCAGGATTAGTGTTTCCAGAAGGGGTATTCTGTCTGCCATGGCACTCTAGAGTTTCGATTTTAACTAAAATGGAAAATCCTCTGCACCTTCAAAGCTGCTGTGCTTGTTTACATTTAAAAAATCAAAAGCTATACTTAAATGATTTTTTTTTTTTTTAACCATGATTAAACCAGGAAAACTATTTTGGTTATTTTTATTTCTTAGTATTTTGGTATTTTATATTTATTCACTTCTCAGAATATCAAATTACAGCTTGATTATTGGATGTCACAAAATACATGATATAATAACCAGTGTTTTGTTTTTTTAGAATTTTTAAATAGAAAAGTATAAAATTATATATATATTTGCCAGTGGCTTCTGCAGAATTGGAGTTTTGCCCATGAAAAGGGCAGTATAGAAATAATTATGCAATCCTGTATGCAATTAATTTACCAGTATTAACTTTTATGTTGCCTAATAGAAGCCAGTATGATTTAGTTTGTGAAAGGGCTTCATATCTTCACTGAACAAGTTCTTCCAAATTTGAAAATAATCCTTCCTTCACTTAAACTTCTCATGACTTTTTAAAACTCTACTTAAATGATTAAGGAATGTTTTCCTGACGACTGGCCTTGATATTCTGAAATACTTTTGAGCTTTTCCATCTTGATTTAGGGAATGGGATGTTAATGCTTTAGCAAAGATGTCTGCAGCAAGTATTGTTAAAAGCATCCATTAGTTTTAATTGTTACAGGAAAGATTTTAGTCTTTCAGTGACTTATGTGATAGCTTTGTAATAACGTAATGTCATTGGCTTTCTAATTATGATGACATAATTCCTTAATTTCTGTGGCTAAGAATAAAACCACCTTCCTGGATTTAGATATGCCCAGGTTACATGTTCACTGTTCATTTAATCTTTACAAATGCAAGATTCCAGTGTTTCTCCAGCACAGATTTATGCCTAATGGAGGGTCTCACCCACCTCTTACTTCATACTGCTTATAGTAGTGAGGCACTGGTCACCTATGGGGTTTTATTTTTAGCATTTTTGCCTCTTATACAGTCTTAACCTAATGGAATAATATCCTGTAAAAATATAGAAATCATTTTTTTTCCTATCAGCCCTTTTCAAAGGTCTGTATCCTTCTGTAAAAATGCTCAAAACTGAGAACAAGTGGCTGTGAAAGGTCTTTCATTCCTGCAGCCACCTGTCTTTCACCTTAATTTGATATTATTCTCTCTATGAGTGAAAGGCATTTAATAACTGTGAGAAATACGTGCCTGAAAACTCGAGTTCAAGATTACCTAATACCATCTTGGAATATGGAAAGACAGAATCTTGACTTCCTTAAAAACATGACTGGTTTACCCCCATCTGGTAATGTTTGCGTCTACCTTCTCCTGTCTACCCAGTTTTATACAAAGCGGTGAGATTGTTTACCCTAAGCTCAAGCCATTTGGGAACTTCACTTTTAGGGAAATCAACTGCCTAATGGCAACTGCTGTGGTCGGGAAAGCTGCTTAAGCAGTTCATCAGAAGTTCAGCTCCTACTGGGAAGAGGACTGCTATCAGTGACCGTTCCTAGATTTAAGCACCCTTTTTGTTGAAAACAAAAACAAAGCAAAAAGCCCTGACCTTTTGCATTGCTGTGCAGAAGGATCTTACTTCCCAGTGGAGGCTGCTGTCTGGCTCCGTGATGCCAGTCACTATGTGTCTGACGGTTTCTGGACATTGATCCCAAGAAGGGCTGGGTTTTGCTGCCACCACTGCTCTTCTCACGGGTGATAGATTTAGTGTTGGGGTTGATACTCAAATACCTGACCAGAAACAGATCAAAAGGGACCATTAACGGGTCACATGCATTGTGTGTGACATTTTGTCACCTCACTGTGACAACATAAATTAGGAATGACGTGTCTTCCTGTAGGTCTTTGCTTTAAGTCCATGAGGGCTGGTTAGTTTTTTTTCATTGTCTTTTTGGGTAGTGAGAGATTCCTGAGAGCCACAGCATTGGCTGTGAATTACAAGCAACTTTTACACTGATTTTTCACAGTGACAAAGTCCTACTGAGACCCCATCCCATTTACTTGATAGAGTGTTTCAGACTTGCATATAGGGACTGCACCCTCCTCTGGCCGTGGGGCAGACTGTACTTCAGACCAGTTTAGAACATTTACTGTGTTCTGGTGCAGACTCTGCTCTTCTGTGAGATTAGTAAGGTGGTTCTCTAGGACAGACACAAATGTGTTAATGTTTGGCAGCTCAGGTAATCTAGCCCTGCTTCAGAGGGATGTTGTCCCTGTACCTGCTGAGGTTAAGATTGGGTATGCTTTCAAATGCCTGCCTTTTAGTACCTGGTCAGCTTTGCTTGTCTTTTCTGATTTCAGATGTTGTGTTCTTTATTCATTTATTTCCTTATAGTTCAGATGCTTTCATGTGTCCTCAGTGTAGGACCTTCTTCCCTTACTGATGTCAGAGTACTGTCTACTCATGCATGAACCTGAACAGGCTGATGATTTTAAAGTTGTTATTGCATAGCAATTACAGTTTGTCAAAACCCTTCATCTACTTGTAGCGATGTATGTGCATTCTTTTTCAGTAGTGGGTCCTCTTTGTTCCATGGTTGGATCCTGAGAGTCTACAATGTCCATCAGGATTTCCTAAGTGAGAACATTTCATTAGTTGTAAGGAGAGTTGGCCATGAAATTTTTAGTCTAAGTGATCTAATTGGCAAATGAAACTTTTTTTAATGTTTTTGGTGTCATACTGGACCTTAAGGAAAGGTAAAACTCTTGAGATCCGTCATGCACCATTACTTGTGTTATTTAATGCTTCTTTATTTGAAATGTCATTTAAGAGAGAATGCTGCTTTGCAGACCAAACATCAAAAGTTACATGTCTTTTGTATGGCACTGTGTACACCTTTGCTCTATCTCAATATATAAGCTGTTCCAGTGTTACGAATTCTATACAGGTAGCAAAGCACACGTAATCTAATAAAGTGAAACACAAAGGCCGTGGTATGGATCCATTTCTCCTTAAAACAAACAAGGTTTGTTTGAGAACAGAGGTAAAGTGATAAGCAATTGATTGTAAGCACTAAGTGGGGAATGAGAAGACAGTGGGGTAGTAATTAGGATATTTGATAAATCTGAGGAAAAAGCTCAGGGAGCTAGGTTTAAAGAATATTTATTTTAAATTCAGAGACGTCAAGAAAAAAAAAAGTGGCTCTTTATCATTGATATATGATACTGAAAAATATAGATAAATATTCTTTAATGATCCAAGCTCTCTGTTAAGGAAGTCTTGAGCCAGGAGCAGTGGGCGACTTAGAGAAGTGGGAGCTATCCCCATTAGCTTGCCTAAGAAAGTGCAGTTATAATCCATATGGTATAGGTAACTTCTTTCCAAGCTTTCTGTAAGCAGAGATCTACTGCTACTGAAAGTGTTAATTTCAAGCCTTGTCCGTGTACAAGATTGTGATGGGCGAGAAATAGAGACCTCTACGACTTAGGCATCTAACCTGTAGGTTCTGTCTTGGTCCCCAGATCACCTTCACAGTGCAATGGCTTGAACTGCTTGGCCAAAGGGATCTTGACCACACTGATTGTCTTTTGGGTTGGTTGCCTTTGGTAGGGATGTTTAAAAAAAATCCGTTTCATCATATTAATTTATTTTAATGATATCCAAAATACCGTGGCACTGTGAAGAAGAATTCAAGAATGCTGCAAGTATGTTGCAGCCATTCTGAAAACTTACCAGCTAAATTTTCCTGCATCTTGGAGTTGGAGTGTCGAGAAGACTGTCCTCATGATTTTTGTCAGTTGTTTTCTATTTATTTTAAAATAATGTAAAAAATAGTGTCTTACGCTGAAAGTTTAGTCTTCTGTAATTTCTCATCTATGGATATTTATGCCACTGCTATTAATTAGTATTACTTGTTTTCAGAGTAAGCTTTTTTCTTAAAAGTTATTTTGTGTCCAAGTATTAACTTTGAAATGTGAGTAAGCTTAGCATTGCTGAATAGAACAACTTGTTTCTTTTCTGGCTGTATGGGGTGTAGTCATGCAGTGTCCTTTCAGAAGTCCCAGGTCCAGAAAAAGTAGCACTCTACATGGGCGCCTCTAGCTGTTATTGTAGGGAAAAAGTTAATTCACTGCTTCTCTTCTTGGGATTGATCCAGGGAAACTGACATGTTGCTTCTGACCTCTTCTACTCGCAAATTATCATATACCCCAGGCGGGCAACTCTTTGGTTTGTTGTCTGCACAGTTCGTTTTGGACACATAATGCAGCTTGGATCACCAAGCAAAAGCTCTTTAGGTCTGTTAACAACTGTATCATGTTCTGTTGAGTGAGAGAAATGTGTCTGTTCCCACAGAGTGGTGTTCGGTGTAATTAGGAGCGCAGGTATGGACAGCAGTCTTAACAGCGTGAGTCAGGATTGTCCCTTGACTAAAAAGCAGGCACCTGCTGCACTGCTTCAACTTCTCAGTCTTTTACAGCTAGAGGTAGCTTGAGGTCTTGGCAACAATATTACCTAGAGGACAGTGAGGAATTACTTTTCCATGTAAATGAAGTATGTTGAAATACAGAGAGTTTATTCTTTTTGTTGTGGTTTTTCCAAATAGGATAAGACTGGGTATGCTTTTGTATCACTCTGATCAAAGAAAGTGCAGCTAGATAACAGGCAAACTGGTTAACAGCAGTGAGTGAAGAACATCTCTGTATCAAATCTGGATGTTTAGTTCGTAAAATAACTTGTACCAGATTCTGTGAAATTTAGCATTATCAGACTGAGTGCCAGTTTCTTAATGTTTATCAATCCATTAGTGGAATTTAAGCCAGTCAGCTGTTGAAAAGTTTGGGGATGATTTGAAAAGTAGTGTTTAAGCAATTCAGCGCTACTATGTGTCAAGTTAATTAAATACTAAGAACTGAAAACAGGTAAATAATCATAAAAATCTAGATTCTTGTAAGGTCAGCAGTTCCGCTCACTTTCTAGAATATAAGCATAAATGCAGTTCCTGAATGTCAACATTAGTATGGTTCAAGAATTACAGCTTCAAACTGTTTTAGGTACAATCAATATTATTTTTTCTCCTTAGTGACAAAATTAAATTATTTAAATGCTTTACTTGCATCTAAATATTTCATGGTCATTATGGACAGGAATTTAGAATTCTTACAGTGAATCATTATTTTGCTTTTTTATTAGTACGGGAGGAAAAAAGTAAATGATGGGTGTGACTTGTAAGCAATTTCACAGGTTTTCTGCTGACCTAATACAGGAAAGTTGTTAAAATTCTTGCCACCTAATGAAACCAGGTCATCTAAGTATGTACTCATTTTACTTTTTCAAATGAGAATTCAGTTTTTAAAATGTGTGACCAGTTGGCCCCAAAGGGGAGGGGAAAAAAACCAAGACTTCTCTGCGAACACCACCTTTGTTTTGAACGATGTCTGAGTGAATTCTGAATGACTTAAATTTCTTAGTGTAAATCAGTCTCTTCCTTAATGATAATACGGGATATATTTTCCTCTCTTAGTTCATGCATGCATGCAATGAAAGAACTTTCTCAATTTTATGGTATGCAAAAATGTGAGATACTCTTAGGATATAATTTCAGATATGGCTTTTGCCCAGAAGAAATTACATTCTTAATGAATGCTATCCTGTTTCCATATCTGTCTGTAAAATTACGAGAATGTACTTCTTTTAGAAATGTTTGTGAATTATTGTCTATTGTGGATGTATTTCAATTATGCTATGATTCTGGCCTCCACTGGCATTCTGCAAAGTTATTTGTTACTTCTGTCAACTTCTATTTCTAATGCTGCTGCTCCCATAAACAAATTGACTTGGATGAAATAATGAATCTCTATATGGTTTGTGTGATTTGCATATTTCAAAAATACTATTATTCTGGCTCGTGTTACAGAGCTGTGTAGTTATCTCTCTAAAAGTCAATATGGTTGCTAGTATTTGACATCCTTCCTAGAAATTATCCTAAAACCAAATTTTTCCAAGTTAAGAAATCAGAGTTAATATGTTTATTTATTTATTTACAATCTTCTCTCCCATGTGCAATCAGATGCTTGGAAAACATCTGCTGCTCCTACTCAGGTTTTTGATCTCATCAATTTGCTAACTAATCTTTTGGTTCAACAAATTCATCTTGTTTGTTCTTATCTGTAGTCACTTTTTCATGTAAGTCATTACGATTTATTTTCATACTGATTGTCCATTTTTTTCAAAATAACAATCTTCAGTGCCAAAAATGGTGGAAAAAATTACATTTCTTATCCATTTTGGGACTCCTGTGTATGTTTTACAAATGTACAAATCCTCTTCGCTATGTTAAGAACTTCAAGGTTATGTAATCAGGCAGTCTGTAATGAGGAGAAGTAAATTTTAAGTCTGGCTGGTGCTCGTAGCAATTAATCTACTCTTTGTACATGCATTATCTTAATTCTTTATGAGAGTATTTTTATTGCAATGCAGCTACTGCTTTGACTTTGCTCACAGTGTTTAGCTTGCAGCAAATAGCTTTCTGCAAATTTGATGCTGGGTCAGAAAAGGATGCAGTGAACATTTGCAGAGAGTTGTATTTTTGTGACCAGCTTGCAGGACTTTTGATACCTTTCTGTTCCCTTCAATATCAGAGCAATCTCTCTCATTCGTTCATTGCAAATCATCTCACCTGAGAAATAAAAAAAAAAAAAATATATAAAGGGTTCTGTAGACAAGCTCCTGACATCTTCCTAGTATAGTGTCGTCTTGTGAATGGGATTATTTGGGGCAAGGCAGGGGAACGTGATGGTGGAAGAAAAAATCTTGTCATTCGTGCATGCTCAGAAAAGGTACTGAACTGAGGCAGTTCACATTGGACTGAATCACATTTCCTAAATTCGGAGTTTTTGATGTGGTAATATTTAGCTCTTTATATGCACAAGTGTAGTATCTGTGTGCAGTACATGAAAAGAAAAGGAGAAATATTATAGTCCTATTGAAATAAATAAGAACTGGCTCTTTGGTGAGATGAGGATTTTGCCAGCTTTATGGTGTGCCCACAGCCTCCCCATTGTTTCATGTAATGCCATCAACTCCAGAGTTATAGCACCCCTCGTATGAGGAAGGTTTTGGAAGGGAGGGAGGAAGGCAGGGACATTTGTTTTGTCAAAATGGAGGTTTTCCTCGTCACAATTGCCTCATGAGTCTACTGTTGCTGATGTCTGTTAAATAAAGCGTAGAAAGGGTTTCCTTCACTGCCTTATGCCAACTACTTGCATCGGGAAATTTTAAGAGTGATGCTGACTGCTTTGTTGCTCGGTGTACCCCTTCAGTCTCACCCACCAGAGGATGGTTGGTGAGACCCTGCATGCTGCTGGGTAGCTTGCATTCTTCTCTGAACAGAAACTTGGTAGAAAGTGTCGTCGTGGATACGCTGTCTTGGGAAATGGATTAGGGAGAACATTGACAAGTGTCGCATACGTGGGCAAAACAAGTTTCAGTACCTCACATGGTTGGCTGATTGGTGAACTCTTTGGAGCCATAGCTTGCAGGAGATGCACCTGGGGCAGCCTGTGCCAGGGGTGGCACCAGGGTAGTGACATGGAGGGTGAACAGTGAAGAGAAGGTATGGGGGTCTTTTGAAGCTGTTGAGACCAGTGTCCTGGAAGAGAATGTGATGAACAGTAGGAAGACTGTTCCTGCAACTGTTTTGTTCTTCAATATGAATTTTGTTCACAAATGCCTCTGTGTGCTTGCTCACTTTGGAACCTCTTTATATATATATATATATAAAAAAAAATTGATTTCATGTCTGTGCTTTGTGTGTGTGCTGTACCCCATTCCTGTTGTTCTGAATTTCAGAAAATACCTCCTCAGCTTCCATAAGTTGGTTTACTCTTCAAATGTGCAAATTTACAACACAGTAGGTGATTTGGTAATCTACTGGTGATTTTTAAATAATTGGGGGGTGGGGGGTGGGGTGGTGAGCATTGGAAAACAGCTTTTCAACTTTATTATGCCTAAAAATTTCTGTTAATCCTTAAAATCTTGGACAAGATATCTTTCCTGTTATGATTTTCTTCCCGTTTCTGTAAGATCTTTTCCTACAGAGTATAACCATCTTTAGAGAGGTGAAGTACAGTGCCAGTATGGGTACTAAATGTAGTATATGTGTTCAAACAGTCACCTATTATTGGGTGTCTGTATACTTAGTTGACAATTTTTCTTAAACCTGTATTTGCACTCTTAAAATTACGTGCAGTAAAAGACAAAGATTTAAGGAAGAAAAACATTTTAGGAAAAGGCTAATTGAAAATGGGGAGGGAGGCATTAAAGTGGTATGACGTCCAGTACACGTACTGGTTGTGCAAGTGGGGAGCATGGTATAAGGAACTCTAGTTGATCCCAGGTTTCTAAAGCTTTTCAAATACATTCATGTTATTTCAGCTGGGAAGTTTTGAGATTCCTTCTGTCTAATTTGAGAATGTGGATTGAAGACTATCGCTTTGATGGATTCCGGTTTGATGGTGTTACATCTATGTTGTATCACCATCATGGGATTGGTAAGTAATTTAAGCAACTCTAATCTCAACAGTCTTGTTGCATCTCAGCTGCTGTGGAAATAGTGCTATAAAGTTCACTGGAATGCTCAAAAAATTCCAGATGTGCTAATATCTTGTTGTGCTGCTATATGGATAGATCTGAAACTAGGAATAAATTTGGTGCTTACAAAAAGGCATATTACAAAATAGCTAAGTTGTTTCCTTGTTTGTTTGTTTAAGTGACTGTGACCTTTAAAACTTCCTGTCTCATTAGGCACAGGATTCAGTGGAGATTACAATGAATATTTTGGCCTACAAGTGGATGAAGATGCTTTGTGTTATCTCATGCTGGCCAACCACATGATTAAATTCTTGCATCCAGAATGTATAACCATAGCGGAGGTAAGATCAGAATTTGCCATCCTCAGTGACGTTAATATTGATTAGTTTGCTTTGGGATGTGAATTTCCGGTTAATTGTCAAGTCACACTTCAGGTACTGAAGTAGTGACATGAGCTCAGAGGTATTAATTAGTGGACAGATTTCGTCTTGTGGGGAAAGACAACTGGAATATGCACTTTGGGAATATTCTCTGCATTAATGGGTCATTAATTAATGTGAGGATTTCTTTTTTTTTTTCTTCTCTTCATCTCCTTGAACTTGTAATGAGATTGGTTTTTATTAATTTATTGCCTTTGCATGATTGCCATTTGTCACTAGCGATTCATGGTACTAAAGATTAACAGCCCTAGTGTGGTTTTGCATATTTTGAATTACGTTGACACAACTGATAATTCCCCTTCAAAATAAATGTGCTAAAATTATAAATGTTGAATGTGCATGCTAATTTAAATTTAGTATTAATTTTATTCAAGTCTCTGAGGGAGTAAATAGACTATATTATGAGTTGATTGAGATCAATTTTTGACTGTTGGCACATGGAAATTCTAATGGTACAAAACACCAGAGCATTGAAGTTCTATGAATAGGTATGTTTTCTCTAATATTTTTATTTAAAAGAAAAAAAAAATAATTTAAACCTTGAGGATTATTATGTTACTATATTTAAATAATTCTTTTCATTTAAAGAATTGCATCCTTCTGATATCTATCTTGATTTCTAATAAAACTTTGTATTACTTAAGTGTTACCTATTTATCATCAGAAAACAAAATACTGCTTAACTTCATTTTTTACTTATGGTAAAGTTTTATATTCTAGACAACAACTTGTAAAAGTTTAATGATAAGCTATCAAAAACAGCGTCTGGTGAGCAGTCACTAGTAAACTTGAGACAGTTTCATTGAGCTATATGTGTATTTGAAGTAAAATTTGTGCATTTTCTAGGTGGCTTTAGATTATAAGCATTCTTACCAATGAAATTCTGAGTTCGCTCTGCTTGTATTACCTGGCCTAAAAGTTTTTTCTTAGTAAGATGTGTCTTCGGTTTCTCTTGCTTGAGTTGAAAACTGCTTCTATTTCAATATATCATTTTCTGCCTGGGGGAGTCAGTACACAAAACAGAGGATTGATCAATGTACTGCATGGTTAAAGGAGAATTTCAGAAGGAGGAACTATTGACATAATTGAAAATTATGAAAGACAATGAAGAATGTCTGCTTGCCTATAATGATGATGGAATGAGCGCCACATGAGAAATGTTTTTGTCTATCCATAACTGATTGTAATACATACCTTAATTATTTTGCTGCTTATTTTTACCGCTTTTTAATATTCTGTTTATTTGCTGTCTTAGTAATTTCTAAGTTTTTAGGTATTACTGACTATATACTTGGTTTTGATTTTGGCCTTCTAAATATAGCTGTAATTAAAGTTTTGTGTTATGAGAAGAAAAAAACGTTAGGTAAAGTTACATCATGCCTAAAGTAGCATAAAAACAAACAGGCAAAAAACCTCTACCGCTATGATTTCTGGGGTTTTTTTATATTCAGCTCATTTAAAACTGAATCTGAACAAATGCTTAGGCATTGGCTCTTTACATTAGTTGGAATATATACTGAACAATTAACACTGAATCATTTTTTTTTGTGTTCAGGTAAAAGCTTTAGATAGAAATAAATAGTACTACATTTGGAATTTTACTTCCTAAAAATCTGACTTTGAGAATTGTGCCATCTTATCAACTTACACAAATACCTTAAGGGTGAGCATTAAGAGGATGCTCTAGGCTCTTTTCAGCGCTGCCCAGTGAAGGTACACCATGGGGCAATGGGCAATAACTGCAACACAAGAAGTTCCATCTGACTATGAGGAAAAAATTCTTTACCCTGAGGGTGACAGACTCTGGCACAGGCTGCCCAGAGAGGCTGTGGAGTCTCCTTCTCTGGAGACATTTAAAACTCTCCTGGATGGAACCTGTGCAACCTGTTCCAGGTGACCCTGCGTTAGCGGGGGTTGGGCTAGATGATCTCCAGAGGTCCCTTCCAGCCCCAACCATGCTGTGATTCTCTGAATGAAGTAGATGGGAGCTACTTAAATCTCACAGTCAGTCCTTGTCCACGTAGTCTTCATAGCATCGGAGAGAAAGGCTTTAGTTTCAGGTCATCTTGTTCTGCATAATTCAGAGAGCATTAGTCTGTTTTTATACTTCTGGACAGATTTAGGCGAGCTATTGAACTTCCTTTTATAATACCTAAAGGTGTGGAAGGAATTTCTGCTTCATTGTTTGGTATTTACAGCATGTGGACCGTGGATGCAGTTGTCTGTGCGATGTAATGACTGCTGAATGAAGGAGGATAATCGCCTCCTTTGATCTTCTGGCTTTGCTCTTCACCCAGCTGGCCAGGAGATGCTGCTGGCCATCCCTGCTGCCAGGGCAGGCTGCTGGCTTCTGCTCAGCTTGCTGCCAGCCCAGATCCCCACCATCTTCCCAGCAGAGCTGCTTCCCAGCCTGGCTGGATGCAAGGGTTGATCCATCCCAGGGGCAGGAGTTAACAGTTGCCCTTGCTGAAATTCCTGAGCTTGCTGTCGAGATTCCTACAGTCAGGGTGTCTCTGGGTGGCAGCCCTGCCTTCTGCCTCCAGGATTCCAGCCATGAGCTTCATGATGATGTGATCCGCCTCCTCGCTTGTGTCAGTATTGGAGGGCGGGTGTGGGGGCTGGACTTGCGTATGTGTGTATGCCCGTCTGTGTGTAACTTAAAGTGCAAATAGCTTTTTCATTGTCTAATGCAGCAATTGGATTTAAAACTGGATTGAATCCAGAATACCAGAGCGTCCTAATTAAGCCCTGGTTCTAGTCAGAATTTAATTTCATAAGTTCTGTTGTGTAGACGGAAGAGATATATGTTAATCCATAAACATTGTCGTAGAATGCCTTCTCACTGACATAAGTTAATAAAATTGAGTACTGATAGACATTCTGCAATTATTGGAGATTTTCATTCTCTGTACAGATTAACTTTAGAAAAAGAATGCTATGGAGATAAATTGCCTTATAAAATGGTTAAATAAATATTTTAATAACTTTGAATACGAATTTAAGGATGTTCAGCCTCCATCAATATGAAACCGGAAAATTATGCTGTAAGAGCACGTCACTTTCCAGGGCTACCTGGATCAATAGTTTTGGGTTTGTGCATTTAGGAAAAGAGTAGATATTGTATTTTTCTTCCTTACACTGCTTTATATTCAACCTTTTCTTCTTATGTCATTTTTAATACAAAATATCAATTAAAAAATGAAGGTTTAATTTGTCTTTTGTAGACTACTTTCTATTGATCACTTGGCTCTTGAGAGCTGATTGTTTCAAATTCTGCATCTACTGAGGTCTCTTCCTGCTCAAATATCTACTCTGTTAAAATATTTTGTACTAGAGTGTTTGATGAGAAAAGTCCTAATGATTTTCCATCTTAACTTTTGCATTCAAACAGCAAATCTGGGTGTAATAATCACTCACTGTTTTGTTTTGGTTTTTTTCTCCTCCTTTACACTGGTCAGTCTGTACAAACACTCTGTAAACTATAAACAGCTTCACAGAAGTATTACTGTATGGTAGACAATCTGAACTAATAATTGCAATGCTGTGCAAATGATATTGTGGTTTTTATTATTATTTTATTTAAGGATGTTTCTGGAATGCCAGCTCTTTGTCGTCCCGTTGCAGAGGGAGGAGGGGGTTTCGATTATCGACTAGCCATGGCTATTCCAGATAAATGGATACAGGTGAGAACTTTTTTAAAAATATGTTCTACTCTTCAAGGTGGGATGTTTCTGTGCATACACAAAAATACTTCTCAATCCTACTGGCAATTTTTACTCTCTCTTCTGTTAATGTCCTATTAAAATAAATTCTGACAGGCTCAAGCACAGGAATTAGTGGCTGAAATGAGAGCTGTCAGATATCCTGTAGGTTTCAGAAGTTCAGGGGCTGTTCTTTTCATTCTGTCTGACACTTGTTTTATTTGTGATAACCTGTGTCTTGCAACAACTATAGAATATTTAGTTTATATTGCATGTGAACAGGTAGATAAGTTAACTGTATGCATACACATATTAAAAAACAAACAAACCAAAAACAGCCACCCCAGCAACATGCAAGGAACCCTCCTGAAATTTGGCATAGTAGTTGGCACTGAACATAGGTAGAGCTGAAAGTTTAACCAAAGTAAACATAAGTGAATTATAGAAACAACAGCGAACAGTATAGTAAGGTTAAAAAGGAATAATAAAAATCTGTAAATGCTCTTCAAGAACAGTAATATACTAATAAACACTGACTACGATAAGGATTTAAATCACCTTTTCCTCAATACAGAGGATCACAAGAAAAGCAGTAAAACACTAAATGATCTCAATAGGCTTTTACTGATGTTTTAGAGAATGTTTTTCCGTTAGATAGAAGATTGCATCCAAATCCCTCAGGCTGTCATGATGATCTGAAACAATAAATGTTTCATATGAGCATTAATGCTTTAATAAATACACTGAGTAGCTTAAAATAAAAAGCAAATTAACTTATCTTTCAGCATCTTTCACTTTGGTAACTGGGTGGTGAAGAGCTGATTGAAAAACAGTTTTCAAACCTCTTTTCATTCAGAAGACAAACTTGCCAGGTTTTCCAACAGGGACAGCATCACTAAACTTCAGAGTGTGTAATTTAGATCCTGGAATGCAGTGAGGGCTCATATTTCTGTAGTAATAAGAAACACCTTCACCTTGTTGTGATCATTATTTTATTTTTTTCCTTTTTTCCCTTCTCCTTTACGCCTACAACTTCCTTACCATGCTTTAGGACAGGCAGAGATGAGCAGTTCCCTAGGTAGACAAAATACAAGTGGCCAGGTTCATATTACAAAGAAAAAAAAAACCCCACAGTGTAGAATTTTACATGGGCAAAAGATTGATAATCTAATTTAGTAGTCTCTGATACGGTCTGTTTGTTTTAATTTGCAATACTTGGAGAGGAATCGTACCTACTCTGCAGTAAATTCCATTCTTAACTGGAGAAAAACATCTTCCAGCCTAAGCAGGTACTTAAGTGAGACAGCAGGTGGATGCTTGGCATGCTGACAGGTGTAAATTCAGCTATGATACTCCAGGCTGTTTCCCAGCAGACTCCAGTTATTTAGGAATGTGTCGATTGTGCAGGAACATAGGGTCATGCAGGCAGGAGCTTCTAGCTAAGGAAGCTGCAAATAAGCAACCACGACAGAAGACCTTGAGTTAGAGAAGGAGATGATGCACGTAATTCATTTACCACATTTCTGGAGGCAAAAATAAAGCTGAAACAATTGGAAGGGAAAAGTTTAGAAACAGTCTATCAGCTGTTATTAAACTGTCCTAGACTGCTTGCTCCCCTTTCTCTCCAGCTTGTAAGTACGTACCTGTTAATAGCAAGTTTTCTAGGCAGCTTCCTAAAATCAGTTTTAAACTTGAAGGATCTCCAGGGTTCCATGAAGTAATTCCAAAGAATTTGTAGAAGTAAGAAAGATAAGCTGTTCGCCATGACAGTGGCTCTACTAGTTCAGATTAAAGATAGATGTAGTACGTAATATGATGATGCACAGGGACCTGAATGTGTTCAGAAGTAGAATTTTTGGAGTCAAAAGAAAAAAAGAAAAGGAAAAGAAAAAAAGGCTGTTTAGGAATACATGGCCAGTTACAACCAGAATGTTGTTTTACAGCATTGTATTAACTATCTTGGTGTTACTGCCTTTTTATCACTTCTGTTTTTATGTCCATATATTTCCATATATGTTTTTAAGTTGTAGTGGTCAATGGAGGTCTCTAAAGAAAAATGAAGGGCCTAAGACTGAAATTGGACTAGATTGAGAAGAGCGAGGAAGTAGTATCATGTCGGGCAGAAAGTTACTATTGATGTGGTTTAAATTGCTAGAAATCAGGAGCTAGCATGGCAAAAAATGTAAAGCTTGTTTTGTATTACAAAGCTTTGGGTTTGGAACTGACTGGGAATGCACAGATCAGGGGAAAGTGCAAGTCCCTGTGCTAAGTACCTTCTGATGTTATTGTGCGCTTCCTGGCAATAGCATAGTGCTGTCTTGTAGTGATACATTCTCCACCAGTCAGCCCCGTGGTTAAGCTGTAATTAGAAGCCGCCGTGTGCCAGGGTTGCTTGAACTTCTTTCAGTATTGTGTGTAGGTAGATACATGCCCACATGTTTCTTCCTAGTTTTTGGTGCAGTGCTTTTTTGCAGCTCCTGCCAGTCACATTGCCTGTGTATCAGGGGATTCGCATGGTGGATGGCTAGTCCCATTGTCCTTGCTTATACATGGAAGTACAGGAGAGACAAAGTGTCCTATTTATTATGTTTAGGTAGTGGAACTGAAAAGAAGAAATCTCTTTGGATTATCAGAGAAAGCTCACAACTTCAAAACTTGGGAATAGGAGAAGTAACAGTTCACAATCCATGGGAACTTTCTGCACCAAGATAATGAAGAAAAGTAGTAATGTGCTTTTAGTTGAAACAGCAATAACTTTTTGGTGGTCTTTCCCTTAATTTCTGCAGATTATTAAGGAGCTGAAAGATGAAGACTGGAATATGGGCAATATTGTGCATACATTAACAAACAGACGGTATGAAGAAAAATACATTGCATATGCAGAGAGTCATGACCAGGTATTTTATCTGTTTGTTCATATATAAGCAAGTAAAAGATGAGGTTTAGAGACAAAATGAGGCAAGGGTTGAGAAGAATAGGCAACAGAGACAGGTAGATCTGAACTACTGTTTGTTTTGTTTTAATTATTGGGGTTTCTTCTGATCCTCCTTCTTAATAAAGGATTCTTGCTTGGAGTAGGTGGGTGTTGTTTTTCAGTTTTGTGGTTCTTAAGAAATGAAAAATTATTCCTGTTATGCCTGCCTGTCATAAGACATTTGAAGGCATCTAATCCATGCTTTGGAAAATCTGGTTTCCATAAAGTAAACTGGAGCACCATTTATGATAATCTTAAACGGTATCACAATTTAGCATATTTGTTCACTGAATCAGTGTTTGAGATTTGTATTCCTTTCAAGAAAATGTTTTCCTCTCCAGAGGGATTGCAGACATCCTTTTTTGAGATCTAAATGAAATATTCTTTAACAGTTTGGTTCAAAACACAGCAATTGTAATGGTTCTGTATATGGGAAAATGAAAAAGAAATGAATAGTTTTGATAACACTCACCTCCCACAGTCTTTGTAATGGTTGTTTCTGAAGAATCAGAAGTCACGTTGGTTGAGAATTTTAAAATTAGGAACTTAAAAAAACCCACCACAAAACATTTTCTAATAAAAGGTTTAAGTAATGTACCTTCAACATTTTCTTCTACATAAGAAGCTGACATTCTACTTCCTATAGTTTCTATAATAAAATTCAACAGAAATGTCTAAAACAAGGCATGTATTTTATTTTAAGAAGAGAATTCTGACTTTATCAGCTTAATTTTGTGTAGCTATTTACACGCTTACCTCGGAGACTGTTACACAGTGTTCACTTAAGGCATGACAGTAGAGTCCCAGTCCTGGTAAAGAGCTTCAGGCATTACTTGGAAATGTATATTATTCTGTGCTTATTTGCTTTTATAAAGGCTAATTCTTCATCCTAAGGCATGACATATAACATTACTGTTGCTCTCGTTTATTTCATGCTGGATTTTATCAATTTAGTTGTTTTCCGTAACACCATGTATTTTTGTTTTAGAATCTCATACTTGGAAAGAAGATCTATTTATTTTGATTAAAAAAAACCCCAAAACCCACAAACAAAAAAACCAATTATTGCTGACATACATGAGAATGATATGTGAAAAGTTAGGACAGAGAAACAAAATGGGAGTGTAGATAAAATTCGGTCTGAAGATACTTGTAAGTGATGCATGTGAAGGACTGAAACAATTCTAGCTACTTATATGTTACAATGGGGCTACGAGCTGACTGTTACCAGTCATACAGGGCCTTGTGGTTATATCAAGTGTGTGAAAATAGCAACTCCGTGCTTATAGCTGTAAAAAAAAAAAAAAAAGGCAGATATAGTACTGAAATTATTATGAGTGGAATGAAGAGAAAAATTATTATGCCACTGTAGTCTTTCATGGTTTGTAGCATCTTGAATGTTGGAGGCAGATTTGGTCCTGTATCTCAAAAGATATACAGCATAACTGGGAAAAATGCTGTGAGTGAGTTAGTAAGATTAATACTGGGTGTGAATTCCTTTTCATGAGAAGAAAACTAAATAGACTAAGACTCTTCAGGGTAGAAGAGATGATTGAAAGGGGAAGGATAACAGTTCATAAAATCATGGCTGGCATAGAAAACATGAACACCTTCTAATTGGAAGATTAGGGGGATATTAAATGACACTAACAAAAGGTACATTCTGAGTCCAGAGAACAGTTCTTCTTCGCAGCTGTTCACTGCAGTCTTCAGTCTTGCTATGGTTGCGTAGGAATTTTGCCTTTAAATATTATTTTTTACTTGAGGGAATAATCTACGTATGGTGTTACATTGTTAGATGGAAAATTAAAGGATGATAGTGCTTTTTAGCTAGACTGGTTTACAACTCAGCTGTCTCCCTGGAATGTAGTGAGTTTTCATGCTAGAGTATAAAATGAGAATTAGGCTAATTGAACAAAAATTAGCTATTTTACATATAAATGCTCCAAAATGTTTTCAGCTACCTTCGTGCTAATATATTGGAGTAATTCTTGTTACATAGCATTTGTGTGGCCTTTCTCAAATAACAGTAAGCACTACCTAGTTAGGAATTCAGTTGCTGTTTTTAGTCAGAATTACTAGTTTGTGTTTTCTCTTGTGTGAAATCACAGAAAACCAATCACATTTTTGATTGCATATAAATGACCGTTTCATATTCAATCTGTGTCTCTAAATCAGGAGTGTTGTTAATAGCCCATTATTTGTACATCCCAGGAACTTTACCTAGGATTTTTGCTTTCTTATTTTCTGTAAAAATTACAAAGTGGTAGGTCACTTGTGGCATATTGAGTTGACACTAACATTTCACATTTGATATCTGTAGGCAAGAAGGTTCTCAGAAGTGGTTGTGCAGTTTGATCCCATCAGGTGAAATGTAGGAGCACAACAGGGGTTAGACAGCTATTGGTTTGTGGATCATATACCCGCACTCCCATCGGCGTGGGGAGAGCTCCAGTAACCATGTGGAGGGTTGCAAGGGGAAAACAGATGGTCCCGTCTGGCATCCAGTTGAGACTCAGCTCGGGGATGTCCCTGCCTCAATTTACATGCTGTCTCTTTTTGGCAGCAGATTATAGATATCATGCCCACGTGATTACACATCCCACAATACAAAGTTGCAGTAACTGGAAGCGAGGGTCACTGTGACCTGGTGATCAGTGGCGGTGGCAGGATGTTTTCTTTATGAACAGGGACTAGATTGTGCACATCGAGCCATATCCTTAACTCTTCAACAATCTCTCGAGTCCTCCCCTTACGACAGAGTGCCTGCTTTAAAAAAAAAAAAAAAAAAAAGTTAAACACATCTAGTACACCCAAGAGTTCTCCTCATGTGTTTATTTGTAACTGTTACAGGCGCTTGTTGGTGATAAGACCTTGGCGTTTCGACTGATGGATGCAGAAATGTATACAAACATGAGTGTGCTCTCACCTCTTACTGCAGTTATTGATCGTGGAATACAGCTTCATAAAATGATTCGTCTCATTACTCATGCACTTGGAGGAGAGAGCTATCTGAACTTCATGGGTAAGTAATCTTAGGAATAAGTCTTTTATTTTCTCATCTACAGAATGCTTGGCAGGGAAATAAAACGATCCGACATCATCTTATATCCACTGTATTTATCACAATTCTGAAGTTTGGAGCGTAAATGCTTTTATAAGGATTTAGTACAAAAGGTAATATGCATTGTTTTTCTGTCTGTAAGATATATTATCAGACAAGAAAATAAAATCAATGTGGTTCCTAAAAATGTGTTAAGCTCTAGTTCAGGTTACTATGATTTACAACTCAGACTAGTATTTTAATTATTGTTCTGTGAGTTTTTTATGTGGTAAGCCTTGCCTTACACAGCTGGGTTGTCTTTCGTGTCTGTTCTACTTTCCTAAATGTTTTAGGGTAACAGTGAATTTACTAAAGATAGCTCTTGCTTATTTCAGTTAGTAGTTGCCAGGAAGGAGTCTGGAATCAGTTGAATTGTATTGCCTTGTTTCTTATTGAATAACAGAGGCTTAATATAGTAGGCAAGGACAAATCATAAAGATCAAAGGCACATCCTGCTATGGAAGCATGGAAATAGTAAGAGTTAGCAATACTTTTTTGTTGTTTGTAAGTGGTAAAATACAGTTGTCGCATTGCTTCCTAAGTACTAGTGCTACAAGAACGTGTAATAGTTAAGCACATTTAATCCGCAAGTTACAGTTCCAAGCAGTCATCTTAAAAAGTTGAATCATGTTCTTGGTTTTATACAAAATGCTGAAGCTATTTATGCTTGATGCTTTTTACCATATTCATGTTCCTTAATTTCTTTTTAGATTAATCCTTACTTTATAGTAAAAACCATAAATCTGTAATGTGGTGTGACAAGTTCTGTATAGCAGTTGTGAAAGTCTCATGGGGGAAAAAAAGGCTGAACATGTGCTGTAAGTGACCAGCTCAGTTTTCTGACAATGAAACACTTGAAAATTATATAAGTTCTGGCTTAATGCTGCTTTCAGCTTTTATTATTGAATAATTTGTATTATCAAGATGAAGGATTGTTGGATATATATTGCCTTTCTTCCATCATAGTATATTTAAAAATATATTTTTCTAATTAAACAACTGGCGAACATTGAAATGGACCATTGCCTTATTATTTAAGCATGTCTGTACTGATACATTTTCTTCCTTGGTATTAGAAGAACACTCAAAAAATACCATGTTTTGGGGTTTTCTTAATAAGAATTAAAGCAACTTCAGTACAGAACAAATCAATTCAGTATATGATATACTAGTAAAACTACTGTTTCCAAAAAAACGCAGAATTTTTCCCTGACAGTGAAGAAAAGTCAATAAAATAAATGTGAAGTGTGTAGCCAGGCACCAAAATGTGCAAGGTATGATGTAATCAAACTAGTGATACTACAATAGTTAAGGAAGCAAGTGTGTAAAAAATATGCCCCAAATTGACTTGGTAAGGTTAGAAAAATAACAGTAATCCAATGTGACATGTTGATTTCAGTGTGTTAGTGCAGGTTGATTGAGCAATTAATATTGTGTATCCTTGGGTACTGCATATGTTTCAGTAACTACGTTATAGTTTGCTATATGTAAAAGGTGAAGAGATTGTAATAAATGTTGGAGGAGAAAACATACGCTCAGAATGCTTGCAGTCCGGTGTACTCAAAATGCATGTTGCAGCTTGCTGTCTATTTAAGTGAACACAGAGACAAACGAGTTCTTCAGCTGTCAGTTTTCAGTGAATGCTGAGGGGGAGGAAGGGAAGCCTCCTGTAGGGTGTGGGGAGGACTGGAAATCTGCTTTCACAACACCTGGAGAAGGTATTCCAGGTGCCTCTGTGCTTCCCATGGTCCTTCCGTAAATATCTTGTATCTTCTTTTTCTGCAGATTAGAGACACCAAAGCAACACGCTGCTTTCTCAATGCTTTGCTCACCTTATGAAAAAAATTGTTTCTAAAAAATGTATTGGGAGTGGAAATCTGTCTTCCTGAATGTATGTTGAAATTTCTTTTGAAGATCTGGAGTAATGTTTAATTACACCTGTGTTGGAGTATCATTTGTACTCCATACATGCAAGCAGATTCCTGTTGAGAGAAGTTGTGCCCCACTGAACACCAAACACTGGTACTGGCTTTCTCCCATTTTCTCACTTTTCACAGGGGACCATTCTTTGCCCATCTTACAGGTGTCTATAAAAAAACACTGCAAAGATCCTGGAAGTTGTTGTTCTTGGTTTTTGTGTTTCTGGATGTTTAATTTTCACTGAAGACTTTTATTTTCCTTCCCAATTGCTTATATCCTGGTATAGACAATCAATGATGTATACAAACAGAAATGTGAATGGGAAAGTTTTGTCATTTCAGTGAATTCATTCCCTTGTAACACAAACCGTTGGGAGCATTCTTTCCTCTGGTCTGTATTTCAGTTTTCTGTGCAGCTTTGCAAATAATCTCTTGGGCTCCATGTGCCCATCTGTCATGGAAGACTTAACCCAGAAAGGGGAGAACTCTGTATGCTTGGCCAAAAATGAGCATGACAATGATAAACATCCTGCTGTAGTGAATGAACACTCTGGAAGGCCAGTTTATTTAATAGCAATAGTAAAAAAAAAAGGTAGCAATTGTTTTGAAACTTGTGCTATGTCTAAATCCTCTGCTTTCAAAGCAGGTAGGGAGCAACAATTCTGATGTAGCTGTAGTTTGTTCAACCTGGCTTCTGTTTTAGATGGAGATTTTAATACTGAGTCTGGCCAGTACTGGTCAGAAGATGTTATATGACTTTAGGAAATCACAAAAATTACAAGTTCCTCTGCACAGTACTTTAGTAGGAGCACAGGGGTGATGCTTCTTTCTTCCTCTACAGCTAAGCTTCTGTGGAGATGTTGATAATACACACAGATAATACACACTTGATTTTCTGAACTTATATGACGCTTAAAGAGAAAGCCCCAAGCATTCACAGTATGTGCCTGTATTAAATACTGGAAGTAATTTTTTTTTTTTTTAATAGTAGGAAAACACCTTGTAGTTGTACTTATTTTTGTTTGCAATTGTGGTGATATTGAAATACAATATGTACCTGATATTACCTTAAAATCAGAAAATTACGTGAAAAAATATTTGGAGACATAGATATTTTCCCTGTTTAATATGAGAATTTGAAGGCAAATTCAAAATAAGCTCCCTCTATCTGACTAAAAATCTTTATTGTCAATTTAACCCCCTACAAAGTAACAAAAAGGCTTAAGGTTTGAGTCTACTTCCTCAATTTCTAAACAAGGACTAACAGAAGCTGTTACAAGACTTCCAGAATACTACAGGAATCTTTTGATCTCACCTTGAAAATGAACTGACCACTATTGTTACCTACTAGACGATGTTTAACTTCAATGTAACTACTCTCACATATTTCTTGAAAATAATAGTTGAACTTAGCACTACAAAACTGTTCTGTGTTGACATACCTTCATTTTTCTTTGGCTTCATTTTCCATCCTGTCCTTGAAGAAAATCTGTAGACAGCTGTAATTGTTCCTTTCCTTCAAATGTTCTTTTTCTATTCTCATGCTTGTTACCTGCGCCCCGCACTTAGGGAAGCCATGCAGGACATGTGAAAGGTGTTCTTCAGTGAGCTTGTTTCCGTGTTCTCTCCGTACCTTGCAGGATACATCTGTTCGTCTATCTAGATTTAGACAAGTAAGGGTAGCTGCTTTCTTGCCTGAAATAGACATAAGATCCAGTCCAGGGGGCCTTAAATAGCATTTTAGGTCCTTGGGATTGATCCTTCATAGCAAAAACGTTTAGTGGTTTAGTAGAGTCTTGCTTTTCAGCTTGCTAACATTAGTTTTCTTGCTTTCTTCTTCATTTAAAATTGGCTTAAACTCCAATCTATTTATTGAAATGGAGATTAGTTCCTACATGAACCTCTAGCACTATTTTTCATGGCTTTTCTACAGTAAAACATGTCTTAATTAGGACTTCAGAGACCAAGTTTCATCCCCTGCAAAACAACTTGTTTTATATGTATAGTTAAGCTAGAAAGTGATTTGTAGTAACTAGCACATTTTTTTGCAATCACGACCATTGGCTGATGGTGTTACCATTTGCATTGACATTTACTTCTGTTTCACCAATACTGAATTTATCTTGTAAAGCTTTCTTTTCCTACTCGTTAGTTCACTTACACAGTAATTTATCTACTTTCTCTATGTTTAGGGGTTTTCTTGGCTGAACTAAACCAGTTTCTTGTCTAATGGTTAGGTATGATGAGACTTATTCTCTCTTTGGCCTTAAAAATAAGGCAAATTGGTATGCATCATCTATTCCTTTAAGTATTTTGGAGAGAGAAAGATAATTTTTCCATTCAATTATTTATTGTTAAACTAAAGGATTTTGTAACAAGGCTTTTGAAAATATGTTGACAAACAAAAGGAGTGGTGTTGATATGAGTAGCGCTAATATCAGGGTGGGAAATGTACATACAATTTACTTTTTAAATATTAGAAATGTGAAATAAAGATTATACAATATAATTTACAATACGAATGGGAATGTTACTTAAAACATTATCTGAAATACTACTTTTATTGCTACCTATTCTAGATAAAAAAGAAATTGAATCAAACCCAAGAATATTTAGCTTAAACCTAAGGGGCTTTTGTTTTCTTAGACATGTTGCAAGGCAATCACTTTGAAATTTTACAGTTGGTTTTTTTTCCTCTCCCCTGTACGCCTTCTTGTGCGTATTACTGCTGTGCACTGGTTACAGCATGACATTTTAGACCATTACCTCAAAGGCCCTGCAACAGCAAATGCTCTTTAAACTCTCTCTCTTCAGTCAACTCCTTTTGATAAACCAGCTTGAAGTGCGCACTTGGTGTAAGGGCTGTGGATTAGGATCTGTAATTTGAAGTCATCCTTCTTAATATGCTTACCTAGTATACCTGACAAATGTGCTTTCTGTGCTGCCAGTTCTACCATGCGCTTTAAATTCATGGCAGTCTGACAGAAACAATTACTTTCATTTTAAGGCAGAAAACAAGAAGGGTGTAGTCTGAAATCTTGCACATAGTTTGTCATAGATTTCCTGTCCTGTGGTGACAGACCACCTACAACTTTGTTGCATAGTACCCTGTATGCCCTCCGTCACAGCTTGGGACAGGCAGTGACAGAGGGAAGAATCCATATATATACATTAGGCTTCAGTAACTGGTTTGAGAGTCTAGTCTGTTCCAGAACATCTAGAGCTGCAAACTGTTAACATCTATTGTTCATTTAAACAGAGTTGATTGCAACACAGTTCATTTCTACACTTGCTCAAAACCCATTAGAGGGACTGGGAAAGACTGTCTTGTAATTTAGAAAACTGAACACACAATCCTGTCTAATCCTACCTTCTCTTCACAAATTTAAATATGTTCAACTAGAAATGTGTTCTGGGAATTGATTCTGCTTCCTCTTTGAGAGGGTAAAGAAGAAAGATCCACACGCATGTATGTAATTTAAATACAAAAATAAAATAGGCACTAGCACCAGTCTACATATGTGATGGTGGATCAGTGTCTACACTATGGCTTCTCAGGTCAGGAACCTTGAAACAGAAGCCTTCGTGGCCAACGGGATCCTCAGAACTGCACAAAAATCAAAGTTCCTCCAGATGTGTTCATGGATTGAAGTCCAGGCAGGATTTTCCGGGGCAGGAGAAAGAATTGTCTAAATTGCAGTAGCTGTTGTGTGTGGGTGCTCCTTTCTTCTTTCAGAGTTTCAGATGATGTTTCCTTGGTTTGTTCCTAAGTGTTAAGTCTGCGGGTATCAGATACTACAGCATTATAGGTGAAGTTGATTTGTATGTAATATATAAAGCCATTCTGACATTTTGTTTCAGTTACTAGGTGTTTTGTTTTAAAGAATGGGTAGTTTTCTAGTGATTTTTCTGTTACTGGTATAAAGAGACTGGATTTTTAAGCCTCAGTTAAATTGTTTTGGGAACTACAGATATTTTTATTATGCTAAGTACCATCATTTTACTATGGTGATGTTATTGAGACTTCTGCTGATGTCTTAGGCTTTGTTCATGACTCCGTCCGTTGCCTTGCATCTTGTAGCATCTTTTGTCACCATGTGTAAGTGCATCCAACCTAGTCTACTGATACAATAGTTGGTGTGGTCTGAGGACTTGCTAAGGAATAATAAATGAAGTTGTAATATAAATATATTGACGAGTTCCATTTCTGTCTGCATGACAGCCTTCATTTTTGCTTTATTGTTGTTTTGAAGAACAATCACACTAACAGGCCTCTATATATTATAACTTCATACTTTCAGCACAGGTTTTTGGAGGAGTTTCTATTTTCAAGCATTCAAAATTATAATTTATTGTAGAAATTATGACAGTCATATTCCTATGAAAAACCTTTTCCACATCTGGATTTTTAACTCTGTAGGGCATGGCTGTTATTTTATTCTTTCATAAATGTGTTTTTATCCATAGCTACTAAATGCAAAAACACTTTTCAGTAAACTATAATTAAACTGTATACAGATGGCATTAGTTTTAATTAGCTGTCTTTTATGGAAAAAACAACCCCAACAAATCTCAATAGTCAAAGAAAAATATGAAGACTACAATATTTTGGATTAATTATATTTTGTTTCCAGTTTCTTCACCTTGAATTCAAATAAACTTAAAATCAAAAGGTTTACCTCACTTTCAGACTCCTTTGCTTTTTCAATTCAGTATGTAAGCAACATAAAAAGCATCTTAAAAATGTATCTCAAATTTACTGGGAGTTGTGCATATAAATGCACCTATTTGTACATAATAAACTGTTTTGGTTATTCTTCAGGTGTCCAAAATTAAGAATTTGGTAGAGGAGAGAACATTATTGACTGTTAGTATGAACGTGTGATCATTTTCTATAAATTTGATACTATATTGAAAATTGATCTTGTGTGTGTATATATACACACACATATATATGTATGCATCTGAAAATGTGTGGCCAGCAGGACCAGGGCAGGGACCGTCCCCCTGTGCTGGGCACTGGTGAGGCCGCACCTGGGATCCTGTGTTCAGCTTTGGGCCCCTCACTGCAGGAGGCACGTTGAGGCGCTGGAGCGTGTCCAGAGACGGGCAACGGAGCTGGGGAGGGGTCTGGAGCACAAGGCTGATGAGGAGCGGCTGAGGGAGCTGGGGGTGCTCAGCCTGGAGAGGAGCAGGCTCAGGGGGGACCTTATCGCTCTCTGCAGCTGCCTGACAGGGGCTGTAGGCGGGGGGGGTCGGTCTCTTCTCCCAGGTAACAAGGGACAGAACAAGAGAAAATGGCTTCAAGTTGCAGCAGGGGAGGTTTAGATTGGATGTTAGGGAAAATGTCTTCACTAGAAGGGTGGTGAAGCATTGGAAGGGGCTGCCCAGGGAAGTGTGGAATCACCATCCCTGGAATGTGTTCAAAAAAATGTGTGGGTGCTGTACTTAGAGGGACATGGTTTACTGATGGAGTTGGCAATCCTGTGTTAACAGGTGGACTTGATGATCTCAAAGGTCTTTTCTAACCTAAATTCTGTGATGCTATATGAAAAGGTTTCTATAAAGATTCATTAAATGTGTAAGCAATTAAGTGTAGTCACACTTTCTATGCTGTGGAGAACTTGGATTCAGACAAAATGCTTCAAATGTTTTCTCTTTATATAGTCATGAAGTGCTTTAAAATATTATGTATTGTAATTATTCTAAAAATTTTACAAAGCTAGGTTTATCCTATGGACTCTGTTAACGATTAGTGCTTTAGAAGAGCCTTGACATTGTCAGGTACGTAAAAATGTCTTTGTGATTGTTTTGTTATAATGCCTCTTCAGAGAAAAAAAAGATCTATCTGGTCCCCTTTTCTGAGTAGAAAGCACTTTTGGGGATGTGTATGTGTTTTGCTTATGGTCACATGAAGATATGGTCCATCACTGCATGTATTCAGAACAATAGATTAGCTATACTTATTATAGCTAACCTATAGCCTTATGCTTCCAAGACTTCTTGGTTGAAAGATGGTGCAAGACTATAAGGAAGACAACAATATTTTTTGGTTTTCCCGTAAATATTAAGTTGATCTGTAGGAAAGACTGGATTTTCAGTATCCAGGTAGCCACTCTAGATTACCAAAAACCATTAGCTGGCCTTTTTGAGAAAAACTAGTCTTGTTTGGGGGTTTTTTCCCTCTGTTGTGCTGCTTCAATAAATTCGTGTAATGACATGTAGTTTTCACACAGATCTTAGCTTCTGCCTTGTCACAAAGCAAAAGCGTAATGTTTATTTTCTAGTTTATCAACATCACTAATGACATGCTTAGCACAGGAGGCCACTCATCTCCTGAATGCTAGATGTCTACAGAAATGGTCAGCCTGATAAAAACTAAATCTGTGCAAGACCTTTGTGTGTAAGAGCAGGGGAAAGGGGTCAGCATGCCCCTTTGAAACAGTGGTAAACGTGTTCGTATGAAAGCTTTTGTCTTTTCTTTCCCTGCTGCTCACTGTACTTCATACAATTTCAATGCTGATAATTTATTAATACTCCTTTTGTTTTGAGTTACTTCTTTCTGAAACCCCCAATGCTGAAATGAAGCTACAGCCGCCTCTTACCACACCCAGCTCTGTTTCATTTCTACTTTTTTTTCAGTTAGTCTGTACTTGGTAATCTGGAAAGGGTTTAGTGATTGCATGGCCAAGAGAAAAATGGATCTATTTTGTCCAAAAACCATCTGCCAAAGAGGAAAAAAAATTCTTCCTGTTTATACTTTGTAGACTGGCTTTTAAAGTGAGAGAGAGGTGACCCAAACCGTGTTTCCCTTTACATCCCAATCAAGTAATTTAGCAACAGGAATCTCGTGAGCTGGTGTAAGAGCATGCATAAGAATCTGTTAATCAGCAACCCTACCACTGGCAATGCATTTTTCTTTCCCAGACTTGTTTCGGGCGATAGAGAGCCAAATAGAATTAAACCCCACACGTAATTCAGTAAGGAATTGTTGTTTTGAGACATGACTGAGCAGGTGACATTTTGTATTAGTAAAGTCTGAATAATAGATCCTTAGGCATACATTCCAATTTGGATTTTAATGTGCGCGGTTGTGGTAATTTGAAATGAGTTCATCTCAGTGGTGTCATTAATTCCCCAAATCAATGTAGTTTAAACTGAGATAATACTTTGTGATGACATTGGAATAAAAAGAAGATGTCTTTATGAGTTCAAGAACTTCCTATTTTCACAAGCCCTATTTATTAGCTTGAAATCTGCTCATTGTCTTAATTTTCTGAGGCCATCAAGCCAATGCTCACTCAGGAATTTACTAGAATAAGAATTTAAACAACATTGTAGTCGAATTTGCACTGATCTTCAAGAGATAATGTATTTTCTATGCAAATTTTCCTATGAAGTGGTAAAATCTGCAGAGTAAAGCACATTATAGCATCCTTTATAATAAAGTCAACCTGCCTTTCTTGGATGTCTTTTGAGATCTTCAGTTTGAAATTTACAACTGTGCAGGCTTCAAAAGTTACTAGAATTTATCACTGCAGGCATAGACTACGTGCTTTGGTTTGAAGTACGTTTCCGTTGTATTATAACCTTGTTGAGGTTTATAAAAAGAAGATCTGAAAGCACTCTAACCCGTTTGGTGTGCTTCCATATGTCAAGAGATTTAATGGAAAAATGCTTTTATATGGTAGCAGTCAGAGAGAGGTAGCTATGTGTTGGTGTTAGAGGGAGGAAACGCGTGCAAGGCAGAGGGCAGACCAGGAGAACGTGGGGGCGAAGGAGGCACGCAGTCAGGGTGGGATTGGAGTGGAGCTGCAGGCCTCATTAACCCAGGACAGTCGCTTTATCTTTCCCACTAAAAAGATGCATTCCTCTACATAATGCAGGGTGAATTATTTCTGTGAGCTCATGGAAATCGATAAAAATACAGTGAAAATGAGGTATTTTAGTGTTACTTCAGAGTTAAGTGTTACGAGGTTAATCTTGTGTATGAATATAGAGCTGATTTTAGTAAGTTGTCAAGAAGGGAGAGGAGGAATTTATGGTGGAATAAATTAGTAAGGGAGTTTAGGAAGAGGGTAGAATTAGTTTTGGCTGAAAAGAGAATTAATGTTTGGGGGGGTGTTCTTTTTCTTGTGAATAGTACATG
Organism: Falco biarmicus; assembly: GCF_023638135.1. Lineage (NCBI taxonomy): Eukaryota > Metazoa > Chordata > Aves > Falconiformes > Falconidae > Falco > Falco biarmicus. The sequence continues at coordinate 110,832,575 of NC_079289.1, read as the reverse complement.
TACCTTTTGAGTTGGTATGTCTTGCTGAATACAAAAGACTACGTCTTCATTTATTACGTAAAATTGCAGGGCTGGAGGAGTAGCAGGAGAAGTGACTAACATCTCAAGGAGAACCGAGGATTATTCACAAAGCCAAGAGTGCTGGTACGGTCTTTTCATGGCATCTGTTTATGGCCAGAAGCCTAGAACTTTTACTTGGTTGGGATAGTTATTCAGGTGTTTTTGTGAAATTCAGAGCAGATCCTGCAAGCAAGGTATTTCTATTGAATAGCTTCTTAAATAGCATTTTTTAGAGACATTATTTAAAAGCAATCTAGTAATCCACACCTAATTTGAGTCCATCCATTGATTATGAAACAGCTCCTTAAGCTCATATTTTATTTTTTTATTTTTAATTGAGCTAACCATTAACACAAAATACTGCAGGAAAGCTTAGATCATCTTTGTTTGTATTATAAATCAGTTCTTTGTGCAGCCTAAGCTCATAACCTTTATCTTCATAATGAAGAAATGTGCAGCCTTATTTCCAAATATCAATGCAAGAAAGGGAGATCTGAAGGAAAACATTAATCCATTTTAATGTACAATATTGGCAATATGCTTTCCACCATTTATCTTGTACTCCTTAAATTTGTGAAAAGTGCATACTTTGGGATTGTGATGTGTGCTTCTTACTAATTGATATGTATCATGAAGTAAAACCACCTTTTAAAAAAAAAAATTCTTTTGCTGTAGATTTCTGTTTAGGTGTCTTTTGTGGATGTGTTCTCTCTAGGTCTGGGGGAATGTGCGTATATGACCTTTTAAAAACAAACAAAAAAATTGGTTGAGGCTGAGCTTTTATGCTTATTTCTATTTTTGTGATTGTTTTTTTAGTTTGTAAAGGGTGCTACCATCTTAGAAAGTGAGGAATTGTGCATAATATTGCTTGAAGGGGAAAGTGCAGGAGGCTGAATCTAGATAGACTTCCATAACTCCAATTTTTTCTTTCATCTAAGCTAGCATAGTGAGGGTGCTAGCTCTTTATAAATAACAAAATACTGTGTAAATCTACAGTCTATTTTCAGTAAGTCTTCACTCATGTTACTGTGCTTTTTTCCTCCTTATGTTCTATTTAGCTGTACTTAGGCAGCTTTTATGCAGACCTTTTTGAATATGTGAGTAGTTCATTCTTTAAAGCCCTCTATTTTTTCAATATATTTTAAAATCTCATCTAGCTTTTCATTTCTTTCCTAATGATTCACACTTTTTATTTATCGTTTGGAGAAAAAGAAAAGATAACCTAGCAAATACTACTGAAGATATCCTATATGGCAATAGTATATTTGAAATAGTAGGTTACCTTGTTTCTAAATTTTATCGCAATGTGGGCCTTACATATACTCACTCAGACCTTAACACGTGTCATACTTGCAAGTGTTTTGGCGCTACAGCACTGATTTCTGCCGATCAGAGAAATAAAGGATCTAGAACAAAGTAATGGAGGTGCTCTTTGGGGTTATTCTTATTCCTGCCTGGAGATGCTATTCAAAGGAGAAATTGGAAGTTTAGCCCAATCAATCTCTTCAAGTGAAGAGTGTATTTTTGTTTTAAGTTTGATTTTATTGCTGGCTTTGTCACAACAGTTGCTACCATCCTCCCCCTGGCAATTTAATCCTCAGTTTTAGAAGATATGCTATAAACTGTACCATGCCTTTTTATGTCAGATTTACTATGACTACTCAAAGCCCCTAAGTTGATAAGTATGCCAGAATTTTGACATATTAATTTCAGTAAATGTAAAGAAAACTTGTCTTATTTGTGCAGACTTCTCTAGTATGTGAAATTTGTTGTTCTGTTTGGGGTGGGGGGGTGTGTGTGAACAAAAATCAATAATGCTATACATTCATTATGATGCTGGTTGTGACTGGTCTTAGAAGTACAGTAAGCTATTTATTGATATGCTGCCTTCCTACTTATGGGAAAGAAGGGGGTATCTCGATCAAAATAATGAAGCAGGGAGTCTCTTAATTTAAAAGTCTTCATTTTCTGGAGTTTAACTACACATAATTGAAATTTTCAGAAAACCTGTGAAAGTCCCTTTTCCTATTTATAGTTGCATTTATATTTTTAGGTCAGAAAGACTGTATTTTTAATTTTTAGTTTCCTGTGTGGAAGGCTATTGCTTGGTTTGTACCCTGCACACGAGAATCCAGGTCTAAATCCATTGCTTGGCTCTGAAAATGTAAATACAGGAAGAGACCTGTAGAAATAAATAAAATTTATCTTAAAGGAGCTGTCTACGCATTCTATTCTCTCTAGTATCTGTCTGATTTATGGTGTTTTCTGTTATATGAATATGTTAAAATACTGAGAGAGACCAGGCACTGCAGAACAAGGGACAGTAAACAGTGTGATGTGTGACAGAAGGGTTCTTCCTCAGTGCCTCACTGTAAATACAGGAACACTAGCACTGGAAGTATTTCTACAATAAATGTATTTTGAGAAAAGCCTGTAGAAAGCAGTAGTGAGTATATTGTGTTTAGAAGTTGTAGCATATCTTTTCTTTTTGTAAGATTTGTTTGTTTGTGTTTTCCATCTCCCATTTTATGAGGGTGATGCAAGCTGTATCTGAGATACCAAGAGTCTGGGCTCAGGGACATGAGAAATTTTTACTGGACTGATGTTACGGGCTCTGTCTCTCTCTTCCTCCCTCCCACTGTTCCGTGCAGTATCAGGCTTTCAAAGGATATGTTGTTTTCTTACAATAAAATGTGCCCATTAAGATCTAAATAACAAAGTAGTGAAATAAGTTACCAGCATAGTGTGGCTGTATAAAGGAATGAAATGGAATAAAAGAGAATGAGTAATGACATTGGCAAATAATTTTTCGCAGATAAAGATGTAATTGTACTTGTTTCAGAGTTATTTTCCTTTTTTTTAAAGAAGATCTATGCAAAGCTTTTATCACTTCAGCAAGATGAATGAAAAATCATTACTGAGAAATATTTCATATGTCCAATTCAAAATGTCTTTGTACAAGTAATCTCTAACGGTTTCTTGTCTCTGTTTTGTGTTTTGCTTTTTTCACTTTGAATTTCCGTACAGCATTGCTGGAGGGGGGAGAGGAGAAATCATCTTAGTGTTTGTACATATTTGGCTATCCTCAAACAGTTGTAACACAACACACTTTTGACATTGAAGCCGGCTTTCTCTTTTTTTTTTTTCCCTTCCCCTGAAATCAAAGTTAGTTTTTTTCCTTTGACAGAGAATTTTTGTCTTAAAGGTAAAAAAAGCATTATGTGCCTCCTAATACGGTTGCAATCCATTTTCCGCTTAGGCCCTAAGCAAGCTGTATCACTTCTTTATACAGTGCAATGACACCATGAAGTATAGTCCTTTGAACACGTACATATTTCAGTGACGTGGAATTCTATTTTGGGAAATAATGTTTTAAAGTAATTAATGAACACAGTATACAAAATAAATTCTAACAATTACATGAAACTTTGGAGTAGGGAAAAAGGAGCACTATGTACTAAAATATTTTAGTAAAAAATTGCTCAAGGAAAAAAATTGGAGGTGGCTGCTTAAATGAGATTGCTTATATTGTTTTTCACAGCTAGTTCAGAAGTATTTGTTTTAAAACCAGAAAAAGAAAATAAAATTTTATTATTTTTTTAAGCAGTTGTAATAGGATCTAGAATTTCTGCTCTGGTTCTCATTCAGTAGTGTCATTTTATTTTGTATCTATTAACTTGGTATCACAAGGACAACCTGAGACGGTTATGTCTTGAAAGGCTCCCAGCTTTGTTATGCCTTCAGCTGGTTCAAGTCTTAGGGCTAATTAAAATGTGTTTTTACTGTAGGATGAATACTGTCATGTTTGCATCTGTGTATGCAGCAAATTGTTGAATTTCAAAATCAGAAGGGATAACTGTGATCTGGAAAGAAAGAGCCGCCGTATAATGAAATGAAGAGAGATTATAGCTCACGGTGAAGCTCTGTTTCTTTGAAACAATGTCATGGGTTCATAGTGCAGACCATCGCCATAATGCCAAATGTCCCCCCCTTCCTCCTTCCCCTGGCTTATATACTCAGCATGACGTTCCTTGGTATGGAGTATCCCTTTGGCCAGCTGGGGTCACCTGTCCTGGCTGTGTCCCCTCCCAGTTCCCCGTCCCCCCCAGCCCTCTCCCTGGCAGGGCCTGAGAACCTGAGAAGTCCTTGACTCAGTATGAACATCACCCAGCACCAACCAACCCCATCCGTGTGCCATCAGCATTGCTCTCACACCACACCCAAAACACAGCCCTGCTCCGGCTACTGAGAAGAAAATTAACTCCGTCCCAGCCAAAACCAGGACGATAATGTATGGGCTGATGTGTATCTGGAGTTACGTATGTAATGTAGCAATCATCAGGAAGTGTTGGAGTGTTTTAGTGGGTCTGGGATTTCCTAGTTATTTGGACAATTCTATACTAAAACCTGAGTATTGGTAGGTGAAATACAAAACTGGCAGCAGCTCTGCTTGATGATACTCAGAGTACCTCTTAAAATCTCCTAAAAGACATATTATTGGAGGGCAGATGGCCAAAATCTTTCCTCTGGTCTTTGTGTGCAGTAAGAATGGTTACCTGAAGGGAGTGGAATCGTGCCATTTAAGCCAGTGCATCTTGTGGATCTTCTGATGTCTCTTAAAGCTGTTCCTTTGAGGCATGCCCTATTCAGAAATCCAAGGGGAGGGGGATGTGAAAGGGTAACGAAACATGCAGAAAGGACATTTTCTGCTGCAACTGATTTTTCAAAGAATGTGGTAACCTTCAGTTACAGTCTGTTTTGTATGTTTCCCTATTATTTTTTAAAATTTTAACAAACATCTTGTTTTAAGCTTGTTCTCTCAATATTGCAAGATTCATCTGTTTTGGTGTTTTTTTCCTGTCTCCCCACATGCAAACAAAAAATACCACGAAGGCCTCACTGGGCAATTACTCTCTGATCTTACAGATTTTGGAGGCTATTTTATAAATCACTTGCTACTCATAGCAAAGGTGCCATCACTACGGATTCTCTAATTCCGGTCTTTATTTGAGGAGCAGTTTTCTTTCAAAGCTATTGCCTGATGGACTTTATCTAAACCTGCTAAGTGTTTTTTCTTCTTTCCTCTGTTTTCTCTTGCCCTGTATTGTTTTTCTCCTTTCAGCCATGTCTCAGTTGTGTCGACGCTGCTTTAACGTACAGGTGACTCAAGACTATCTTGTACACCCGTAAATCAAGCCCATCCACTCATCAGGATACTCTTTACCATCTGCCCTAGCCTTCGCATTAACTGCACTTTCCACGTGCACATCTGTACTGACAGCACCGTCCTCCATTACTCAAACAGGGACATGCTTCATGAAGTTACGAAGTCTGCACAGTGCCAAAACCATTCCAATCGGGGGTTTTATTTCATAGTCTAAAAGCATGGCATCAGAAGTTCTTGCTGTCTGATGTAATTAATTGTAGATTAGTTTTAGAAAGCAATGCTCTTCAGAGACTGGTTCTTAATTATAGCCTGTCTTTATGCTATGTACTGTTCTGGTGTTGTAAACAGTCATAAAAGTATTTTAAAAATATGCAAGCATTATGTTGCTATTATATTTTAATTTTCCTTTTTTGTTGTTTTTTGTTCATTATACGCTGAGATGTGAATAACGATGGTTAGGGGATGAGGATTGAGATGTTTAAAATCAAATTTTGTAACACTTCCAGCCATATAAAATGTGTATGCATAACGTCCACGTGAAGCAATTGCAAAGCCATGCTGAATTTTAAGAGCTAACGTAGCAAGTGTTCCAAGACTAAGTACTTTGTGGAAGCAGCACATCTCAATGATTTTAAATGAATTCTGATCTTTAACATCATGCAGGTGCAGTCACCCTCCATCCGACAGACACATTAGATCTTTCAAAAAGTTCAGAATATTTCTTTGAAAACTGTGTCAGACTTGGTCCCTGTTCCAGTGAGAGGGAGAGAGAACGCCAGGGCAATTACTGCCTTGAACAGGTCAGAATGAGATCATCGGAAGGTTTTGCTTATTAATACGTACCTTTTGTGCACCTTCATTAGTAGGTCTCATTTACGGACAGGCAAGGCATTTCAGTTTGCATCGTACTGTTTCTGTTCTGTGACTGAACAGCTGACCTGACTGATAGTCTTAAATAGTTCAGTCAATCATTAGGCAGATGTGACTCTTCTTAAAACCTGGCCCTTTTGTGGCATGGCAAAGTACCAGAGGCCCTGACTATTGATCTCTAACAGTTCTTTCTCAAAAAACAAATGTGTAAGTTTCAACATTCATTTCAACATAGGAAAAAAAACCAAACAAAAAACCAAACCAAACCAAAAACCAAAAACAACCCAACCCAACAGTATAGCTAACCTTGCCTTAGGTGTCCTGGTTATGATTGACTGTAATGAACAGAGATCTTGCAACAGATTATGCTGTCACTATACTGGCACTTTGGAACTATGCTAAGACTAATAAACATCACTTAGAAAAATTGATTTCAAGTGTCCTGGTAGAGTCTTAAATAAACCAGGCACCTTCTTTCATTTTTTTAATATTCTTACATAAGAAAAAAAAACCCCACAAAAAAAACCCACAACCCAACAAATCTCAAAAAAAAACCCACCCAACAAATCCAACAAAAACTATCAACAAACTAACAAAAACAATTAACAAGTTGGGGGAAAGAAGACTGAAACAATGAATAGGTGAAGTAGGTAAATTGATGGGGGATGTTGTTTGGATATACACAATAATTATGTTTATACCAACATAAATATTTGTGAACCACTGAGGATACTGCTTTTGAAACATACTCTGCAAAGCCGCAGTTTTGTTCTTTGGAATATCGATACATTTCAAAGCTAGTTTTCTTTCCAAATTAAGATGAAAAGGCAAGGTTTTGTGAGATGAGAGATCAGGAAATTATTTCCACTTGATAGAGTTTGAACTGTTCATAGAACTGTTTTCATCTATTTACTAGTAAGCAGCAGGAAAATGAATCGAAATGTAAATGTACTGTTTAATTTGGCATCGTGCAAATGAGAATTTGAAATTCTTGAGGCTTCTCCTTTCCTCCTCAGGTTGTTCAAAATATGCTTGGCACAAGGAGGTTTTGGCAGGCTTGTGCTTTCCTAGCGTAAGTAGTTAGTTTTGACTCCAGTTAGTATCATTCTTCTTTAACCACTTCAGTCTGTTGTCTGATTAACAAGAATCTGTCTGCACTACTGTTAGATGGGGTTTTTTTTCCAACAGCAATGTGTTTTCACTTGAGTGACTAAATAAAAATTCCTTCTGAAACTTCAGCAAATCGTACGGAAGCACTGTGTTGGTGTGAGTGGAAATGCCAAAAAAAGTAGCACATCGTACTGTGACGTGTTCTGATTTGGGGTTGGTGTTTTGCTTTGCCTTTAAATGGAGTTAGAAAACATTGAACTGACATGTGCTGGCTAGCAACCAGACACAGATCTCATCACTCTTTGCAAAGATACTACCTTATGCGGAGTTACTCTGCTGTTTGGTGCTAGTGAGACTAGGGGTTGTAAATGAGAGCAACATCACTCTTGGTGACATGTTGCAGTTTTGTGGGTCAACAGTTGTGCTTGGAGAACTGGCCGCAGTTTCTGCTGGTTGCCGCAGGCAGCCCAAGTGAGCCAGCCTGGACTTCTGGGGGGGTTGCTTATCTCCTCACAAGGTAGCATGGAGCAGCTGATAAGCAATATCGTAAAGCTGTAGGAGGCAGTGGCTGCTGGCTCGGACCTTCAACTGGATTTTTGCCTCCCAGTCCCTGTGAGTGGCAGGGTAGTCCAACCTCGACTAGCCCTGAGCTCAGTAAGGGCCTCTGCCACTCCTCATGCAGCATCTCGGCTTTTTTATAAAATAATGGCTTTCCAGTTTCTGCTGGGTCTGATTAACTTGTTGCTTTCTCCTTTCTTCAAACTCTGCTGTTGGGTTGACTAAATCCAGTCATGCTACCTATCAACTGGTAAACTGAAGCGTACATACCTGGAGTATATTTTGGACCCATTTACCTCTTGCAGCTCATGCGGCCTATGCTGTCTGAAAATGGTTGAGTATGAGCCGTTCAGAGCAGCAGTATGAGGCATGTATGTGATTTTACTTGTTGCCCACACTCAGAGTCCTTTGTCTACACCAGGGGTCCTCAAACTACGGCCCACGGGCTGAATACAGCCCCCCAGGGTCCTCAATCCGGCCCCTGGGATTTACAGACCCCGCTGGGGGTTGCGGGGGGAAACCAAGCAGCCGCAGATGACTCCCTGCCACTTCATCCGCGCGCCGTCCCCTGTTTAAAAAGCTTGAGGACCCCTGGTCTACACATACAGCTCTCCTAATGAATCTTCTTTTCTCACGTATCACTTTAATAACTGTACAGGAAAGCACGTTGGTTGACCAACATATACTGTCTCAGGACTGTGTTACTATTAGCAAAATAGAGGATTCTCAAAGTGTGGGTCTTGTATTTATGTTTTCTCCAGCATGTTTGAATTTTACAGATTGCTAATATTTCATTCATCCCACAGCAGTAGTCCTGAAGCAAAGGGGATAGTTGGCCAGTCTTTTTCAGTGTCAATAGTTGGCTTTATTTTCATCTGCTGTGTACTGAAAAAAAAAAAAGGGGGACCAAAAAAATGGCAACAATCCTCCCCCCAACACACAAACAAACCAACAAAAAAGCTAAAACCAAACCAACCTGATCTAACCTTAAATCCTCAGTGCATGATTATTTAGCATCAGCCTTGTAGATTCCTTTGCTGCAAGGTAGAAGTACAATAAAAATTTAAATGTTTTCCTCCTAAGCAGTAGAACTGAAGAAACAGTAGAAGGAAAATACACTGTGCTGAATGGTAAGAATGCTGGATTTTGCCAGGGCTATGTTTTTTTTTCATCAGCTCACTGAGGCAAGTCTGTTTACTGAAACAAATTATTTTGAAAGAATGCTGTAAAAGAAACCTGACTTTGAAACATTTGCAACTCTTCTCATTTTGGAGGGTTTTTCACATTCTGAAATGTTGTTAGTATGCAATTCTGGGTCATAACATTAGCCTTTCTTCTTAGCAGTGTGTTTGGATTTACTAGCCAAGTACTACATGCATTACATTGGAGATGTGATGTCAAATTCTTAATATTTAAAACACTCAAATGAAAGCTTTGAAAATAGGTCTGTATCTTGCTGATCTGTATTTTCTAAACAGTAAATAATTGAAAGATGCGATTATGTTCAAAAACTTTTGACGTATGTTGCCATAATGTTTAAATGCTGAGTTAGGAACCTGCAAGGATTTTAATGTAAAAAGTTTCTTACCAGATGTGATGCATGGCTTGTTTTGGAATCGTTTTACTGTTTTTTCACACTTCAGTGTGCTGAAATTCTCTGCTAACATGACGATTTTCTGCATAAATATTACAACTTTGTGTCAGATTTTGTACTCCTTTTATTTCTATAAATTGTTTTGAGATTAGGATACTGACTTTTACTTTCCGTGCTGGTTTCTGTGTTGGTTTTTGGGAAGTTTGTTTTTTTGCGGTGTTTTTTGGTTGGTTGGTTGGGGTTTTTTTGTCCAAGGACTCAGAGAAGGCCTTTGAAGTTTACAACATATCTTAGAGGCTAAACTATGTCCAAACGTAATTATAGAGGGGTTGCATTCACTCACAGCAGATCAGTTAATTTTACATTCATCAGAACTGAGCTGGACTGTAAAACCTGGGCTATTTAAGGACAGAACGTTTGTGTGCCAGTCAGCATGCCATGCCGAGATGTGCTGGCATCTATCACAAGTACATCAGATTCCTTTCTTGCTGTTTCTTCAGGAGCTCTGCACAACTTCCTAATTTATTCCATATCTCAGAGCAGTGTAGTGCTAGGACATGTCGTATGATACATTTCTGAAGGACCTGCTAAGGACCACACTCACAAACCGGCTTCTCTGACTCCAGGGTAAATTTATAAGTGAAGCAGATCTGTGTAGTAATAGGTATCAATGAGATGCAATCCCAAAATGTGAAAAGTCCCTCAAGTGAGGTCTGTCGCGATGCTGGTACCTTGGGTTTGAAGTGCAAAACATGTTTTCAACCTGGCTACCCTTGTATAAATCTAGAAAATATACATTTGAAAACAACAGTGGTAATCAGCCAGTATGAACTATTATCTCATATATCTTGCACTGACAGGTCGAGGGGTGAGTAGGCAGGCAGCACATCCAAAATGCTGAAAAACGCATGGATAGCATGGTCGCTGTGGCAGTGGAGTCTTTTATGGGGAGAATGTCACAAATGAAACATACCGGAATAGGACTAGCTGACGTGCAGTACACTTAGCTCTGAGGCTGTTTTTCTGCTTGATTTTACCATTTTTCTGGTTTTTTTCCAAATAATTTTTAAGCAAACATCCTTGCATACCTAAGGTATGGCTCGAGTTAGATATTGGTTGCACCTAAGAATTCAGATGTTGTGTAGAAGTGTTTAGAAACAGACTATTTGATTATATTTTTAATATAAGTTTTAATTATACATATTTATTATGTATACATACATTTGTATATATGTAAGCTCACAGTGGTGAGACGTTACAGTAATAGGTTGTTTTGAAACAGTGCACAGTCCTGCAGAATACTCCTTGCAGCTTGCAAATTCACAAATGACTTCTGTAACATTCAGAATAAAAATATAACTGTTTCCTTAGATACATTGAAGCATATCTGGTTTGTGAACTTAGAAATACCTTGGATTTTCTTTTTCTTTGTTTTGTTTTTACATCAAAGGAGTCTAACATCGGCAGCCACAGTCTTGAGAACTGAGCACGTCAGAGGTAAGTCTCTGGACTCTTAACTGTGCCACAGTGCCCAGGTACTACTTACTTCAGCTGCTGTACTGGCTGTTTGGGGTTCTCTGTCTCTTGCAGGAAAGGGTGTTGTAGCTAGCAGTACGATGCTGTGCCTTCTCAGAGACTTCTACAATAACCACATCGCATTTTGAAAATATCTTGGAGTGCGCAAGCCCACTGAAAACAATGGCATATGGAAAATGTATAAAATTGTGAAGGTCTTGAAGATAATTTTTAAAACAAATGTTTTTTAGGAAATTTATAAATACATTCTCGGCATGATAGGGATGAGCTAGCCTCAGGTTGAGGGCAGGAGGAAGCTTTACATGAGCTTATCACTTATGAGTGTTACTGATTCTAGGAGGAATCTGGAACGTACTTGTTGGAGAACAATAGGTCAGAAAAGGTTCAGAGCTGGATCCAGAAGTATTCTCTCATGGCTGATTTGAACTGTTTCAGGAAGGCAAGACTTTGGTGTTTTGGGGTTTTTTTCTTCTTTGGCATAAGGATGACAAGCCTGATTTGTGGACAGCGGAACGAGTTCCCAGTCAGTGCCTTATCTACCTTTTTGTTTCCTTGTTACATCAATTCTGTGTATGAACTGTATTTTATGTAGATGCAAATATTTGTTGTACGTGTAATAATGTATATAAAATAAAGGAGACAGTTTCCCAGAATACATGTTATAAGAGTTGCAGGTGGACTCTGTGGACATTTGAATAGTGTCTGAAGACAAGAGAGCTTATGTTCTCTGTGCATCATTTTTACCTTTTTTGAGGATTGCGTGAGTAGGCTGTCTGCAGTCAGGCTAGTAGGGGTAAGGTGGGTATCTGTGCATGTGCAAAAAAATTAATCGTACAGTGTTAACTACTAAGTTATCTTTTTGGATATGACTTATGCAAGCATACTTTGCTACTTCTTTGTCTTTCCCCCACCCCAGATAAGACTATTGAATTTAAACACTGTCATCCTAGTGTTCTACTTTGTCTTTCACTACTGCCCACTTCTCCATCCTTATGTCTCTTTTCCTTCAAAGGACTTCTCCACAGCCTGCATGGCTTCTCACAATCCATCTTCTTTGTTGACTTTTTATGCTAGACTGTACTGTGTACTACTTTTTTCTTTTTTTTTTCTCTCCTTATTTTTCTTTTTACTTGTTTTGTTTTATTTCCAGGAGCATTTTGCTCCTTCTCTCACAAAACGACCTTTTTTTCCCTGTCACCACCTTACCAAATGGTAAGTTGCCAGTTCTATGGAACAAGACTCATGTATTTTCCTTTCTGTTTATTTGCTTGAAATAGTTGTCTAGAACTGGGTGAAGGGATACTGCTGTGTTAATATTTGTTTGTGAAAGTATAAAGCTTTCTTTTCTTTGGAAGTGTTATAACATTTTGGAAGTTGAAGGTGTCTCTGTTGGTATATGTGACTGTCACTTTGTTAATATTTATATATTGAAGAGCCCTGACATCTGTCACTTCAAAAAGTTTTCTGTTTAGAATAAATGAGAAATTTAACAACTCCTTTTATATTCAGCTGGCATGAGAAGATTGCAAGAACATCTGACATACTACAGTCTTGCAAAAAGTTGTCTTCCCAGACATCTTTGCTGTTTGCCATCTATTGTAGTCCTCCCTGTAGTGCCATTAAGTTTCTGCTGAAAGCTCAGCCTCCAAAGGCAACCTGGTAGCTTTTTGTTGGTTTTTTGTTCTTTGGGTTTTGGTTTTTTTTTAATTTATGAGCTGCTTTTTTAATTAGTCCAAATGTTAATTTCAAATTTTCTTATTTTGTGCTGTTAACAAATGCATAATTATTTTTAACTGGATTTCTTATAGCAAGAACAGTATATTACTGAACTTTCTTTTTTGATTTGCATCATATGAAAAGCTTGAACTTTACTATTATCAAATACTATTCAAATGATCTCTTCAGTTCACGTTTTGTTTCTTTTTCAGCAACATAATCCTTTAGTCTTTCAAAACTAGAGGATGAAATTCTGGACTTTCTGACACCAGTAAGATGACCGCTCTTTCTTGAATATATTATGGCAAAATGTTTGCCATCTTTGTGTGACCTTTTGCTGTTCCAGTCTGGTCCTTGATTTGGTTTTTAACCCGTCAGTTGTGGTACCAGTCAATACACACACCGAAAGATCTAGCTGGAACTTCTCTGACCACATCTTCTGTTCAGGAAATTTCTTGTCATAGGTTTTGTGGGTTTGAGGTGGGTGTTTTTGTTGGTTTGTTTTGTTGGGGTTTTTTTAACCTTTGAAATGTTTTGTAGAACATTTCTGTTTCTAAATATTTTAGTGAGCTCTTCCAAGTGGTTAACTAAATAATGTATAGTGTGCATGTATGTTACACATAGAGCATAGTGGCAATGTCGCAGTGTCTGAGTCAGTCCCTCATTTTTACTAAGGCTGTAGAAACTCTTTAGCTCTGCTCACTAAATAATTCAAGGGAAAACATTCATCCGCCCCTAGGAACTGGATACTCTTACCAATGACACTACTAATATTTCATTGAATACTCTTTTGATGGAGCACTGCATATAAGTAAATGAAAGAATTATTTATTCCAGAGAATGTTTTGTTGGGTTTTTTTCTGCGTAAATATAGTTCTACTAAATACAAACATGCTGGCATAACAATCATACACTGTCCTTCTGTTGAAAGGTAAAGTAAATCATAGCAAGCAATGCCATAGTCTGTCCACTGTGTCTGCTCCTGGGTACTCCTCCATGTAAGCAAGCTCCTCAGCCATCCAGCCTTTCCTAATACAGGTATAGAGTTGGTGCTTTGGAGCAGAATTGCTTGTTTTCCTGTTACTTGGGGTTTTGTGTACTTGATCTGACAAAAGGGAGGTGTACGCTTGAAATATCAGGATCAAAGAATGCTCTTTGGTATGGTGAGAACTCTTGTTGGAACAGTTGGAAAATTACCTCCTTTAGGAACTTGGAACTGTTTTATCAACATTATAATATTGTACAGTATGGTAGCTCATACTTTTTAACATCAGTAGGAAATGATTGAAAACAGGCCAGCCTTGATAGGCAGGGGGAACAGGAGAGAAGCAAGTAATTTGTTAGTGTACCACAATCCTGAAGAGATATTTCATTTGAAATATTTTTTAAGAGGCGGGTGAACTGTGCTTAGATGTTATCAAAATCTCACCTGACATGTAAGACAGCAAGAGCTTTGGGTAACCAAGCTAGCTCCTCTTGGGCTATGGCATACGAGGGTCCATCAGCTGGCTTAGAGCTATTTAAAAGAAGATTGTTGAAGATGGGAACTATGAGGGAATTAATCTATCTGAGATTAAGTAAAACATATTTCAGAGAAGTTTGAGATGGGAGTTGATTTCTTCGGTTTCTCTTTTACTTTACAACAGTATTTTCCTCTTGAGCTCAGTTTTCAGTAAATTGATTACATATTGGTTCAGTAAATTAATTACTGAATTCAAATTTCAGTAAACTGAAAAATTGCTTTTTCCAGTTTAAAATGAAGATGTAGGGGAGAGAAGAACGTACCATAACTGGCTGGGAGAAATGTCTTCTAATAGAATTTCTGTTCCTTCCTTATTTGCTAAATAGGATGTGTTAGGAACAGATTGTAATCAATATGATTCAAAGAGAGTATTTTAGAAATACCACTAAACTTTGAAAGTGCTTTGGTCAGCTAAATATTTTATAGTATAAAAAAAAAGCTAGTTAAATCTTGCAGGTTGCAATATGTGTAAAAAAAAAAAAAACCCAGATTGTCTCGTAGAGAGGAACGACTTCATGACATCTACTCACAAGTAAAGATTAACTATTTATCTGGCTTGACAACCTGTGTAAAAAGCAATAGCATGATGTAATTTGAGAAGGCTGGTATATTAAAATAAGAAAATCAGAGTACTGAATCTTTAACAGTAGTATAAATTTAGTACAGTATCTTCTAAGAACACAGGCTCAGAAGGATTTGTCAGCTTCTATTAAAAAAAATAGTAAATTATGAAGTCTCTTGAATTTAAACAGTCTCTGATAGCAAAATATTTGCTTTCCTGGATGATTTGTTTGTATTAACCTGTGCCTGTTTGCCTTAATGACTGAGGGAATAATAAGGCTGATCTGTTTACTTTGACAAAAGGCATTTATTATAAGTGATGTGTACTACAAAGGTATCCCTTTCAGAGGAGAAAAGGTCAGTAACCAGAAATGCCCTTTTTATAAAAGTTTAAAAAGTAATGAAACACTTAGATTAATATAGCTTTTAAAGTTAACATTTTCCTGCTGAGCTATGTTGTACGACTTTCTGTTGCCAAAAGCTTTGTCATGAATGTGTTTATATACGCACAGTTTACATGGGTTCGTAATTTTTTTTATGCTGTTCTTTAATCGTTATGATTTGAAAAGCTACATTTTCATTTCTTAGAAAGTAAGAATAGAAACTAATTTTAGACAGTTAAGTCAAGGGAGGAGGGTCATCTGCAGAGTCTCCAGGATTGTAACAAGGAAGCCTCCTACACCCTACCTGTGGTCCCAAATTCTTTGAATCCATAAGCGGTTTATCTGTGACCCAGTTTTAAGTTTTCAATATAAAAGTCTCGAAAGAAGAAATGAAGAATATATTGTCCCAATGAAGGTTTTGCCAGAGCTGATATTCCCCAACACACAGATCTTCTTTTATGAAACGATCTTACACAGAAAGTTTCACAGCTACATATAGTTATCAAAAAGCTGGTTCATATATCTAAGGATAACATTCTGAAAATTTATTTCAGGTTATGTTGAAGGATTTTTTTTATAATGTGATTTGCCTTTGGTTGGGTGGTTTTCTTGATGTGTGTTTTTGTTTGTTTGGGGCTTTTTTTGTTTGTTTTTTAATTCAGAGCTTCAACAAGTAATCATAGAATTTGTAAGAAATTGCCGTTAGTATTGCGGTTTGATCCTTATGATGTTGCAGAGGACTACCATCATTTTCTTCACAATTTCTCAGGGCAGAGGGAGGCTTAAAACCTTAGTAGGAGAATGTTCATTATTTAAAGGCTTGGATATTAAAATGATAGGCAGGAAATTTAAAAGTGCTACCTACCTATGCTGACTGTGTGAAAATGTAGTACAGGCTTCCATGTTAGCTGAATGTGTGAAGTATCGTCTGTAAGGGGAGAGGGGGAAAGGTAACAGTCGTGATTGAGATTGCTGTGGTAACAGTTGAGATAGAGAAGTACTAAAGAAGAAAAGGGAGGCTGTAAAAGTAATTATAATAGAAGCCTTCTTGCAGTGCTATGTAAATAAAATCAATGTTATTCTGGTGGGAGGACTAGAAACTACATTTCTAGATCAACTGAGAGATTTTTTTTCTTGGAGCAACAAGTCAGACATCCCAGGAAATTCCTCCAGATTTCATTCTGTAGTTGGCCTGGTTCTTCTTGTCAGCTCCTGTGGGTAGAGTACTGTATCCCTGGTGTGAGCTAGGGTACCGTTGTAAGGACTCTTTACTTTCCATGTCTCTGATACATTAGGGACATGCCTGTGTTTTTTCATGACTGTATCGCAGCAAAAGAGATGCATTCTTTGATCATTTAATACAGGCAAGGTTGTGTCCACTCCCTACTCCTGTGGGAGATATGGAAGAACCGAGTTTCAAAACAAATACGGTATTTATCCTGATTTTTGTCTTACCATAGATTGGAAGGAAACAATATCTGGTATTTTCAGAAAACAGGAGAAAAATACTTTTCTCACAAACCTGGATTTACCAGTACCTCTCTTCCCACCATTACCTCGTGCATGAGATTTCCTCTAGCCTGTGTTTGATGCAGGAATTATGACATAATTGTTAACCTGAATTGATTTGGTTAGTCTTTACTGGGCCAATATGTTACTGAATAACAGTGCTACAGAGGTTAAAAAAATACGGAGGTCTCCAAGTCATCTAACCCAAGTCTTTCAGGAGTAGTCCATTTTGAATTTCACTTTATTGCATTGTTACATGGATGGCAAGATTAAATTAATGTTTGTAATGAAGCTCATTCTCTCATAATTCGAAAGCAGTATGGAGATTTTTATTTGGATTTGGTAGTATGAATAGTAAGAACTAGTTTTGGTACAAACATGAGTAAATAAAATTATCAGAATTGTGTAATACCCAAAATGTTCATGACTTGGGAAAATCAGGATTAATTGTTTGAAATATTTATTTTTTGAAATAATGATAAATGCCCAAATGCTGTCTACATCTGATTTACATTGATTCTGTGTATAATCTGCAGATTGTTTTATTGTCATCATTGTTCACAAAGGTAGTGAAGTTAAAACGGTTGCAACTCCTGGAGAAGTTGATTATCTGGCTTGCATAAATTGCTGTAATTCCACTATGATAGAAATACTTTAAGGTGCAACTTGGGTTGAAATTCTGTCCCAAAGTGTCTAGGCTCCAGCTTATCAGCTTTAAATAGGATCTTTTTACAGTATTTTAGATCATTTAAAAACTTGTTCAGCCTTATACACCTAATTAAACTTCTCACCTTTGATGTATCAAATTAACTACTTGCTTTAACTGCTTTTAAAGTATTTAATGTCATGCTTAATTCAAAATACAAACAAACCAAAATAACAGGCATCTCTTGACACTGCCTGCTGCATCTTTTAAATATGCCTTCAGTTCTGCTTAGCCTGACTTTTTGAGAGAGAATTGCTAGCACAGATGCCTGAAGAAGAGAGATCAAGAAAACTTTAATGACCTGTGGCGCACAGCTTCAAAGCAGTCATCAACATAACTACTTTGTGGTGTAAATGCATTTCTAACTTGTTCTAATAAACAAGTGTGGTGTACATTTTCATTATAGTACTAGGTATTTGTTGAAATTGTGATCTTGTAGGCTCGTACATAGTGAAGTTGTTTAATATACGCAATAAGTAGGAAATGGCAAACTTGAATTAATTCCTAGATAAAGTTAGTATGCGTTGCACTTCAATGATCTTTTTGTTGTTGTTGTTTTCTTTTGGTTTTTTAATCAAAATTTGAGTTAATTTCAGCTTTGTTCTCTGCCTCACCCACGTTCATTCCTTTGTCTTGATTTGTGTCATTTATAGCAGCTGGCTTCTTGTCAATCTGTAGTTTGGACCTTTACATCAAACAGAAAATTAATTACAGGAAGAGAAATCTGAGTAATACTTCTGTGCTTAGAGGCTTTCACAGTCGTCAAGAACTGAATGTTGCTGATTCTTTTAAAAAATGGAGTAGAATATGGGGAAGGGGACAGTGCATGCTTCGCAGGTACCATTAGTTACCTTTAGAAGTAAGTGTTGGTCAGTTATCTGGACCTTCCCTTTCCTAGACCGTCCCCTCATTCATTATAAATTAGGGGAAAATAGCAATTTAAAAAAGAATAGTATCAGATATGTATTTTTTATTGAAGGATGAGTAGCCTTAATGCATCTCCAGTGCAGAAGCACTCTTGGGAGGTTATTGGAAGGCCTGCTTGCATCTTAGAAGTTACTTTTCCCTGTACCATATATTAAAAACATAACCAAAAAGCCTACTTGAATTCATTCTGCTCTAATTTATGAACTTCTATTTTTCTTTCTATAAAAAGAAATCAAGAAACATGTACAAAAAGCTCACAAGTACATTGTCCAGAAGGTGCCCATGGAAACAGATGTTTCAAGTGCGAGCACTTTTAAATGTTCAACATGTTTTTCTGACATCAGCAAGTAATTTAATCTTCTATCAAGTTGCTGCATTGTGTTAAATCTCTTTTTTTTGTCTTCGTGGCCATTAGTAATGGTTAGGAAATTAATACTGGTTTTCTGCATTTTGCTGCACTTATATTGTTCTTTAAAAAAAAACAAAACCACAGCATTCCAACAGCACTATAGTTACTGTGGTGGGGAAATAGGCAAAGTGAGTGGAGGCGGGCGCGTCGGTGTATGGTATAAACATGGAGATGTGCTCTGCTTACAGTGAAATATGCTATTGAAATGATGGGCTAGTTTAGTTTATTCACTCTCTTCTATTTCTTATTTCCTCCATTTTTATGTTTTTCTTGAACAAATAGGTACAATTTCCTTGGCTATCTTTTCAAGATACATATAATCTCTGACTTTCTGGTGTTTTTTTTTCTATCTTTAACTGAGCTACCTGGTGTAGTCTATCAATAGCGCGCAGATCATGAAAGAAGGTAATACCTTGCCCGGCTCTTAAGAGAATATCGAATTTGGTTAGGTACAGTGTCTGTTTTGTAGCAATATCTTTCCTCGTTTCCCATACCACATTGTTAGCGCAGTTTAAGAGCTCAGTCCAGCATTATTCCAAGGTCATTTTCAAAGTCCTGCTGTGATTCTGATTCTTTTATATTTGTCTCTGCTTTCGAGCTGAATATGAAATCTAGAGGTTTAGCTTCTGAATGGGAAATTTAATTTACAACTTGTCAGTTCGTTTACAAAACAGATACTGCTGTGAAGGATTCTCCTAAGTATATATGCAGCCTTTCTCCTTTGTTCTCTGTTCATTGTTCCTGTGAAGCATGGAAATACATAAAAATCACTTGGAAAATCTAAATTCATAGCGGTCACTGCTGACCGTATCCTCCAGGCCTTGCAGGCAGCGCAGGCTGTGCGAGACAGCGATGGAGGCTGCACACACGGGTACCCATCCAGGACACGTTCGTCTTCTCTCAGCCTCCCTGCCCCTCGTCTGCCCACAGAACTCCAGTTTATTGACAAAACTTGAGGAACTGCTTGTAGAAGTGTTTGAGTCTTTTTTTTTTAAAAAAAAAAAAAAAAAAAAGTAGAAGCCCTCTTAAATTTGATCATATTGCTTTCCATACCTATTTCCAGGTGGACCATTTGTTGCCTCAGTTTTATGGTGAGTAGGTGATATCCGTAATCTCGGCAATGTTTGTGAGGAATCGGCTATCATAGGCTTTGAAATGTGTGTTTAACTTTCAAGGTACTTTAGACATCTTAATCCTGTGTAACATGAATAGCCCAAAATGCCTGAGAGCTTGCTAGGCAGCAGGTTATAGCACAAGTTAGAGCCATTAAGTCCATTTGGATTTGTCTCAAACTGTAATAATGACAGTATATAAAATAAGAAAACCTTGGATACATGAATAATTCAAAATAGTGAGTCCCAAATGAGGTGTTGCTGGGAATCTTTACCCTTGACAGCTGAGGTTTGCTTCAGAGATTCTACAGAAGAGAAGCTAAGCTTTTTCTTGATTAAATTACAACTTTTTTCCCATCTCTTTTAATGAAGCGTGATCTAAGTCTGAATAAACCTATTCCTTGTCTTAAAGTGAAGTCTATTCAGTAGTTGTGTGGGCTAGAAATCAGGACTGGCAAACTTGTGAAGCATTACTGCTGTAGGAAATGCAACGGTGTTTACACACGCTCAAAGGGACCTGAACTGGTGGGCACGCAGAGGAGCTCGGTGTCCAAGCGAGATTCACCCCAGCCTGAAAGGTGTCTCTGGTGCTTGTGACACTGAGTGTTGCATTTGGAAAAGGAGCTGCCCTTGCCAGGCTGCTGAATTGATGCACCCTGTTAGATCCCTGCGTCGTCCCGCCCCTTAAGTCACTTGTTTTGGGTATGAAATCCTGAATGTGTCCTCGTTAAGCATTGTGCTTTGCTCTCTATAACTTATCCTGCTACCTGAAAAAAGAGGTCTTTTTGAGTTTTTCTAGGGTGTGAGGAACCACAGTTCAAGTCATCTTTTTAGCAGTTATTTTTATACCACTGGAAACAATGGCAACAGTATTTATAGCCAGGATAAAAAGTAAAAAGAAAGTTGTTACAGTGCTTCCAACTGGTCTTCTGATTGTTTGAAGTTTAATTGATACAATGGGAGGTTTCTGTCTCTGTGGTTATGTCAATGGTAGCGCTGCTTTCTGCTAAGTGCTTAAAACAATGGATTTCTACTGTTAAAGTGACGTTTTTAAGTTTCATGGTGACTCTAAAATTTGTATCATGGTTGACTGAATTTCTGTTGCCCTTATTAAGGGATGGGAATGAGAAAATTTTAATCATGGCATGCTAGCACAGAGTTTATAATTCTTTCACCACTTTATACTTCCCCTGGAGTGCATGGATATTTTTGCTCAGGTAGTTTTATTGGCCAAACAAACCTGTTAACAAGCATGAAAATTCCGAAAGACATCTTAATAATAAAATGGCAATTTATATATGGAGAACTGTTCTTTGGAATTTAAAACTTGTAACGTATATTTCCTTTCTACTTCTGCAATTGTAGTGTATTTTTAGCACGTGATTTCACAGATCCTTAATATTTTTAAATACAGGCAACGAATTTGGACATCCAGAATGGCTTGACTTCCCCAGAAAAGGAAATAATGAGAGCTACCACTATGCCAGAAGACAGTTTAATCTTACTGAGGATCATCTTCTCCGCTATAGATTCCTAAACGCATTTGATAGAGATATGAATAAATTGGAGGAAAGATTTGGCTGGCTTGCATCTCCCCCGGTAAGCTGTATATACTAAATGATAAGTTTTTAGTCACCAGTTGGGTACATGTTCAGAATAACAACAATACCAAATTTGCATGCAGAAATCTTAAACAGCACTTTATTATGCACTGAGTAATGCCCCACCGTATATTTCAAGTTGTCAAAACATGTCACTGAAATATGTTCCATAGATAATAGAAATCTGAAAGTCTCCTTTTAGCTTCATAGCAAGCTCTTTTCCTGTTATTTTTGCTATTTTTAGTTAGTAACTGTAGATTGGATAAAGCAAACTATAAAATTGTCTGTAATCCAATCCAAGGATTGCCTTGGGAAAGTGTAAATTGTTCTGACTATTTACTTTATATAAATAATTTCTGTTACTGAGAAAACACTCCCAGTATAGTGTAAGTTATAGTCTCCTGGTCTTCAGACTGTCACTTTTGTATTTGCCTGGTTTAACCCAAATATTGCATTATACTTTTTATCAAAGCAACTCAATTATTATAATTTCTCAGTATTTAATTATGTCACGCTAGCCATAATTCACTTTAAAGAATTTTTTTAAAATGGATGTCTTGTTATTCATGGCTTTAGCAAATAGAACAAAGGTGGTATGTACAGCAATTTAATGTGGCTTATCAAAGCTATTTCTCACATAGATTTCACAAAACAAACAAAAAAACATAGCCAGTGCTTCATTTTCTAATTACTAACAGTATGTGTGATGCAGATCCCCATAACAAGTAGACTGAAGATTTGGGTTCATGAAAGGAATCTTTTTTTTTTTGCTTGAGGAAAGTGTGATAAAAAGACCATATTACCAGTCTATAAGCAAGATCTTTTCAAGTGCTCTGTACCTAATGTGCTCCTACCTCTTTAATTTTATATTGCCTTATAAAAATTAAGCTATAGTTTAGGAATCAAAAATTTTATAAGACATCACATAGGTAAACAATTTCGTTTTGCGTGTTAATGCCCTTATGCTTGAATGTTTGACATTTTTACTTGAAATGAGATATAGAAGCCATAGGTTTTTTCTTTTTTTTTTTTTTTTTTTTTTTTTAATTCAGTTAGAAATAAAATATTGTATTGGGGTTTTTTTTCTTCCCTTTCTTTCTTAGGCCTTTGTGAGTGAAAAGCATGAATCCAATAAGGTCATAGCATTTGAGAGAGCAGGTCTCATTTTTATTTTCAACTTCCATCCATATCAAAGTTATGTGGACTACAGAGTGGGTATTGAAACTCCAGGAAAATATCCTTTTAATTGCTGTTTGTTTGTACAGAAAAGTTTTAGAAGTCGAAAACTGATTTTTTTTCTGTTTTCTAATATGAATGCAAACTGTAGTTACAAGGTAAGAAACCACTTACTCATCATCAGTATAATCTTGCTTTAATTCTCTAGTTGTACATCAAAAACTAATTTAGAAATTTGCCTTCTTCATAAGAGGTCATTTTGTAGAACCCAAAAGTAAAATCCCAACTGAAAGACTACGTATTAAGTTTTCCTTGTAACGCCTTGTTTTTTGGAATATGTTGAGGCATGAAAAAGCAAGTGACTCCTACTCCTGAAATGAACTACAGAAGAGACCACGGTAAGATGAGGCTGCACACGCAGTCACACAGGAAAATTCATTAGCTTAAACCTTCATTGGGACAGTCGTACAATTTCTGCTCTACAACTGGGTGGACCAAGAATGTGCTCTTAGCTCAGCTGAGCAGTGAGTGATTACTCTTGAGTCATTGGCTGGCTTTGCATTTGTGTCCAAATTCGTAGAATTGTGGGAGATTAAAAAAAAAAAAAAAAAAAAAGCCAACTTGCCAGAGGAATTTAATTTGCCCAAATTCAGTTTGTTTCAAATCCTTTGACAAACAATCTAGTGAATCTGGCTGTGTCAGTTTAAGGCACTGCAGTTCCAGTTTTTAACAACTCTCTTTTTATTTACCAGCAATTTCAGGAAACTACTGCCCTATTTCAGCTGCCTTAGTTCAGTGTATTAACTAACTCCTGAGCACCATTGAACTGACCTACGGGGTCTCAGGACCTGCAGGATTCTGGTTTAGAAACATTCAAGTCCATCACACCTTCTTCAGTGCTTTCTGCTGCTACCTCTGTGCTGCTACTGCAACTCCTGACAAAGGTAGAACGGGGTACTAAATTGGAGTCGTAAAATTTTGATCTGGTGTTGTGACATATACTGATGCTTGATTGACATAGCCTTCAGGTATCCACCTGTTTAAGTTGCTGCTACTACACTTCATCTGTCTTGCATGGAATTCCTTGAGTTCCGGAGATGGAAAAGGTGTACGTTCAGTGTTAAGGACTACACATAACAGAATTGGCGTGACTTTTCTGCTCTGATACTTATACAGATACAATTAAATCCAGTCCACATTTTGTTGTTTGTGCTCTGCCTTTCTTTTTCAAAGATGCTAGAGGTTCAATTACCAGAAATGCCTAAGAAATATTTTTTTTTAAATCTCACTCATTAACTTTTCTATCACTTTTTTCTCTTTTCCATAGCACATCTTAATCAGGCTTGTATTTAATTAAGATTATATATGAGGCTGTTTTCCTAAGTTCATTTTCTGGTTTCTGCTAAATTAATTTGGTACCTAGGCATTGGGTTTTCTGGGTAAGTGCCCTGCACACATTGCTACAAAAATTCTACTCCTTGGCAATTAAAGCTAAGGTGAGATTAAACAACAGCTCACGCGTGTTCCCAATGTGATATAAACAAAGCATACAGATGATATTTCATATTTGCAGTTTATATCATATTTTAATATGTTAGTGTCAATGCACATCCTTGTCTTTTAAGTGTGTGCAGTATAATTTTATTTACATCATAACTTATAGAGAGTTTAAATTTGAAAGGCCCTTATTAAAGCATAAAGATCCAGATTAGCTTTTCATTCACTAACCTAAAGTTTTTATAGCTAATGAAACTGCCAGTTACCAACAGTGTGTTTGCATTTGTTCAGGTTTCATCTGACTAACCTCTCCTTCCCCAAGCAAACAGTGGATTTCGTGGTTCTCTGTCCTCCATGTGTGATATGCTCAGCTGCCTTTGGTGGTAACGGAGGGCTTTAAATGCTGCTGCTCTTCTGTGTGAAACATAGTGTACCTTCACCTCTGCTGAGAGCCTTGTTCATTTGGTTAAGGAAGCATCTGTCCCCTTTTATGGTACTGTACTGTTTGCAACTCTGAGAGGAGGTAGTTCTTTTAATTTAGTGTACTCACTTGGGAATTGCAAATATAGACTCTTCCCATAAATCACCTTTTCTACAGCCTTCCCCTATTCATTTTATTCTGGGGGGGGTTTAGTGCGCGAACCAGGGGAAATTCCTGAAAACCCTCTGGGAGGGAACTGTTGCCAGCTGGCTCTCAGCCTGATTTAACCTTGGATTTTTAAGTCTGAAGGTAGGAACCTTCTCTTGCTTCCAGTATCTCAGATTCTGAAGATGCAAATCATTCTGAATAATACATATACTAAGGCAGACATATTGCAAAAGACTGTGCAAGTTCTGGTTCACAGAGCTGGCCTGAAATGATCTTCAGGTTTCAAAACCTGCAGTGTTTTGCAATGTTGTCCCTCAAGGTGAACATAGCAGTGTTTCCCATGCCAGGAGAATAAAAAAAAGTCCTTTCAGATGGAAAAAAATAATCTCATGAAGACACTGCTAGAATTGGGTCTGTTTGTTTTTAGCAAATACTTTTGTCTACCCCAAATCTGTAGTTTTAGCTTATAAAAGCAGATTTAATGTATCTTCATCAGACTTCCCTGAAACAAAATGTAGGAAGTTGCTGTGGTTTCTGTTGATGATATAAAAATCATATTTCTTCTTTAGCTGTTATGCATAAAAAGGAGAAAATAACAACGGAGGGAAAATGAAAAAGCAAGTTTAACTTAGGTCGAAACCTTTTGATTTGGCTTGTAAGTGTTGGGGGGGGGTTGCTTTTCTCTTTGGCCTTTGAAATACGTCTCAGTTATGTTAAGATCTCATTTTATCTGCAAAGCTTATTTATTATTTATATTAAAAAGGTCACTGTGTACTTATCCAAAGTCATAACATGGATTAAGCATTGGAACTTCTTTTCTAAAGGAAGTTCATAAAAAAAGATGACATACCCTGGTGCCTACAGCATAAACATCTCACTTCTGTTTAGTGCCTGTTGCTAGTGAAGTCCTTGGACAGTAAGATGGCTATAAACACCTTGAACATACCTAAACTTTTCACTTCTGTCTAGGAGAAAGCTAAGCAGTACTGTAACTACCAGTTGCATTCTCAGTATTTTTTTTGTTGGTAATGAAGACAGAATCTGTCCGTTGTCCCATTCCTCTGTGTAAATGTTTGCTTCTGGCGTTGTGAAGGTACCACCGAGTCTGTTAGAGGACTGCTGACATCTTAGTGATAGCTGATATAGGATGCGCTTATACACTTGTCATCATAATTGCTTATTTTCAGGGAACGTCAGCTTAACTAAACTAGACATACCTAGTACTTTGTCATTAGAATGGAGAAGATGCAGTTGGTCACTAAAACACTTCTCTGAAACTGACCTCAAAAGCAGAATTGTTACAGCAGTTCCCGAAGCATCCTTTGCTTAGCTGGGTAGTGGTAACGAACCGTATGCATGGTCTAAAGTGACAGCACGTTTCAGGTATTGTAGCATGTGATGAAAGAGGAACTAAAACTGCCTTGCTCCTCAAAGGTGAGGAGTCCGTGTGTAATATGTTTTATTCTTTTTGTAGCAGCACACTCTAAACATTCTGCATTATATTCAATTCTCCTCTGGTTGCAAGATCAAAAGGAAAAATTAACATGTGGGTGACAGTGCTATTCAGATTTTGATCTACTTAGTTTGTGTAGTGTTGGTAGCTACATAAGCTGTTAGCAGTAAACAGGGGCTAACCTTCGCTGTTTCTGTGATCTTCCTAAGACTAGTGAAAGTGAAACAGTGCAAAAGGATAGCATGATTTCCAGAACATGACAGAGATTGGGGTTTGTTTTGGTACTTCAACGAGGTTTTGGCTAAGTGTATCAACACAAGTCTATAGAAGTCCATTTTATACTCCACCTAACCACAAGAGATGTAACTTATGTGTGTTCATTTCTTTTAAACATGCTAAGTCTCTCTTGGCTGAGATTTCTAACCTATTATTTAAGAATGGCTGACTTGAACAGTACTTTGCATCAGGCAAACAAAAATAATCACAGTTTCCTTATTGCTGCTCAGTCTTCTAGAGTAGTCACACATTTGTATTATAGAAGCAACAAAGAACTGTTTATAGTATCATTTTTCAAGTGAAACATACCCCGAATTTAATAACCACATTGCCCTCCTATTCTTGCTGTCAGCATTCTTTCTTCTTCCCTGCCAACATCCAGAAGGCTGAGGTTTAGTATCTATTTTCTTTAAATACATGGAGTGTTTTAATGTTGACTAACTTTCTTTCTGACTCTTGTACTGCAATTAGAGCCATGAATTTTATGTATAGTTTTATAATAGAACCTTTTAATCTGAGATTTTGCGGTGGGTTGATCTTGGGCTGGATGCCAGTTGCCCACCAAGCTGCTATATCACTCCCTTCCTCAGCAGAACGTGGGGGGAGAAAACGAGATTGAAAAAAAAACATTTGTGGGTTAAGATAAAGGCAGCTGAAGCAATAACAAAAAGTCACACCTGGAGAAACAAAGGAAAACAAAAGATGTTATTCCCTACTTCCCATCAGGAGGTGATGCTCAGCTGCTTCCCAGGAAGCTGGGCTTCAGTATGCGTAGCTCTTGCTCTGGAAGACAAACATCGTAAGTAACGAATGCCCCCTCCTTCTTCCTCCTCTCTCTTGGCTTCTATTGCTGAGCAGACGTCATATGGTATGGAATATCCTTTTGGTCACTTTGGGTCAGCTGTCCTGGCTGTGTCCCCCCACAAGGTCCTGCCCACCCCCAGCCCACTGGTGGCAGGGGGGGATGCTGGAGAGACAGCCCTGGTGCTGTGCGAGCGCTGCCCAGCAGCAGCCAAAACACGGGTGTGTTATCACCACCTCTCTGGGTACCGGTACAGGCACAGCACGGCGAGGGCTGCTGTGGGGCTCAGCCAGACCCAATACAGATTTAAAATAAAATAATAGTAATAAAAAAAGTGTCCTATAATTAGACAATACGGTCACATGTGAGCTATAACTAGGAAATACGGTCACATGTGACATTAAGTTTTCAGAACAACTTCTCCACTTTAAAAGGAATTCCTTACAATCCCTTTGGAACTTAAACATGAAGCAGAAGTACTTAAAAGCAAGAGTGTATTATTATTGTTTGGGGTTTTTTTTGAGAATTTAATTTGATACTCTGAGGCGGTTACTGAATAAGCCTGAAGAGCAGATTGCTATAATATGTTGATTAAATTATTTTTAATGAAACATTTATTTGAATCGTATTGGGAATTGTGGGAAATGTGATGATTCTTTCACAACCTAAGTTTAAGTTTTAGTGGATTGAATTAGTTTAATTAGTGCATGTAACACGTCATTAAATTTGCCTTTATTAAGTGGATGGCTTTGGCCTATCAGTATATTATAGTAATATATATCACTAAGCTGCCGTCATGTGTATCTTCTCAGATATGTTACCAGGTATGGTAAGAGATAAAGATTCCTGCCTCTCCAGCTTACATTTTTGTAGGCAGTCCTCTGTTCTGATGTCACTGAAAATATCATTCTGCTTTCAGCTGTTCTTTATTTGTAGGCTGCTCGCATAGCAAACCTTATTGTACTTTCATAAGAGAGGTGGCAGTCAGTAGGCGTTACAGTCCTTCTGGTCCCACGTGGTTTGGAAGGTCTTTTTCTTAACAGGGGGACAGTCGTAGCTATATGAAAAGTTTCAGCTGGCTTGGAGTCGGAGTCAGTTTTTCTTCCCTTTTACGCTACAGACTTCTCTCTAACTTACTTTCCTTGACATTGGGTTGCTCCGGTCTACATCTTGTTCTCCTGAGATGATGCACCCTAATGTGAGCTATTCAAGGACTGAGACCTTAAATTTATGTGAGCCTAAAGGTCCGTAAATGTTATTGAGCAATACATAGCTTATCTGTATTTGTATCTTGACACTTCATGTTACCATATACTGCTAAAGTGCAAGCAGGAAAAAAATAATGGAAAAAAATAGTTACTTTGTTACAAATGTTGCCATTTTTACATAGTGTGACACACCAAAGCATTGCAATGCTGGAGTGAATGAATGCTGGAGTGGTACACTTATTGTTGGTATGAATTTAGAGTGCATAAATATATTTGAAGTCAGAGTGTCCATAAGCAAATACCTGGGTGAGACCTGAGGTATTACAAATATTGTCATCAAAATGCTGCAAAAGTGTACTTTTGGGAAAAAAAAAAAAGGAAGAAAGAAAAAAACCCCACATCAATTCAGGCTCTCTGACATTTGCAACCTGCACCTAGAGCTTCTAATGAGCAAATAAGGTCACTTGGATGAGTCAGTGGCGGGCGATCGCTGAAGGCAGAGCCACCGCTTTGCAGGCTGCTTTGAAGTGTGGTTGTGTAACTGTCCCTGCCTGTTAGAATTCAGGGGGTGTCTGGCACCTGGAGACAAAGGACTTAATTCAGCATCCGCCAAATGCTACATTCTACCAAGGTAGTTGATAGGTTAAGGTTAATAGGCGCCGATAAGAAATACAGCATACTAATGTGGGTATCCGTCTTCAGTCTGCATAGCAAAAGGCACAGGTTTCCAGCACTGTGAGCCTGCGTAACTCTTACTGTGGCATATGCTATTGCCAATTTCTGTTTCATTGTACAAAAGAAAAAGGAAAACATCTCTATGCTCATGCTGGAATTTACTTCATAAATTATGCTCTTTCAGAAGCCTTTTCATGAGAAACAGGCAGCTTGAGCTAGCAAATTATTTCTGCCTAATTTGCTTCAGTCTTAAGATAGGTGAATAATCCAGTCCTAGATCAGCTCTCTCTAGTTCTCTGATTGTAGGTAAAAGTTTGAATGTTAACAGGGGAACCATTAAGTTCCCATTTTTTTTATTTTTTAACTGACTAGACCCTTCTGTGGGGTAGTATTTGGTTCTAGAGGCCTGTCTGCAGTAAAACTTCAATATGAAAACCTTTCCTCTATTCAAAGTTAAAATGGATGAAAGGAGGGAGAAAGAACAGGAAAGAGGCTTAGAGATTTCAGAGATAACTCCTTTTCCCTTCCATAAGAACCCACACCATTATTTTTTTTAAAAAAGCATTTTTTATGAAGCGTTGGAAGTCCCACTACAATTAAGCTATATATGTATATCCACCACCACCCCTTTCTTATACAAAGCTTGTTATCTTGGCACGGAAGTAAATCAACATTCGTGATTACAAGGCAATATGGATTTACACGTGTCTAAATTTATATTTGGTTTAAGCAGAAAGCATCCATATTTGGCTGAAGCAAAAAGACAATAGTACCCCCTTCCTCCCCAGTACTGTGCCATGAGTTGAGTGCTAAATGACTTAAACTATCTTCTAAATATCGTGAGCTCAAGTTCATCAGGCTGAGGTGTTTAATTAGAAAATTAAGCCAAATACTCTCTAATATGCTTTTTCTCAGTTGTAGGTTGACCCCTTAGTCTTCTCCAAAATGAGGAGTGTGCGGAGAGTAGGAACAGAGGCACCCTTCATCTGGAAATTAATTATGCTAGTTTTCTCAGTGAAATTCAAAAATTATTGAAAACAGAAGGGCCTAACCACTTCAAGCTCTTTACAGGCCTCCTTGCAGCTGTACTTCCCTTCATCTTCCCTGTGTTTATGGTGCATTTAATGACTGAGTTCTTGTTTGCCTTACTGTGTTTTAATAGCATATATTTTGTCCCTTTAGTTTCTGCATTATTGTCTTTGTATTCTTTTATGCCTGGCTTGAAAATCTAGTTTCCACTTTCATTAGACTTCTTTTTTAGGATATGAGGTGAATGAAAAGTTTATTAATTAGCCATATTGACCTGTGGCTGTATTTCTTGTTCTGAATGCATATAAATAATCATAAATATGCTTATGTCCATAGCTTGCTTTTTACAAAATTGATTTCTTCAAGAAATTGCTGGTCTTTGGTATCCTTTCCCTTTTTTCGATCCATCTTAAGAATAATGAGTGTCAGTTCTACAGCTGTTGGTGTGCTTGGCTTTCCTTTTTCTCATTTTGTTTCTTGTCTTTGTTTGTTGCCAGGACCTCTTCTTCTATTTTACAGGTAGTATTTTGTCAGTGAAAATTGCTGTCAGGACAGCTTATCTGTTCTTGCTTTCTGTAGGGTGAATATATTCCTTTGGCCCTGGCTCATTACTGTTGCCTTTGACTTCTCAAGCCAGCTAGTGCCTTTGTACATGAAAATCATATGTCATCTTCATTGTCATCCTGGTGAGCTCTCCATCTGGACACTTTTTCCAACAGGTTTTTTTTTTTTTTACATACTTCTGAGAAACAAGCAATGAATAGCATACTCTCAATAGCAAAAGACACGTGGGAGAAAATGTAGATCATGGTGCCGGTAACTACCAGTGAAAATCTGGAGTACCCAGTCAGGATGGGGATTACTGCAATCTAGGTACGACTTTCCTAGCTACAGGTCTAATAGCAGAGATCTTGTCTTTCCTAAGGGAAAGTTGTCCACGGTGCTGACATCAAGCAAGTGTTGGAACAGGTTGCCCAGAGAAGTTGTGCAGGCTCCATCTTTGGATGTTTTCAAGAGCTTACTGGATGAAGCCCTGAGCAATCTGGTCTGAGCCTGTAGCTGGCTTCCAGAGGTGCCTTCCAGTCTGAGTTGATCCCATCCTATGACGGGATCTTTGTGTTCTCTCCTTTAGGCTTGCTCTTGAATACTGTGCCTTACCCTTCTGTGGCTAAAATCCTGTGGTAAGTGAAGGTCACCTTTATTGCTTAGGTGAGCTCTCTTCTCTCATTAACTTGCAAATTCTTAGCAGTGGCTTATCTGAATAGCAGCTTTGTGTGTTTTTTCTATCAGAAAAGTTCTTAAAGATGAATAAATGTTTAAAAAAAAAAAAAAAACCACACCACACAAAACCAAACCAGAAAAACCAAACCCACAAGAAAACAAATGAGAACCGTGAACCAAACCGGAGAAGCTATTTTTGTGTTTAATTTTCTAAATCAAAATAGTGCAAGGAAATTTGGTGCGTTAATGATAGGTTGCTAATCCACACTTCATAAGGGTTGCTCCTCAGTAATTTCAAGTCTTCTACATTGTTGACTTAGTGACTTTTTTTAATGAGCAAAGTTGGAAAGTCTTGTATATTCAGCTGTTAAATGCTAGCGTGAGTTATTCTACATCGCTTTGTCAGTTTATTCAGCCTGACCTCTGAGAATCCATTTATTACAATATTGAAGATCATTCAGATGTATGCTCCTTCTATGCTAGCTGCTAAAACAGAGGACCCGATATACTTAATGTTATTTAAATGTATTTGATTTGTGATAGATGTTTATGTGAGTCAAACCAGACCATATAGAAAAGAGTAGTTTCTTTATAAATACTCAATAATCCTTACATTATTTTACAACGCATCAGTCGAAGTTCTTACCTGTTCTGCAAAGCTTTTAATTATGCTGGACCATCACCCTCACAAATAGCACTTGGATTCTTTTATAAGTAGTCAGGTTTGAGGAACAAAATACAAATTATCTTATTTTATGATTTGCATTTACTTAGTGGTGTTTTATGCATCATTAAAATGCATGAGATAAAATAAAAAATTGTGTTAAAATATGTATTTCAAAACATCATAAAAGCATAGTAATTCAGTAGTTAATGTGGTAGATAATGACAGCCTTTCCATTTCCAGCTCTGTCTATGCAAGTGTTCATGGCTTTTGCTACTCTCCTCCACTGTAGCGGTTGGGAAATTCAGTCAGAGCATCAAACTGAGCAGAAATTGGGCTTTTTTTGTCTCAGAGTACAGGTTAGTATTTCCAGCATTCTGTCACTGAAACAAGAGGGACCACTGCAAAGAAAATACTTCTATTCTGTGCTTAATTAAAATGCACAACTGTTTAATGTTTTCGTGAAAGTAGTCTTCAAAAGCCTCGATGCTCGTAAAAATCTGAAATGTGAAAAGCAGCTTTTCTGTGAGGTTTGAGTTGGAAGGCAGATGGGCTTGTATACCGAACTAGTTATTTTTTCCCGAGACATATATAATTTCTGAAGATCTTAAAATTCTTTTTGAGCCCATTATTCAGGATCTGGTTAACAGTATTTATGCCAGATAAGCTGTGTTGTGAGGTGTGGAGAGGCAGTGATACTAACTTTGTATTGCTAGAGCGCACTGCCAGACATACTTTTATAGCTGGGATTAAGGAAATGGGATAAATTGTTTTAAAATTAGCATATCCATAACAATTGCATTTGCTGTAAATAGTTCTGAGGGAATCATTAGAAATGTCAGGGCTTTAAGTAACATTGATACATTCTTAAATTTAATGTATTGTGTAGATCACAGAGGCAAAGAGTGAAATGCTTGGTTGCAGGAGACATTCCCGTCATGTTAATAAAATACACAGTGGAGTAGTAGCAGCCATTGCTGATACTAGGTTTGAAAGGGCGTCGGAGAGAGTAACTAGAAGTTGTAGTTTCTGACAACAAATGAATAGTAATTTGAATGTGTTTATAAAATAAAGGGGGCAGGGAGGTATATATGTAGTGCATATATAGGACATTGAGGACTAAAGCTGGGAAAGTTTAATTTTCCCAGGGTTTTTTTTGTGGTTTTTTTTTTTTTTTAACGTATGTAATAAACATGAAGATTTTTCCACAGAATGTGGTGATCTGCTTTTTCTCCCTTTCGGCACCTGCCCTCTACAAATCAACAACTAACTTGGCAGTTCTGAACCTTTTTCTCATTTTCCTGCATATACTTGTGGGGGAGGGATTACTTAACATTAGTGATTCAGTAGCTAATTGACAGCTTTGCTTTTTTTCCTCATGTACATCTATTTTTCTTCTTCTTTGCTTTCTGTCAGCAAAAGCTGTGCAATTTTCTAGACTGAAATATCTCAGTAAATTTAGTTACTTTTAGGGTACTTTTTGTATTATGTCATGCTCCAGTGTTTCTTGTTGCTAGAGATTTAAGTCAGTAAGACTAGTGGTTGGGAAATTTCCTAAACTCATCTGATAGAGAGTAGTGTAAAAAGACTTAAAAACAATTCTGTTAATACCAAAATCCTTAGGTTTTTGAGCAGGCCTGTTCTCAAAAGGTTGAGCAAACACAAAAACCCAAGCAAAGTTTAAGAACGACTGACTTGAAAGAGTGTTGCTTCACTCTTCCCTAATCCTCATAAATACAAGTTCTAGCAGAACAAGGTTCTTCCATGGTGTGAAATTAGGGAGTCAGATTGTGGATTGTAGAGCACTGTTACTTCCCTCTATGTTTTGTGTGGTGGGGAGTGGAGAGTGAGGCTTTAGGTTGTAACTTCAGGAGGGAGAGGGATGTTTTAATTATGTCAAAGAAGAAATTCAAAAGTACTGAAATAATCATAAAAATTAAAACATTCTATTTTTTGTTGTCCCACGTAAGAAGAAACTGATTTTCAAATGTGTTAGCTCTTTAGTTACCCATTTATTTCCTTACATATTTCAATTTTCTTCTTTCAGCTGTTTTTTTATCTTATTTTTTGCTAAATCTGTTTGAATCCTTTTGAGTATCTGTACAGGTATTCCAGCTCATTACACTTTTTTAAATAACTCACCCCATTTAACAACTGAAGTCAGAATGTTTGTCTCTTAAAAGGTGGTCTTTTAAATAGAAGCTTTCTTTTGTTCCTCTGTGCTATAATATTCAAACCTTTTTGAAAAACTCTCAAAAGTTGTGGGCTTTTCTTCTGTAAAATTTTGTGCTTTTCTCATTAACGCTTAATCAGGCTATGACAGACTGTAAAATAGTGCTAAACACAGATTGCTTTTGACTGTCACAATTATGTAACTTCTTAAATGCAGTTCAAATCCACTAATTTTGTTTAATGGTACATTTTTAGTCTAGTTCATCACAAAAAGTGCTATGCATATCTACCGTAATACTGTAAACTTAACATTCGTGGAATATTCCAGAAGAGACTGGAAGGTACTTTCTTTACTAGGAGTCACTATGCTACGATGAATTTTTCAGGACAAAATGACACAGCTTCTGTATATTCGGTATGTTCTTTCCACTCTAAGTTTTCTTAGATTTTTTTTTTCGTTGTTATTTGTGCTTTATATTGAGTATATTAGCATGACTTATGTTGCAGCAGTTCTTCTTCTTCTAGTTTGTTGTTTTGGGTTTTTTTCTTTATTTCCCATTTAACAGTAATTTGGCATATTCCTTAATGGTTGTTTCTAAGTATAAAATCCTTCTGGATTCTGATGCTGCAGAATATGGAGGACATCAAAGGCTGGACCACAGTACAGAATACTTCTCTGAAGAATATCCTCACAATTATCGACCTAATTCACTTATGGTAAGTAAGGTTGTTTTTGGGGGTGTGTTTTATTCTATTTTTGTCTGAATAACTTTTGAAATGCGGTGCTTATTCCAAGAGTATTTGGGGGGACGGGTGGGTTTTTTAAAATTTTGTTTTCTGAAATTAGCCTTTTTATGAATACAGTAGAGATTACAATGTTATGAGTTGATTATGACTGATAATGTTAACTGATCTTTTTCTCTTTTGACGTTACATTTAAATTTGCATGCACTCTTTTGGCACGCAACATTCCTTGCCAACATGCATGAAAACATTCTAATATGCTTTTGAATAGTCATTTTTAATGATGTTTTAATCATAATTTGCTGTATTTTCATGTCTGAGAAACTCCATCTTCATGCTTGCTTTGTGATTTAAAGCTCTGTAGAAACTGAATCTTGCATTGTTTTCTTAATATCATTTCCCTAACTCCATAAACACAAATTAGAGCAAATTATGTGTTTGCCAGCTGGCTTTCTCCTCCTCAGTTTACAGAAAAACTTTGCAAAATGTAACAGAACTACTCTGTTCACATCAAGAATTTCCAGTCCTGAAGTGGTATGAATAGCATATAAAGACTTTCCCACAAATCACTTCAGTTGAAGTGGGAGGCATATCCTTACGTACAATTTCTGTTAGCTGAGATGGTGACTAATAAAAAATTTACCTTTTCAAATTACTCTTCAAATCATAATCACTTATCACAAGTAACAATTTAAAAATGTTGTTTTTCCCATTCTTTATATATGTGTATGTGTACACCTATTTCCCATTATTTCTGTATGTATGTGCATATATTTGTGTGTATATGTTCACAAGCACAACAGAATAAAATGTAAAAAGGTAATGAATTAAGGCTGACCACTGAGAAAGTTCTGAGAATGCTTATATTGCTGACTAGATTTTTCATAACTAAAACATACACATGGGTGAAAGGTCATTATCTCTATGCCTGGGTATATTTATATACATAAACATCTATAAATAAGTTATACAATTTTAACAGGCTACAAAAAATGGACTCTCTGCACTGATTTGTGTGGACCACTCCTCTTCCATGACAGAATGGAGACATCAATTCCTAGTGTCACATCTTAACGTCTCTCATGAGATCTAAACTCCTGAGATTTATTGTCACTTTTAATCTCTTTCTCTCTCACACTTGCTATTTCGTTGTATTCAGGGCATTGGTATTTCTCTCATTTGCTTGTTTTAAAATAGTGTCGTTAAATGAAAGAATTCCTGTGCCTTCATCATGCTTGTGTAAAGGTTCTTGGGAACATTTTTTTTTTGTGAAATGTCTGTGTGTGAAAGTGCCCTTGTAGCATGGGTAGGTTTCTGTGCCCATTTGTACACAGACTAAGGCTCTAAGATTTCATTCCTGAAGATTACGTAGCAAATTAATGCTTCCAGAATTCTTGCTTCATGTGTCCAATTTAAATACCTTGCTTTGGTGGTTGGAGAGCATCTTAATTTTTTTGCCACTAACTTAACTTTTGCAGTCCAATTAACTGTAATTTGGAATGTATATTTCATATTTAGAATCTTAGATGGTGAGTGCGAGTCATTCAAGACAGAAAAAAAAAATGCATCAAGATGTGAAGATGCAATTTACTAGAAGCATGTGGAAGATAAGGCATGTGACAAGTAAAGCAACAAATGCACATTTGCAGCATAAACTGTGGCATGGCAATCGCACTTCTGAGTTGGAAAGAAACCCAGCAGCATGGGTCACGTTAACTTTCTTTTATGTCCTTCAGCAATCCAATTCACAGACCACCTTCAGCCAACACCCCAGAAGATGCCCCAAGCACCACATAGAGGTAAAATT
Organism: Falco biarmicus; assembly: GCF_023638135.1. Lineage (NCBI taxonomy): Eukaryota > Metazoa > Chordata > Aves > Falconiformes > Falconidae > Falco > Falco biarmicus. Next base: position 110,795,921 of record NC_079289.1, on the reverse strand, counting down.
CTAGTAAAAGGACACCAAGTAAAAGTAATTGAGGAAAAAAAACCTGGAAAACCTGACTAAATAGTTCAGCAGGATTGAACTCCAAGTAAGAAAGAAAAAAAGTTACAGTAAATACTTCCAGCTGCTATTTTAAAACAAAATAGCAAAGTTTTATTTTAAACAACAATTTACATCCCAATTCTTCAGTAAGCAGTCATCCTTGGGAGTTACTTTAGTCCGTTGCAGTTTCTAAGGTGCAAGTAGAAGTCTTCCCCTCGGATTTTTTTTTTTTTTAAAAATTTAAGATTTCACCCCAATAAACTCATAAACGTTCTTTTCCTGCTGTTTAACAATTACCTTATTCTTTTTACATAATGCATAAGACCTAAGTTTCTGGTTTCAAAAATGTTGGTTTCTCCTCTACCACAAACATGAACAAAATACTATTGTAGTGACAGATACACCTCCCTTAAGGTAAGTAAACACTGTCAGCAAAACATTCCCAGCAAAACATGACAAAACGAAATCACATGCAATAATTCTGCTGCTCAAGTCAAGCTTAAATAGCGCACAAATGTGTTACAAAAATAGAAGATTAGATGTGACACGATTCATTCTAAAAACATCACCTAATGAAAGAAATATTCAAAGTGACATTGCAAAATGAGAAGAAGGGAGATACAGAATTCCTGGAGCAAAGAACCCTGGCTGAAGAGGAGGCTGTGTAGGGACCGCTAGGCATTTCGCTGTCAAATATTGTTGATGAACAGATGATGATTCAGGTTTGTGCAGTAATGCTGCAGAGGACAAGATTTCAAAATCATCACATACTCCTTCAAAACTGTAGAAAAAATGCACAGAACATGTCCTTTGTAATATGACTGATTTAAATAATTATTATAATCTAATTTTTCCATTTCACTGCTTGCTCTGTTCTGGATTGTTAACAAGGATATGAAATGTACATAACTTTCCATGTAATCAAACTTTCTAATAACAAGCTCTTAACCACTTTGTCATTGTGAAAATAGACTCTCTTTACCACAGTTTTATTTCTGTTTACTTCTGCACTGTGGTATTCTCCTAATAGTCTTTTTTGAGGGATGTTCTATGGAAGTGGTGTGCTCTTTCAATGCTTCTATAAACTTTCAGGTTTGCTTATGTCTTACCATCTCTTTGCAAGATGCAGTTTAGGTGTTGCACACACATTTCAACTCCTCTCAGATCCTAGTGCCCCTGTATGTATGAAGTAGTTTGTCGATACCTTACTTGGCTGTTGTAGTTGCTTGTGAAACTTAAGATTTCGGGCTGGCAGGGGCAGGGAGGGAAGAACTGTTTCTTCATAACATTAATCGTTCAAAATGTTTTGTCAGTCTTTTCTAAGGTATCCGGACTTGACTGAATTTTACTCTAGTGGAGCTAGATATCAATGTGTGTCCTAGTAACTCATATTTTTGTACCACACCACACCAACAGTTAGGATTTATATATGAAAACAGGGGGGGGTTACGCTTGGATACTTTGTGCACCAACAGATCTGAGTCATAAACAGGATAAATGGAATAATGCAGAGTATGTCGTGTCATTGGCAACGTAGTATGCAATTTAATGGGCAATACAATTGTTTTTTTATAGAATTACTTTTTCTGTAGTTCTTTTCCAATTATTTAAAAAATAAATTGATGTCAAAGTATTCCTTTCCCCCTGTCCCCAGTACTGTTTTTTTCTGATTCTCTATTTTTGGCATCTACCAATATAATCTTTTCACATTAAATGAAACTGAAATTACATAGTTTATTTTAAGGATATCCTTGTTGCTGGGTTGGGTTTCAACCTTGACCTTAATGTATACTATTCAATGTCAAAGAGCAACTTCCTGCTTCCTTGAGTCTATTGACAAAATACTCACATAGACTGAAATGATCTAAAAGCTTTTAGTGACCTTAAATTTGAAAATACTCATTTGAATAACTTTCATGACAAGGATTTATGTATTGAATTTTAAGGGACTGGTTTAGTCTTTAACTGTTTTCTCCCCTGATACGTACAGATGTACAGGTTATATGAATGAAAGTAGTGAGAAAAGTAACTGCATTAACTAGGGGAATCAGAGATACTTTGATTCCAGCCAGGTCTTTTGTTATTTTTACCCCTTGATGATTAAGGCTTACAAATTCATTTGTTCACATTTATTGATTGTTTTGACTTCTTAAAACCACGAGCGAGTGTAATGATTTCAAAGTTATTCTGTTAGTCGTTTTCTTTCATCCTATTTTATTTTTTAGTCTACTGGTTTGTGTTCGCAAGGAGGTTTTGTTGTCTTTTTAAAGTACTGTTTCTTAACCTGAAGGAGTGCAGAAGGTAATAGAGAAGAAATTTTGAGATACAGCCTGTGCAGTGTATGGACTTCTTTTGCATAAATGAAGCAAGACAGTCTGAGAAATGATTTTCTGCATATTCATGCTGTACAGCTGTAAATTGAAAAACAAATTGGAAGGCAGAACTTCACATTATTTTAAGCATACCTTCTTTGTCATATGCGATATCTGACAAAATGAAAATCGAAATGTCTGGGGTTTTGTATAACAAATTATAGTCAGAAAGCAAAAACTATCATGTATTTTATTCATTGATGGTTAATTACATTCTCAGAATACTGTCAGTGTCTGACGATTAGTAGTGATACAGAAACACGAGATTGTCTAAAGCCCTCATTTTAATTAAAAGTTTGGGATAATTTTGGCACAGACTCTTGTGACATTGCCTTCTGCATCTACCAGCTGCAATATGCAATATGAAATATTTTTCCACACTGCCTGATCTAGCTCTGAGTTCTAGTAATTCTCCCATCTGTTGCAAAATGACCTTGAAATTATTTTTAGAGCTTGGTGTTTTCCAACCCTGAAAGTGGGATGAAGACTAGTCCATTGCAGTTCCAGCCAGTTTCAGTTGTGCTTGCACCTGGTACTGAATCTAGTCTGACAGATCTGAAAGTAGCAGTTGTCATTTGCAAAAGTTCTTGCTGGTGGGTATTTAGATACATTTGGAAATTGCTGTGTATTGTAGATCTCTCCCAATATATGTAAGGTGGGATTTCTGCTTATAGCTGCTGTTGTTCACAAGTGCTTCTTGTGTTTGGTATTCTTGTATTATTCTTAGCTTTTCTGATCTCTCATTGCTTGAAATATCTGGATAGTTACAGAAAAAAAGTACAAGGAGTAAGCATTTGTATGGCTGAGAAGTAGCTTGTATTCCTGGCAAGAAGCAGTAGTACCATTTGGTTTTTCCCTGTTTGTGAGATAGCCTACGTGAATGGACTGTGGTCTTGACAGACCGCTGTGTACATTGGTGGGAAACAGGTTGATCGTAATAAATCTTTTTTGTTTCTGTGTTGGAGTGGCTATAGTATTTTGGTGCCAGAAGCTTTGATCTGTGTGAGATTTGCCTAGTGTCAGACAGCGTAACTGCCTCATAGTTTGAATGGACCTGCAGTGTAAAAAGGTCAGAGGTGATGACAAAAAAACAATTTTGTATGTATTTGATTTATAAACAACATTCCCATCCTCCATCTTCCTCACTGTTAGCACATCTGCCTGTGCAGTCAGCTGCAATTATTTCACTTCATTCCTGCTGAGTACTCATTGAGAATAAAAAGACTCTCAACGATAGTCTGATGACTAAATGTTTGAACGTTAACTTTGTCAAAAATTTATATTTACAGCTGAGTCATCCTAAGCCTGTCCCAAACAGATCTGATGCTCTCCCTTCCCCATATTCCACTTCGCCACCAGAAAAGGCCTTGCAAGCCTTCCTGTGTGTGGTTTTCTAAAACAGTGGAGTTTGTGTGCCACCTTAGAGACCTGAGGTGCTGAGTAAGCAGCTGGTGTAGAAAGCAGACGGATGGTTCATTGAGACCATCTGAAGCCCTGAGTAACGCTGTCTGAGCTCATCACTGACCTGCCTTCACCAGACCAACCAGGCAGGCTGGGTCTCCTGAGGCCCTTTCCAAAGTGGATGAGCCCAGTAGGGAACAGAGAGCTGGGAAGGGCATTTAAGGTGAACACAGAAAGCCTGGAGCAGAGGAGAAATTCAGAGGATGGTAGTCTTTCCGAATGGTAGTAGAGACATCCATTGGTTAACTATGGATGTATCCTCTTTAGTATTCTGTACTTTGGGTTTTCACTTCTCTCCACGTTCATCAAGTGAGCCTTGTCAAATGGTGAAGACAATGTGAATGGGATAAAAATTGTGATCAGAAAGAAGCAGGTTAGAAGAGCAGGGATCAGTAGAACCGAGGCTCGTAATTGGAAGCGTATAATTCAGCAACAGTGTATGAAAGGGAGAAGGGAAGACAAGAATAAAGTTCTGAGACCTTCTTCCTAGGGTACAGAAAAACATCAAAAATGCTGTATCTTTGTTAATCCCTTTTACTGATGAATACCTAGGTTTCCTGTGAGGGCTTTAATCAGGACACCTCTATATACTTTTATTCTGCTTATCTATAGATAGGTGAGTGTAGATGTCAGGCCATGTACTACATATAAATATATATAAACCAGCTGGAGATCACCAAAGAGTGGCAAGATGATGATCCTTCAAGTATACTAATAGGAAAGGCAGCTTAAGAAGAGATGCAGGTCCCTTGTTGGAGGAGTCAAGCCTGTGATGGGTGCTGTGGGCAGCACGGGAGTATTCAGTGCCTTTTTTTACCTCAGGCTCCCAGGGCAAAGCTTGCTCTCAGACCCTTTTGTGTGCCAGTCTGCTACTGAAAAGAAAGTAGCAGGAGAGCTATAGGTTAGGGACATCTTATAGATGCTATCTATAGGTGGGATACACCCAGAGATTTGGAAAGAGTTGAGTGATGTGATTGCAAGGCCGCGGGGTATCATTGTGAAAAGTCTTAGTGGTTCAGGGGAAATCTCTGACAACAAAAACAGCCCAAAGGCTGTAGTGAAAGTGAAAGGATGGCTGAGGGATGTGTAGGCCAGCCTGCCTCTCCCCTCGGTCCCTTGAGAAGTCAAGGACCACCTTCTCGTGGAATCCATATCCCGGCAAGTGGGGTATATGAGATGGGTCAACCAGAAAGCCACCCGGGTTTAGCAAAGCCAGAAGATGCATGCTCAGCCCGATGGCTTTCTGTGATTAAATTACTCCAGCTGTGTGCATGAGGTTGCTGCAGGTGATGCAGTGATGAGACTTCCAGCTTTTTCTCCTGCAGCATTCTTACTTGGGAGCTGAGGAAATACAGGCTGGATAAGAAGATTGTTAGGTGGGTTAAAAGCTGGTTGGGCTGCTACAGTTTTTGTTGTCAGAGGCTCAGTGTCCAGTTGTTGACCGGTATTAGGGAGGGTGTCCTAGGAATTGTTCTCAGGACTGTTAGTGTTTGGAATCTTCAGCGGTGACTTGTGAATGATGAGACAGAGCGTTACCCTCAGCAGATTTGTAGATGACACTGAGTTAAAGTGAACGGTTGATAAATTGAATGTTAGAGGTCCAATCCAGACACATCTTGATAAATTTGAGGATTTAGCCAACAGAAACTTCATAAAAATTAATGAAGAAAAATTCTGCAGAGGAGTCCCATACATCAGTAAAGATTAAAAACCTACTAGCTGAGTAGCAGCCTGACTGAAAAGGACCAGGGTTATGCTGGATACTAGGTTAAATTGAATGGAGCATGTCACAGACATGTCACAGCGTGTCAGGACAGGTATCTTCATTAATACATTTCAGTGTGTTGAAATTCTCTTTAAATTTCTTTATTATAATGTGGACCTAAATAACTTAAAGAAAAAGGAGAGGAAAAAAACCTTTTACCTAGAAAATGCAAAAACTAATGTAGTTGACATTTCTTTCAGTATTTAAGGAAGACAGAAGTGAGTAATACAACAGAATCTATACGTTTTGGCATCTGGGGATGCAAGCCTTTTATTGTATTCTATTGCGCATTTATAATAAGTACTGTATGTATGTGTTTTGATATGAATTAGAAAAGTGGTTTAAAATATTATATGTAAGCAGGGTTCCTAATCTAAATCAGAGACGTTAATTAAAATATACCTAATGTTACTAATTAGCTTTTAAGAAAGGATTATCCATGGTTTTATATATTTGAAAGTGTTTGAACTCAAACATACAGTAAGATGCTTGCATTTCAACTTGTCCTGTCAGTAATGGATTCCTGATGTTTTTTAATTGTGCCACTTGGTGGCAAATTGTAGCATATGGTTGGAGCACAGTCTGCCCAGTTACACCTCTGGACACTCAGGAAAAAGAGGAAATAAATTTAAACTTGTGGGGCTGTTAATACAGGTAGTTCCAGCTGAGAGGTGCTGAAAGAAAAGGGGTAATACTGGAGTGGAAAGGCTGAAGAAGTTCTGGGATTCAGGGTGTCTGAAGAGCAAGGGGTGAAGGTGAGAAATCTGGGCCGAGATGGCTGAAAACCCCACTGGGATCCTGGGCAGATAATCCCCCAGATTTCACCTTACCTCAGGAAAGGAGCAATCTTTCCAACCTCATTGGTCACGTTTACACACACACGAATGTTCTGTGTTCTGCTTTAAGAAGGCCAGAGCGTATATACACTGTAGTATTTATGGAAGTACTGTTGGGCTGATGGGAAGGAATAATCCCAATTCATTTGTAACAAGAATTATCTAATACTTGTGTCGTATTTTTCCTCTTTAAAAAAAATTACAGCAGTGGAATGAATAATTAATAGTAATATTTAATAATTATTAATACATTTAACCAATAATTAATATTTAGTCATTGTTCATGCCCTCATCGTTCTGCTGCTTCTTGCAGTTTTATTTAAACCTTAAAGATGGTTGCACTGACAATGAAAGGAATAGGTAAGATTAGGAAATTATGCCATAAGTGGCTCTTCTATGATTTAGCAAGAAAGCCATCAAGACAAAAACCGCTAAAACTCATGTTTAATTTGCCCAGGTAAGGAAAAAATAGTGAGCAAAGTAATAAACTGGCAGTTACATCTCGTTATGGCAAACAGAAAACATACCTGTCATCAGTCTAAATGCAATCATTTGCACAAGTTCAAAAATTGTGCTTAAAACAAGTTTTAAAATTCTGATTGGCAATGAAGTGGTAGCGAGTGGGATGCTTCCACACTGCTCTCAGATTCTCAGCTGATATAAATTGACTTTAAAGGGACTGGACTAATTTACTCCTCCTAGGATCTGACATATTATTGACCAGAATATAATTGAGAACTGCTGTGTCCTGTATTAATGTTAATTTTTGTTCCTTTAAGTAACTTTTTACACATTCTTTCTTAGAATTACTTGTTCGTCCCTTCTCCCTTCTCACTTCATCATACAAACCCAGAGCACTGAATTTCTCAATACAGTTTTAAAATCTGTCCTTTATCTATATGTTCTTTAGTTGACTTCATTAAGTGTTTCGTGCCCTGCACAGATTTGTAGATGCTATTTATCACTGAAACCTTAGGGGAAATCATTATGTTCGCTGCCTTTCAAGAAGCATTGGACATAGCTTTGTCTGGTTCAATGAAGATCAGCTGTTCTTTTCCTTTTTCTCCTTTTCCTAAAGCTTTTTGCTTTACTTCCGTGTTGTGTTTTGAAAACTATGAAAGCCTTTCATGCCATCAGGCTCTAGTTAGCAGATAACGTTGTTGAAATTGCAGAATATTAGGCATTCCACAGGGATGAAGGATAGTCTAAAAGAGGATGTTGTCAGAATGAAGCCAATAATCTTCAATCTTGTGTTACCTTTTATAATTGCATTTTTATTGACTTGTTCAGCAAACACATTCATACACTTGACAATTGATGGAGTACCATATATCAGCGTAATTGGTAGATAGTACATATCGGTCTTGTTTTCAGATTTTTGACTCCACTCTTCTTGAAAAGAATGTCATGTAAAATATATTGCCACAAGTTCTCCTGTGATCTATGAGGAGTCTTTTGATTATATATGTTTGGGGTTTTTTCATGGTAATCAGGAAAAAAGAGTAAGAAAAATGCAATAATTTAATGGTTAATTTTGAATCTGTCTTGGTTTGGGAGTAAGTTTTATTCTCAGACACTGAAACTCCATAGAAGCCAGGCGTGAGAAGAATACATTGCTGTGTCATATTGCTTGTATTTACCTGTATGAAATTACATCACAGACCTTGAGGCAACTTTAATTCACAGCAGAAGTGTTGCAAAAGTGTCGTTTATCATTGTACAGTCCGTGGACCTGAATGTGCTCAGGTTTTTGAAACTGGTCATTGTAAGTCGTATGAGGCCCTCTACTGGTAGCTACTTGAAAACATAGCAAGGTAATATTTAAAAAAAAAAAAAAAAGGAAAAGAGGAGAGAGTGCAATGAAGCTGTCTTTTAAACTTTTTGATTATCTTGTGTTATTCACTCCTGGGCACTAAGCAGTCAATAGTCACGCTTTAAATGTGATTAATGTGACCCACAACACTGCACAAATGACAAATTATTAACAGCTTAAATATTTCACGTTGGGTTTGTTGGTTTGTTTTTTTTTTTTCACATATTGTTATATAGAAATTGTATCCTGCGAGGCTGATGTTTTTTTCAGCTATTCTTGTTCTTGTCATATTTTTACTAGGTGTACATTCCAAGCAGAGTGGCAATTGTGCTTCAGAATATGGATATCCCAAAATGAAGTTCTCTCTAACTATCACTGAAGAAGCAAGTCATAGAAGAAGTGCTGATACGCTGTACTAGTACTAAGTATAACAAAACTTGCTCTAAGGAAGCTTTCTGAAACTGAGTATAGTATTATTAGGTGTTTAAAATGTAAGATTAATATTCGCATATAATTGCAGAGCTCTTGACTTGCTAGAACCTCTTTTGAGGAAACTTTACAAAAGAGGCAGAAAGGAAAATGTTGGTTTTGTAGTTCTAGTAGTACAAAATTACACTTAAGATATTGCAAAGCAGCAGGTATTCTCTATTAAACTGTTGTTTACAGAATTTTATCAGGAATAACAAGAGTGATCCTGCTCCAAAGTTTGTAATTTCTTGTAATCCTCATTCTGATAGTGAATTCAAATGTTCATTATATATTAATGCTTCTTACTAAAAGTAAGTAGTTTGCTTAAATAAAACAGAAGTTTTTGGCTAAAAGGCAGCCTTAACGGTTTGTGGGACCTAATTTGAGGCTCCTCTTCTTCAATGAAGTCCAACATGGAATTAGAAATGTTTATCCAAATGGATGAGAAGGTCCTCTGAGAGTATTGTACTTAGCCATTTTTTATGTCATTAAAGTTGCACAAAAATGCTGAAGAGCAAAACAAGCAGGCGGGATTGACGGGCGACCTGCTGATGCTATTGTGTGTGTTGCTTATTTGATCCCAATAAAATCACTTAGTCTGTGCATCTCACTTGCTACAGCTGGAAAAAATGATACGACTATTTTATTTAGATGACTAAAATGTTCAGTGAGAAGAGTGTTTTGTTCTTACTGCAATGATACCACACTGGAAGATGTACTTAAAATGTAATTCTTCCCATTGCATTTATTTCACTAGCGTTAGGACCTTGCAATACTGATTTCACTATTTCCAGAAGCTGCCTTTCAGCTTGGAACATGATGATGTTCTTGCACTTTTATAACTTTTGAAACATTGCTTCTCATGAAGAAGCAGTCTCAAAATACAGCGATCAAACTAAGGTGTTTTTTCGATAAAACCAAGGTAGTTAATTATTGGAGTGCTGCTAAGATTATTCAAGTGAGTTCCTTCATGAGCTACAACTTTTTTTTGTAAAGAGTAAGATTTTGTATATTTGAAAATGTATTGCAGAGTATTCTGGAAAATTAATACCAAATTAACGAGACATGCTTTATTTTGTTCCATTTATTTAAAAACATATTTGAATTGGTTCGGAAAATGAATGTCTTTTGTACAAATCTGAATTTTCTAACTTTTAAAGTAGCCAAAGAGGAAGATGTCCGTGACCATTTCCAAGTCATAATTTTACCCAGTTTCCTATGTGAACCATTGTGTAAATTACTGAATAGTTGTGCCAACACTGAAAATTTATTCAACAGTTCTTGGAATGCTTACTTGTGGCTTACTTCTTAAGCAAAATAAGGGATGGAATAATGCAGCATGATGGAAAACAGTCTTTTGCCAAGTACACACTGAAACGACTTTATGAACATCCCCAGTCTGCTGTGTTCTGTGTGACAGAATTTCATATTGCAGTTGAATACTGTAATACTGTTTAGGATCATGCTTCATTTTCCTCTATGCCACTTTGATCATGGTTTGGTAGTGGGCTAATAAAAGCATTCCTGTTACACTAAGACTTTAAAGAAAATACACTGAAATGTTTTAGCAACTGGAACTGAATATCTTTTTTTTTTCCTAGATTGTTTTCCTTGTAGTGAAATAACGAGCAACTTCTAATACATGTTATATTTACATTGTATTGATCTAATATGTTTTATAGGGTGGTTTGTTTTTTTACCGGCACCAGTTCCAGGTTTCAAAATGTAATCCAAGGCAAGTGTCTGTGTCAAACTTTTTTTTTTATTATTACTTTTTTCCCAAGAGAAGGAATAAATGTATGATGTGAAGTATAAACTGTGTAAAATTACATGCAAAATAAACTCTGAGGAGGATAAAATAAATGCATATATGATTTCATTGTTTGTACTGTAAAAGCATTGCACAGTAGTCTTAACACCAGAGGAGAATATTAGATTTTGCTCCATCTTGAAATCAGGAACTTGTCTTGGTCAGAAAAAGTCTAATGAGATTGGCAGAATATTTGTCCTGTGCATGTTTTTCTTCTGTTTTGAGATAGATTAATAAAAGCAGACTACAAGATTTTCAAGATGAACATATAAAATATAGGAAGCGTAACAACTGGGATTTTTTAAGTCAACCTTCATTCTAACGATGGGTATGCTCATGCCCGTTTTGCGAGGCTGAAAAGTTTTCCCTTGCAATACTCATGAAAAGATAATTTCTTCCTCCGGCTCCTTGTATCCTGATGGGTTATGAAGAGGAATTCAGCTACTGCCGTTTCACCTTCTGCCTAGCACCACGCTCAGATTGCAAGACCTCAGCTAATGCCCCTCCTTACCGCTACGCACTGAGGTTTGTAGCTGCCTGTCACCATGACTGGTTGAAGTGTCAGACACGTTCCGAGAAGCACACGACTTCCAGAGCTTTTTTGCATGGCTGCACCTCAAGTCAGCACTCTTCAGTCAAATAGGATAGTTTAGCTCTGTCACAGAAGTTAATGAAATGGTCTGTGGTGATGTATCCCTGGGCACAAAGCTTTCCACAGAGATTCAGACATCGCGGAGGAACATTCTTTAAAGATAACCTCTCTTAGTGCAAAGGGCCAATAAGGATTTGTATTTCTGCCCTTCGAAATATGTACTTACCTGTCACCTGAAAGAACACTGGCAATTCTTGGTAGCTCTGGCCCCATAAATTGTTGCTCTGTGGTCTCTCTAACAGTCGATGAGAACTCAAGTGCATCCTCACCTGCCGGTTTATCTAAAGATTCGGACTGACCTTCCCTCCATCAGGCATCACATGTGCTGAGTGGTTCTTTGTACTGAGTAATTCAGGTTCTCCAGGCCAGGTTATTTTTACGGTAACAGGCGGGCAGCCACTAGACTGGTGTATTCTATGAGCAGTAAGTTCTGATTTCCTGGCTGTTTTCTCCTCCTCCCACAATTCAAGTCTTACTGTCCTGAGGTTTATTTTGAAGATGAAGAATACAGAGGTTATTTCACCTTGGTGAGTACTTCTGGAAAACAGATTTTAATGGACAAACTGTTTGGCCTTTCTGTTTGGTTTTTGTTTGTTTGTTTTTTGGTAAATAATTTGTTAACCATTTGCTCTGAAATACGAGAACATGGTGTAGCTAATCCTCTGACAAAGGGAGACCAGCTGTATGAACAGTAAGATACCAGACTAGGCAAGCAATTATATGGTACTCGCACATGATGCAAGGTGGTATTTTTCCATATTAATCTGTCGCTGTTTAATATTTTAAACAACTTGAAAAAGTTTTGTTTTCACCAGTTATTTCATGACTCTGGGTTCTTAACTGTCTATTAATGGTTAAAGGAAGAACTTCCATTTTGTTTAAAAGTCTTCCTTCTCAGAACTCAAATCCAACTTTACTAGTTAAGTAGTGAAGGGTGAAGGTTAACTCAGTGAGCATCAGAAATTATTTCCTTTGACTTAAATAGATGAGGATTTTCTGTTCTGTATATGTTGAGGTCTGTGGTCTGTCTTCTGATCGATAATTTCTGAGGAATTTAAGTATTCAGCATTTAAAGAGTTCCCTTATTGACTAACATTTCCAAACTGGTAATGTTGTCATTGTTGGGGGGCTGCTACAGAGGTGAAGATGTATTTAAATATTTTCATACATCATACGTTAGCTAGAATCTGACTTTCATAAAGATCAGCCTGTAAGTGGCATCTTAGGGAAGTGATCTCGGCCCCCTGTGCTGGGTGCTGGTGGGGCCGCACCTTGAACCCTGGGTTCAGTTTTGGGCCACTCACAGCAGGAGAGACCCTGAGGTGCTGGAACGTGTCCAGAGATGGGCAACGGAGCTGGGGAGGGGTCTGGAGCACAAGGCTGATGAGGAGCGGCTGAGGGAGCTGGGGGTGCTCAGCCTGGAGAGGAGCAGGCTCAGGGGGGACCTTATCGCTCTCTGCAGCTGCCTGACAGGGGCTGTAGGCAGGGGGGGTTGGTCTCTTCTCCCAGGTAACAAGGGACTGGACAAGAGGAAAAAGCATCAAGTTACACCAGGGGAGGTTTAGATTGGATGTTAGGAAAAATATTCCCACTGGAAGGTTGGTGAAGCATTATAACAGGCTGCCCAGGGAGGTGGTGGAATCACCATCCCTGCAGGTGTTTAAAAACACGTAGATTAGGGACATGGTTTAGTGATGGACCTGGCAGTGCTGGGTTAATGGTTGAACGTGATGATCTTAAAGGTCTTTTCCAATGATTCTGTGATTCTCTGAGCTTTCTAACAATTAACATGAACTTTTTTGCCAAGGAAAACTCTGCACATGTGTGCGTTTTCACACCTCATAGTATATGGTGCAAGTGTTTAGAGGGGTTTGAGGGTGTAGGTTATTTGCTGTAAGAGAGACCTGTCTCTTATGCCAAATATACATTTTAACTCTCTTTAGATTTTAGAGTTTTATTCAAATTCTTGAGAGAAATGGCATCTTTCTGAAAGTTTCATGAGCATTTAAAAAAAGAATATTCATAAGTTTTGGTCATGTTTGCCTTTATAGAAACATTTTTTTTTTCTTTTTGAGGAATGCTTGCTTTACATAGGCTTTTTTCATTTTTGTTTTATCTGAAAATAAGTTACAGTAATAGTGATAGGCTGACATATGAATGCTCTTATTAAAAAGAATTATATAAATCGTTGGGTAAAAATAACTGCAGTTGAATATGTTAAAAATATTCTGCTTACGGAAAGGTAGAAACAAAAGCTAATGGTGACTCATTAGATGAGACAAATTATGTTTTTCATGCCTGTGAGTACAATATGTACCCTGTAAATATAAGTAACTCTTGGATATTCATGGTAAATTAAAGCCTAAAATGAATTAGGAAAAAATGTAAGAACTTGTAGGCATTGAAGTAATAGGTGTCAGCTTAGCTGATATTTTTGCTTCTTTACAAAACTATTCTGAACCCTGAAAAAAGATCTAAGTGTTTAATTGAACTAGTTCTGAAAACTGTCTTCTAAGTTAAGACAGAGACAATAATTTCTCAGAATATTAGGGGGGATTAAAACTGATGCAGCAGTAATCACCCATGCCATTTGACTCCAAGATAATCTTCAGCATTGTTAAACACTGGGGGGGAACTCCCTCCAAACTTGCTTGTTTCTTCTGACTGCACCTCACAAATCACAACGCAAATGTGTTACACAAGGACAGTCTGTGATAGGATGATGTAAATTTAATGCACTGAATTTTCAGTCTTTGGTCAGGGTATGAGGTTTATGACAAAATACATACAGTGCCTTTAGAAAGAAAGGTATGTCTGTGAACACTGAAGAAACTAGGCTGCAAATGCTATAACATTATAGTGTTTTCCCCACAGTACTTTTTTCCCCTGCTACTTTCCAGTAGTTTCCTTGTGTCTTTTGTAGCAAAGGTACCAACTCTGGTCTATTTTCTACTCTTTTGAATGGAAAGAGGGGTTGGGGACAAGCAGCTAGCTGTCCCGCTGTACTGGGTCTAGCTGGGATGGAGTCACCTATGGTGTTGTGTTGTGGGTTTGTGCCTGAAACTGTGTTGATAAAATATCAGTGGTTTTGGCTGTTGCTAAGTGGTGCTTGTACAATGTGAAGGCTTTTCGTTTCCTACTCTGCCCCCCCTTACCCCTTGCCAGAAAGTGGCTGGACATCTCCTGCTGATGGGAAGTCATCAGCGAATTCCTATTTCTGCTTTGCCGGCACATGCAGCTTTCGCTTTCCTTGTTAAAGTATTAGCTTGATCCACATATTTCACCTTCCATTTCCTCCCCATCCTGAAGGAGAGGGGAGTGAGCGAGCAGCTTGTGAGGGTGTTTGGCTGTTTGCTGGGATCAACCCACTACGTCCACCAAAAACTGAGTGAGCTGTCCACCTCAGAAGGAAATTGGCTGGAAAAGTGAAAGTAGATAAAGCCACTTCAAGTCATTTGAAGGAAAAGGTAGAGGGTGAATCCCAACCTTGCTTGGTTGCCTTTCACAAAATACTGAGTGTATCTCGTGTTTACTTGGGAGCAAGGTAACTGCAGTAGTTTAATTATCCTGCTGTTAAAGTACTACCTGTGTGAATGATCAGATGAAGTCTATGTACTCAGTATATTTCATGCTAAAAGTTCTTGGACCAGTTCTTTTGTAGAAGTAGCACATGATTATGCATTTATAAAAGTGTAACGATACTTCTCTACTTCAAGATCTAAGTAATTTTTAATGTAAATTCCTTTGTAAAATGTTATTCACTATTAAAAGTGGAAAAAACCCCACCAAAACCCTAACCTTCTATCAAAAGACTACCTTCTGGTACAGTAAAGATACAGAAAATTAACTGAAATGAAAACCTGATCTTTAGAACGTGTGAAATGGTAACTTCTGTACAAAGCTCCTTTCATGTATTGACCACTGCTTCTGTGGGGTTTTTGTCTTTTTTCATGACAGTGCTATTAGACCAAGGGCAACACTTTGAGTCTTTCTCTATTCTGTAACCTGTGTAAGTAGTACGTAGGAATGTTTGAGGCGATTGCAGTTTTCAGTCTTCAGTAATAAGGCGAGGTTAGCTTTGGGTTGGGGGTTTCTAGGGTAGGGGTGAGAGGGGAGGCTTAAGATACCTGATGGTTTTGTTAAACACCACTTAAATTCCTGCCTTTGCAATTCCACTTATTTTTAATTTTTGTGTGGCATGTTTTTGTCAAACAGCGAACCCTGTCTGGCAGGAAAAAAAAAAAAAAAAGCACGTCTTTAGACTAGCATGAGAAAGCCAATTATGTAAACACATCATGTCCAAAAACTGAAATGTATTTTTCTATCCAGGATTGTTTATGTGAAGGAACTAGTGTTGATCACTTCATGAAATGGAGCAGGATGGCTGTATGGCATAAAGGACTGGGGGTTTGTGCAGAAAACTCTTTCCCCAAGGAAAAAAATGTCCCAAGATTTCAAATATGGGATTTTTTCCTGAAAAATACTGGATTATGACAAGTGAGCGTTTTCATAGAAAGATATTTGTCAAAACCTCCACCCAGAGTATTTCTGTAAAACTAAGAATACTAAGCAAAGTCAGTGCTTGCATTACGTGCAAAGCATGGACACTAACAGTTCTTATCGTTGTTAGTGTAGGCAGCTGTGTGGAGGGGACTTTGCATTGCATAAGTGAATCCCTGTACTGTTCTGAAAATAAGAATTATTTTTTTTTTTTTTAATAAGCATGTAAAATGCTAGGGCTATAGGGTTAGCTTTCCACAGGCCTCCTTTGGCTTCTAAAATTCAAATCAGCTGTGTAACTTCTGCCTAGTGCCTGTTGGGGAGGGTTGGCAGGCAGCAATTTGGCCAGGCTGCTGGCCTCAGCATCCTCTTCCCCAGATGGGTCAAGCTGTCCCAGCGGTGCTGCTTGCACAAATGCTGGTGATGCCATGTGATGGAGTGGAAAACTGATTTGGCAGAGATCTAATTCTCTTTAATGGCATAAGGCTGCCAAAATACATAAAGCTGGAAAACAGGCTCTTCACAACTGATAGATATCTCGGTCTTCCTACAACTTGGTAATGAGGATGACTGTGCTGCATCTGTACGATGACTGTATGTGTTTTTTCTAGTTGTGCCGTGTAACAGCCTGCTATGACACAGAACTAACTCTTCCTTCTAGTTTTCAATAACCTCCTGGATCTACCAGCCCCTGTTCCTCAAACTTACTGAACAAGTGTAATACAATACACCATATTCATGGATTAATACTGTGGCCACTTGTCCTTCATGGCGATGATGTGTTTTTTTAAAAAAAATCCTAAAGAAATCATTCATTAATGTGATTAATTATTTTAAAACAAGTTGAACATGGTTTCCCTAACTGGGGATAGCAGGTAGGAAGTGATAACGAAAAATTCAGATATATATAATGCAATTTTAGCCTTTTTCTTCTTTTTTTTTTTTTATTTTTTTATCTTTTCCTGTGGATGTAGGTAAGTGTGAGGTATCACTGGTGTTAATGCACCCCTAGAAATGCTATCGTCAAGTGCGCACACACACACATTAAAGGGAACATAAAACCATATTGATGTATAGCTAGAAATTACCTAGGGACAACTTTTCTCATTTCAAGAAAGAAAAAAAAAAAAAAAAAAAGACATCTAATTACCAAGTTCTTTGTAGGATTTAAGTACTGATGGAGTGGAGGGACGTGAATCCTTGTCTTCCATCGCTGCACAGTTACTTTTTTTCTGAAAACTTCATGTTATTTCTGGTACAAAACATAAAAGGAGCAAATATCCCAGAGTTATGCATCTGCTGTTGCTATAGAAGCTCTCATCAGGAAGTTCTTGCCTTGCAGTGCATACTTATTATAGTGGTTGATTGTAATAGTCCCGTTTAAACCTGAGTGGTGATACATACCTTGTTATGTAAAACACTGTGCAGGGTTGTTTAAACATGAAAGATAATTGCTGATGTTTCATTGGCTGTAATCCATAGGTAGGCATTCCTATGGCTAATTAAATACACTGACCTTTAGTATTAACAGCCTTGATGGGTTTCAAGCCATGACATGCTTTGATGCTAGACATAGGTTTCAACCTGGCTTGCCTGCTTTTGTTTTTTTTCTGAACAGAGCTTGTGAATCTTCCAGTTTATTTTGGATAATGTAGGCAGGTGTCTGGTGTGCTTGTGCTCCCTACAGAGTCCTGCCACCTCGCAGGACTGCACCATGCTTAGTCTTGCATGCCTCTAGCTGTTTTCTGTCTATGCATCAAACCATATGGACCTTCTAAACAGCCCTTGCGTCCTTAATCCCTTCCTATTTCTCTGGCTTCCACCACCCAGCAAAGGGGGTATTTTAAATAAAATTTAAATATGTTATTTAATTTAAGAAATAAAATATTTTAAATTTAAAAAAATAAACTATATGAAACAATAAAAATGTTGATGCAGGTATTTACAAGGGGTTTGACCCATCTAAAGGTCTGTTAAGGCCAAATCTCTTGGATGCTTGGAGACAAAGGGGACTGCAGCACAAATAAGTATGTTGGCCCATGTTTTACTTTATCCTTAACGGTCACAAGAGGCCCACCTTCTAACTCCTAACTTCCCCAGATTTTACAGATGCCGTCACCCTGCTTTGGTGGCTCCTTTTCAGGGCTGTCCGTGACCTGAAAGGGTTGGTAGTAATGTTTCAGCCGTTGCTTTCACAGTAATTACTGTAACAGTGCAGATGTAAACTGCAATCAGAGATGTGCAGATGAACCATCTTCAGCTTCTTAAATTTATTCCTCCATGTCATCTGCTGAGCAATGCTTGCATGTGGCTGGTAGAGAATTTTCCCTGTGAGGAAAAATTGTAACTCTGAGCATATCCTTGCATATATTTCGAAGTCTGTTTCGTTTGTGCCCCATACAGGTCTACTCTGAAAAGCTGGTGTGTGGCAGAAGACTTGCCCAGGATTTGAGAGAATCGTTCCACAACTCGCTGGGTACAGCTTTCGGCACTGGGGGAAGGAAAACAAAGTATGAAGGTAAAGAAGGGCTTGCGAAGACGCATCACCTGCTGAGGTTGCTTTGATGCCCAGTGAAAGTGTCAGAGTTGATGTGAACCCTGCTGCAACCTGCTGGATTAGTGCAGGCAAATCCACCCCCTTCCCATCTCTTGCAGGAGAGTTGGTTATGTCCCAACTAGTACACAGGTACTGCATATACTCTAGGGATTAGAAGTATGATGTCAAGAACTCAGATCACAGAATTGCCATGGTAAACATGGATATGAAACCTCAAGCACACAACACACACACACACACACACACAAAATTTACTGTTTATTAACTCTTCCAGTTCTTACTGAATCAATCAAGTGCTCATCCTGTTTTTCAAAGTGACTGCTGCTGGCAGAAGATGCAAGCAGCCAGCAGAGGTGCCTATGGGATAATCCTGCTTATGGGGATGTCAGTTTTGCCTGGGGATGGACTGCATGTGACAGGAATCCATGTGGAACAGGGAGGCAATAAGTATCCAGATATATCTGGTGTCTGCAGTGAAGCTGTTTCTCTTGCTTTTACATCTTCTGTTGATGTATCTTTTGGTCACAGAAACTTGATCAACTGGGCTTTATTTTTTTAAGCACACATTCTGCAGTATTTTGTACCAGCTTCTATTTCTTTCTGCATCTCTTAAATCGCATCACTAGCAACGTCAACCTACTGCTGCACAGTATTTCCGCAAATTATACTGCCTAATTAACCAAGTGGTGTGTCATAATACTACATGACATTTTTCTAGATGTCTAGGCCTAAAAGGCCTGAATTTCTTAGAAGTGATAACAAAAAAGCGGTAGTAGAGTTCAGAAAGATAAAGTGCTGCACATGGTTTGGTATCTCTGCAGGTCGGCATCTACAACAATGATCTGGTTCAGAGAAGTAATATGCAGTTTTGAAGCAAGACCCCTGGTGGTCTCCACCTTCCATGCTAACTCGGTTCCCAGAGTAGCTTTGGGATGAAAAAGTAGATTCTTCAGAGGTGGAACTAAACAACAGTCTCTTCTCCAAAAGCACTCTGCTTGTTCCTTCGTGTGTAATTTGATTAGACTCCAGTATTTCCATGCATGACTTCCACCTGCTGCAAGGACTTCCCACATGCATCTAATAAATCTTCTGTTGTGAAGCTTCAAATTACACACGGAGGTACGGCTTTTCAGCACAGGAGATGAGACTGCGTCTGATCCGCAGTATACTGCCCAAACCACATGTAACAGTAGCTTGAGGAGCTCAGCAGCAGCTACTTTGATGTGTTCCTAAAATATTTGCAAACATTGACGTAGAAATAATAGCACTGGTCTATTAAGCTACATTTGCAAGACTCTACTACTGTCAATCTATATTTGTTGGCTTAAGCCCTGTTCTTTATGTAACATTGCAAACGAAATTAAAGAGACAGAAATGTTTCTGAAAATGTTTACACAGAACTGATGTTGTGAATCTACAATTATTTTTACAGTTATCCTCCTGTAGCCGTTATGGCATAATAACAGCCTTTAGTCATTGTTCTTCTGCCTGCTAAGGCGAATAATGTGCTTGTCTAATGTAACAGAAACCGCAGTCAGTAGCAAAATCTTTAATATCTAATTTGCTAAACCTTATTTTGCACTTTTTCATCTGAAATGCAGATTTAGGAATTGAAGTAGTATACGTAACAATTCAGTGCACAAAATCATTACCAACAGGATGTTTGGATGGCAGATGTAGTTCGGTTTGGGAGGATTTTTTTTAGCTGAGACAAATTTATCTTCATGTGCGGGAAGATATTTAAAAGCTAACAAGTCTTATGTTGTTTTTTGGTTTGTTTGGGGGTGGGGGGGTGGGGGTTGGTGGGGGGGTGTGGTTTGTTGGGGGGCGGGGTGTAAGAGTTTGGGGTTTTTTTTAAATTTTATTTAGCAGCACATTGTGAAACAGTTAACTCCCCCCATGCCCTAAAGAGTCTCATTTCCAGTCTCCTGCACCTAAGGGTTGCCATAAGCTCAAAACGAGGAATTCATTTTCAGTCGTCGTTGAGTTTGATGCTTCCTTGTGCCACAAACATGTTCACATAAGGGATTGTGGGGGATGATCTGTGTCTCCAGCAAAACCACAGGAGAAGTGGTCTTGGCCTGCTATGCGTATAGAGGATATCATTGTCACATAGAGGATATATTTCAGGATTTACATTCCAGTACTCTGCTGATACAAGGATTCACTGCTTCCAGATATTGCGATGTCTTTCTCTTACTAAGTTCTTCCTTACTTAATTGCAGTCAGGAAGAGCCCACCTGTGAATTAGATGGGATGAATACTGCCCTTGATGCCCTTCACATATTTTATTTTGCTTACTTTCAGCTGTATTTCATCATAGTGCGGTAATGCTCTAGCAAATAGAGTAATTGGGGAGGGTATCATGTTTTATGTTAAACATCAAAGGTATGAAATGGAGCCCATAAAAGGTTGTACTGTGCTTTTCACCATGCGAGCCCTCTTTTCAGCTTTGCAGCGGATTCCCAGTTGGAGCCTCAGAACCAACTGGCTCTTGCCTGGCTAGTCACTCTTAGGCCCAGAGATAGGCAAAAGTGTATTTTTGGAGCAGGTAAAAGGAAACCTGCAGGTGCTCCCCATACCTGGTCACTGGAAGCATACGTTGCCCAGGCATCAGGTGGCTGCAGGGTAAGGATTATCCCAGAAGTCACGAGAGAACTGTTGTGGAGTCACAGGAATAACAACCTCCCTTACCCTTGCTGGCAACTGACAGGTGAGAAGAAGAAATGTGGGCATGTTTTCTTGTGTTCCAGTATTCTGCCAGCTTGGGATGAAAGTAGCACACCGGTGCAAGGAGGTCACCAAGGCTGCGCTGGGCACTGTCGCCTGCTGGGCACGTGCTGTCCCAGCCTCTTCCAGCTGAAGGCAGCGCAGGTGGGTCATGGTGAAGGAGAGTGCTGGGTGTTTCCAAGGCACTGCGAGCTTTCTGCCGTCTCTTGCCAGGCCTGTCATTGGCACAGCGTGAACCGATGCAGAGACCACAGGCTGGTCTTTACATGGCCAGCACATGTGATCTTTAGTGACTCCGGGGAAGCTGTGATGCATACCAGTAAATGTAAAGCTATTCCTACTCAAAGGATGTGGTTGCTGTATATACTGGGATATATAACTAGCGTGTGCTCTGGCACTGCATATGAGACTGTTTGATTTCCCTAAGATTAACTTCTTTTTCCTATATAAATACACTAAATATGCCTACTGTAGCTATCCATACACTGTGGATATCTACAGTTTGTATCAAATATACCTTTAATATAACCAAAAATTAATTTCATTTAAGTATAAATTAAATCATCAAGGTTATCCAAACTACTTTGTTAATCCAAAGCCTATGTAAATGCTTGTATCCCTGTGCCAGGCACTAAAATCAAGATTATGGAAGGACCTGCAGGAAGAAGAGTTAGTATTATTTTTCATTGGAAAACCTCACACAGAGGTCAGTACTGTGATGGCTGCAGCGGTTCTGTGAACCTGATGCTTATAGAGGCACATCAGCTGAATAACAGCAGCTCAGACATTCATGCTTATTTCAAGGAATTTCGGACACAAACTTCTGCACAGTGTCAGGTTCTGGCCCTGCTGACTATAGATTACAACACAGTTAGAAAATATTGACTTCAAATACATTTGTTGCTTATAGAGTAATCCCTGTTTATGTATTCAGTTGATACCAGAGAAAGCAAAAATTATTTATAAGTACAGATTAACTTCCATTAAAGCTTAAAAAAATTATCTTGGAAAATTTTTAAGAGAGCTAAGCAAAAATATTAAAGCTCTCATTCTCATTCCAGTCCTTCAGGAGAAGTTATCATTCAGTTTTCATAAAAATCCATCAATAACTAGAATGGATTTTCTTCTCTAAGTAGAGCTCAGTGTCTCCTCTCTGGGTGAATAATTGAATGTATTGGTTTATTCAGCACACCGATAGTGTACAAATATTTAAGGATCACATTAACAGTTTTGATCTTTTGCTACCAAAGTAAACAATGCTTTGTAATACTTGAAGCATTCCATTTGACCTAAAATAACAAGGTTAATTTTGAAACAGCTGAAGAACAGAACAACTGACGGACTAGTGTTGCCAAGGGTCCAGTTGTCATTTTTAGAGGTCTCGGTGTTAATGTGATACAGACCTAGATGCAAAATGACTGTCCTCTTACAAAGCAGTGGTAAGGTTGGTGTGAAATACCCAAATGCCTGTTGGTTCAGAAAAACATTGTGAGTCTCAGCCCTAGTGATGAGTTACACCCGTGTGGGAGGTGAGATGTCTGGGGTAGAATTTCTAGTGCCCCCAGAATTGTTGGTCACCTGTGCCAACAAAACAGCATTTAATGCAGCAGGGCAGCCCCTGCACCTGGGGTATCTTTCTTTCTGTGGGTCGGGGTACCTGTCAGAGAGGTGAGCAGCCAAGGTTGTGCCTCGGGTGCTGAGCAAGACAGCAGCTGGGCTTCGTGCCCGCCAGTGGCCTCAGCCACCCGTTTGGCTTCAAGGTGACACAGCTTGACTTGCATGTGTCGCTAGTTTACATCTGTGACTTAAGCAATGCCATGGCCTGAAGTGCAAGTGGTGCTAAAGCATTGAGTTTGTCCTATGATCTGCAATACCTGGCCCTACTGTATCTGCATCCCCTGCTGTCCCGTTTTTAGGGCTGTCCTGTAACCCACCTGCGGATCCATGCTGTCTCAAAGGGCCATGTGGTGGTTGTATGTGCAATCCTGTCTCTATTGGTTTGGCTGAACGGTCAAACTGTGTCATAATCCTGAACAGCTTTCCCCCCCTAAGCAGGATGTTCTCCACAGGAAAAGTGTGTGTATGTTTCTAAGTGCATGTATGGCATATGTATGCGCACACAAATATGCATCTCTCATTCTATTGGAGTGCAAGAAAATTGCATTGATATTAATTACATCCTTTCTAGGGTCAGGAACAGCTTGTTTCTGTGTGCCTGAACAGACCTAACACAAAGAAGTTCTGGTTTATGAAATTCCTAGACATTTCTGCAAAATAAATCAATAATAAAACCTTCCTTAACATGCGATCAATCAGTCTATTTACAAAGATTTCTTTTTTTCAGGAACAAGATGAAAAGGCTGATCTTTCTGTTTGGGATTTCTACTAATATGACTTTTTTTATAGGCTGTGCACTCATTAAGGAAAACATACAGACAGGCAAACATCGCATGCCTGTGTATTTCTTTCACATTAAGTATACTTATTTAAATATCAAGTGAAACTGTTGTCCTGACAACTTGCTAAAGCAGCCACTGAGTCTGTGTAATCTCGAATGCTGTAGCTCAAGTAGTTTCAAAGCCATTTGTTTGTTCAGTAGTTTCTTCTGAATCTTTCATTGAACTAGCTTCCCTTAAGGAAGTGAATGTAGTCCATCAGGAAAGTTCTGGGATCAGAAATTTTAGGTCAGTGGGAATTAATACATTTCCTCCTTAAGGCTGTGGTTTTTTCTTTGTAATATGGAGGTGTCATTACCATTAACTCTGATACCTTAGGATCAGAATTACATGAAGTAGAAGGCAGAATTCAAGACTAAGTATACTTACACTATTCAGAAGTCTCTTAATATTGTAAATTAGTGCTAAAATTCTGCCTACCTCATCAAACTGTGTATGGATTATGGAACAGATGTGGGTTCCTACCGATCCTAATATATATGGATAGATAGCTATCAGCCATATAATGATCATCTAATAAGAGCTGCTAATGATTGGCAAACATATCTTTTTTATTACTTGACTTTTACCTTTCTTAGTATTTTTGCTGTATCACCAATCTGCTGTGTGGCGAGTGACCTAGTTATTTGATTGCAAGCTCTCTAAAAACCTCTGTCCGCAGAGGTCACTAAGAACGTTGTGCCTGTTGTCTCGTGATGTTTGATAACCACGACAGCTAACTGCCCCGCGTCTGTGTTTGCTGTGGTGTGTTTTGGTTGTGGTATCTGTGCGTGCTCAGATACTTGCTGTCAGGAATGGCAGTGCCTTGGATGTTCCCTTTAGCACAGTGCAGCGTTGGCCTGAGGAACCTTTTCTTCCTCATCTGGTAATTACTTCAGAAGAGAAAAGGGGAGAGAGGTGCCCAGGATTGTGCTGAAGTGAGTAAGTAAAATGAAGATGTCTTAGCATGTGGTACAAGGCACTGCAAAATGGTTCACGGGTCAGACGCTGCATGTCAATGTGATGCTGCCATGCCCCAAAACTACTCTTTTGCCAATCTAGAAATAAATTTAAGCAAATATTTAAACTGAGGGGTGCCAGTGAGATAACAGCCTTAAAGTTGAGTATATGTTGTATGCTTATCATTTTTCCTTTTTCTTCTGGACTGGAGAGCTCAGTGTCATATAGAATTGACGTACAGATAGTCAAGAATCACTCTGCTTGACTTACATTAAATCACACTGGACCTTCTACATCTTGTCTTTTTGGGGAAAAAAGAAACAAACAGCAGCAACAACAACAAAAGCCCAACTGGAATGACTCTGTAGGGAAAGCTGCAAAATCTCTCATAAGGTCAATGAAACTAGTCACAGTACTGTCAGAGATTGCCAAATCCAACCCATGCCATTTATTTTCTGGCTCCCTTTTGCTTACTGTTTGTCAATCATAAATATGTTTTCCCATTAATTATTGTCAAGTGCAAACCCTTTTATGCTGTCCTGATTTATATATATATTTAAATTAAATTTTGAAGGACTGTGGTGCTTGTGATGTGAGTTAAACACATTTCAAACCTTAATAAGCCTATTTTTATATTACGGTGCTTGAACTACAATCATGCTAGAGGGATGGAGGGGGGGAAGAGAATTAATGGGTTCCTCTTGAAGTAGAAAAAAATTATTCATTTCCGATAAAAGATCTTTTGATAATTTACTCTTGACTACACTACTTGATTTATCTCATCTTCCCATATTAATTTGTTTTTAATTTTTTTCCCTTGCCTTCTGAGGTTTTCTAGCTTCAGTAGCAATTCTGAGATGGTTGGATTAATGGACTACAAAATCTAACAAACATTTTTGAACTAAAAGAACAGAGAGCTTAAACACTTGAGCTAACAAGCAATAGAACCTTCACATAAAAAACTAGAAATCTAGCTTTCCAGTGTTTCTATATAAGATGCTGGAAGTTGATTATTTAGTTCATCTACTCCATGTCCCTGCTAAGCCATGATAGTACTTTTTTTTAGTCTGCAGTCTTTAGAATGGGTTAAGTATTGGTACTGCTCTTGTTTCTCTTAAGTTACCATGTATAGGCAGATATGTATTATTGACAGTAGGGCTTTTGGATGTATCAGCCTTTATTTCCCTCTTTTTTTCTCCCCCGCCTCACCACCCCACCCCACCCCCGTTTTTTCTTTTTTTCCTGTTTTTTTTCTTTTCTTTTTTTCCCTGTGTGGTTTTTTTTTCTCTCCTGTTTTTTTGTTTTTTTTTTTTTTCCTGGATTTTTCTTTTTTTTTTTTTTTTCCTGGATTTTTCTTTTTCTTTTTTTTTCCTGGATTTTTCTTTTTTTCCCCTGTTTTTTTTTCCTTTATTCCCAGTGTTTTCTTTTTTCCTGTTTTGTTTTTTTTTTTTTTTTTAAGAGCTGTTTAGTTCTTTCCTCAAATGTTACCAGTAGATCTCCCTAAATCCTTGTGAAAAGATTAGTCTGTGTAACCATATCGATGTTATTACATGCTAACAAGACATTCTCAGTGCATGTATTTTTGTCTCATTTGCAGCCTGTTGGTGTGCTCTCAGAATGAACCATGCTGGTCAGGATTAGCAATCCTTGTAGGGCAGACGCACAGTTGTGTTATTTAATAGAGAGTCAAGATATTACCTGCACCACTACAATGATTTTAAGAACCTAACGTGCTACTTAACTGCAAACACAGATTAGAATAATTAAAAGAGCAGTGGAAAGGAGGGAGAAAACCAGAGTGGTTGGAAACATCACAATTGCCCTGCCACTGAGCCCCTGAACTGCTCCTTGGCCGGTGTTTGGGTAGGCAAGTGTTTCAGTGCAGACCGTGGTGCCTTCACCATGAGCTTATGCCTGGAACTCAGGCGGGTGTGGAGTACTCCAGCATGATGAATGTTGATGGGAAATGGTAGAAGTTGAAGACACACTGGTTTAACCCAAACAGGAAGAATTTTGATGCAGCTGTGGACTGCACTTAGGACTGTGAGTGAAGCAAGAGAGGGGGAAGCTTTCTTAATTAGTTGGTGAAAGGTAACAAGTCAGAAATGGAACCTACATGAACTGAATAGTGAAAGTCTTTTATTATATTCTTTGTCAACATTAGAAACAAACAAACCAAAACAAACAAAAAAACCACACACACACCCAAAAAAATAACAACCTTGAGGACAGGGAAGACAGTTAAATAGACTTTGGCAGATCAGTTGAAGTTAGTATTGAAAGAGGAAAGGTTTTAACCCTTTATGCTGGGAAACTTGTTGCTCCTTTCCCCACTCGCTGTGTCATTCGTTCTGTTGTTTTCATCCACCTTGTTCCCTTCTGTGCACTCCTGTGCATGCATGTTGTTCTGTTTCCACCTGTGTCAGAGCCAAATTTCCTTGACTGTGCACCAGAACAGGAGGAGGTGATGCCCAAACAGCACTAATAGGTTTCAGAATACCCACCAAGGCACCAAACCTGCTGAGACTGACCAGGTGAATAGTCTAGATCAGACAGTTGCAAGAAGCAGTTTCAGCTGAGACACACAGTATGTGCTTTCATGGATGATGGATCGTGTTTTATCCTGAGATATATATATATAAAAAATAAGCATTTTCTCCTTTACTAATCTGTTGTATTTGTCTGTGTTGGCAGCAATGTAGCACAAATCAATTGAGATTCAATAAGAACACAGTTTCTTCTTTGCTAAGAAAGATTACGTACTGTTCAGTACTGAATATCCACTCTCTAGCAACATAAATCTGATACCTTTTATTATATTTATCTTGTGGAAGTGTTGAATATCAAATTGTCGTTCTATAATTTTATTTTTTCTCTAGTGTATTTTAGTTCCTTTTTCTCTGTTGTTTTCTAATTAATAAGTTACCAAATTTAAGGACTGCTTTTTCTATTTGCTATAAAGCAATGTATTAGCTGGTCTTTGTTCTTGAACCTTATATGGCTGTTAAATGTTGCGTGCTAACATTAAGAGGATTTTATGCGTACTCTGAAAAATGAAAACGTGTACAAGCTGTAACCTTTAAAAAGATCCTTATTTTCAGCAACTTACAAGTGCTTGGGCAACAGCACTTTTCAAGTGATATATATGACACACCCGTCTTCAGTATTTTCTTGGTTGAACAGCATAGGTGGTGGATTTGGTTTTGAAAAATTAATATTTAGTATAAAGCCCAGGTTAATTTAAGTTCTTCTTTTCTATAATCTGATGCCTTCACTCTTTCATAATTACATATGAATATTTTTAAAACTCTGCTGCTCAAAAACAGATTATTTTTTTTAATAATGATGTCTAAATTTGTGTAGCTTTTATTTTTTATTTAAGGAAGTCTGGGAAAGTATAACTTTGCCTCCTTCCTAGGTACTTGTAGCCTTTAAATGTTGAGTGTTTCATTAAAGCACACCTACTCTCTTTTCCACGCTTTGCGTTTTAGTCAATTCTTGGCCAAATAGCACATTTTCAGTGATTTTGTCCTTTCTTGTTAATTAGTTCCTGAGCAATCACTGATGATGTTCCAATTTTCTGAGGTGTTTAGTTGGTTGGAGTTACGTATGGCATTTAAAGCATCTGTCCTAGATTCTAGGCTTTTCTGGTATACCCTGTGATTAAAGCAATGAATATAAATGCCAAAGAGGGGAAAAAAGCAGCTTGTTCCATATCATAGCCTTTTCAGTTTCAGGTCTTTGCCTTCCAAGTCACTTTTCCATTTCTGTGACCCAAGGGAAGAAATGAGCTTTGCAGCTTACTCTGGAAGGTCAGTGGCCTGGGGCTGCTCCGAGGAGCAAGGGGAATGAGCCCAGTGCTGTGGCTGCCTGTGCAGCAATCCCTGCTCACAGCCGTTCCCACATTTAGAAGGTACCTGTGCCTTTGACCACAGCTGGAGTTGAGGGTTGGGTTTTTTTGGTTGGTTTTGGGGTTGTTTTTTTTTTTTTTTTTTTTTTGAGATCACAGCAAATAGCTCAGGTAGGGTAACTTTCCCTGTAAACCTCCAGGCAGTGAATGCATCTTCTGCAGGACTGGTGTTGTTTTAACAGGGGGAAAAAAAAAAAGAAGAAAAATAAAGAAAGGAAAAAATCCCCCTAGACTGTGTCCTTTTGCATTATTTTCATTGTTCAATTCTATTTATTGTGTTGCAGTTTTATTTTGTATTGAAATAGGCTTAACCTTAGATTGAAGTACTGATTATGTGTATACCAGCTGAAGCAGCCCTCGCCACCTTGTCAGCACATGCCTTCCGTCTTGCCGAAACCATTGCTACGTCGCTGAATTTTTGCTGCCAGTTTCATGCCCCTGGTATATCTATGCCTGACAATGAGTGCTTGAAGTTGTCTGTAACAGTGTAGTAGAGAGAACTGCCAGGTAAAGTCTGGATCCGTTGGGGTGTTATTTTTCAGTCAATTTTGCTAAATGGTAAGATTTTAAAGAGCTGTTCAGAAGAAATGTAAGCGTAGGCAAATATCAGCTCCCCTGGCTCAGGTGTTCATTTTTGTCTGCTCAGCTAGTCTTCTGACGGCTCTCTAGACGCTGTCTGTATATTGTCGGTAGGAGTACTGAAAGGACTGGTTAGATCAGTAAAACTATGTTAACTCAATCTATATTTGACTGGGATTTTTGCAGACTTTTAAAACTTTTACAATGTTACGCCACCTATTATATCCAGTCACTTACTAGATTTTATTCTAATTGATAAAAGAGACAGTAAAGTTCTCAGGAACAGGTTTTAGCATGCTTGCTTTGCTTGCTGGGACTCTCCATAAGCTAGTGATGGAGAGAAACATAACTATTCCTCATTAAGCTGATAGGGAAGGAATCAACACCGTTAAGCCTCAGACAATATTAGTAGATAAGTAAGTAGGACCATGTTTAACTTGAAGGGAAGAGGGGAGGTATGAAGATGTATATGTTTTTGAATCCCTTGACTTTCTTTTTCACTTCTCCGGTGGCTTCATTTTCCAGGTGATGCTGCCTGCTTCAGAGAGAGACTACCCAATTCCCACATAGAATTGCAAATGAATAAGCAAAAGTCGTATTCATCTGCCATTGTTTGGCTTTTGTAAAAGTTATTGCATATCTAGGCTTAATAAAAAAAAAGCATAATGCATTTCAAAATATTTTTCTTTTTTCACAAAATTAGGCAATCAAAGCAATTTCTGATAATTTTCCAGTTTTACAGTGTGTTAGCAAGAGCTGTATTTGAGCTTAATGTCAGAAGTCTAGTTGAAGGAAAACTGAAATGGTAAGTAACAAAAGAAACTACTCCAAAATCAGATGAAAAGGGTGTGTCAAAAGGGCATGAATTTGCTATATTTCAGTCTTAGCATTTTGAAAAGCATATTGAATTTTACAAAAGTTTTGCTCATCCATTTTTAATGAGCACAAATAATCATAATGATTCTTGATCACAGTGGAAGGTTATGGCAACACTGTGTTTTACTTCAACAAGTATACTGGCCTTAACAAAAAAAAAAAAAAAAAAAAAAAAAAAAGTTGGATGCGAAAAATGCCCTGAAACGTTATAAAAGGAATGAGCATGGGCTGTAAAGAGGAAGACTCAGTCTTGCCCAGTGAAAACTATGGACTGAGAATGTAACCTTCCCACCCCCAGTTCAGCTTTGCCATTCTTTTAGAAAGCCCAGAGGGAAAAGACATCTATTTTCAGAATGGAAAATATTTGCATTGTAAAGATTGCAGCAGTTTTGTTAAAGCGTTAGAATCTCTCTCTCTTTCTCTCTCTCACTCTTCTTTTAATCTTCTTATTCTCTTTATACTATTAATTTTGTATTTTCATGCAGTTGTAATTTGGGGGAGAGTTATTTTAAAACCTGTGTCTTAAAGGTTTAGGGTATTTTTTCTTTTATGTTTGCAGGGATGCTCCTTTACTGTCAAAGAGGAGGTATGATTAGAGTTTCTTTTTACTTAATTACCAGTGGGGAAAGCAGCATCTGAAAAATCAGAATAGTATTTTTTTCCTATGTGATCATCTGTTCCCGCTGTTTATGCTTCACCTGGATGCCTAATCCTTTTAGCAGTGCTGAAGATTATGAAGCTACAGACAAGAGATTATGGCTCCAGGTGAGGGATAAGCAGTTGATCAAATGAATGAAGGAGAGAAAGAGATTGTTTCAATGCAAATATCCCCTTCTAATTAGGGCTAGGGAGAAGAACTGAGAATAAATATGATTAGGATACTCTCTGTCTCTCTCAGTAAGATTTTTATTCTTTTTGCCCCCCAAGGAGGATGCCTTAAAGTTTTCGCAAGGAATTAAAGCCACTTTTAATATACAATTTTTTGAGAGATTAGTATACCTGTACAGTTAGTACCACAGTCTTGTGCCAGGTTTGTGGGTGTTTTTTATATATATATATATATGTTTGGTTTTGCCTTGCTTTGTATCATAATTTCATGAGGTCAAGAGCTAAGGAGCGGGAGGAAGGATCTGTCAAGGTTGTATGGTTTATGTTTTCTGTGGCTTTTCTTGCAGAAATTAGACATCACCAATTCATTTTGCAGTTAGCATCACATATATTTTAGTGGTTTTTATCCTGGTAAACACTACCTGAGGTAACAATGCAGAAAAATCCTTTCTCACTGCAGCATCACCCTTCTCAATCATGAAGATATTGGAGCCCACAGTTACAGCCAGTGCAGTCAAGTCCTGAGTATGTTTAACACTTTATTCTTAATGTGTTCTGTGCTCTGACTTCTCAAAAACAAAAAAAAGTTTTCATGTCTTGTGTAAAACAAAGAGCCAACTAAGACACTAATTGGCAAAAATAATACTAGAGCTACTCTATCCTATCCACTGAGAGCAGCATATCAGAACTGAGGCGCTTTTCTACTGGTCTTTCCTGGGACCTCTGGGTGCGACTGCAATTCAAATATTTGCATTTTTCTTCAAGCATCTAGTCACCTGTCTTCCCTTCCTTTTCATTTTGCAGAAAGTTGTGACCACAGTTGGAAATTACGGGATTTTTCTAAAGTTAATCCAATTTGCAAATAGAAGCAAACTAGAAAATGCATGCTTAGTTTTATCTTAGCATGAGTTGGTGTTTGGTCTTTTACAAAGCAGTCACACACTGGTTTACACCTATATGGCAGGTTTTGGTTTTCCACTTCCCAGAAGACTGCAACAGAAATGAGGAAAGTACTTGTATTTACACTGATGCAAATACCAAACAGAGGGTGACATGGCTTGTCCAGTTCCTACTGTTTAACTGGTACAGCCAAGAAGAAAATTGACTTATCCTGTTCTGACCACATGCCTTAATCCCTGGCCCTTGCTTGCTGCTTTCACTGATACCACAAGACCATATCTCTGTGCTTTTCATTTTTCTTGAAAAGAAAAAAAAAAACCAAAACACCAACAAACAATGGCTCAAAGACAGTAGGTGGGGTTGGTAAATAGAGAAAAGAGCGATTTATTGTGAGCTATGCTGTAGACTCAGGAAACCTCATAACTTTTTTCCCAATGTGTATATGCAAGACTCAATTAAACGCAGGTAATTAAAAGCTCTTTCACAAAACTGACAAAGTTTGCTACCTGTGGAGACATTCATTCTGAAAAAGAATTACCATTTCCCAAACATTCTTGGGATTAAAACAGAGACTTGCTAAGCATTTTCATAATACGTTTTATGAAGGGTACACTGTTGATTTACTCATGACAGGCGTGCTATTTTACAATCCTGTTCTCCTGTTCAGGCTAACAATAAAATTCTGTCATGTTCCACAGAAAAGAACAGAGCAAAGAAATGCAAAAGATTGTTTGCCTTTGTGGGTGATTTAAGGTTTTGCCACCTAGCTGAGCTGTTTGTAGAAGTGTAAAATGTGAATTACACATACACTATACACTACACGTTAGAGAAAATAATAATTTGCAATTTAATTAGGTGGTCTGTACATGCTAATATATTCATCCTTGGGGGGGGGGGGGGGGGGAAGTGGATGCTAACACTCGAGTCAATATTTCAATCTGAGAGTTGCTCTGTTAATAATCAAACTCATTAACAAAGGTATCTGCAGTATATATCTAATTAATTGACTGTTACACAATGCTAGTCTTTTCCAGCTTTTGAAGTCAGCCAGTATTTATAGCAAAAAAGTGCTTCTAGGGACTTTTAAGTTGTAATTAATAATTATTATGTCTCATTTAAAAGGCTTGTCCCATCAATATGTTGCTTCAGTTTATTGCTTGGGAGTCTTGCAATAATTAAAAGTAAAATGGTGGAAAGTAAATTAAATTCTACATCACAGATATTAGTGAGGAACAGATACATCTTGTACTATTAACAACAAAGAAGTCAAGTCTTTCTTTAAAAATAAGAGCTGTGCTTCTAGTGAGATATGTGAAAGACTTAAAACACGGTTTAAAATCAAAATTGCATCCATCAAATTGAATTATGAAAGATGGTAGGTTGCAAGAATAACTTGTAGGTTTTAGATGACACTGGTACATAAGCAGCCGCTCTCAAGCTGCTCTACAGGGGGGAAGGCAAAAGAGCAAAGCAAAGAAGTGACCTTTCCAAGGTCATGGCTGATGGCAATGCTGCAAATAAAGTACTGAAATCAGGCCCTTTTTTGACTAAAAAGGCAACTGTGCTTCGATCTCTCTTGTTCGCTGACGCTGACTCCTAGTTCCTCTCTGTCCCTGCCATGTTAAGCGCATGGCAGCCCAGCCGTTTCTCATCACTTTGAGTGGTGTGGTAGATTTTGGAAGAACACCTTTAGTAAGATAACTTCAGTACAATCGGTGAAGCTGCACTAATCTTTTTCATTTCCACCATCTGAGATGTGGCCTCTAAAGTTGTGCATTGGAAGCAGGAGATTTTTTTTTGCCTCTTTAATGAACAGTGGCCGCCAGGCCTCACTCTGCTCGGCTGCACCTTGGCCTGGAGGTGGGCTCTCCTTTCTTAACTGGTTTTATATGAAAAAAAAAAAAACCAACCAACCAAACAAAAAAAACCCTCCAGTTAGATTAATCTCAGGTACCTTTATGCTGTTGCTGTTGGGAGAAAACTGTCATGTTTCAGAAGGTGGAAAAGGCTTCGCCGTGCCTGTGTGGTAGTTTCTGCTGGTGGGATGGTGTTTCCTCAGTGATACCAAATGGTCTGGCTGCTAACATCATGGTTCACTTTCATTCCTCTAAGCCTTATGCTATGTGAGTCCTGATAATCCGAGACGTTAACTTTTCTCCGCAAGCTTCCTAATGGTAATTCCGTTTGCTGTACCACTTAAACTGTCAGTCCCCCAGGCAGAGACAAGAAGAGAGCCAACGGCAAAGCTCTCGGAGTTTTCAAGGTTTGCCTCACACTGGCCTTTTGGAGGCTGGAGTACCTGCTCATCACAGGTGGTTTGAGCTGCCAACAAAGCCATTTCTTCCCCCCAGTATTTTGTGCCTTTCACATATTTAAATGTTTTTCAATATTTATTTTTTCTAACCTCGGGGAAGTACTAGTGAGGCTTCAGAGACCTTTGACATGGAGCCTGAGAACCCAGCATCCACATTCACTGCTTTTTCTAGTATTTTGCCCACTTTCGAGCATGATGTGGAGTCCTCCATCTTCTGGCAAACAGTTGATTCTAGGATCATTTATTAATAATCCCCTTATGTACTACTTTTCACTCTGTCCCCTGGGTTTCTACTTGAGCATGGGTAGCTTGCGTAAGACAGCAGAGAAAGTTATTGCCCTCAGCTGCAGAGTATAAGTAACTTCAGTGTAAATCAGCAACTACTTCCGTTTACACTGCAGGGTTGCACTGTAAACTGTGGTGGTTTGAAATCTGCTGGGTGATCAGCTAAACATCTTTGCTGCAGTGGCAGGGCAAAAATTCAGCTTCATGACCTGTCCAAAACTAAAGCATCCTGCATGTATTTGAACCCACTTGCATTACTGTTATTTTCTTTACTGAATGAATCTCCGTTACTTTTCTCTCCTTAGTGCCACATTCATTACAGAATTGCTGTGGTTATTTGAGAAGCAACATCTGGAATTTTTAGAAATTCTTCTGGAATGGTGGGACACAGGCAGAATATGGCATGAGTTTTCTGTCCAGCAACATTTAGTATCTGGAGGAAGCAGATTAATGTTACTTGCTGTTGCTGGCTGTCGTGCTGTATACATCTGGCACCTTAGAGCAATTGCTTTAGATTAGAGATGGCATTGAGCATGCAAAGGAAAAATGGTACTTTGTCGTATAGTAAAAGAGCACCTCACAATGGCCCTTTGAACCAATTCATTTGTTCTAGTCACTGGCTGCAGGTAGTACAGCTTTATCTGGGACATGCAGGCATTAAAAGGAAAAAGAAAGAAAAAAAAAAAAGCCTACTTATGCTCAAGGTTGTGCAGGTTTGGTCTGTGGGCCACTTTTTCAATATCCGAATGATACTGCAAACATTTGTTTATCCATGCAGTTACTGTTCACCTGCGTGCTCACGCTAGTCACCAGAAACCATGGCCACTCTCTGTATAACCCAAACATGGAACTGCACGGTTGTTTGATTCTTCTGCAATGTGCTTTATTTTTGTTTTGTTTCTCCAATGGCCTACTGCACACCGAGTAGCTTAGGCTTCCATTATCTGTAAATAACAGCACTTATTTATATAAATGAAATCATTGGATTTGCCTTATTGGCAGCGTAGTGGGTAGGAATCTAATGTAATGGCCTGGTTTGCTGGAGCATTCACATTTTAGCATCATGGGGCCTGTATCAGCCATTACTAGTTAATACTATCAGTGTTTATTCTGGATCCTAAAATATCAGGTTTACATAGGAAATATAAGACAAAGCCAACAAGATCATTTGAATGTTCTGATTTTTTTTTTTTTTCAGAAGAAACAAACTGATAGCTGAATTTTGCACCTTGAAACTTGTAGTTAACTACCAAATACCCTCAGCTGTTTGTTTGAACTACTGGCAAAAAAAAAGTCACAATGGATTGTTAAAGGGTAAGTAGAATGATTTGTTCCTACAGAATACACAAAATTTACCTTTGTGCATCGAATTTTCCTTCTTAGATAAATAACATAGGTCACCACCATAATTATCCATTTCCCCCCTATGTATATATGAGTATTTTTACAGTAGACAGGAAACATTTGTTCATTGAATAAATTACATATGGAGATTTAGACTTTTATTTCTGTTCTGTATTACTGAAACAACTCAGGCTTAGGAGTTTTCTTAGTGCACTTTACCTTTTGTCTGTGAAAAACTAATAATGAAATGGAACACTTTGCGTGAGCCATGGATGTCATTCATTTTTCAGAAAAAAATTACCACATTTTTAGTTGTTCTTCTGTTTGTGCTGTATCTTCCTGAACGTGTCTCCATGCATCTGTAACGTCTCCCTTGCTCCCTGTTTGCTACAGGCGTGTGCAGTTATCCAGTCCTTTGCTGCTACGCTTACAATAGGTAACGGGCAGTAGGTGGGTATTCTCCAGACACATAGGGGGAAAAAATATAATATAAAGAAATGATAGATAATGTGTTTCTTCAGGAATTTTTCCATTATAAATACATGTATTTTAAAAAGCTTTCTTAGTAACAAGTTTACTTCTGAAATATACATATTGCACTGATGCAGTATGACTGTATTTAGGGCTGTGTTTCACTAACCATTCTCACTTCAGTTGTTCACCGCTTCCTCAGCCAAATCCCTTTTGGTTTGCTGTGTTCCATGATTGGCTTCAGATCAGAAATGATATTTTTGAGAGCAAAGAAAATTTTGAAACTTTGGATTTCTCCATATGTTTTTGAATCAGAAGAGCTGTCAATATGCTGTTTAAGGGATGATTTGCTATTTGATTTTTAGGTCTTAAGAAAAAGCAAGACAGAGATAATTCCAGTACAGGTTGTAGGTTTAAGTTCTGAACATGTTTGAATTTTACTTGTTTTTCTTTGTTAATGCAAATCTGCTGCCATTTTTCATATTATGAGATGGATCTGCAAATGGGCTAGAGAGTTATTTCTCTTACCAGATTTTTAGACCTTTAGTCTCATCTAGACCTCTACCTTCAACTGAGATCAATCATACTCTGAATAAGCCTGTTTTTGTGCTGACTATAATAAAAGTCTAGTTGACTAGCTCTCACCTATCCATCTACATTATAGATGTCTGTTGACAGTCAGATAACTTTTAACCCAACTTCAGGGAAAAGTGTTTAAACTTCCTTTGCCTTGCTTTGTCAGGGTGCATAAAAGGGTATCTTTGAATTTTAATTCACATTTAGAAAACACTTCAGGGAACACTAATGTTGTGTATATATACATGCATTGTATATATATCTATATGTGTATATGCATATATAATAGAAGTGGGGGTCCACATTGTTTTTTAAGGAAAAAATTGATTCAGGAATATTTTTGGGGGTTACTTTAAAAATGTGCATTTGTTTCACAGTAACCATATTTAGAGTCAACAATGCATATTCTAGAGTTGTAGTTGACCTCAGCCTCCAATACATTGGTCAGTAGCTCTGCCTTTTGAGTTCAGATCGGTTCACAAGTTTGACTAAGAGAAATGGGCCTCAATTTTCAGAAATCAGCTGTGAAAGAATCAGGAAATGAAACGTGTGCCTGATTTTACCTTTGTTTCGGTATTTTGCTGTTGTGTAGGCAGAGGGAAGAAGCTCCTCATAATAACCTAGAAGTAGCAGAGAGAATCAAGTACTT
Source organism: Falco biarmicus (assembly GCF_023638135.1). Lineage (NCBI taxonomy): Eukaryota > Metazoa > Chordata > Aves > Falconiformes > Falconidae > Falco > Falco biarmicus. The sequence goes on along the minus strand of NC_079289.1, from coordinate 110,758,791 downwards.
TCAATAGTATTAAGTCCCTGGGTACTAATCTTTTAAGCACCCTCGAGCAGATTGGGAACTTGATCTAACCTTTGCTGTCAGTACCTATCAGCCAGCCTTGCACTCTGGAAATGGATGAGCTGAGCAGGGACAGCGCTGCAAACTTATTGTTTATGTTAGTATTGGACAATCTGTTTATACGTTGGTTTAGGGTTTGTGAAGTCTGTAGTCTTTGCTTTTAGAAGGGAAAAACATAGAAACAGGAAAAAAAATTTTCACTGCTTCCAAAATATTCCTAAAGCTTATTATTTCAAACCAAGCTATGGAGTTTTTTAATGACTTGGAGTTATCACCACTAGAGGAAATCTGTATCTCTGTTGTTACCCTCCCCAACATTTAAAGATCTCTTGCTTCATGGTTCAATAAATGGTTTTGTATCCTACCTAAACTGCTCTAAAAGTTAGAAGGCACAAAGGCTGAGATGCAACAATGAGAGTTTGGAAATTCTCCTCAAGCTTTTCTGCGCACCCAAAACAAGTGCTTTTAACCTTTTTGTGATAGAAGAGATTGCTGCCGTTTTACATACCTCAGGGCATGTGTTACAGGTTATTGGTAGTTATGTTATGAAGTTATGCAGGGAGAAAATTAGAAAGGAGAAAGCCCAGCTAGAGCTCAGATTGGCCACTGCTGTAAAAGATAACATTTATTTTTTTTTTTTTTACAAATACATTAGAAACAAAAGGAGGGCCAAGGAGAATCTGCATCCTTTATTGGATTCAGCAAGGAATGTTGCCACAAAGGATGAGGAAAAGGCTGAGGTACTTAATGTCTTCTTTGTATCATTCTTTAATAGCAAGACCAGTTACCCTCAGGATACTCAGCCTCCTGAGCTGGAAGTCTGGGATGAGGAGCAAAATGTCCTCACAGTCCAGGAGGAAATGGTCAGTGACCTGCTTCTGCACTTGGACACACACAAGTCTACGGGGCCAGATGGGATCCACATGAGGGTACTGAGGGAGCTGGTGAAGGAGCTCGCCAAGCCACTCCCCATCATTTATCAACAGTCCTGGCTAACTGGGGAGGTCCCAGCAGGCTGGAGGTTAGCCAGTTGGGATGCCCATCTACAAGAAGGGCAGGAAGGAGGATCCAGGGAACTACAGGCCTGTCAGCCTGACCTCAGTGCCAGGGAAAGTTATGGAGCAGATCATCCTGAAGCATGTGCAGAACAGCCAGGGGATCAGACCCAGCCAGCATGGGCTTATGAAAGGCAGGTCCTGCTTGATGAACCTGATCTCCTTCTATGACAAGATGACCTGCCTAGTGAGCAAGGGAAAGGGTGTGGATGCTGTCTGCCTGTGCCTTTGACACAGCCTCCCACAGCATTCTCCCAAAGAAACTGGCTGCTCATGGCTTGGACAGGTGCACTCTATGTTGGGTTAAAAGCTGGCTGGATGGCCGAGCCCAAAGAGCGGTGGTGAATGGAGTTACATCCAGCTGGTGGCCGGTCACAAGTGGTGTCCCCAGGGCTCAGAGCTGCGGCCAGTTCTGTTTAATATCTCTATTGATGATCTGGACAAGGGGATTGAGTGCACCCTCAGTTTGCAGATGACACCAATTTTGGCGGTGGAGTGTTGATCTGCTGGAGGGCAGGAGGCTCTGCAGGGGGATCTGGACAGGCTGGACCGATGGGCCAAGGCCAATTGGATGAGGTTGAACAAGGCTCAGTGCCGAGTCCTGCCCTTGGGTCACAACCACCCCACCAGCGCTGCAGGCTGGGGCAGAGCAGCTGGGAAGGTGCCTGGTGGGAAAGGGCCTGGGGTGCTGGCTGGTGGCCAGCTGAACACGAGCCAGCAGTGTGCCCAGTGGCCAAGAATCCTGACTTGTATCAGAAACAGCGTGACCAGCAGGACAAGAGAAGTGATCATCCCCCTGTACTCAGCACTGGTGAGGCTGCACCTTGAACACTGAGTTCAGTTTGGGCCACTCACTACAGCAAAGACACTTGAAGTGCTGGAGCGTGTTCAGAGACGGGCAATGGAGCTGGGGAAGGGTCTGGAGCACAAGGCTGATGAGGAGCAGCTGAGGGAACGGGGAGTTTAGTCTGGAGAAAAGGAGGCTGGGAGGGACCTTATCGCTCTCTGCAGCTGCCTGACAGGGGCTGTAGGCGGGGGGGTCAGTCTCTTCTCCCAGGTAACAAGGGACAGAACAAGAGGAAATGGCTTCAAGTTATGGCAGGGGAAGTTTAGATTGGACATTAGGAAAAAAATGTCTTCGCTAGAAGGGTGGTGAAACATTGGAAGAGGCTGCCCAGGGAGGTGGTGGAATCACCATCCCTGGAACGTGTTCAAAAAATAAGTAGATGTGGTGCTTAGGGACATGGTTTAGTGGTGGACCTGGCAGTCCTGGGTTAATTGTTGGACTTGATGATTTTAAAGGTCTTTTCCAACCTAAATGATTCTGTGATTCTCTGTAGCTCCTCCAGCCCTTATCATACTTTGAGACATAAACTATAAAACACAAAATCATGTGAAATGGATCACAAGTACAAGAGTGCAGTGCACAGAATAACTGTCTTGGTACTGAAGGGCCTGTGAATCCATACCTATGGGGCTTTTTTAGAGGACTATTCAAGGTAGCTAGAGATGTTTTTTTTTTCTATGAGTGTAGTCAAGATTGCTGTCTTTATAAAAAAAATATGTAGTTGTCTAGGCTTGAAATGTGGCTGGAAATAAAAGGAGGAAGTAATACTGAGGGGTAGATGTGATACACACCCACTGCATTACGATGTGAAGGTTAGAGTTTTAAATGATCCTCTGCCTGAGGAATGCAGACCCTCACCTGTTCTTTCCCATGAAAGTGTCCTAGTTGGGAAGCTGGAGGCTACATTGGCCAGTCTTCAGAAAAAGTGAAGAATTGTCTCCACAGTCCCGTGATAAGGGCATTCCCCAGGCAAAGGGAGGACTGAAGATTGATCCATGCTTCCCAAATCAAGTGCAAAACCCAGTGCAATCCTAATTACTGCACTGCTATGATACATTTATCGTTACTCTTCCCCATCCACTGTCTCCACTTAGTGTTTCACAAGACAAGAAGCAAGCTGAGGATGCCAGCCCTGTCGCTGCAGTCCTGGTCTAGAGAGGGACGAAGGCATGACAATGCTTATTTATTTTGTCCATAAATGCAATGCACTGCTCCTAAGTTGTTAGAAAAATAGTGGCACAAGTTCCACTTCTATTTCTAGCTATTTTTAAGAGGAAAAGTGTAAGCTGCTTGCGTGTGCTAAAAAGGTTCCCAAGTCCTGCACGACTGTGGATCCTGACTTCCTAAAAGCAACTAACACAGTTCACACAGAGACAGCTGAGAAAGATAAGATTTCGGGCGTTTCTCACTTCCACATTTCCTCCAAGCTAGTTTAGATGATTTTTGAATTATACAGAAACAGAGTACTTAAAATAAGGATTCTGTAAATTTTGTGGAGGGATGTGTGTGTCAAAAAGCCAACCATCACATGTTTTAGTCCTGTCCAGATTTGGACTGCAGTGACAATGCTGGCATTCTCAGCTTGCTTTTTGTCTTGTGAATTATTTTAGTAGAGCCAGTGGATAAGAATGAGTAATTATGGAGGTATCATAGCAGCACCATAATTAGGATTGCATTGAGCTTTGCAGTTAAATTTTATGCCTAATGCTCCCCTGCTGTCCCCCATCAGTGCACCACATTTGAAGTACAGCTACAATTAAACCATCATAAAACAGAGTACACAACTAGACAAAATGATTAAAAGGAACCTGAATCCATGCGTTGTTAGAGAGAAATGACTTTCTTATGACATTGGTTGTTCTTGCTATAGGTTGTAGAATTCCAAGCACTTCAATTTGGTAATTTCTCCCTCTGCCCCTCTATTAATATTATAGTATGTATCACCTTGGGCCCTATTATTTGTCCAATTGAAACGTAGTCTCAGCCAATATGACACAAAAGAACTATAAATAATCTTGGCTCTCTTTATGCTTGAACAGTTCAACATGCCTGAGATGCCTAGGCACAGATTGTGAACACAGCTATATAATAATCAATGGGATATAAAACAGTTCTCTTTTTGAAATATACATTGGGTTTTGTTTTCTTTAGCTTGGATATTCACATCAGTGCTGTTTTCCAGGAAGCAGGCAGAACATGAATGAAAAAGTCTCACTGTGCTGTTGAAGCCCAGAACACCTGCAAAAATCTGCTGGAGTTTGCAATAACCCCAGGGTATTTTTGGCTTGTTATTTTTTATATAGCGTTTGTTCATTTATTTTTTTTTTTCCTACGGTATTCTGAATAAGGCATGTAGTAGATTCCAACTGCTAGAATACAGAGAAGAGGTCATATATGGCTTAAGTTTGGGGGGTTAAAAAGCTAAACACTTGCATACTTATTGAATCAAACATAACTAATGATTCAGTTTTCTGGGTTAGGTTTTCAAATCTGCTCACCTCACATCTACATTCCAAAACAAAGTGTGTAGAGTTGCAGACATACCCCGGAGCAATAATTATTACGCAGCTTTGTGCGGGTCAGGATCTATAATCCAGTTAAATGTTTGAGAGCTTCCTGGGAGGGAGGTAGAAGTTCTCTGTTGTCTTTTTCAAAGCCTTTAGGACTTTGCAGGAAGAGGAGGAAGGGAGGAGTGTGGCAGCTGAGGTCGGGGAGTACAAGAGGTGACTGGGGAGGCACCTTCAGTCAAGTGGAGGTGAGAAAGCAGCATGCGTGTGCAGAGAAGGCAGGCTGCATGTTGATGGTCTGGGAACCGGCAGCACGTGGTTGTGCGCAGCCCTCAGCCCTCCTGCACTGATGAAGGCTTGGAAGCAGCATGGGCATGAGGGAACCAGCCCAGACCTTGCACTGTTCAGTGGGAAATCTGGGCCTAAGATGACTCTGTGTCCTAGAGAGCCTGTACTAGCGTTGCTTTTCTGTGACTTGGGGAGATAAACCATGCAGTAATCACAGTGTTTGGGTCCAGTTCTCATGGGCAGAGTTGGTGCAGAAGAGTCTCAGTTCATAGATGTGTGTAGATATGTATATTTTTATAGATATATAAATACTTATAATTGGACGTTATCACCTTGTCTGAAGGCAGCGACATTTGGCATCTCTTTGACTTACCCTTTTCCAGACAGGTTGCCTTGCTGCTGGGATCTCATTCTGCAAAGTGCATAGCATTGAAAGATAGGTTATAGCCAAATGCCTCCATGTAGCAGTAACAGAGAGCCTGTGTTTTATAGGAATTTGTATGAGACTGACATTTGGGGGTCTACTACAAATTAATGCAGCATTCTGATGTAATACTAAGCAGGGTTCCTAGCAGCAAGTTTCCATTTTGTTTACTAGATGTTCTGCTTATAAAACCATTCACAGATCCCTACCAGATAAACTATTCAAACTTTGTGAAGTTCTTATTTATAAAGATCTTACTGACTTCAGGAGGAAGATAGGTTACTGTCATTTTTGCAGGCACGTGTCCTGTTCGAGAAAATATTTTATTGCTTGAAATACTGTTGCTTTTATTTTCCCTAGAGCCTGCAATGCAGTTCAGAAAGAGAGAGGAATGTATTTTATTCCAGGAACTTTTGTAATAAATGAAATGTTATTTATTTTATTTTTGCTACACTTTGCACTACAAAAGCAAGAATATCTTTTAATAACTCATTAAGCTGACAGTCATTGCAGTAGATTAATTCAAAAACATTGGTGAAAACAGTGTAAACTGCAGAGGCCAAAATGTGTGTAATCATAAAAGTTTACCAAAGTATGCCATCTAGAGGTCTCTGGCAGAGCAGAAATAACACTTCAAAGTCTTCAGAGAAACATCACATTCGTATCTCTGCAAGTATTTTGTCTGTACACAACCTTAGTTAGATCTTTCTGCATGAAACTATGGGCAGGTGTGTATGATTTGACGGGTGACAGGGAATAAGCTGAGGTTAGTTTCATAATTTTTCTGAGCTGAAAAAACGATTTCAAATGGACTTGCAGTTTACAGGCTAGAATTTTTACCTTGTGTGTGTATAGCAAGACTTTAAGTCACTCCATCTTTTTGATGTAGAACATAAAAAAGACTTTTCAAATGGTGCTGCATAATAAGTATGTGCATCATCTTTACAGTAAAGAAAAACAAGTGAATCAAAGCCATAGGTAAATGTCCTTTTGTGAATATAGATAATTGAAACTATCTAAAATACGAGGAATGAGCGCACAGTAATGATTTTTCTTCCTAGGGCCTACCTGTATCTTAACAGGTAGTTAAACAAAGCTTTATAATTTTGAAAACAAAGACATTTCTACTTAAAAAGAAAATAAGTAAAATAGAGTAGCAGTGATGGTGCTAATGAGGTTCATTCTGTAGAAAGGAATTCCGTTAACAATCCTACAAGGTAATAAAAACATCACATCAAATTCCACCCCTCCTCCTCAAAAAAAAAAAAAAAAAAAAAAAAAAAGGTAAAAAAGATCTCTGATCCTTAGTTTGCTTGTTCATCACTTAGACATGGGGTTCTTGTCAGGACTGCAATGGTGCAATGGGCATTTAACTTTTGTGGCAGGACTGTAGTCACATCACTTTAAAACCTGGCAGAATGGGCTTTAGAATGCATTTTGCATGACTGAATACAGGAGGAGTGCCAAGTAAACATTAAAATTTTAATTTTAGTTGAGTAATGCTTGTGATCTGGGGCTTTTTTAGTACAAAGATGATCCTGAACCTTTGGGTACGATGAGGAAAAATATTATAGTATGTATCCCACCCTGTTGTCCGTAAATATCTGCTGAGATACCTTTTAGATCCCAGTTATCTCAGTTTCCTAGGGAAAACTTTATACCCTATAGCTCCTGTTGGTGCATCTCTGAGGGCAATAGAAGGAGAATGGGCAGTGGAAGCAAGTGGCCTCTGGTCTTGTTCTGCATGGACCGAGGATTTAAACTGGCGCAGAAGTAAGGGGGTCTAAACTTCTTTCGTATGTTTAAAAGACAGGAAGGTACAAGTTTGGTCCTTTTACATCTTTATTTTCAAAGTAGAATGGAAGTGAGAAGTTTCAGGAGGAGCCTCCCCATCTGAACACAGAGAGGTTGTGCAGGGACTTAGAGAGATCTGTCTCAGGCAACTCAGAGCTTTGATTCAAGTTCTACACTTGACTAATTGTGAACTGCTTTTACCTTTTCTTGAAGAAAAAACTGGAGGAAAGATTGCTAGTAAAAGGATTTTCTCCTTTTCCTCTTTCCCACTTCAACTGCTCTATACAATAAATGATGTAGTTGAGTACATCTGTTGTTGAGAAAGGACTAAATATTACATTCTGATAATAAATGTGGAGTCAAGTCTGTGAAGGAGAACCTAGGTGAGAGAGAGGAAGATTTCTTAGTGTGGCTTGAGGGAGGAGAGAATAAAAAGCCTTTCGCACTTTCCGGAGAATCAGAAATAGGCAGCAGGAAAGAAATTGTGGCAGTTGTTTAAGTCTAGATTTCCCTCAGGAGAAATATCAGTCTGAGAGACACTAAGGAATAGAGCTGAGAGAAGCTGGGGTCTCCAACAGGCTCTGTGGCTTTCTAGAGCGTGGAAGTTGGATCTGGTCCTTCCTAACCGCAGAAAAAAAGCTGGTCTGCCTTACTTGTATTGTAATGAAGCATAAGATTAGATGAGACTACATGTGTGTATAGGCTTGCTTTTTTATGAACGATTCTCTAATACCTTGCTTCATTTATTACTTCAGCAGACTAGTATTATAAAAGCTGCTGGTCACAGATTCCCAAAAGCAGCTGTCACAGAGGTAATTTCGGAGGGGCAGGGAGCGATGTTCAGCCTCCAGTGGAATTGCACTTCTGGATGGGCACTTAAAGAGCCTGGGAAGAAGCAGAGCTGCAATCAGCTCAGCAACCTAGATAGCAATATTAACAAGTAATTAAAACTTGATTCCCTCCTCCATCTTCCCCTGCACTATTCCTCTCCTGCCTTTAAAAATAACCTAAAAAATCAGTTATGAATATTAACCTTTCTGTTGCTACAGAGAAATGCAACGTGCGGTGGTGGATTAATAATTAAAATCAGGAAACTAAGAGCACAAGCACTCGAGGGAGTCAGCAGCAATAATGTTATTGAAACAGCCAATTTAAGAGTCAGAATTTCTCAAATAATTTAAATGTTAACGTTTAAGATGACCTATAAATATCAAACAACATATAAATCATCAGCAACTAAACCAACTTTTTGCATAATTGAAGGTTTATAATCAGCCTGTTTCTCTGTCTTCCTGTGTTTGGAGAAACAGCAAAGCCTCAATAAGCTCAGACAGCTTCTTAAAGGTGGAGTACACAAACAAAATGAGATTTGAACACTTCAGGTAATACATACATTGGAGTCAGTGGAGACGAGGAGAGGCAAAGAAGATAAGTGATTAGATGCTGCCGTCTGTGCAGCCACAGTTAGATTTTTAGCTGTAATCAGGCCTGCCCTAGTATAAAGGTAGTCTAAGTGTCTCTGTGTTGTGTTATAGGCACTGGTAGACTTGAACGAAAGCCATTTAGGTTGTGTAAGTACTTCTGGGAATTTCTAGCCTTATTCTAAAACTGTGGATTGCTTATTTTTTTTAACCCAGATAATTTTTTTGTTCCTTTTTTTTTTTTTTTTTTTTTTGTTTTGCTCTCATTTTCCTTCTGCCTCTTAACTGTTGAGGAGACCATCTTAGTCTGATCCCTGCTGGCATTCCCCCATAACGAATTGTTCTCCAAGCCTCTTCCTGCTTTGCCTTTGGACCAGGCACCTGAGGCCCTTTAGACCTTGGGAAAATCTCCTGTGGGATGTGAGTATTACACAGTGGTTTCTCAGCAAAGCCAATTAGTCCACACGGAAAGGTGGTTTTAATCTTACTGCATGCTCCTGGCCTGTACAAAGTAAATGTGGAAGTCTGAGCCAGGCTTTTCCTCTCTTCTAGCTCTGAAGTTGCACCCATGATATTTCCTGGTGACAGCTCGTAGAGCTGCTGTTTGTTTTCTTTTTCTTTTTTTTTTTCTTTTTTTTTTTGTTTGTTTTGATCACAATATAGAGGTCATTAGCAAAACAATATTTTTTTAATCTCTTCAGTTTTCCAGCTGATCTCTTTGAATACCTATTTGCACTGAAGGGCCACTAGATGTGCTTCAGAGGAAGCCTGCCAAAATTTCAGAACCCTGCTGCTTCTCGATGAGGGCAGACCATCCTCTCAGATACTGATCTCAATAATAAAAAGTTGCTATTATTAACAGTGACTAATGATGGGAAAGGCATTAAATCTCAGTGATCTAAAACTAAAAAGATGAGGAGTAAAAAGCTTTTATGCAGTGAATTTTATTCCACATACGTTAAACAAGGAATTCTTGTATCTTCTCCTGCAGTATCTGCTTCTGGATACACACAGAAACAAGAAAGCAGGGGAGCTAGTGTTTCGCAATGAAACTCTGAAGCGTTTATGAGTGTTAAAGAATGTAGTAATCTTTGCCTTCAAACAAGTGCATAAAATTGCTTGTTTGTTGGTTGAAAGGTATCTCCTCTGCCTTTTCCCCTGTCCAAATGGCCTTGCTCTTGTCGTATTTATTAAAAGTAACTGTCCATTTTCTTACCTGAGGTAAGTCCTTATTGTTAAACAAATGAGGGGCAGCAGTGTGCAGTGTTTTGTCTGGAGCTTTTCTAATTGGGACTCTGGCTGTATGCTAGAGATCCTTTTGATTTTCAGCACTCCAGGAAGCACGCTTGATTTAAATCATAACCTTGGAATTAAAATGTGTATGTGTGTGGGGAAATGTTTTTTAAGTAATTTGGGGTTTATAAGAATTTATAATGGAAAATAAAACCTTGAAAGTTTGCATTTCTTTTTCCCTCTTCATCATTTATGTGATTAGTCTGCTGGTAAAAGTATTAAGGGTAAAAACTCTAGCCTTTCAAATTTAAAGCATGTTGTCTTTTCCTACTGCCATGGCCATATTTGTTAATGCTCTGTGTTGCTGTAGCATCCAGAAGCCAGTATCATGATCAAAACCTTTGCTGTACAGCAAAATAGAGCACCATTTTTCCACTTTCCGAAACCCCTGTCCTTCACTATCTTTTGGAAATAACTTAATACGTGTTTTACAGTATTAACTATTCAGCTATGTTAATATGTTGCCTCTCATCCATCTCCTTCTCAACGAACCATCATTAACTGTTTGAACTCCTATGATTATGAGAGCAAAGCTCAGGTTTAAAGAAATGCTTAAATGAATAAAATAATACAGTGTGAGTAAGAGATAGAAATGTGAATTTTTGACACTTAATTGATGGTAATTTAAAGGGAGCCTTGAATTTTCTCCACTACCTCCATCCTACTTCTAGGTGCCTCTGATTTTCCTGCCTTCATCTCTCTGCTCTCCCTTCTTTTCCTGCACTGTACGGTTTCTTCTTATCCTGTTAGTCTGCTGTACACTCATTTGTATACAGTGTATTTTCCTTCTGTTTCCAGCACTAGGTATGTTTCTTCCCCTTGAGCACTTTCATTTCCCTCTCCATTGCTCCCCCCACTTGCCTGAGATTTTCAATCATCATGTCATAGCAGTGGTCTCTGAACCTCCCTGTGCTCACAACACTGTACCTGCCACGAAAGAAAAACACATTACTTGATTCATTTTAGAAATGATTTTACAATACGTCAAGATAAAAAGGCCTGGGGATATAAACAAGCTCAGAAATATTTCAAGACCAGGTAGACGTAATTAGAACACAGACTGTTGATTAGATTGTTTCATTTTGCAACCATGCGAGTTTAATCATGTTGGAAATTGGTTACGGGATTTCTTGCGGAGGTTAGGTATTTCTACTGCATTTTAGTCTCCTTTAACTACACAAATAAATACTGGTTCTTTACTGTTTTTGTCTTATCTTTTTCCTGTTGGTGTGCGGATGGTGGCTAGGCCTGCTGCTCAGCAGCCACGTTAAATGCAACCAGCCTGCTTACGGCACTGGCTGGAAGGGGAGAGGAGAGGTCAGCGCCCTGTCTCTTCCTCGAGGGCATCGCTCCGTTACCTGCTTCCTGATCCCTCCCTCTCCCTGATAAAAGCTCCGTTCCCTTCTGTTTGAAATCCCAGACACCAAAGTACAAGTGACTGTGTCCGGTTCAGGCTATACACAAATGCCCTTCTTGAGCAAAACTGCAAAAATAGAGCATCTTGATGTCTGAGTTTCTGAACATAAGTACAGGGCTCTGTTGCAATGTGATGCACCAAGGGGGGTCAGAGCTGAGGCTGGCTGGCATGGTACATCCTTTCAGAGCAACATGGAGGTCTGTAGAGATGCCCCAGGTGCTGTATTGCCATGCCAGCATGAATTTAAATGGCCTTTCCTGTGCTGTGCAGTGCTGTGGTGGCAGAGCTGGTCCTCAGCTCTTGTGCACCTGGTGATGCTCTCATGCACTCTCCTGTGCAGATGCACCCACACAGGTGCACCATGCCTCTCTCTCTATATATATATATACACACACATAGTGCTAGACTGGCAAAAATACATAAATAACTTTCACATGGGAAACAGCAGAACCATCTCAGCATTTTTCCTTCCCTTGGCCTACGAGGCTGCAGGCTCACTGAAGTAAAAGAAGTCACCTTTTTGCCTGGCAGTGCGTGTGAGCTCCCCGCTGGTTTCTGTGTCGCCCTTTGATGTGTGGCACTGCTGATTCCCTGGGGAGAGGTAGCAGAGCTGCCTGTCCCCTGCCTTTGCCACTGCAGACCAGTACACGTGGCAGTGGGACATGGTGGGTTTGTGAAGGCAGACCTAGACTGGGTCAGAGTTTACACTGTGGACATATCAAGGTCAAACTAGTTGAAATGTAAACGCTTCTCCTAGTCTTCTGCATGCAGTGTGAGACTGTGTTGTACTTCAGTAGGACAGAGGAAGTTCATGGAATTCCAGGTGACTGGATGTGCCAAGCTGGGCCTGATAATCTTATGGGAAAACAAATGCATGTTTTCCTGCGAGCCTCCCACCTTCTGAGCCTCTTGGATCAGTTTCCCACACTGACCTAGTCAGATTATTCACATGCTGCCTTGACTATCACCCTTGTACAGTTTATATGGCATCTAATGCTCTCAGCAGATACAGATTCTATGGTTTTAATAATATATTACAGAATAACTGTCCTCTTCCATAATTATTTCCTGATTGCAGATAACTTTTTCCTTTTTTTTTTTTTTTCTCTTCTTCTCCCTAGCACCACCCTGATGCGTCAAATACATCTTTGATGATGCAGGTCTGCAGGCAGTCTGCTTCAAAAAGCGCAGGTACACATTATCTTGTGGGCAGGTGGCACCATTTCCAACATTTATGTTTCCATAACATTCAGAAATGGATAACCCAATGCACAGTTCTGCATTACTGAGCTTTAGGATCTCTGCATTTACCTGCAAGAATTGATTTGACAAAGTAAATGTTTAAAGATGTTTTTAACAGAACTTTCTCCCCACGACGGAAGTCTGTTAAACTTGGGTGTAATGAGTAATCTCTCTGTATGCCATCCTGCATTCCACATAAAGGTGTAGGAGATGTTAAAAGCCAGTAGCTGTGTGTGTATATATATAAATACCGAGCCAGCAATATTGTCATCTTGAGCTTTTTTTGCAAGGAAGGGAGAGTTGTATGACAGTGCTAAAGGTTGTTGTGTCTCTGTTCCCCTGTGGGTTGATTTTGAAAACTTAATTCTAATGTGTACGCTGATGAATTCACCTTCTCAGAATAAGAGAATCTGTTCTTAAAAATAGGCCAAGACAGTGAGGAAACAAAGGGAAAATATTGAGAAGGAAAAGGAAAAGTAAATTAAGCGATACTGAGTAGATAACGTTGCTGAGAACTCCAAAGAAAAAGATGGTACTAGAAAGGTGAGTATTTAAATATACAAATGTTAAATCTATGAAGACCTACAGAGCAAATTGGAGAGATTTTAGTAATAAAAACAAAATTTTAACAAGTTATTTCAAGACATGAATGAGAACATGTTCTCAAAAGGACAGCTCTATCACTTTTTTTATTAGTGGATTTTCAGTCCTGCTCCTCGCCTTTTTTTTTTTTTCCTTTCTTTTAATTGAAGGTTTTCTGTAGCAATACTGCATTCCTTTTAATCAAACTACTGTTCCCTTGGTCACCTATAGCTCCAGAAACATCATCAAAACTTTCTGCAGCTCACAAGTCTGTCTCTTACAAGTAAAGTCACCTCTCGGAAAAAGTAGTCTTAAATTCCTGTAGGAAATGCTTCATAGAGTCAAACGGGCTTTGTGAACCAAAGAAAATAATGTGAGGTTCACAAAATTTCCATTTGATGAAAGTTTCCCCCACTCCTAGTTCACCTGGGGCTTGAAAAAACCAGCCAGGCAAAGCAGTTCAAATCTGATGCTGGAAAAACTGTAAAAATTTAACATAAAAAGGGGAAGCATTTCTCTATGCCACAGTGAATACCAAAGCATATTTGATAACACTGACTTAATGTAAGTGTGCTAAACCAGTTTTTAGCATAACATTCTATATTATCTCTTTGCATAATACCTAGCAATTCTTTGGCAGTGTAATCCATAAAGGCAAAATAATACATAAAAGATGCAGTACACAGAAGAGATGAATACAAGGCGTAGGTTTCCTTTTGAGGTCCATGCTGGGCCATGAAAGGAAGCATCTTCAGATACCAAGGTGAGACCTGTGCATCTACAAAGAACAGGATGTCTCACCATCTTTGCATTTGAAAATGAATTCTCATAGCTCTGAGTGACACTCTGCCTAGGTTAAAATCAGCAAAATACAGAATTTCAGGGTCTCTGAGATCAATGTGTTTTTATTAACCTATCCATGTTGTGGTTGAAAGCACCGAGAAAGGTGTATATTTTCTTGTAGGGTAAATTGTTCTTTTCTCTAAGGTCTAAGCTGAAATCCATTTTTTTTTATGAATTAAGTCCAGGTCATGGAGGTAACAGTAAGTTTACCAGCTACTGCTGGCTGCCCAGTTTCTTCCAGACAGTCTCTGGTCACAGTCCCACAGTGTTGTCCAAGGACAAAAGTTTAATGTGTAAGTGATCATGAAGGATGGTTTGTAGCACGACAGCAGTTCCTTTAGTAGCAAAGAAGGGCCGCTGTGGCCAAAGTGTTAGGAGAGCTTACTTACATAGCTCATTTGGACGAAGCACACTGCCTAGTGATTGCCTACCAGTCCTCTGTTCTGAGAGGTGGTTGTACTTTCTGAGCAGGAGTCAGGAAGCCTCTAAATATCATTCAGCATTATTAAACAGTTCTGCTGTTCCACATCGTTTTCAGTCCAGCAGTGCCAAAATGCATGACTATCACTAATGAAAGCACACAATGTATCCCTGAGATAGAAAATCAGTGTTCTTATTTTTGCGACAGAGATGATGAAGCAGAACATGATAATGTATCTGTCACGAGGACAAACACAGTTAGGACTGTGGCAATAGCAGAACCGTTAACAGATTTTTCCGTTGCAATCAGAAGATGGCATTTCCAGCAGACCAAGAGCTAGACTGTAGGCTGAGGGTGGATCTGGGAGGAAAGATGTACAATGATTATACTGATTCCTTTTCCCTTGCCATAGGTTTAATGTTATTTAATGATTGTTTTACAGTGGTGCCCCAGGGCTCTACTCTGCTAGGTTCCTTGCACACAATTAAAAAAACAAAAAAAAAAACCAAAAAAACCCCGATAATCCTTATCCAAAAGCATAGGTTATAGACTGTACTTCATCTGTTCCGACTTTCAAATAACCAAGATTTCTCTGGAGATAAAAAAAATCGAGGAAAACTAAACTGAATATATTTCAGCCAGAACACTGCATTTAGGGATTGTTTCCAATGCTCTCACAGAGAAAGGAGATACAATATACTATTTACTACTACAATTTACTAGTAAGTGACATAAAGAAATACAGAAAAGTAGACTAATTATTTTGTCATTATCATCATTGGTCCATTCCAATCTTTTCTGCAATGCAAACTAAAGTAATAGAAGGTGAGATCGATGGGCTTTTTTTACTTTATGGTTTTTAACTTTTTCTTTTTTTTTTTTTTTACATCTGAGGTAAATGTGCTGAACAGTAAATCCCAACCTGACAGATTTCATCAGGTCTCTGTATAACAAGCACTCTCTTTCAATCTTAAAATGTCACCACCGCGTAAACCTTTTCAATGTTCCCTTCTGTTCTCTAAACCCTTTATAAACCCATTATGATTTAAAAAAGATTTTACTTCTTACAGCTACTGCGTAGAGAAGGTAAAACCAATTTCTTCATTTCCAGGATGTTGTAACCTGAGGTAATTTCCAGAGTGCTTGAATTGAAACTTTTATGAAGAATATACTCACATTTGTCCCCTAACAAGAAAAAAATGTGAAAGTATACATTGCTTAAGTTGCTAGAGATAAAAAAAAAAGCCCATAAATCTTGTTGTCTTACTTTAAATATTTGAAATATACCAAGGAAAGTAAATAACACTACAATTTTCACTACAGCAGCCGGCAGCTGGCTGGCTTTAAATCTTAGTGGAAACAACATTTCTGGATGCTCAGAGCCTCCACTGTTCCATTTCAGCTAAAGGCAGGATTACTTGAGCTGTATTATATCCTCCATCTCATTTTCAGCTCTATTGCACCAATTATGCAGCCTGGAGGCTTGTAGAGGCTTATATTGAGTTTCAGATAGATATAAGAAAGCAGTCTATATTCTCTGTGATAAAAATAGTCATTAATTACTGAGACTTGTAAACCGCTTAGCATCCTTCTTACTTTACTTACTTTACTGCATTCTATAGTTAATCACCAAAAAAGAGGGGAGAATACTTCATGAAGAATATGATCTTTCTTAGTTGGAATTGAAAGCTGAAGTTTAGAGGGATGTACAGAAAAGGCTTAGCCACTTCAGTATGAATTTGCTTTTCAAGGTCTTCTTTGTGTTTATAAAATCGATTAAATGTAGATGTTGAAGGCAGCCCCTTGTGCAGGGCTCACCAATACAGTCAAACGCCTTCCCTAATCTGCACAGTGGTGGTATTGCACAGAAACAAAGGAGCCTTATCTAATTGGAAAAAGATATTTTCAAGTAGGAGGGTGCCAGAGTGAACTAACAAAAGCCATTTTAGCCTTCCTAAAAGGACGGGAGCAACAACAAAGACTTGCTAAATTTTATACACGTGAATAATGCACCAACCAGTCCAAATATGAAATGGCTAATTATCATTCATCTGTTTGTGGGCTTTCATATGATGGAAGATAACTGATAAATAATAATTAAAAAACCTCATTCAAATCTTGTTTGAAATTCCTAAACTTCTTATTCTAAGCCAGGCAGAATAGACCAAGTGAGTACTAAGTGAGTAACTCCAGCTTTCATGGTTGGTTTGTTTGTTTGTTTGTTTTAAGGACAAAGTATTCAGTCTATTAAAGGAAAACTTATTTACCATGTGTGGGTTTTAAACATTTCTTTACCGCTTAATTTTTCTTCATTTTCAAAAGCGTCCATTTGCAGTTTTTTTTCTTGATTCCCCTGAGATGGATGATATAATTACAGAAGCAACTGTTTTGTAGATCTTTTATGGCTTCCATTACCATAGTACATAACTGCCTCTCTGTGCATAATTCACCCACAGAAACACTTGCCTATCTAGTTAAGAAACGATGCTCCTTCAGCTCAGTCTGGAAACAAATACGCTGAAGATTTATCTCCAACATGTCATCAAGAAGTCCTGTGCTCCTGAGTTACGTGCCTCAGCCACTCACTAAGTCTACCTAAAGATGAGACTTTGGCATGAGTCTTCCTATGTCCCACGTGGTTTTGTTGTGATGAAGCCAGGAGAGGTCATGGTGCTGGTGGGCAGCCAGGGGATCTCCTGCCGGGTCGGTGCGTGGAGGGCACCACAGCACGAACAGCCTCACAGTTTAGGGTAGGTATGAGCACAGGTACGTTGCATTCAGCAGATGCTTGTGGTTTTAGATATTATCCATGATAGTTTCATTCAACTTCTAGGAAAAAACAATGGATGTGGTTTACCCAAGTGAACATACTCTGGTTTTACGCTGAGAAAGAGAAGCACCAAATTATTAATCCCAATCTAGCACCAGAGTCTCTATGGATAAATGGTGTTGGTGGAAATAAAGGCATATAGTTTAATATCGGCCCAATAAAAGGTAGCATCAATCCTAAAAACTTAGTCTGGCTTGCATCCTTAAGTTACTATAGCTGCAAAAGCACTATCAGAAGGTAATTTTTAAGAATAGAATTAGTTTTTGTGGATTCACTGGCAATTCAATGGCCTGACTAAAAGTAGAATCAGACTCCAAACCAAATGAACAGTTAAAAGTAATATGTTTAGAGAAAATAACTGAATCACGGCACTTGTTTCATCTGTTCCAGAGCTGCAACAGACTGCAGCCATGGAGAATCGTTAGCAGATCTCCTAAAGATCATTGCTCACTACAAAGTCCTTCAGGAGCAAAACAAAATCCAAAACTTACCTGATATATAAACTCTGGACAACTGAATTTTGGAATAATTTCTTTTATCACCTTGGTGGAAGTAAGTGTTAAGACTGACAAATGTTTAGCTATTTTAACAGCCCCTAAGAGCCCTATTCTAAAACGATGAACTTCATTATATTTAGGGCATAGGCACACACAGCTCTCAGCTTCCAAAAGAGTGCTCCATTGCTGACAAAAAATAGCCTATTTTTTCACAGTTTTATATAAAATGCTCAAATATGTCATCTCAGCCTGCGTTTCTAGTATTTTCTTCTCACTTTCCTCACTTAACAATGCTGACAAGACCAAACGGGATTTTACTCATTTATTTCTGGATTTGTCCATGTGCTTTTAGGTTTGTACCTCTAATATTATGATAGAAGGCTCTTGGTGATGGAGTATCCAAGCATTGCATGTGGCTCTTGCGCTTCCATGAGCAGTTAGAGGTTGACGAGTTCGGCATGGCAGTTTTGAAAAGTGCCATAAACACCAGGGACCTAAAAAGAGGTAAGATTTTTCAAATTATTTACCATTAATTATTTTTAGTGAAGAGTACACTTAACACTTTAAAGATGCAAAGAGAATCTCATGCTGACTGAGAAATGTATCTGCATGAATAGCAAATTTTATTTTCTCCCACTATGTATTCCCATCTTTTAAATTTTATCCAGTGTTTTTCCTGACCTTCATACCTTTGGCAAGCAAACAATCACCATTAATGGCATTTTCCATCAGATTTGTTTGCTGTTACATATTGGTTCTAAAACTACAGGCCTCATCCAGTTTTATTATTCTTCTTTCCTTGTCACCGATAGTGTTACAGATTATGTCATGACTGTGCACCAAAAGCATTTGCAATGCTGCGGAAAGAAGAAGTAGGCTTGTTAAAAAATCACATCCATATTTTCTTTCATAATATTCTTTTATTTAGTTTTAATAAGAAATGGGACAACCTGCAATGCAGATTTTATAGCTTTTATAAGCTAATTTACTCTTTTTCCCCAATTTTCTGCCACAAGATAATTGTACTGACTGTGCTATGGTGAGTGAGAAAAAGATTAGGGTATGTAGCATTTCAATGTTTTTGACAGCCTGATGTATTGCAACTTGAAGTGTACAAGTCCTTTCAGTGTTATTGTCTCTTGCTCATTAAAACTAAGAACAAGGTTTAGGAATCTGACACTACTTTTCCAGAATGCTTTCAAGGAAGAGCAGAAATAAGCTGTTTGCACTGGTGACACAGATCCCATTCACATGTTCATACTTGCGACCTAAGGGCTAATTTCCTCTTTCAGTTTCATTCTCATTTTCAGTCTGAGACTGAAGGAGAATGAGGATGGAGATGGCCAGGTGGCACCTCCAATATCTGTGAAATCACATGACTTAGTATTCTTTGCTGACTACCAAGTAAGGGCAAGACCTGGCTCTGCAACAAGTATTTCTGAGATGCTAGCATAGGAGAAGGAATTACATGACCAAGTCCAATCATTTTTTTTCGATATGACCTTTGAGTGCACTCCACCATGCAACCTAGGTGCTCTGTCACCAGCTGAGATGTTATGTGGCTCTTGTCCAGCTTGCTAGATTTCTTTCCTGTAGAAACAGGAGGGCTGTGGAGATAATGGGGTTGGTGTACCTCTGGCTGCTTTCCTCAGAGAAAGATTGGAATGTTGTGGAATGCAAACTTCTATTTGGGACCACAGAAGTCACTTTAGAGTTAGCCATCAGGATGCAATGAAACAGCATCCCGTATGGGGTTTCTGGTAATGGGCCAAGTCCTGCACAAATGCTCAGAAAATTCTCAGAAAACTTCACAGCAACTCCTTTCCCCTACTTCCTGTACTTTGTGGATGTATACCTTGGGTTTTAATACAATTTAGATTATGTTCTGCCTTCTTCCTCATAATTCATCACGGGTAAGTGAGCAGGAAGCTTCATACCAGAGAAAGGAATGGGTCACGCAGCATAAAAGTCAGTCCTGGAAAGAAAGTAATATTCCTGTTAAATGTTTAAACGCTATATGTGCTTTTAGTTCCTAAATGGGGAAAAATAAGTGATAATAATTCTGCCATGCGCCTCATGATCTCTGGGCTGACACTTGCCTGGTGTCAGTCATATACCTCCTTAGGCATAAAGATCTGATTAGGAGCACGGTCATTCAGCAGAACAGAGCAAAAGGTGGACCATCATTCCAGCAGATAAAAATGTCCTAATAAGTCAATCTTACTTTTGTAATTTGAGTACCATCCCTACTGCATACCAGCCAAGCCAACCTTTTAGATTTAATAGGACAGTCTCTTGACTTTGTGAAAGTTGCAGTTCACTGGGCATTATTCCAGAAAGCATCCATTTCCAGCAATGAAATGACTTCCAGGATCAAACCATGCTTTGCATCCCTGGTTTTCACTAAGATTACACTGTGTCTATTACCCTATCAAAACTAAAGACAAAGTAGAAGTGGCTTTTCTCTCTCATTTAATCATCACTGTTAAGAGTTACGGTTATAAGGGCAGTTCCTGGCATCAGATTTTCACGTTATGGAGTACTGTGAGAACTGCCTGAGCCTGACATGGGAGATTTTAAATGAAGTGCCCCATGAAAAACATAAAAAGCCAAAGTTGTCAATCCACTGTGCCAGCTTAATATCTAGAAGCAAAATTAAGGTGTCTTTAAAAGGTTATGTCTTTTAATGTAGGTGTAGTATTTAGAGTCTGGTAAGGGATTATAGAGCTCAACAAACTAAATGGTAAAACTTCTGTGTTGTGTAGACAGAGAATTGCTGTAGCCTACCTGGAACAAATACCTTTGTGCTTTCACCTAAAGGCTATGAATAATTAGGCTTCAAGTTCAACTTAAAGGTGGGCAAATAACAGGAAAAATAAATCACAAATATTTGGAATTGTTTGGAAAGTGAAACAGCTGGCCATGTTTTCCTGCCTTTTATATCTATCTTTTCACAAATATTTGTATTTGTGTGAGTGAAATTTTATTTGTACAAAAGTTTATTAGAATTAGATTTTTAGGTTGCAAGCTGAAATCTGTTTCATAGTATATTGAATCCTTTTCAGGTAAAAGTAAAAGTAATAGATTTTTGGTTTCCCAATTAAATTTGTCAAAAGGCACTGTTCTCTCTCTTCCCCTGTTCACTCTCTCTTCCTTAGGTTAGAACTCAGAGTAAGAATGGGCCATGATACAAGGAAAAAATGTCTTCACTGGAGGGGTTACCAAGCGTTGGAACAGGCTGCCCAGGGAAGTGGTTGAGTCACCATCCCGGGAGGTATTTAAGACATGTAGATGTGGCGTTTAGGGATAAAGTTTAGTGGTGGACTTGGCAGTGCTGGGTTAATGGTTGCGCTCGATGATCTTAAGGGTCTTTTCCAACCTAAATGATTCTATGAAACCCAGTCCCTTGTTGTCCCAACTACCTCTATTGCATATCTCCATAGAGCAATTCAATACTCCATATAGCAATTCAGTATCTCCAATGATGAGACATAGGTAATATTTTGCTTTTTAGAATAATTATAGGAAACTCTTTCTAGATCAGATGTTTTAACAGCCCCATTGTAAAAATTCTTTTATATCCTTCCCTAGGGTGACAGTTAATCTATCGTCATTGTGTTTTTTTCTATACTATCTCTCTTTCTTTCTGTCTATTGTACATTTCTTCCCAAAAAGAATGGTCTTGGTGGGCTGAGAAGGACATGGTGTTGATAACAATTTGAATCTTGTTCTTGAATATCTAAACAAGATCTAGGAGAGCCTGCTGAAAGAAATTTCCTCTCTCTTCCTGCACATCCCTCTGCCTTTGCTGTTTTCTGCCACTTGTGTGCAGGTGATATCTGCCAATGAATAAGGAAGATATATCAAAAGAGTTTTTCTTTGAACCAAGAAAATCTTCACTGAAACACAATTTTCCAGACGTTCAGCAAGAAGGTATTATTCTTGTAATACATATGGGTACTTCCCTTTAGTTCCTTGGGGAGGGCTGGACACAGTTAATCAGCTAGCTTGTCACAGCGGTCCTGGTGAAGAGAGGTAAGTAATAGGACTGTGAAGACCAAAATATTCATGCATGCTCTTTCTGTGCAATCAAAATGCTGCTGCACCATGTTGACAGAGGAGTCTGTGAGGAAAGCTATTCTGCTCTCACTCAGACTGCAGTGTGAGTCAAGCAGCCCCCTGAGCTGCAGCAGTGAGCAAGTTTGCATTAACCATAGACCCTTCCTCAGCAGGGTGTGAGGTAGCTCCAGTCAGCTCACCAGGTACACACATTAAAAGTTACCTTATGATGCTGAGAGTCATGATGTGGCCAGGAATGTGTGGCGAGGCCAGGAATTGCCGAAGGCATCCCTATGCCATACAAAGAGGTACATCTGTGGGGCCAGGCACCTCATCGCACAGCTTGACATCAGCTGAAGCAGAAACCTTTCACGTACACTTGACTCCAAGTGACACAGCTACATATTCTTGAAATAACAATCTGAACATTTAGGATTGCATCTAACTTCCTTAAAATAATCCAAAACATCTGGCCAGAGATATATAAAGGGGCCCAGAAAGACATGGTTTTGGAAAAGAAAAGCCCATACCCCTCAAACTTTTTAATACATTAACTTGGCTTCCTTTGATTGCCTTTGCTTCAGTCTCTTTCCTTCATGAATGTACATAAATATAATGAAATATATCATCAAGAAAGAAAAGAGCAGAAACATATCCCAAGGTGACCTACTACAAACAGCAATATTAGTTCTCTAAATACGCTTTCAGAGCATGTCATAGGCCAAACGTTGCTGACATAAGATCTCCAAATAATTATGACCTGCAGTCAGATTCATAAAAATAAAAGTATGTTTGTGAACAATTTATTTATTTAATAGTTTGCTCTACATAGCCTATATACAGGACGAATGGCAGTAGTAAATGTATAGTTCATGTGCTACTTAAGAAGTAATGGCTTCAGTAGTAATGAGAGTATCTTGACTGGTGGTCAACATGCAAGTCAGCGTGGCCAAATCAACAGTGAGAATGCATTTCGTGAATGTAGTAGTATTGAACCTATTACAGTATTGGTATTTGGCTAAATTCTTTCCTTGGCTAATAATAAGACAGATGATTCTAAGAGAAATCAGGTCACTTCAAAGTTCTCCAGTATTTTCAGGTGGATGTAACTTCCTAATACTCGTACTTTATCTGGCTATCGAGCAAGTGTTGCGTTTTCCTGAAGGCAAGCTGTATATGCACATATGTATATGTGCAGCCCTTTAACTCATCCATATTGTGCTTTGGTGGTGTTTTTTGTTTTTAAATAATTGTCTGTGTAATTCTTAACTACTTATATTTTATTCAGATTAAGTATTACTGTTTGAAACGAATATTCAATATGCACATCTGGAAAACAACAGAGGGGCCAGTAAAAATAGATTGAAAATCTAATATTCCTCTAGCCAGCACAGCCTCAAGCTAAAAAGCAGTTAACATGCTAGCATCAGACAGCTCTTCTGCTTCCTCAAGAGTCTTAGCTCTGCATTATAAAATACTGAATTGCATTTTCAAATGCTTTTCCAAAAAGAGCAATCATTGTTTTGCTATTTAAAAAGCAAAGGAATAATCCTATTCACCTTTCATCTGAAAACTACCTGGGAAATTTTGGGGAGTTCTTTGAACATAGACCCTTCCTCGTCTTCATTCTACAAATGCACCTGGCCACTGAGTTCAGTGGTGCATGGGCTCCCAGACCTCTGTGTTTCTGTGCAAACCCTTAGAAGACTTTCCTTTATGCTGGTTTCCAAAGTTTGTAGTTGGCCTTGCTAACTACAGCTGGCAGACAGCATGTGAGGTATTCCCATTCTTTATCTCAAACCCAGCTTTTGTCCCTGTGTTGTGTTGCTAAGTGCCGCAGAATGCACTGGTGGACAATGAGTGCTTGGAGTGTTGAGTGTCTTAGAGGTTAAGATGCAAAATCTTCACCCCGATAATGAAAATATCTCTGTTGATGGGGATTACGCCTTTGAGCATTGACCTTACATCATCCAAGTCAGTTTAAGATTACAGTTTTAAGTCTGCTTTAAATGTAACTCCATATTACTTGTAGAAGCTTTTTTGGTTGCTGAAAGTAAGCTTCTTGAAAGTATCATGTGTTGCCAATATTTTTATGCATAATAAGTGCTAGTTCAGCCTGGGGGTTGTTTCATTTTCTATTCCTTCCTAAGGCAGCTTCTCAGCTTGCTGGCAAGCTATGTTTGTTTTCTTGGAGAAGAAATAATTATGATCACATCTTTTCCAGGACTAGCAGTCGGGGTAGAGTGGCATAGGTAAAACAATGAGGTAGCATTGTGGCGGGGGAGGTGTGCAGAATATTGTGATTTTTACTGGCAATTAACAAGAGAAAAGTTTGCTCAGTAACATGACTGGTGTGTTGTGGGTTTTTTTCAATGGAGCCCCAGGCATTAAGTATGTGGCTCCTAATGAAAGTCTATTGGGTTTAGGCACCCTTAAGTCTTAGCCTTCATTGTATCTCTTGGAATTAGAGAGTGGATGTATGTAGCAGATTTTCCCAGCCCAGCCTTGCCTCATTGTAATTCCTACAATACTTGGTTCCTTATCTTTAACCCATTTCTGAAATCGATGGTGTCAAGCCTCTCTGGCTTCACATAATCTAATATGTTTTAAAAAATGATTTTTCTTGCCATCTTATTCTTTCTGCCTCGCTTCTGCATCTTCCATCGACTTTAATTAAGCTTTCCTTGGGCTTGTGACCTTGGTGAGCTTTTAAAAATAAAGTGAACTGACTTGCAAGGTGATTTTTCCCAATCTTTTTTGTAGCTCTGCTGGAAATTCACTTTGTGTGGTGTTTGAAAATATAGGCTGTTCATTTGGGATCATAATATATGCACAGAGTGGCAACAAGGAGAAACCTCAGCATTCTAATTACTACATTGTAGTAAACAGTTCATTTGTCTATTATGTGTGCTTTGACTTTTCTACCCCTTCAAGACCTGGCTATACAGTGTTTGCTTTATTTTAAAGAAAGATAGAAAAATTTTGTTCTTTCAGGAAGGCAGTATTGAAATATAACCTTAAAAAAAAAAAAAAAAGCTAAAATAGAGTGCAGAGTAAAAGATGTGCAGAACAGA
The DNA here is from genome assembly GCF_023638135.1 of Falco biarmicus. Taxonomy (NCBI): domain Eukaryota; kingdom Metazoa; phylum Chordata; class Aves; order Falconiformes; family Falconidae; genus Falco; species Falco biarmicus. The sequence continues at coordinate 110,734,140 of NC_079289.1, read as the reverse complement.
GGTTCTACACAGAGGCCTAACAGAGATTCTCAGCATGCTTGTTATCTTTCTTACCATTTTTTTTCCCAATAAAATCTTAGAATAGATGGGTAGAAGCAGATGACTCTTCCTAATTCCATTTATAATTACATTTGGCTGGCTTCCATCCAAGGTCTGAATGGAAGCTCTTGTCCTGATTTTCACTGCTATGGAATCTACATATAAATCACTGCACACTGTCGTACACGGGAAGGCTGAATATGAAATACCCCTAAAGCTGACATTATAGGTGCTAGACCTACAACGAGTCTTATGTACAGAATGACTAAATGGGGCTAGAGCTTGAAAGGATTTTTTTTTTTTTTGTTTATTTGTTAGCTTGGTATATGCTTTCTTGAAATCATTCCTTTTGTTAGCTTCTGTGCCTTGAGGATGGTAAGGAGTATACAACTCCATACAGAGCTTTATGCAGCTTTTTAATTACTTGCCTTTGCAGAGTCTTCTCATCCTGCGTTCATGGGGGAGTTGGAGAAGTTAGCAGAGTGTGTGTGACCTGCCCAGTCCTGGCTTTTTAGTAAAAATCACATCATGCTGGAGCACCCCGTCAGCTCAAGTACTGAAGGCAGTATAAAATGTGACTGCACACACAGAGCAAACCCATAGCAGGGAGGAAAAAAAAAAAAGAAAAGCTTTTATAGGCTTACATAATGTAGTAAATAATACAATAGAAATCTTAGTAAAGGATGGCGTTTTAGTATTAGGTTGATGTCGCGACGGAGGGAAGACACAGTCGCTCAATATGAGTGATCAGCAGACTTCGTTTATTGTCCCTTACAGTCACCTTTTATGCCTTGTTATAATTAGCTCATACATATTACAAAAGTTAAGCTCATTATTGGTTAGTTGCCTAAATACCAAGCCCGCCCCTAGTTTCTCTTCTGTAGTTATCTGTTCCCACCTGCAACATTCTTTTCCCACCGAAATCTTCCTGTTACTGTGTAACAAGAACAGCCAAAGACAGTGTATTTTTGCTTTACTTCAGACAAGCTGAGAGCAATGTGCATTTTTGTCCAGCCAGCTGGACTATGTCTATGTGAACTTTTTCAGCTAGCCAGTTATCCACAGGTTGAGGGTAAACATTGTGGTGAAGACTACAGTGTGTCTTGACCTAATGACCAGTAGTAGTACAAGTACTCTTGTTTTTGCTGGGAATATTTTTTGGATCAGTCATTACTTGTTAGGACAGTAAGCTTCTTTCTTTTGAAAAAATGCGATCTCTTCAAATGGATTGTACTCAGTGTTAGCAAAGATTAAATCTTGAATTAACCGTGACTATCTGACATACTGCTAAATTTAGCAGTCCTTCTTGATATGGTGCATTTAAACCTCTCCTAATTCCTAGTATTCCTCAAGCCATATTCTAGCATGATATAGTTTTCCACAGCAGACAAGGCCTTTAAATGAGGTTGTGAACAACGTCAGATTTGTTTTATTTAGATGCCTTTAGTATATAGCGCAGCAAACCGCATCAGATCCCTGCAGCAGTATTCAATACTCTGTTTTTATAACCAGAAACAGTATATCAGTTCAACAAATTGTGATACCTTCCCAACACAGCTGCAATGTTTTTGAAATCCAAGAGCTCTGCCCTGGTGTATACTGTGCTTGGAATGAGCTTGGGTGTCTAATGCACTGCTGCAGTGCTCTTTATGGACATAGATGCACTGAATAAGAGGGGATGACTCACCACCGTGAAATTAGGCATGTGACTTCATATGGTACTAGATGAAGGCATAACCCTGATTTTGAAGAGCATTGATTTAGTCATTTAGGTCAAATTTAATGTAAGTTATTAATAATGTCATAAAATTATTAACAGCAACTCCTTGCCATCTATGAAAGGTGAATGTTTCAAACAGCTATGACATTAAAGTCATACCAGCTTTTTTTTTCGTTTTAATCCTCTAGAGTCAGTCTATTGTCACTATTGTATTTAAGAGAAAAGTTAGAAAAAGAATGCTGAGAGCAGGCAGGTTGCAAATTATTTTTCATGTGCATTTTTTCCCCATGAAGCACCTCTTGGCTTTTTAAAATGTATTGGAATGGGTTTTTTTGCTCCACTTTTGCAGCCTTCACTAAGACTGCAAGCCTTGAGGCTTTTAAATAGACTTGCATTGAAAGATATGAGATGATGAAGGAATAGAAGAGCCTGGACCTTTGGACAATACAGGTGCTGCCTTTAGAACTGGAGAGGCACTGTGTGCTCTTCCAGCTGTGTGGTGGCATGGTCAGGCATCCTTTTGCCTGACATTTTACCTGAGGAGACACTATTGCTGTACAGACATTCTGCTTTTAAGAAGGCAATACGTTTTTTTCATAAAACTTCAATTAATTCATAGACGCATTTTGCAGATTAAGGGTGTTTCGGGGTGGTGGAATTCTTTGCCTGTGGTAAGAGACACAGAGATGCAAATGTTTTCCTAGACTTAGTGAAGATGAAGGTAAACCCTTAGATGTCTGAGCATAGATCAATGTTCGATTTAATAAATATGGTAGATAAGGGTGAGGCTTTTTTTGTCATAATCTGGAATATGTACAGTATCAGCAAGAAACTCTCAGGCAATTTTGTTTTGTTATCTGAAACAGCTTCTCTTAAGTGACTTCAAGATAAATTACCACTTTTTACAGTCCCCTTTGGAATCTCTATTTAGACAACAACGTTTAGGATTCAGTTTAAAAGAATTCATTGCTCCCTGTCCTGTTGGTACTAGCTGGCATTCATGAAGGATAGATTTACCAGCCTGATTTTCAAGGGTTTTTGCAGGGATGTTTTGGAAATTTCCTTTTCCCTTACAAGTAAATCCAGGCCAATGAGTAAGGTCTATGCTTCCAATCCTTAAATTCATTCTACATTAGAGGGAGTGGATGCTCAAGGTATACTATAGCAAAAAGGTCAGATCCCTTCTAGGCTTGTCTAATAAGTTTTAAAAAAAATATTTACAATTAAAAATTATAGGCTATTTGTATTGATAAATAGATCCTGGCTCAGCGTTGATTCCCTGAAGATGATGCTCCTTTATCAGACAGCGTTCTGAATCTGGCAAAACTGGAAGTCTAGTTTTCTGCCCCCTTTCATTACAGGGCAGAGCAGCATGAGAGAAAAAGGTCAGTGTCATCTCCTGTGTTGGCTATCTTACAGCAGGTATCCTGGGTTTAGTTTGTTCTGATACTTGTTATATATTACACATACCCTCCAGATTTCAACAGCCTAGAATATATATTAAACTAGATCTTTAGCATTTTAAGCTGTTTCAGGTTGATGTAAACTAGAAGTTCATTATGAAATTCCCAAGCAAAATTGCATAAATGGGGATGAGTATGTAAGGTATGTTCCTCTAGATTTTTAGGCCTCTAAAGTGAAAATCGTCTGTATTCTCAGGTGTAAAGAATAATAATGACATGCTTAAGTCAGGGTGATACGTGGATCATTTTGTCTTTATCATATCTTATGAAAAAATAACTTGACTTTTCAATATACATAACGTTTTCATGTTAATAGCTGGTGAATTTCCTTTTAGTTTCAGATATGAACTGAGCCATTTTTTCTTGTCATGCTTTTTTTTCTTTAGATCAAAAAAATATCTTGCTTTCACTTTTATTTCAAATGTGTTCTTAAACACTTGCCTCACTGAAACACTATTGTGATTCAGTGCATACATAGTGTGTTTGAAATGGTCCCAACAAAAATTTATGCCGAAGCTTCCCATCTGGAGGATAGTTGCTCATAAGAGAACACACAGATAGAAATTAAATTTAAAGCGGCTGACAGCTAATATCCTTCAGGTCAACTTCTACTTCAAATTGGATTTCTGTTCACATTTTGTTGTTATTTCCACTGTACTCTGTTGGTCCAGGTCATGGACTCTATATGGTTGATGCTTCTGAAGGCTTTGAGAAATCCATCACTGTTGCTCTGGGTTCATGATCTCTCCTGACATAATGTTTGATGAACAGGATGCTCTTCATAGTTAGTTTTTATCTTTGCTACACTGACCATTTACATAATAAGGAAAGTTTGCTGATCCTGATCAACTCAGGGCAGAGCATGCATTGAAGATAATACAAGCATATGAAGAACACGTGGACACTTTCTTTTATAGCCCATCTGATCAATATCAGTAACTGAGGAGAAAGATTCTGGATCTAGATACACAAGGATGCTTATCTGTTATGCTACAATATTATTTTTTTTAAGGCAAAATACACAACCACTTGAAAGACAATAATTCATTCTTTAGAGCTTCCTGTTTTCCTCTCTGATTCTTGAGTTGTCATGATCAACTTGTCACAACTATGTTGATTTGAAGAAAGTTATCTCTATGACAGGCAAATATGTGTGTTGCATGAGTATGTATACGTGCCTTAAATCATTATTGTATAACACATCCTGAGGCACTATTGCATCTATTTGAAGAATATTTGTACTTATTGAATTTTAATAAATCACCTCCGACCAAAGTACCCGAGAAGCCCCCTACTGCTGGAACATCCTCTCTTATGTGTTCCTAAGCCTCTCCTGGGTAAAAGCTTAAAGAGGTTGAGAATAAGCAAGGGTCAAGATGAGGTAAAAGCAGAGAGAGATGGACTCAAAGAAGCGAAGACTGAATCGCTACAGTATGGTGAGCTGAAGTGCTGCTAAACATGGAAGGCCAGTATCACTCCAGCTGTGGCAAACAAATGCAACTCCTGCAGCTTGTTCTACCAAGTGTGCTTATTTTTTTTGCGTTGGTCAAGGCCTTCTGTCACCCTCCACCAATGAGTTCAGTTACAGTAGGTGTGGGATAGTGCATGATGATTCAGGCCATTTCTGAACAACCTACAAGCTAGACAAAAGAGTTGAGTTATCCCATTTTATAATAATCATTAGGAAGTAAGTGCCCAAATAGGCTTATGGATCTGTTTCAGTGCCTACAAAGGTCAGATGGGTGTCTGGGGTACATGAAGAAGAGAGTCTACTGGTCTCGTGACTTTGTTGACTGGATTTGTTGACTGGAGTGCAGGCATCACTTCAACTCTCATTTCTGTTAAATTAAACACCTGTGCTTCTGTCTTTGCTCTTTGAAGTGCCACCACAATTATATTGGAGTCAGTGAGTACCCCATCCCTGGCTGAGCTTGCTCACTGGTTCTTTTGCTTTTCAGCTCTTACTGTGGTGATAGTTCAGATCAGCTAAATATGTATTCCTCCATTTCAATATGCTCCATAAGGGATTTAAACACCTTTCTCATAAAACCTGCTGTGGATAAATAAGAATTTGGACCGGTGTATTTTGCTGAGATTTCATGCTTACTTCAAAGGAAATACATCCAGCTCTGTTCAAAAGATGTCTGATTTTCTGAGCTCAAGATGAATTGTCTTAGTAAAGAATAATTTCTTGCTCGTGTGTTTTGAGATTGTTACTATTTCTTTCTTTTTTTTTTTTTTTTTTTTTTTTAATGGGAACAGGTGTATTGGGTCAGGAAATATTCTCATTTCTGAGACCTTAAAGGAAACTCCAGCTGTCAAAATGCAACTGAAATGTGAGACAGACAGTCTTCTCATGTAAGAGGGAATTGAGGCAGACTGTTTGGATGCTATAAGTCAGGTAATATATACTGCTTAACATTTTTGAAGGCTGGCCATTCAAGACCTGTCCTTCAAGGATGCCTTTTTGCTCCTGCTCCAATTACACTTGCTTAAGAGAGAAAGAGTGGGAAAAAAGACAAAACAAATGGCCCACAACAGGCTTCTGGTTGATAGCATGGATTCAGGGGACCTTGTTGTAGTGAACAGATATTACTTTCCAATACTTCTACACTAAAATTTTGCTGTCAGCAAGAATCCATATTTTTGCTGAAAAATAAAACAAGATTGTTTAGCCAGATGTATTACAATAAACCTTGGAGTGTGACTGGGAAGAACACATGGCTAAAAAAGAAATAAATCTGTAAGTTAAATGTATTTATTGCCCTTTGATATAATACAGGTTTTTATGTTCATGTTTTATGTTTTATGTTATTGCATCAACTTAAATGTAATGTCTGACCAAAAAAGAAAACACTTGAAAAGGGATAATATAAAAAATAAAAAGAGAGAGAAAAAGGAGAGAGATATGATTAAAATCTGTGCTAATAGGTTGAGATCTGGTTTGCTAGAGGCATGATTAGCATTGGAGAACAACCAGAATATACGAATTAGATGACAGCTTCATGGTAATAATGGAGTTGTGCCATTAGTGTGCGTTTCCAGAGCTGCAGAAAAATAAAAATATGATCAGTTCTTAAGGAGATTTGTTTTAAAGTGACTGATACAACTACTAGGTTTTCTACTAGATATGAATTGCAGAGATAAGATTAACCTGAATTGTCACAGGTTTTAAGACTTGGGGATTTGCTACATACCTATAATGAATTATAATGTAAACCATCTATCACAGTGCCAGGCAGCACGGCAGTTTCTTCTTTTTTTTTTTTTTTTTTTTTCTCCACCCTCACCCCCCCTACCCCTTCTTCTTTATTTAGAATAATATAAATGGAAGCAACTCCTATTTCAGTTCAAGAGGTTCTTGCCTTTCTAAAACTCTGGCAATTTTCTGAGTCATGGGAGAGCATAAAGGCAGGTGGTTCCAATCTAAGTCTTTTGCTTCACCGATGTCTTGAAGATTTTTTTGAATGCTGTCTCCTCTATGAAGTGTTCTAAATTTGCATGACGATGGTTAGTAAGATAGAAAGCTTTAAGGATTATTGATAGAGCAAGTGTGAGAGTGGTGTGGATTCCTGTAACCGTGCCATAGGTTAATAAAGTCAAGGAGTTTATTTTATAAACTCCTTTTATGTTTTATGACAGAAACTCTGTGCCTTGTTTTTTCATCTTAAGAATAATGAGTATATTTATTGATTCCAAAAAGATATTGGGAGGCTTCATTAAATAAGTATTGCCTTTTACAGAAATACAACTAAATCTTACCAATGAAGCATGTATTAGCTAAAAGCTAGGTGTTGATTTGAAGTCAAAAGTGACAGACCATTTTATTGAAGGAATACTTGATGTCATTTAGTAAAACACTGAGGTTTTCTTTTATTAATATTTTGTAGGTTCCTAAGTATTGAGTATAAGATACTTGCAGAACTGTAAATGACTGCTACTATTTACCCATTCTGCTTTCTGCGTGTAGGTTCTGGCAGCTCATCAAAAGTAGTAGGAAAATTCCAATAAGTCTTCTTGGATTTTGTACGTGCAGTATATGAAACAAAAGACATTCTTGTAGCTTAAGTATCTTATATGGGAGTAATCTTGAATGAAATGGCTGGTATTTTTATTTGGCGTTCCTTTTTCAAAGACAAATAATCTGCAGCTGGTTAAAAGCCTGGTAGTTCCAGTGGCAAGTTAAAGGTAAATCTGTCAGCTGAGAGCAGATAACCATCCTGCATTGATCTAGCTGAGGAATTAGCTTCAGCAGCACTGCGCCATGGATGCTGCCAGAAATGAAGTGAAAGATGCTGGGAACTGTGATGTTCCCACTAATTCTCCTGATAATGATACTGGAAATGATGATCCTCATCATGGAAGTGATTAGCCTGCATTTAAAGGATCTGCACCTGCTTTTATTGAGTTCAGAGCAGCTCTGAAAAGGGTTAAAGTTAGCTGCTAACAGTGTATTTGCAGTTTAGCAGGAGTAAGCACTCTGGGAGTAAGCACTCTTTTGTCCCCTCCGCTCCTCCCTCTTTTTTTAACAACAATTAATTTCAGCAATTACTCATCCTCTTTTCTGGTTTATTGCTTGAATACCACTAAGGCCACCTTTGCACCAGTGTTGCAATACTAGTATCAATTAATTGGAGGCTTCCTGCACAGCTTCCACAAACTGTACTGATTACTGACATGGGTGGTATTACTGGAGCATAACAGACACAGGAGATGCAAGGGAAGAAGAGGCTTAAGGCTGGAGCTGCCAAAAGAAGTATCTGTGAGGCCATCTTAAGATGCCAAATCCCAGCAAGCAGAACTGGCTCAGAAGTAGGCTACAAATATGCAGCCTCTGTATAACATGAGCATCAATTTCAGTGATTTAGTATTCCTGTGACAGAGGCAGTCATGCATCCGTTCAGCCCACGCTTGGAGACGATCAGCTGGGATCTAGAAGCTTCACAAGTGCATGAATTCAGGGCTGACCCTGCCATAAGCTGGATGACAAACACAGCATTTCAGTTTGGATTGAACTCCGCATCACTCTGGCTTCCAGACTAGAGCTGGCTTGTTTCTTATTGATTTGGAGGACAAGCCACTAGAATTAGTACCCATGGGGAAATGAGTTTGTCTGACTGATCTCCCTAGTAAGAGTAAAGTGGGGATAACATTATGCAGTGTGTAAAGATATAAAGAAATTAAAAAAAAAACAACAATGGTGTCTTCAATGAAAAGCAGCAGAAAAAATATTCCATTTCTTTTGTCTTTTTCATGTAATCTAGTGTGCTGTAACTGAGAGAATATTTACTTTTTGCTGTGTTATGAAGTAATAAGGGTAAAACACTTTAATTTGTAATTAACTTTTTATTTTAAAATGACTGGGGTGGACAAGTGGTAAAAAAAAATATCTTGCTTATAATGGTTGGAGAACCATTTAAAATATTTCATTCAGGACAGTATGCAGTGTGGAGAAAAACCTAGGCATACTAGTTTTTTCACATTGTTCAAAAGGTTTTTAAGGTCAGAATAGATTATTCTGGTAAGAACTTGATCTCCCGTCTATAGCACGTGCCACAAAACTTAACTTGTGAAAGGAGTTTCATTTTCTTTTTACTGCCTTTAGCCTACCCTGACTAACTTACTGTGAATATTCAAGATCTGACAGGCTTCAAGGAAAATATGCTAGAATTTAAAAAACATACCCATCAAATTGAATGGGTAGATAGTCTAAGTCCAGTATGATATTTTCAGGGGAATCAATCGCTACAGAATTGCTCTTTTCATTAGTGTTTATATGTGCACATACTTCCTATTCATCCCAAGTGATTAAACACTTAGCAAGAATAGTTTACCTTCTCATAGTCTTTACTGACCTAATTACTCCAGTGGATGAATTAACATTTCTGAAGATGTTTTCTTGCACAGCTCAAGTTTTTCACTTGAGGCTTATATTGGCCTTTAAAGACATCCATCATAGGCCTTATGGCACACAACATGCACAAATAAAAAATATTATTTTCACATCAGAAAGGAGGATAGGTAGCAAAAATCAGGTAGTCACCATCACCAGCTTCCATTTTCTGGTGACTTCCTCAGTCTTTTGAAACAAACAAATAAAATAAACCACACCACACCCCAAAAGCAGGCAGCGCTCATTTTAGAGATACCGTAGAAACAGTATATTGACTAGGTGAAGGATTACATTTGAGATCCCCTTACTCCACTAGTTTCTACAGCCAACTCTACTACCACTAGCTCTTTTGTAATGTTTGTTGCTTGTATTTTAGGGCTTCCAGTGCCAAAAGGTTTAGGGGAACGTCTGAGGAGAAATATTGTGTTAAGTCAGGTTAGGTAGAAGGAGACTCTTCTCACTTATTTATCATTGTTTGGTCTTTAATGTTCTCAGCGTGGGGAAAAAAATATCATTTGGGCAAGCCTTTTTTACCTATTCAGGTGTACTTAAGGGCTTGCCTGTAATGGAACGTGGCATAAGAGTGAAATGGAACAGGCACCCTCAGCTACAAGCTACGGCATAGACACAAGCAGGTGAGTTACCTCTTGGCCAAGCCCAGTTATGCTGGCACCTAAGGAAAAGTGACAAGATTATTGGGGCAGCTTTGACAGCATTAGCATGGATCGAAGGCTTTTATGTCAGCTTAGGGCCTACAGCAGAGATGACCCAGTTAAGAGGAGTGCCCAAGTTGAGCGATACTTGTGCTTCACATGTCTGCGTGAGGAAAACAAGCAGATCCCCTTGACTAACCACGTTAGTGCTGCTGACTGCCCTCGCTGTACCTCGAGGATTTTTCAGCTTTGTTGCTATGCCAGTGGGGTTGCATGTGGGGGTTGGTGGATGCATGTGCATCAGGCTGTCCTTTGGCTTGTTGGGAGCGTGGTGGATTACTCTCACAATTTCATGTTTCGGCTGCACTTGCAGAGAACTTCTTCAACAGCTATAGCAGCTATTTTTAAGCAGCCACAAGAAACTGATTTGTCTGTCAGTGCAAGAGAATGTGCTCTGCAAAGCAGTAAGCTACATATCTGGGTCACGCTGTATGGTGTAAGGCAACCGTGTGCAGTTCAGTCAGGAATTAGCTATCAAATGTTGTTTTTTTGGGGGAAGGAAAAAAGAATCCTCAAACAGTGGGGAAGGACTCATCTTTGGGATAAAAATCACCATATGCTAAGCTTCTCTTTTGCCACAAGCTAGACAGCCATACTTTAAAGACTGTCGAGGAATAAAATTGATCAGTCTCTTTATTCCACAGTTTTTAATGAAAAAGGAAGAGCAAGCACTTTTTTTCATTGGTTGAGGCTTTGTTCTGGACATCAATAACAGGAACAGGTACCCTTTTTTAAATCATCCTAGCCTATGTATATTGCTATTGTAATTTTAAAAGCATTGGTGGGGGCGGGGGGTGGCGACGCATTTTCATTAAAACAGTAACCTAGCCTAGCATCCTTTAGGGTAGGAGAGGGACAGAAAAGCTGTCTTTACCCCTCCTGTGGGAGCCTGAGACAGGTAAGCTTGTTAGCTCCACCACTGGTCTCAAACGGCTTCACTGGAAAATGAATTCACTAACCACTGGCTGTACTGGGTCATGGAGGGAAGAGTCATGTCCCTCAGCTTCCATGAGACTCCCACCTTGAAAATATGTAAACCATGAAGCTATGAAAACTGCAGCTCAGATAGCTGAGCAAGCTGTAGGCTCTCCTGGAGAGTGGAAAGAGGCTGACCTGTAGTGAGAACAATGCTGTGGGAAGATTGCCACGCTGAGGAAAGCACAAATAATTTCAGCCCAGGAATCCAGTGAGAAATTGGAAGACATTGCAGTGTTTGCTGCTTGAGACCATGGTCTTAGGCTTGAATCTGCCCCTCAGAGAAGGTGGCAGGGCATAATTACTACTCCTTTGACAGTACAATCCTTTACTGGGGAGAAAAATGTCTTTCTTTTATCTAACTATGAAGTCCAGGCAGGTCAGAAATGGATCAGATCGATCTGTACTGCTGAATCCTTCTAAAGCAGATTCAGATAACATGCTGATAACATTCCTAAATTAAATTTTAGGTTAGTGGCTTTTAAATGACAGAAGAAATTCCATCCTGTCTCTTTGGCTTGCTGAGGACCTGCCAATTAGGTATTTGTTGATGTGGATTGACCAGGGTTCGAGGCTGAAGTAGAATTGGTAGAGCTTTGCTGGCAAGTACACGTGCAATACAAAGCAGCAGCAGAGGGAACTCATGACTTTACATTTCAGGATCTTGCAACAGCATGGCAGTAGGGGCAGCAGCGTTGACATGGTCAGAGCACAACCATCTATCTGAAGACAGAAGGCAAGACAGGGAACACAAAGCTCCAGAAGCTAATGAAGTGTCATCATTGTGCCCTTCTCGCCTGGCATGGCCAGGACTGGTGGACCACAGACACCACACACCTGAGAGGAATGTGTGGCTCGTGACAGCAGATCTCCAATGGGTGGATAGAAACAGAACAGAACATGGCATGAGAAAAAACTACAACAACCACTGACTTAAGAGGAATTAAGAATGTCCATGGATTGTTGCGTTATATTGCCATCCTATTTTTCTTCCTAATTTTCTTTAGTACAGCAAGTTATTGTAAGTTTTTAGCTTGAGTGGTGCCCTAATACAAAATCTTTGAAGATAAAAGACATAGCAATTGGATCAAGGCTGCTCTGAATCTTTGTTTCCTTTAATGTTTGGGGGTTAAAATATCTAGCTGGCTTGGATAGAAGTGAGTTGGAAAAGGCAGAAGTTTCATTCGTTGTTTCATATAAGTTCATCAGACTGGATTGGAGCTAATTGGTTTATGTAAAAACCAAACCAAACCAAAAAACCCCAAACTCCAAAGAAACCCACAAAACCATGAGAAGTCCAGCATGATTATTTTCATTCTGTTCTCCTATGACAGTCAAATGGCAGTGACCTAAAACCTAGAAACTATATTTCCTATATTCAAGGCAGGTACAAGATAGCCATGTCTGCCTTTTGAATGCTTTACTAGGAAATTTCTCTTTACTTCCCTTCTTCCCTTTTCCCCCCTCTCCTCCAGTCCCTGGTCAGTGCAGCTGCCTCCTGGCTGCCAGGAGCACTGACATGTGGCATTGTTGTGTTGGGGCTGTTGGTTCCGAAGAGGCTCATTAGCTGCCACTCTGTTCCCCCAAATACACTCAGGTTCCCTACTTTATTATACCCTCCTCATGAAGTGTTCGGCTGAACTGTAGCTCCCTTTTTTGCAAGTCCTGGCTCTCTGAATGTAGTCCAAAGCTCATTAACACTATTTATTTCTGCAGGGGGTTGTAATCCAGTCAACGGCAAAACAGATTAAGTCAAATAGACCTCTTCCTCACACTACGCAGAACTGTATCTCTTGAGGTTATCGAGGTGCCTATTACATTTTTAGATGTTTTCCAAGATCAAATAATTAAATATATATATTTATGTAATTTAAAGGATACAACTTTGTTTTGACACTCCACATTCACCATTGTAGTGCCAGTTGTGCTATTGTTTAAGTGGGCAGCAAGATATGTTTGCTGGATTGAGAAGACAGTATCTGATTTGCATGTTTTTGAATAGAAGCTGATGTTACAGGGTTTAGGTAGTTCTGCTTCTGAGTTTAGTGTGCCAGGAGAATTAAAGCTGTAATATAAGGATGATTCTAATCCATTCATCTGACATGATATACATAAAATACTGTATGTCACTTGTTTGTATTTTGGTGATTTGATATTACGGAATGAGGGAAAAGGGATATTATGGCATATATATAATTCACAAATAAGAGCTTCCCCCCCCCCCCCATCCCCCCCCAGAGACTTAGGACCAGTGCTATGATGATTATAAAAAGAGATAATTTAACATACTAATAAATGCATGTACAAGACTTCAAGATGCAAAACCTTACTTTGGATTCTTAGGGTTTTTTCAGCATGCAGAACTTCAACTCATATACTGTGATCATAATCCAGCCAAATGTCCTCATGATATTCAAGAAGGGAAGAATGGAAATGCTCCATTTTTATGAGGGTGAAACTTTGTACTCCTGGCATATTGCAAGTCTGCAAAATAACTCAGACCTCCATTAAGGGATTCCAGCACTGTATTTTCATAACCTTTTACATTCATGTCTATGCAGGAGCCAGTATGTGGAAGAGTTTGCATGGAAAACTTTGCATCTTTCCACTGTTTTTATGCAAAAATGTAAAAATCTCCATCTGGCAGCATGCACTGATACCTATTGGCCAGTTCTGTTGCTGAGACTTAAAAGCTATAGCTAAGGTTAACCAGTACCTTTTAAATATTATATTCAGATTTTGAAGACCATACAATGTAAAATACTGTTTCACTAATGCACTTTTTGCATTCAGATTGTGTGTGAGGTAGAAATTAAAGTCTTTGCTGAACTTAAACTTAACTGTTCCTTTTTATAAAGGTTGGTGAGTTTGCAGGGAATTACATCAATCTGGAGTCAACCCTTAAATCTGCCTTGCAGGCATAGTATAAAACTTTCCCTTTGATCATGTCCGTGAGTTTTGTTCAAAAAATAATAATAACAGGATGTCTACTCTGCAAAAGTGTAACAACTTTAAGCAGATATCTGAAAGCCCCTGTACTATTCTAGCAAAATTAGTTATTGAACTTGAATAATAAGCATGTAGGAAGGGATTGCAGGGTAGAGGACCCACTTGAGTCAAGTGTTTCTATGACAGAATTAATAAAAGCTACTGTAGCTTTAGCTCAGTGTTCTCTGATGTAATTACATGACTTAGGAAACCTTGTGAAGTGATGTTGAACTTGTAATTTTCATTCTGTTTCCTTCTTTTTTTTTTTTTCTTTTTTTTTTTTTAGATGTCTAGTGCATATAGGATTCAAGTTGAAATTGTGCTTAAATATATTGAGTGGCCATAGGCTATTTTATTATAAATAATACTATACACATTTATAAATTATGGACAGATAGGGTTACAAAACCAGAATAGTCTGAATAGTCAGAATAGTAGTCCCTCAAGTAGCACCTGGGGCAAAATCCATTATATGTTATCTGTGTCTACTTTGAAATTGCAAGTAAGATTTTTCTTTTCAGCAAAATGAAGTGTTTGAAATTCTTTCACTCAAATTCATTTTGTTATGGAATCTTACAAAATAAAAGGATTGGCCAAAGCTTTAGACATTACATTGTAAAAATGAGTATTTCTTATTTTCTTGTTTAACCTGCTCTGTATTTTATGTTTCATATATAAAGTATGGAAAATAAGCACAGCAACAAAGAAGCATCTGTCATTAGAAAAAATGAAAGCAAGGTATATACTAACTCTAGGAAAGACTCTCATGTTAAGGTTAAAGCCAGGCCATAAAGGAAGGTGGCTGGACAGGCAATTAAAGCTCTTGTGTAGAATTCTCTACTAATTTTCCTTAGTAGATTTAGCCAGAATTTCTATTCCTGTAACTGGCCACAGACACAGGACACCTGGTAATTACTGTGTTCTGCTCCAGTAAAGGAATGCTTTGCAGAGAGGGTTATGTGGGGTTTACTTCTAAAAATTGTGAAGGTGTTTGAGCTAAATGATTCTACATGCATGTAAAAATCATTGTGTTGTTCACCACCTCTCCAAAGATAGAGTTCACAGGTTTTTGTACCCTCAACAAATAACAATTTTCCTAACCAAATTTGCCTTATACCAACACATAACTCTGTACCACATATTTATTCTGTCCTGACAATCACTGTACTTTTGAAAAGCAATCTGCCTGGTTATGTGAGAGAATGCAGTAATGCTACCCATGCATTTTCAGAATTTGTTAAAAAAAATTAAAGGAACAATATAGATTTACAGAACTGCACAAGTGGCAGAAGTTAAAAGATGTTCATGTTCTGGCTGGAGCTTATCAGAAGCACGTCTTGAAGTCTCTGTTTCAAATCATATTGGTGGATGTGGCTGTTGGGTTTGCAGAAAGCTGTAGTGACTGACCTTTACAGAGGCAGAGTGACTGGCTGCTGGTGACTCAAGTCACACCAGTAGGGCCTTCACCTCTCTGGAAATCAAATTGTAGCAGTACATGAGATCTTTTCTATCAGTGGAAGGAGAAGTTGTTTCCTTCCAGTGAGTTCTGGTGGACTTTTGATATTTTCCTGCCAAGTGATGGGTTTATCTGCAGCCCAAAGACAGAGCACAAGGAAGGCTCTGGAGCTGGTCTGTGAGATCCTTCTCTGCCCCTAACCATGGCCCAATTTATCGCTGCTCCGGGCCTGTGTAACTACCTGTCTTTCCAGAAAGCTACCAAGGGTGAAGGATCTGGCAGTGAGTGTGAAAGCTCTGAAAAAGGAGTGACCTCACTTTTTTGGGGATGGCCTGGCACTCCTCGACCCTCCTGAAAACCAGACAGGTCTATGCTGCCATTTGCGTCCCCAAGGAAGCAATAGGCTTTTGTCCCAGAGACCTCATTACTGTGAAAAGGATAAGGTAAAGGTCTTTCCCTTGGGGATGGTAGTCTGAGGCTGGGAGTCATTTAGGGAAATAATTTCTGACTAACTCTTAATGTATCTAACTCTTATATGTTAAATTTTTATGCCTTAGAAGTCTACAGACTTCCTAATATGGAAATATATTATAAGTGGGTAATCAGATTTATTTTCAGGGGTAATTTTGCCACAACAATTCTAGAAAGTTGGTATTTTAAAATGAAGGCAGAGATTTTTCTCAAAGCAGTGCTGAGTAATTACAGTCTTCCTGGTGCTCATATATTGCTCTAAGTTCATTTTATTACCCAATGCATCTTTCCTTCTTCCAATTAGCTTCAAATAATTCCCATGCTTGAACCTTAGAGCAGCGTTTCAGAGTTATAGGGATGACATTACACAGCCTGTCCTCCAGGCTTGGAAAGCATATTTCTTTTAGGGTGCAAGGAAAACAAATGGACTAAGCTTCTGTAGGCTGTTGCGTAGAAATACCTCCAAGTATCTTCAGATTACTGTTTCACATCCAAGCAGAGAGGCTTTTAAGTCAGAAGGAGCCTTTTCTGATATAGGCACAACCTTGCGCATTTTAAAAGCCTGCCTGCTTGCAGAATCTTCACCTATGTTCAGATCGGAGGCTGACATAAATAAAAACGTGTGGTTTGGAAAGTTGTGTACTTAGGCACTCTAGTTCTGGGCAATATTTCTATGTCAAAAGAATTTCCTTTTGGGGGGACTGTTATTAAAGGCTTGGGATAATTTGGGGCACCTGGAAGTGGAAAAAATAAACACTGAACCATGGGATCAATGCCATAATCTATTTTTATACTTTATTGTTGTATTACTTTGGATTAATTTGCTACTCTGCAGTCCTGCCAGTGACTGGGGGACATCTTCATCAGTGCTTGGACCTGAGGAGCCATTTTGTCTTCATCTCTATACAGTAATTACTGGTGTAGTGGGGTGGTCCTACTGCATATGGGCTTCCCCTATCAGCTGTACTTACTAGAGTTGTTCTTAATTTGTTGTAATGAAGGGAGGGTCAAGGAACAGAGTGATGGATGGAAGAAGCAGTGACTGTACCATTGTGTTTGCCATAATATCAGGGTGGTGGTAGGTGCAAGGAACAGAAGGTGATGAATAGAAGAGGAAGTGATTGTATTATGTCGTTGTGATTTGAGGGACGTTTTGATGCCTTAATAGCACAGACTATTTTCCACTCAAATGGAGAAAAAACCCTCTAAGGCTAAAGTCCTACTTTACCTTTATATGCATTCTGAAGTTGGATTGGAACTTTAGTTTCCTTTCTGATCTACATATGCTAGTGTACATTCATATGTTTGCACTAAGTTTATTAACATTATAACCTTTTTTCTGTCATGTATAATCTTTGAAGAGTGGGGATGAAAATATGCTCATAAAAATTACCTCTTGCCATAACTCTTATCCCACATCCTATCATAAAACAACATCCAACATCCTTATTCGTAACAGGAGATATAGACTGAGTTACTCTCTGCACTGTATGATATTTTAACTGTATAATCGCTTCACTGGTTAACAATGTTAACTACGATGTGATTCGTGGCAGCACTCCTGCAAGTATCTTTCAGTAAATCAAAGTAGATGTGCCGGGGCTGTTACTCAAATTACTTCACAAATATTTACAGAAGTATATCAAGCCCACTGAATTATAGCTACTAAATTGCTGGGAATGTACTCATGAAAACAAATCCTGTTTGTATAAGAAAGAAGGTACAATCACTCTTCAAACTGTATGATAAATCTTACTGCTCTGAAAAGGTTGAAAGTCATTTGCATTTGGCAGAGGTAATGAAATGCATCTTAATGGACTTAAATGTTCAGCATTGTTAATAAAGAACAGCAGAATATAACCATTTTATGGGTGTGATCAGGTGGGTTCTGTGAAATTAAGGCTCCATTCTGCAGCTGGATCTTGTTCATTGCCAAAACTCTTATTTCTTTGTGGCAGCAAATCATGCAATAGACTTGCAGACAAATATAGCATCATAGCTATTATCGAAATAAACAAGATTCATTTGTTTAGTCAGCAAATGTATGCTTAACAAAGAATACAGACTACTACATTTTCAGTATCACTGTTAACTTGATTGGTAAATTGGTCTCTTTAAAGAATTTCACTGAACTCAGGAACAATAAAATATAATAGAATTGGTATCCCCAGGGGTTTGCATGTTACTATGTGATTGTGAGAAATTAGCCTTACCACAGCAACTGTACCCAAAGGTAGTTCTATGTAGTCTCTCTCTTTTAAGACATAGCTAACATTTGAAAATGTGCAATATTCTTCATTTCTTTTAAAACTTGTTTTAAAATAATAAGCTAATTTCATGTGCAGCTTTGCAGACTCAGAGTGCAATCCTTTCCTATTAGAAAATGAAGCTATGCCATAATAAGGTCTGGATGCTATTTCAGAATAATATTAATACTCATTGTTCTTTTGTGCCAGGGAACATGGTTGCCCCAGGTGGAAACTTCTTTCCTTCTGAAGAAAAATAGTTAACTTTATTTTTTTCTGCCCCTTCTCCCTTTCATCATAAAAATAATTGTCATTTGTCTATGAGATGTTTATTCCATCTCAGTACCAGTGCAGAATAAAAATAAATGCCCTTCATACCTTAAAATGTTTATACCACCTAGCTACACTGTGTATGTGCACGACAATGCGTACACCCAGGGAAGGGGAATGAAGCCATTAAAAATTAATATGATTCTTACTATAGGAGTCTCTGTATGGAAAGTCATCTGTTTCCATCTGTTACAAGTTATTGATACATACTGATGTTTAAATTGTTGAGGCGCTTCTTTTTTAGACTTTGACTATAGATGTATTGTTTATTTAGGGCTCAGTTCTTCACCAACTTTGTAATATTTGGTTGTATTTTTTCCTAGTTAACAGGTACACAGGCATAAATTATAAAACAAATAACCAGCAAAAAAGGCAAGGAACAGGCTGTTGTGTAAGTCAGCACCTGCTTTTGACTTTCTCTTCTGAGTTATTTTGAACTCCAGAGAAACAAACTGACACGGACTCCTCCCTCTCCTATAAGAAACAGCAAAAAGATCTACTCAGGTGATCAACTTGTGCAGCACTATGCTGTCTTTCAAAAGAGTTGGAGGGATTATCATGTGAAGCCCAAGAACGGTAAGCTCCGCTTGTTATTTATGGCTATTTGCATTCTAGGAAAATCTATCAAATCATGTAGAGGAGAGTAAACCCCACATCTAGCATGCTTCTGCCAGACCCTCTTTAAAACATCCAGAAGCCAGAAAGAGCAAGAGGGATGCCAGCGCTCCCTTGGAAGTGTGACTTATTTTTATGTATTCTCTTTTTCTTGTTGCAGACACCTCTTTGTTGCCTTGTCTGCCTTCGGTGCCAAGTCGCTTCCTCCACTGCAGAGCTGCCTTATCCTCCATGCACCCAGGTGGCCAGCCCCACAGCCACGGTCAAAAGCTTCCACTGTTTCAGCCCCAAGGGAGCCTACTCTGCAGATCCTGTGCTGCCCAAGCAAATACCATCCAGCTTCTTAACAGGCCAAAAGGTCTTTTGGGAAGGTCAGAATTGTTTCATCCACCTGAGTGCTCTTTTCTGAAGCAAACAGTTTTGATGCTCTGAACACCAGCATTTATATCTAGTCCCCAAAGAGCAGCATCTTTTTGAACTGAGGAATCAATGATGTTACCTAGGTGGATTATTTGAAGATAGTTTTGTTGTTGCTGTGTAACCTTAGTTCAGTGACAGGCACTATATGATGGGGTAATTCTTCCGATTCATTTGCTGTCTCTTTTGTTTGTTTTATCGTGCCTCACTAACCAGTCCTTTGCTTCTGACAATAGCTTATATGATCTTTCTTTCAGTTAGATCATATTGTATGATTACAGAGACATTTATTAACGCTTCTCTGTGATATTCAAATGCAAGCAATACAACAGAATATATGCCAGGGTACTTTAGCTTAGACCCAAACCGAAATAAGAAAAAAAGCTGGTCCATGATTTGTAATTTTTTGACAACAGAAGGACTTTGTGTGTCGTATGATACCGTTTTAAGTATAAAGTATGCCTAAAAGTTGCTTATATTACTTTAATATTTCAGAAGTAAACAGCTGGGTATGAAGGCGGCAGACAAACCTGTATAAATTATGTAAACCTGAAAGCAGAAGAATTGCATGTATAGTGGTCAGGGCTTTTTAACTCAAGAAACAACATGGAAAAAGAACAGCAGAATTATTCTGTGACATTCACACTCTGAGATAACAGCAGAAATAAGTAGAGTGCTTTGAAATTCACCACCTATACCAGGAATATTTTTAAAACTGGAATCACCTTTTTTTCCTCTTATTAAATACTAAACACAACTACTCAATGAAGGAGGTGCATTTGAAATTTAAAGAAATTCAAGGGGTCACTTTACAACCACAGTTCCAGAGGAATTCTGGTTTGAATAACAAAACCAAAAAAAAGGTTTCCTCTTTCCCTAGGATCACACATGATAATTGGTCTTCAGCTGCTCTCAGAGCAGCAGGAAGGGCCAGTCTCTGGGTGCAATGTATTTGAGAGACAGCTTTGGTTTCAATTCTGAATTGGGTTCTTGTGGTGTGAGGAATGTTCTGAATATTTACATGTGTTTTTTCCTAGAACAGTATTGTTCTGAAATGTGCTATGTTTCTGGATTGACATAATTGCTCTGTTGGAGCCCTTTGAGTCTCTCAGGTAAATGCAAAACTGATGCAAGAGTCTTAAAATGTGTATTGTGTGAATTCCCTTTACTTATCTGACTAACCTTCATTTTTGGAACGATTATAATCTGTTGTGTATATCTGTCATTAAAAGCTCATTCAAAAGCTCATCTGTAAGCTAACAGATTGTGACAGCTTCTTTATTTTTTTGAGCAGTCTGAGATAGCATGTGCATGAATTTGTACAGACCTTGGAATCCATGGATTATTCATTGATCATGAATATGTGCTAGAACTGCAAGCTGAAAATCCCCTTGAGACTTTTATTGGAGATGTTACTGCATTTTCAGCCTCGCTTTGAGACAAAATAACATCTCAATCATTTTTATTTTTCTCCTTGAATAGTCAGCATATAGCATTTGAAGAAAGTCTGTAAAGGTAGCTTCATCACCATTGTGCTAGAAAAGTAATTTCTCTTCCATTTTGGGTGTTGTATGTTTTCTTAGGAAAGCTGTCCCATGGAAATGTGTGGGGGAGGTGGGGGGTGGTGTGTGTGTGTGTGCCCTTGCTGGGCAGGTAGGAGAGTCACAGCGGCTGGTTAGAAGGGGGAGAAAGTGCCACACTGAATGCAGTGATTCGTTCTCTTGGGACAGAGAGAGAAATCATCACAGGGACGCACAGGGGTGCTCAAGTATTTTCATAGAGTGGAATGGATTGCACAGAGCTCTCATTTTGAGCAATCAGTTATTAATTTAGATTCATTTCTTGTTTCACTACATTTTTGGATTAAAAAAAAAGTTATTTCTTGACTTGTTGGCAAACCTAACATGAATTAAAAGAAAAAAAAAAAAAAAAACCCAAACAAAACCCAACCCAAATCTGCCAAACGTCTAATAGCTTTATTTTTGTTTGTTGGGGTTTTTTATTTCCTTTCTGCAATTTACACAATTTTAAGGGTTTTTGTTATTGTTGTTGTTGTTTGGTTTTGGGGGGTTTTTTTGCAGTTGATTGCAGGGGTGAGGTGGGGGGAGCAAAGATACAAGTTCCTTGGAAAACTCTTCAAGGACAAAAATCTTTTCCTCCAAAGTTCTGACTGCTACTACCACACCAGGACATGAAAGGAATAAATCTGTCCTCTCTTGCTGTAATTTGAATGGGAATTTGATCTTCCTAAGGAAGGATGATCAAATATCTTCTATCTAAGCACAAATAAAGAAAGGGAAGTGAAGAGACTAATCCTGTTTGACATTGTCAGAGGTAACATGTACCCTGCTGCTTAGCGTGTTACACACCTACCTACCTATGTCAATATACCGAAAGCATGCCTATTATAGTCCCATCTAGAGACCTAAATTCTTCATTTCAGACACTAACAACTGGAATTTTCAAACTTAGAGATGCAGCTCTAATTTGACAGCCTTGAGCTCAGTCTGTACACAAGGGATTAAATGTGCTTATTCAGGCCGTAGTCTGCGAAGCAGGACTTGCGTGTCTAGTGCACCCCCCTTGGAGTCTTTGTTAGAGTGGAAATAGCAGCAAACGGAAGAAAGTATTAATAGGGGCTTGCTAATCAGTCTAACTGCTATTTGATGCAGCATGCACGGCTGGCTGCAGGTGGACCAGGCTGCCTTTCCTTGTTCTCCGCACTTGGTTAGATATGAGTCTACTATTCCTAGGTGGGATAGATAGCGATCATCCATTTGGCTCCGATAGTTTTACAGCGCTAGTGATCACAATAAATTACCTGCACTAACGTGAAGAAGAGCCCAATGAGGACAGTTATTTTGTAGTGGAGCTAAACACCACACGGACAACGAATTGAAGAGTTTATATTAGAGATTTTATTTGACAGGCTAATGCACCATAAAGTTTTGTTCAGCTTTGAGAGAGGTTCAGAGATGCTGTTGGAGAAGAGAACCAGTCTGCTGGAGTCTTTTAGCTCCTCACTACAATGCCCTCACAGGACCAACAAGAGATGGAATTGCAGGAAGAGCACGCAAGGATTTTTCACATATTTTTTTTTTTTTCATTGAAGTACTTGTTTTTTCTTTTCTCCTTTGTCTATGTTATTATTTTTTCCTATTTTGGTAAAACCTTGTATTCTAGACCTAAATTTTGTGCTCTAATAGAATTTTAATTTTATTTTAAAAGAAAAAAGGCAAAAACACAACAAAATTTAAAATCCCAGTGACTATGGTTGTCCTGGTTTTGGCTGGGATGGAGTTAACTTTCTTCTCAGTAGCCGGAGCAGGGCTGTGTTTTGGGTGTGGTGTGAGAGCAATGCTGATGGCACACGGGTGGGGTTGGTTGGTGCTGGGTGATGTTCATACTGAGTCAAGGACTTCTCAGGTTCTCAGGCCCTGCCAGGGAGAGGGCTGGGGGGGGGGGGGGCAGGCATGGGAAACTGGGAAGGGACACAGCCAGGACAGCTGACCCGAACTGGCCAAAGGGATATTCCATACCATGGGATGTCATGCTCAGTATATAAGCCAGGGGAAGAAGGAGAAGGAGGAAGGGGTGAACTTCCGACATTATGGTGTTTGCCTTCCCAGGTAACCATTATGCATGCTGGATCCCTGCTCTCCTGGGGATGGCTGGACACCTGCCTGCCTGTGGGAAGTGGGGAATGAATCCCTTGTTCTGCTTTGCTCGCATGTGCAGCTTTTGCTTTACCTATTAAATTGCTCTTATCTCAACCCTCGAGTTTTACATCCCTTTCCGATTCTCCTCTCCATCCCTCTGGGTGAGGGGGAGTGAGCCAGCGGCTGTGGGAGGCTGGGTTGCCGGCTGGGGTTATACCATGCCAATGGGTTATAAGGAAGATATTTTTTCTCTGTCCAAGTTTAGCTGTGAAATAACCGATCTGGAGGAAACTACAGTCAGTCTCTGCCCTTGAAAAGCTCACCACCATACAGCTGTTGTTATAGTTGTGCACTGGACATGGTTAGCACCATAACTTCAGCAGATTTTGTTATCTTTCCCTCAGACAGATATGAACATTGTATATTTGTTCTTTATACATTGTTTGTGCCTGGAAATCAATAAGAAAGTTCAGACAATGCAGTAGTCTTATTTCCTCATGTTTTGAAACAAAATCCCTTTGTAATGCCTGAAACATCTTCAAATTATTTCTCCTGCGCTGTTTTCCCCTTAGAGGGCCGTAATATGCTATTGATTATTTTATTATTTTTTTTCTTTTTGTCTCTTTTTTTTCTTTTCTTCTTCTTTTAAAGGTAGAGCTTCCTACTGAAATCAATGGGGTTTGCTTAAAAATCTATACGGTGTTATGGCTATAAAACTTAGAAAATGATGAGTCCTTAATCATATCAGAAATTATGATTAAGATGCCACAAACAACTAGTAATCCATAGATAAAGGAACATCTGTTAAATTAAGAGCAACCACCTTCAGCAGAGCGTAACTCAGTTTAACTTCAGTGGGAGCTTTGCCTGAAAAGAGGCAGCAGAATCAAGTCAGAAATGTGAAGCAATGTCATCAGATTTACTAATCAAACATTTGTTGCTGAACTGAGGTCACTTACCAAGAGCAGGCTGGTCTTTAAATGAGCTGCACAGGCAGCATCACTGATTTCTTGGTTCAAAGCACTTCTGGGCCTTGTGGACTGGGAAAGCAAGAAATGAATGTGGATGTTCAGAGCATCAAACTGCCTGTTCCTGAATGAACAGACTAAACTGATGAAACAATCTCAAGTCTTTCTCAAAAGACCTTTTGGACCTTCAAAAAGCTGACTGGACTTTGCCATGCATAGCAGGGATTTACAGCGAATTACTCCTGTGGGAAGGTGGAGTGTACAGTGACAGTACAGGTTGCTTCTGGTTATTCCAAACCTTCTGCTAGTCCAAAAGGGGTGTGTTTGGATTCTTTTTAGTAAGCTGAAAACAGATAAGCATCTTTAACTTTTATCTGCCTTATTTTTTGTTCTTTTGCAATCCACAGCTCTGCTCCTTGACATTTGTGTGAGTTTCCCCATTGTTTTCAGTAGAGCTCCGTATCCATGCAGAGGACAGGGAAATAAAAGGACCCTGACCAGGAATGTTTGTACACCAGTCCCACACCAGGATATCTTTTTCAAAGTCCAGATTTTGCATATAGTATATTTTTGGCAACTGAGTAATATAAAGCAAATAAAGCACTCTAGCGTTGTAAGCAGTATGGCAAAGATGGAGATGGCCGTGTTTGAATAAAAATGTCGAAACTGAAGACTGTGTTTCCCTTTTAAAATGTAGCAATACATTTCTTTACAGTATCAAAGACACTTCTGAGAAAATTACTGTAAGAGGAAAATATAGACAGAAACTCTATGTGCGTGGTTGGTCTTAAAGAGATGGTACTTCTGTTATCTCCTATATCTAGTTGTATCCTAGCTCTATGCTCGGGGTTAGAAAGCTGGTCACAAAATGAAACTTGTTTTTTATTACTCCTCTTGGCTACTTTTACTTCATCTTTAAAAGTGAATTTAAAGAGTTATCACAGTTTTCAAAGGTCGGAAGAATTGGAATCCAGATTAGTAGTTCAGCCTGTGATTCAAGAATGATTTATTTTCTAAAATCTGATTACGTTGGTTTGCCAATGAAATCTGAGCAAGGCTTTTGTTCACCTTCCACATGCACTCACTTCTGCAAACAAGTAAGTGTAATTTGTTCTATAAGCTTGTTATGAGAGGCACAGTGGAGAACAAGGCTGAAAAGAACCTCCTGCCTCTGTGGTTTTATTAAGAATTGTTTTCTCCAGAGAACTCTCAGCCTGTCGGATTAAAAATCTAAAGAGACCTTTTACTCTAACAGACTCACAGTTATCCCCTTAGTAAAGTTTGCTTTTGTGATAATTGCATTTTACCATCAATAGTATTTTACTAAATGAACAGCTTTTCTCTGCTGCTTCTAGCCTTGACAGTTCTCCTCTGAAAATTGGTGGTTACAATGAAATATTTAGAAATTAACAGTTTAACATGTCTTTGCCTTCTGTTTGTTATTTTCCTTGTTTTGTTTTGATAGCAAATGGCTTAGGTTGTGGTTCTGGTGATTATGGACCACAGGACTAGTTTGGGACTTACGCATCAAGTAACGTAGCATTAACACCGCTTTTTGCATTGAGAAGAAAGCTGCAGGCTCACGAATTTTCCCTGCTAATAGAGAAGGATCCATTCTGTCTTAAGGAGGGAGTTCCCAGCTTCCAGGATGCCTTGAAGAGGCAGGATTTCAGGATTACATCATCTCCAACACTAACAGTTGTTTTATTTTAATGAAAATATTTCATGTGTGAATGTGTGTGTGATCTCACCCTACAAAAAATTTTCTTTTTTTTTCAGTCTTGTAGCAAATAATGAACATCTGCTTGCATGTAAAACTGTAAAACTATTATTACTATATCAAACCATAATGCTTATTAATATTGATGATTTTTGATCCAAAAAAAATCTGAACTATTTCCTATGGTAGTGACATCATTGCTCTTTGAACAAAGAAGAAGGTAAAATTTTGAATAGGTCATCTAACCAGGCGCCTCTATGTAAAATACAAGTAAATATTTTCACAATTTATTTCAATGAATTTTTTTTAATATTAAAGCAGTTTTGTTTAGTTTTTTGCAGTCCGGCTGGTTTCAAATCACATTTTGTTATGAATGCTTTACATTGAAAAATGTGAGTCACAACAAACTTGATACAAACCCACTTTCACTTATAAACCAGTACGAATAAAATTTAAAATCTTTTAAGTGTGAATTAAACCCAGCTTTAAGCCTCTGGGTTTTGTGAATACAAGTGAATGTCACAAGAATTTCTGCTCTACCTCTGCCGCTTAATCAGGTCTGCTTGGTTCCAAAAGAAGCTACTCAGTAACAGCTGACAGAGGAGAGAATTAAAGGAAAAACACAACACTCTTGGCTGATTAAAAATATAGCTGGGATTTGAAATTCTTAAGATTTCTCCTGCCTGCAGTTCAAAGGCAGCCTTCTGTTGCTGAATGGAGTCATGAACCTTCAGCCTCCTAACTTCCTAGAAACCAGGGCCATCAGCAATATACAGTATTGAGTTAAATCTAAAATATGATTTGGAACCTTGCTATTTCTGCAAATGTAAGTCATAATCTTGGGTGCAAAATCGAGATTGTACTAGTAAATTTGAATAAGTCAGAGTGTGATCTGAAGAAAAAAAACCCAACAACCTAAATCCGGAAAAGAGTTCAGTACAGGCTGACATCTTTTTTTAAAGTTCAACTGTAAAAAAGTCCCAGCTGTCTTAAGAATAGGGCAAAAAGTATTTTCTCATCATGGTGACATACCTAATTGCCAATGCTCCTGTCATCCATGTTATAGCCTTTGTTAGAAAGCCCATTAATAATTCAAGAATACCGGTAATTGAACGAGATATATTTCTTCATCACAGCCCCTCACACTCACTTTCTGTCCCCCTTTTCCCCAAGATCTTAGTATGAATTTACCAGGAAGTGTGAATCAGCTTTGCTGAACTCTGCAAAATGGGTTTCAAGGCCAGATACAGTTGTCCTGTGCTATCTTCGAGGGGTAGGGGCTCACAGGGGAGAACAAACCTACACTATCTGTGGCATCTTGAGCCCGTAGATACAACTGCATGGTTTCTAGTATAAAAGACAAATGCTTTTCCATGGCCACAAGGTTATCAAGCAATTCTACCATTTTCCATGCTGTTTCAATATGGAATAATGCATCCATTCCCCCCATCCTAAAAAAAAAAAAAAAAAAGTGTGACAAGTTTCTTGCTGAAGGTGGGAGGTCTGTGCATGAACATAGGGACGTGTTAATGGGGAGTCAGGAATCTTAGCAAGCCGGTACACGAGCTTTTTTCTTTCTCTTTCTTTGTAATACAGAAGTAACTGGCTGGATTAAAGCACTAACAGTTTAACTGTTTAAGCTCCCAAATTGTCACACATTCTGGGCTGAAACAAGGAATAATGTGTTTCTTATGGCTACTCTGCATATTACCACCACTGCATCAAGCACAAATATAACAGTGGCAAGTCTTCATTAAAACCACATTAACAATGTGCCAAGCAAGAAAGCAGGGGAACTCGGAGACAAGGCAGTCCCTAATCCCTTCTCAGATTCTCAGCTGTCAGAAATCAGGAATCCAGGCACGGCGCTGCTTAAATGCCACTGTTAGAGGCTGACAGCAGAGTATCTGTAAGCACAGGCAGTGTGGAGCAATTTACTTGCTTTTTAAAAAAAGCCTTTGAACATTTTGCACTTGCTCAGGTAGTGATGAGCTTCATCTATGAAAATAAAAAACCTGAACTGTTTTACATGAGCAACTGGTATCTTTATACTGATAAATACTGCAGTTCTCTAACAGTGCAGATAACCTCCACCTTAAAAGAGTATACAGTCTAAACAGACAAAATGAATAAAAGGTAAGAAATGCATTGCTGGTTTTCCCTTTTTAGAGAAGGAGAAACCAAAGCACTGAAAGGTTAAGTGGCTTGTCTCTGGTCACACAGGGAGCCCATGGCAGGGCTGTAAATTAAATGCCACTTCTTGTAAGAATTGCACTCTCTCCTTAGGAAATATGAATAGCAGAAAGGAAGGAAACTACCTAGCACAAATGTACTGCATGGTACTTGAATAACATGGCAGGTAGCACTGGAGCAGAAATAATGAACTGATAGCTGAGAGCGGACAAAAATGTATTATAACACTGAAGAATGTAAGAAACTTGGTAATTTCTTCTTCCTCTCTAAAGCCTCACGGCAATAAAATATATGTATTTGCTCTGTCAATCCCTCCACCTGTCCACTTGTGACCAGCCAAAGGCAGCACTTCTGAAGATACCACGTTCCTCTGCCTGTTGTCAAAACTCGCCTCCTGAGCAGTGGAGAGACCCTGCTATTTATTCCCATAAATTCTGCACTGAGAGCTCTGTGGCTACCTGTTCGGCTTGGCTGGCCAAACAGCATGCACTGCTGGCATTGAGGATACCAAATTCTGCCTCATGTCCTGCCCGTGGCTCCGATATGTGGCAAAAGCCTGTGTGCCAGACTGCTGGGGCAGGGGGATGTCCACAGGCATAGGGGAATGGGGCAGAATGGCAGGAGCTCCCTGCAGCCGTGACTGGAAAACTACACAGGCTTTCTGGTGCAGAAAGCCTCTTGATGGTGACAGACTCTTGTCCATAGGTAAGAAGAACAATCTAAAATAATTTTAGTCTCTTCCTTATGGAGTTTGATAGGATTTTCTTATTTGCTTTAGGTATTTTTTTTTTCCCTTCCTCTATTGCCCTAGGCAGTTCAAGTAGTGCTCCTAATTGTTTTCACTTTACACAAGTATAAATTCACAGCTTGACATTGAGGCTTATACTTGGTAGAATTTGGTTTTATTATTTCAGACTTTTCAAGCAAAGGAAGTTGGCCTATTTTCAACAACTGCCACAGCTGCCCGAGCTGCACAAAAATATGTAGTGACTAGCTAAACCTTGATAACAGGTAGTTTGATTAGCTAGTGTGAAACAACCATATAAACCCAAGAATTTTCCAAAGAATCTAATTGAGCCTAAGGCCATTAAAACTTCAGCAACTCATCTAGTTTCTTGCAAAAACCCTCATCTACAGCTTTTCATTTTATAGTTGCAAATAATATAAGGAAAAAAACCTTAAAAATTTATAGACTAGCCAGATTCTTAAGCAATCTAACAGTGTTTTCCATCGGATGTTTCAAAAATGCAGCCTTGAACTTCTTGATTGTTTATAAGGTGCTTTTTTTTCCTTTCCCTTCTGTTTCTATAGGTTGGACATCATACAATGCATACAGACTTCTAACATAAGTTTCTTTCCAGTAGTTTGCACAAAATGTTATATTTAATGCAAACAGGTCTTTGTCTCTCCAGATAACTTGCTGAAATAGCTAGAAGGATATCAACTTACTAAGAATCGTTGTCTTGTCAATTTTTTTTTGTTGTTGTTTCTTTCTTTCAGGTAGTGATTCTTCCCTAATGTGTTGGGTCTGGCTGAGCCCCACAGCAGCCCTCGCCGTGCTGTGCTTGTACCGGTACCCAGAGAGGTGGTGATAACACACCCGTGTTTTGGCTGCTGCTGGGCAGCGCTCGCACAGCACCAGGGCTGTCTCTCCAGCATCCCCCCCTGCCACCAGTGGGCTGGGGGTGGGCAGGACCTTGTGGGGGGACACAGCCAGGACAGCTGACCCAAAGTGACCGAAGGGATATTCCATACCATATGACATCTGCTCAGCAATAAAAGCCAAGAGAGAGGAGGAAGGGGGCGTTCGTTATTTATGATGTTTGTCTCCTGGAACAACCACTATGTGTACTGAATCCCGGCTTCCCGGGAAGTGGCTGCGCATCGCCTGCTGGTGGGAAGTGGGGAATAACATCTTTTGTTTTCCTTTGCTTCTGTGCGTGCAACTTTTGCTGTTGCTTCATTAAACTGTTTTTATCTTGACTTATAAAGGTGGGGTGTTTCGTGGGGTTTTTTTCCCACCTTATTTCTTCCCCCCTTTTCTGCTGAGGAAGGGAGTGATAGAGCAATTTGGTGGGCACCTGGTGTCAGCCAAGGTCAACCCTCCACACCTAGAGATGACAAAGGGCAGTAGTTCAGCTCCTGATTGTGACTTATGGACATACGTTAAACTTGTAGCTTTTGGGAGGCATGTGTTCATGTGAAAAAAACAAAAACAAACCCAAAAACCAGCAACAGAGCACCCATCATTATTACTAAAGAAATTTGAAAAGTCACGTATGTTGTCTTTTATTAATCATATCATTCTGTATATCTGTAAATAGCATTTTTCAATATATTCTTATAGAGAAATGTGCTATTTTCCTACTATATAGTTGTGAAAATGCTTGTTTGCCTGCACATTTGTTGTCAGGCTCTTGTTCACGCTAAGAGAAAGAAACAAGAGGAAGAAAAGAGCCTAAAAGAAGATAGCATTTCTTCAGAAAAGCAATGGACTGAGGTAGCTTGACAAACAAGCTTTTCCTTATGAAAAAATGATAAGCAATGAGGAGTTGGATAATTCAGTGCTTTATCTTTTTGCCTGCTGTAACTAAACTAAGAAAAGAATTCAATAGAAAATCAGATATGAAATTGCTCTTCCAGTTCTAGTGGTGTGAAAAGAAGGGAAAAAAGGATATGGCAGCTCTTTTTCAAGAAGCAATCTACATGTCAAAAGAAGCATTATTCAAATTGTTTCATGAACAAGCATCAACTTAAATTCCTGGATCTAGTGTGTGCAACCCAAGCTTTTCCTCATCTCCTATGTGTGAACAGGAACTCTGGAGGCATTTCTCTGCTCTGACACATGCTGGCTGCCTGTTCTTTATTGTACCACTTGTTATGCAGAGAAGCACAATCACTTGGAGATGTGGAAATGTTATTACTGCTTCACAGTAAAAGATCAGCTCAAAAATTTCTCTAGCTTCTCTGTAACCTACTCTTTGCTCCTCAGATGTCCTGGATTTCTTTGCTTGTTGTCACCTCCCCACACTAAAGCTGTAAATGGCTGTGATCAAGGGTCTTTCTCTGAGAATATGGGCAAGGGACAGTAGGATTGCACTGGTACTCTTGGTGCTGGAACTGGAAATAGCTGTTTCTCACTCCATTTCACCTACCACTTCTTTCAGTGAAACAAAAAGCCTGCTTTTTCTTGGCATAAAACATCGGTAGCTTCTCTGGAAGAGAAGACACCGGAAGCTGGAAGAAATGTCCGTGAAAGCTGTGTCCCTTACACCTCTGTAACATTCCATTATTGGGATCTTCCAATCTTGAAATTTTGTGTGAATAACACAAAATTTCATTTCTGTTTAAACAGCTCCCTAGTAGCACTTCATGCTTTCTCCAGTGCCCACCATGACTTGTTTTGTTTCTTTTATTTGTTTGTTTGATCCTGGGACACAGGTATGCTTTGAAAAGTAGTTTGTGGGAAATACTTCCTGTGCTTTATATAAGTGACTCTGGGTGGCATAGCCTGTGCATTCAAATTCAGTCTTGTGCTATAGCTCTAGTACCGTTTATCTGCTGTTTTCAGCAATGTCTGAAGATATAATCTCAGGCCACCTTTGTAGTAGCACACTTGGAGTGATCAAGCTGTCCTTACATGTGCATGCCTGCAAGTCAGATCAATTGTTTGGAAAATTTTGCTGTTAGACCCTTGACACTAATGAAATATGTGGAATGTGTTTCTGCGTGCCATGCGCTGCCTGTGTCTGACAAAAGAATCAGCTCTGGTTTTAAGTACATGCCTAGCAAGGTACAGTGGGATGTTCGTGGTTAAAAAAGCACACTGCTTTTCCTCTGGTTTTGTTTCTGGCTGCCAACTTCTGAAAAACCTTTGAAAAGTTTAAAGAATGGCATACTATTACACACTATAAAAGGGGAATTTTATTGGCATGCACTTTGTGGTCACCTGTGATCAAAAGGCTGGACTTACTGTTGTTTAATATGCTTATGAGCATGTCTACCTCATTAAGAAAGCTTGGCTTTTATGAATTTTGCTTTTAGACATGCTGGCATGATATGCTGAGTAGAGAGAGGCTGCAATACACAGAGATACTTTTTTTTTCTTCTTCTCTTTTGTTTTCCCCTGCTGTATACAGATCTCCTGCTGGTTAGAGTTTGCATGTGAGATGCGCATGTTCAGATTTCTGCGCTGAACTGGGTGGGAAGAAAGGTTTAGATCCTGGATCTAAACACCACAGTGAGCTCTGGTCACAGGTCATCTTGGACATGAGATGTTTCTCTATGAAATTCTTGTTAAATGTTTTCCATTAGAAACTGTTTTGTTAGAAACTAACCACCCAAAGCAAATGTAAGAATCTCTTCCTCTGCATCCCATGCACCTCTGTTCTGTGGTGGTGAAGCGGTAGTGAAAAGGATGACATGACATTTCATGATAGACAAGGTAAGAAAAATTAATGCAAGGGCACTTGAGAAAACTATCCCATTTAATTTCCGTAAATTTCTTTTCAGTAATGGTGCCTGATACTGAAACACTTAGCTTTTCTGCTAATATTTAGGGGAATGCTTTTCCTGTCTTAACTAAACTTCTACTTTTAACTTAACTAAAATTCTGTATCACAGCGATGATTGACTTTAAATCAAACTTGTTTCATAAAAAGAAAGTAAAATAATTTTCACTTTCTGCATCACATAGGTAGTTCATCCAAGTAAAACCAAATAAGGTAGAGAGGGCATTTGTGGGGAAATTTCTTGGCTTTGCTGTTTGAAATCTAGCCTAAAGAGAAAGGAAGCCATTTTGCCCTCCTTCAATGATGTATAGGGACTCGTGAAATAACGCATGTGATGTTATTTTAGTTGCAGTACTTTCTACTCATTGCTTTTGACAGCTGATCAAATCTAAGCCTCCACCTACAAAACCAGCTCTAGCTGGCTCCAATACTGCAAGCAGATCTTTTTGGTTGCGGGGAACTGCACTAACCCTCTGTGCATCTCATAGGCTTGTGAAGATATAAGAAGGGATAAATTTGGCCCATTCTTTTCCCATTGTCATCTTCTGTGTGTAGAATTCACATGCTCACTTTGATACAACAGCCAAAAACTTTACACCTCAGAATACATAAAATCTGAACATCATTCCAACATGATAAAAATATGAATATGTATTTAAAATTAGGATTTTATTCTTAATTTTTACCAATTATTAATTTTTTACATTAAAATTGGTGAATTGAATGTAACTTTAACATTTTACTAATTGCTAGTATGACTTTTGCCAATATTGCTAGAGACTTGGGAAACAGTACTTACTTTAATGCCCTTGTGAAATACTCTCAGATGATGACAGAAATGATAGAAGAAAGACATCACGTTGCCAGTTTTTGATAAGAAGGAATTATATCTATGAAAATAAGCCCTAGTCCTACCTCCTTGTTGTCCCACAGGACGTGGCAGTCAGACTGCTTTCCTGAGGGGCGGAAGAAACAGCAAAATCTGAAGTAGATAGATCAGGGTTTGGGAATTTCCTTTCTAAGAATATTGCATAAATTTGAGATGAGAGATAGATACAGTGCTTCTATCTTCAAGCTGACTTTAACTTTGATTTTAATGCAGGCAAAAAATGGTGGAAATTACGACACGAAGCAGCAGCTGTATTTGGGAAATTGTAGATTTGTCCTAGGATCATGTCATATCTCTATGCAGAAGACAGCAAGGTCATTTTCAATTCAAGTTCTCTTTTACAACTTCCATCTCTTTCTGTAAGTATTTGGTAATTTGGAGGTTAAATGTGCTAATATTTTCAGGGAAACTGAAAATGAAATTATTCAAATAATAAACTACTGTGTGGTTCTATAGCAACCACAGGCAACACTTTTCCAATGTCACATTGTTTTCTCACATTTCTATTTATTTAATAACAACATTTCTAATTTGGTGGTCAGACGGTGATCTACAGGTAACATCTCAAAACTTCTCCTCCCCTCAGACTTCATCTGTCTCTGCAAAGATTCTTGCAAATTTATTGCATAGAAATCTGACAAAAGTAACTTTCCCAACCTATCTTTCCTTCCCCTGCATGATTCCTTCCTCCCTGCTGCATATATTGATGTTTATGATGTGTTCTCTCCTGGGGTTTGGCTGTTTGGCTGGATCTTGTTGAAAGCATTCTTGATTCCTTCGTTAGTATTTCATCCTCACTCCCCTTTAGTTCATTTCTTGCCACCCTAAAAAAATGTTGGTGCCCAATTTGTCTCTACCGGAAGTGTATTAACTTGTTTCCATTCTGAATTTTCAAAAAATTTAGCTTCAGTCCCCGATAACCTACTTTTCCAAACAATTTCCAAGCCTTTTATTTTTGTTTCCTAGCCAAAGCTTTATTTCCTGAGCTGCTAACTGTATCCGATGCTGTCAGCCATACTTGTAAAGGGATTTGTACTTTTGCTGGCTCTCTTGCCTCTGTTCTCAATAGATCATCTTCTGACTCTCTTTCAATGTATAAACAGAATGATTCTCCTCATCTTCCTTCTTGAACACCATAGTGTTTTGCAATAATTACAAGCAAGAACTTCAAGACCTGAAAACTTAAGCAAGGTTAAACTTAGTATTTTCACAGGTTAGATCTTAGAGATGCGAGTGGATTTGTTTTCTGCAAGAATTGTATTTGTAATACATATTTAGAGGATAACCATATTATTTAAAAATAGTGATGTGTGCAAAAATAAGGAACTATGGTGAAGCACTTCTTTGATTGTAATAAAGGGTACAACTGACAAGGGAATGTTAGAGGCATATACATGGTAAATTACATCTACATTGATTAAAATTGGTTTTAGAATTAGCCTAAAGCAGCTGGGAGGGAGCATAGCCAGGATAGTTGACCCAAAGTAGCCAAAGGGATATTCCATACCACAGAACATCACGCTCAGTATATAAACTGGGGGTATTTCACCAGGAGCCACTGGTCGCTGCTCGGGGACTGGCTGGGTGTCAGTCAGTTGGCAGCGAGCAACTGGGTTGTGTATCACTTGATTTATTCCCTTGGATTTTATTCCTCTCCTTCTCCTCTTCATTACATTTTATTTATTTTTATTTTGGTTTTAACTTTATTTCAATTCTTAAACTGTTCTTATCTCAGTCCATGGGTTTTCCCTTTTTTGATTCCTGGTAGGTTGGAGAGAAGTGAGCAAGTAGCTGCAGAGTACTTTGTTGCTGGCTGGGGTCAAACCACAACAGCCCTTTCTGGTGCCCAGTGTGAGGCTTGAAGGGTTGAGATAATGACAGATCTGATCAGAGTGTGTTAGAACAAATTGGTTATAACCATTCATGGTATTGGTTTCATAGTCACTGGTCACATTGTCAATATTTTTGCTCTCAGGGTTATGCTGTGTAACACCTTACTTGCACCATGTGTTTGCTCTTTTGGTATTTATTGCCTTTGGGGCCTGGGCTAAGGTTTTTGTTTTGTTGTGCTTTGTAATACTGGCTTGTGATACAATAGAATGGCTGGTCGTGAAACTAGTCTGGTCTGTGTACTCAGCACTGCCATCACCTCTGTACTTCGGGAACCATCTATTGGGAAGTATTAATAATTACACCTTTTGCCTTTTCTCCTCAGAGAGAGCCAACCTATGGGGAATACATCTTCCCACATCTTCCTCTTCTCTTCCAGGCTAATTACAGAAGCGTTTGAGAATTTTGAAATTTTTTTATGTCTTTGAGATGTTGACACCAGCCTCTTGCTGGTCCTGGTTGCGTTCTTAGGACTGCTGAATGTGGTTCAGATCTT
Organism: Falco biarmicus; assembly: GCF_023638135.1. Classification (NCBI taxonomy): domain Eukaryota; kingdom Metazoa; phylum Chordata; class Aves; order Falconiformes; family Falconidae; genus Falco; species Falco biarmicus. Next base: position 110,698,488 of record NC_079289.1, on the reverse strand, counting down.
GTTTAGAATTAAGCAACTGTCTCCAGCTACTCTGACCCCCACAACAGGCACTGAGGCTACCCCAACCCCAGTGGCAGGCACTGCAGCTACTTCAATCCCCACAACAAGCACTGTGGCTACTCAAACCTCAGTGGCATGCACTGCAGCTACTAAAAAACTGGCAACTAACACTACAGCAACTCAGACCCTGGTGATGAGTGATGCAGCTGAACCAGAGGACCAACCCATGCTGGTATCAGTTGCCCCTATACACAAGAAGAAACGGACACAAAAGGCAGCTTGTTTAGTAAAGGAAGACGAAGCAGGGTCATCACAGGAACAGCAGGAAGAGTTAGCACAAGAGGTAACCACTCGATCCCTATCCCTGAGTGAGCTGCAGGATATGTGAAAAGATTTTGGCCATTGTCCATGTGAGCACATTATCACCTGGCTGCTCCAATGCTGGGATAATGGGGCTAATAGTCTGCAGTTAGAGGGGGTGGGGGGCGGGGAAGCCAAGCAACTGGGATCATTTTCTAGGGAAGGGAGTACTGACAAGGTGATCGGAATAGGGACTCAAGCCCTCACCCTCTACAGGCAACTCAGTCAAGTGGGAAGGAAAGGTTTCCCTTTGAGGAAAGTGTTACATGTTGCCCAGGAAACTGGACCACAATAGAGAGAGGTATCCAGTACTTGAGGGAATTAGCCATGCTAGAGATTAGTTATTACAACCCAAACCACATGCAGTTACCTTCAGAATCCAAATGAAATCCAATGCATACAACCCACATGGTGTAAATTTGTAAGGAGCGCACCATAATCGTATGCCAACTCATTGGCAGTAATGAGCTGGAGAGACCAAGCAGCACCAATGGTGGATGAAGTGGCTCACCAACTCTGGGAATATGAAGACAGTCTCTCTTCCTCTCTCATCTTGGCTGTGAAAAAACTGATCCAGCAACTTGTCGAGGATAGATCCTACCCCCCATCTCTACAGATCTGCATCTCAGCTATTAACAGTGATTCCTTTTGCTCAAAAGAGAGGATATAGAAGGCACACACTACAGGGTACCTTGTGGTTTTACCTGTGGGACCACAGAAAAGACATGAGGAAGTGGGATGGAAAGTCCACCTTGACCCTAGAGGCACGGGGCATGTGAATCACAAGGAAAAACAATCACAAATGGAGGTTCTTCCAGGAAGGTTGCTGCCCCAGTCTCCAGTGGCCAGTTTCCCAGACAGAGTGGAAAATCTGATCTTATTCCGGATCCTACAGAAAGAAATTCCTATCCATTTTTACAAGAGGTGAAGAATCTTATGACCAGGACTAGAGGAGCCTGCCTCCAGCCAGGTGAAGGAGAGGGACAACCGGATTTACTAGACTGTGTGGATGTGATGGCCTGGCACATCAGACCCACAGCAGTATGAGGCTTTAGCAGACACTAGTGCACAGTGTACCCTAATGCCATCAAGCTGTGAAGGGGCAGAACCCATGTGTATTTCTGGAGTGGCAGGGGGATCCCAACAGCTAACTGTATGGGAGGCTGAAATAAGCTTGACTGGGAATGAGTAGCAAAAGCACCCCGCTGTGACTGGCCCAGAGGCTCCGTGCATCTTTGGCACAGACTATCTCAGGAGACGGTATTTCAAGGACCCAGAAGGGTCCTGGTGGGCTTTTGGTGTAGCAGCCTCGAGTTGGAGGAAATTAAGCAGCTGTCTACCTTGATTGGTCTCTTAGAGGACCCTTCTGTTGTGGGGTTGCTGAAGGTTGAAGAACAGTAAGGCCTGATCACTAGAACAACGGTTTACCAGTAGCAATATCACACCAGCTGAGACTCCCCGGTTCCCATCCATATGCTGATTCATCAACTGGAGAGTAGGGAGTGATCAGCAGGGCCTGCTCACCCTTTATCAGCACCGTATGGCCAGTGCAGAAGTCTAATGGAGAGTGGAGACTAACAGTAGACTATCGTGGCCAGAATGAAGTCACGCTGCTGCTGAGCACTGCCATACCGGACATGCTAGAACTTCAATATGAGCTGGAGTCAAAAGCAGCCAAGTGGTATGCCACCACTGATGTTGCTAATGCGTTTTCTCAGCCCCTTTGGCAGCAGAGTGCAGGCCACAGTTTGCTTTCACTTGGAGGGGTGTCCAGTACACCTGGAATCAACTGCCCCAGCTTGGAAACACAGCCCTACCATTTGCCATGGACTGATCCAGGCTGCACTAGAACTGGATGAAGCTCTGGAAGACCTGCAATGTGTTGATGATATCACCATGGGGGGCAATACAGCAGAAATTTTTTTTTGAGAAAGGGAAGACAATAGTTCAAAGCCTTCTGAAAACCGGTTTTGCTGTAAACAAAGGTAAGCCAAGGGATCTGCACAGGAAATCCAGATTTTAGGAATCAAATGGCAAGAGAGATGTCATCAAATCCCAATGGATGCGACCAACAAAATACCAGCTATGTCTCCACCAACTAGTAAGAAACACAGGCTTTCTTAGGTGTTGTGGGTTTTTGGGGAATGCACATTCCAAACCACAGCCTGACTGTAAGTCCTCTCCGGCAAGGGATTTCACACGGGGCCCTGAGCAGCAAGTCTCGGAGCAATTTAAACAGGACACAGTTCATGCAGTAGCAATTGGGCCAGTCTGGGCAGGGCAAGATGCAAAAAATGTGCTCTACACCACAGCCAAGAACAATGGCCCTACCTGGAATCTCTGGGAGAAAGCACCAGGGGGCACTTGAGGTTGACCCCTTGGGTTTTGGATTTGGAGATACAGAAGATCTGAGACCCGCTATACTCCAACTGAAAAAGAGATACTGGCAGCTTATAAAGGGGCTCGAGCTGCTTCGTGAGAGATTGGTACGGAGGCACAGCTCTTCCTGGCAGCCCAGCTACCAGTGCTGGGCTGGCGTTTAAAGGGAAGATCTCCTCTGCGCATCATGCAACTGATGCTACATGGAGTAAGTGGGTCGCACTGATCACACCACCATCGCCAACAGGAAATCCCAGTCATCCAGGAACCTTGGAAGCGATCATAGACTGTCCAGAAGGCAAAGATTTTGGAATGTCACTGGAGGAGGAAGTGATGTGTGCTGAAGAACCCCACGGTCTAACAAATCAGCAGACAATAAGCAATGTGCCTTGTTTGCTGATCTGTCCTGCCATATTGTAGGAAAGCATCAAAGGTGGAAGGCAGCTGTGTGGAGTCCTGTACGACAAGTTGCAGAAACTGCTGAAGGAGAAGGTGAAGGTGAATTGAGTCAGTTGGCAGAGGTGAAAGCTATCCAGCTGGCTTTGGACATTGCTGAAAGAGAAAAATGGCAAATACTTTACCTCTGGACTGACCCATGAATGGTGGCAAATGCCTTGTGGGGGTGGTTGCAGCAATGGACGCACAGCAACTGGCAGTACAGAGGTAAATCAATCTGGGCTCCCGCATTGTGGCAAGATATTGCTGCCCGGGTGGAGAACCTGGTTGTGAAGGCCCTACCCAATCGAGACTTTTACATACTGTGGAAGGGGATAAAGTTCCAGTGGTGCACATAAAAAGTATATTAGGGAAAGCAGTTTGGGTTAGTCTTGCCTTAGGCAAAGGCAAATCTATCCATGGAATTGCTTTTGCTCAGGGCCCTGGGTACACTTGGTGGGTAACACAGGAGGATGTGTACCTCAAGGGGATTTGATTTTGGGTGAGAATAGCGAATGAATTAAATTGTATGATGTCGACTGATTGCTACATAACACTGTATATTATCACTGCTATGGTGGCTATATGCCCATCACTGCACTGCACACCTCATCGCGTCTGTGCCACTCCAGATCAGTGAATCTGAGCCCACCTCCTGTCCAATTGCCACATTAATGAAGAATGAATGTTAATGAAACCACCAAAGTGCAGTGGTGATGGAATCAGAACTGGCTTCACCCAATACCACACACCATCTTTCCTGCCCTGAAAGACTTACGGCAGATGGAGCCAAAGTTGTGGACTAAAGGAACTCAACAGACATTTCAGAGGGATGGCCCACAGACTAAGGGAACGATACCTGTGTGTGTATACCAATATCAAAAGACAGGAAGGTGATGGCATATTGGAAACTGAGACCCAGGCATGATGTAAATGGTATAGAATTAGGGTTGGATACTGGCCTAGTTTTGGCTGAGATAGAGTTAATTTTCTTCCTACTAGTTGTTACAGTGCTGTGTTTTGGATTTAGTATGAGAATAAAGTTGATAACACACTGATGTTTTTAGTTGTTGCTGAATAGTGTTTGTACTGTCAAGGACATTTCAGGTTCTCAGGCCCTGCCAGGGAGAGGGCTGGGGGGGCACGGGGAATTGGGAGGGGACACAGCCAGGACAGGTGACCTGAACCGGCCAAAGGTATATTCCGTATCATGGGACGTCATGCTGAGTATATAAGCTGGGGGGAGTTGGCTGCAGGACAGGAATCGCTGCTTGGGGCCTGGCTGGGCATTGGTCAGGGGCTGTTGAGCAATTGTGTTGTGCATCACTTGGAGTTTTTTCTTGTGTTTTATTTCTTTTCTCTTGTTGTTATTTCCCTTTTCATTACTATTATTAGTACTAGGACTGTTATTGTCTTTCACTTTATTTCAGTTCTTAAACTATTCTTACCTCAGCCCATGGGTTTTGCCTTTTTCCAATTCTGCTTTCCACCCCGCCTTGGTATGTGGGGAGTGAGCGAGCAGCTGCATGGTACTCAGTTGCTGGCTGGGGTTAAATCATGACACACTTCTAATTGACTTTTGCATGACAAGAGATGAGAAGAAAACAGGAATTTGACTTTTGTTACATGTGATGGACAGGCCAGAAGCAGCCCCTCACCATACTTTTTAAATAAACACAAAGAAAAAGGAGAGAGTGGCTTGCCAAAGCAGCGAACAGTACAATGGTTACTGAATTGGAGGCATTTTAGGGAAGTTTTGACAGAAAGAAGTAAGTTTAGGGAAAAGCAAACCGAAAACAAGCAGAGAGGAGTAGACTGAAGGGGAGGCAGAAGAAAAGTCAGCGAGACACACTTGGATTAAAATCCTGTCTGCCCTCTGTAAAACTGATTCCTTCCTCTAGCCAGTTGTGCTTGCCAGTGTTCTCCCAAACCTGGGTAAAGTGGTATGTGACCAAATAGCCTCAGAAAGCTGAAAGCACAGGGTTCCCCTCAGTGGCACGTTTGGGTGCTGGGTGGGAGCGCTGCTGCGGCTGGGGCAGGTAGCCCCCCGCCCTGCGGGCTCCGGCTGTCCTGCTGTACCACACTCTCAGAGTAGACACAGGGAACTCTCAGATATTTAACTTTCTTCTCCAGCAAGGCAAAAAATCCCTCTGTTAGGTTTTTGGGGGAAAAAAAGGGAAGAATTATTCACATGCTTCACTCTCATTAAAGACAGGGAGAAGTTTTTTTATTTTAGCAATTTTGTAATAAATCAATATGCTAAAGCTATTATTTTTTTCTAACTAAAAATACTAAACAGAAGGCATTTTTTTCTTAAAATTTTTATATTTAATATTAAAAAAATTCCCATAGACACAGCTTTTTGGCAGAAAAAATGTTCGGGCCAGCAGTCAGTCTCAGCTTGCAGTACTTATCTGTTATGATGTAAGTCAAAATATGAAATACTTATTAAAGTGAAAATCAATTATTGAATGAAAATAAATACATATATATGTAGTTATGTTCATTAAGTACAAAGAAGCTATGGCTTTAGCCAGTAATAGACTTGCTTCAGAACTGTAGCGTGCACAACTGTAGTTAAGGTTGAATTTTTTTGTTTTGCAAAGTTGCAAAAGAAAATTACATTTCCAAAATGGCGTAAGAAAGCTTCATCCGTTGAAAGGGAATGATGTTCCTCGTTAAAACTAGTGCAAAACTTTTGGAAAGCTTGGAAGATGTCAGAGGAGTGTACATTTGTACTGGGTCTGGGTGGCAAGGTGCTGGTGCGGGGCTGCAGGGGCGGCCCCTGTGAGAAGCTGCCAGCAGCTGCCCCCATGTCCCACAGGGCCCGTGGCAGCGGCTCTGGGACGGACCCGCCGCTGGCCGAGGCCGAGCCCGGCAGCCGCGGGGGCAGCGCCTCGGGGGGGGTTTAAGGGGGGGGGACCCCAAAACCCAGAGCGAGAGCAGCCAGAGAGGCCTGAGAGCGTGCGAGAGCCCCAGCCCCGCAGCCCCCCAGGCCGGGGCAGGAGGAGGCCGGGGGGCTCCAGGCGCCGCAGCAGAGACCCCCCGGCAGCCCCTGGAGAAGCCCCCGGCCAGGCGGGCCGTGCCCCCAGCCCATGGAGCCCCCGGGGGAGCAGCTCCCCCCCGCAGCCCGGGCAGGACCCCCCCGGGGCAGGGGGTGCCCGCAGGGGGCTGTGACCCGCGGGCAGCGGCGCTGGGGCAGCTCCTGGCAGGGCCCGTGGCCCCGCGGGGAGAGGAGCCCGGGCTGGGGACCCCGCGGGGACCCCCCTGGGGCCGGCTGGGCCTGGGGGGCTGCGCCCTGGCAGGGCCCCGGGCTGGGGCAGGGGCAGGGGGCGAGGAGCCTCCCCATGGGGGGCAGGGGCGGCAGGGACAGCTGTGAGGGACTGACCGCAGCCCCAGCCCGGCCCGGCGCTGCTGGGGGGGAGACAGAGAAAATCAGGAGGAGGGTTCAGCCTGTGAATAAGGGAGGGGTGGGGGGAAGATGTTTTTAAGATTTATTCTGTTTTCCCATTACCCTACTCTGATCTGAATGGTAATAAAACTAATTTTCTCAAGTCAGGCCTGTGTTGCCCGTGCCTGTAACTGCTGGGTGACCTCCCTGTCGTTATCTGGACCCAGGAGCCTTCGGTTGTATTTTCTTTCCCCCATCCACCCGAGGAAAGGAGTGATAAAGCAGCTTTGGTGGGCACCTGGTGTCCAGCCAGGGTCAACCCACCACAATGCTGCTAATCAAGAACTATAGATATATGTGGAAAAGCTAAGTAGAACATAAAAATGTGGGGCCAAGAGAGACAAATTCTTTCGGTGCAGGAGAAACATGGAAGGCTAACAGTGGTGCACAGCTGATACTTGACAAGGATGGTTAAGCTGTCAGCCACGGTGCACAAAAGGTACAGGAACCCAATAAATATTTCTGTTCTGAGTTGGAAAGAACCAGTGTGATATACTCATATCTGACAGTGATAAGGACTACTTTCTACTCGATCAATAAACTGGGAGATTGTTAAACAGTAACTGTCAGAGCTAAACAGTTTTTTGAATTTACAGGGCCAGATAACTTGCACCCAAGAGTATTAGAAGAGCTTACTGAGAAACTCTCTTTAACCGTTAATGCTGATTTTAAAGAAACCATAGAACAATGAAGAAGTTCCAGAGTGCTAAAGCAAATACAACTCACCAATAATTTATGGAGGTAAATGTATAGCTATAAATTGAGTTGGCAACCTGGTATTAATCTCAGGCCAGAAGTCAGAAAGGCTGACCTGAAGCTCAATCAGTAAAGATAAATACGCGTACCCTGTTATGCTATGTTGTAAACTAACTGGAGCGGGCGTGTAAATGTGAAGGAGAAGTCTTCATCGTCTGCTGGTTCATTCTGTTTGGGTTTCCTCTTGGCCCAGCACTATTTAGTATTTCTATTAACACAGCAACATGTGCCACTGGGCAATTCTTTCCGCAGCCCGGCTGTGGGCCACCTGGGAGGGGATCCCAAGGGTGCACTCAGAGTAGCTGGAGCTGAGCAGTGCCCTGTTGCAAGGGTTTCAGTAACATGTGCGAGGCTTCACAAATCACTGAAACTCACAGTTTACTAAGGACTTCTATTAAACTCAGTCAGGGAATAGAAATAATTGGAAGTGCAGCCATTTCACATGATCAGAAAATAAATCCTTCTTCATACACACTTCCAATAAATATGTTCTTCTAAGCTTTACTTGCTGTGAAATTTTATACAGTGTCACCCTCTGGTATTAACCTTTGTCCTCAATCCCTACTGGCTTTACCCAAACTGTCAGACAACATCCTACTAACTGCCTTCTCCAAGCAGTTCTTAAACAGGCTTTTAGCTTTCTCTGATATGGCACAAATTTATCCTGAGTTTGTGATTTTGCGTGTGTGTGTGTGTGTGCGCGTGTATATCTATCTATCTATCTATCTATCTATCTATCTATCTATCTATCTATCTGTCTATCTATGATCAGACATATCTCAAAGGATTAAAAAAAAAACAAACAAAAGTACACATGTATTTTCTTTTCAGCTCTTACTTGCACTGGATTTTCCAAACTTACTTCACACTGAAGGGGTAAGATGAAGCTTAGGTCGCTTGGATGCAGATCTCAAGTCAAGATTACACCTGCCCTCAGGAGCTGCTGTCCTAATATGCTTTAGAGCTGCTTGCGTTTCACCTCAGATTACTCAAAAAAGGCATGGGCTCCTGTAAGTAAAATGCGTGTTTCCAGAAGTGATATAATGCAGAATGAGAGTGGGTGGGAAAGACACAGACCTACCCACTGCCGCCAAAGAGACCTTGTCACAGCCCAGCGTTTGGATGCTGGAGCATCCAAGTCCCTTCATTAATGCTGTGGTTGTGATTTGTGACTCCCTGCTTCAGTTTCCTTGAGCATTGCACCCAATAAGGCCATAAGGGTATCAAGTTTTAATTAGCCAATGCTTTGTAAAGTGCCTCTACTACAAATGCGGAGGCTTCTATCATGTGCCTGCATTCTCTTCATGACGTGGTACTTACAAAATGGGAAGTTTTGCTTTCTTCTCAGAGTTTGGGTCCGGATGCCACAGCCTAAGCAGGTGAACTGATGCTTAACCCCAGAACTGAAAGACAGAGAAAGGTAAGTCTTGCAATCTATATGGAAAGCCAATAAAAAGGCATTTTCAGTCTTGACATTGTCAGTGCATCCTCTGTAAAGAAAATAGAAGTATTTTTATATCAATAAAGCCTACAGCATGTGTCAGTAGTGGATCAAATATTAAAAGTAATTTTTAATAAGCGCGAATCAAAGAGGGATTAGAAAAGCTCAGGGGATTTAGAGATGAGTCTTCAGTTCAGGGAATTCCACAGCTCAGGGGCATAACAGGTGAATGCTCTGCTAGTCATGGATGAGAGACCTGGCAAGGGGGCTGATGAATTTGAGATTTATTATTAGAAAGTAAGGACTGAGGGTATGTATAAATGGAGGCCAATTTTGATAGGTATGAAGGGGATATATCAGATGGATAATGAAAAACTCAGAACAAAATTTTAAAGTCAGTGCATTGGCTGATAGGAAGCAAGTATAAATCTGCCATAGCTGAAGTAATGCGATTGGATTTATTGCCATAAGTGAACATATGGGATGTGGCATACTGAACAATGGGGTCATTTGTGAATATTGTTGCATATATTGTATGCCTATTATTGTAATCTAAAAGCTATAAAGATGTGGTTTAGAATGGGGCAAGCAACACAGAGAGTAGCAGTAATACCTGTCTTACACCTGCAAAGTTGAAGCATGTCACCTAAGCAACTGCTTTTGAGAAAAGCTTTTAAGAAGCTAACAGTAAATGAACTAGAGGAACAAAGAAGGATGCAAAGCTGAAAGTTTTGGAGGATTCATTAGATGTACACAGCTGCCACCAGATGGGAAAACAGAATATGACAAACAGTACATAAATGAAAGACAGATGAAAAGGGGGAGGGTGAATTTGGGGATTTGACTTCAGAAAGCAGTGCCTTATGTATCCATCACAAGGAATGCCTTCTAGCTCTTTCGTGTGCGTGAATGTGCATGCCTTTCTTCCCCCTTCCCTCCACCTCCCTCCCTCGCTTTTTCTTTCAGTGATTGACAGACCACAGTTTGAAGAGAAGCTTAGAGAAAAATCCATACCTTTTTTGTCATACATCATGAGCTGAGTAATCTCCTGAGAAAGAGTTTTAGCATAGTAGGGGCTTGTGAAGAATTTGGATATGGATCCTACACAAAAGATTTTTGTACACTGCAGTAGGTAAGAGCCAGACCACTTGGGTCAGTACTGAAATTGTATATTGCTTAGAAATAATGTTGAGAGTTATCACACTTGAGCAGTCACTCATAACATTTATCTGAAGATCTGATTTATAGTAATGGAAATGCTTGCTCACTTTATTACCGTTATTTTTGGCTTCGTTTTTAATGTTTTGCATATCTTAAGCATTAAAAGATTATTTTTCTGTCCCTGGACAGAATTCAGTACTAGAGAGTTACAGCTGCCTGCTATTACCCACTGTCTCCTTTCCTGAAACATTTTTTGTGACAGGTTTGTGATCAAGGTGTTCAGCACTTCAAAGTAATGAGATATTTATTTTTGTGGATAACACATCTATGTTGTATAAATAATATGATATAATATGATATTCTTTATGCACAAAGCTTTATGCATCAGAATATCCCAGTATTTTAATATCAAGTCTTCAGGGATTTTTAGTGTTACCATTTGGTGAACCTGGTATCTCATGACATCATAGCCTAGCATGACAATGCAGTTCATGCTTGTTCTGGAGCAGGTTGTGAATGGAGTTACCAGATGACTGGTATATCCGTATCTGGAAGGGGCAAACACCGAGCTGTACTTGGTTGCAATTCTACTGCCTTGACATCCCAGGGATATGGTTTTGAATCTTGTGGTTTCAGTGGTCTAAACTAGAACTAGCAAGGAAGGAAGGCCCTGAAGAGATGATCTAGCTGGTCACAGAGAGGATAATTCCTAGCATGACTTTCTTATTTTGTATACAATAGTACATAGTGATGAATAAGTTTAGGAAAGGCAGCATGTTTGTTTTTAATTACTACTCAGGGTGAGTAGCAATGTCCCCTAAAAATGCTCTGGCTGGCATGTAATTTCCATTATCATGCCATTTTACTCTCATTTTGATGCCCCGTTATCACCCACTAGGGACAGAAAAAACATTGATATCTTTGCCAGTCATTTTAGATCTCTCAATGGCTTTTTAACTCTGTTAAGCAAAAGGTTTTTATGTCCCAAAGGTAAAACAAACTACTGTATAAGACCACTATCTTTCTGTTTATAGGGAAATGAGAGAGCATTGCTAAATAGCAGGTAAGACAGCCTCAAAGCTCTCTGAATACTAATTGGGGGGCGGGGAGGGCAGGTTGGTTGTTTTTTTACCATTAAAAAACCACTTATAAATGGATCTATAAATGTATTTAGATGCACAAATCCTACCGATCTCAGAGAAAGCTGATAGTCTTCATGCACCTTGAGAAACTAGGTTTAGTCACTTTCTTACTACTTCCACAACACCAGAGAAGCCAGGCAGCTTATATTTTTTGACTTGTTCAGTCAGTTTTTGATGACATACTGTTGACTAAACCAGATTTTTTTGCATATTGGAAATTCAACCTCTATTAATACTTGAAAAGACATTGCTTTTGATTAAATTTCCATTCTTTATTTAAGTTTCCTAATTTTACCAAATAGGTGTGATTATTTAGATAGCTTAGTTTATCTTTCCAAAGACATTATTGTGCTACTCAACCACTGTTCAGTACTGGTTTGTGGTGTTTTGTTTTTTTTTTTCCTGGAAAATTGAGCAACTCGCATTCAGTGTACTTCTTGTCAATGTATTTGTGTGATTTGTCTTGGCTAAAGTTTAGGATCACTTCAGGAAAGTATTGAGGAGCTTTGACCCACTTTTGGGGAGTATGCAGCTCATTAGATGTTTCTATTAAAGGTCATGTTTAGACCCTTGATTATTTGTGGAACTCCAACAGATGGTATGAAAGAGCAACTTTTCTTCTTTCTGGAAAACATACAAGGAAAGAGCTGCCAGAGTATAGCAAAGGCTTGCAGACTGATGAATGAAGATGAGTAAAAATCAATTGCTTGCTATCTTGTTTGGTGTGATGACATGGGGGACATAAAATTAAGTCAATAGATATCTGGTTCCAGAAAACAATGTGGGAGAGAGAAAAACAGAGGAGGAACATGTTTGCAACCCAATCTGCAAACATATCCTCATATTTTGGGTAGGTATTGCTGTGCAATTATTTCCTTTTTGTATTCTCTGGATACCTTGTTTTGGCCTATCCTGAGGCAGAATGCTAAACCATATGGACCTTAGATTAGGTTCGACATAGTATGAATCTATGATGATGTTTTATTTGTACTTTGTGCACAGCTCTCCTCACCTGTTCCCCAGACATATGTTCCAACTGTAACCTTTGCTAACATCCTTTAGTCAGGATGCAGCACATACCTCACTTGATGAGTACTGTGTTTCATCAGAGCACAGCAACATCCAGAAACAGGAAACTTCATTCAGGAACACCAGTATGATGCGGAAGAAAAGAACAAAACACCTTGGCCCATGGTGGGACCACACTGACTACACACCGGTCTCACGTAAATTATATATTTTGCTAGAACATGTCACTTTAGGATAAAAGGGGCGGTCACAGATGATCAGTCTGTTGAAGAAAGGGGATGTGCTGTCTACCTTGGTTAAATACGTAGGTGTGCATGGTGGGGTTCAGCAGTGAGGGGCCGGGGGAAGGAGGGCGAGAGCTGGGGGCCGCACTGCCACCCAGGGCCCAAGGGAAGGCTGCTGCTCCCCAAAGCACATGGGGATGCATGAGAGCTGCTTTTCAGCTTTATCTGCGATTGCTTGTCTCCCCTTCCCCCCCCAAACCCCAGGAGAGAACAATTAAGCCATGCCTTTTTGCATTGTCTGAGGAACTGTGTGAGCATATCTCTCTGCACATCCATGTGAGTATATTTGAAACATGCAAGTGACTGGTGCAGAGTGAATAACATGGTGTGCACCGACTGGCTATAGCACACTGAACTGGCACGATGAGGAATTACACAGTAGCTGCATCCTCTGCCATTTAAAGTCTGCAGCCACATGGATTTTACAGTTTCGTGTATTATGTGATCGGTCAGGTAATTAGTTATGCTATGAATTCATAGTTCGTATTGCCTAGCAGTGAAGGTCAAATGCAGGAATTTGTTTAGGTGCCCCCAGTGCAAAGGCACAATCAGTTGTTTTCATATTTTAATAAGCATTGTTGTAATGGTTCTTCCCCTTTTTTCTGAGCCTCCCCCTCCCAGTACTCATCTTAGACTAGACCATTTGCTTAGCTGCACTATGACCTTCAAAAAGAAATGGAATTATTTATTCCTATTTTTTCTTTCTTTTTTTTTTTTTTTTTAAGACATTCTGTTACAGAAATTATTGTACACAACATTTGAACCTTTTAGCAGATCTTTTAATAGCATGGACATTACAGCCATTAGGGTAATGCAGTAGTTTTCAAAAAAAGAACAGTCAACCAAAAAGTTAATTTTCTGATAAACACTTAAAAAGACTGACTGAGGGGAAGCATTGATTTAGATTCAGCTATCTTTTCTTTTAAAATAATAATTGTGTTAAAAACTAGAATGTACTGTAAATGTGTACAGAGCAAGAGTTAATAGAAGCTATCTGCTATATTGGCATTTCTAGGTTGGGGTTCCTAGCTTGAGAAAATACAGTATATTTTTGCCATGGTCATACCAGCAGTGCACTGATGCCAATCAGATTTTTATCTGACCTGGTGGCTATGTCTAAACAGCACAGTTCAAACAGTGCCAAACTGGAGCCTTGCATCTTAAAAAGGAATATATATATCTATAAGTTAGCTCACTGGAAAAGATATCTGTTCCACCTGATTAATTCACTATTTTCTCTGTCCTTCCTGAGGCTCCTTTGCTTGTCTAAGAAGTTCATCATAATTCTTTGAATGGTAATTTCTTCAAATAAATAAAATATTAGGGAAGCCACTGCAAGCAGAAATATAACTGCACATTGTACTAATTTCTTTTGTTGTCTGACTTGAACAAGCTTTAGCATGGGCTACATCTTCCCAATTAGCATGCGGCAGGAAGGATTTTCTCAAATAAGACATTGGTTGTGTGGTGACAAAAAGCTGGCTGACTACCTAAGTAAGGCACTGTTATAATTAAAGTGGAAAAGCAAATCCATTTTATGAAACACTGAAGGTTTGAAGCCTATTTCATTTTGCAGTAAAATGAATGTGAGACTAGGTTTTCACAGAGGAAGAAAGACTTTGCACTGTCTGCTACTGAGTATTTAAAGCATGGAGTGAGGATGGCTGAACTAGATTCTTTGCTTTGCCTCTTTTGGAGCAGTGAGGTTTTATTGATTTTTGCCCATTCTGATTCAAGCAATTGTTATTTCTGATCTGACAGATTCTTTCCACAACCTGTCCTTTCCTAACTCTCCATCCAAGCCTTCGGTGTATAAGAATTCATCCTAGGAAATGTTTAACTGAAATTGATTCATTTTCACAAAACATTTAGCTTCAGCTAAATTGCATTTTTCCTAGCAAGAGAAAAAAAAAAAGAAAAGAAAAAGAAAAAAGGAAAAGATGGGTGTAATTATATTCTGTACATAGCCATTGGGAAGAAAGTATGCAAGATCACAATGGTAAATCAGAGAGTGACTTACGAAGTTTTTAACTCTTCTGCATAGATTAATAGTAAACCTCATTTGTCTTAGACGTGGCACACATCCAGACACCGGATGTGGTCTACATCTCTGTATATAGTGGTCACATAAAATGATCAATACTGAAAGTTCAGTGGAAGCGGACTGCATGCATAGCAGCATTAGGTTGCTTAGGTGACCAGCCCTTGGACAAACCAATTGCTAATAAGCGGTGAATTGGTATGCTTATTCTCAACTTTCCCAAAATCTACATGCTACTTATTTCTTACAGCTCACATTTCTTTTGGTGCCAGGGTAAGTAATATCCATTAAATATCCCAGGTTTTATTTATTATTTTATTATTTATTTTATTTTATTTAGTGAGGAACAAAGTTAGGGCAGTGCAGAGTCCTTTAAAAAATATCTCAGCCATTGGAATGAGTGCTTGACATTTTAGTCAACAGATTTGTGATTTTTGGTGGTTTGAGGGTTTTATTTTTGCTTTCTCCCTCTCCCAACCCCTCACTCCCTTCTTGGCAGGAGACTGTCTTTTTTCCCACCCCAGATACAGATCTTTCTATCATTATTCCAGTGACGTAAGTCTGAGTACAAAACTGATATGGCACATGTCATGTATGAAGATCATGCTAAAATGCAGTTGCACATGTAATATTCTCAGGGTATCTGTTATCAGAACTAATAAGGTGGGCCTTTAATGAATGTATCAGGTTAACGAAGCTGTAAGGGAGGCTCTGCAAGCCTGGGGTTGCTCAGCTGGTTTATTGGTCTGGTGGAAAATAAACCCGCTAAAGCAACGTGTTTTCTGCCAGATTACTGTGCTGACCTGCCTCCCCGGAGAAACCCCTGTTTCTACACGAGGCAAAGCAGGGGAGCAGTCAGAAGCGGGAGATGGAGGGAAGCAGAGTGGGACTGCCTGACCTTCTGCAGATGGACTTAGGCACGTGGGAGACTGTGTCTCAACGTGGTGAACTGGAGAGAAAAGTGAGCCAGAACTGGCACTCTGAGCCTCTGAGCCTCGTGTCAAGGCATCGCAGGCAGCCCATGAGCTCACCCTCCCTGTCTTGCAGCATCCAGGGTAGCTCAGGGGGTTTAGCTCCCTCCTGGCTCTTTCCTGCAGTGTCTCCTCCCCTGCCTGCTCTGTATCAGATCTTAAATTCTGAATGTCCATTTCTTTTTCCATCTTCTTTTCTGGAAGAAGCTGAGAGTCCTTCCCTTTTCTGGGCAGGAGTCAGAAGCAAAGTGAAAAGATTTAGTCTTCCCTGCCATTACAGCTTTAGCTGTTCCAAATAATATCACATGCATACTCTCTCGTGTATGCAAAAGCTAGCTCAGGCATCCAGCTATCAATAGTACTTCTTCCCGGTCCTTTTTGTGGGCATAACATTTCTAAAAATACAATATAAGCTTTTACATAATCAGGCAGTCTCTCTTTAAACCTTCTAGTGAATAGTTATTCAATATCAAGAAGTAATTCAGTATTCTCATTTTGGGGATGCCAATTTTATGGTGCCAAACAAAAGTCTGGGCTTTGCCACACTGATACTAGTTTTTACAGGCTTGTAGAATATAGGTAGCTGAAGCCTGAATTTTAAAATACACTTAAAATCACATTCTTTAACATAACTTATAAATACAGAATAATTGAGTTGCAGTTCACTGTCTGTTCTCACCCCAGCCAAGCTGCCAAGTCCAATACATACTGACGTTATGCATGATCTTAGATGCTGGAGGTTTGCATTTTGAAATATTTCAGCTTCTGGATAATAAGGGGAATAACCTTGAACCTGCACCTACTCACTGTCTCATAGGATAAGAATCAACACATAGGGGACACTCATGATCATTGATCTAAATTGCCTTTGAGTGTATTCATACACAACGCATCACTTTTTGCTCTTGTCTTTGCCATTTTTTTTATTGCTACTATATTTTTAAATTTTATCTTCCTGTCCTTTGCCTGTTTGCTAGCTATTTTTGTGCCTTTCTGTAGTTTTACAGTCTTTTTAGCTACTTTTAAAATCCTCATTGCCTTTCCCTTTTCTTCCAAAGCATTTCTTTCAATGAGCTGTAGAGTCTGCCATGTTTTCAATCCAAGGAGAGATACTATTTCCTGAAACAATGCTAACCACTCTCTAAAGATTTTTTTTTTTTTACCAGTTAGTTCACGTTCACTCACAGTAACTTTATCCCAATGCACAGTCTGAGTTTTATCTCTCTGTGTTCAACATGATGGGTTTTGTTCTATGAAAATGATTTAGTGAAATACAGGAGATCATATTAGCTTCTGCATCAATGTCTAAATTGTAAGACATAAATCTATATCATATTCAAGGAGGTAAACGCAGCTTCTGAATTTAGCTTTCTCTTGAACAGTTCCCATAAAGGAATTTTTGTTCTTTGTTCACTGTGCATACGATGCACATTTAGTTTCTCTTTGGGTAGTTTCAGTTCTTTGACTGCAGGTTTCTGCAAAATGTTTTAATTTCAATTATGACCCTGTCCAAGCATAGAGTATTGCTCAAGGTTTATTTCCTTGTCAAAATTTTGAGTAACCTTTCATGCTATCTTGTATCAACTTGTTCCAGCAGTATTTTGCAGATATCTCTTTTTAGCCCTAAGCTGTTTTCCTTTTTCCTGTTCCGTATGCCCTGATGTTTGCTAACAAAGGCCATCAGTTTGTCCTTCTGTTTTAATTCTGTTCTTTATGATACTGCCTTCTTTTATTAATTAATTAATTAATACTTTTATTAAGTTCTCCTAGCACTCCTTCACAGTTCTTGATTTCTAATGCCATCACTGTTTGACCTCAGATTATTGATTTCATAAGCTCTCTAATTTAACAGGATCTGAACTGTATTTCAGATTTGTTGAAAAGGCTTCGCAAGTTTCTTTCGCAAGTTTCTTCCTCTGCTGGTGTTCTCAGATGGCATTCTTCACTTTCTAAAACAATCCTAAAAGAGAAATATTTTCAAATTTTATAAGCTAAAATGGTAATTGGTTTTGACTAATTTATCTATAAACTTCTAAATAGCTTCTGAGTATCTGAAAGGTTAAGAAAAGACAGTTTCCTTTAGTGTATCTCTACCTGACTTCATAAGGAGCCAAAGCGCTTACATTAATTTCTTCCAGTTGTTGGCTGTACTACCTAGACTGCATAGATCCATACTCCCTTCACTCTTCATCTTTCTCTTTTGTTCTGTTTTTAGACTTGTTCTCCTGCTCCTTCCTTATACCAGATGTACCGTGATAGGGTCCCTAGGGACAGTGAGTCACTGCTTACAACTGCTAGGTGCCTGGTGGTACAGCAAGGAGGTAAGTATGACGAGGCCCCAGACGAGGAGACAGAGCTGTGTAGACCCATTTTTCCTGACAGTGAGCCTCCCAAGGAAGATCAAAAGATTTTTGTATTTAAAAAGATTCATGGGGTTTTAGACTATAATCTATTTGGTTTAACTTTTTTAAGAGAGAAAGCCAGACAAGCCAGGTTAAGCAGAAAATGAGAGTAAATGATTTATAACCAACTTTTTCCCAAACCTCAGTGTCCTTGCAGAAAGGTTTGTGTTTCCAGGCTAAAATTGAGGCAACTTTGAATTACAGCAAACCCTAGCCGGATCTCTCTGGAAGGCCAAGAATTTATTTCTAACTATAGGGGCTTTTTGTACCCTGTTCTCCTGTTTTCTAAATTTCATTTCTTCTCCCTAGACTTGCCCCCTTCATCCAGCACTTGTAGGAGGTTCAGTGGTTTCTTTCCACCAGAAAGTTCCACCTCACCCGGTTGTCCTTTTTGTCTTAAAATAACAATATATACAAATTGAGAACAGGCAAAACAGAGACAATTACTGCAATACTTAACACACAGATGACAAAAAGGTTGCAAAAGATGGAGAAGCCTGTCTCTGTCAGGTTGCTAAAATTCATCAGTGACAGCAGCAGCCCCCTCAAACCAGTCTTCCCGGTCTCTTAATGCCAGTTAACAACACAACTGGATTAACCATGATATGCTGTCAGTTTTCATAGTAGTTGAAAGTATGGATTTGTTCTGCAACTGCATAGTTGGATTGCTGAGGTACAGGAAATAGGAAACTTTTTCCTTTCTGATTTTCTGCTATCTGAAAAATAGAAGCAGTGTTCTGCTAAAAAAGATAAAATAAAAAAAAAATGGAGCAGCATATTTATGCCTTTTTCATAGTTGTATCCCAAAGCCCACAGGATCGTTGGTTTAACCAGTGTGGGACCCAATAGCTTGAGTATTTTTGTTTGGTCCAGCACACTCCGTGGCTGCACACACAGGTAGCACTGACCAAAGTGGAAAGGGCAGGAATGTACCCAGAGGAAAGCTTTGAACCATCCCTTTCACCAGCAGCACAGACCTGGATTAGCATAAACCACAGGTGCGAACATATCCCCGTTTAGAGGCATGAAGCTTACTCAGTCCAGCCTTAGGGATGACTGTTCCCAAAATGCATGAAGTGTTCCTGCTCCTGTGCAGGTGATCCTCATCTCCTGTGCCTGAATGTAACAATCTTCAAAACAGAAACTACCCAGTTGCTCTATCATGGTACATTAGCTCTCCCAAAACAAAATATCAATGCAGATGTATATCTTCTAGAATTAGGTGATCTGCACCTAGTTAGCGTGGAGTGTAAGTAGAGGATTTTGCATATCTCTGTCTAAATATGCTTCTCTAAATTCACCGAGAGTCCTAGGTTACTACTTCTCCTTTGTGTCTTTTGAAAATGGGATGAAGCTTGTAAGACACTTTGGTATTTTAGAAGTTTTTACTCAGGATTTTTTTGTTTGTTTATATTAATGTTTTTTCTCCCATTCTTCCCCAGTTTGGGTTGGTTTGGTTACTGTTTTTTGTGTTGTTTTGGTCGGGTTTTTTGTTTGTTTGTGGGTTTTTTTTTTTAATTTTATTTTATTTTATTTTTTATTTATTTAAAGAAAACCCACTAACATTTTACTGTTTGTTAAAGAAAAGAAGAAAAGAGGAAAACTCTACAACTAGGAGTCTGTGACTTTTGTTAAACATTAACATTGATACTATTTTGCAGGGCTTTTAGTTTGAGGACGTGTTTCTTTTCAATGACAAAGAGGATACAAGTTCTTAAAAGGCAAAAAAATAGAAGGAGTATAAAATTAAATTGGCAATGGAAGGAGGTTTCTCTTGTGCTTTGTGAGTAACTGCTGCATTTTGTGGTGCAGCATGTACTGCAGAAATATTTTGGTTTCTTGGATACAGGTGCTTTTTAACAGCTGTATTCTGATGTTGTTTTGATAAATGTTTTAATTATAGAAATTCAACAAAGATTTCTGAACCACCACCACCACCAATCAAATAAAAAAATTCTTTGGGTATGCTGTGCGCAGACCAATTTATGTCCTTAGAAGTGGTGATAAACATCTGTGGTGGAGAATCTGTACGTTCCTTCCAGACACTCCTCCAGGGGGTTTCTGCTGCAAAATTGATAAAATTGTACAGAGATAAGACACTTCTAAATAGTCAATAGAAACTTTCTGTAGAGGCAGAAAAGGTCATGAAGGACAGTCTTTTGTATGTGAGATACTTGGGAAGTGTATCTTGAATGCAGTTTAAAGTAGCCACTTGCAATGGATCGTGCATGTGGCCCAGGGTGGTCACATTAAGGCCATGGACCAGCTGGATTACTGGGGCTGAGCAGAGCAGTGGTTCAGGGGGTCTTTCCCAACCTAGTCAAAGATGTTATTGCAAGGGTCTCTGTAACATAAGCTCCCACTGACCATCCAGTGTAAGAGATTTGATCCTTTCTTCTGTGCAAGCACTAATCTATGCCAAGATCTCAAAAAGTAATTAGTTTTTTAATACAGAATCAGTTTATTCATGTCTGTGTCTAACAGGTTTCAGGTATACTACTGTAATATAAGCAGTAGTCTGGGAAGATTCTCAAAAGAATTTGGGGTCTGATTGGGCATCTAGCAATGGATTTTTAAATTTCAGGAGGAGTGGTAACTGGAAACAGAGCTGACTAGATTTTCCAAAATGAGAGCTGTGAAGCGTTAAGCACTTTTCAAAATTCACACAACCAGGTGAGAGCTGATAGAACTGTGAAAACCTGGTGCTAACTGCTGCTGTCCCCCCACTGTAGGAGATACCTGCCACCAGGTTGAAGGGCTGGTTACAGTGTGACACTAGAAACCAATTAAGGTAAATGCAAACCGTTTAATGTAGATTTGTGAGGCTGTCCTCTGCTCAATGAAAAGAAGTTAAAATGAGATAACTCATTAGAAGGAGCAATGTTTGAAACTGGAGCTGATAATTACATGTCTTTTAGCATTTCCAATTTTTCTTAGATGTTCCTTTCTTTAAAATTATTGCTGCTTCTGAAAGATGCTAACTTTTAAATATATCAGTTACTTGCATTATTTTCCATTTGGAAAAATGCCTTCTGCTTAATACATGGTGTAGAAAACCTTATGCTTGCTGCCTGATACTGTAACACACACACATAAAGAATAATAAAGTGTCCCATGGTATGACTGTTCCCTCTCTTCTCTGACAAAGTTATTTTTAAAACTACATATTGATTTTCTTCCTTCCACTTTAGAACTCCCCGGAAATGACCTCCTGTGTCCTGCAAGGACTGCTGTTTGTAAATGGTGGCTCAGTTTCACAGTTAAGTAAAAGTCTTCCATTGATCCCTGAAGGACCACTGATGAGTTCCTGAGGGACCTGGTGCCAGAATGGGAAGCTGATATAACAAGCACCCTTTGAGGGACATATTGTATGAAATAAAAGAGAGAACCTGTGAAATATTCTTTAGATTTATATTTCCATCAAGATTTCAGGGAAAGCACACAAATCTCCTGGACTTTAATTAAATTTTTGTCATTCAGTAATAGTTCACTCAGGATACTGCTGCAGGAAAGTAAGAGAATAGAAAGCCACAATCACCTTTTTAGAATAATTTCTATGGAATCCTCTTCATTTTAGTCTAAAAAGAAAAATAATTTGGTTCCTCTATTGAGATGTCATTTTGAGAAGAGGTCCAAAAGCACCTGGACTCTCAGCTTGAGTGTATTCTCATTCTAAAATACAACCTTCCTTGGGTGCTTCTTCCCCCCTCTAGTTCCTGGTGAAGATGTGGGAATGTTGTCTAAAATAACAAAGATGGAGCTTGTGGAAAACTAATGTATTTTATGCTAGGGGTACTGCAGGACCAGCATCAGAAGCCACATATATTTTTGTGAATTCTTTATTGCCCACCTCGACAGACAAGTCAGAGCTGCATAGCAAAGACTGAAAGTAAATATTGCATGGGAGAAAGACACATGAAGGAGATCAAGTTTAGGAGACTTAAATATTTCACAAGTGTTAAAGTTGCCCTATGTTTACTAAGCACAGGTTCTTTTTCCTTAAAGCGAAGGAAATGTACAAGTAGTATTGTCTAAAATGAGGTGTTGCAAGGGAAAAAGTGCTTTCATACAAAGCTGGATGTCTATGTTTGTTTTTAAATGGACTGTGAATATCTGTCCTTATGTCTCCTTTTCCTGAGTTTCATCGTCAGTGACAAAGGTGGTATCTTTGGAATTGAAGAACCATAGATTGTTTTGCATCTTCACAACTCTAGGTATATGATTTCACATAGATTAAAAATAATTTCTCCAGATGTTTCTTGTAAAATGAATTGACAGAACTATCACACAAAATGTTTATTTCCAGAAGCTTTGAAAAAATGTCAGAATTTTCATTTACAGTAATTCTTGTGTACATACATCAGCTGTATTTACATTCCAGAATGAATTGAAAAATCAACCCAAACATTTCCAAAATAGTCTGTTCGGTATGCTAATCGGTTCTTGCTGTGGCAAGGTGCAATATTTTTTTAAAAAAACCCAATTATGTTACTTGGCTTCTAATATTTTGCCACCATACAAGCAATGTAGATATCACTGTGAAGTTTGTGACCTCGAAAGAAGGATAACATCTAAAGATTAACCAAGATCAATAGAGAGTTATATGGACAGAATCCAGTGAAATGTCACTTCTGTTTTATGATCGTCAGAGAATGCTTGAAGCGATTTTAACAAACCTAAGTACTTATAAGCAATTTCTCCTGCTGGGAAATGCAAAATATTTTTTTGCCTGTCAAGTAACAGAATTTTACCCCTGGTTATGAGTTTAAATGTATTTATACTGCAGTAATTTATTTTTCTGGGTGTTCTAACTTAGAGGAGGTGCCTAAGTATGTTGCTGAACTCGGTCGTTCAGGGTTTTCACCTTTCAGGGGAGTGGAAACCAGCATATCTCAGTACAGTCAGAAAGTCCTATGGCACAAGTCCTCACCAGATGTAAAGTGTCATGATTCCAAATTCACAGAATCACAGACTGGCTGAGGCTGGACACGACCACCAGAGGTCATCTGCTCCACCCCAACCTGCTCAAGCAGGACCGCCTAGAGTCAGCTGCCCAGGACGGTGTCCAGACAGCTTTTGAATATCTCCAGTTCACTCTATATGGAGAAGGGATTGGGAAACAGTGAGAAAAGAAAGGGATTTATTCCTGTGTATAAAGGTCTCTTACAAAATTCACACATCACAGTTTCTGGAACTATGGTAAGTGGCAGCAAGAGAGCATGAAGCTGACAGTCATATGCCTATATGACTGTTAAAAAGCTAACATATTTAAATAAGCTTTTAAATACTCAGACTCACTGGTTGTGGTGGTAAAATGTGTGAGTAGTGAGAAAATGAGTGGCAGAATTAGATACCTCTAACAAATTATCAGTCTCTTAAGTCTACTGAAGTCGACCGCAGCAGTTTGGTGATAGCATGTTCTGAGCTTAATGGGAACAGTAGAATGAGGTAGAATTTGCCTTCAGAAATCCCTCTTCATTCTTTTAATGATACTACCACCAGCAGCATTAGGGACTTCTTCATGTTAAGACAGAGCCTGGACACTTTCTGGAACTGATTATGTTTGGAGGTGCCTGGATGGTTTCTGCTGCATCTGCCCCTGGCTGCTGAAGGTGCTCTGCTGGGAAAGATCATCCTGAGAAATGCCGCAAGATTCAGGTTGGAAGGGAAACCTAGAGGTCGCCTGTTTGAACCCTTGTTTATTGTGTCCTGGGTAGCAGGCCTCCTACCGTAACTGTGGTCTACCTGTCAGTTGTCCCTTTGCCAGTGAGAGGTGATTTAAGAAGCCATCAGGCTCAGAGATGCCCACCTGTGCAGCTGCACTGGGGATCCAGTGCTGCATGGGGGATGAAAAGTAAAAGAGCTGAAACACTCAGAAAAAAGCAGCTGCTTTTGCTAATGCAAAAATATTTTCTGTTCAGAGTGAAAAACAAACCCTAGAGGAATGCCTGTTGCAAAGCACTGAACTATCAACAAGGACATCATATTTTGTAAGTATAACTCATTTAACTTCTAACATTTCAAATAGTTAACAGCAGTATGATCTGCTTTGTGGGTGCCTGCTTTGCCTGTTTGTTTTTTAAGCACTCCTTTCTATTTTTTTGGCAAAAGACTTTTCTATATCAAAGTAACTGCTTTTGTCCTGTCATTAGAGCACAATAGCTGTGGTATTTTTTTTTTTTTTTTTGTCAAATTATGAGATATATACTAGCTGGGTTGGCTTCCAAGATTTAAAAGGTATCATGCCAGTGGGTTGTATGCTTGGAGATAATAGCAAATGAATGGTCATGAAGAATTTAGTTGAACCAAGTTTAAAAGATGCATCTCTGAATTGAAGGATGCAGCCTATCTAGATGGTAAACAATTGTGAGATGGGTAAAGGCAGAATATGGCTGTAGAGAAACCTATGTGTAGAGAAACCTATGTGTGAGCGACATTCTGACATAGCTACTCTAAAATTTGTCTAGGATCAGGTTATTTTTAATCTAAAATTGATAAAACTTCAGTCTGTATTTTATTTTATATTTGAGTGTGTCTAATTTAAAAAGCCAATGGTTGAAAAATGTCCAGAAAAACTGAGAAAAAAATTAAACTTGTTTTGGTGTAAACATAGAAGAAAACGAGAGTTTCTATTATGCTCTGTCCTGCCAAAATAATAATAAAAAAAAACGGAGAAAACATCTCTAAATCTCTTGTGTATTTTGGACACCATATTGGAGAAATGTAGAATATTGTCATTAGGATGACAAACAGTTGCAGGTGTTGTAACTGTAAGGAAAGGAAAAATTAGGCCTGCAGTCTTCATGAAAGGGAGATTAAGAGGAGCCATGATGTAGGTGTTTACTGCTCTGGGGAAAGTACAGTGGATGCAGATGCAACAAAACTGCTGGAGAGCAATGTGAGGTTTTAAAACTTTGTTTCCTTATAGAGAAAATTACTGATGTGTGAAGCAGAAAATATTTGGAAGTTTTGGAATGTTGAATATGTCAAATGCAGTTTCATATATAGGAAGAAAACTGCATGCATGGTATCCAAAGTTATGTTGGACAGCTTGAGATATGAAACTGTTTCGGTGTCCCTTGACATTGTGCCTCCAGCCCAGATCTTTGAATAATGTTGCCATGACTACTTCTTTCATGTTTAGAAGCATGTCTTAATTCACATGGTGCAGACACATGACCTGTCACAATTCTTTGATCTCATTCAAACCAATTGAACAGTAGGATGCTCTAAAGAGTGTTCTCCATCATGTCTGGGAATGGGTTGGCCACAGTCTTACTCAACAGAAGTCAGTTACTTAGCTGAAGAATTCATGATATGGATCTTAGAGTCTGAAGTTCAGTTTCCCAGCATCAAAGCAACTGGAGATAATGCAAATATTGTGCATCACAATGACGTTTTAAGTCCTATGAACTGTGGAGATTTTACCTGCTATGTCCGACTCCCATCCAGGATCAAATGGGCCACTCCACTGAGGAGCAAAATAGCAGCTGCTTACAGCATCTCAGGTGAAGCCGACATCCTAAGCTTGATACAAACTGGAAATCATGGATTTGCATCAGGTTCAGTAGTACTTAGGGCTGGTTGCTTGCTATTACTAAACAGAAGGCAGTTCTGCATTCAAATCAGCTTGGACTTGTCCCTTCCTTTTGGAATTGCTGACAGTGACATAACGTCCTATCTGATGGAGACTGCAAGTCAGGGAGACCATCACCAAAACAGTCTGTTTTCCTTTGCCTAGCAGAATGATTAAACCAAACAAAACTATGAGTACTCCCATTTTCAAAGCTCTGTAAGGATTGTTTTTCTGTTCTGTTCTTTGCAGTGCATCATAGAGCTATAGGAGCTGGTGAGCTATTTTGAACTTTGACATCAACAGTATGCAGAAGTTATTTTCTCTGCTTATCCATTGCAGTGTAGGAAAACATTATTGCTGCCAACCTAACCCAGGCACTGGCTCATATTTGTTAGCAGATGAAGAACAACTCGTTGAAACCAAACCAGAACAAGGCTGAGCTCCGGCTGGTTGGCAAAAGGGCACAAAATAGGACTCCTGGCCATATTAAGAAGCAAGAACTGAAGAAATATTTTTGCTGTTCTGGTGATGTATTCAGTTTGACTTAGAACACACAGTATTAAGTATCTGATGAGATCAAATGTGTTTGAAGTTTCTGGAATGGCAGAAATAATAATATTGGAATGCTTGAATATTTTGTGTAAAGAACCGAACTTCTGGAGGCCATTCAAAGCAGGCTTACCCTCTGGGGTTAGTTCATCACTAGTACACTTCATGACTTTCTTCTTGAACAGCAGCTTTTACTACTGTCTAGGATGGATGTATATGGTACCGTGTTTCACAGAAAAGAAAGTATGAAAACTGTGTTCATCTTTTGGTCACCTTACAAACTGCCAGCACTGCATTTTAGCTGGAGAAAAAAAAGTTTTAAAAAAAAAAAAAGAAAAGAAAAAAAGGGTACAAATAGGACACTTTCTACTATAGAAGTTTATTGAGGTTTACTTTGTAGAAGTCTGTATCATGTAGAAATGAAAGTTACAAACTCCTGAACACCAACATGAATATTCTCAAAGGCAAAAGTAGTAGAGTTCAGGTACCTAGAATTGAAAGAATATATACCTCTAAGTGCCATTTCTAATACGTGAATGGAAATAAAGCAGTGACACAAGCATTCTCCTACTCAATCGAGGGGAGAATGCTCTTTGACTTAAAATGGAGTGACACCAAGTTAGAAAGTATTGGTTTATACATATATAAATTGGTTTTTGAACACGACTAATTCTATCGATGTTTGATCTTACCAAGATTAATGATCAAAGAAAAATAATTCCTGGTTTGTGATGGTATTATAGGAATTGTTTATATTTAAGCATCTTCCCACAGCCTGTTAATCTTTAAAAATGAAAAGACATTCTGATCCTGTAGCAAAACCTGAAGTCTCACAATACATGTATGTTACAGTTTAACCATGATACAAATACTACAGGATAAACTCATACCGAAACAGTTAATTGGTGACAACAGCATTATGTAACCTGGTCTCTAATGTCCCCAGTCTTATTTACTCTCGGTCTCCTTCCATCCATTCTCTTTCATTCTTTAATCCCAAGCAGATGTGAAGTAGTTCCCCTGCTCACGAGCAGAAAGCAGAATGAGGAAGAGATCAGTCTTGAAAATATGTCTTTATATGCAGATTTTTACTATAAACTGTGTTTAAAGGCAATAGAGAAAGAACATCAAGGCTCTGCCACCTGTTATTAGCCTCTCACACACTGAAGCAGGAGAATCGTATGAGGAGAAAGAGAGACAGAGGGGAGCTGTTACAGACGGACCATGCCCCCGTTCCCCAGTCCCCTGCTCTGCCCAGGTTGAGGGAGTGAAGTTCAGTCTGGCAAAAGGGTGGCAATGTGTTATTTTTTTTTTTTTTTTTACTTTGTTTCTCACTAACCAAATCTATTTTAATTGGCAATAAATTAAATTAATTTCCCTCAAGTCTGTTTTGCCTGTGATGGGAACTGACAAGTGATCTCCCTGTCTCTCTTGCCCCATGAGCTTTTCAGTTTTATATTCTTCCCCTGTCCAGCTGAAAAGAGTGAGTGAGAGAGCAGCTGGATGGGCATCTGGCACTGGGCCAAAGTTGGCCTACCACAATACTATTTATCGTGGAAAGATTTTGGGGTTATGAAAGCAAAAGACCTTATAGAGAGCCTACAATATTAAGAAAAAAAGTGTTCAAGAAAATAATAATTATTCTTTAGACTAAAGAGATCTTATCCTTTCAAAAGGCCACCTATCTGACATCCTAAATAACGTACATTTCCAGTCCCTGCTAAGGTAGAATACATCTTAAGGATCTGGGGTGTATTTTTCACAGAGCAGTTAACATTTGTTCCAGACCCCAAATACCAATAGAATTAAACAGAATATGTTCTTAATAAGAATCAATGAGTTCAGGTGGAACCAATGTATTTAGTTATATACATGAATTATCTTGCTTAATAAGTGTAACATATTTTAAAACATTTTGTCTGCATGAAGTTTCCTGTATGCAGTGAGAAATGTAGTATTATATATATATATATATATATATATATATATAATGTTTTCTAACCAGAGCAGCTATGTAAGAACAGTAACAAAAGGCTGTGCACACAAAAACAGAGATGGTGAGATTCTGATCATTTGTGAGCTTCCATCTGTGTTTAATAGTGGTGTGGTTTAGGCAAGGGAAAGAGAAAGTGACATCTAATATGTGGTGAAAGAGTATATTCAGTTCAGTAAAGATTGTCTCAATATTTTGCAGTTTCTGAGTTACACTTCTCACTAAAATGCACGTCTCTTTAATGTGAAGGTGTTCCAAAGGTAAAACACAGAATCCACTTCCCCACTGAGTTACTGTTACCCGTATCTCATTCTTTCTAACATATATATGTATACATATTGCCTCTAATCTAAAATGACAATCTAGAGAGTGAAAAACTAAACTAGCTTAATCTTCATTCATATATTTAATAACATATTTACATTGTTTATTTGGAAAAAAAGATTAATAATAAAGTTGTTCTGAGTCAGTAACCTGCTACCTGTGGAGAAGATGCCCAATATTATGCATCTCTGAAGTTTACTAGTTGAAGACATAAAAACTTGCAGTGGCTGAAAAGTAGGCTAAGTTGCAACTAATAATAAGACTCAAAATGTTTACAGATACAGTGATTAACCACTGGAACAGAATGGGAAGATACGTGTTAAGTCCTCTTTGACACAGGGCCTGTAAATCGAGACTGGGTGTCTGTCTGAATGTCGCAGGTAGTTCAGCCGTAAGCTGAACCTGACACAGGAATGGCCGAATAAGTGGCATCGCTTGTGTGGCACATAATGTCAGACCACATTCCCAAATGGTTGCTTCTGATTTAAATATCTGTGAGTTTCTCTGTGTCTGTCTTGCCCACATGTGAAGAGATGGAATAACACTGTGTGGTCAAGAAAGGAAATTCTCTTAGTCATAGCTATCAGAAAAATAAAATTATATAAATTAAATTGTAGGAAATCAGCAAACTCACACACTACTTGAATTTTTAAAGACATATAAGAGAAGAATGGTTGAGCTACTGATGTGATTTAACATGTATTTTCACTTTATGTTGTTTGCAAGAAGGGTGACTTGTATTTATAAAATGCACTTGAAGATACCTGAAAGTTGTCCAAATAAATATGGACAATTAGCTGTCAGGAAAAAAGAGAGATCAGAAGTCTTACCTTACAGGAAGTTAATTTACTTGCATACTTTTAATGTTGGAAAATGTTGTGCTTTTGTGCATGGATAGAATAGGGTGAAGCAATTTTGCATGAGTTTTAGATAATTCCAAGAATGCTGTGTTTTAACAGTCTCAAATTTATGGAAAGGTGCATATGATATGTGTTTTATCCTAATCGCCCCATGAAGAATGAGATGATAGTCCTTAGAAGTGAAATACCAGGCTAGATGTACTGTTCTTCTGTTTACTATGCCAAAATCATGTGTTTCTATGGCAACAGTTAATCTATACTGTTTCAATTGGATGAACCCTGATAAATTTTGCTACCTAAAGTAATCTCAGCTGTAGTCCCAGTGACATTAGATTGCATAAAATAAATTGTCTGAGTCTAGTCTTTGTCACTGTTTAACCAAGATGCATTAAAAAAATTCAGTAAGGTAACACCGCAGTCCCTATTCAGTACTACACTGTGACGTGCCTTCTCTAAATTATGTTTTCTTAGCCACTGAAGTAATTAAGTCCAACCAATCTGGCTTTCTATCTTTTGTTCAATCATCTGCAATTTTCAAATTTAACCTCTCTAAAAATTAAAATTATAGTTGAACTGCTCTGCCACACAGCTTTGCAGAAGTTCAGCTAGGAAGACATCCTCACAAGGTTCTAAGCTTGGCTCCCACCACCCTTGGTCAGAGAGCCCCTTACACAAGCAGGATCTCGTGTCCAGCTCCCATAGATACCCAGCTCCGTAAAAGGCTTCAACTCAACCTTGTCTAGTGTGCCAGCAACACAGACACATTGCAGTTTCACCTTCTAGGAATATACAGTTTTGAACTAAACAAAGACACCCATAAATTTTTATGTGTAAAGGTAAAAAGAAAAACCAAGCTTCTTTTTACTACAAGGAATGCAGGTCTCAGTTAAGGAACGACTGCATATCATGTGTGTCTGCTTTCTGTTCTTTGGCCTTAGGCTGTGGCTTCTTAAAGAGTCAAGGATTCATTCCCTGTGGCATTTCCCTGGCAGTGGAAGCCTTTTTTCCTGTGGTTTCCTTCTTCAGATGAACTTGCAATTAGTAGACGTCTCTGCTCCTGCAGTTATTTCTCTTTCCAGACATGCTCTTGCCATTCTTCCTCAAAACATGGCTTAAAACTTACAAGGGAACTTACAGAGCTTTCAAGTTTCTTTGTCAAATGATCCTGGATGAGTATCATCAAATGAGTATCATCAATTTATTACATTTTCTTTGCAGGTGGTTTGTTACTTCACATTCCCTGTAATTCTTCAGATCTGGAGGTATAAAACCACAGACAGGACCTCTTTTGTTCATAGCTTGTTCCACTTGGATGAGGAATCACAAAAATTTAGGGATATCACCTCTGTGTTAGGCATAAGATTTGTTTTTCATCGCTACTGGATTCTAGCTCGCTGTGGAGGAAAAGGAGAGCCGAGAGGGTAAACCAGCCTGATCTCCACAATGGATTTCCTACTCTAATGCGAATAGTGACTAAGTCCTAACCAAACTCCACACATATTATATGAGAAAGAGGCCTCAAAACATGTAATACTCCCAGATCCAAGCAACCAAATTATTCCTTAGACCTAATTTTAAAACTGCAGTTCAGTCAACATGCTCCAGATGGCACACAATGATGATAAAATTATGCATGTGCTACTTTGAGGGATGGAATATGCAAACAGAAGTAGCTTGTTAACACAGAGCCCCTGAAAGGCACCTTTAGGACCAACAGTCACCAGCCCACACTCAGAAAACAGAGTTTTGTTGTTGGGGGGGCAATAATGACACACCCCCCAACCCCCCACACCCCCAGCCCATGCTAGTCTCAATTACAATGCAGGAAACCCAAATGTTTGCAGAATTTTCATTCTTTATATGCTAATAAATATTGAATGGCAGATGTTTTCCAAGCAGACAGATGATTAATTTGGCCCTAAGTTACAAAGAAATACAACACAGATGAATTTTTACGGGAGAATATTACTTGAACATAATTAGAAGGTATATAAAAATAACTTCTTATATTAAAGACATGTTGCACTACCATTTTCTCATTCTGAGTAAAAATTTTCCTTGTGATTAGTCCTAATTAAAATATGTACTGCAAGGGGCAACCACATCTAAACATTCATGTGCTTAAATTTCAAGAATAATTTCATGAGACATCATACATACCTGTATATATGAAACAAGGTAGAATACAGTTCTCTGATTGCATTTTAGCAGGTAACCAAATCCCATATTGCATAAAAAATTTTCAGAGAGAAACTACAGAAGCCGGTGAGGCTTTTGATTTGTGGGATAAAGCCTGTCCTTCCAGTGGAGTGCCAGATTGTACCGGATCTAAGTGCTGGTTCTGACTCTGTGCTGAATGAGGACTATGCTTTTGAACAATTACAGAAATAACACAAAACAATTTCTGGAACTTCTACAGTTTCAGTGTTAATACAATTTCTGACCAAAATGCAGCTACGTTACAGAAGCCCTTCAAACTGGCCTGCTCACTTTGCTGACCGAAAGGCTACTTCAAACCTCATGAAAAGAGTTTTCCTGAAGCACTGGGCCCATCTCAGGCTAGGCAAACGGCAAAGCGGTTGTCTAAAAGAAACAGAAAATGACACTAGTAGAGCAGCTTTCCTTACAACAACCCTCTGAAGCATATTTATTTTAAATAGTTTATTCTGTAGTCTAGGTGGTTTTAGATAAATGCCACAGCAATGCTTTTTGTAATGCACAAATCTAGGTAAGTACTGTATTGTGCGAGGGGGCAAGGTTTACTTTTTGTAGTTCCACACATTGATTCTGATGAACATTTCATGCAAAAGAAGTTTCTGTAGTAGAACATTTCAGAATTCATGAATAGTAATTGAGCCCTTTAGTTCTGCACTAAACTTAAATCCATTATTCTCCATTTAAAGCAGACACATCATGTTGCTCTACAGAGCACTGCTCTGTCAATTCAGTGCTTTTTTCAGTGAGCTGGGCTAGAATATTAAGCACTCTTTGCTCTCAGTATTCTTGCTGTGCTTGGCACATTTGGATTCCATTTGAAATAGGCAAATAGCAATTCTGTTGTTCATAATGAATAGCCTATACGTGTATATGCACCTTGCTTTTGAAAGGGGGAGCATATATTATTCGCCACATCTTGAATCTTTGGCAACCAGTTTGCTTCATTTCCTCTCTCTCTGCACGTAAGCAGTGAAATGTAAAATGTGATAAAAGTCCATGACAGATTTCTGTCCTCTATACCAAACAAACCAGTCTCCTTCGGCATTCAAAGTGTGCATATATTTTCTGTCATGGACAAATTAAATAAATGTATGTAAAAATAGAGAGTTAAGCAAGAAAGATTAAAGTTTCCAGAAGTCCCATTCCATGCTGAACATTTTTCAAGCATTTGCTAGAACACAGCTATTACTGTGCCTAGATTTTACTCTGCTGATGTAGCCATGTGTCTATCCCTACCATGCTCGCAGAGATACAATTCATTCTCTTCCCATTTAATTTTTTTGTTGCTAAAGTTCTATGAATACACAGCTTAAACCCTGCTAGCATGTCCAGTTATGTTTCTGCACTACAAGAGTTTTGTATTTATCATAAGCAATAAATCACGCAATTTTGCTTAAATGGATTATGTTTTTTGAGAACAGTGTGTGAAGCTGAATTTTATAAAAGCATACCAAAATCTTAAGTTTCCAGCTTCCCATTTTTTTTCCGCTGTTAGCTACAGCTACAGTTCTGTTACATTTAGATCTTTGCATGTATACAGGCTGGAGGGAGGAAGAATTGAATAGAACATCTGAAAAAAAATTATCTATATCTTTTGCTTAACACATCTCCTACACAGATTCCTATGACTAAAAGAAATGATACAAGGAAATCTCTCATTTCCATCCTTAGTGTTCAAGTAACCCTAAAATAATGAGATTACAAGGAGAAATTATTATGATGCTTATGTGGCAAGCCACACAAAGCATGATGTTTCTCTCCTGTACACACAAAGTTGAAATACAGTTGTATGGGATAGGTCTCTGTTTCTGAGCCACTTCTTTGTGTGTGAGGTTGAGCCTACTGTTTCTGTCTGCATAGGCTGATGCTATTTTTATCTGTGTATCAAATAGATGTTCAGGTAAAGGTGATCAGCAAAAAGCTGAAGCTGCTGATACGATGATAGTTTAAAACCTAAAGTTGCTTAAAATGGGTATCACAAGTGTTTACTAGCAATTAGCAGAAGTTAGATTGAAATGTCTATGCAAATAAGCCCGTAGGGAGCGAGTATGCCCGGCAAAGGTTTCTCCAGCATGGTGCTCATGGGTTCCAGCTGTCACAGCACCCATGTGGTGGCACTGAATAAGCTGTATGTTTTCTTTGGTGTGGTAACACAGATGCAAAAGGAATCCCCATTTTTCCAGACAGCTAGCAGGATAAAGCAGCTTGAGAAGACCTACAAGCATACTCCAGTCTTCCTAGCACTGGAGATGTTAATGAAGGGCTTTAAGATTATCCATTACAACTGTCTTGTTTGAACTGAAAGATGTGTGAGGAATGGTGATGCTAGTTTAGAAAATTTTTTAAAATGCAAATCATTGTCTTGCCTCACAATCAATTTTTCAAGAAAATAAGAAGGTAACACTTCAGACTTTAAAGACTGTAATTTGAATTTAATATTAATGCTTGGATGCTTGGATTGTAAAGGTAATTGATCCAGAGCCTCACGCACTGTACAAAGTAGACGCTCACCCAGAAAATACATTTTTTAATTATTATTATATTTTATTTTTTTTTCCAGAAAATGGAGACATTCTGCTATGGGCTGGGTTTTGTTCCTTGCAGAGGTCAAACCAGTGTCTGTTTGAAAAATTCATGATCCAGAAAAGGTAATTTTTAATGAATATTTATGAGAGATGTCCTTTCTTAGCAGAGCTGTGCAAGTTTTCAGAAGCTTGCCACTAAGTCTGGCTTCTGATTTTTAGTAAAAAGCTTATGAGTTCCATCTGAGAAAATAGTCAGGTTACACTTTTGTCTAGGTTTTTGTAGCTTTTTCTCGTATGTATCTTTTTGCATAGTAAGTTCATTGTGATGCTTGTGTAATACATCATATATGCAGCTTGTTTTTTCTCTGTAGGAGACTATTACTTTAGGAAGGTTAATGTTTTGAATTAATTATATTATTTCAGTGTTAATCACTTTAAAAAAAATCATCATGAAAATAAACATGAGCTGGTGGGTTTCCATAATTCATTTCTGTAAGAAATTTTGTGTAGCTAGAATTGCCAAAGACCAATAACTACAAGGCTTTGCTAGACTGGTTTGCTTTTTTGAGTCTCAAATCTTAACTGCAAAGCCTCAGAGTACTGTCAAAAAATAGGCAAAAAGAATATTTCTATTTCAATTTGGTTTTAACATTGTTGCAGCATCTAGAAAAAGAGGCTGAGGCTGGTGTCTGGTCTGGTGTTCATAATGACTCTTAAGCACTGTGTGTCTGTAAAGCTTGTTTTGTACATGGCAGAGAATATGGGGTCTGGAGCCAGAAGTGCTCCAAGGTGCAGTGACTGTCGTGTGGCAGAGAAAGGCTGAAGCATTATCACAACCAACTTCCAGACAGTCTTGTATTCCCTGGAAAATGTTGCCTTTAAATTAGTCTATGCAAAATATTTCAAGAAAAAATGCTGCCTCTAAGTCTAGATAGAGTCATAAAGAATAATTATATGATTGGATTCTGATTTCCTCTCGCAATTACACAATTTACAATTACTGTGTGAATTTTCAGTCACTTTCCCTTTTTTATACTTTTTTTGTGTTGACAAGGCTTTACATTTTTCTATTACTTTATTTCTCATACATGAAAGGTTTAAGTAATATGTCATATTCTCCTTGCCTAATTTTTTTCAATCTTTTGTATCTTATTTATTAGGTATTTTATTGTACATAGTATTATAATTATAGGTGATATTTTTAATCATGCATTTTAAAGCATGCAATTTGATCAGAGCGATGCATCTTTTCTAGCATGCCACCTTGCTAGATGCCTTTACACCTACTGACCACCCTGGGGCCAGCATCAGAAGCAGATGTTTAAGGTGCATCCAGTGAAGGAGGACTCCGACAATGCTACTGCAGTCTGAATTTCTGCTCTGCCTGCTTAAGAGTTTCCTTTTGTTTCCAGCCCTTTGGGCTGGCTCCCCCAGCATTTCTTTCAGAGATAATCCCATGGGGATGGGAATTATTCATGACAATTTAATATAAGAGTACAATTCTCAGCTGGTACGTAAGCAGGCACAGAGGTAGTACATTGTCTCAAGATTCTTTTCAATGCTCTAGCTGGTAAATACAGACTTCGTAGACAATATCAGAAGTAGTATTACCTTTCAGTGGAATCTGGTAAGGTCCTGGTGAAAAACAATCACCTCACAATAAGGTTTCAGGTTTCTCTGGTCCTTTTAAAATATTTTAATGTCAATTATGTGTATAAAATATACATTTACCTGAAAAATTAGGGAAATGTATTTTAATAGGAGAAATGTAATACCATGTGAATGTCCAAAACCATAGTTGAGTGTATTTGATACTTTATGGGGAACAAGGTCAAAAACAAAACAACTCTCAAATGAGTAATATTTGCAGGTGAATTTTCATAAATATCTAAACAAGGTAATTTCAATAATGTTTAGGATATCCAAGAATCCACAAGTTACAATGAGTGTTGCTGAAGTAAAATCATAAAACACTCTGTAAAACTGTTATCGTTAAGATTGCATTTGTATGCCTAATAAATAGAGAAGGAAGAATATTGAAGAACAGCTGGTTTTGGAAAATAGCAAAGGTAAGTATGTGACTATCTGTTTTGACTATCTGTCCTTGTTTTAGATAGCTGTTTCTAATGGATTTGATGAAAAGTGTGATAGAGTGTCTGGTGCAAACCTAATCATTATATCATAGAAGTCACTTTGAATTACACTAAAACATTAAGGGACTACATCTAGAAAATTAAAACACAGTTAAGGTCTTTGTTGCTTAGAGTTAAACTTGGCTGACACTGCCTGTACCATTTCCCCCCAGTCTCTGATTATGTATTTTTCCTCTCACATCAATGAATGCATTGGAAAGAGTAGTTCTGTGACCATCTTAATGATGGTTTCTCCTGTGCCCTCACCGCTCATGCACAATTAGCTTTGAGAAGATCAAGTAGGAGTGGTGGTTAATCTAACTGCAAACTTCCAAAATAGATTGATTTGATGAGAAAAGTCATGCAGCATTTATTGTTGAGTTGTGAGGGATTTTTTTTTTCCCAAGAGCCTTGTAGTGGTGCTTCTGTTCCTGAATAACGGGAAACATTCTCAAAGTGCAAAATAAAGCATCTTTTAGAAATAACAATAAGTGCGTAATGAGATGTGCAAGTGGCTGCCGGCCAACAGTACATTTTTCTACCTCTTTTACATCTCTTTTTATACAATCCTACATCTACATACAGTCTGTTCCTCCTTTATTCTCTCTGGTGCTCTTTGTGACTCTGTCAATTTTTTTTGCACGGAAAATAAATGGTAATATACTGACAACTCATAAAGATACCTTGGGTTTTTTTTTCATTAGTGACTGTAGCCAAGCCTCATCTTTAATTGATAGCTTAACTGCTTAGTCCTATTTAAGAAATTAGTCCTGCCAGGTAGAATTATGTGCCTCTCTTTGTACTAGGTGGTCTCTTACTCCATCACTCCCTACTGTCTTCCTTCACTCCCCTGCTGAACTGATGTCTTCATTCACATTTTGGTTGCTCGACTTACTCTGTCCGGACTCTGTAGATACCATTCAATAAGCTTCTGAAATGTATCTTCTCCTCAGGTCAAATGCTTTTTTAAGAAGCTGGTAGTTTCCAGCTAAAAGAAAAAAAAAGGTAAAAGCTTTGATACTCTGAGTCTGTGTGCTTGGCCGGCTCTGGATAAGCAAAATAACAGAAGCAGGTTTTTTTTTTTTGGTTTTTTTTTCCTTTTTTTCTTTTCTCCTTTCTTCTCTAACATCTAGAGATAATGCTAAAAGGTCCTTTCGCTTACCATTCAACACTATACAGAGGAATTATTGAGCAGAAATGCAGAAGAGTATCTAAACACCCTCAATAGTGACCTGAATTTTTGAAATTACTTGTAGGTTTTAGCGAGAAGAAAAACAGAAAGAGTAACCACAGAGCATTTTATTCTTTGGGTTTAAATACCCTCCTTGTCCTCTTATTTTGTAGGAGCCCTGAGAGCAAAAACATGCAAACATGCACCGTGCAGTACAGTCTGCTGGCAGGAGGAGTGGTGGCATGCACCTGAAAAAATGGGTGTAAGACCAGTATATGTTTAGGGTCACGAGAGTCTTGCTTTTTCACATTATATATAGCAGTATGCAATGTGTTGCCAAATGTCTGGGGGGAGGGGGAGATCAGCAACCTGGGAATCCAGTGTCGAAACTGCATTGATAAAAAAAGATTGTGATTAATCTTAGCTGTCTTTAATGATTGTTTTTGACTACAGATATTTTCTGAACAGTAATTATTGTCTCTTGGCTATAATTTTTTAACCTTTCTTTTAAAACAGA
Source organism: Falco biarmicus (assembly GCF_023638135.1). Taxonomy (NCBI): domain Eukaryota; kingdom Metazoa; phylum Chordata; class Aves; order Falconiformes; family Falconidae; genus Falco; species Falco biarmicus. The sequence continues at coordinate 110,660,772 of NC_079289.1, read as the reverse complement.
AGTTCTTAAAAAACAAGTCCTATTAGGAAATGCTTTTATGCTCTTTTTTGCGTCGTACTTGAATTGCCATCTGGGTTTTAACTTGCATATATCAGATGTCTAACTCTGCTCCTGATGCAGTGAAATAGTGAAGCATTTGCTTAATGGCTTCACTGAAGCGGGGTTTAAGATTTGATACATGTTTGCTTTAAAAGAAGATTTTCTGAAACAAGTAGTCATTAATCAGCCTCTGGAAATCAGTAGCCACATTTAATAGAATCAAGGTCTGTGTATCCCTGGACAAAAATGTCAAAGAAGGTCTAGCCTAAACTAAAGTGGCACTTAGTATTCCAGGGGCCTTTTTTATTTTTTTTTTCCTCTCCTTTCTGTATTCTTTTGAAAAGGATAAACAAGCCAAATCAAAACCCCACACACTCATTCATGTCATTCATGTCACTAAAATCTTTAAACATCGAGAATGAAAAGCATCTGTACACCCACCATAGTATGACTGCCGGAGCTTTTTTTGTCTCAAGAGTTTCTGCCTCTGGTTTCTGGACAGCCAGATTCCTTTGTCTTCCCCCAAAACAGGCAGCCTAGCTTCAAGGTTTGGAGCCTTCATCACTTCCCTGTCGGGAGGGAGTTCAGCAGTTCTGAAATCAGCTTCCGTGTGGATTTATCTCTCAGTTTGATGTCACAGCTTGGTTTTGATGTACCTTCTCCTCAGGGAGCTGCTGGGCAAGGTGTTTTTAAGCCCCTGCAGAGAGTCCCTCCAAATAAACATATGAAAGTTGATTCATCTCTATGCAGTAGCTTCTTTCTGTCTAAAAGTAGTATGGTCAAAAGATTGATCATAGAAATTCAGTCTCCCTATCTGAAAATGGAAGAGGACATTTTCAGAAACCCTATAGTGTCAGAAGAAAGCTAACTGCTATTGAATGCAGTGGAATGTAATCAGGTTGTGAATAACCTGTAATTCACGTACTTTACAAAGGGTTCTAAAATAATTTTCTGGGGTTGAAGTGATTTCCCCCCTATTATTATACTTACAAATAAATTACCTTTTTAGGATTTTTTTAATTTAAGGAATGGAGATTCTAAGATCACAGTAGGCTGCAAAAGATGATTCCAATTTATGCAATAATTGAATAATCTCCTTAACATACTCTCTGTTGGGTACTCAGACACATTCGAAAGCCACTGCAAAATCTGATACTCCTCTGCAGCTCTGCCAACTCTTTTGTGCCTCAGAAGTAACAGGAACGAAGTGTTACAGAGCACAGAGGCAGAGCACAGGACAGGAAGGTAGAAAGGGATCCCCCATCCTGTGTGCTGGGCAGATTATGAGCTCCTCTTAAATGAACACAAAAAGTATTCCACAGCGCTATACAGTCAAAGTATTGTTTTTTCTTTAACAGGCCAATAACTCATGTACCACCACTGGATCGCTCGGGGAGCCCTGCTCCTATGACAAACTGCAGCTGACATTTTATCTTTGGGCAGAAACCTGTGTGCGATGGGACGGAAAGCTTTGTCACAATCTTTTTAGTTGTTTTTGCTTGTTTACCCCCCACCCCAGTCATTGTGGTAATTCCATCACTTACTGCCTTTGTTTTCAGCCTTCTCTTTTTTTAATTGATTTCGTTCTTTGTGACCTATTGAACTCAAAGAAGCCATGCTTTAACATTGAGAACTTGGGAGGTTTTGTGCAGTTAATTGAGGCTCATTAGTGCAAGCTGAAATAGAAGCCACTGAAGTCATTCTCTGGAATCACAGAAATATACTCTGTGTGAGGGAAATTAGTACTGATTATTTTTAAAATATTAATGTGGTAATTGAGTTTTTGTTTAAGTAAGGATATATGAATGAGTAGCTCATTAAAATACTGAAAGTAAGAGAAAACTGAAAAAAAAAATTGAGCAAAATGAACTGCACAGAGCAGCGATCTGAAGATATCTGTCACTGGATAACATCAGAAATATCCATGAAGTATATTTGATATGTCACTATTACTTATCTGTTAATTGGTTACTTACATGATATGTAAACACACCACAGCAAAATGTACATTCCTTCTAATTAAGCAGGCACTGCTATTTAGAGGGGTAAATGAATGCTCTTTAATTTTGGTTAAATGTTCTGTTCATATTTTCAAGAATATTCTTTACAAAGGCAGTCTAATCAATGTTCCTTGATTTTAAAAACTTGTTTTTCACTTATGTAAAGAACATTCAAACAGGAGCCCATGAGACCTAACCTAGAATTTGTACCTTTTCTTCTAAGTATTTTCTCTCTTTGTGTTTTGTTTTTTTTTTTTTTTCCTGATTAAAGTGAAAATTCAAAGAAAATGGTTGTGAAACTCAGCCATTTCTGTTGCATAACATCCCTATATTAGAATAAAATTCTTAACAGAATAAAGTGGGACATATTAGAATCCTAGAATCATTTATGTTGGAAAAGAACTTTAAGATCATCAATTTCAACCATTAAATGCTGAGAATCCCTGAAAGCTTCTCCCATTGACTTTAAAAATGTTATTTTCCATTAAAATAAAATAGTCGGTCATCTCTTTACCTCCAGAATAAAAGTTTCTCAGAAGAATTTAGGGAACAAGTGGCAGACCAGCTTCACAATCAATTTGGTCTGATTCTGTGGCAATTATATACTAATGAGTTGTTCTTGCAAACTCTATTGACTCATTGCTTGCCACTCTGTGGAGCACCTCTGGGTGGTTTGTGTTAGTAGCTGGAATCTTTAAGCAAATTTCCAGCTGACACTACTCAGAGAAGCACTGAGGGTTGCATACTTGGGAGTTCAGCTCCATAATATGCAAGGATTATAGAAAGAGACTAGCGATGGCAGTGAAGTGAGGAGAACTATTTGGGATGAGTAGCATTGTATTTAGAAGTATTTGCATGGTTAGGCTTTAAATCAGTGTGAAATATCTTTAAATTTCTTATTTGGACTTTAGAAGGGAATTAACAATTCACGATTAAAATGTGATTTTTTTTCTTTAGCACTTGCATTTAATTTCCTTCTGTGTATATTCAGCCCTGCTGTGTTTTTTGTCATAACACTATGCAACTTCCAATTATCTGATCGCTTTGTCTTTGACAAGCTGCTCTTTTTTAACATACCAATCCAGTTTGAAAGCTATTAAAATTCAGCGGATGCCTTTACCTCAGGCAACATAAAGGGATCAACCAAAAGTCTGCAACTTTGGGCAGCGAAGACTACTTTGGAAAGTTCACATCTGCAGCTCCTCTTCTATGGAGCAACAGTGACAACCAGCGGCCAGTCACCTGAAGTTGGCCGAGTTGTTCATTGTGGATGTCCTTCAGATTACCAGCCACCCACACCCATTCTTCAAAGGCAAAGGAGAGAGCTAATTTATTTCCTTTTACTTGTCTTAACTCTGGTGATGAGTTTAAAAAGACAAGAGTGCTTCTCTTGTCCAGAATGTATGTGTTGTAGCAACTGAGTACAGAACTGCTGCTTTTAGATCTACTGACCCATGTTTTTGTCCGTATTTGAGTAGTGTAGCTACTACATGTGTATGGACATTAAAGGTTTTGGTGCCCTGCTGGTGGTATATGACACGGAGCAAATGAAATTTACTGCACAGAGCAATCATGCTTTAGTTCTGAAGAAAAAAGGAAAAAGTTTGAAGAAAAAAGGAAAAGGTTTGAAGAAAAAGCTCATCCTTTCTACCGATCGGCACTTAACGCGTCTAATACATAGCACTTGAATATAAATAATTTGAGAATAGCTTGTGTTGTCTGCATTTTAATTTCTTAGTTCTTCCTTAAAAACACAGATTTTATCTGAGAGAGAGTTACTCCTGGTGGTGATGCTTTAGAAGCTGGGGTAAAAATAATCTTAGCCACTGCTTTTTAGTTTAACGAAGATAAGGGTTTCACTTACATTCTGAAGTTTGAGCTGGCTGTACGTCGCCAGCAGTTCTCTCAGGATCAGTGGGATTATTTTTGTGGAGAGGTGCCCTTAAACTTGAGGAAGATGCCAGGACTCAGCCCAAAGGCGATTGGTTTATATTGTTTAGAATTGTTCCATGCATAACATTTAAAGGCTTAAGCCAAGGTAAATAGTTTATATCAGGCTGGAAATACCAGCCCTCTAAGCATCTTATGACATTTCTCTTACCAAAGATCCTTTCCCCACTACTATACTAAAGAGAAAAAAAAAAAAAAAAAAAAAGGTGGGTGTGTGTGTGGGGGTGTGACTGGAAGAAAAAGAAGAAAGAAAAAAAAAAATCTCCAAACCTTCATTTTCTCTTCTCTGGCACTGCTTTGCGAGTGCTTATGGCAAATTTGCTTCTGTAATCATAACTTGAACCCATCTGGGGATGAGATTGGCTGCTAGCTTAGTATTTCCACTTAACATATTCATGATTAGCATGCACAGAAGGAGTAGAATTAGGATGAATGTTTTTGGAACAGTACAGATAAATCCTCATAAATGTAGTACAACAGCTCTGGAAATGCACAGTACTGAAATGTAATGAAGCTGAACTCTGTAGAGAGTTTGGTATTCTCAGTACCATGCCTCTCCTAATGAACTCATTTAGATTAGAAAATGGATTTAATATTTTATTGGAATTAACCTGAGCCAGTAAAGAGGATTACAATTTCTTTCCATAAATATGGTGATATTACAGGGTGAGGTAGCATGTAACATGAATATTAAGCATTTTATGAGCATTGTCATGAAGCCAGAAAGAGTATAAGGTAATTAGGTTTTAATATAGTGATACTATTCTTATAATAATTAAATTTGAAAGCTAATAGAAGTATATCTGAAAAGTATCTAAATCCATATTTTGTTGCATTTTCACAACTTTAAAAATCCTTAAAGTGAAAATTATGCCATGTTTTCGTCCAACAATCAATATCAACAGTTTGTTTTTTAAGCACGGAAAACTAAAAATACCACAGATCCTTAAGACAGGGAACAAGATGGATTCTAGGAAAGAGGAAAGGAGATAAATTTCTTCCATTGTCTCTATAACAGTATCTACTGGTGGGAGAAAATGTGTAGAAATCAGGAAAAAATCCTGACATAAATGCATTATTTTCCTTTGTTTTCAAAACCTTGCAAAGTTTTGTCCAAGTGTTGCTTCTGCCTCTTAGACTATTTTTTATAATCACAAATGTGTTCTTAATAACAGTCTGTGTTCTGCTTTTTAAAGGTTATTTACTGGGGGGAAAAAACCCAAACAAACCTAAATTATTGTTGTCTTAGTTACCTTTATAGGTGGCACATTAAAAACAAAAAAAAACCCACACACACAAAAAGTACTGCAAAAGCTCGGTAATGTTGTTTAAGCATTACTGTGTGCAATTTTTTTTCTTTTTTTCTTTCTTTTAATGGAATTTACGGCCTGGAAATGCCTTTCAATACAGTCTGTCTGTAAAAATCATCTTCTGCATATCTGAACAATTACTAATTTTACCAGCTGAAATGCAGTGTATGCTGTGCTAGAGAATAGCTTGAGCCTGAGGGAAGTACAGAACAAATACAGGTAAAGCTGATCAATGCAGAGTAGATGGAATTGGATGTATGGACTGACTTTTTGAGAGAATTTCCCCCTGCTATCAAAGCTTTTCACTTAAAATGCCCGAATACAGAGAATTCATTTGTAAGGTCACTAAGAAGGATTGTTTCCTTTGTAGGAACCTTTCAGCAAATTAGTTCAGCAACAGAGTAACATTTACAAGCTGTTTACGTTATGAGAAAGATCAACAACAGAAAACCTATCACAGCTAGCCCTCAGAGTGATGGTTATTCTGCTGGAAAAAAATCGTCTGAAATACAAAGTGTTTGGAAGCGAATGTGGAAAGGGAACAATCTCAACAAGTAGGAGCTCTCAGAGGATGGGTAGGGAGTAGGTGGGATAGCTAAACAAGAATATATATCATGTCATGACTATGGTAACTTGAATAAAATTAAATAAATGTTAAATAGATGTATTTAGTATGAAAGAATATTTTTTTTCAACCCGTCCCAAAACGCACGTTATGCAACAGCATAGAATCTACTACAAGACTACATATGTTTGATCACTGCTGCCTGGCCAGGGCTTTGTATGATTCAGAAATTCTGAGGGACAGTCCAATAATTCAGAATTCTGTTGCATTGCAATCCGGATTTAGCAATGGAGTAAAAATTCAGAATTAAAAAAAAAAGAAAAAATAAAAAGAAAAAAGGAAAGAAAGAAAAAAGAAATAGCTGTGACAAATCATGGATTTACATTGGTTTATTGAGCCTGAAAAGATGATTCCAGAATGTTTCCTTTTCCCAGGGAAGATGAATAATCAGAACTCCTTTATTCTCTGTTAGTCTGGGTCCTGATATACCTAAAACCACCCTAAAAAAATTGACTACCATTACACCTATGCAGCATGGGAGATGTAACTCAGTTTATTCAAGAAAATGGGGTCCTGGTTACGAGTCAAAAAATGATGTATGATGGGAGGAAAATGTATTCGATGCTTTGATGAGTAATTTCAAAACAGTTTGCATGTTAGTACTGATCAGAGCCTTAATGCACTCAGGATTCTTTAATTTTTCTTAGTATTATGAGTATCAGTAAAATCTGGGAGCAGCTGGGAGTTGTGCATACTTCTCCTCAAGGCCAGATCTAACAGATCTTAATCTGCAAAACATTAAACTCTAAAAATGTGATTGGTGCCTAACTGGGAGATATCTATTCTCTCTTGAATTTCCACTAGGTCTGAACAAATGTATTCGTGTTCAGGGACTCGTAAATCAATGGGATTAAACCTGAAAAAATAAACAAACAAAGAACAGAGAAAAACAAGAAAACAAGCCAGAAGAAAGATCCCTAAATTGATATGTTTTAACAGTTGTTTGTTTGTTTGTTTGTTTGTGTTTTGGTTTTTTGGTGGTTTTTTTTTTCTCCCTATGTTCTGGTGGTGGTTACTGTTATCATTCTCTTGGTTCCCTGGATTTGGAATTATTTATGTGCATCACTCACCTTGGCATTCCCACCATATTTGTGAAAAAAAGTTACAGAATCACTTATCTACATAGTTTTAGTCTGCTAGACTGGTAATTAATTATGACACCAGTCTTTTACATTATTCTGAGTACTAGCAGCCTCAACACTTCAGGGAATCTGCTTTTCTCTCCTGGGTCACCAGAATTGCCTCTTTTGCTTCTCCAACCAGACACTGTGGGTAGTGAGAAGGAAAGGAGAACACAGCAAGAGGGATGGAAAGTAATGAAAAAAACCTGTTGGATACTTTCTTCCCCCTCTTCCTTCCCCAGCTTTGTTTAAGTAATTTCATATGCTTCCTGAGCCAGTTCTGCCAGCAAATTTTTCCTGAAGAGGTGGGAAAGCAGAGACAACAGCCTGTCTGAAGAGATTTGCCTCAGGGCAGGACTGAAATTCCCTGGAAGGCTAAAATGCTGCTTATAATTGTACGAGTGGTTCTCCTTGCAAGAAAATATCAAGAGGTGGCACATTTTTTATTGGATTTTGATCTTCCTGTGCTTACGGTATAGTCATAGGTGAAGTTGTGTACTGGGCTTGAACCGTAAGCAAGTGGATTACAGTGACAAATGGTAGGACTAAAATTTTAGTAACAATGTCTTAATAACACAACATTGAGTTGTAATTGTCCTTTTGTTATAAATACATTTTCTTCCTTGGGCTTTTATCTCTGTTCTCACTCAATTTTTTTCATTTTCATAATTAATTAAAATGGCAATGTTCTATAACCAGTGATTGAATTATATGATATTACTTGCCTAAGGCGATCAAAATTAATCAAAATAAGGAGTGAAGGTTTTGCTATTTTTAATACAGCTGATTTGATTCCTGGGGTTTTGATCAAATTAAATGAAGGATCAAATTAACCAGTGATTAAATTGAGTAAAAGGCACTTTGTATGCCTGAAATATATTTTAATTTAATTAATTTCAAGACACAAAATATTAACTGGTGTTTTAAAAATTCATTTGTATTTCACTGTTTAATTTTCTAGAAACTATTTTCTTTCTCAAGGTTAGAGTCTTTTACAAGTGAAAAAACACACTCTTAAAATAATTTCCTGCTTAATCCTTTCAATTTTTTGCCGCATACTTTTTATGCTTTTAGAGGATCCTTTGCACTCATAAACTAATATCCCAAAGCTTCTGAACTCAACCTACAAAGATTTGATGTGCCAAAGGCCAGTTCGGCAGAAATCTGAGACTCCACAGAATAGAACCTGCCAACCTGAGCAGATGGTTCTGACTGCAAAGGACCTCGAGCTGTTACCATTTAACCCACGCATTTGCAGAAGTGTTACTGTTTTGTCATATAGAATTTCATTTAAGTTTTGTTATAAGCTAGTTCATATCATGTTTGTTTAATGGACTGGGCAGCTTTTTACTATCCACTGCTACTTGCAAAGAAATTGAGAAATGAGATGTCCGTTACGGTGCAGAAATGGTCTGCATGAGAACAAAAGTAATTTGCAATTTTTTGTTTGCATGGTTAAAAAAAAAAAGCTTGAAACTGCACTCTTGACTCGTACTGGGAATTTGCAGTGACTGATGGAAAGTGGCTGACCCAGCTGGGGCACAATTGCAAGAAGCTGAGGCTGGAGGCAATTTTATTAAAGGTGGGGTTTACTTAAAATTTAATGTTCCTCAGAATCAGAGAATAAGATAGCAAAAAGGCAAGGTAAGGAACAGGGTCCAATTCTGTGAGTTACAATGTTAGGTAAGAGTTATCTTACACTGAAATGCTTCTCTTCCGCTCGTTACTATTGATAGAAGTGAAATAAAGCTGCAAAGTGTGTAAACATACCAAAGACTGGTTAAAAACACTCAATATTGTGTAGCAAGGCTGAGTGTATTTATGAGTTTGAGGCATTTAGAAATTTCAAGCAGAATGTATCGGTTGCCAGTGGAGTCTAATCTCATTATTCTTTAAGTCTTGGAAAAGGCATACTTAAAGGATAAGATCTATTTATTGTGATTGGCATGGTCAGTCTGTTGCACCTATTTTTGATTAATGCATTTACTCTTTCAAAAGGAAAAAAAAAAGTTTTAGTGGGAGGAGAGAGAAAATTAAAAATGGACATTTAGAGCAGTATGAAAGTTCTATCATACACTAAGTGGCACTTTATAGTAACTTGTGGTGTCATTTTGAAATAACCATTGCCAAGAGGTGAACAACTGGCACAAGCTGTATCCTAGCTTATTCTGTGCTTCTGTGCTTGGAAATGATAGTTAGTCAGGGGGGACAGAAGCTGTGACATAGCGTTTGGATGTTGGTAGGTTGCTAGTGCTGATGATCACCTTAGGAGAAGTGTGTAAGGCAGGAAAAGGCACAAGCAGCTGGACGCATGAGGTATTTATGGCTGATAGATCCAAAGAATGGAGAGGCAACGGAGAACCCTAGCACTGCATAGCTTATAAATACCAGGTTTGTGGCCTTGAGGATAAGGTCAGCTTTACTCTACTTGCTTGTCTTACATGTACTGCACAGGACTCAGCATTTAGGATGCACATTTTCTTTGCGTCTCTGCTTAACATGGGTATTTTGAGTTAGGATGCACAGCGCCTGCATAAAGATGAGAAGGCATCTGCAGTCTTCCAAAGTGTTTTACTATACAGGAAAACACGATCTCAGAAGCCCGATGTGCAAGATTGCTTATAGAATCTAGAGCGATCTCCTGCCACATTTTTTATTTATATTTGATAATGAATGTTTAATTCAGTGGAAAAAAGATTTTAAGGTTTCTCTTCTGGCCTTGCTGTCCATTTGGAATTAGAGTTTAGACCTGCAGTTCAATAACTTTTTCTTTCTCTTCAGTGACCTGCAAAAATGAATATAATTCTATTTATTTATTTTTTATGATATTTGCATGACTAATGCATTTTAAGATCCTTGGATAAATGCTGTCATGAAGCAAAATATTTTTATGGTGTTTGCACTGTGCATTTTAAAACTGCAAATAGAATATTTGGAAAATGGTTTTTATCAGTCTTACCAAAAGTATTTTTGAGAAATGCAGGCAGAGTTTGATGCAAAAGGTCAGGCATATAACTATATTTCTATTGCATCCTTGACAGCTATTATATTTTCTGTACTAGTTTTAACCTTGAATATCCGTTATATGGCATCTGTGAGTTCCTGAACATTGTTTATTATTTTCTCAAATCTTGCTGATTTATAGAATTAGTTCTTCAATCAGTAACATTTCTTCAAGTAACAGTTCTTCTTGAACTTATTTCTTCATACTTCCCATTTAATTTTAAGAACTTCAGTTATTATAAAAGATGCAAACAGTAAACCCAATCCTTTTTAAAATTCCATTACCTACCTGTTATTCTCTCTTTTTTCCTCTGATGGACATAATCAAAATTCTTCTGCTTCCTCTTTGGTGTTATGTTCTTTACATGACATCTAGAGGCCAAAATTGATGTGAGCTGTAATTAATCTTTCTGTGAGGCTTTATAGACCCATTGGTAAACCAGAGATAGGAATCACACTGTCTGCATACATAAAATTATTGAACATCCCACAACAAATCTGCATTCAGAAACTGTATTTCATGGTGTCATCATCCAGCAGATGTAAAAGATCTGTTGAGGAAAAAAAAAAAGGAAGTGTGAAAAACAATGACAGCAATTTTTTTTATATATGCAATCCCCTGTACAATTAATTCCTATACAAGTTGTACAGTAATCTAATTAGAGCATCTGGCATTTGCCTGTGACAGCCAGAACCGTTTAGGTAATCAATAATGCTAATATAAAGTGCCTGATTAAATACACCTTCATTTCCATCTGTATTCTCAAGTTGATATGCAAATTCACCTTGCCTGTATCATTTTAATTCCTATCTTCTGATTCTCGTTTTTAGCTATATC